>NC_081828.1:73190538-74393752 GCF_030867095.1 Alligator mississippiensis
CCTAAAGCCTTTCTTTTTGGTGTTAGTGCATTAAAAATGTTCAATAATCATAAAAATGAACTTGAGGAAGAGATATAACTTATAAAGAAAAGATTAGTAGGCAAAGATAACACCATATTCTTCAAGCTCCAGGTTTATTAACTTCAATCATGAGTTGTTTTTTTTTCAATTTGAACCCCGATAGCTCAGGATGAGGCTAATACCTGAAATGTTCAATTATCAGATATTATCAGCTATATCAGTTTTGCATCTGTCTGTGAGATCAAGTAACTCGGTGCTCAAAACATTAATCCATAAGTCACACACACTGTGGATGGTAATTATAGTGCTCCATTAAAAATTAATGATATGATGATGATTTACCATAGCTGAAAATATGGCCCAATATCTCATCCATATCATGTGGTATTAGTACTCTGACATTTGATTAACACTTTTGAAAATTGAAGCTCCTTGAATTTTTGTAATGAATCTTTAGATTTGATTTCATTTTTTTTGTACAAAATTGAAAAAGATCTACACTGGAATGTTAGTTTTCTTACTACTGTGTAGGAGAGAGATTATTTAAGGTGCATACTATTTCTGCAATGCAATTTATTTTGTTTAGTAGTTTTCTTAAGAAACAGCAAATTCTAAATTCAGAAAAGAATACAGAGATCTGAAGACTAAACAGCAGAAACCCTTTGTTATTTATTTGTTGTTTGTTTTAAAATAATATAAATATAAATATGTAAATTGATAACATCTTTATCCTCTTAGGAAAGTTTCTTGGTGTTTTACTGCAACCAAACCAATATTTTTTTTCTTAAACCTCAGTAGGGTAGGGAATTTCTTTGCCTGAAGTACCTCCAAACTGTTGTCCACTGTGCCTGCAGTCTTGTCTTGATTATGCCACCTAGTGGCAACAAACATGCTCTGTTGGTGTTGGTGTGCAGGAAATGTGAACAAATGCTAAAGGTCATATTCTAAAACTCTTATTTATGACAAGTAAGGTTTCACTCCTTTAAATCAGTGTGAGAAAGGGTGTCTGAAACTGGACTTCAGAAAGAAAAATTCCAATGAGAACAAAAATGGTAGAAATCTACCATCCCTTTAGACTATTTTCTTCAGAAATTTCATTATGAACACCCCATTCAACTGGGAAAAGTGAGAGAGAGCATGCACTGAGAATGCTGGTGACTTTTGTGCAAATGCTGAAACTTATATGCTCAAAAATGATGAAAAATGGCAAAAATGAAAACAGTAGCGTCATCATGTAGCATTGTTCTTGAATATTTAAACAATTGCATCAGAATGCCAAATATATTCACTGTAATTCTAGCATCAAGGGAACACAGAGAAGATCTATCACATATAGTAACAGTCTTTTGGAAGATAATGTATATTCTTCCTTGCCCCTTTTTTTCCCCCTGTTCCAGTAGATAATTAAACACATAGGTTCCTTATCCTCTTCTACACTGCAGCACTTTGGGATTTATTCTTATGCTTTCTCTACATATTCTTTTTGGTACAGAAAGAGCTCTAATACTTCTAGGTGTAAATCCATCACAGCTATGCATTTGAAGAAACTGACTTGTATCCCAGGTTTATCAGAATCATTTGTATTTGTTATAGGCCTTCTGTTAATCACTCAGGAAGACTGTAACTTTCCAAGCCTGAGGTATTTTTCCTTTACAGAAGATAAGGAAGCTGCCATTGCTTTCTTTAGATTTCTTGTAAAAATAATAATATAATAGGAATCACCAAGATCTGTGATTACAGTGTCTTGCAAGCCCATTCTTTCTTTATGTCAACAGAAAAATAGTATGTTTCTGTACTGTTGACATCTGATATAAAACTTATGAATCTTTTGTTTTCCTTCCTCATTAAAATAATCTCCCTTCATATAACCCTTCACTCACATTAGGGTCGCATTAAAAGGAATCACTTACTTCTTATCAGTCTGAGCAGGCCATCGTTGTAATAGAATCTTCAGATTTGCTACATGCCTATCAAATAAATCACTAACCATTTTTCAGAGGGACTGTGAAAAAGTAGTGCAATGATGTACCACAAAACTAGTGGTGAGGAGGTGATGAAAAATACAGCCTAATTTGTCTCCTTTCTTTGCTTTCTGAGATCAGTGAATTATGATGTAAGGATCTGAGGCAGATAGGAACAATAAAACTTGTATTTTAGTTTTCGCATGCTGCAGCTTCTGCTGGGACTGGAGCTGCCAATGCTTTACTGCTTTCCTTTGTTTCAGTTATGTACATTTAATTTGTGGCACTGAGCATCAGCCCACATTTTGCTTATGTTAGAATGTTTTGCATCTTTAATGTATTTTACTGCAAGTTGTTGGAAACATAGAAAGCCTCATGCTTTTCTCCCTGGTTCTACAGGAAAGTAGAGGGTCTGTAGCAGAGAAAGCATCTCTTTGGTCATTACAAGGGGTCTACCCAATGTGAGGCAGCTAGCTGATTTCAGGAGCAGATGGCAGGGCTGGCAGCAATTTTCAAAGGCTTGCTGTGGTTGCCCCACCCATGCCTCTTATTGGCCAAGGGTCTCTAGTGGCCCCAGCCCTCACTGGTGATTGGCTGTGAGGGCTGTCCATGATATGGTCCCACCTCTTACCACTGATTGGCTGTGAGTGCTGTCACAGAGCTCCACCCCTCACCAGTGATAGGTGGCAAGGGCTGTCCAACAATTGAGGGTGATGGATAGGGCCACATGGTGGCCAGCTCTCTCGGCCAGTCAGAGGCAAGGGCAGCAGTCACCTTGGCCTCCTCTGTGTGCCAGCAACCCCTCTTCCTCACTGCCCCCCCTGGTGGGCTGCGCAGCCAGGCTGCAGTGCAATGAGGATAGCTGACTCATTCTAGGGAGCCAGCATTTTATTTTCAGTAAGTTTTCAGGGGGTTTTTGCAGACATTGCCAGATTTCACATTTTGCACGAAATCCATTAAATCATTACAGCAATCACCAAATCCACTATCCTTCTCTTAATTATTAGTAAGGTGTAATTTAAGGATTTTCTGGAGTCACTTTAAAAATGATGAGTCTGGTGGCTGATTTGGGTTGTTGAGCAAAATTATCAATTATCTGTATTGGATATGATAGTTTTTTATAACTGGGGTTTTTCAGCTGCTTCATGTCCAGAATAGAGAGACCATAATACCAGCAGATTGTAATGTTTAATCACTCTCCTGGTGTCTGTCAAGATAAGGGCAAAGACAACAATATTGAAACTTCTTGCTCATAGATTACTTAAATATCTTTAATAATTACTGCTAGTTATTTTGTGAGTTGATTTTGTTAATTCCTCAGTTACATTTCATTTTTCACAGACTGCAGCTTATGTTCTCTGTACTATGCTGCATACACACGTACTGTTTGCCTTGGTAAGCTGCTGATGGACACCTAAAATTGTGCATCAGTATTCCTACCACTGATAAAATGAGATTCTCTTTGGTCATTAAGTTAAATTGCACCATGTTCTAGAAATTACAAAGGGTCATATTCTGACATTAACTCCCATTCACTCCATGACTACTTATAATGATCCTAAAAGATCTCATTTTGGTAATTACTTTCAGTTTTACTCTCATAAAATATTTTGGGTTTTCTACTATGCTGTACCTAGGCAATGTTTCCTTACATGCAGCAAGTCTATATAAAAAACATAATTACAATTTAGTTCTGTTTAAATTCATGCTTCAGTAGGTATCACTTCTTGCTATAGTCTGGCCTGTGAGCTTGAACCAAAAGGCTTTCTTTTTCAGCCTCTGTACCTGAATAAATCTGAGTTAGAGAAAAGATTTTGTCTTTTTTTGCTGATAAAGAAATAAGATACAAAAACTTGTTATAAATCTGTTTGACATTGTAGTTAATTCAGGATTGATCCTCAGAGGAAAGGTGGTTGAACAGTCAATGTTAGGTCCTTTTGGACATCAGATGACAACTAGAGCATTCTTCCTGAGGATCTTATTCTTTTGTGGTTTAGAATCCACTCCAGTTTAAATCACAGTCAATTCCTGTTTTTATGTCAGGGCTTTTTCGGAAGTTTAGGCCATGCTGGATAGCTCAGGAGAACTGGTATAACTAATCGTGAATCAAGTATGACTGATGTGCTACCCACCAAGGGTGCATAATGCTCTCATATTTTACAGTGTGCATGATATGATGTGTTGGCAAGATGATTTCTTGGCACTACATTTCCCAATGCTTTGACCAACACAGTTTCAAATTAAATGTAGTTGGGCTTCTGTTACTTTTCTTGGGAGATTCTTTCATCCATAACTCTTAGTTATAACATCTTTTCACACTATAAATAAATCTTTTTTCCTGTTTAGAGTTTTTACCTTTCAAATGCATGGAAGATTTTTGAATATCCACATAAATATGCTTTTAAATCTTTTCTCCCAATTTGCTTCCACAATTTCATTGATATTTCTGTTTATCTTCTCTTAATTCCCTCCCATTTTTTGCAACCTCGATACCAAAAATGAATGCCATGATCTAATTTAAGTTTCACCGGGCACGTCTACATGCACATTTAATGCACACAAATAATTTCTGAAGCTTATTGCTGTGGAGTTTTTTCTTATGCAGCAGAGCACATGTAGACACTGCCCCAGTTGGCTAGGGTACAGGGTGCTTTGTCACCAAGATAGCCAGCAGGCATCTCCCTCACTGAGGCACCCTGCGGACCAGGCAGCCTCTTGGCATCACATCTCCCTGTCTCTCCATGTCGCAGGAGGGGATGGCTGCAGCACAGGGTGCCTCAGCATGGGGCTATCAGCATTGGCGACATGTAGGGGGTGTACACAGGTGCACGTGCACCCCCTGAGATTGGCTGTGCACCCCCTGAGAGTGCCAGCCACAAAACCAGAAGTGCGATTGGCCACTGGGGGACCCCCCCCCCCGTCAGCGATCTGGTGCCCCCCCAGCATTGGGAGGCACCAGTTGCTCATGGCTGTCAGCCCCCATACTGAGAAACCCTGTGCTCCAACCAGCCCCAGCCCCCATAGCACATGAAGATGCGAGGGAGAAGCTGCTCCCCACAGCTCCATGTACTGCCAAGCAGCTGCCTGGGCCACAGGGTGACTCAGCGTGGGGGCTGTGCATGAAAAACTTTGCTGCAGGGTAGTATTTGTATTTTATAAGACTACCCTGCTGTAGAGTTTATTAGTTTTGTGCTCTCTAAAAAAAGCACACATGGAGATGCTGAAATGTTAATTAGTGCAGCTAATTAGTCATCTATACAGTAAACATCTCATCTACACAGTCAGCCTTTCATGTAGACACACCCACTGGGTGCATCTACACAAGACACTTTGCTGTGGAATTGACTAATTAACTCCATAGTAAAGTGTCACTATCTATACGTGTGCCCCTATTAAGCCATAGTAAATTAATCAATTCTACCATAGGATAGTATGCCTAACAGAAATATTATCCTAACACGGAGTTATTTACTCTGCTACAACTCATGTGTAGACAGTGACCAGGGCTGGCTGGGGCATGAGGGTGCTACAGTGCAGGGCTGCCTGCCAACTCACCCCCCACACTCTTGTGCCCCAGCCAGCCCTTCTGCATCAGATTGACCCAGGGTTGAGGGGGGTGGGGGAAGCAGTTCCAGGCTGGTAGGCTAACCCCCCAGGTCTCCTGCCAGCTGGGGTTGTGCCATCCAACTCAACATGGTACAGCCCTGGGCACATGTGTAAACACAATACCTGGGAGGAATAAACTCTGGTGCAAACTGCCATGGAGTGTATTGTGTCTCATTAATATCCACAAGTAGCTGCGTCCAGTAAGGATCTAATGCTTCATAAAGAAAGATGATCATGACTGTCATCCATCTTTTGCACAAATTATCTGCCTGAAAATTGAAGAATACACTGTATTCAAAATCTTATCTAAATCTATCCTAATCATGCAGGTAGTCCAGCATATTCAAAGTAGCTTTTTCTGTCAGAACATCATATTACATTACATTTCCTTTGTGTAACTAGCTTTCTCCTATGTTTATCTACACTTCTTATCACAGCAATGACTGGGCAATTGAAATTTTGTAGCCTGGTATTTTTCACTTCTGAGCATCTTAACGTTCTATACATTTTTCTTTCCCATTTATCCTGTACTTATGGTATATATGGCAGGTTTGCAATGTATTTGCTGCTTTAAATAAGATTCTTTGGGTGAAATACTGACCTCATTGAAGTCAGTGAGAATTTTACCATTGGCTTCAATGAGTCCGGGATGTGACCTCTTGCATTTATACTCAATTTATTAATTCCTGAGAAAATTTTCTCTCAGTTATTTTGTAAAAAATGTGACTTACTTCTCCTTCTCTGTTCCTTTTCCTTATCCTCTGGCTCTTCTGTGTGATTTAGAGCTTTCATTGTGTGAGAATTATCCCACTAATTTAATTTGGGAACATAAATTCATACACACTCTGCATCAGTAGGTACCATTCTTATTTCCTGTTGCTTATTTTCCATATCCTTTACATTCATACATGAATGCTTGCAAGCACATTGTTTTGCTTATTTTTTATTTTAATTGCTTGTTTTTACTTTACTATTCCCAAGTTTTAAATACACGCCAGATTTTTCAGTTAAGATGCTTCCACTTAATGAGTTCTGCCAATTTTGAAAACATAAGGAGTTATTCTGTCTGGAATAGTTTTTGCTTGTTGAATAATTTTCACTCAGATAGTCATGGATGGGTTCAGGAGGATGCAATGGCACACACTCACTCAGGCAAAAGGGAGGTGTGGCTTCATTCCTCTTGCCCTAGATCTGCTACCGCAGATGGTGTATCATCAGTTGTCAGATTGTTTCCTCTACATCCCTTTACTTTCTTTCCTGTATTTTTTTTTCCAATGGATTTTGTTTGTAGGCATGCTTTGGTTTTCTCATCTAATCCTGATATAGATAACAGAATTCTCAACTATCAAAATTTTCCCTTCATCTGCTAGCAAACTATAACTTTTTTGTCATATTTAATGCTATGTGTTTTTAACTAGCCTGTTGTTTCCTCCGTTTTGCATACAAAATATAGGCCTAAAAAATCAAAGGCATCTATGGTACAAATGTTCATGTAGTATTGCATTATTCATGTTTATAACCTCCCTGGAATGGGCTGGAAGCCTTGAGACTCTGTTACACTCAAGCATAACCACTTAAAAACAACTTGTCCCTCAAGTATACTTTCTTTAGCTTGCTTATAATTAGAAAAAAATAGTAGAACAAAATCTACAAGCATATTTTAACCTATATCTAATACAACTCAGGAGGCCTGAATTTCAGAGATGCTAGGCATTTACCAACTGGATTTTAACTTGAGTTACTCATCACCTATGAAACATCTTGCCCTGTTTACCATGCCTAAAATTCAACCTACCCTTTAAATAATACATTTCTTTCAAATACCCCATGAACTTGGGAAATCTATGGGCATCTTTACACATGCTCCAGGAGTGTGTGTGTGTGTTTGGGGGGAGGGGCACTTTAACTAGAGTGGATCCGAGAACCACTCTAATTAAAGCACCCACAGCATCTCATGTATTGAGCATCTCACACTTCAAATGGGCAGTGGCGGTTCTTTAAGCACCCCCACTGCCTTTGTAAAGCCCAGGGATGCTGAATACTAGGGCTGTGCGAGGCTTTGGACAGAGCTTCAGATCCGGAGAACCCTCTGACACTTCAGAGTCTGAAGCAACATGCCCAGGTCGAAGCACTAGCCTCGTTAGGCTTTGCAAAGCAGTTTGTAGCTTCTGAAGTGCTTCGGAGCCACCTCGGAGCCACCTCGGAGATCTGGCCATAGGGTATAATGGGGAAACAATAAAATATCTATAACTTCATTGTTTTTTTGTCTGATTTGGATGAAATGTTCAGGGGTGGTAGAATCTGCAGAGAGCATGAAGCCTGCCAAGTTTCAAGAAGATCAGTGCAGGAGTTTTTGGGGAACTGCACCCCAAGTTCTTGAAAGCAAAACTCCTGTCACGTCTATGTGTTACACCACAGGGGGGTCAAAACTGCAGGGGTGGTTGCTCTTACTGAGGCCACAAAGCCTGCCAAGCTTCAAGAAGATTGGTGCAGGGTTTGGGGGGAACTGCCCCTCAAGCTGTGGACAAGCAAAACTCGTGCCATGGGTGACACTACATGTGCTAAGGCGCAGCGGGGTGACAGCTGGAGGGATGGTGGCCCCTGCTGAGGCCACAAAGCCTGTCAGCTGTTGAGGAGATCAGTGCAGGGGGGTTCTGGGGGCCTGCACCCCTAGCTGCTGACAGGCAAAACTCGTGCTATGGGTGCTTGTTGGACTGACTGTCTCTGTCTTGGGGCTTGGGAGACACTACTGCAGGCCTGGCTGCTAAGCTACTGTGTTACCAGTTACCAATCAATCATGATTCACTCAGGGACCAGCTCAATACACAGGACTTAGCTAATGTAGCCAGTTAATTGCCATCAATTAGCCCTGACAAAAACCCAGGCTAAGGAGAGGAAAGAATCAATACAGACAATCAACTGCCCCAAGAGAGAGACAGTCAGTCCCACAAGCACCCATGGCACGAGTTTTGTCTCTCAGCAGCTAGGGGTGCAGGGCCCAGAACCCCCCTGCACCAACAGCTGGCAGGCATGGTGGCTGCAGCAGGGGCCACCCTCTCTGGAGCTGTTACCCCACTGTGCCTTAACACACACAGGGGCACCCATGTCATGAGTTTTGCTTGTCTGCAGCTTGAGGTGCAATTCCCCCCAAACCCCTGTGCCAATCTTCTTGAAACTTGGCAGGCTTTGTGGCCTCAGCAAGAGCTACCACCCCTGCAGTTTTGACCTCCCTGGGTTGTAACACGTAGACATGACAGGAGTTTTGTTTTCAAAAATTTGAGGTACAGTTCGTCAAAGTCCCTGCACCAATCTTCTTGAAACTTAGCAGATTTTGTGGCCTCATCCAGGGCCACCATCCCTACAGTTTTCACCCCCCCTGTGATATAACACACAGCCATGACCTGAGTTTGGCTTTCAATAATTTGGGGTACAGTTCCTCCCAAACCTCTACACTGATTTTCTTGAAACATAGTAGATTTCATCCTTTCAGCAGAGGCTATCATCTCTACAAGTTTCATCTAAATTGGACAAAAAACAACAAAGTTATAGATATTTCATTGATTCACCCATTATACCCTATGGCCAGATCTCCGAGGTGGCTCTGAAACTTTGGAGCCACTTTGGCCGGATCGAGGCGGAAACCCGGTCCAGAGCTCTGGATTGGATCGATGCCATCTGAAGTGGCTGGATCCGAAGCCAGATCAGATCGCTGCTTAGTCACACAAGCCTACTGAATACACAAAACACAAGCTGCTGGAGTGCGCTAATTAGCATGCACCAGCAGACTCGATTAATTGAGTCTGCTCCAAAGCGCTGTACTTACAGCACGTCAAAGCAGCATCCCCACATGTGTACAGGCATCCTATGAGTTTACCAGCATAAAAATAAAACAAATTCAATAAAAATAAATTAAACTTCTTTCCATTCACTCATCACAATTAAACTCAGTTCATGAGTGTAGGCCTGTTTTTGATTATGGTTGTCAAACACATCCCAGAGCAATATCAATAGATATGAATTGTAACATTAATATTATTAATTTTTTTCATGAAAAATGTAATATTCACTGCATATTCTACCATTTCTCTGTTGCTTCTGCCTTTTTGTAATATCGATTAAGCAGGTACAATCAAATGGTATAAAATGTCTATGAACAAAAATAAATCTAAAAGCACTGTTACAGTTTAGGTACATGGAACACTTTTACCAATACCGAAAGAAAAAATGTGCTTTACTATACTGAAAAGGAAGTTTAGCATAAGAAAAAAACATTTCATTGGTCTTGACTTTATATTCTTTGATGTTGTAAAATTAAAATAAAACAAGAATATTCTATATTAACAATGATTCCTAAACAGCAATCATGACTGAAATCAGTGGGATGATGTACAGGTGTGTATGATCAGATTTTAAGTTAGTTATATTAGGGTGGAAGTGAAATACTTTTAGATTAATTGAACAGTCTGGCCTAAGCTTTAAAAACATGGTGAGTGATTCTGTGCACATGGTCTTTCATACACAAATCATTTGTTCCCACAGGTATTCATCAGCAAACATTTGCATTTGCTAATATTAAATTCAATCGTCTGAGTGAATAAAATTAGAGTGCAGAATTATGCCCGGAGACAAAAAAAGAGCAGAGAACTAGAGACTATATTGAGATCATGTTTGAAAGCGTGGCTGCTAAAACTTATTAATGTTTTGCAATATTTACAACACTCTCAGCCAAAGTGACCCTATGGCAATTTATACTCACTGAAGAAGTAGACTTCTAATTACTTGCTTCTAATTGTGTGCCTCTCTGACTGTTATCACTAACACACTTGCACGAGTTTGTGCACATATGTATGTGCACATGCATGCACCAGCAAACATACATGTGCACACAGCTTCTTCCAAAATCTCTTTTTTGTCTTTGAATTAAATTGAGAGGCATAGCACAGTCCTGTGGATTGTTTAAATCCTAAAAAACAGCATATGTACCTTGGAGTTGAATATAAGCCAATAGATGTAACTTTTTTTCCAAAGGAGATGTACCTTTTTTGGTACTAGTCTGACTTTTATCCACATATTAGCCTTTTTAGATTTTGAGAATTCCTTGTGAGGAGACAAACAGAAACAGAAGTGTTATGAAAATCCTTTTACATTGACTGTTATGCTCAGTTGGTGTTACAGTGGTCTTACAATATTCTAGTTACAGTATTCTAAAACATAACCAAAAGGTGGCAGCCTTCCATCCAGTATCTTTTTGCTAGTGTACTTTCCATGTATATTTTCCAGAACTATTTTAGTTGGTTAATTGTAAAAAAAAGACTTTAAAACTGAGACCTTGGACTGAATAAAAATATTCTACGTGAATGATAGAAGATTCCAGAATTGTATGTTAGTGCCATTGTATCACTCTGTGTAGCTTAGGATTGTTCTTGAGCACTTGTCTGAAAAAGATTCTATGATATTTCAGGCTTGCCCTTAAAAAGATCTGATTTATAGCCTCAGGATTTGCTGTGCAATAGTTAGAGATGGAATAAAACTAGATCATGTGATTTCTTTCCCTGATAGAGCAAAAGGTATTTCCCATGTAGATGATATATCAGGAGTTGAATTTCTTATGCCCTTGATCTGTTTTCATTCTGTTTCATTCAGGTATGAATAAATTACTTGATCTTTGCTAGAAGGCAAAAATCAAGTTATTTATTCATACCTGAATGAAGCAGGATGAAAACAGATTGGTCATGTATTTAATACCCATGAATATATACTCTCTGTGGGTGCCTACAGTTGTTTAGGGGCTGAGCTCTAACTCATGGCACTTTACAGTCCCCCCCACCCCACTCCAACCCAACAGATGTTTGCCTGTTGGGTTGGGGAGGGTGGGGCTCAAGCCCGCCTGCACTGGCCCTGACCAGCAGATGGGGGTGCTCCAGCAGCCTTAGAGGAGGCTGCAGAACCACTCCTCTCCCCAGCTTTGCCCTCTTCCTCCCTTCCCTTCCCCACCCCCCCAGCTCCAGGGCTATCAGCAGGAGAGTGAGGAGGCAGGGGAGGGAGAAGCACACAGCTGCTAGCTGGGCTTTGCCAGGCAAGAGCTGGAGTAGGGGCTCAGGATGGAATGGAGCCCCTTCACCCAGCATGCTCCCTCCCCCCCCCCCTATCCCAGCTGGGGTATTGGGGGTAGCTGAACCTGCTAGGTGAGGGAGGGGCCATTCCATCCTGTCCTCCCTCCTGCCAGGTTCACCCATAGCAAAGCCAAGCTGGCAGCGCTGCTGCTGTCAAAAGCCCCAGTCAGGGGGTAGGAGAAGAGAGGCCTCCTCTCATATGGACCCCCCCCCCCTCCACATTTACCCTGGCTGGGGTATTGGTGGGAGCTGGGCCAGGCTGAAAAGGTAAGGCAGGGCTTGCTTCCCCAACCCCCTGCCTGGGCAGTAGCAGCAGTAGCTTGACAGCAGTAGCAGCAGCCATGGCCAGAGCTAGGGGGGTGGAATAGAGCCCCCTTGCCTCACAGGCCCAGACTTGCTTCCCAGAATACCTCATCTGAGGTAGCTGTGGGGAAGGGGGGGGGGGGGGGGTCGCGTGGCAAGGGGTCTCCACTCTACCCTGCCCCTCCCCTTAAGCTCTTGCCAGGCAAAGTCCAGCTGGCAGCTGTGTACTGCTTCCTCCCCTTATCCTGTGGGGCATGGCTGGGCTGGTGATTGCTGGTGCAAGCAGCAGCCCAGCTCTGCAAAGATGCTGAAAATTAAACCTCAGTGGAAAACAAGTTCCCTAAGGTGTTGCGTTCAATAGCATCTTTAGCTAATAGTTGATTTGAAAAGGTTAATTTTTCATGCGATTGTCCATTTTAAAAGTGCTCTCCAGCTGTGCACTCCAAGGGCACAATCACACAAAAAAATGTAACTTGTATAAGTATCCTAGATGTATTTTTCTAGAGCCAGCTGTTGCAATGTAGTATACGCTTGAAAGGTACCTCATGGGTCATCTAGACCAACTCCCTGAAAAAATTCAGCATTCATTATTCAGACACCATCCCAGAAAGATGCTTACTTTGTCTCTTCTTGAAAAACCTCCAGTGAAAGATATTTTGAAACTTTCCTAGACAATTTCTCTTATTTTCCCCACAGTTCTTACACTTAGGAAGGGTAATGGCAAGCACTAAGAGAGATTATTACCACTAATAAACTAATGACAGTTTAGATTTGCAAAAATTATAGTAAACAGTTTCTAAAATCAAGTTGATAAAAGACATTTTAAAGCACTTAAAAGTACTTTTTAAGGTTCTGAAGATTTATTAATGCTTTGGTAATTGCAGAAATTATCAGATAATAGCTCTGATAATCAGCAGAAAAATCTGTATCTTTTTCCTATAGTTTGAAACCATATTTACAGTGGGCCACATGTGCTGAGTACGTGGGAGCCTGTAGGCCCCTACCCCCCTCAAAAAGAGGACTGTCACGTGAAATGTGAAAAATCTCCACATGTCCATCATCTTAGCCCTCCTCCTCCTGGCAAAAATAAAAGTTATGCCTATGCAGTGGGCCATATTTAGTCTTGCAGAAGTCAGTCAAAATTCTTCCAGAGCAGAAGAGCAATTTGTTTAAGCTACATCTATATCTTTATCATATGTGTGCTTCAATACAGACTAGACAAATGACCCCTTCCACATGAAGATTGAAGACATGCCCCTTATGTAAAATGAGTTATGGTGCGGAGAGGTGTATGCAGTGTTCAGACTTTGAAGAGCCTAGGCAGTTTAATTCATGATATGTACATTTTAATTCTCTGCATAGGTCTTTCATTTTTTGTTGATCTGCATGTTTTTTTATTCTTATTTTAAGGCAAAATTCAGACCAATTTTGACACAGTTCAGTTATTTTAAAAAAGGTATAAACTTAGCTTGAACTTTTAACTTTTCTATTGGAGTAAATTGAATATTTTTCTAATGTTCCTTTTGTCATTTGTTGAGCAAAAAAAAAAAAAAAATAGGTATAAGTAATTCCACACATTATATCAAAAAATCTTTTAAGTAAATCATGCTGTTCTCACCTGAGCACACTCTGATGGCTAGAAAACAGGTTTTGTTATGTATTCACAGATTTATATATTCAGGGCATTAGTAGCAGAACATTTTAGTAACAAACTAGTTTTCTATAAAGGTTTATTTATCAGTCTACTGAGCTAGAAAATAATTGCTCATAACTAAACTTTAAAAGTAGTGCCTGCAAAGCCAGACTTTGACATACACCGTACTGTGTATTGGCTCAAAAAGAGAATAAATTACCTTAAATGTTCACTTAATATAGTATAATCTTTGACTTGCACAGATTGTTTGCATATGGTGTTCTTTTAGAAGCCATCTGGTTTACTAAATAATTCCCTTCAGCAGTAAAAGCACAGTGTGGGTCTTGGTGGTCTCTTTTGAAATGTTATTGCTATTCTATTATTTTATTCTTTTGTTATGGCTTGCCTTATTATTTATTATATCACTAAAGACCTAGAAAAAAAGCCTAAACATCAATGGAAATTAATTTTCAATTGGTATTTGCTAGTTCTTATGGATTTGCTTCCAGACAAGAACATGAAAAATGATGATGGAAGAAAAATGCAGATGGTCAACACGTGTTTGTTTTCTTTCATTCGGAAGAAAGATGACAAACAGGAAACTTTCAGTACAAGGCATATTTTTAATTAAACAAAAGATTGTACAGACAAAAAAGAAAATAAGACTTTTATTTATAAATCATTATCTTTTTTATAGGGTGAACCTGGTGAAGCAGGTAATCCTGGACCTCCTGGAGAATCTGGTACATCTGTGAGTATATTTTAAAATAATTCTGATAAAATAAGCTACATGGTATAAAATCCTATAGAGGAATTTCTGGTTTCCTATAATCAGATTGCTTATGAGATCCTCAGATGTTTTCCTCACACTTTAACTGAAGAACTGATGTTTATAAAAAGTAACATATTTGCTTTCGATTATAGCTCACCTCTTATATACTAACAATGGAATTACACTTGTGGACATCTATCTTATCCGAAAAAGTTACCATGTATTGTTTAATAAAACTATTTCTTCCAGGTATTACTTTTTTCTTTGTTAATGGAAAAGTTAATTAAAAATTATAAATCTTCCTGGATGCTAATAGCTAGGTGCACATGTGAATCTAGGCCTGGGTTCTTCTGGAATTTCAACCTGGAGGCTGGTTTGGACCTAGCATTTAGTCAAAAGACAAGTTTTTATGATAAAATTTGATACTTCTCAAAGTTTAAAATGTAGGCTTTTAGTTGTACTTATTTTATAGCTTCCCTTCCATCTTCTGGCTATGCTGTTTTCAGAAAGCGAATATTTTCTATGTTTTCTTTTACAGGGCCCAAAAGGTGAAAGAGGAGAAAAAGGTGAAGCTGGACCACCTGGGGCAGCTGGACCTGCAGGTGCCAAAGGCCCTCCAGGCGACGATGGGCCTAAGGGTAATCCAGTAAGTGACAAGTGCATTGGAAGTGTAAACCATTCTTGTGTCAAATAAAACATCAATTCATTTAATAAACATATAGGACTGTATATGCATTTCTATGGTGTATATTGAGTTAAATATTGTCTCCTTAAAGTATTTTTAAATAACTTTTACACACTTGGTGGTGGATGACATCTGTCTGGTTTCCTTTCCAATTTGTCTAGGGACCTGTTGGATTCCCTGGAGATCCTGGACCCCCTGGTGAACCTGGCCCTGGTGTAAGTATCTAGGCAAATCAATTTGAGAGCCTTATCCTGCTTTCTACTGAAACCAAAGTTAAAATTTTCATGAACTTCAGTGGTAATGTGGTCTAGTCCAGTAGTTCTCAACCTTGTTTGTACCAGGACCCACTTGTAAACATCAATGGCCAGGCCCGATGCAGTACCCCTCACTCCTGACTTGCTGCCCCTTGCCCACAGGACCCAGCCCACCAATGTGTGGGGCAGGGGGTGGGCTTGTGGGGCAGGGGAAGGGTGTGGTGTGGGGGGCCCCAAGCAGCCCCTCGTAGGCTGGAACTCTGCTACCCCGCAAGTGAAAAGCCACAGTTTCCCATGTTTTACTCCTTCAAAGAAGAATCCATTTTTTAAGTTTGTTCACAGCCCTTTCACATATTCTTGTGACTCACTTTTGGGTCGCAACTCATAAGTTAAGAAACTCCAGTCTAGCCTGTGAGTGATATTGTTCCAGCTGATTGTGTTTCTGGAATCTTAAAAACTGATACATTTTAATAAAGAGTGTATAATGGAATTGTTATTTTTTTTAAATAATATCTAATACATTTTTAAGAACATATCCTAGGAAAGAGTAGTGCATCTGAACATACAGGAGCATTGCAAAATTTAATTAAATTAAGTATTGAGCTTCTTTCTCCCATATTTCTGCAGGGTCAGGATGGCACTGGTGGGGAGAAGGGTGAAGATGGTGACCCTGGTCAGCCTGTAAGTCAACTTGACACTAACAATTTCTGTTTGATGTATTCTTCAATATTAAGAAAAAACCCCAAATTAAAATAAGAGAATATTTTAAAATTATTTTTCTTTTGCATTTATTGTAAACTATCCATTCATTTTTGCACTAATCACAATAAGGCTTTGAGTATGAGTGATCAAATATAGACACAGTTTGTGGTGAGAAATGCGTACCTGGCTTCTGTAGGAAACAATAGAGATACCCAGATTCCAGTGAAATTCAGTGGGCACATCTACATATGCTGTTAGTGCTATAAAGGCATACTGCTCTCTCTGTGCCCTCCCTGTCCCAGTATGGCTCAGCTCCTGGCTCTCCGCAGGACTGGGACTGGGGAGCTCTATCCTTCCTTGCCCAGCTCAGGGCTGGCCAAGAGCTGTCCCATGTCAGCCTCTGGTCAGCCCTAGATTGCTCAGGGATTTCACCGCCCAGCCAGGAGCTGGCAGGGAGCTGTTGCAGAAGTGGGACAACTCCTGGCCAGTCCCTGGCTGCTCAGGCATTTTTGGCCGGGAACTGCCTCAGAAGTAGGATTTCCCTGCTTGAGCAGCACCACAATGGGGAGGTGAAGGGGTGGGGAGAGGTAGAGCGCTACCCTGGCCCAGTGCTGCTTAGCTCCTAGCTCCTGTCCTCCTATTCTAGCTTATTTGTAGTAAATATTTATTTTGGTGAACATTATGATTGACAGAATTATCTGTAGAGCTGAATGCCAAGATATAAAAATGCGAGAAGCTAAAACACTGTTATATCTCATACTGGCCTACACACATTAATTTCTTAGATCACATTTGTTTATAATCCTAGTGACTTTAGTAGAGTAACATCAGGGATGAACTTAGTCCTTCATTTTTAACCTTTTTTGGGTGCATTATCTATAATGGAACATTGGCCTGTGTTTTAAAAGCTGCAAAAATAATTGAATTCTAATAAAAGTGAATGTGAAATTGACAGCAGTTGCCTAGTTCAGTAACAACCAAATCAGCCTCAACAGTGTAGAGAAGCCCACACAAAGGCAGAAAATTGAAAAGCATAAGAACAGTTTTAATTAAATGAGGCAGTTAGCTAACATATTATTCTGTTACACCTTTTAGTTGGAAATGTTTTCCAATAACTAACAAAAGAAAGGAACAAAACCCCTCAATATGGTTGTGTTTGATTCACTAAAAATCCCAGATTGGGTTCTAAATACATTCAGGCTAAGATTTCCTGAGTAATCAGGCATCATTTTTACCCACATTTCTGATCTTAACCAACTATCAAGTTCTTTTATTTAATGAAAGATGCTATATTATTTCAAATTACATTTGTTGTGCTTAAGGCTGTGTGGGGGTGGAAGTGGGGTGGGGGAGAGAGACTTTTTTTCTTTACTACCATTCATCAAATGGTCTTGAAATATTACTATGGATCATTTGTATTTTCAGGGTCCACCAGGCCCTTCAGGTGAAGCTGGCCCACCTGGTCCTCCTGGGAAGAGAGTAAGTAATTTTTGTCTCTTGTACATCTTTCTGATCAGGACACTGCATTTTAAGGAGCTCCTAATAGGCTCAGGTATTTGTTATCAGTGTTATTCCTATTTTATATGATGATTGCAACATTTGAAATATGGTTGGGTTTGTTTTACTATTCAAAGAAAGACACATAGATTCATGATCAGCCTAGAAAGAAGGGGTTTTGAAAAGATGTATTTGGCCTGTGTTGGCTTTGAGACTTGTATTAGGATCGGAAGAGAACTCCAACCTCCCAAGGAAGAGTATCAGGAGATAAGGGTCTCCTGGATCATATTGGAACAAAGGATAGATGGAGCATAATTACTGCCACAGTCCATAGTGTTGCAGAGTGTTTGTGGTAGAAAGCACTAATGACCAATGTGAAGCTAAAGAGAGTAGTGGTATGGCTTTAGCTCCAGTCCTATGAGGTAGCAATGGATACCTACAAGAGAATGCAGGCCCTTCAGTTGTGGTCAGTTTATGCACCAAATTTAGGAGACACTCCAGGTACAGTGGAAGAAGACATCTTGTTTCTAACCCACACCTGGGATGCACAAAATATTCAATGGTGATTTGCAAAGATGGTACCTGAGTAGTAATTTGTTTTTACAACAAATTCAGCATCATTTTGTTTCCAATCCTTAAAGTCACATTTAATTACTTTGCTTTCAACTCTGGCATACTCTCTTGCAAAGATAAGATAATTTACTTCTTCCAAAAATATGGTTGCCTGAAAGCTCATTAAACTAAGGCAAAACTTGAAATTTCAGAACAGAGATGAATATGAAGAATGCCTTTTGGCAATTAAAGTCACACTTTTTGTGATATTCAAAGTTTTGGAAGAAATAGTTGGGACTTTATAGTAATGACTTAAGTTAGAGCAACAACAAAGCTCTTTTAATTCATTCTGTGGCTGGCCTGCCAATGAAGAATCAGGGAGACTTAACCATCTACCTAATGGCCGCTGCTTGTTCACATCAAGCAGAACATAGACATAAGGAAGTATTGATTCCCTATAACCTTTTCTTGCCAAACAAAGAGCCAGAATGTGCCTTATTTCTTTTGCCCCCCAAAATTCAATTTCTGCCAGCATAAGGAATAGCATTCAGAGGTAGCTTTTTTATTCCTGGACAAAAAATGAGAATCAGTACAGGTTCAGCTGAGTAACTTCTACCAGCTACTTCCAGTAAATTCATATAGCTTCCTTGAAGTTCAAACAATGTTTGAGGCTATCTTTTAGTTACAGAATAATAATTAGATTATAATATATTGTTCCAGCTAGACTCGTTTGTCATTTATCTAGTTTCAATTTGTGCACATTTTTGACCATATTTAAAATCCAAATTCAAGCACACTATTGTGTAAACATTGCTGACGAACCGGAACAGTCTCATCTATTCAAAGTGAAATATTATGCAGCTGGTGTTGTCTGATGAGCTGTGAGTGAAAAAAAGCATTGCATATGGAAATACTGAAAGGCTGATGTTAGAAGGTTAATACAAGACAAAATACTTCAGGAGATCTGCCTTTTATTGGCAGTAGGCAAAAATAATTCTCTAACTCCCATAAAGGACTTTAAAAATTTGCTAGGTATATTAGCAAATATATATTATATTAAATCTAATTTTTGGCACTTGAAATAAAATAAAGTATGCAAAGTATTATGTTTTTTTACCTCCATTATATCCACCTTGTAAACAGCTTTAATAGTAAGCATTTCTGCAATTTATGAAGCCCTCCCATTGTTCCCGTGTCTTTCAAGTATTACAAATGCAGCTAATCGAAACGTGTAAATAATGCTACAACTACAGACCTTTCGTGGATGCATCAGCCTAGGTTTGCATTAAAGTAATTAGACACAGTTCTTACTTAAAAAAAAAAAAAAAGATAGCATCATTAAATGTAAGCTGAAAGCTATTTAACCAAATGTGTTAAATTGGTCAATTTAATAGGCTTGAACAAACTGACATACTGAATTAGTTTTATCTATTTTGCACAATAATCTACTTGCTCCACCAAGTAACAGTATGTTCATAGCACTGCAAATGATTATGGTATCATTAGCAATTTTATCACTAGAATCAGAGTACAGCTTGATTGGATATTAGCAATTAATATGTTTGCTAATATCCAATCTCTTCTATACCAAATTTGTATTTGTTCTATACCAAATTACAATTTACAGCTTTATTACCTTGAAAGGGAACCGCTTATTCCCAGCAAAGGATATATTATATTTGATTGTGTTTAGATAAAAGCACAGTAAAAATGCAAGGATCTACCTACACACCTCCAATTTAGTGTTAATAAAAGAGAAAAAACCCTGTGTATATCTCTTGCCAAGTAATCACATTCTTGAGTTCTCTAATAATATACTCTGGAGTAGCAGATTCTGTATTAAATGAATGCTTGAAACCTTAATGCTTGTAGAAAATATTTTGCTATATTTATGTTGCACTTAAAAAAGATAATGAAGGATTTCAGCCTTCATTATTTTGTTAATGCAATGATACTCAAACTACCATTTACTAAACGTAATAAGTAATACAGTAGAATTTGTTTTATCAGGAAACCTACCAAACATCTTCTCATCTGTATCAGGTAGACATGCCATTTCAACAGCCATGCTGCTGCATACAGAAGTGGAGACTTGTGGCATGACCACTGTATAACTGGAAAGCAACATTCCTTCTAATCTATTTTTCTGTCTGTAATGACAAACTAACTAACCTCAACGTTCATACTTGTAAGTGTGGTCCCTAAACGCCTCTCTTCACCTACTCTCTATATTCACTCTATCATTTATTATGATTTTCTCCCTTCCATTTTTCTTTTTTATTTCCAGGTTTATATATATATATATATATATGTATATATATATATATATGCATGCCAAATATTCAGATGATCTGGAATTTTCTGAATCCGATTTCTCTTCTCAGTCATAATAAATTGTATTTATAACTAGTTTCTGAGTTTAGAAAAATCTGACTTCTTATATTATCACTTCCACACTGATACCCTGGGAGATGCCCCAAATAACTAGTTTTTGGTGAAGCAGTTCTTTGGACCAGTAGCATAATTTGAGAGGGGTGCAATTAGCCTCTTAGTAACTAGTGTAACTTAGAGGCGTGCAAAATACTCTCCCCACCAGAAGTCTTTGCCATGGCAGGAGCAGGCCTGTGCCACCTAGTCATAGAAGCCAGGCAATCTTCTGAAGTCAGCAGACTTGGATAAGCTTAGTAAGTGGGTGGATGTAAACCTCATCACGTTCAATACTGAAAAATGCAAGGTACTCCACCTCGGGGGGAAAAAAATACCCGCAGCACACTTATAGGCTCGGCAGTGCTACGCTGTCTAGAACCACGGCTGAAAGAGTCATGGGGGCCATGACTGTCCATAAGATGAACATGAGCCACCAATGTGATGTTGCAGCTGGTAAAGCAAACCAAACTCTGGATTGCATCCATAGATGCTTCTCAAGTAAATCTCAGGATGTCATCTTCCCACTGTACTTGGGCTTGGTGAGGCCGCAGCTGGAGTACAGTATCCTATTCTGGGCTTCACAATTCAAGAAGGATGTCGAGAAGCTTAAGAGAGTCCAGATTCATAGATTATAGAGTCGGAAGGGACCCAATGGATCATCGTGTCCGACCCCCTGCCCCTGGCAGGAAAGAGAACTGAGGTCAGATGACCCCAGCCAGGTGATTGTCAAGCCTCCTCTTGAAGACCTCCAAGTTAGGTGTCAGCACCACCTCTCTTGGAACCCCATTCCAGACTCTGGCCACCGTTATTGGAAAAAATGTCTTCCTAATGTCCAACCTAAATCTGCTTTCCACTAGTTTGCACCCATTATTCCTAGTTACTCCCTGGGGCGCTCTGGTAAACAGCACATCCTCAATTCTCTGCTGTCCTCCCCTAATAAATTTATAGGCGGAGAGCCATGCGCATGATTAGAGGGCAAGAGAATAGGCCTTATGATGAAAGGCTGAGTGTCATGGGACTCTTCACCCAGGAAAAGCGTAGACTCAGGGGTGATCTGGTGGCTCCCTATAAGTACGTAAGTGTTGTGCATCAGGATTTGGGGGAACATCTGTTCAGCAGAGCGCCCTGAGGGATAACAAGGACCAATGGTCATAAACTCCTCCAAGACTGTTTTAGGCTGGACATAAGGAAAAACTTCTTTACTGTCTGAGCCCCCAAGGTCTGGAATAGACTCTCTCCAGAAGTGGTGCAGGCACCTACTCTGGACTCATTCAAGAAACGTTTGAATGCTTATCTTGCTGGGATCCTTTGACCCTAGCTGACTTCCTGCCCCATGGGCAGGGGGATGGACTTGATGATCTTCAAGGTCCCTTCCAGCCCTAATGTCTATGAATCTGTGAATCAGTCTACACCAGTAGTATATGGAGGGTGGGGTTGAATGGAACAGTGCTCCTTTCCCATGGATTTGTGCAATGGGAGCTGCAGCTCCTCACCCAGTAGCATATCTGGGGGTTGGGGGGCGCATATGGTAAAGACCAAACAGGACACCAGGGGCAGCTCCTAGGAAGCTTGTTTTGTCTACTGGGCAAGGAGCTGCATCTCCTGTAGCAAAACTCCTTTGGGGTGGGAGGTGCCATTCAACTTGACACCTCTCCACCTTAATGCACTACTATGCACAGGGCCTTCTATGGTGCTGCACCTGCCATAGCAAAGTCTCCTGGGGGATGGATGATAGCATATTCTGGTGCCCCCTACTGCTTTGCCAGGGAGGCTGCAGGAACGTGGTACACCTTTTCCTTGGGCAGAAGCTTATACAAGAAGAGGGGGTTTTAATTGTGGCATAATTATCTATATAGTATGCAAAATGAAGTGAATATGTTCTGGAAGAAATTAACTAGGTTCTGGTTGATTTAGGTTATTATTAATATCTTACAGGCTCTGCTTTTTGGAATTAGCTATTCATGGATGAATTCAGACATATACTTATAAGGTAGTGATTCTCAACCAGGATGCAGTGGTACCCTGGGGCTCTCTGAGAACATTTTAGGGATGCTGAGGGGTGCCAAACAATTTGAGAGACTTACAAACACTATGAGGTTTACATACATGATTTGCAAGATAAACCCAGAGATTTCAAATTGAAATCCAGAATTGTGGTCTGTTTTTAGTTCTTCACAACCGAAAAACTGCTCTATTAGTTTTTCTGTAGTCAAAAGAGGGGGAAAACTGAGAGCAGTCATTTTCTGCAGGGTGCCTTGAGTCTATCCAGGTTGAGTCTAAAAAGTTTGTGAACCACTGTCATAAGGAATTTATGCTAAGAAATGGTTATAGCACAAATGATAATAATTGTACTTGGAAATCTGTCAAGGAATTTTACACACTGTATTCAGAAAACTATAAATGTAGCAAGAGAAAAATCTACTTGAAGTTATTTTATAGCTAATGAATGAAGGGCCAGATTCTCCGGTTTGCCAGAGAATTTGGCCCTTCAGTCATAAACAATAGGCGCATCTACATGTGTGCCCCACTGCACATTGGTACTGCGCAGTCATTTAGTATTTAGCACTAAGTACTAAATGACTGTGAAGTACCCATCAGTACTGTGCAGTCCCAGCAGCACACGAGTTTTTTCTGACCCTAGTGCTCAGTAGCTCATTGCTACTATACAGTAGCTGCAGCATTGCGGTTAGTGCCTGCTAATGCTATGTCGCCGTAGCAATGAGCTACAGCAGTGTAGTATCTCATGTAGATGCACCCACTGAGTACTTACAACAATAGATGACCAAGGCAAGACATCTGTTCTAAAATACTATTTGATTAATTTATTGGATCAAAGTTTCTAGAAGACTCAGCATTGGCTTAATTGTGCCTCTCTTTAATATATAGACTTTCATTGACTTTTGAAGATCCCATCCAATGAGGTTTAAAGGCTTTTGCACAAAATATAGTACGCATTTTTATACTGTCTCCTTGTTTATATAATCAAGAGGTATTTAGCTGACATGACATGCTAACCTTTATTTCAGCTAAATTACATGTTTTCTTATAGGTTTTAATAATATATGTATAATTAAAATATGAAAAGAATTATGTATTATGAACTTTCTTGTACTTTTAAAAAGAATTTCTCTAGTTTTCAGGTTCTAAAAAGGAACAATCAAAATACAGGGCAGAAAAAATCAATAAATATTTTCTTGTCTTGCTTAGGCAAGCCCAGAAACATTCTTTCATGTCTTTGAAATCCTATTGGAATAAATGTATTGGGTTATGTGTAGATTGGACAACTTGTGGCATTAAGAAGTAAGGAATATTACCATTTTACCTACTCAATGGCAAGAGCAATTTCATATTCTCTCTCAAAGCAATTAATTACCTTTCTAGGCACTATGGAAAGAATTTTGTTTTCCCCACTGGACACCCAGAGAGCAGCTTATAACCAAATCTGAATTTCCTGACTAAAGTGTAGAAGTAATACTATTACCCTCTCCCGGCATGTTAGTACTCCATTTTATAGAAATAGGGAGGTGGCTGTGTGTCTTCAGAAGTTGATCCAATTCAAGTATTGGGGGTCCTGTATGCATCCCAGAGAGATACTAAGGACCACTGCTATATTTTAGTCAACTAACTCATATTTGTTCTCTAGTAGAGGTACCTATACACATGCTTTGACATGTTCTAATTGAAATGCTCTAGTATTGCCACAGTGTCACTTGTATAAGGCCTTGCAGGTTTAAAAATGGCTGCTGAGGCACTTTAACTAAAGCTTGTCAAATGAGCTTTAGTTAAAGCATCCCTGTTCTAATTAAAATGCCCTCCCCTCCCTAAGCAAGTGTATAGGTACCCTCTACATGTGCAGGGAGGGTGCTCTGATATGCTCTCATTACAGTGTGTTGGAGCAGACTCAGTTAATAGAATCTGCTGGAGCATGGTTATTACCACACTCCAGCAATCTCCAGTGTCATGTGTATCAGCATCCCCTGGCCATGGGGAGCTTTGAACTAAAGCTTGTTTGATGAGCTTTAGTTCAAAGTGCAGTCCCCCATCCCCTGACACTTTCAGTGCAGAGATGCTGATTCACATGATGCTGTGGGCGCTTTTAATGAGCATGGCTCTCAGAACTGCATTAATTAAAGCACCCCCCCCCACACACACACACATACACACACCTCCCAGAGCATAAGCGCCCTTACTTCCTATTTTAGTCATTTTAATTTCTTTTTATATGCATAAAAACATTCATCACCAAACACTGAGAATGGAGTCATCTCAAAACACATACCCCTGAGCACACATTCCTCTGTTGTCACCACTTTTTTGAGTAATGCTCAGCGTTTTGGCTTTCCCCTACCAGTCGCCTCTGACAGGATCTATAGTGATGGCAGTCAGCCTAGGGCCTCCAACATGTACAAACCATTATATAATGAGTCACTGTGTATATGTGCATTATATTCTGTGTTGAGCAGCAGGCATATAGTGGTCTACTGGTTTATCTGGAGTCCTGACAGCAGGAAGAACTTTGCTCAAATCTTTTCTTGATATGTGATCCTTCTTTGTTGTACGCAAGACATTAATTTCACTGTCTGAGCTCCCCCCCTCTGTAACATAAGGATTAAAAACTTGCTTATCTTACTGGGTGTGAGGAAGATTATTTCAATATATATAAAGTGCTTTCAAGATACAGAAGAAGAGTTTGTTTTATAATGTTTAGTTTTACATTAAGCCAATTCTTACATCTTTATCTAGGAATCAAGAGATTACCAATATAGCTTGATTTTGTCAATGTCAGTTTTGAGCTTGAGCTCTAGGATTTGCCCGATTTTTGTTGTTTTTTTTTTTACCAGAGTTGTTTTGTTTTGGGCTGGGCTGGGCTGGGCTGAGCTGGGCTGGGCTGGGCTGGGCTGGGTGGGTTGTTTTTTTGTTTGTTTGGGTTTTTTTGGGCGGGGGGAAGGCGTTACAAGAGTTGTGTTTCTAGAAAATTGTACTGGTTTTCAGTTTCACCATTCCACTTAAAGTAAGTGTGAGATGTGATTAGGTTCTGATTCTGATGGCTAAAGTCTTATAAAATAGAAAGTCCACACAGGTGGCAAATATAGGGCTAATAAACCAAAATGAGGATGCAATCTGGATGACTGAAAAAAGTAAGTATTCCCTGCTCTAGGATAATATATCTACCTTGTTCATTTCAGAATATATTCTTTAGTCAGGATGTACATTTCAGCATTATTACAAAACATGCTACCATATTATTTGCTCCAAATTCTTAGATTTTATGTGACAAAGTTTAAAAGGAAGTTTAATGTGTCATCCAATATTACTGATTTTCTTGTCCTTTTTAAAAAGCCAAGTTTTATATGCAATATCCCACATGTATACAATACAATAAAAATAAATACATCAGAGTGAACTGGGTCCTTCAATCAATTGATTTTTCTGCTTATTTTTCTCTCAGGTTTTTGGTGTGTGTGTATTTTGGGCCTGTCAGCTACAAGGCTCTTGACATTTTGGCATGCTAGTTTATGAGGTCAAATTGATTACTCACAACTAAAGCTCTGTACATCATATTAAAAATATAAGGTTAAAGAGATAAAGTAGAAAAAGTCAAAATGAGATTTATCCACATTTCTTTTCCAGCCTAGAAAATGTACGGACTTGCATAAAATAATAATTTTAGACTGTGCATCAGAGCAGGCTTCTGACATTTTAAAACTAGAAGCCAAGGTAACTGCTTGGTCACTTAGTTCCCTTTATGTGTCATCTGCAATAACATGCAACACTTTGAAAAATAACATATAATTTATGCAGGATTTTTTTTCCCATTTTGGTGATAGCATCTTGCTGCCTCAGCAGGATGTCCACAGCACTTGTAAATGAAGCTGAATTCCTCTCTCCCCCTGAGTAAAAATATACAGAATGCATAATAATGTTGTGAACTCAGTTCTGATCCTAACAGATTGCTGAATAGTAGTGTTGTGCCATGGAAATAATTGATGGTGCTTTCTTCAGTAAAAAGTATATTTTCAATCAGACTACAGATAGCTACGAATAACATTAAATTATCAGAAAATTCTAAAAGGGAAAATGCAGAAAAAGAATCCAGTCTACAAAGGTGATATAACATAAATTTGGGTAAAGTTTCTTCTGTTATTTCACAGGCTTGTATAGAATTTATCTGGCATTATATCCAAATTGAAGTGTAACTCAAAATCATAAACATCATCAGGATAGCTGGGGGAGAAAACATGCATTAATTTGAACTTATTGTTGTTGAGGTGTTTTATGTCAGTTAAAATTTACCAGACACTACAACAACTCAAGTGTAGGAAGGTAAGATAAATAACAATTAGTAGTCTTTCTCTGCAGAAGCACCATCTGTGCTATTCCAGCAAAGTCTGTTAGAAAGAGCTGTTCATTTACCTGCTTAGCGCTTGATGCAACATTGGCACTGCTTGATAATTAATGCATCCCCTTTGTTTAGCAATCATGATTCATTGTATTTATAATCTAGCGATCACAGTGTTTTTAGCTTTGCTAATTGATGTTGCAGCTGCATTCCTAGATAATGCAAAGAACATATTTCTCAAAAATGTAATATTGCACTCAACCCCTTTCAGCTTCTGAACCTGAAAAATGATGGTTTTAACCATTTCAGGAAGTTGGACAAAAATGATTTTCTAGCGATAAAGATAAAGTTGATTCAGAAGAGAGGAAAGCTTCCTTCCTTTAAAATGTATCTAAGTGGTTTTTTTCATATACCTGATAATCATTTTAATTTGTGACCACTTTAAAAGATGACCTACTCAGACTTTGGTAGTTAAGCATAGTTCAACATCAGTGTCATAGATCTGACCTCAGAGCCCCAGGTTTTTCCCTGTGTTTTTGCTGCTTGTCTCAATGAACAGACTCAAGTTTGCTCCTGCAATGTCTCTTTGACCCCACAAGCCTTAGTTACAGTGCCATACAGCGGACTGTACATCTTCAGCAGGGGAATCTTTGCCAGCTCCAGGTGGTTTCCCCTTGCATGAGGCAAAATGTAAGGGTCACCTCCTTTGTAGAAGAGGCATGCCTGGAATACCACTTGTTCCAAGATCACAATTTATCAAAGTCTATTAGTAAGGCAACAAAACATCAAAAGGATTTATTATGTAGAAGAAAATAAATGCAAAAAAATGTCCATAGAGTCTGGAGAATGAAAAATAGAATGAAAAATAACAGATAAAATTTCTTACCTTCTTGGAATCATACAAAATTAGGGTTGGAAGGGACCTCAGGAGGTCATTTAGTTTAACTCCCTGCTCAAAGCAGGACCATCCCCAACAAGATCATCCCAGCCAAAATTTTGTCTAGCTGGGTCTTGAACACCTCCAAGGATGGAAATTCTACAACCTCTCTGGGTAAACTGTTCCAATGTTTTATTACCCTCCTAGTGACAAAATTCTTCCTAATATCCAACCTAAACTTTTCATGTTGCAACTTGAGACCATTGCTCCTTGTTCTGTCATCTGCCACCACTAAGAACAGTCTAGCTCCATGCTCTTCTAAACCCTACCTTCAGGTAGTTAAAGGCTGTGAGACTAAATAAGCCCAGTTCCCTCAGCCTCTCCTCATAAGCCATACACCCCAGCCCCTGAACCATTATTGTTGCCCTCCACTGAACCCTCTCCAATTTATCCACATCTTTTGTGTAGTGGAAGGCCAAAACTGAACACAGTATTGCAGATGTGGCCTCACCAGTGCTGAATAGAGGGGAATAATCACTTCCCTTGACTTGCTGGCAACCACACATACCAATTCAGCCCAGTATGCCATTAGCCTTGTTTGCAACAAGGGCACAATGTTGGCTTATATTCAGCTTATTGTCCCCTGTAACCCCCAAGTCATTTTCTGCAGAGCTGCTGCCCAGATAGTCAGCCCCCAGCCTGTACTGGTGCATGGGATTGCTCCATCCTAAGTGCAGGACTTTGCACTTGTCCTTGTTGAACCTTATGAGATTTCTTTTGGATTAGTCCTCCAATTTTTCCAGGTCATTCTGAATCCTAGCCCAACCCTCCAGTGTATCTACTACTCTCCCCAACTTGGTGTCATCTGCAAACTTGCTGAAGATACAATCTATGCCATCTTCCAGGTTGCTGATAAAGCCATTGAATAAAATCAGCCCCAGTACTGATCTCTGGGCCATTCCACTTGACACCGGCTACCAACTAGAAATCAAGCCATTGATTACTGCCCTCTGAGCCCAATGCTCCCAGTTTTTTATCCACCTAACAGTCCATTCATCCAGGGAGTCTGTACTTCCTTAGCTTCCCTGTGAGAATGTTGTGGGAGACCATATCAAAAGCCTTGCTAAAATCAAAGTATACCACATCCACTGGTCTCCCTGCATCCGCAAAACCAGTCATCTCATCACAGAAGACAGTCATGTTGTTCTGACTTGCCCTTGGTGAATCCATGCTGACTGTTCCAAATCACCTTCTTCTCCAAGTGCTTAGAAATTGATTCCTTGAGGATCTGCTCCATGATCTTTCCAGGGACTCAGGTAAGGCTGACTAGTTTGTAGTTCCCTGGAACTCCCCCTTTTTACCTTTCTATGTTTGCCCTTTTCCAATCATTCAGGACTGCTCCTGATCACCATGAGTTTTCAAAAATGATGGACAGTGGCTCTGCAGTCAGATTAGCCAGCTCCTGTAGCACCCTCAGGTGCATCCCATCTGGTCCCATATTTCCATCTTTTCCAAATCATCCCTAACTTTTTCTTTCACCCCTGTTTGCTGCTCACCTCCTCCCAAAACTGTGCCACCCATTGCAGTAGTCTGGGATCTGACCTTGCCTGTGAAGTCTGAGGTGAAAACGGCACTGAGTACTTTAGACTTTTTCTGCACCCTGTCACAAGGTCGCTTCCCCATTCAGTAGATGACCGACACTTTCCCTGATCCTCCTCTTGCTACTGACATACTTATAGAAACTGTTCTTGTTACCCTTCACATCCCTGGCTAGCTTCAACTCCAGTTGCATTTTGGTCTTCCTGACTTTATCCCTGCATGCCCAAGCAGTGCTGTTATACTCCTCCCTAGTTGTTTCTCCAAGTTTCCACTTCTTATAGACTTCCTTTTTTTGTGATTTAGTTTACTGAAGAGTTTCCTGCTAAGCCAAGCTGGTCTTCGGCCATGCTTGCTAGTCTTCATGCACAATGGGATGGTTTGTTCCTGAACTCTCAGTCAGGCTTCTTTAAAGTATAGCCATCTCTTCTGGACTCCTTTTCCCCTCAGACTGACTTCCCAAGAGGATCCTGCCCCATTAGTTTCCCAAGCAAATCAAAGCCTCCTTTTCTGAAGACCAGGGTCCTTACTCTACTGCTCTCTATCCTTCCTTTCCTCAGGACCCTGAACTCAATCATCTTGTGGTCACTGCTGCCCAAGTTGCCATCCACTATTACATTCCCCACTAATTCTTCACTGTTTGTGAGCAGGAAGTCAAAAAGAGCACAGCTTCCAGTTGGTGTCTCCAATACTTACACCAGAAAGTTGTCCCAACACTTTGCAAAATCTTCCTGGGTTGCCTGCACACTGCTGTATTGCCCTCCCAGCAGATGTCAGGGTCATAGAAGGCCCCCGTGAGAACCAGGGCTTGTAATCGGGAAACTTCCACTAGGTGCTTGAAGAAAGCCTCATCCACCACTTCCTTCTGGTCTCATGGCCTATAGCAGACCCACACCACAACATCACCTTCATCGCTCTCCCCTCTGGCCCTAACCCATAGACTTTTGCCAGGCCTATATCCAGTTTCATACTGGAGCTCTGAGCAATCATATGGCTCTTTTACATAAGTGCAACTCCTCCTCCTCTTCTCCCCTGCCTGTCCTTTCTGAACAGTTTGTACCCATCCATGACAGTGCTCCAGTCATGCCAGCTGTCCCACCAAGTCTCTGTTATTGCAATCATGTCCTAGTTCATGACTGTGCAAGGACTTCCAATTCTTCCTTCTTATTTCCTAAGTTCTGTGTATTCATGTAAAAACACCTAAGGTAACTAGTCAATTGTCCTGATTCTTCAGGAAGTCTGAGAACACGTCCCATATTGTCCTACTTGCTCTTCCTTCAGGTCAACCACTTGCCTCAGGGCTTTGGTCTCCATCCTGTGGTGAATCTAGTTTAAAGCCCTCCTTACCGGGCTAGCAAGCCTATCTACAAAGATGTTCTTCCCTCTCTTCATCAGGTTGATCCCATCTCTTTCCAGCAATCCTTCTTCTTGGAACATCATCCCATGGTCAATGAAGCCAAAATCTTGCTTGCGACACCACCTGTACAGCCAGGTATTGATCTGCAGGATGCAGCCACTCCTGCTTGGCCTTTTCCCTTGACCAGAAGGATTAAAGGGAACATGACCTGAGCCCAAGTCCCCTTCACTCTTGCACCCAGAGCCCTGTAGTCATTTTTGATCTGCTCAGGACCTTCCCTGGTAGTATTGTTGATGCCCACATGGGTGAGCAGCATGGGGTAGTAGTCAAAGGGCCAGATCAGTCTCAGTAGTCACTCCATGCTATCTTAGATCTGGGCTCCAGACAAGCAGCAGACTTCCTAAAACAACAGGTCAGATTGGCAGATGGCTCCCTCTGTCCCCTGGAGATGGGAGTCTCCAACCACCACTACCACCTGTTGCTTCTTCTTGGTGGTGGTTGTCTCAATCCTTCCCACCTTGGTGTGGCCTGGCCTCTCCTCCTCCACCAATGCAACATGCTCCTCCCTCTCTGTTGCTAGGGCTGCATATCTGTTCTCCAAACGAACTGATGCAGGTGGAGATGAAAATTTCTGCTTGCTTCCAACTTCCACCCTCTTGGGAGTCCATGTCCTCTCCCTTCTCTAGCACTGCCTCTGGCAGTTCTTCCTCCACAATCCCACAGGTCTCCTTCAGCCTTGAATCGATGAACTCCTCATGGTGGAGGTTGCTTTGGAGCCTCACCACCTCTTCCTGTAGCTCTCTTGCCTGTTCCCTGAGAGATACTACCAGGAAGCACCACTCACACTGCAGGTGGTCCCCGACCTGGCATCACTGGAAGGAACCTGCAAGCCATACTTGCTACAGCACCAAACCTGGACCTGGGTGGAAGCCTCAATGATGAGTGGCCCTGCCTGCACAGAACAGAAACCTCACAGGTACAAGCAGAGGCAGTGGCTGTGGCAGGGGCTCTGGCATTGCAACCGCTACGCAGTTCTTACAGAGTCCTGTCAGAATTTCCAGAGCTCAGCCTTCCTGCTGACTCTGCCATCTCTCATAGCAGGGGTCCTGGTTTTACCCTAGCCATGGAAAAAGCCGAAGACCAATTCCTCCTTCTCCCCTCCCTCCACCCCACTACCTTAGTGACAATGCCTAAAATATGTTGAATCCAGCCCCCCTCTCCATCAATACTGTTCCATTTGCTAAGGAAAATCCTCCAGAAACTTTCCTCCAGCCAGGGAAATCTGGAATTCCCCTAGTTATGGCCCATTTCCCTGAAATATTTTTGTTATTGTAAGGCTGATGTTTCCCTTTGCATGCAGATCACTACTACTCCTACTGTCATGTGTCTGAGGGGGGCAATTGCTCCTGCCCTTTTGAAACAATTGACATGTGATACTCAATAGTTTATCTTTTGCCCTGTCCATAAGGCCTGCATACTACAGTTTTTTCTGACATGTAAATAGCTATTAACTAGAGACCTGTCTATAACCTTTTGCTTAAATTATGACACAAAATTGCATAGATACATACACATAGAATAACAAGTTCTGTGCAGCGATAAAAGTGATACAAATAAATACAGCTTATCATTAGCTTTGGAAAAAGAGAAAACATAAATCTAACTCAGGACAAATATCTCTGCATGAAGTGCTCTGCATCCCATTATTGTTCCTGTTTTTTGGTGTGGATCCATGACAATTAGGCATGAAAAACAAATGTGAATACAGACTGGGCTGGTAGCAGTGGTGACATAATAGATTTCTCTTGTTCCTTTGAGTCAGTACTATACCATTCCCCATGATACTGTTTGGGTACATTGTGCTGTAGTATGTAAATCTGTATCCCTTATTATTCATGGTTATTATAGATGGCCATGACAAAAGCATAACTGCTGTTAACACATAGCTAAATTACAACTGGGTTAATTATATTCCGGTTGCAGTACATTCAGTGGGAAAAGATCCAGTCCTTCACTTTTCTGTCCAGGCACAAAGGTTGTACACCAACGGGGGAGAATAGTAGGTCCTACATTCTGCCCTAGCTATGGCTTCATTTCAGGATTGAATGAGTAATCTTTGCATATCTCTAATTAAATGTTTAAAATTGGATGTAAATCCTCAGTACCTCAATTCAAGTGAATAGAGCTTTGCATCAGTATACATCATAATAATGCATCCTGTGAAACTGTGGGGGCTAAATTAAACCTTAGTATAAATAGATTGAATTTATACTTGAACTGGGAGCTACAACTCAGGGCGTGAAGAAGCGCATATTGTGCCATTCTCCATATAACAGAACAAGATGCTGCTGCTTACATTTTAATTGAAAGCCATGATGAAATCCCTATGAAGTTCGATAGGAGCCGATCTAAGCCAATGTTCAACTTTTAATTATAGTTTTATCTTAATTTTTGTGAATGTCATTGTCATCAGATTGTTGAGTTCTCATTTTTACACTGTTTAAGTGTAATCCATTGTCTTTTAAATGCAGCTGTTCTAACTCCAGATGAACTATGTAAAAATAAAGGAAAAGTTTAATAAGGATTTACTGATATTTTTCATCCTATCGCTAAGAGGATCAAGATATAAATTTCATTTAGATTATTACCAAATGTCAATTGTATTATTTACTGATATACTAGGATTCATAAGAAAATGTCTTGTTATATTTTATATGACTTTATTATACTGGTTATGAGCTAGTGTTTGTGCCATGCCTAACACACTTTCCCTACCTTTACAGGGCCCTCCTGGAGCATCTGGAGCTGAGGGCAGGCAAGGTGAAAAAGGTGCAAAGGTAAAAAACAAAACAAAACAAAAACCCCAAGATTATGTTACATGAATGGAAATGCAAAAAGCATTTTAAAATGCTTCCTACTTTTTAAGCTATTTACTGTACATGGAATATGTGATATTTAAACCCTACCAAAGTCATCGTAATTAAACTGTAAAGAAACAAATTAAGAGCCATGTTTAGTATTTACATTACAAAAATAATTTGCTTATTGTCACATAGTAGTGGTGCCTATTTCTCTCTTTAAAGCATAACCTGAACTTGGAGGCAGTGTAGAGACACCCCCTCCCCCACTTCTAGAGGTATTTGATGGTGCAGTGTATTCAGTATTAACAAAAGTAGGCCTGGCTCATCTAGGCATGAAAGTAGAGAACGGGGAGAATGACTCTGTCCTCACCATTCAAGGGATGTTGTGATGTTCATCCAGGAGACAGGACTTTTTACTCAAAGGAATGCAGATTCAGACTGAGTGGGTCCAGAGGAAAGTAATAAAAAAGCATTTGGAGCCTGACTTCCTGCTTTTTCACCTATGCAGACCCTGACATATTCAATTTCACTAATGCTGCTTCTAACCAGATATGTGGTTCTTTGTAGGGTGAGCCTGGTTCAGAAGGTGCTGCTGGGAAAACAGGTCCAGTTGGTCCCCAGGGACCTGCAGGAAAATCTGGCCCAGAGGGTCTCCGCGGTATTCCTGGCCCTGTGGTGAGTACATTGCACACTCTGTTCTTTTCCTACCATATCACTTTTATATATCTTCTTATGAAGAAAACCTAATGGTTTGCTTCTTATAGGGAGAACAAGGGTTACCTGGAGCTCCAGGTCAAGATGGCCCACCAGGTCCCTTGGTAAGTATCCTTCCTATTCTATTTCAAAGAAGAAAAATCCTTCAAAAATATTCCATTAACATACCTTGTATATTATAAGGAAAATAATAATACAGATCAGTGCTTACAAGACTAATATCCTTCTGCTTATTAGAACTAGAATACTGAGCCCCTGTTTCACCACCACTTTACTTCAGTTATAGACAGAGCAACTGCACTGAACACAAAGGAGTTATGCTGGCATAAAGCTGAAAAGGCCCCTAATCTGTACCAGAATTTAAATTAGATTAAAACACCATATATTAGGAAATATTAAATATAAATACTATCCAAAACATATATTTTGTCTCCAAACAAGCATTCCTAAAATGTAATGCTTATTGGCTCCTTACTTTATTGTCCCAGTCTCTTTTCCATTTGCATTCTGAATTGGGATTTTACTGTACCATCTGCTTGAAAAAGGTAGCAGAAATCACTCCCATAGAAGCACCTTTGAAGCTGCAATATTTGTCTTTGCTAGTACCCAAGCAATCATGAGCCAATGGGCAGATACCAAATGAAATCATTGCCTTCTGCTTAAAATACTACTCATAAAAGAAATTAGCAAAAGCCAAAAAGGCATTCTTTGTAAAGTGGATTGTTGGGTGAAACCTACAGGTTTTCTTACTAACTGCAAAGATGTCTTTAAGCTTTATGTTAACTTTTTAGCCAGAACCAGGCTAATTTACTTTACACTTGTTCATCAGTGTTATCAAATAATATTTGGCAATTATAATATTTATCTGGATCTCTTTTAAGTCAGGGAATTGGCACTGTATAAATAAAACTTGGTTTAATCACCCCAACCTGAGGAAAGAAAAATAAATTTATATTTGCTGCCATTGAGTGGCATTTAACAGTTATCAGTTAAGATGATGCAATGGCTTATTGAATATTACTGTACATTAATAATGAAGATAAAAGGAAAGGAAGCAGCACATGGAAGATTTAGTAATTAATGTTTTGGAAGTTGTGTTACTTGTATGTAGTGGTATATTCACTGGGGTTTCTTAAGTCCCTCCAGATGAACAGAAAAATTAATGCTATGATCACTAACAATATGTTGTTGTGATGGTTCTTACTCGTTGTACATAAAATTTAAAGTCTGCTTAACCAGGCAAAATCGGCTGCACTTTGGCAAGTAAACAAAGGCAACCACGTTGTTGAGAAATGTCTTGGCTCAATTTATCTTGCATTAAAATTCACAAGCATTATCTAGACTTCACTACATCTGTCTGCTCTGAAGTCCTATCTGAGGAAGCTGTTTCCCCAGCTACACCTTTTCGGGGTAGTCAGAGACATCTACATGGAAGGAAGGAAACAAGCAGAGAAAAATGACCCTGTGCACAATGAAAAAGTGGAGGTTTTCAGAATCTGGGTTATAAATATTTTTAGAAGCCAAATTCAGTGGGTTTGGTACATGCCTAGAGTGCCACATCAAGGATAGGAGATATAGACAACATGGACAGCCATGGATGGACAAAAGGAAGAAGTAGGAATGAAGTTCTATCGTAATCCAAAAGGAGGGTCCAGAGAAGGGCCACTCGTATGGTTAAGAGCTTGCAGGCCAAGCCCTATGAGGAGAGACTAGAGCACCTGGACCTCTTCAGCCTCCGCAAGAGAAGGTTGAAAGACGACCTTGTGGCAGCCTATATGTTCATCATGGGGGAACAGAAGGGAATTGGTGAGGTTTTACTCACCAAGGCGCCTCTGGGGGTTATAAGAAATAATGGCCATAAGCTAGCAGAGGGCAGATTTAGACTAGACATTAGGAAGAACTTCTTCACAGTTAGAGTGGCCAAAGTCTGGAATAGGCTCCCAAGGGAGGTGGTGCTCTCCCCTACCCTGGGGGTCTTCAAGAGGAGGTTAGATAGGCATCTAGCTGGGGTCATCTAAACCCAACACTCTTTCCTGCCTATGCAGTGGGGCGGACTCGATGATCTATTGAGGTCCCTTCCGACCCTAACGTCTATGAATCTACGAATCTATGATATAGCCTTACATTTTGCAAGCAGTGTTGCCACACAGCCAATAAAACCCCTGTGGAAGTGCAAACTTATGGTGCAATGTATAACTACACCACTAGATCACAAGATACAGGAGCAGTTAAAGACAGATTCCTGTCCTGTAGAAATGGTGTGTGGGTTTTGGGTGAGCAGGCTGAATGTGGGCATCAGGCCATGGAAGGAATCCTTATGTCCAGTTCCTTCATCTTGTAGCCATGGACAATAAATCACTTGTGTAGACCTGTGCAGAAGCTTTTACAGATTAACTATTCGCTTGCCCTACCCAACTTTTATGAAGATAATTCCTACTTTACACATGCATCAGGAGCCAGGTATGAAGGTCTGGATCTCAGTTTAACCTCTCCAGATCAGGTTCTCAGTATATAAAATGAAAAAGCTGAGAAAATGTACAATACATCTGTGATAGTAGGGTCTAAGTAGGGTGAGTTATGGAATGGATTTCTTGTGGGGGAACACTTTGGAGGGCTCACTGTAGTGAGTAGATCCTTTACTGTAGATGGTTTCAGAACAGGACATCTAGCTGCCCTTTTCAAGCCGAGGAAATTAACAGTTTGGAACTAGCAGAAGGCCCAGGAATATGCCCTCTGATTCTTTCCTGAGTGATAACAGTATTTCATGTTATTACCTGAGTGTTAGTCCCAGGGTTGACTACTATACTTTTATTAGAGTTTGCTGATAATGAGGCACACTGTGCCTGAGGAGAAGAAAAGGAGGCTCTAAGGGAGCCACGGGGAAGAAAGTAGGATTCTTAAGGAGGACAGAGGGAACAGTAGTGATGGCATAATAAAGACACTTGGTTTTGAAGAGGAACTGTCTACCATACTGTCTGGGACGCTGCCAGTCTGATCTCCACATTTAAGGAGGAAAATCTCCTGTCCCAGGAACTGAGCAAATAAGGAGCTCTCTGAGGTGGGGGTGCTATGGATGAGCCAGGAAAGCCAGGGACAAAGAAAAGCTAATTTCAAAGCTAGAGGATTGCTACATGTAACGCACCCCTACCACACCCGGTGCTAATTAGCATGCTCCAGCAGACTTGATTGAATCTGTTCTGACATGCAGTAATTACAGATTATTGGAGCAGCCTCCCCACACATGTAGAGGCACCCTAAAGTTTTGGGTTCTAGGGAGCTTTTCTTTTGGCATTGGGCAGCCAAGGCTCTCAGTTTGGGACCTGGGCCTGCACCCTGCCTAGTCTCGGCTTATTGTTAAAATGGCACAGGGCAGTTCCAGCAGCTGGTAATTGTGCAATGGACTCCTGGGGAATTTTCTGCCCCATCCCCAAAGTTGCTCAGCCTGGCAGAAATGTTTGATTCTGAGTTTCAGAAGCTTACTTCTGTTTTCCTTTTAACTTTTTTGTCCATGAATTATGTATTTGCCAGGGGGTTGGCATTTAATGATAGCCTGAGAAAGAAATGGAAAGGGTACACACTGAATAATATTTTGTGTATGAAGAATTATAATCCTTTTTGAATCTGTGCCAGGTTGAAGAGGTCACTTATTACTACTGTCCATATCATAACTTCTCAGATATCCTGACTGCCAGCAGGAAACTAGTAGTGATGAGATATTGACACAGTTTAGCAGCCATGCTCCTAATGCATTTATGTTCAGTGTGAGTTTAACAGCCTTGAGAAATGTATTCCTCTTCTACTCTTGCATATACCCTGCATAACTTGGATTTTTTACCTTGTTCTATGAAAATTAAAACCAATATTATCCTTCCACTGAATGTCAAGAAATGTATCAGTTTCTGAAGAGTTCTTCCAAAAGTATAGATAGGAATTAAAATATAAATAAATTAAATAAGGAACAGGAACAAGTCAAGGAACAAAGACAACTTTCTTCCTTATGTAATATTTCTTCCTTAATATCCATTCCTGTCCCAGCTTTCCAGTATTTTTAAATACATATATTTGTTTTGGTTAATAGGCTTAGTATCTTAATAGATTTTGTTTAGGTATCTGCAGGTGCATCTACATGTGCCATTAGCGTTACTGACAGGTTTGCAGCTCTCTATTGTAAATCATGGCACTTCACATGAAGTGTCATGATATACAGCAACCTCCCCCAACCCAACAGACGTTCACTGTTCAGTTGGGGCTGGGGGGTGGACTTGAGCTCCACTTTAGAGCTGATCCAGTAGACAGAGGCTGCATGTTTGCACCCCTAGCCCCTTCCCCATCTGTCGCTCTGGTGCTGTCATCAGGATGGAAATGGGGAGAAGGTCGGGGAGGGAACTCCATTCTTGGATTTGCCCAGCCTGCATGGAGGGGGAAGTGGGTGGATTGGAGTCCCCCACCTTGGGAGGGCTCCAATCTACCCACCCACCACTCTAGTACAAGCTGGGCAAACCCTAGACTAGAGTTCCTCCCTTTGCCTTCTCCCCTTCCCATACTGATGACAGCACTGGGGATGGGGCTGAGCTGCATCAACCCAGCCGTGCTCCTGGGCAGGGACAAACAGAACTTAATTAAGTTACTTTGCGTTGGAGTGCCTTTATCTGAACAGTCATTAAATGAGAGTCAATTTGTCATTCATTCAGGCACTTTTAAAGTGCTCTGCAACCATGCTCTTCTGTCAGTGCATGGCTGTAGAGCACTTTCAATGGGCTGACCATGCAACACATATCACTTCTGTCAGCACCTTAAGGTGACATGATAAACTCCGGCTCAGTTTGTGTCAGAGAAAAACAGTTCCTAGTTGTAGCATTTACACATATGCCCAGGACCCCAGAGATTTGAGCTGGGGGAGGAACAGCCCTGGGCTGGCAGGGGACCTGGGAGTTTAGCCCTGGGCTCTGGCTTGCAGCATCAGGTGGTGGAGGGGCTAGCTGTAGCATAAGCATGCTGAAGTGGCACCAGGCAGCCCCCGCATTTTGCACCCTTGTGCCCCAGCCAACCCCTGTCACTGTCTACATGTGCATTTTGGAGGAGTTAATTAATATACTGCACACTAATACTGGCACACATGTAGACTGTGGGTGCAATTACACATGCACTTTAATGCACAGTAGCCTATTTTAATGCACATTAAAGTGTCATGTAAAAACTGTGCTATTATGCTAATGCACAGTTAAATAGGCCACTGTGCATTAAGCATCTCTTAAAAAGCACGTGCTTTCTTTATTGCGTATTAAGGCAGCCTAAAGCACATTTGTTTAGTACCTCATATTGGAGGTACTAAATTTAAGGCACATTAGGAAAAGTGCCTTAATGCATTAGATGCATCCTGTGATACTTTACTTTGGACCTAATTAGTCAACTTGGCAGTGAAGCGTACGTGTAGATGCATCGTGTTACACATAACAGGAAAGCTCTCAGGAGAAAATGGAGAGGATTTTGTTCCAAAATGTTCCATAAAGTATAAGAAAAACTCATAAGATCTCCCATGAATTATATGAAAATTGGGATCAGCAGATTTTATATTGTTCCTAAACTCTATATACTTCATAGGAACTATAGGAGGTGGGGCCTGTTTCTGTGGATGCCCTACTTCCTAACAGTTCCATCCTGGCTCATTTTTAGTGATGTTAGTGATATTTACATAATATAATAATGAATTTGACATCATTTGCAGCTTCTTCTCTAAAGAGTCTCAAATCTGGAACACCAAAAAGAATGGTATTGGAACAACAGCATGAGAAGCTGGCCCATCATCTGCTCACATGCAGCCAAATTATGTCTGGAGTCATTCTGAAATTATTCTTTTCAGGACCATATTCGACCTGCTATGTATACTTACAGCCAATGCTCAATCATGTCTTGGAGTTCTAAAGGCACAAATGAAAATTAGAAAAGCTTTTGTTGTTGTTTTTTGGTTTTCTTTAATGTCCATAACTAGAGAGTTTGAAATCAGAAGCTCTTAGGTCTGTAGAAAGGGCATGCACAGGTTTGCCTATTTTGTACTTTGACAAGGGTGTTCCTCAAATCCCATTGGATCCTCCAGAGCTTCCTCATTTTCATTTTTACTTACCTGTGTCCAACTTTCCCATGTCATAGTGACCTTTTAAGTGAGGAAGGTTAAGAATGACACTATTTGCTCTCGATTTTTAGAACTTGAAACATGTTGGTTCTAAATTAGATCTTAAGCAGCTCTTATCTTCCTGGGTTCTAGGTAGCCTCTTTTAAAACTAAGTTAGATAATACTACATTTAGTCTGATTACAGATGTGAAAAAAAATCCAGTTCCTTATTTTAAGCTCGGCACCCCCATACCCAGAAGAGGCATTACGTTACTTTGACCTGGCATGCCCAACATTTGTATAGATTGCACACTTCAGTAGGGCTTTTTAGCACTTTTATCTAGTAGCCGATTGAATCAGCTATTAGATAAAAGCGCCAAAAAGCCCCGCTGAAAAGTCTGATCTATACAAATCTTGGGAAGCTGGGATGAACTAACATGCTTCCTCTTCTGGTAAAGTGCTGTTTTTTTTTCATTTTTTTGACATTTGTAAGCAGCCTAATGAGCCTGTGTTCATTAAAATCTCTTCAATGTTATGTTATCACATGTTTGTGGTGTTTTATGTGATGGCCTGTGTATTAGTAGCCACCCATTAAGTAGTTTGTCCTAGCTCCTATAGGTCCAATTAAAAAAGAAATAACAGCAAATAAAGGAATGTGATTCAAAATGAACCACAAGAACTTCTTTTATAATCATTGTACTGTAAAGATTAGAACGTTGAACGATATTAGAGTTTTTATTTTAGGATGTCCTACGTTCTATATATTCTGAGGTCTATTTACATAGCCCATAAAAAAATTACATTACTACTCTACTAACATTATAGCATACATTTTTCATGATGTCATTTTAATGTTATGTATTTATTTGTAATGCTTCCATTTTAGGTATTCGTTTTAGTTGCATTGGTTTACAAAGTTAGTATGCCCTGGTCTCACGTTGTCACAGGAGTAAATGGAAAAGGCAAAATTATGTGATTTGGAAGTCTGTGTCATTATAATCCCTGAAAGCCTGAGGAAGTAGACTGCTTTCAAAACATATTGCCCACTTGCATTCTTATGGGATGTGCCTTAAGCAACTCTGCTGTTGAATTTTTGTGCACTGTTGGTGGGATGGCTGAATTTGACAGTGCTTTGCTCTGGCAAAATTTACAGTAGAGCTGACAATCTCTATCTATAGGGTCATAAAGCATGAGTTGTGGCTCAAGTTAGCTTATGTATTCTTCTAATTTAACAGCATATCCCCCTACACAGTGCTAACTAAGAGCTCTGTCCTATAAATCTTAGACAGGCAATACCATTGACCTCCACTGGATTATTCACAAGCTTAATGACTTGTCACAGAAGTAATTTTGAAGGACCAGGTCCTACATTTTCTCTGTAGTACCCTGAGTTCTAACTGAATAATATGGAACTTGACATTTCTGGCCAAATTTTTTTGTTTTAGTCACCACTATCATGAGCTTTATTTAATTTTGCTTTACAGGGGCCAACTGCAGACAAAATATTGGCCAGAATCTTATTTTAGTCTGTTCCATAATCTGTAGCTATGGTGAGAGAAATTTCTTACTGTTTCTCCTGGGCATCACTGTAGGATATGAGCACCTCTCAGTCTTCACTGCATTATCCTCACAATACCCTGTGAATTGGGGTTGTGCTATTATTCCCATTTTTGCAGATGAGGAATTCATATATATGACCATATTTTAAAAGTTTTGTAAGGGATAAGTGACTTCAGCAGGTATCATTTTCAGGCTTCTTCATCTCAGTGGGCACATCTACACGAGATGCTAACTGAGCAATAGCCTAATAATACTGCATCGTAGTACTTCACAGCTCAAACAATGCTATTACGGTACTGCATAGTATTAGGCTACTGTGCAGTAGTGTCACTAAAAAGGTGTGCACTGGCACTACTGTGCAGTAATGCCAGTTACTGTGCAATAATTTAGTTATTGATTATACAAGTATTAAACTTAATATGCAGTAACTATGTTACTAGCACAGTAGTGAATGTGTAGACACGCCCAATGAGTTGAACCCTCCTAAGTCATGTAGGTCTTGTAATACTGAGCAGAGAAACACCTATTTAACTGGCTCAGACAGGTAGGATACAATGGTGTTAGAAGTCAAATCATGGTCCCAGGATAGGGCCCTCAGCACTGGACAAAAACATGAGTTGCTCTCATGAGAACAATAACAAAATAGGGAAGAAATTAATATAGAAATCCTGATTTACATCTGCAACACATTACTGACACTGAGTAAGATGGAAAAAAGACAATTCAGAGGTCTCTTTTTATGCAGTTTTATAAAGTGTTAGGTAGAATTAAGCCAATTAGGAAGTCTTCTTACTGTTGACTTGAAATTGGATAGGTACAGAAATAAATAACTGATGTTGGGAAAGTAATTAAAAGCCTGAAAAGTGCTCCAGGGGATAAAAAGCATAACATGGATAAGACTATTTGTTTCAATATCACATACTTCATTGCGTGTGTCCAATACCACATAAAGATTTTTAATTAACCTTTGTCTTCTCTTATGCTGTCCCTCTCTTCAATTTTCTAGGCTTGTCAAAAACAGCTACATGATTAGTGTAATGAATCAGAAAGGACTCTTTAAAGCACGTACTTAAAGGTTATCTTTTGCCCTAAGTTGTACAGGCAGTCATCCATCAACCACTGAATACCACTGTACTGAAAATATCTTTAATATTTCAGGTGAATGCCATGAATTAAATGTGCTGCTATTTAAAATAGTTTTTAATGTTGTTTCCCTTGACTTTTTAGGGTCCACCTGGTTTGCCTGGATTGAAGGGAGATCCAGGTTCCAAGGGTGAGAAGGTACGTGAACATTTCTCAAATTCTCATTTCTCTTCTGAGATCTTGTAATTATGAAATTAGATCTGAGGCTAAGTACAGATAGTCAAAAAGCCCACAGCCGAATCAATTCATTGTTTGTAGGTTAGTCCAAGTTGCATAGAATGAACGGATAAGCAAGTGAACAGAAATTCATTTTTGATTCTGGAAATGCAGCCACATGCCTACAGTGGCTTAGGCCAGAAGCTGGGAGGTGCTAGAGCATACCTCCCTGCTCAGCTACAGCAGACACTTTGGGCCAAGGCTAACCCTCCCACCCTATAAAAGGGGGTGTGCAGGGGATGTGCAAAGCTTCCTGGGATGCTAGAGGACTGTGAGTTAACTTGACTCTGGAGGGGACCTGGGACAGGAGTTCGATAAACCAATTTAACCTAAATCAGTTAAGTCTGATACTACATCCAGGTTTAACTTAAACCAGTTTTGGTCCTTTTGGAAGCAGTTGTTGACCTTCTGTTGTGTTACAGATTTGAACTGGTTTCTGATCACTTATACCAGTTTCTGTAATTTCTGTCCATAGCCTCGGTGTCATATTGCCTCTGTGTAAAACTAGGAAAAGGAAAAAGTTATTCTTGGCCTAAAAGAAAGTCATAGTGAAAGGAAAGCAAGCTCCTAGATACCCATCAATCAACTCCCTACTTACATAATAATAATAAAATGACAGACTGCATGTGACCATCCTAGAGATATTCAGGAAGTTTTTACCTGTCATAAATTTAATGGATCACAATTGCTTTTTCCTGCTATTAAATGCCCACAGATTTTAAAAGGAGCATAATGAAATTAATTACCCACTTGAACATGTGTATCTTCCATGTTTCACATAAAGGTAGACAATTGACCACTTATTGACCATTAGGTCAGGGGAGAGCTGTATTTAAAGGAATGAAGCTCACTGGGTATTATTATATTTTATTGGGTAAGTGGATAACATCTAAATGGATATCTTTTATAATGAAATAGTTGAAAGCTTTACTGGCAAACAAGTGTGGGACATTTAAATACTGAAGAGTACCCATACATATTGTTAAATTAATCTTGACTCTGTTTCAGTAAAAACCTACCCGGTAGTACTCAGGTATGTTTTTCACTCAATCAGTAGTCAACTATGCAGGTAATCTCTGAGCATAAAAGCATGAAACAATCAATCAGCAAATGCATGCATCTGCAAAATATTTCTATATCTGCAGTTTTCAGGATAAGGCAGTAAGTGGCATAGTGATGACTTTTGAATATCCTAAACTATCAACATACATTGCTTATTTAATTTATTCTTTTCCATACTTTTATAACTTGACCTTCAATATAATTTTCCTCTCATGTTTTTTCTAGGGACATCCAGGTTTGATTGGTCTGATTGGACCTCCGGGAGAACAGGGTGAAAAGGGTGACAGGGGTCTCCCAGGTGCACAAGGATCTCCTGGAGCCAAGGGCGATTCGGTCAGTAAAACAACATACTTTTGTTTTCATTCACATTCTGTACAAGCTTGTCCTTTCTGCAGAGCACAGTGGGAGAGAGTTTTATGTTGCAATACTTAATGCGTTTTTTTGTAAGAAGCATTTAACTATTACTAGTTACTTACAAGAACACCAGAGCAAGAAATCAAAATCTTTGTCACTATACAAGTATGTTTTAAAGCTAAAAAGCTTATGATCTAGCTTCATTCACCAGACAAGATCCAGCAGGTGAATGAAAGCAAACAGAAGAGAGGCAAAGTAATCCATGGCATATTTTCATGTAGACTAGTTGTGTACATAGTGTAGTTCACCATCTGCCTCCTTCTTATCAAATGGCAGTATATTTCAGGCATCCTGTCAAAATGAGTCTTTACAGAGAGATTGGAAAGAAAAGAATATCGTGGCATTATTAACTCTGGAGGGTAAGAACAAGTGTGTAACTGAAATTGGCAGTATGTTTAAAGTATTTTTAATAATAATATTTTTTTATAATAAAACATTATTAATAATAAGTTTAGGTTTCTCTGAAGCCCTCCCCATTTAAGCCAATATAAAAACTCCCATCAACATAGTGGCTCTGGAATGGGTCACTGTGTAGGTTTGCTCTGTATTTGTATATCTCATTATCCCAGTCATTGTTGCCCATTATGACAGACACAATGCAATCCAGCATAATTTAGTTTTGTGCTTATGTTTCTTCAGGGCATTACTGGTCCTGCTGGTCCACTTGGCCCCCCTGGTCCTCCTGGTCTACCTGTAAGTAATGAATCCAGAGTGTTTCAACATGTAACTTTTAGTTCCAAGTATTCTTAACCTAAGTACAACACAGTCTAACTATGTGGTATCCTTCTAGGGTCCTCAAGGTCCAAAGGGTTCTAAAGGATCCACAGTAAGTAACTCCCCTCTAAATTTGTTCTTCATTTTCCCTTATGTTTTCTCTCTTTTTAAAGACAACATTGTCTTCTGTATCCTTTTGGAATTGCTAATACAGTGTTTCTCACTGCTTTCTAGGGTCCTGCTGGTCAGAAGGGTGATGGTGGTTTACCAGGGCCCCCTGGTCCTCCTGTAAGTAGAATCTTTCCTACAGTTCACATTGACTTAAAGATCCTGTTTCATGAGGGAGGCAAATCAGACTTTGAGAAGTTTCAGAGGAGAAAAATACTGAAGTGGGAAAAAAATTTCTGACAATGCAACTTTATGTTGGAAAATACAAATTCATCAAAAGCAAAATGTTTGACAGAAATACATCATCTGTAATCTATATGTGTTTTGAAATTAAAAATGAAAAAGTAGCTTTCAACAAAGTTGAGACATTCCATTTCAATACTTCAAGAATGGAACATTTAGATTTTCCATTTTGAAACATTTCCATTTTAATCCTTTAATTTTATTAAAATATCAAGAAAATATCTTGATTGCTTTTTTTATTGTTTTTGTTTTCAAGGAATGAAAATTTCAATTGACCCAGTATACAAGCTAGTGGAACTGTGGTTCATAGGACCCTTTAGAAACATTTATTTTCATTCTAGAGGGTGTACCAAGAGCCCCCATTACTACATCCCTTTAGAGTGTTGCAATTTATGCTTCCCCAAATGGCAGGTAGCAATGACTTTGTCTTCGTAAAACTGTTCTTTTAAACTAGTCCATGAAAAACCCTAAGGAAACCTGAGCTAAATGACTAAAATAGAGAATTTGGAGTAAGACTGTTGAAATCACCTCCAACCACATTTTCTATTGACCAGTGTATTTTCGCATTTGGAAAATAAGAAAAAAAGGTAACCTAGAATACATTATTTCTTTTACAGGGTCCTCCAGGCGAGGTAATCCAGCCTTTGCCTATCCAATCACCCAAAAAGACAAGAAGATCTTCAGATTACATGTTGGCTGCTGCAGGTGATAATATCCTGGATTACTCAGATGGCATGGAGGAGATCTTTGGTTCACTCAATTCTCTGAAGCAAGACATTGAGCATATGAAATATCCAATGGGAACTCAGAATAACCCAGCCCGAACTTGCAAAGATCTACAACTCTGCCACCCTGACTTCCCAGATGGTATGTTAATATTACATGACAAAAGCAAATAGACTAAGGTTATGATTTACTAAAGTGCACTGATATCTCATTAATTCTAGTTATATGGTTAATAGAACCTCTAAGTAAAGTAAAGAAAATGCTTATTAATTCTATTCCTGCAGGTAAAAAAAACTAATATAAATGTGGATAGAAAAATCCTATGTCTATAAAGGAAGAATTTATTAGATGTGAAATGCAGTCTGGTTTTAGACTTACAACTTCTAAAAATGGCTTTGATAAAAAAGTATACTAGAAAGAAAGGAAATAAAAGTTTACCCAGTTATTTACAAACACACATTTTCCAAAAAACAATGCTTGAAATTTTGTTGCCACAAAGTCAAAAGAACAGTTCTTTTGCCCTGAGAACACATGAAGAAAAAAAGACTGAAGGTTGTTTACCTTTATGTAAAACATGGCAGATACATATGTTCAAGTGTACAAGGTGTTGTTAAGGGTCATATTAAGTGGCATGAACATTTCATAATATAATATGATATTTATGAATAATACAATATTTATAAATAATATGACATTTGTATGACTATTATATAAACTATGCACTTATGTTCAAGAGTGCATAATTGTTTAATTATTTGAACAATTTAACACTTTATTTAATTATTTTTCTCTCTTTTTTTACTAAGCGTACCCTCTGGAAAGACTTAAATGAAGGCCAGTTTTCACACAACACTCATGTTTTTATATTTCTTGTGTGACAATGAATACTTCCCCCAGTTCAAAGTAATTTTTGTCTGGTTTTAAATTAGAGCAAAATACATTTTGACAGTTTAATAATATTTATTTCATTCACTCTAGATAGATAAAAACAGATGGTTGCCTTGAGGAGTAGTTAAGTTATGTGCTATATGAAAAGTACATATTTTACAATTCAGCATCTCTATAATAATGAACATCTTTTATTGATATTCTGACTTCATCATTTACTAGTATTTAGCTATTATTTGGAGCCTCTTTCATATCAATGTAGGTTTAATTTGGTTAAAATAAAATTATTTATTTAAATAAAAAATCTCTTAGGAGTAAGGTGTCCATGGGTAGGACAGTCTGTTTAAAGTAAAAAGGCTGAATCAAAAAAAGTTTTAAAAAGTGGCTTCCGCTATTGTCATAAACATCATACATCCCTGTGTTTGATACTTTACATTCAGGGGACTGTATTGTTCAAAGGATTAGTGGGTTCATCTACACCTAATGTTATATTGCTGCAGCAACATGCTATGATGACATAACATTGATGGGCAAAAACTGTGATGCCGCAGCTACGTCACCATAGCAACATGCTCCCTCATTATAGTGCATTGCTACAGGAACGTAGCAGCTAAAAATAACTGTGCAGCCAGCACAGTGCAGTATGGGCTGTTACTGTAATACATGATGGTGCAGTAACAATGGCGCTGCATGACCATGTGTAGACATGCCCAGTATAACATGCCTTTCACAACTGAAATTAAATCTGGGCTCAAAGAGTGACTATAAATGACTGCTCTTTGCCATTACTACCATTAGTATGAATTACCTGGTGGTATTAGGCCACATCAATAAATTACTAATACACATAGAATAATTATGAACCCTCTACTTAGAGATTCCTGTCTGAATGGGGTAGTTATTGGACCTCAGCTTCACCTTCTACACTAGCTTTACTTTGAATCTATAAATGTTAACTGTGCAGACCCCATCACTGGTAAATATGGTAAAAGCTGTAATGGAGACAAGTGTTTTTATCTCAGGATCCTCCAACCAAAAAGTAATTAAAATATGTTTACCATCTAAAACTACATAAGGCTTCTCTAACAATAACTGAATTAACTGATTAGAGATGCACCAATACATTGATCCATATCATATTGGCACTGGTAATTGACATGATCAACAATTGGCTTTTTTTGGCTGATGTGGCTGATAATGTTACCAATAAATGCTGCATGTATGTGCACAGCTGCAGCATGCACATGGCCAGGAGTGCACCCTGGAAGCTTGAAGAGCAGTGTCCGGCTGATAAGCATTTGTGGGGGAAGAGGTGGTAAAAAGGAAAGGGTATGGGGAGGCAGATTGAGGCCCCTGTGGTGAGGGAGGGAGAGGGGGATGTTGCAGGGGCAGGCGCTGAACAGCTGGGGCAGGGCAGGGTGCACAACGGAGCTGCAAGTGGCTCATCCAGTGGGCATGGGGAGGAGGAGACAGCTCCCATCAATGTATGCACCCCAGGAGATGTATGGGGGGGCATGTGCACCCTGGATCTGTGTGCAGGGTGAGCATGGGCTGCCCGCTGTGGGTGAGGCCATTGCAGCGCTGGGCTGTTCCCTGAAGAGACTGGCCCAGGGCTGCACTCAGGGTAGGTGGGGCAGGTGGCAGCACTGCTGGGAAGGGGGTTTATGGGGTGGGGCTACAGCCACCCCAAAATTTCCATAGCCTCCCCATTCCAGTGCTGCCCACACCACCCCACCTGGCCTGACCACAGCCCTGGTGCAGCTACTCCTGCCAGGACGAGCCCAGTGTCACCCCGGGCTCCAAGCACGCAGTGGCAGGCCATCCTCATCCTGTGCACAGATCCGGGGGGGCACGTGCCCCCCTCCCATGCCTCCCCTGGGGATGCACACAGTGTTGGGAGCTGTGCCCCCGCTTCCCCATGCCCTCCAGATGAGCTGCTCTTGGCTCCATCCCACACCCACCACAGCTGTTTATCACCTGCCCATGCCCTTGCCCCTTCCCCAGTCCCATTTCCTCCCTCACTGTGGGGGCCTCGATCTGCCCCCTGACACCCCTTCCCTCCTCCCGCCCTTCCCCCCCCACAGACACTGCTTACCAGCCAGACACTTCTTTCAGAGTTTCTGGGCTACATATCGGCAATTGGATTGGTATCGACCAATATGGCTCATTAATACTCAGCCATCAGTAATGGCCCCAAAAATCTTTATCGGTGCACCCCTAGCTTAGATAATATAATGGTTAAAATATCTGAATCTGTGGCAGTTTTATTAATGCTGCAACTACAGATAAACAATGTAGGGTGGAAATAGGGGCAACAGTCTGATCTCATAGTGGACCTGCCACCAGAGATGGGAGAGAAAGTCACTGTGTACCTACATTCTGCAAAAAATGCTCACCTCGGCTGATACAGTGTGCGCCACCCAGAATGCAGGGTTATGCATAAATGGCAGAACCCAGTATTTAGACCTCATACTGCTACTGGAAGATGGATCCTTAACTGTTAATATCTGTTTTTCTTGCAATGTGTTGAAATATTTTGATTATGATATGAAAGTTCTGACATCACAAAAGTAGAAACTTATGCCTCATGTGCATCTTCTCGTTTCCTTATAGTGGAAATGTGAAGACTGCAAAATATTTTAGTCTCTTGTGATGTAGTTCCTCAAAAAATGTACCAGAAACATTCAGCAGTTACAGCTTGAAACAAAATACAAAAAGAAAGCAAGAAGAAAAAATAGATTTGGATGCTGTTTTATCCTTAGAAAAAAATATCAATAAAAGAAAAAAAAAGCAAATGGAAATTGTTAATTCTCAGCCTTGAAGATAGAAGAATTATAGCTTTTCAACTGAAAATCTTTTAGAGCAGCATTAGATGGCAGTAAAACATGACTCTTTTTAAATATATCATTATTGGAAGCAAATCCTTTATCTTTCATTTTAGGTGAATATTGGATTGATCCTAACCAGGGCTGCTCTGGAGACTCCTTCAAAGTGTACTGTAATTTCACAGCAGGTGGGGAAACTTGCATCTATCCAGATAAGAAATCTGAAGGAGTAAGTACCAATGTGTGTTTTGGGTTGACTGTTGTCAGTTCCTGCTGTGCTGTTGCAACATTGAACTAAACAGGAAAATTAGACTTTCACAATTTCTGTTTATCTGCCTTTCTTACAGGCTACTTATTATATTTGCATTTGCATAAACATGAATAAAGCAATGAAATGATACACATAGTTAACAAATAGCCACTTTATTTTTCTTTTGCTCAGATTTTTTATGCACCTGCTTGCTAGCTAAACTTCTGCTGTATCTCAGGATGTAACACAGCTGTGCAGCCATTTTTTAATGAGAGCATAAGCATTAATCTGGCATCTAAAAGATAAACTTTTTTGTCAAATTCTACACTTTCTTGTCTCTTAAGTCTCATTAAAACCTTTGCAAGATGCGCATAGAACATTACCTGTAGGATCTGATAAGAGATCCACGCTCACAAGAATAAATGTCAGGGAGCAAATAGTGAAGAAGCAGGTTCATCTTTTAATGTCAGTACCAGTGCAAACTCCTATTTTAGACATCCTGTGCTAGAGCATTTTTACCAGTAACTTATCTGAGTAAACCTGAATCTTAACAGGTAACCATACTCTTTTTCCTTTTATAAACAGAAATAATCTTATTATTTGTAATTCAGTTAGAGTAAACTAATATATAGGTATTGTACCTCTACCTAAACAAAGTAGCCATTTTTAGAGATGTTTATGTGTATGTGTCTTGACAAGCTTTTTTAAGTTCAATACCTCAGGAAAGAAAGATTCATTTTATAGTTCTTGAACATTTTTCTTTCTTACCTGTATTTTAAACACTTATATTCCATGCTTTTTCAATACAGGTAAGAATTTCAACATGGCCAAAGGAATATCCAGGAACCTGGTTTAGTGAATTTAAGAGAGGCAAACTGGTAAGTAGTCATCTATTTGTATAGTCATTCACAAACAAGGTACATGCTGCTAATGATGAATATTCACCAGTGATCTTGATTATATAGATGCTAAAAGCAATTTAGTCAGCTCCATTAGAGAAAAGGAGCCTGCCCTATGCTGTTCCATCTACTACTCTGCAAATATAGCAACAATAACAGTGGCAAATCTATAGTTGATGATTTTGCTCTTGGTGCTGGCAAACTTCACACCATCGTTGAGCTTTTGCAGAGCAACTTGAATGCAGCTCATATGCCCCATCCAAGAAACTGAAATAGACTTGAGCATTATTAAATGAGTAGTGTGTTTTCTTGCATACTACATGTGTCCAAATAACACATGCACCTTGTTTTGCAAAGGAATAATGAAACAGATTTTTCCAGAACTGAGGGTGAAAGATAACTGCATGGAGCGGCTGGCTTGCGCTCAGTCAGCTCAATGCCAGCTTCAGACAAAAGCTAGAGGTTTTACCCTCTACTCATCCAAAAGTTACTCTTAATTTGGTAGTGGCTGTGAGAGGGTTAAAACTGGATTCTGCCTCTGCTGGCAGGAAAGAGGAGAAAAAAGACTCCTGGCAGCCATTACAGTGCATCCTCACTTCCATCCCAATACAGAAATCAGCTTTCCCACTGAAGACGTGTGCCCAAATTTCGAGGGCTGATATTTAGGGAAAAGGTATGAAGGGTATGCAAAGGAATATGATATAATAAAAATATAGTCACTATTAAATGGTTCCAGAATAATTTTCTATCGCAAGCTTATGGAATATAGAAGAGAGGGTTCTCTGTATGGCAAAATAGGATGCAGCTTAAATGTATAGTTCCATGTCTTAATTCTTTACAAAATGTGCTATAAAATCAGCAAACCATATTCAGTTGATTTTTATATTGAAGCTTCTTAATGTGAACTTTGTCAACCATGATTTTTCTCTTTTGCATTTTAGTGAACCAAATGTTCATGTGCCTACTTATATTTTCCAGCTTTCCTATTTGGATGTTGAAGGCAATGCCATTAATATGGTCCAAATGACATTCCTTAAACTACTGAGTGCCTCTGCAAGACAAAATTTCACTTACAACTGTCATCAGTCAGTAGGTTGGCATGATGCATCATCTGACAGCTATGACAAAGCGCTGAGGTTCTTAGGATCAAATGATGAAGAGATGTCTTATGACAACAATCCTTACATCAAAGCTCTTCATGATGGTTGTGCAGTAAGTATAGGCTCAGAATATTCTTTTGTACTTTAATATGACAGGTTAGTTTGATAATCCAAACAGGTCCTTCTTATGCCAGCTTCCTTTGGAGAAAAGCTTTCCAAAGGTTTTATTTTTAATAGTCTGCCATTTCAGTAGATTTTAATTACAGTGAATTAGTCCCTTATTTAAATTGCATAAAACTATTGAGAAAAATAGTATTAACCATATATCAAGCAATATCAAGGGTAGGATCTCTTGTCTAATTTCAAGACAATGCCAGTATCTTGAAATTAGACATTTCTTATTATAGATATAACATAATGGAGAAGTAATAGAAAATAAGCATCACTGAAAGAGGCATCACACTGATGGTATATATTTACAGTCAAAGCAATTGATGCAAGGGAAGACTATAATGTAAGGTAGCAAAAACATGTATCAGGAATCTGTACCATGCATCCAAGGCCTGTGAATCAATTAATTTGACATGTGGCATTGTTTACCTAGAATGGGAATAGTAGAAATAAAATCCAGGTAAAGTTCATAGAGCCCATACCTCTTGCAGCCCTCCTAGTGCCAGTTGGTGTGTTTGACACATACACCAGCTATCTAATCATCTCTTAAGCAAGGTATTGGGTCTCCAAAGGCATAACATTTGGTATCTTCCTTCGTCAGATGCCATGTTTTAATACTAATTTTTTTTGCCATGAGTTATCCAAGCGTATATCAAGGTTTATAACGCTAATCACTGTGATGATTGTATACCACTGGGAGAGCTAAGCATTTTAGAGATAATTATGGAGAAGCATGTGATAAAGGAAGCAAGTATCAGTAACAAAACCTGAAAGCCTTCGGTTTCCTGCAGTGAATTTAATATGGTTTTAACCGGGTCTGATTCAGAGACAAGGTTAATTTAGTTGGCTAGTGATCATTTCTCGGCAATAACATTCTGGTCTATGACTCTTTCTCTTCAATCTGTGCCTCTCTTTTTATAAACCCTCTCAGGTTTTTATATAGCTCTTGTCATCATGCTATCTATATGTGTGGAGCTCCTGGAGATGGCACTAGTTATAGTGCCATCAACAAGATGATGACTATGACAGAGAGCTTGGTGCACCTGTTAATTTAAGAAGGGAGGCTGCTTAAGGAGCAGCCTGCAGGTGTGGCAGGGGCTAATGAGGGAATCACCTGACCAGAAATGGGAAATGGCTTGAGACAGATAAGGCCAGGGCCTAAGCTGATTAGGCAGTCTAGCCCCAGGAGCCATAGGGCAAGGATCTGCTGGCAGCAGGGCTGCAGCAAGGCTCCTGCCTAAACATCTGAGCTGGGGTAAGTGGTGCTGAGCCCAGGAACAAGACAAGCCTTGGAATAGATAGACCTGGGAACAGGAGTAGGTGAGCCCATAACCTGGAGAGGGGCACCAGAGAGTAAAGGGCCAGGGTACAAATAGAGCACCCAAGAGGGGCAAGGCAGGCCTGGGAACAGGGGTCAGGAACACAGCATCTGAGGGGGGTGAGGCAGGCTTTTGAATAGATAAGCTTGGGGACCTAGGGAGAGATAGGCTTGAGCCCCCAGAGACAGAGACAGGGCTTAAGCTAGGGTGGCCATTCATCCAGTTTTATAGAGGACAGGCTGGTTTTCTGGTCCTCTGTCCTCTATTGATATGAAACCAGATGTGTTTGTGTCCTCTATTTTTCACCACTCAGCACCCTCTGCTCCCCCACCACTGACACCATCACGGCCACCTGTGGAAGCTCCCCACTCAGCCCACCCCTGCTGCTGACACTGCCACGACTGCCTGCAGGAGCTCCCCACTTGGCCCACTCCTACTGCCAACACTGCCGTGTTTGCCTGTGGGAGCTCCCCACTTACTGCCACCACGCCCCTGCTGCCAATACCACCACTACCACCTGCAGGAGCTTGCCATGCCCCCCCAGCCTTTGGAGGCACGCGATGTTCATGGTGGTGGGGACAGTTTCACTAAATACAACAGTCCTCTATTCTTGAGGGACATCAATGGCCACCCTAGCTTAAGCCCAGGAAGGACTAGGTACTTGGGAGGAGGTCCAGTGTCCAGGGGGACTAGGTACTCAAAAGAAGGTCTGGTGCCTGGGAGAAGGACAAGGAAAGTCCAACACCTAGAGGGATTAAGCACCCAAGAGAAGGTCCGGTGCCTGGCGGGGGGGCAGGGGAGTCCAGTGCTGAAGGGGGACTAAGCATTCAAGGGAAGCTCCAGTGCCTGGGGCCTGCCAGAGGGCAGAGAATTGTTTTAGCAGATCACTTGTGAGGCATGGCAGTAGTGCTTATTGGGGAGGATGGAGCCCACAAAAGTAGCCTTTAAGGCCATGACCACAGGCACCTGTGGTCATAAGAGTAAGACCAGGCTTGGGAAGCCCTGAGGCAGCCTCCCTTTCCTCAGAAGTTAATAACATCAAGGCATGGTGAGTGAGTAAAAAGGGGAGAGGGCCCCAAAAGGAAGCCAGGTTGGCAAGGGCTGAGTGCAGCGGTGGCAAGTGAAAAGCTCCTGAGGAGCTCCTTTAAGTGTACTTAAGAAGCGGGTTCGGTATTCACAAATATTTTTAACCGCGAATGCCGAACCCACGAATACTGAGGGTTTCCTGTACTTTCTTAATGTCCATGAGATTGGGGTTTAGATGAGGAGCCACTACATGAAGTTCAGTCCAGATGAAAGCATTCTCTATAGGCAGAAAGCAGGGAGGAAAGGAAAGGGCACTGCTGTGAGAAGTGAAGATAACTTCAGAAGATCAATATCTAGTCTTTGTTGAGGCTGTACTTAGCACAATCCAGTCCGGATTCTTATTCCATTACCTGGACTAGCTTTTATAAGCCTGTGTCCCTCAGTAGGGTTGCAGCTTTGTTTATCATCTTTGATGTTTTCAACTCACCTTCCTCTCTCAGCAGTGCCCTCTCCTTTACTTCCTCTCTCCCTATGCTTTGTATATAACTTATCTTATTCCTTTCTGTTTAGTACCCCTGCTCTCTGAAAATCCATTCATAGCATCTGATAAAGTAGGCAGTAGCCTACAAGAGCTCATCCTTCTGAGTAAATTAGTCTATAAGGCAGAGGTGTAGCAATGAAAATGGACACCCAGGGCAGCTGTGACACGTGGAGAAAGCAGCAACTTCCAGCTGTTGCTGTGCCACTGGTGCAATCATGCAGCAACAGTGGGTTTTTTTCCCAACCCCCTGAAGTCAGTGCCTGGGGTGGCTGCTCCCAGAGAAGCTGAGTATATAGAAGCCCGAGGGCCCTGGCCCCACTCAGGAAGAGGGCTGTCACCTGAAATGTGTAAAACTTTCCATATGTCCATCATGTTAGGCCCCTTCCCTCCCCACCATTTGTAAAAATAAAAGTTAGTGCCTATGGCTGTTCCCATTGCCCTGCCCTAGTTACACTTCTGCTATCAGGTGCCACACAGCTTTGCTTTCTTCCTGATTTCAGACCAACACAACTAAGTACCTCTTTCTGTGCAGTTAATATAGTTCATAGCATGTTCCTTTGTTATCCATAAGTTTTGTACTTTAAAAGTGACTGAAAAAGCTATGTAATATGTTTTCTGCTTTTATGTATAACCATATTCGGTTTTGTTTTACTCCTTTTTTTTCTTTTTCATACAGTCTAGAAAAGGCTATGCGAAGACTGTGATCGAAATCAATACACCTAAAATAGACCAAGTGCCTATTGTTGATGTGATGATTAATGACTTTGGTGATCAGAATCAGAAGTTTGGATTCGAAGTTGGTCCTGTCTGTTTCCTTGGTTAAGTTTAGGGCAGAGAGCAGAACAACAAACATTGTGCCTTGGTGCTACCAACCCACTTCATGCCACATGCAAGTTTTGAATAAGGATGGTATAGAAAATCTGTCTGGCTGTGTGTGTGTATCTTACCTAGAAAGTACTTGTTGCCCTTGTAGGGCCAGAATCACATAACTTAAACTTATTTGGAAAATCATGAAGGACATAAAAATGCTGTGGCCGTGTTAGACAGCATAGGCTAATTTTATGAACACCCCCTTTGGACTCTTCTGGTGCTGTAAAAAAAAAATAATGTCATGGTGCTCCTTTCATTACAACAAAGTGGTGTTAGGAAAGTGTTTAACAAACTGTAATTATTCTATGTACAGTACTGTACTGTTATTTCTCTGTCCATTTCCAAAACTTGCATGTGTCTCTGATTGCATCTGGCTCCTATTTTATAATTGCAAAATGACGTTGTCAATACTGTGTATGTATTATGAAAAATAAAGTTGTAATTGACAGTGAATCCAATTCAATTTCCTGATTAATAATAAAAATCCCTTTGTATATATTGATGTTGAAGAGCTTTGTTATTTGAAGTCACCAGCAAAAACTTTGGGTGACAAAACTGGAAGACGTTTGGCAGCACACTTAAAACAACACTTCTCTGCAGATACTACTTTATGATGATAATTTCAAGAATGAATGCACCCGTTAAGGTGCTGTATTCCATGGTGCTATACCTCAGACTTTTATTTTCCTGTTCAGATTTCAGAATTTCTTAAGATACCTGTATATACCTAAAATAAGTAAGTTTATTTTTGGGTGCGGGAAATGTCTATGAAGAAGGATGAAGGGGGAAAAAAAAAAAAAAGCTCAAGCGTAAGAAATCTGTTCAAGTCTATGTGAAGTAAATGGTTAGTCATATAGCCTTCCCTTTTTTGTATCTCATCTTCATTGTGCTTCTTTGATCCACATAAATATTAAAACTGGATTCTAAAAATTATTTATGGATTTGTGCAGTGTTTACTTGGATTTTATGTGAACAATGATAAGTATTTGCTTCCTGAAACAGATACAAAATTCTACACGTAATACCCCATATATGATTTATCCATCCTGCAAATGTGATTTTTTTTCCCCCATTATTTTTTTCAAGCTTAGGGACACAATATGTCTAGGTCATGTGATTCTACCTAGTTGCCAAGCAACATATGAGGGAACTGCTACCTACAGAGCTTGTTTCTGACCCAAACTGTTACAATTTGCAATTCAAATCTCCCAAAAGAGGTGGGTTTGTCCTTCCTTTAAATATTGTTTAGGTAGTGGGAAGTAGAAATAACATTTTGACTTTACAAAACAAATCCTTTTGTAATTATTTTTCATAATATATGTAAGACTTGAAAATAAATGTTTGTTATTTCTTATATAAATTGTTAACTTAATTGGTACCAGATTCCACTGGCTCATTTCCAAATGGTATTTTATCATGCAAGATTATACGTGTGTAAAAGTGAGATTTAAAAAGTCAACTTTTGCTGTTCAGAATTTCTTATATTTTTGAACCAAAGTTTGTAATTGTCACCTCAAAGAGGGAAAATACAAATTTTATTAATAAAATCAAGTCTTGTCTACCTGGATTGGTCACTCTGTTTCTTCAAAATACAAGAAATGTTATATCATCCTTGGTATTGTAACTGCGTTATGATTCCAGACCATCCAGAATGAAATAATAATAATCCTAATATATGTGTGTAAAGCATTACACAAACACATCATGAGCAGAAGTAAAAATACTAGACTCCTCTCCTGCCAGTGGTAGCATGTAGTAGGACTGATGTGCTCAGTTTTAATAATCCCTCTTAAAGGCAGTAAGGATTTGTAGCTCCAGCAGTCTTCTTGTTCTCTATATCAGGACCTAAACTTCTTCCCATAACCCATTTTTGATGTATTTATAGGACTCCTGTCCTTGTAATATCTGAGAACCTTGCAATCTTAAAATAAATGTATTCTTACACCATACCTGAGAGGCAAGGAAGTACTCCCATTTTGCAGAGAACCATGACAAAGAAAAACTAAGGGAAATATCCAAAAAAATATTTAGATGCCAGAGGTGAGGTGTTTCAACACCTACATTTTATATGCCCCAAGGGTAGATCCAGAGTGCTTTATGCCTATGCTGTCTATACGGTGCATGCCTTATAATGGATCCAAAACATAAATGACACTGAATGAGGAGAAGATGTACTCAGAGTGGAGCTTCCCAAGTTACCTAAGAGGCCAGAGAGAGTATTCAAAATTAGCATGGTCCTCTTGACTTGTTTTCAGGGCAGTCACCTGACAAGAGGGTGACTAGAGCTCCATCCTTCGGTTAAGAAATACTTTTATATTTTATTCAATTATTATTTTATGTTATATGCATAAATAATTTTAATGCAAGGATTGGAAGTCAGGTCTCCCTTCTCTCAGGGACCTACACTAAATTTTATATTACAGAGTCAAGCTCCCTTTTGCAACCTTTGTCTTCACTAAATGGATTGTGAATTATTTTTAGCAAGATAGTATAGGTCCAATAACAGGAGCATTGCCAGAACTCATGACCTTGTAAATTGTATAATCTCTGGGGGACATAGGTTTTAATTTTTTTGAGCAAAGGAAAGCATTGAACTCAGAACTACATCTTTGGTAAATTATTTTACCTCCAAGGCTATTACATAAGATGGGGCACCACTTCTGTGAGTTTTAAAAGAAAGTGATATAGCTTTTTCTTTTCTTTTGAGAAGCTACATCCTATAGAGATGTGCAAGGTAAACTCTGGAAGAATCTATTAGAATGAGCCTTTTGGGGGATTTAGGCACATGAGTGACAAATTACAGATTCTGCTGGTATTTAGCAAAAGCAAAATGCCAAATTCTATTGAAATTAGGCAAAAGCAAGATATTGGGCTACTCAGCATAGTCAAAACAGAGACGTTTCTGGGAAGTGCAGAACTTTGAAGAAATTAAAGATGAAAAAGATACCTTAGAAGTTTAGGCACCTCCATTGTTAGCCAGCAACTATATAGGATTTGCATGATTACAGTTTTGAATTTAGGAACCTTTGTCCTTTTCTGTATCTGACCCTGAGTGGCATGGCTCAGCTGTTAAGTTGGAATGTAAAACACAGCTTGATTTGAAAACTTGACTTGAACCTCAGCCTCCTGAAAGTGAAACTAGGATACTAATCACCAAACCACTTTGTCTCACTCTCCACAGCCAAAAATCAATTTGTTCTTCAAATACTTTAAATATTTCAAAGGTATAAGAACAAGACAAAGGAACTAGCAGTCCTTGGGTCATGCTTCTAGAGTTTCAAAGAGAAGTTCAAGAAAGTTTGTACCTGTGGGTGCAGACAGTAGTGCAGTTCCCTACTGTAATTCAGAACGTTTTGCAGGAAGCATTCTGAGTTACAATAATTCTGAGTTACAGGATCTGGGGGAATGATTGTTCACCAGAGCGCCCCAAGGGATGGCGTGGTCAAACTGTTATAAACTACTGCAAGACCATTTCAGGCTGGACATAAGGAAGAATTTCTTTACTGTCTGAGACCCCAAGGTCTGGAATAGCCTGCCATTGGAGGTGGTTCAAGCACCTACATTGAATGACTTCAAGATAAATTTGGATGCTTATTTTGCTGGGATCCTATGACCCCAGCTGACTTCCTGCCCCTCGGGCAGGGGGCTGGACTTGATGATCTTCCAAGGTCCCCTCCAGCCCTAATGTCTATGAAATCTATGAAATCCCCAGGACTAAACAGATGCTCACTGTTGGTTCGGGGGGAATCTATCTGCTGGCTACCAGCCTGCAAGCCTGAAGCCAGTTTTCTCTAACAATGGCCTCTGCTTCCTGCAAGTCTGCACTGTTTTCAGAATGAGATAGGGAAAAGGGAGCAGAAGGAGATCATTTTAGGGGTTCCCCAGCCAGCACTGGAGAGTGGGGTGGGGGGGGGGGGAAATTGGAGCCTCCCTCCCCCCCCCACCATGCACACACTGGGGAGGCTCCAATACACCCATCCCACCCTGTAATGGGGACTGAAAAATCCCCAGACTGACCTCTCTTCACTCCCTTTCCCTCCTCCTCATTCCAAAAACAGTGATAGGCTGGCAGGTAGTTGAACAGAAGTTACAGGAGACTCTCCATTTTGAAATGTCCTCAGTGACTCCTCATGCAATTTTCACCCAGTTGGCCATTTTAGAAGCAGTCTGCAGCCATGCACTTGTGTTTGGTCATGGCTGTAGACTACCTTCTGTGGTCAGGTCAGGGAAAAATTGTCACTTCTGCCTCTCCCTATGTTCCTTATTATTTATTCTTGTGTATGTTAGAGACAAATTTTATTATTTCCTGTATCCCCCTAGCCCATCTACTGTTTTCAGTGTGTTCTCTTTGTTCCCTTAGGAACCACAACATTTCTTGACAAAAGAGTGACTACTGGAACACACAGAAAATAGCGAGTCACATAGAAAAAGTGGGGAAAGGGAAAAACTCAACCAATTGTATAATTGATTAATTGGTCCTCAGAGCACAAATTTTATTACTTTTCCATTGGAGAAAAATAGATTCCTTTAATCAGCATTACTAAATAAATAATAGAGAATCTCCACTGCACATACCAATAGGAAATTTTGGGTTGAAATTGACATTCTAATAATAGTCCTAACTGTACTTAGTACTCTGTAGAAAAAGAAAGTGTTAGATATAAAAATAAAACCCAAGCTTCATTGAGTGACCCAAGCTGCCACTGCCACCTTCCATGCATGGCAGCCAGGGCTTGGGCACTACTGGCCAGATGCAACTGGCCCATAGAACAGAGAGGGGATGGGACAGTCCCACATACCTGGCAGCTGGGGAAGGGGGGCGGCTCCAGCAGACCTGGGGGGAGAGGAGGCTGCAGGTCAGGAGTGAGGGGCAATAGCAGGGCTGGGGAGCCATGGGTTGGGAGTAAGGGGAACTGGCAAGGCAGGGCCTGCAGTTTGGGAGAGGCAGCAGCAAGGTGGGGAGGGGGGATTTGGCTTAGGAGTGATGGCAATGGCAAGGGCAGGGCACCAGCATATCAGGGCTGCTCAATGACATAAAGTAGCGGGGGGGGGTGGAGATAGGGGGGCAGCTGTAGCTGGAACTGCATCCTGCTAAGCAAAGGGGGCAGGAGCAGCTCTGATTTTCCATGACAAAAAAACTAAATCAAATTCCAAAATATATAGGTATTTAGAATCTGTTTTATTAGAAGGATTGAGGAACTGGTAGACTTCCAAACTGCTTCAAAATTGTAAATATATCAATAAAACATTGTATTCAACTGATAACTATACCTATACCTATATATAGTAGCATTTCATTTTAATCATGGAAAAACACAGATTTGGCGGGTTTAATCAGATGTAACATATCACAGGGAATCAAGTGATTTTGCTACTAGCCCTGTGCAAAGTGGCTAGTATTCACTTTGGATTTGGCCGATTCAGGGAACAGTGATTCAATTTGGTGATTTGAGTCACTGTCCTGAATTGATTCAGCTGCTGCTAAATCTCCAAATCTCTGAATCACCCAGACCCATCTGCTGCCCGCTGTCCCAGCCCTGGCAATGGCTGCCCTTGCCGTCCCAGCTCCCTGCACATGGAAAAAAAAGCCCCACTCACTGGGTGCTGCTGGGCAGGGGCAATTCCTGCTGCCCCCCACTGTCCCATGCTGCATGGGGGGCTCTGCACGAGTCCCCTGATGCCCCCCACCTTCGCCTGCCCCAGCCACTCCAGCTCTGCCCTTTAAGAAAAAAAACAAACAAAAAAAAAAACTGAGAAAAATTCCCACTCACCATTCCTGTCTGGCTGGGGTGATTCTTGCTGCCCTTCAATGCCCCACTCCATGTTGGGGGCTCTTCCATGAGCCCCCTGAAGCCCCGAGGCAACTGAAGGAGTGGTGAGTCCTGGGGTTTTTCTCATTTTTTTCCTTAAAGGACTGGAGCTGGGGCAGGACGGGCAGCCATAGGAGGGGCTGGGGAAGTGAAGGGGGGGTCATGGGGCTCATGGCAGAACCCCCCATGTGGCATGGGGAAGTGGGGATCACCCCCCCGCCCAGCAGCACCCAGTGAGTGGGAGTGTTTTTTTAGAGCACCAGGAGCTGGAGCAGGTGGGGCAGCCCTGGAGGGGCTGGGGGAGCAGGCAGGGAATGGTTCCTGGCAGCGGTCCCCCCATGGTCACCTCCTCCAGTCCCTCTCCGCCCCCTACTTACCAGCTCCGAGTCTGGATGCAGCCTCCTGCTGTAGTGAGCAGGGACTATCCAAATCATCGAAGCTCTCTGAGTCTTTTCTGAACCTTTGGAGAGCTTTGAACTGATTCAGACCTTATTGGTTCCCTGATTTGATTCAGATTCAGAGATTCGTCCACTGAATTGGGCTGAATCTCCTCTGCATTGAATCAGCACAGCCTTATTTGCTACCTCTCTACATGATGGATTCTACATTGGTAGAAATTTATTCCATGAACAGTTTAGAGAGTTTCCCCCTACCTTTTCAATAGGACAACTCATTTAATAAACTTCTCTGCCACAATACTAGGGGTGTCATGATTAGGCAATAGAATTGCTACATGATTACAAGCTTTATGAGATTAAAGGTCTCCAGTACATTTTCATTTAGGTTTCAGACTGCTCTTTTGTACCTCATCACTCTTTTGTAGCTCATAGTTTACTCTTGATCTATTTAAAGAAGAACAGGAATGATGTTTAACTATTCGCTTTCATAAGATTACTTGAAAAATTAATATTTTACAGCATCATTCATTGTTAAACAATTTCCTTAATACATAACACCTTTGTGTAAACCTACCTTCCAAACTAGCTAGGTTTGTTGCCTGGCTTCACAGTCTTTTTTATATATTCTAGGATGCAGTACAGGAAGATGTAAGACACTGCAAAATACGTTTGAAGAGAACATAGGCAAAAACTTTTTGTAACGTGAAATGAAGATGATGAAGAAAATACAGTAAAAAGCTGAGAGATGTCAGTTGTAGAAGTGAATTTCATCTTAACCTAGCCTCAACTAGGAAACAACATAAACAGTAGAAGATACCAGTATGGAAAGATCCTTCCAGTCATCATCTAGTTCCCTTATCTTCCTGCATAATGGAAGAAACATTTTCAAATATTTTCAAAGTTCTGAATGAAAAAAAAAGGAAAAAGATTAAATTTCCTATCACTGGTATTTCAGATACTTCCCTCAATCCTATTTAATTGGGGAAAAAAGGAGGGAAACAATGTCCTTTTTATGGAAAACAAATCCTACCCCTTCCACTGGCAGGTTACTTTGAATGTTATTTATTATGTAAAGTGAATAAGATCTTTATTACAGTTAAGTCACATCCACATGTAATTGCTGTGATTCATTGACAGTCATCAAGTGATATCTAAAGGTTACCCTTGTGTTCAATGAAAACCTTTTGTATTAATCTAAGACTCTTCCTCTTGGGACTTGCTAATTATGAGTTTTTCCTGAAAATGACTCAGAAATGAGACCATCAGAACAACAGTATTTTCTATTATAATCAAAATCATTGTTGTGTAAATTAGTGGCCTCTATATTATGCATGTGGTGAAGTTAATGTAGTCTGCAATGAGAAACAGGATACTGTTTTGTTCACCATATTTAATAGAGTTTTGTTTGTGGTCCTTGTTCATTCTGGGGTTAAAGAGGCTTACTGCTAAGGTGGCTGTAAAGTGTTCCATCTGATAACACAAAACCCTATTACAGAAGAGAGGATTAATATGAGAATATTTGTTTTGTTTTCAGGCATAATGTTGAAGATTATTGCACAGAAGAATATCCCAAGTAGTCTAATATACAGCCATTTATTTGGGCTGTTTCAAACGGAGAAAAGAAAATAGGTTTCATTTTGCTGTCAGTAGCATAGGTGCAGGTACTGTTTCAGTCAAAGGGAATTGTACCTAAGAGCTATATAGTGGCCCTAATCTACCAAAATTTAAGGCAAGCTTTTAACACTATGCCTCTCAAGAAAGTGGAAGCTAAACTTGAGGGAATGGGATCAATACTATAATTGTGGATAAACTGTTGGCTAAAAGGAAGACTTCTCTGAGTTACATTGAAAGGTGAGAGAGGAGGAACCAGTTGCATTCCTCACAGATTCATTTTGTAACCACCTTTTCAAATATTTTCAGTAGAGATGTTGGTGTAGGAACTAAATGTATGCTTAGAAAAATATGAGGATGCCTAGGGGCATAACTGATAGATTTTGCTCTAAACAAGCTGCTGCTGCAGGCGTTAACATAGAACTTGATGCTGATCTGTATGTGGAGCAGTAACTTTAAAAGAAGAAATTTAGTGGAGAAAAACAAGTTTAAAACTGGTTAACCCTCTCTCACATCTGCCCTTTCAGCAATGGCTTCCCTTGGGAGCAAATCTTTTGCTTGCACCAGTTCCAGAGCTGCTGCTCTGCCCTCCCTGCCTGTCTCATGCATGGCTGCCAATGCCAGTGTGAGGAAAGTGTAGGGTATGGGGTTGAGGACCCCTCCCATGTCCACTCCTGTCCCCCCACCTATATTTTAGCACCCCCTATGCCCTCAATTAAGCAGTGCCTGGTGGTTGATGCCATTCATCCACCCATAATTACGCTATTGTGAATTACACTAAATAGGGACAGATACAGCCAATATGGTGGCTGATCAGATTATTAAACAGGAAGGTTTAGACAATATGGTGGGTGAAGCATTAAAATCGTAGGAAGTTTAACAACATGAAGGGCAAAGTCTGTACTTATACAAGACTTTTACTACAAGATGTGGTGTCATAGACTGATGGAAGAGAAGGATCTGAGCATAGAGATTGATAATGGGATAGCCATAAATTGCCAGTTAGATTCAGCTATAGTAAAGGCTAATGCAGTTCTAGAGTTTATTAAGCAGTAGAGACAAACAAGTACTTGTACTTGTTTGGTAAAAGAGCCTGGCTTATTTAGCTTAGAAAACTGAAGGTTTAAAAGGGATATGATTATTTTTATATCTTGGATTAATAGTTGAAGCATGTAATATAATTAGGGACTTAGTTCACAATTTCATGGATTTCACAGAAATAGTGAAACTGGGCATTGTCTGTAAAATTGGGCAACGTCCGCTAAATCGGGGGGGGGGGGGGGGGACTTAGTAAAATAAAATGCTGGATACCCAGTGGAAGCGGGGGGCTGTTGGTGTAAAGGGGAGCAGCCAAGATGGTGGCAACCCCCACCCCTCACTGCTGATTGGCTGAGAGGGCTGCCTGTCATGTGACCCTGCCCCCTCTGCCACTCAGCAGTGGACAGTGGGGTTGCACAACAGAGCATTCTCAGCCAACCAGTGATAAGGGGTGGAGTCTCATAATGGACAGCCCTCTTGACCAATCAGCAGCAACAGGTGGGGCCACTGGTGCCCCTTGGCTACAATCAGAGGCATGGGGAGGGAAAAACCCATTGCAGAAAGCCTGCTGAAATGGTCGCCAGCCCCATGATCTGCCCATGAAATCACCTGCCTACCGTCTCAATTTAGGTAGGTTCCTAAATATATGGATTCATATATTGGCAATGCTATTGTTAGAGTTGACAAAATTCTTTGTCTATGTGGAAGTTATCTGGCAATCCTATACTACAGGGCTTCTTCTGGTCATCTTTAGGAGGGAAGAAGGATATTTTTTTTCCCCATCATGAATGTTTTCTGCCTTACTCTGAAGTACTAGATACTGAGTTTTTAGTTTGTGAAGACGATGGTTCTGGCAGTACTTAGAACTTTTCAAGAACTTGGTCATGCTCTTCTGCTAAAAGTCAACCCAACCATCAGTTTTGGGTGGGGCAAGGAAAAAAATTCTTCCTCAGATCAGATCAGCAAAGACAGCAGAGGTGGTTGTCTTTGTTTGTAGCATAAGAGACTTTCTCTTCTTGGATTTCTCTGAGTCTATATGAAGCAAAATACTTTTCTGCCCTTGCAGTGGCAGGTCATCGGCAATTTTTATCCATGGCACATGGTAACGTGCTTTAGTTTTTATTTTCATAATGTATTTTGTGCCTATGGTATGGACTGGTGGGTGATTAGGAGGGCATTTTATATAATTTTTTGCCAACATATGCAGGGGTCTACATTGCTCAAGGGCCCTGCTCTACTTCTATGGTCTTATGTTCCTAACTGAAGGCAGAATTAAGTTCAGTCTGTTGATTTAGAGATCCAAGAAGATCCACAAGACCAGAGTTTTAGTGTTATGTGGTCCCACATTAAACTCACATAACTTCAAGGGTCTGCAGGATCGTGATTGAACTGTCTGCCCTGCTTGCTGTCATACTTTAAACAAAGGAAATCATGTCTTATATCATGTTTAGGAAATCATGATTATAACATTTTTTTAGATAATTTTATTCTAGTTAAAATTTTACAGTGACTTTAAAAAAGAAGCAACTTTGAAAAACCAGATTATCTAAGCATCCCAAGATTCTCCATATATTGGGGAAATTCACGGCTGGTATGGTTCTAGGTATGACAGCTTTATGCTGTTATTGTTCCTTGCAAACAGTGGCTATTTTGCCCACACAATTTAAATTCTGAGTCTGAGCATGAATTCAACCCTACACTGAAGCATCAGCACTATTAATGAAAAGAAAAAAAAATGATTGCCACAACCTCTATATGATCCTGTCATCACATTTTGCAGACACATCATTTCCATTATGTGAACAGGAGACATCCTAGTGCTCAGAATCAGCCAGTAGAGCATCATGAAATGCTCTACTGTTCATTTTTTTCCTGATCCTTTGCCATTTCCCAGCTGTTGGTCTGTCTGGTCCATAAATAAATCCATGACTGCTTATTGGAATACACTTTTTTTCTACAAAGAATATATTTATGTTATTAACCAAAATGCATTCATCATAATTTGTTCATGTTCATATTGACCTCTTGTTTGTCTTGTCCTGCCTCATTAATATTTCATGAAATATTATGATTTAATATACTTAATAAGCAGACCTGCTTTTCCATTTTCTGATTATCAACAATTACACTCCCAAGTGACTAACATTATTGCTTATCTTCCACTCAGCTGGTATTTTCAGTACACCATAAGGTACAGGAAGAATAATCATTCAACTTCCTTCATTATTTTAAAACAAAAACATCTGTCACAAACACTGCCAATAAGCCCTTCAACAGATAATAAGAAAATGAGAAATTAGTCACTTGCCAAACTAAGTAGAATAGTTGATGGAAAATGTATCATCATGTCTTCTTTTGATTCCATTAGGGTGGACTGAATTTAAATATTTTATAAGTATTTTTATTTAACAAGTTATAAAAGAAAGCATTTTCTTCTTCTGATGGACTGGCATCCATCTTGTCACTTAAATAGTAGTCTGTAAATTCCTCATCAGAAATAAAAAAAACAAGTTCACATTCCTCTAATCTTGTAGGTTCTTTGAATTACCCGCTGAGCAGCTGTTAGCCCAAAACCTGAGGCAAAAAGAGAACTTAAAGGTACCTTGGTGCATTCACAACTCCAGGCTTGTAAAATAAGAGTTAGATTTTTGTTTTAAAATAAAACAGTGTTACAGAGCCAGCAGCCCACATGAATCAATCTAGCAACAAAGAATCAAGTACAACAGCATTTGTCCAAACCCCATTTTCCCCTCTCACATCTCCTATGCTGTGGCCATTAAAAGGGAGAAAGCATAATGCCTGTTATACTAGCACTTGAATATTAATTTGACTGTCTAGGCCTGCTGATCTTACAATTACTTCACACCATCAGAACAGCAAAAAGCCAATATTTGAGCCACAGCAGAACTGTGAAAATGGGTCTTTATGCAGAAAGTATTAAATAATAATAATAATAAAAATAATACTTTTCATTCCATCCAGGAAGAGCACACAGCAACTGCTGCAGCGTCCTTAGCCTGACGAAGGGTTTTTGAACCCGAAAGCTTGCTTAATAACTATTCTCCAACCATTTGGGTTGGTCTAATAAAAGATATCAAATTCACCCAAGGAACCTTGTCTCCTTAAATAATACAAGAGATTTCACCACCCGTCACTGACTGAATTCAAACACAGAGCCAACATTCTAGCATATTTACACTTGAAAATGAGAGTGCTTTGTTATTTCCTATTTTGCAATTGAATATTGCATAGTAAACTCACTAAAAACTTCTTCTTGTGGAATATTAATAGTAAAACAATGCAAGGCTTTATACGCTATTGATACAGTCTCCAGAGCCTCTTTCTCTTTGTATTACAATGTCATCTCAGTGGCAATTCAGGTAAAAGGAACAACTGCTCTTTGTGCTCCTGTTGCCCAAATTGGTTTGCTATAGCATATGAAGGGACAGGCACTGGAGAATGAATATATATAATCTTTCCATCATTCAAAATATACCAGAGTTATGATTTTCATGTACAGGGATCACTTATCCCTTTGTTACCACTCAAAAGGATTTTAGAAATATCCACTTTGCTCCAGGCATTCAGGCTTGCTCAGCATGTCGTCGTTAAGATCAAAGCTTTGTTTTTGTTAGAGAAAGAAAAAAAAAAAAAAAGGGGGATTTCAGGTTTGTGAAAAGAATAAAATTTGAAATCATTCTCCAGATCTGTTCTATCCCAGAGCTGAGCACAGTTTTAAATGCTGTATTTGAAAAAATGAAATTTTGAATAGTTTCAGGTTGAAACTTTAGAAGAACATTTCTCTAACTTGCTATTCAAATTAAAGGAAACTTTAAATTGAACTGATTGCCAGTCAGAGGAGAAAGTGAAAGATTGTCATTTGAGCTTGTTTCTCTAGCCATTTCTCTCTTCCCTGAGAATAAGCTCTTCCCTGTTACGGAAAAGTAGAGAAGGGGATTTAGATGGGGTTGCATATAAAAAAGCTGATGATGGGGCAAGAAGTAGCTGAACCACTTTACCAGCCCAGAACAGCAGAGGGAGAGAGCCTGACTACATACTCCTGAATCATTTCCATGTAATTGCAAAGAAGCCTGTAATGGGATCGGTCCTGTTACTGTGGGGAGGAGTGCGTCTGAGCCACTTCCAACCCAGGATACTTCCCCTACACTTGCTTCAAGATGGACACATCCAGCCAGAAGCTGACACCTGCTCCAAGATGGCACCAGCCAGCCAGAAGTTGATGCAGCAGGCACAGACCCAATAGACAGCTCCACCTGTTGGCAACTGGGAATCCTGGTATTCAGGCCGGGCAGAAGGGCCTGCCTCCACAATAGAGGGGGAATAAGAGCATCCAGGAGCAGCTGCCAAGGAGGTTTTCTCAGGGGTGAGGGTTCAGCAGTGCTATCAGGGGTGCATGCAAACAGCGTTTTCTCCATACAGGGCTTCCCTCACCCTGCCGAAGCCCTGAGGCTAACCTATGCTCAGGTGAGGGCAGCTGAGGCACCAGTACCACAGCATGGAGTATAGACTGTGGAGACACCACAGGACTAGCACAAGGTATGTGCACCTTTTTTCATCTTATAATTGTTGCTTTTGTGTTTTCTAGTTATAGACCCAAGGATGGAAGCCCAGGGCCTGGGAAAAATCCTGTATCTTGGGGAACAAGCTTCAGGTTGGCTACTCATGGAGGCCAGGATCCTGGTCAGTGGAACCTTGTCAAACCCACCACAGCTAGACTAAAAGGGAGTGGGGTGTGGCAGAATACCCAACCCAATACTCCCAGCAGAGCCCCTTCAGAGTCATGATTGCCCACCTGGCTCACAAAGCCAAATTAGGGCAAATTTTATTTCTTGAAAATGCATGAAAATGTTCTCAGGAAATGGCATCTGGACTTTCATATTAATCAGGGACAGAAGTCACCTTTGGAGGAATACCCAGAAACATTAGGGAGTATTGCAAAGGCTCTAAAAAGCCACTGATTTTTTTCCCCCCAGCCATCCACTGTAGTTTTGAACTCTGTCTCCCACTCACTTCTTATCCTATTCTTAACTGTAGCACAACCTCAGCTGATCTGGGTCCATCATATTTTGTAAGGGTTGACTGAGCCATAAATGGTTAGTGCAAAGGGATTGTGCTAGGTCAGGGACTACTAAAATGGAAACCAAATCAAATCAAAGCTGGGTTTCAATCCTTATCCAAGATAGCAAACTAAGATAGCAAGACCCCCTTTGGGAAGTACTCAAGTCTGTGGAGTAGACGACTATGTAGGCTGCTGAGAACACTGGAAGACAGAGCTGATAAATATTTCAGGGACAGAAATACTTGTTCACCCCTTTCAAAAGTTCTGGGAAGAAAAAAATAAAAAAGGGGAACACTATTCTGATCAGGAATTTGCTCACAAAATATTTTTTCTTCAAAAAATAGACATTTTCATAAGTATGGTTTGTTTTCAATGTGTTGGGCTGATGTTGCAGCAGTGATGGTCTGGAAAATATGAGGCAAGGATTTTTAGACTTAGACTACATTCAGATGCTTATTGAAGTCTATCTCAGCCATGCTGTTGGTCCAATAAAAGCTATCATCCATGAAAATCCTTACCATTTGCTTTGTTTTCAGTGCATTTCTTGACTTGAAAAAAGATTTTGTCAATGTTTAAAACACTGTATTTCAACAATCTCATAAAATATCATTTTGATATCTAACCTAGGGCATTTTTTTTTACAATATTAAAATGTGCCTGTGTTCTTGCTGATGATATACATGCTACAGCATGTGGTCAAAACTCAACAGTTAGGGCTAGATTCTACAAGTGGCCTTCATGTCTAAGTATAATATGTTAAATACATTGAAGGGATTAAAGAAAGAGGATCATGCCCCTGCCCATACAGAGGAAGGCAACTCCCTCCCCTCCCCCCCGCCCCAGTCCATTCCAGTCTGACTGTGGAGTAACATTTCTTCCTGATCCCAAATGTGGCAATCAGTCAGACCTTGAGTAGAGGAAAGAGCCAGGAATCTCTGGGTTTTTTAAGTCATCACAGAAGCATGAGCACATCCCTGTCACACATCCTCATCCTTGGCTGCAGTCAAGGGCAGGTTCTAGGATTTCAAAAAGGGGTGAGTGAGTGATATAACTGGAGCTACAGTGGTGGCTGCAGTCATCACTTCCACTACAGGCAGGTCAGGATGAAACAGGACTTTTGGGGGACATTTTTGAGTCCCTAAAGCAGGTATGACTCCCCTGTTGCCTCACTCTCCTGTCCCACTCTGCGTACCCCTTCCCCTGTCACTCAGTAGCACCTCCTCTCTCATCCTTCCTTACCCTCACTGTTGCCTCTGGATACAAGGGGGAGACTCACCTACCACTGCCGCTGTTCCCAGCTGGCCTGTGTAGGAGAAGTCCTGGAATAATTCCAGGACAGAGTGGACGGGGTGCCAGGGTCAGCTACAGACAGTGGCAGCAGGTGGGTCCCCTCTTCCAGTACTTCATCTCCCAAGTGTCCCCACTTCCCTAGAGCAGGCACTGAAAGGAGGAACCACCCATTGCTTCCACCATTCCCAGCCAGTGTGGCATCTGGTGTATCTTGGAAAACCCTGGATGTTTTCAAGAGGAGATTAGACAGTCACCTCACTGGGGTCACTTAACCCCAGTTGTCTTCCTGCCTAGAGTGGGAGGAGGGCTGGAGCCAATGATCTGCAAGGTCCCTTCCAGCTCCTTACAATCCATGAATCTTCCCCACAGCTGAAACTTCCATCTGTCAGGGGAAACAAGGGGAAAGGGACAGGGAGCACAGACCTATCTGCTGCCCTGCCACAAAGCCCAGATCTAAAGATCGTAGGTTTAAAGGCCCCATGAACCCCCTGAAGCTGCTTCCAGCAGCCACGGTCTTCAGTAGGGGACTAGAGGCTGGGGCTTTCCCTATCTTTGCCAGCTAGATGCAGCAGGGGAGGGCAGGTCCCCTGTTCCTCACCTATTCCTTGCTTGTTTTCCTGTTATTCCTTGCCATCCAGCCATACCTTGGACTCTGCAGGGGATCCGGGCAACTGCAGCTATGTGAAACTGAAGCTGCCAGCAGGTGAGCTACACTGTTGAAGTGGGATGCCATCTTGCCACTGCCCTGCCCTCTTCCCCCACTTCCCATGCATTCTCCCCAGTTGCATCTAACACCCAATGCATGCAACAAAGGTGAAGAAAACACCTGACATCTGTACCAACAGTAAAGGGAAAATTTCCTTCCCCGCCCAATGTGGTGACCAATTTTAACAGGGCTGCTGCCTTTAAGAGGACTCTGTTTTGAATGTTAGCTGCAAGAGGCAGAGCTTGGCTGCCATATTAGCCACGCTCCAAGAGCTAAAGGCAATCTGGTTCTGGTTCTGAAGGGGAAATGAGCTCCTGGGAAAACTGCAGCAGGCTGCAGCACAGGGACAGAGCCTGGCAATGCTGAAGCTGCTTCAGGCTCATGGACCAGGGAGAAGGCAGTTTGAAAGGCTGGTAAAGCTTTGTAAAAACTTTGTTTTTTGTCATGGGAAGTTTTTATGAGAAGTGAGGTCACAAGCAACTGTATCAGTGTTAGAGAGGCTGCTGCAAACACTGGAAAAGGGGAGGCAAACTCTGTATGGGTTTTAAAAAGATTCCTGGTGCCCAAGAAGTGTGTGTGAGATCCAGCAGGATTCAGAAATTGTGAATGGGGTTTTCCTTTGAAAGGTCTAAATGCTCCATAAAGTTCAGCATGGAATGAAGATTCAGTGGGCCTGCTGAAGGTGTCCAAGAGTAGCCCTCTTATTACTCTTACTGGGTTGCTTCCCAATTTCATTACTAGTGCCAGGTGAGGTAGGAGGGGGCAATAGGGTGCCCAAGAGGGAATCAAGCTTCCTGGAGGCAGAAGCCAGCTTGCAGAAGCTCCAGGCTAGCTACACCAACTAAGCCCAGAACCATGAGCTAATCAAACAAACACCACATTGCACTCCAGTTTGGGGATTGCAAACTCCATTCATCACATGACCTGAATGGAGTCAGAACTGCCCTTTCTATCATTCTATCCCATCTGCAAACTTATCCCAACTCCTTTAAAACCCTTCCATAACCAAGGTACTTGTGGAACTCTACTTCGTTTTGCTACTGAGAAGCATGGCCCTTTCCAATATCCAGCTGCTCTGGACTGCAAGGCTCTTATAATCTCTGAGGTGTGTGTATGTTCATGCACAGAAGATGCCTTTTGGGTTTCCAACTGTTACTCCTCAGAACATTTTAGGCATTGCTACTTCTAAATTAGACCTGGTCAAAGAGCCCAACTTCTTCCTGAAAACTTCCAATGAAGGAGATTCCATAACTTCCCTATGCAATCTGTTCCACTGCCTCGCTAATCTCACATTGAAGATAGGATATTTTCCCCCTGACAGCTAATTTGAACCTACTTTGTTTCAATTTCAAGCCATTGCTATACATCCTACCCTCTGCTCTGCTTCAAAGAAGCAAAGTTGTTCTTCTTTATCACCATCCTTCAGATATTTGAAGACTGATATCACATCCCCCCTTAACTGCCTTTTCTTCAAGCTCAGCTTCTCATGGCTTGACTTCCAACCTGTTTATCATTTTCCTTGTCCACCTTTAGATCCTCTTTAATTTCTCTACGTCATTTAAAAATATGTGGAGCGCAGAACTGCACACAGGACATTGGGGACGGTCTATTTACTAGGCCTGTATGAAGCGGCTAGTATTCGCTATGAATTCGGATTTGGACTATATTTGGTGGTTCGAATCACTGTTCTGAATTGATTTGGGTGAATCTGATTCAGAGATTCAGCCACCACCGAATCAGAGGGATATTCAAATCGAACAGGCCCCATCCCTTGCCTGCTCTACCAGCCCTGTCAATGTCTGCCCCAGCCAGCCTCAGCCCTAGCTCTTAAAAAAAAAGCCCCACTGCTGTTAGGTGTGGGGGGTGATCCTCGATGCCCCTCACTGCCCTGTGCTGTGTGGGGGCTCTGCTATGAGCCCCTATCCCCCACCCACTCTCCTAGACCCCCCGCCAGTCATGGCTCCCCCACCCAGCCCCAGCTCCCAGTTCTTTAGAAAAAGAAAAAGACCCACACTCACTGGCTCCTGCCAGGTGGGGGGTGGGGGGGAGGCGCGCAATCCCCAGTGCCTCCCACTAGCCCATTCTGCATGGGGTGCTCTGCCATGAGCCCCCAGAAGCCCTGACAGCTGCTGCAGCAGTCGATGAGCGCAGGGGTTTTTAATGTTTTTTTAAGAGCTGGGATGCTGGGCCTGGGTGGAGCAGCTGGGGGGGGGTGGGGGGGCTGGAAGAGCAGGTCAGGGATGAGGGCTTGTGGCAGAGCCCCCCATGCAGTGCAGGGCAGTGGGGGAAAGTGGAAATCATCCACCTGCCCGGCAGGAGCCAGTAAGTGCAGGACTTAAAAAATTTTTTTTTTTTTAAGAGCTGGGTGGAGCAGCCATTGACATGGCTGGGAGAGTGGGCAGGGGTTGGGAGTGCTCAGGGGGGCTGGGGGAGCAGGCAGGGGATGAGGCTTGGGGGGGGTCCCCCCATGGTCCCCTCCCTGGTCCTCCAGCCCTCCCCCTGACCCCTACTTACCTGCACAGAGTCTGGGTCCAGCTCCCTGCGGCGGTGAGTGGGGACTGTCTGAATCTCTGAAGCTCTCTGAATCTTTCCCAGAATGATTCGGAGACCTTCAAATCAATTCCAACCTTTTTATTGTTCTCTCAGTTGGATTCAGATTCAGAGATTTGGCTGCAGAATTAGGCCAAATCTCCTCTGAATCAAATCAGCACCTGAAGCCTCACACAGCTCTGAACTTTACAGAACTCCAGACGTACAGTTAATGATTGAGATTTAGAGTGATATTGGATGCCTGTTTTGAGAAATGTGAGGATGTCACATATAGAACATCCTCCCTATATTCAATGCACCTTTTACAGGTTTCTTTTGAGATGCATATGTAGCCTTTTGTCTTCTTTAGCTCCTAGGTCAATTGAAATGCATATGTAGTTTCCTTGTCTTCACTGGCTCACTGGCCCAGCCTTTCCTTTGGCTTTCTTAGCTTAGAAATACACATATGATGAGCATGTCAGGCCTCTGCCAATAATTTTAACCACTTTCATTATTTTATGGCATAGGTCTGGTATTGGGTACCACAAGCTCCACTGTCTCGATGCCTAATGGGTTGCAAGTCATTGGTGGAGTTTGATTTCTTGTGGAAGTCTTGTTACCACAATCCAGTTTTGCCCCAGCCACTGTCTTGCAGTTTTGTGCAAAAGACACTGTCCAAGCTTTCACAGTTTTCATATGCAGCACTCCTAATAGAGTATCACTATCACCACTTGTGTCTTACACCTAATATTCCTGTTCATTCAGCCCAAAGCATATTGACCTCTTTTGCAGTTGCATCACATTGCTGACTCATCTTGAGCCTGTGATCCACCAAAGCCCCTAGATCTTTCTCAGCAGTGCTTCCTTTGTTTGTGCTTTTGATTATTCTTCTATAAGTGAAGTAACTTGCATTTGTCTGCATTAGACTTCATTCTGTTTTCTCTAGTATAGCTTTTCTCTAGTATAGCTATTTACAGTTCTTCCCAGTTTCATGTCATCTGCAGATTTGCTCAGAAAACTTTATTCCAGTATCCAGATCATTAACAGACATATTACACAGCACTTGGCCCAAGACAGACCCCTGTGGGACTCTATTTTAAACCTCCTCCTTTTTCAACATTGATCCATTTATAATTACCTTTTGCTTGCAGCTATTAATCCAGTTGTCTATCCACCTTGGAGTAATTTTGTCTAGTCCATGTTTATAATGCTGGAAATGGGACTGATGGCAGCACAGAGGAAATTCAGAGACAGTCTTTCTCTTGACTGGGCAGGGAAGGAGCTGTTTAGCATAAGAAAAAAGATAAAACCCATATTTGGTGGATGGTCACTCTCTCATTTATCTTCTTGCTCCTGGTTTTATCCCTTTCCCTTCCCAGGGGAAGCAAAGCCTATAGATCAGAGCAGACAGCCAGGAGACAAGACTCTTGGCTTTGGGAAATTGCTGTCCAGTGACAAGAGCAGGGGATCTGAGAGTGGCTCTACCACTACATGGCACTCTGTCCATATTTCCTCCTGGGCTCCAAGTTCTACCTATCTATCTACTATTTATCATCTATTTGGTTAGTCACTTTTGGAACAATAACTTATTTTATTTATTTCTGGAGGGAAAATAGCTTTTTGAGAGAGGCAATGGCCTATGCCATTTTCAGTCAATATTTTATAGCAGTTTATCAGAAGATAGAAATGGATGTTGCCAGTACATTGGAGTACCATACTGCATGTGAGTAGCACAGCCCTACGATATGACAGGAGATGTTCACTAGATAAGGCAATCGCTTCAAACAGTATTTGGGACGTTTAGACATCAGTAGCACAGAATAGGTATTAGGGCAAGGCTGATTACCATGGCAAGTTGCCATGAAGAAATCTACTTGGTAACAGTCCCAACCTGAAAATGAGGAACATGCGTATAAACAGGGTATAGATTCATAGATTGTAAGGGCCTGGAAAGGACCTATCAAGATCATTGGGTCCAGCCCCCCTGCACTAGGAAGGAAAGACAACTGGTGTCACGTGACCCCAGCGAGGTGACCTCTTGAAGATTTCCAGAGTAGGTGATTGCACCATCTCTGGATGGAGTTTATTCCACAGTCAGGACACCCTAACTGTGAAGAAGTTCTTCCTAATTTTAAGGCTGCGGGAGAAAAAATTATTTGGGGGTGCTGAGTGCATGCGCATACATGTAAGCAAGTAAGTCTGTGGGGGAAGAGGCGGAGGGAGGGGAAAGGGCCTTGCGGGGGAGGGGCACAGATAGAGGCCCAGCCCTATACAGCTTGGGTGGGGAATGCGATGCAGCTGCAAGCAGCTCATCCAGGAGGCGCTTGGCATAGGGAGGGAGGGTGGCAGCTCCCACTGCTGCACGCACCCCAGGAGGGCATGGTGGGGCATGTGCCCCTGGATCTGCGCAGGGCAGGGTGGGCTGCCACACTCACTGCAGGCTGGGGCCTGAGCTGTGCTGGGCTCTTCCTGGTGGTGGGGGTGCTGGACCAGACTGTGCTCAGGATGGGCAATGGTGGCACTGGGGAGGAGGGTTGGGGGAGCTATGGAAAATTTTGGGGTGACTGCAGCCCCCCCCATAGCCCCATTCCAGCACCACTGCTGCCCACCCTGAACACAGCCCAGCCCAGTCCCACGCTGCCAGGAAGGGTCCGGTGCAGCCCTGGCCATAGCCCACAGTGACTGGCAGCCTGCCCTGCCCCACACAGATCTAGGGCCACACGCACCTGATATCTCCCAGGGTGCATGTAGCAGCAGGAGCCATGCCCCCTGGATGAGCCACTTGTGGCTCAGTCCCATGCCCTGCCCCGGCTGTGCAGGACCTGTCCCAGCCCCACTCCCTCCCCACTCCTGCTGCAGCCACTGGAAGCCCATGACCAGGCTGCCTTGCAGCCCTACCACTGCCCTGCATTTGCAGGGACTAAGGCCCCTTCTGCCGCCTATGACTGAAATGGTTTTCCAAGAGTTTATGGCCATTACTCCTGGTTTTCCCCAAGGGTGCCCTGGTGAACAGTTGTTCACCGAACCTTTGATGTATTCCCCTAATGTAGTGATAAGCTGCTACCAAGTCCCCTGTCAGCCTTCTCTTTTTTAGGCAGAAGAGGCCCAAGTCCCTTAGTCTTTCCTCATATGGCTTGCCTTGCAAGTCTCTGATCATATGGGTGGCTCCTCTCTGGACTCTCTAAAGCCTCTCCATCTCCTTGTTGAAGTGCAGTGCCCAGAACTGGATGCAGTACCCCAACTGTGGTCTCACCAATGCTGAGTAAAGTGGAAGAATCACTTCCTTGGTTTTGCTTGAGGTGCATCAGTTGATACATGACATAGTATTGTTTGCCCTGCTGACTACAGCATTGAACTGATGGCTTATGTTCATACTGTGGTTTCTTTTTACCCCTAGGGCCCTTTCAGTCATGGTGCTAGTCAAATTGATGCCACTGAGCCTGTAAGTATGTTGGGGATTGTTCGTCACCAGATGAAGTGCTTTATACTTCTCAATGTTGAACTTCATCTGGTTTTGATCCGTCCAACTTGCCAGTCTTTTTAGGTCCACCTGTATCTGCAGCCTGTTTTCAAGCATGACCATGCACCCCACCCAACTTGGTGTCATCCAAGAACTTGGCCAGTGAGCTTTTTACCCCCACATTCAATTCATTTATAGAGATGTTGAAAAACACTGGACCAAGAACAGACCACTGGGGGACACCGCTGACCACTTCTCACCAGGCCGACACAGATTTTTTTTATTAGAACTCTCTGGGTCCTGCCCTGCAGCCTAACTGTTGACCAGTTAAGCCCACAGTCCTCCAATTTTCCCATGAGAGCATCATGGGATACCAGATCAAAGGCCTTTTTGAAGTATACAATGTTGAGCTCCTCTCTCTTATCCAGGTGGCGAGTTTCATAAATTTCATAGATTTCATAGCCATTAGGGCTGGAAGGGACCTCGGAAGATCATCGAGTCCAGACCCCTGCCCAAAGGGCAGGAAGTCAGCTGGGGTCATAGGATCCCAGCAAGATAAGCATCCAGTTTGCTCTTGAAGGTGTTCAATGTAGGCACTTGAACCATCTCCAGTGGCAGGCTGTTCCAGACCTTGGGGGCTCAGACAGTAAAGAAATTCTTCCTTATGTCCAGCCTGAAACGGTCTTGTAGTAGTTTATGACCATTCGACCTAGTCGTCATCCCTTGGGGCGCTCTGGTGAACAAACGTTCCCCCAGATACTGGTGGTCACCCCTGATAAACTTGTAGGTGGCCATCAGATCACCCCTGAGCCTGCGCTTTTCCAGGTTAAAGAGCCCCAGGGCTCTCAGCCTGTCATCCTAGGGTCTGCTTCCCTGACCTCTGATCATGCTCATGGCTCTTCTCTGGACTCTCTCAAGCTTCTCCACATCCGTTTTGAATTGTGGAGCCCAAAACTGGATGCAGTACTCCAGCTGCAGCCTCACTAAGGCCGAGTACAAGGGGAGAATGACGTCCCGGGATTTGCTTGAGAAGCATCTATGGATGCAAGCCAGCATTTTGGTCGCTAGCCGCAGCATCGCATTGCAGGCTTATGTTCATCTTGTGGTCAATGATGACCCCCAAGTCTCTTTCTTGCATAGTGCTAGCCAACATAGCACTGCCGAGCCTATAAGGATGCTGCGGGTTTTTCTTCCCAAGATGGAGAACCTTGCATTTATCGGCGTTGAACCTTGCATTGAGTTACCTGGTCATAGAAGGAGATGAGATTGGTAAGACAAGACCTGCCCACGATAAAGCCATGCTGGCTGTTGTTCAAAATCATACCTTCTGCAAATGTATTGTACATAGACTCCTTGATGAATTTCTCCAGGATTTTCCCTGGGATAGAAGTTAGGCTAATTGGCCTATAGTTGCTGGGGTCCTCTCTCCTCCCCTTCTTGAAGATGGGCACAACATTGGCCCTCTTCCAGCCTTTCGGGACCTCCCCTGAGCACCACAAGTTTTGGAAGAGTTTCACCAGAGGTCCCATGATGACTTCGGCCAGTTCCTTCAGCACTCTCATATGAAATTCATCCAGTCCTGCTGACTCATAAATGTCTAACTTTTCTAAGTGATCATGCACCAGCTCAATGTCAACAGTAGGAAGGCAGTCATTCCCACCATGCCCATTCTGAACCATATCTAACATGATTTTCCCCTTAGTCCCATGAAATACTGTTGCAAAGTAGTCATTCAGGAGCTCAGTTTTCTCCTGAGTGTCTGTAACCAGGTGTCTTGAGTTGTTAAGCAATGGCCCCATGCTACCACTTTTTTTCCTTCTGTTTCCCACATACGTAAAGAAGGATTTCTTATTGTCCTTGATTTCTGTTGCTAGTTTAAATTCAGTTGCCAGTCTAGCCTTTCTAATCTTCTCCCTACAAGTGTGGACTGTTGTTGTATAGTCCTCCTTGGGGACTGTCCCAAGCTTTAATTGTTTGTAAACCACTTACTTCTTTTTCAAGAGGACTATGATATCCCTGTTAAACCAAGAGAGCAGCCCTTCTGCTACCTTTCCTCCACATGAGAATGGACTTCTTTTGTGCTTTAAGGATCATGTCCTTGAGAAACAACCACTTTTCATTCACTCATTTCACCTTCAGTCCCTGATCCCGCAGCACTTCCCATAGTATTGCCCTGGGCCTGCTGAAATTCTCATTTTTGAAGTCCAAAACTTCAACCCCGCTAGCTGATTTGCCTGCCTTTTGATGGACAGTGACTATGATCATCTCATGGTCACTGTCACCCAGGCTACCCTCTATACTCAAGTGGCTCACCAGATTGTCTCCTTTGCCAAGACCAAGTTAAGAGAGCGTTACCTCTGGTTGGACTGTGTACTTCTTGAGTCAGGTAGAGCTCTTTGATACAGGTCAGGAAGTGCCGAGTGTTCCTCCCAAGCAATGTCTGGGTAATTAAAGATGCCCGTGACAACTGTGTCCCATGCATGCACGACCTTTGCCAGTTATCAAGAGAACGCTAGATTGAGCTCCTTCCCCTGTTTTGGTGGTCTGTAGTATACATTCACACTTAGGTCTCTCTCACCACACCCCGCCATAGTTTGACCTAGAGGGTTTCAAGACACTCTTCTTTGGAGCCAATGTCAGCCTCCAAGGAGGTGTACTACTCCCTCACATAGAGAGCTACACCTCCACATTTCTTCCCTACTCGGTCCCTTCTGTGCAGGGTGTAGCCCTCTATTGCTATGTTTTAATCACATGAGGAGTCCCACCTGGTCTCCTTGATCTCTACTAGATCATAATGCCCACAGAAGAGTAGGACGACTAGCTTCTCCTGCATGTTCTCCATGATCCTGAGCACTTGAGTTACTCAAATGAGATTCCCCATTTCCTGTCATGCTGAGAGAGAACCATTCCCTCAGCTCTTGCAAGAGTGGCTCTCCTAGTGTCCCCAACTTTGGAGGTTTCTTGTCCCCCATGCCAGTCCCCGGGCATGCTCCAGTCATTGTTTCCCTGTCCCCTGGTGACCTTAGTTTAAATCCCTATCTGGAAGATCAGCCATCCTGGCCAAAAACAGGAACTTATCCCTCTGCATGAGGTGAATGCCATCCCTTCCCAGGAGTCCTCTCTCCCTGAAGGGTGTGCTATAGTCAAAGAAACAAAGCCCTCTCGGTAGCAGCACCACTGGAGTTGTTGGTTCACTTCTTTGACGCAGCCTTCCCTCCTAGGTCTGTGGCCTGCAACTGGGAGCAAAGAGGAAAAGACTACCCATGCCCCCAACCCCTTGAGACCAGCCCCCAGAGCCCTGTAGCCACTCATGACCCAGCCTGGATAACTCCTGGTCATGTCATTCATGCCCACATGGATGATGAACATGGGGTAGTGGTCAGAGGGCTGGTCAAGCCTAGGGATCCTTCCTGCAACATCTCAGATGCTGGTCCCAGGCAGGTGGCAGACCTCATGGGTAGGGGGTCTGGACAGCAGATGGGTCCCTCGGTGCTGCACAGGAGGGTGTACCCCATGATGATCACCCTGTGTCTCCTCTTGGGGATGGCAGTTTGCTGACTACCCATCTCCTCCTCTGGTGTCTCCATCAGAGCCTCATCATGCATAGGTGAGGGGAGCATACCTTCTGTGCAGTGCCTGGGGGGAAGCAGCCTTAGCCCTGCATGTCCTGAAGTCTGAGATGACCATCTTTCAGGTAGCTCCGGGTGCATCTTTTTAGCCAGCTTTCTTATTGGCCACCTTCTTCTCTAATTTCTTTTTTTTTTTTTAATTTCTTTTGAGGGGTATAGGAGATCTCCTCTAAGCATCAATTCAGAAAGAGTGGAGGATCAAAATGAATTCATTGGTATCTGAGGAGTCCATGCACAAAGCCATTTCCTGAACAAGCTCACCACAATCTCACAGGCCATGATGTCTGTTCAGTAGCTTAGTTCTAGGTTTTAAGTGCAGTTTCTAAGCCACTTTTCCTAGTGGGCTCTGCATATGGAGATACCTTGAAACTCCAGGGGTCTCAAGGAAAGTGGCTTAGTGAACTTTATCCTACTTCCACTGCTCTCGAAGCTCCACTTTGCCAACAAGGTCCTTCAACACAGCTTTAGCCACATCATCATAATCCCAGTGTGTGAACATGTTCTCTGTTCCCATCTCCAGGGTCTGAGGCACCAGTTTGCAGATCAGTATGCAAATTTGATTCTGAGGATAGAGAGGAAAAGGTCAGTGTCTCTGACAGACACAGGGAGGAGTCCAAGGCTGTCCACTGGACCAAAGTCAGTGGGAATGATGGTCAATTACATGGGGTTCTCTGACTGCTTCCCTAGATAGATCCAGGATCTTCCGTTTAAAGTAATGCCAGATGCAAGAGACAGGCAAAAGACTTACATGACCATGCCATGGGTATAATTTTGGCCCAGAATCGAAGCATCTCATGATAGCTTCCTTGTACGAGTTCCAGGTGTGCTAGGCTGTAGTTATGCTAAGCTATAATACTATAGTACACTCCAGTTTTGAAAAGCGGCATGAGAGAAAGTGGCCTCATGACCACTGGATGACCCGATCAGAAAGGCAAAAAACACACTAATGAGCAAAAAGACACTGAAGGGAGTATAAAAATAGCAGCTGAAAAACTTGAGGATGAATGTAAAAAATAAGAAATTACTAATGAGACAGAGATAACAAAAAACAAAGTAAAGGTGTAGAAACTTGGCAAATAAAACAAGTAGAAATGAACATCTCAAAAGAGAGAGATAAGAATTGGCACGAAATGGAGGGGTGAGTATAAATATGTGGGTTGGGGGACCTGTTCCTCATAGACACCTAGGGGAGCTTGAATAACGTATGGTGTCTTTACCTGTCAAAGATGAGCTTTACTAACTTAATCAGACCAACTGGTGTACTATTTAAGGGCAATAAACTTTTCTGAGTTTCACCGCTGAACTCGGATCCAAGTTGTTTTTTCTGTATCACCTTTGGAATCTGGAAGACCACTTGCTAGTATCAGCTTTACAGGGCAAACAGACCCCAGCAGCTTGTATATCAAAAGCTACAGCAACCAGATGCCACCCAAGAAAACACTCAATGCCTCAGAATAACAGTACTAACTGGCAATCATCTACCCTCAAACACGGACAGAAAGCACTGTCTTGTAGGGCTTGGTACACCAGTCCTTTGCCACAGTCCAGAGGAGCTGCTCAATTAGTCTGTGTGCTGCCATGTCAGAAGGAAAATTATCAGCCTATACAATCATTAAGGAAGACTGCTGGAAGATTTCTGGTATGGGAAAGGTCACCATCCTATGGCACAGAAAAATGTTATTTAGAAAATTTTAAATGAGGGAAAGTACTTTGTAAAAATGCAGAAAAGGCCAAGGCTTTTGCGTGGTTTTGGGAGGAAGAACTAGGGCAGATATTTGCCATCCACAGGCTCCCTCAGTCCTGGGGGGCAGGGGGCAACTTGCCTCTCTTAGGACCAATTCCAGATGAGTGGCTGGCCCTGGAAAGAGGCTTACTCCAGACTTAATAGCTGCTTCTGCCTTAAACAACATGGATCTTAAAGACAGGCTACTAAGCTGGAGGCAGGAGAGGTCTCTCAGAAGAGCACAGCAAGATGCTCTCATGTTTTAGGGTCATCCCTGCTTGTCTAGGAGGTGGCATCAGTGAAGAATAAAAGACAATGAATAAATCATGAGGGCTGGCTACAGTCTTCAGACAGAGACTGGTAGAACCTGCACCTGAGCAGCTCAGACAGATAGATGGGAGCTTCTGAAAGTGCAAAGCTGTTATTCACCACCCAGTCCTTCACCACCCTCACAATACAGTTGCAAGGGAAAATTTTAAAAAATCCAGTGAAGCACTGAACTCAGTTGACCCCCTGGTTCTGAATTAGTAATGAAGAGATCCAGCCAGGGTCTTGTGCAGTCGCTTCTCTTGGATGCACCTTTGTGGTATGGAAAGCTGCAAAGTCTCTTCAAGATGACTTTCAGAGTTCTCAGACTTGCACCAAGCTGTACATCCCTTCTCAAAAATTTGAGGGGACAAAAGGAAAAGGGCATTTATCATCTGAAATAATTGCAGTTAGAAAAATAAGATACAGTAGACAGAACTGTCCTTCCCCAGCTTCAGATAATTCCTTAGATAAATGGTGAAACTGAGTGCAAGGTGGGCTAGGTGCCTATGGATACAATAATGTCAACTCCTAGAGGGAATTATGCTAAGCTTCTGGTTCTTGGATGATATACTCTGTTGATCAGCCTTAAGAATGAGGCCCTGTGTTTTATCCGTAGAACAGCCTGGCCATCATTTCCTGCTTGGAACACTCAGCAGTGGGAAGGGCAGGTTGTGCTCCACAGACTGTTATCCAGTTGGAGGGTTTACGAGAGTAAGCCACAGGGGAACTGATGGTATAAGTATTCTCTGATTTAGAAAGATGAATCTAAGGTTTTTGTTGCTATTAGATAAGAGTAGTTTTCAGTAATGGCTGGGCATGAATTGTTGATGTGCAGGTGTGGACTACACCATCACCTGTTGCATAACCAGGCATGTTGCCCAAAGACAGTAAAAGTATCCTAGCCTGCTATAGATAAAGCAAGGTACAGGGAAGCTTTCGGTGTCTCACTGCTGCAAGGTTTATTAATATACACTTGAGAGATTCAGGCAGGGGGCCATGATCCCTGCTACAGAGGAAGGCAACCTCCACCCCATAGTCTGCATCTATGTGATGTTAGAGTAGCATTCCATCCTAAATGTGAATATTGTTCTGACCCTGAGAGGAGGGGCAAGACCCTCTAACCAGGAACTTCTAGATTTTATTCCCAGCAAGAATATTAGCATGCCCAGGTCAAAGTCTCCATCCTTGGTTGCGGCCAACATCCAATGTTTCCAATGAAGAAAAAAACCAAACCAAACCAAACAAAAACAAAACAAAACAATCCTCACAAGCCAATAGCAACAAACAAACAAATCTTGCACCCTTGGCACCTATAGCAATGGACATGGGGAAAGAAGTCCTTCCTGCCCCCTTGTAGCATCCAGGACATAATCCCAGAAGCATGGGTAAAAGAAAACTCCCTCCACTCTGCGTTGCAACCTGGAGACAGCAAACACAACTTCACACATCGCACCCTCTTACTGGGCAACCAGGACTCCTTTTTCTGTATTTCCTCCATAAATATATTCCAACTGTTTTAATTTTCTTCATGACTAAGCCAGTTGGGGAGCTCTGCTTTAGTCTCCTGCTGCTGAGCATGGCTTCTCCCCAGTATCCACCTGCTCTGGGCTGCAGATCAGTGAGGTGGGAAGGGAAGACTACTGAGAGGTTCCCTGGAATTCCAACTGTTCCTTTTCACAGAGCACGCCAGGCATAGCTACTCTTAAATCATCCCTGACTGATGCTTATGTAATCTCTTCATGAAGCTGAAGAGGTTTTCTTTTTCTTGTCAAAAAGAAAAAAGAAGTGTACATACAATGGAAAAATGGATCAAGATCCAGAGAATAGTATGCTCATGTGGCCAGGGCTTGCAGACATGAGATAAGGAAAGCCAAAGCATCCATGGAAATCAGCTGGTGACTGATATTAAAGATAACAAAAAATCCTTCTATAGGTATATTGGGAGCAAGAAAAAAAAAACAAAAACAAGCTTCCCTGTTGCACCCCTACTAAACATGGAGGGGAAGCCCACAGTTGACCCCCATGAAAAGGCAGAGCACCTTAATAATAACTTTTCATCAGTTTTCCTGAAACCAGATGATAACTGGTCACCAGATCAGGAGCACAGGGAATACAGCAATGACAGTGGTCCTCATAAAATCAGTCCAGAACAGGTGAAGACACTCTTAGATCATTTGGATGTTTTCAAGTCGGCTGGTCAAGACGACCTTCACCTGAGAGTGCTGAAAGAGCTGGCCGAGCTCATAGCGATGTGTCTGGTGGGGCTGTTCAAGGACACATGGAACTCAGGAGTTGTCTCTAATGACTGGAAAAACTGGTAAACATGGTTTCCATATTTAAGAAGGGAGATCAGGATGATCCTGTCAACTATAGACTGGTCAGTCTGACTTCAGTCCTGGAGAAGATCTTTGAAAAAATTGATAAGGAGGCCATCAACCACAAGCTCACAACTGGTGGGATACTGAGAAACAACCAGCATGGCTTTGAAGAGGGGAGATCATGCCTAACAAACCTGGTGTCCTTTTATAACCAGGACATGAGACACGAGGTAGACATCATCCACTTTGGGGTCTCTGGGATCTGCATCCCTGCTGGGCTCAGGTGCCTACACATGGGCATACATGGCCCCCACTATTCTCCCAGCTCTCAGAATTACCCACCAGATGGTGGGGGATGGGGTTAAGACACCTTGACCTGCCTTTTACCAGGGAGGTAACTGACCTGGCATTTCTTGGGGGCTTCCTTGCCACTAAGAGCCCGACCAGGCCACCCTTCCCCAGCAGGGTGCAGTTTTCAGTCATGCCTAGGACCAAGAGCCTCCTGCTCTCACCCCTAGATGTTCCATGCCACTCAACCAGGTGATGTTTCTGCCTTTATATACCTAGTGTTCGCAAAATGTCTGCCTTCATCAGGCACCTGGTAGCTGCCTGCCTCTGCCTTTAAAGTGGCAGGTGCCCAAAGGTACACTGCCACAAACAGGAAAAAGAAAATGAATTAACAAGGCTCTTACTCCCTGCTCCCAAAGCAAAATCACACCACAACCACCACCACAAATATTCTACCTTCTCCCCCCATCCCAGCCATGCCCACCAGCACCATGGAGGAGGAGGAGGAGCGGCACCAGCAAATGGTAAGTTTGCAACTGAGGGGGTGTGGCACCTCTTCTTAATACTTTACTTCTTTAAGGTAACTTATATATTTCTTATCATTGCATTCCAGAAATGCAAGGAATAGCAAGGGCAGATTCTGCATGCCAGTCCTGTCCCCTGCGATACGCTGCATCTCAAGTAATATCTAGGTAATGTCAGAAATATCCCACCGATTTTCTATGCTGTCAGGGGTAGGTGAAGGAGGTGGTTTTGGGGCTATGGGCCAAAACCAAACTTCTTCTTTCTTCCCCTGCAGAAGACTAAGCTCAAAAATAGAAGAAGTGAAAAATAATGAATGAATAAGAAAAGGAGAAGACATAGAAGAGAATAATGAAGGAATAAATAAGAGTTATTAATCAATAAGAAACTAGAATAGAAATAGATAAAGACAGACAGATAGATATAGATATGTAAAAAGAATAAAAAGAAAGAGGAATAGTAGAGCATAGAGTAGAAATAGAAATATGTAAATAGTATAAATAATATACATGTGTAATAATGTTTTGATAATATTTGAATAATGGCATTATAATGTTTTTCATGTTTTTATAATATTTTATGTTTTATAATATTTATAATGATTTTATCACTTTTTGATGATATTTTTATAAAGTTTTATAATGTTTTTATAACGTTTTCATACTGCCTTCTAATGTTTTATACTTTTATGTTTTATAGTGTTTTTAGAATATTTTTACATATATTTCTTATTTATATTTTATTTATCTTTACATTTTTTTATCTTTATATTTGTTCATATTTTTATTTTATTTTAATTAATTTATTTACCTATTTAATTTATTTACTATATTGTTTTTTGTAACTATAGATAATCATGGCCTCTAAAAAAAATAAAGATTTAAAATAAACATTTGCCATGTTTTCTTTCATAGGCGGAATAGTGTGGGAATTCATAAAGTTTGGGTGTGTGGGAGGGGCTTCTCGCAGCTTGACATGGAGATCCCTGCAGTCCACGGGCTGTCTGATGGGGGTTGAGGAAGATGCAAGGGGCAGAGCACCTGTTTGGGCAGGTGGAGGAAGGTATGTGGCATGCGCATAGGGCAAAGAAAGTGGTGTGATGGAGGGGGGCTACGTGGTGTGGGGATGGGGGATGTATGGTCTGGGGGTGCAGTAGGGGTGTGTAGATAAATGGCTGGTGCTGAGGCTGGGCTTATAAGCATGGGCAAGGGCAGATTTGGGATAGAGCATGCCTGGAGGGTCCCCTGCAGTGGTCTAGGGATTACTGGTTTGATGGTGCCCTCTGCTGTCATCGAGCAGCTAAAACAGCAGAGGGGTGGATCGGTATGTGGCTCCCACTGCTGGAATTTACTGGAAATTGCACACTGAGCTTAATTCATTGTAAAGGCTATTACATGCAAACATTGCTGCAACATTCTAAAATAAAAGATTGTACATTTAATAAAGCTATTTTATTTAATGAGGATTATACCCCATTATGTGTACAAGCATGTGCATTAAGCATCACTTAAAAAATTGTGCTTTTAATTAATATGCATTGAGAGAGACTAATGTACATTTTCCTAGGACCTCACACTTGAGGGTGCCTACACATGAGCAGTGAGTAATTATAGTATGTTGGAGCAGGCTCAATTGAATCTTGCTGGAGCATGGTAATTATTGAGCTCCAGCAGACTCCAGCATCTTGTGTATCAGTGTCGCTGCATTTAAAAATGGTGATGGGGGCACTTTAACTAAAGCTTGTTGAATGAGCTTCAATTAAAGCACCCCCTGCCACCATTTTTAAGCATAGGGATGCTGATCCATGTGACGCTCTTGTCGCTTTAATTAGAGAGGCTATTGGAGCCACTCTAATTAAAGTCCCCCCCCCATACACACACACTCCTGGAGCAGGTGTACAAATGCCCATAGGTGCTAGATTTAATGCACATTAAAGCACATTAATGCATGTGTAGATGTGCCCCAGTTGTTTAACATCTAACTCCCTTGGGTTCTCTTTAATATTAAGGTAACCCAAAATATAAACTATTTAAAATATTAAACTCAAATAGTATTCAACACAAAACTAATAACCCTTAATATCTCAGTTGTCTGGCCTTTGGGGCCACAGTTTTGAGTGACCCCTCCTCCCACAAGTGTCCTAGGTCACCGCCCCAGGGGATCATCCTTGGCCATTTGCTCTGTCACCAGACCTGGGGAGTTTTCATCCTTCTTCAAGTCCAAGTGCAAACCTGATTTCTGTTGATTAAACAGCTGCTTTGATTCTTCCTTCTCCAGCCTTTTGAAGTTTTCCCTGAAGAATTCCTTGGACCTCTTGGGTCACATGCTACAGAGCTGGACAATGCAATTCTTCAAGAGCTGTTGGATGTTGTGTTTTTGGACACAGAGTTCACATTCTCAGAGGCTCTGCTTCTCCTCCCTGCTGCTTCTGCTGCTGCTAAAGGCTGTCATTGATGCTGGGGCAGGGATACTGGTGACAGCCGTGGAGATGCAGAGACTTTACAGAGAATGCATTGATCCTGGTATTGGCTTTGTGGCTCTGAGTCCAGCTGAGGATCGCTGCTTTTGTCAAAACTTTAAGGTGTGACACTTGCTGCTGCTGTTGCTGCCATAACTCTTACTACTCACTAATGTCTGTTGTCTGTCACCTGTGGCTGCTTAGGGTTGCTCTTGAGGATGCTGCCTCTGAGATAGCAACTCAGGCCTCACCAGCAAGACACTGGTGTAGTCTGTTACTGGTGAAGATTCCACTAGCCTTAATGTAAAACCGTAAAGAGAAAAACTTCACAGACTCCCTGGGCTCTCTGGGCAATCCAGTCACAGCCCTGAACCTTTTCTTCCTTAGACCCTGTAGGGGCCCTCACCCTTTCCAAATGTCACCCAACTGATCTAGAACCTACTCCCCTGTATACCTAAAGAAGGTATGTACATTATAGAACACCTTTAGTAGGTCATATGACCCACCATGCCCCTAAACAGCACTACAAGTCTATAGGGTCATTTTTGTTCTATGGGGAACATCTGTTTTTCTATAGATTGCAGGAAGCAAAGCTTTGGTTTTGGTTGGTTCATGAATTGTGTAAAAAATATATACCAGCAGGGTTTGAAGTTTTGTATATTTCTTTTTACATAATAAAAATACTTTTTAAAAATGTGGAGGCTCTGCTATGGTGTCCTGACTTGGCACACCTTCAGTCTGATAATTTGCCTCCTTATTGGCTAGCCATATCATGGCACTGACACTAGGGGAGTGCAGTGCAGCACTGTACAGCACAATACATTGAGGAATCAACCCCTGTTCTTGAAAGGGACAATATAGTCAATGCAGCCAGCCAGAAAAGCCACCATGAATTCAAGCCTTCATTGTCTGGAATGAGTTCTGTTAAGAGATCATGGGCCTTGAAGCATGATAGGGTGAAATATATTCATTGAGAATGCTGGAATCCTCTATGAATGCTGCAGACGGACAGAAACAAGTGATATAATCATGAAGCAGGAGAGGGTGATGACAGGATAACGGAGTCTTGTGCACCTTTGAGAAGAAAAATCAATTGTGATTCTTTAGTGGGTTTCAGTCAAATCTGAATGGAGCAGAAGTTCAAGCTCCACAGCTCAACACCAACACTAGCACTGACTGGAACCCGTATCCAGAGACTTAGAAAAGAAGTTGGAAGTTGAGTGAGTCAAGGAGCCTGAAATGAGCACTTTTCCCCGAACATCTTTTCAAGCTAAGCATGAGGCATATTGTCTGGACCAATTAACAGGATAAATTTGCTCAGCTATACCTGGGTGTCACGGTGCAGGGTCCTACAGGATGGCCGTGATCTCCCCAAGGCCCCCTTACTGTGCCAAGTTGGCCCAAAGGGCACCCTCGATTCTCGCTGGCCACATCTTTGGTGTTAAATATGTATTAGGGAGGCTGCCTTTACATCTTCTTGGACACAGTTTTGCTGTATTCTGACCCCATGGGCTCCTGGACCCCTCGTCTGTCCTGTTCTGCAATAGGCGTTTAGGGGCACCCTAGCCTTATGGGCATTCTGTGGCTCCAACCACCCCTTTACCACGCCCCAAGCCTCTCAGATGGATCTGGTGTTGTTTGGTCTGGGCCTTGTTATAATTTGGCCCCCTTGTCCTCCCTGGGCTCTCCTCAGCCCTGTCTCGCTCTGCGCCCTCTCCTCAGCCCTGTCTCACTCTGCACCTTCCTAGCGCTCGGGCTCTTCACAGCCCCTGTCTCGCACTGCGCCTCACTGGCCCTCGGGCTCTCCGCAGCCCCAGTGCTGCACCCTCTCCAGCGCCAGGGTCCCCACACTGCCATGGGTCCCCTATGAGGCCTCCTCCATCCCCTAATAGCCTCACCCAAGCCACCGGTTTTAAACAGCAAACACAAAACACAAGCCCCTGGGCTATAACATAAATCCAAGCTGCCCGGCTGTGACATCATTCAAGCCACCCCGGGGTGCTCCATCCCTCACCAGTATCAGGAGCTACTCATGCAGTCAGGCCTCCCCCTTTTGCGTGCCCAGGCAGAGCTCCTTCCTCTTTGGCTGCCAGCAAGGAACTGCCCTCCTGGCCTCAGCTCCGGGGTTTATATGTGGGCCAGGTCCTGCCCCTTCCAGTCAGCTGACCTCTGGCAGGTGTGGGCCACTAGCTCCCTCTGGCTGCCCTGGTAACGAGCAGCTGGGACTCCCCACTCACGGCTAGGGCTCTTTCCCTAGCAGTTTCTACTCTAAGGAGCAGGGCACCTAAGTGCTCTGCAACTCTGGGTTAATTCTGTAGGACGAATCATCTAAAATCCCAGCACCTTCAGCCAACACTACGAGAGTCATTGTCCTCTGCCCTTCTTGGATACTTTTCATCAGTAAGGATTTTGCATCAAGTAACAAGCTTCTATCCCTTTTTCCATCCCTGGTAAATTAGCAATTCTGGACCTGAGTTTGCCTGCCCTTCTGCCCTCCCCCTGAGGCCTCCACATCCCAGCAGGTGGAACCTGACATGGCAGGACAGAGTGGGGCAGGGAAGCTTGCTGCCATTGCCACAAGCCCCATTGTACCATAGTGAGGTGCCCCCTGCCCTGCTGGAAGCAGCAGGAGTGGCAGTGCAGAGTTGTGCCCCTTGCTGCTGCTGGGTAGGCAGGAGGTACCTCCCCATGGTGGTGTGGGGCTCGTGGCGGCAGCACCAAGCTTCCCTGCTGTGCTGTGCTGTGCCGAGTCTCACTTGCTGAGCCTAGGGGGAGGACAGCAGGGAAGGAGCCCCAGCCCACATCCTTCCCTACCTCACGGGCTCCACTCTGACCATGCCACCCATCATGTTTGTGTGTGTTGGGGGGGGTGGGGGCACGGTCTCTGAGCTCCATGCTCTGCTCTGCTGCAGCAGCTGCTGCCTCCCACATGTGACAGTTGGGGCTCAGGTGCTGCTGTGGAGGGGCAGGAGGCAGTGAACCCAGGTCCCTAGTCCTGTGGCCCTGGCCGGGTGGGGAGTGAGGGGTACCAGCCATGCTGGGTGGCTGTGGGTGGCGAGTGAGGGGCACCAGCAGGACTCCAATACCACTATGGATTCCATGCATTCAAACCTGTTGGCAGTCCACTGGAGTTTGGCAAACCTTGTGGTATGCAACGACAAAGCTTTTCTTTTTATGTCAATGGACACCTCATACATGATAGCACATCCAGGAGATTTACCCATTCCAAACAGGTTGGCAACAGACCTGTAGCACTTGGGGTTCTCTGTTTCCAGATAGGTACAGCCATCCTCTGTGACCAATAGGGCTCTGTTCCCAGTGGCTACACAGCCCTGGTTCTCCCCCATCTCCCACCACCTGGCTGTTGACTGCTTCAAAAAACAAAATGTTTTGAAACTTTTGAAATGTTTCATCTAGCCTTGTTTTGTTTTGAGGCTGTTTCAAAGCCCTTTGTTTCTATTTAGTTTTGCTGTTTTGAGCTCAAAATGAGTCAAAACAATGTTGAATCAAAACAGCCGGTGAAATTCCACACAGCTCTTGTGACAAACATGGCTTCATGGTAATAGCCTGCCTTAGCTGTTCTGGGGTAGATCCACATAGATTTCCATGTAAGAGGCCTTCTTTATCATGAATATTTGCTGCTGCTGCTGCTGATCCCATTCTGCAATACAATTCTTTTTACTGCTCCATACTTATTTTCTATGTTCAGAACTAGCAATAAAACTTATGATGGTCCTAGAGCAAGCCATTCTTATTTACCTCTGGGACATCCCAGCCTTCAGTTTGGTCACCACTATCATGCAGAAGCAGGCTATACAGTCCTGTTAAAAGTGATGCTGGCCTTGTTGCAACATGATCTACAGTTTTGAACATCTGAGGATTTGTTATGTAGTGTACATTCAAACAGTGGGAAGCCAGATGTGTCATGGCAATAGTTAGTGAAGACCACATCAAGGAAAACAAGTCATGCCATGCCCATATGGCTGCCATTACTGTTTGAAAAAGAACACCATTTCTCTCTATAGGAAAGAAGCTGCTTAATAGATCTTGGGATTTTTTCTTTGCTTTGCATATGTCCCACACAATTTTAAGTTTGAGACTTTCATGTACTGCCTGCTAAATGTCTCACAACATACTGTAGCATATTTCCTTTGGGGTCCCAAAGTTACAAAAGGCCCTAGGATACGAGTGCGCTCCTGCTGTTGACATAGTTTGTTGTGGCAAGTTCTGCCTTATGCACCCTCTCATTCCTGACTGCTTCTTGTTTATGCGTGGATGCATAATACCAGATTTATGACTGAAGAATTAACCTATCATGGCTTACCCATTCATTTATCCATGTCTATAGAAAATGGAGTGCATTTCCTGAGACACTGTCCCTCCCAGAATTCCATCTGAAGCAAAAGCCCAATTTAACCATCAGACATTCCAATGGCATAATTTCCTACCCCAGACACATATTTTGTTCAGTATCTTAAAGTTAGTTAATTCTAAAAAAAAATTCTTTTTAGGACATTGTCACTGGCACTGCATTGCTTAATATCCCCAAAGAACAGCCAGCTTACATGAATGATTTGCTCTCTGTGGATGAAAAATTGCCCTGGGTAACATGTTACCCCAGGCATGAATGTGTTTTTCTATATGGGGTAACAACTTACCCCAACCCCATGTTAAGGCATTGGGCTAACTTGTAACCCCAATGCAATTTCTGTATAAATGATGGCCTAGACCTGTTTGGCCACTTCGGGTGGATGCATCTGAAAGGTCAGCATTCATTCTCACCTCATTCATGCCCACGTCAGGTATCCATGGTAACTAATGGATGGGCATCCTCCACACTGCTTTTGCAGAAGATGTGCTAATCCCTTTTCCTAACCAGTTTGTTTGCAGGCTGCAAGGTCATCAAAACACCCCGCCTTTGCCAAAAAAACCCCCAAACCCTTTGTCACACCCAAATCCACCTCTGCCCTCTTTTCTCATGGCAAAACCCCAACTCACCTGCCCCTTTCATAACATACAAGCTAGTTTGCCCTGACTTTGTTGGAACTGAGGACAAGGAGCAAGAGGACAGCAGAGAAGAAATAGAACTATATCATAATGCAATACAGCATACATTATGGAGTCCCCTTCAACGGTAAGGGCTTGACACCCCACATGCCCCTTTTACCTGTTCTCAATAAGCCCGTGCATGTGTGGTTTCCAAACAGCATCCACCCACATTTGGTTGCCTGAAAAGGGTGGATGCTGATCTCTGGCTTCTATGCCCAGGAGGAGAGGGTGCTACCTGCGCTGCCCCAGGGCAGGGCAGAATTGTTTCTGTGACATCATAGGTGGACAGGCTTGTCTTTGATTGTTAGTTATATGCATTCAGCAGTAATCATTTTTTTCTTTTTTTTCTGAAGTCCAGGATGAAAATTCATAGATTCATAAATGTTAGGGTCGGAAGGGACCTCAATAGATCATCGAGTCCGACCCCCTGCATAAGCAGGAAAGAGTGCTGGGTCTAGATGACCCCAGCTAGATGCTCATCTAATCTCCTCTTGAAGACCCCCAGGGTAGGGGAGAGCACCACCTCCCTTGGAAGCCCGTTCCAGACCCTGGCTACTCGAACTGTGAAGAAGTTCTTCCTAATGTCCAATCTAAATCTGCTCTCTGCTAGCTTGTGGCCATTATTTCTTGTAACCCCCGGGGGCGCCTTGGTGAATAAATACTCACCAATTCCCTTCTGTGCCCCCGTGATGAACTTATAGGCGGCCACAAGGTCGCCTCTCAACCTTCTCTTGTGGAGGCTGAAAAGATCCAGTTTCTCTAGTCTCTCCTCGTAGGGCTTGGTCTGTAGGCCCTTAACCATACGAATGGCCCTTCTCTGGACCCTCTCCAGGTTATCTGCATCCCTCTTGAATTGCGGCGCCCAGAATTGCATGCAGTACTCCAACTGCAGTCTGACCAGCGCCTGATAGAGGGGAAGTATCACCTCCTTGGATCTATTCGTCATGCATCTGCTGATGCACGATAAAGTGCCATTGGCTTTTTTGATGGCTTCATCACACTGCCAGCTCATGTTCATCTTGGAATCCATTAGGACTCCAAGATCCCTTTCCACCTCTGTGCCACCCAGCAGGTCATTCCCTAGGCTGTAGGTGTGCTGGACATTCTTCCTCCCTAGGTGCAGCACTTTGCATTTCTCCTTGTTGAACTGCATTCTGTTGTTTTCTGCCCACTTGTCCAACCTGTCCAGATCTGCTTGCAGCTGTTCCCTGCCCTCCGGCGTGTCCACATCTCCCCACAGCTTTGTGTCATCTGCAAACTTGGGCAGAGTACATTTCACTCCCTCGTCCAAGTCACTGATGAAGACATTAAAGAGTATCGGTCCAAGGACCGAGCCCTGCGGGACCCCACTGCCCACACCCTTCCAGGTCGAGACCGACCCATCCACCACGACTCTCTGGGTGCAACCCTCTAGCCAATTTGCCACCCACCGGACTGTGTAGTCATCCATGTCACAGCCTCTTAACTTGTTTACGAGTATGGGGTGGGATACCGTATCAAAGGTATTGCATATTCAATGCTGAAGCCTGTCTTGTACAGCTAACCAGGGATCACAGTGACACATTCACTGATGGAATCTTATCCTAAAGCAGTGAGGATGCTGACTTTGTTCCAGACATGGGAGACTGTTCACAGCAAGAAGACCAGGTGTCTATGGAAGCTTCATCCATCTCAGATGAGGAAGAGTTGGTGCCACAAGCAGAAGTGATGGCAAAACTTCCAGTGTAAAAGGGAAGAGGTCCAGCCCGGGCCTGCCATGGAAGACTGAGGAGAGCTACAGCAGGACGTCGAGCAGAACCACTGCCACCACCCACAAAAAACTTTGCAGATGATGACACCTTTAGAGGAAGGAATGGCAGTGTGTGGGGGGAAAAGTCCATAGCTAATACATCAGTGCAAAACAGCCAAGGACATAGTCCATGAAAGTGTTGGGCCAAGAAGAGAAAGTAATAAAGACACAGTGGTGGAAACATTCCCCCTGTTTTTCGCACAATATATCCTGACTGTTATCATCAGAGAAACAAACAGAGAGGGAGAAAGAAGATTCAGGGAGTGGAATGATAGCTATCCTGAAAATAGAAAGGAGTGAAAAAAAAAAAAGAAACAGAGCTGAAAGGTTACATCAGCCTCCTACTGCTGAGTGGTCATGAGGCAATGGAAGAGTTGTGGGAGCAATACACCAGGTGTCCTTGCTTCCATGCCACAATGAGTTTAAAATGATTCCATCAGATCACCAACAACCTGAGATTTGACAACAAACTGACAAATGAATAAAGCAGAGCTGTGGACAAGCTTGCTGCCTTTAGAGATATTTGGATACAATTTGTGGAGTAGTTCAGGAAATGGTATATACCAGGAATACACCTGGCGGTTCATGAGCATCTCATTGCATTCAGGGATCACTGTCCCTTGAGACAGTATATGGCCAGGAAGCCTGCCAAATATGGCTTGAAAATGGGTGGTGCTGTGATGCTGCAACATCATTCCTCCTGTCTGGAGATATCTACCTGGGCAAGCAACCAGAAGCTCCATGCCAAGGTAATCTTGCTACCCAGGTCATTGAAAAACTGCTTCATACCTGGTACAGGATGGAAAGGAATATTGTGGGTGACAATTTCTTCACAAGTACTGACCTGGCAGAAAGAATGTTACATCAGGACTTGACCTACGTGGGTATGTTTTGGAAAAACAGAGCCTATATCCCAAACAAAAATGTAAGCATATCGAAGAAGGGAGACCTTTTCATCCATTTTTGCCTTTTATGGGGAGCTCACCCTAGTTTCCTATGTTCTAAAGAAGTCCAAATTTGCGTTGTTGCTGTCAAGCATGTATCATGACCTGCCAGTGGGCGGAGAGCCAATAAAGCTGGACATCATCCATGACTACAATAAAAACAAGGGTGGGGTGGCTAACCTTGACCACTTAGTCCGTTTGACCACCTGAAGATGTAAAATCAACAGGTAGCCAATGACACTATTTTTCAATATGCTGGATGTGGCTGCCATTGCCAGCCCCATCATTTGGCTAGGCCACAATGGAAACTGGAAGCAAAGATCACGTTTAAGAAGATGGCACTTACTTTTGCAGGAGCTTGGAGAACAGTTGATCGACAGACAAATAAAATGAAGAATGTTGGATACATGGAATCTGTCTAAGTCCATCAAGTATGGTATGACTGCCCTAAATTGCAAATTGCCAGAACACACCCCAGTAGAACCTTCTGCAAGCATGACTGGACGTTGTGCTTTTTGTCCAAGGACAGATGACTGCAAAACCCGGAAATGATGCGAAGGTTGTAAGTGATTTGTTTGTGTGCACCACAGTACATCACTGCTGCTTTGTGAGGAATGCTATATTTAGTTAAAATGTTTAGGAAATGTTTTTGGAAGTAACTGTTAGTTTGAAAACAGTGTGAACGGTAGACTTAGCAAATTGTTCATTCACGTTTTGAAACTAGAAAAAAAGTTTAAATTTTGTTTGTATTTCTAGTTAAATACTATTTGGGGTTCACATCATCATAAATACTCTTTTAAACAATCTATATATTTAATAAATAGTTTTTTGTACATTTATATTGCTGTCACTGGTTCCATTTTGTTCATGTGGGTGGGGTAACAAGTTATTCCATTAGACCAACATTGTCGAATTGTGGGGTAACAAGTTACCCCATGAGAACAACAATGGTTACAGTTTCATGAGAACAGATGAGGCTTAAACAACATGCAACCCTATATTTCTTTTTTCATTTATGATGGCACGAGAATGGTGTGTCTTTATTTCATTTAATCAACCTCCCTCACACCCCTCTCTGCCACAAAAAAACCCCAACTATACTCTTCTGGGGCATTGTAAATTATCTAGTGATGTATCTTTCCTAGAAGCTACAAGGAAAGAGAAAAAGCAGATTAGAAATTCAGATCATACCTGAGAATTTTTTGATTAAATGATTCTTGAACATTTCAGAGTATTAAGCATTTTTTCATGTGTGCATTCATTTTTTATGCTTTGCATAATCTTTCCAATGACTGTAGGCACAAATGTGCTATGTAGAAGCAGAAGCTAGCTTGTGTGATTACTCATTAAATTTAATGGGTAGGTTAAAATTATCTTCTACAAAAAGTAAGATGAAAGTGAAATCACACATTTGAAAGCCAGGCTCAGGGATAAAACATATGCAAGGACAATTAGTCATATAATGCCCTCTTAATATGCACAACTACAAATACTTCATGCAGATATACAGCAGACTTGGATGCACATTACCCAAGTGGAACTCAATTGTGATTGTGTATGAAATGATACATTTAACTCTAATGATACACATAACTCACAGAAAGAAAAACCACCAATGTAGTTTAGGACTCTTTTGCTCTTGTAGAAATGGAATGTTTTCAGTACATAAACCACTGATAGCTAAATCCTATTTAGTCTTTTTTCCCCCTCTCTCTTTATTTAAATATACTGAAACAATGGAGAACCGTATCATTAAGCCAGAATACATTACTGTGTGGTGCCTTATTCACAGACAGATGTGTAACAGGACACAAAGGCAAAAAAGGGTGTAAAGATTAATCTGACCCTTCCCCCGTCCCTTACATTTCTCAGTTCTCACTAAAGGAGAGGGCAGTTCAGTCATGAAAGGCAACAGTGAATGCAGGTGAAAAGTCTACTACAAGGAAGAAAAACAAAAGCAAAACACACTCCCAGACAAATCTTTGAGAGGGAAAAGAGTGTGGTACCCAAATGCGGGGAAGGGGAAGAAGGAAGGGAAGCAGAGTTCATCTAGCTTGACTCTCATTGTCTCATGAGGAAAAGGGGAAAATAATTGACCAATTGATTCCTTCACCTCATCCCTGTCACATGAATAATCCAGAGAGAAGCAGAAAGTAGTAGCAATACTACCTAAATAAGGAGATGCTTTTCTGAAACTTCCTAGCGGGATTTAGAGGTAGGAATTGAGATTAATTTGAGAGCTTCTTGAAGGAAGTTTCTGGGCAAAGGGAATGAATTTAATGTGAACCGTCAGGGACTGCAAGGTGTATAAAGGGCTTATTTTAGGTCCTGTCCTACTCCCAGTAGGAGTGCAATGGACACTGATTTATGCCTGAGGATACTGTGGTTGAGTGACATGATTCTTGGCTGTCCTTTTTCACATGAATGGTCAGCTCTAATGACCTGTGGGATCTTCAGATGTAAGGATTATGCTTGTATCATGCTAGGGGTTAATACTCATCTTTCTGACATAGGCTTTGCACAGGTGGAAATCTACTGGCTTCAGTAGAATTATCAATGATTTACATTCTTTGACACATTGACAGATTGAACACCAGGGAGTTTTTGCTGAGTGGATGTTTGGCACTATGGCAGAGCAAGCTTTTAAATTAGTTCTCAGTGGACTAAAGAGAAGCGGAGCCTTAAAAACATTACATGAAATAACAAAAAATTTAACCTAAAGAGAAAGATGAAAGGGACCAATTCTGACCCACACCGAGATCCTATGGGAGGATAAAATCTAGCCTTATATCTCCAGTTCAACCCAGTCCTCAAGTCACAGAATCAAATCCCAGTGTAATTACAGAAGGAGCACAGCAGCAGCACGCTAATTAGTTTGCAGACTGAACAGCGAGTGGCATTTGTGTGCAGCCAGTGCCAGCAGCTCATGATTCTCAAAGCACAAGTACAGCCTCTTGGATCCAAGGATGCTGAACTAGAGGAGTAGAGAGAAGAAATGAGATTATATAGAATCAAATTAATGTCAAAGCAGCAAAACAGCCCAAGTACCAAAGAGGAAAACATGTATGCACAGCACCCATTTGGACACTTAAACAAAATGGTTGGACTCCAATAGGAGCTGCTGAATACTGCCTGAGCACTTCCAAAAATCTGGCCATCTCATTTAAATGTGAGTTGAGGTAATTTCAAAGTGGAGATTGATTATAAATCCCTGAGAAGTTCCTTTTGAAATCATTGTCATTAAAAGGGGCTTTCAAATATAAAACCCACTCCCTATTAATGACTCTCCTTTTACTTGTATCTCTTACCCTGCTCTCATCTATGCATAAAAACACACCTTCTTCTGCAGTTGGACTGTTATGCCCAGTTGGAAAAAACAGGTGAACTCATAGCTGATTCTGGTGATACATGTGACCATAAGAGTGGGTCTAAAACCAAAATATAACCAATGTAGCCCTATCTTCTTCCAGGTCCTCTTAGTTTAGGATCTCTACAGCAGCTCATTGACGGGCCTTCAAGTGACTTAAGAACCTTCAAATCAGCTCTGCCATGAATAGAAATCAGTGGGCATGTCTACATGTTCATTAATGCACCTTTGCTACTGCGCACTAAGTTTAGTACCTCTTCTATTCAGAATCTGTGCTAATATACAGTAGCGAAGGCAAACTTTTTTGTGATGCTTAATGCACAGTAGAATAACTGCGCTGCACAGTAGCACAGTTTTTACCGTGACACGCTAATGTGCAGTAGAACAGTCCACTGACTGCACATTAAGGCATCTCACGTAGATATGTCAAATGTTTTGTATCCATTTCATATCCCCTTGACCAGGCAGTATCCATTTATGAATACAGATTTATGGGTTCATGGATCTATACTTCTGGTATGTCAGAAAATATAATTCAAAACAACCAAAAAACAAACATACAACAAATTAACCTATTTTAAAAGGGAATTAAATAAAAAGGGGTTTCTAATTCTGGATTCAGGTTTAATAATATATATGGCAGACAAATTGCAAAAGCTCTGAGAAATATGAATATTTGCAAAATAATTGTGACTTTAGACAACAAAAAAGCAAATGCTGATAAAATGTAAATATCTATTTGTAAACTAACCAGGGTTTTTATTAGTCATGTTGGGGCTCTATTTAAAGGGTTAAAATCTTAATCTGAAGTCCTTTAACTGAAAATTGAATCATAATGAAACAGCTCTCTTGGTAAATACTCTTTTATTTAATCTCATGCTCTGAATGTGCTTTCATTGATGGCTGAGGCATATACAGAGTTTTGTGGTAGAAGCCGGGAGCTTACTGCTTCCCAAATTAATTGGTGTTACAGCTCATCACTCATAGTAATGTTTCCAGAATCCTTCCCCTATTATCTTGATCTGTCAGGTTAAATTTATCTCTTTGACATTACATTCACTAAGCAGTATGCGAAAGGAGAATCACAGGTGGTGGGAAGGGGGAAAAAGGCACACTGAAACATTATTGTTTTATGAACCCAACTTTTTCATGTCTGAAGTCTTTGAGCACATCTATACACATTAATGCACATGAGCCTAATTTAATGTGCATTATGGGCACATGTCTACACATGCATGCCCTTAATGCACATTAAAATGGCAAAATTAGGTTAATCACGCCTAAATTTGATACCTGTAAGTGCAGGTATCAGATTTATAGATTCATAGATGTAGGGTTGGAAGGGACCTAAGTTGACCTACAAGTCCAACCCCCTGCCCTGGGCAGGAGAGAATACTGGGCTCATATGACCCCAGCTAGGTAATTATCAAGCCTCCTCTTAAAGACCCCCAAGGCAGGAGCCAGCACCACTTCCCTTGAAAGTTGGTTCCAGATCCTAGCTGCCCTGTGAAGTAGTGCCTTCTAATGTCCAGCCTGAACCTACTCTCAAACAACTTATGGCCATTATTCCTTGTTACTCTGGGAGGTGCTCAGGGGAACAGGTTCTCTCCCATCCCCCGCTGGTCCCCCCAGCAAGTTTACATACAGCCACCAGGTCCTCTCTCAGCCTTCTGTTATGAAGGCTGAACAGGTTCAGGTCCCGTAGCCTCTCCTTGTAGGGTCTGCCCTGCTGTCCCCAAATCATGTGAGTGGCCCTCCTCTGGACCCTCTTGATGCTGGCCACATCCCTCCTAAAGTGCAGCACCCAGAACTGGAAGCAGTACTCCAACTGTGGCCTGACCAATGTCACATAGACGGGGAGGATCACCTCTTTGGCCCTGCTTGTGATGCATCTGTGGATGCGTGACAAGGTGCGGATAGCCTTACTGACCATGTCCTCACATTGGTGGCCCACGTTCATTTTGGAATCAATAATAACTCCAAGATCTCTTTCTGCCACTGTGCTTTCAAGAAGGAAGTTCCCCAGCCTATAGGTATGCTGCTGGTTCTTACTGCCCAAGTGCAGTACCCTGCACTTGTCAGTATTGAATCCCATCTTATTCTTATTTGCCTACCCCTGTAACCTGTCCAGGTCCAGCTGTATCCTGTCCCTCCCTTCTGGCATGCCCACCTTGCCCCAAATCTTGGTGTCGTCCGCGAATTTGAACAGGGTGCTTTTCACCCCCTCGTCCAAGTAGCTAATAAAGAAATTGAACAGTACAGGCCCAAGGACCAAGCCCCGGGGACTCCACTGCCCACATCCCTCCAGGTCAAATATGACCCATCCACCACCACTCTCTGGGTGTGGCCCCTCAGCCAATTTGCAAACCATCTGACCGTGTAGGCATCAATGCCACAGTCATCTAGCTTTTTAAAGAGAATGGGGTGGGAGACAATGTCAAAGGCCTTCCTGAAGTCCAGAAAGACTACATCCACCACTACACCTGTGTCCAATGATTTTGTGACCTGATTGTAGAAGGCAATCTGGTTGGTCTGACAGGACCTGCCCCTAATGAACCCAGGCTTGTTGCCCCAGAACATCATCCCCCCTGCTAGTCCTTCACAGACGTGCTCCTGGATAATCTTCTCAAAGAGCTTCCCCAGGATCGAAGTAAGACCAACAGGCCTATAGTTGCCTGGGTCCTCCCTCCTCCCTTTTTTGAAAATGGGGACCACATTGACCTTCTTCCAGTCATCTGGCTCCTGGCCAGAGCACCATGAGTGCTCATAAAGCTGTGCCAGGGTCCCCTCTATAACCCCTACCAATTCCCTCAGAACCCTGGGGTGGAGAGCATCTGGACCTGCTGATCAGAACATGTCCAGCCCCTCCAGAAATTCCCTAACTCAGTCCTCCCTGACCCTAGGACTGGCAGAGTCTCTCCTGAGTCCATCCTGAATCTCAGTTGGGGAGTCCCAGTCTCTGTACAAAAAAAATGGAGGCAAAGAAATTGTTAAAAATGTCTGCCTTTTCCTCTAGTGCAACCACCAGATTGCTTAGTGAATCCTGCAGGGGCCCTACATTACCCAGTGCCTTCTTCATACTCCCTATGTATTTAAAAAAGGACTTTTTGTTGTCTTTGATCCTTAAGGCTAAGCCTAGTTCTGTATCTGCCTTAGCTTTCCTAACAGCCTCCCTACAGACCCGAGCGATGGAGGTATACTCCTCTTTAGTGATAGCCCCTCCCTTCCACTGGATGTACGCCTCCTTTTTTGCTTTCAGGCATTCCTGAAAGCCTTTGGTGAGCTGGGGTGCTTTTAAGCACTCTTGACCCCTTTGATTCTTATTGGAACTGTCACCCCTTGGGCTTGGAGGATCATCTCCTTAAGAAATGACCACTCATCTTGGACACTCAGTTCCCCTACCCTCCAGGACCCCAGTACCTCTCCTACCAATCTTCTCAACTCATTGAAGTTGGCCCTCTTGAAGTCAAGGGCTACTGCCTTGCTGCAGGCCCTTGACACCCTGTGCTGGATGGTGAATTCCAGTATGCGATGATCGCTGTCACCCAGGTGGTCAAGAATCTGGAGTCCCCTCACCAGGTCATCGCCTGTGGCCAGGACCAGGTCCAGCAGGGCATCCCCCCTGCAGGAACTGTGCATCTCCTGGGTTAAGTGGAGGTCCTGTATCTCAGCAAGGAATCTCCGTGAGCAGTCCAACCTGGCTGATTGCTCCTCCCAGCAGAAGTCCAGGTAATTTAGATCACCCATGATAACTACATCCCTTGCCTTAAGTGCCTCCACAGATTTAAGCATGATAAGTTAAAGAGCATTAGCACATGTGTAGATGCACCTATTAAGAATTTAATGACAACTTCCACCTATAGACCCCAAAGAAAGTTTGAAGTAAGTCTTCCACACAGAAAAAAGAGTGACTTAAAAGCCACATATTCTCTCTTGCCTCCCACATTTCTTTGTGGGATATAGGGAATATCCTATCTTTTATAAATGCAGGATCCTGACCTGCAGGTTTTGAAACACTTCCAGGAAGGGAATATATAAAGGTGCATTTGAACAATCATTGGTGGAGCTGACATTTTCCAAGCTTTCTATACATTAAATAGTTTTTAACATTTAGCAAAACCAGTTAAATATAGATAATTTTCTATATGCTTCAAATACAAAGTTGTATTCTATTTAAAATAAACAAATATTAGCATTAGAAACATCAAACTTGATTTAGTTTATGGAGACCTAAGATTCAAGCCAGCAATTGTTACATCAGTGTCAGGAGTCTACCTCCTTCAAATAAACATTGTCTTCAATAAATTAGAAGTGTTTTACTGGTATTTTGAAATGAAGGTTCATTCTAAATAATAAAATAAAAATCATTATTTGATTATTAAAAAACAAAAAAGGCATTTTAGAAGAGTAATACTTCTTTTCAAATATGCCCATTAAATCATTTTCATATCAAAATATAGTAGGAAAATAAAACCTTTGAACCATGCCCTCATGAACCCATCTTCAGAATAAACTTTCCAGGGAAAATTTCCACTCTAAATCTGTAACAGTAATAAAGACAACCCTGAACTCTAGTGACTGGCACTAACAGAATTCTTTTGCAAGTGAAAAAAAAAACCCATAAGAAATGCATGAATAAAAATATACCAGTATAAAAATACATTGACTCTTCAGCAGGGTTGTGAGTGGTTATGCCAGAACAAGTGATGCCTTGAGGCTCAGGAGGACATCTCTCTGGTTGGACCCCACTTCAGCCCATATAATGGGGTTTGCAGAGCATCCTGCTCATGGGGTACTTCCCTCGACTCACCCACCACGCCTTGATCTTTAATAATAAGAAAGAAGGTGTTACTGGCAACCCTCATGGGCACATTCATGTTGTGGATTTTCCTGGGCTCTTCCTTCCCTTCATCCTGTTCATGTGTCAACCAAGATCTGGATAGTGATGGTAGTCCAGCACTCAGGTTGCAAAGGGCCAGGTCCTCAAACACATTCATAGGCTTCCTGAGACAACCTGGTCCTTAATTAACTCAGGACCTCTGAATTTGATGTTGCTTTCATTGAATTCACTTATCCTCTAATTTATTTTCAACATCTAATTAATATGTGGGTTTTTCTAAATCAGCATAGTCTGCAATTAATACACAGTCGTCATAAATCAAGTCTTGGCCCCAATTAATTCATAGGCTTCCAAATCAAGACTTAAATTAATTCATTCCCACTCAAATCAAATCACTTAGTTAATCAATTCATGGTTTTAAGTTCATACCCTCCTTAAGGATTCTGTGACTCCCAAAATCAATGTCAACTGCTTATTAAGAAAACGGAAATGAAATCTGACAGCATCTTTGTCATGCCTGCGTCTCTGGGCCACAGTGTCTGTCGAACTCACATGCTCTTCCCTTAGTGTCTGGGTGTTGCTGCCCATGGGGAGTCTCTCTTTGAGTGGCCCTGGATCATTGCCTGCCTGGAAACCCCTCTGAATTTCCAGGTTGGGGATCTGGCTATTCTCCCCACCTGCTTCAGCATTGCTGGGTCCATTACAGGTTTGGCACAATGTCCCTCTGCTTTACACAACCCCACTTCTCCCATTCTAGGTGGCTCAAGGCACAGTCTCATGATGTCACTCCCCATATGCTGGCCAACCCGCAGGGGGCAGGTGCTTATAAACTGCAGCTGCAACAATACTCACCACTCCATTTCTGTTGGCTCCACATCTACAGGTAAGGATTGGCCATTTCCTGACCTTACAGGGCATTTAGCTGACCTCCACCAGTGGCTTGCTGTGCCTCCTGTGGCCCTCCCATGCTAGGATGGATATGTCCACTTACCCCACTGTCACAGGGGTGGTCTCAGCTACTTTAAGACATTAGGTCTAATTCCACATTCAGTTTAATGTTTCACACTGATATAATTCTGTGACTTTAATAGCGCTACTCAAGATTTATTCTTAGATAAAATGAGGGGGGAATCAGACTCATTCCACTTATTTTGATAGTCCTATCTGTAATGCATTCGACACCTTGACAGATGCTACAAAAAGTCAATCAACAAAATGTTTCTTCTTTCAACCTAAGGCTGTGGGCAATCAAAGAAACTATGAACATCTGGCTTAGTTTTTTTGATTACTACGCTCACTGATTTACTGCACCCAAATAAGCAACAATTAGTCAGTATAGCTTGTGTCAAAAGACACATCAAGTTAATTCAAATTAAGTCAGGATAAATTGAATCCAATTGGTATCTATGCATATTTGTATGCAGAGTTTAAATAAACTTCTACTGTGCTACATTATCTTTTATTTGCAAGCAAAACACATGCAAACTTTACTTTTTATGCTTTTAAATCAAGTATTTCCCAAACATTTATGACATAAAAAAACCCAATGTTCTGGAAATATAGTACTATAAATAAAATGTATACACTTTATTTTTTAATTTCTCTTCATTCTTATTTCCAACTCATCAGCAAATGTATTGTGTTCTATATATGCGGACAAGCATTTTTCAAATGGACTGACATAATTCTTGTAATATACTTTGGGGTCCTGTCCACACATGCAGGCATGTGTGCTTACAGCAGCTTAAACAGAAGTGGTGTAAATTTGAGCTGGGGCTTTTTCCCTCAGCATACCTGCCCAGACATGCACTTTGGTGTGAGGTAAATTGTGCCGCTTAGGGCAAAATAACCCTGCCTGGCTCCACCCATGTCTGCAGCCAGGGGGAGGTAGAGCCTGGGGCCAGCACCTTTGCTGGCCCCAGCAGTATAAAAAGCTGTCTTGTGCTGGCCTCAGCAGTATAAAAAGCTGTCCTGGCAAGTAGCTCAGAGCTACTCAATTTTAGGAGCTTTTGAGGGTACCCCAGTGGCTAGGTCTGTACTCCACCCTCATCCCACAAGCCACTGGGGACCTCAGCTGGCAACTCCTCCATGGAGCCATTGCCAGGGGCGTGTATGTGATGGACTTCATGGACACCCCAGTCTCCTGCCCATTCTGTGGGCAGAGGGAGACATTGGCACACATGACTTTCCAGTGTGCCAAGCTGCAGCCCCTCCACCTCCTCCTGAGGCTCTGGTTGAATTTCACCCCCAACTTTTTGTTTTTGGTCACCCCATCCAAGATGGTCCCACCAAGTCCTGGGACCTCCTAGTCAAGATCCGTCTGGCCGTGGCCAGGTGGTCCCTATACTTGACCAGGATGGAGGATCTGGCTGGGAAGGTGCCCAGAGACTCTAGGGCCATTTTCTTTTCACTTGTCTGAGCATGTTTCCAGCCAGATCACGAGTTGGTGATGTCCACTGACTCCTTGGATGCCTTTGAGGACTGGTGGGTGTGGCCCAGGGGGGGAGGGGGGCTATGCTTAGTGTCCCCCTCAGGCACACTTTTCATATTTTGACCCTTTGACCCACATGACACTCCCACCCTGTTTTTTTGTCTTAGTTGTCCCAAGCATTTTTTGTGTTATTCATTCACTGGCCCCAAATTGTAGGGACCACTAGCTAGTCAGGTGGGCTTTACAGCCCATGGCATTTGGGTAACATGAATAGATAGGAGCTTCTGGGGACCAGTCAATTCCTCCTGGGGCCATTACCCCTTGTGCCAGCTGGACTGCTGAAGCAGCCCTGAGAGTTTCCTGCACCCTCTACCCACTGCAGCAGTCTGGCAGTGGGGGCTGCTGTCTGGCTGTGGCCTGGTGCCACCTGTGACAGCATGTAGCCCCAAGGCTGCATGCCTGCCAGACCCAGATGGGGACAGCATGGCCATTAGATGTATCTACACCTCTGGGCCAACTGCCAGTGGGGTGTGGCTACACGGTTGGACTTTGTGTGGCACTACTGGAAGTTAGAAATAACTTCCACTACTGGAAGTTAAAAATAACTTCCATCTCTTTCACTAATTGGCAAACATGCTTGTACTTGCATCGAACAAACTAGCAGTAGTACCAGCAAAAAACCTAAATCAGCTACTCATTCCTGGGATAAGATTAAAAAAAACTCAACAGGTTTGTAGAAGAAGACTTCCTAATCAATACAGTAAAATCTCTGTTATCTGGCATCCCCGGGGTAAGGGATTTGCAGGTTATGTAAAAACTCCAGTTATTTGAAACAACCCAGCAGGATTTTCAGATAACATGGAGTGGGGTGAGGGGTGGGTGGTGGGGGTGGCAATGGCTTCATGGCATGTGAAGCGGTGGCAGCCGCTGGATGCAGTATGAAGCGGCAGAGAAGTGGCAGTGCAGGGCAGTACATGAAGAGCAGTGGTAGTGCCTGTGGACTGGCGGCAGCAGCAGTGCATCCACCATATTTGAGCTTCCCTCCCTGCCCCAACAGACGGTGGGGGGGAGCAGTGGCAGCCCAGGGTGGTGGGTGGTGGCAGCCATTGTGTGCAAGCTTTCCCCCACCTCCTCTTCACAGCCAGCTGGAAATTCCGTTCAGTAAAGTATTCAAGTTATTTAAATGCTGGATAGCAGGGATTTTACTGTAGTCTGATTTTTCATAGCATATAGGTGTTTATTGACCTCAGAAAGAGGTCATATTTTCTTGCACACAGTATGCACCTTTCTTCCAAAAAAAATCTTCTGGAAATTTGACTGTTTATTGTATGCAAGAAATATATTCAAAACTGAAAGTAAAGTCCAAATGTAATCAACAGGGAGAAGAATAATGCGTTGCCTTAGCTCCCTACCTGCTGCTCAGTTACTTATTTTAAGGAAAGATCTTTTTTTCTTCATTCTGCTTTTTTAAGAACAAAGTATTTATCTTATTCTGGAGCACATTTTTTTGTGAAAAATACCATCATTTTTAAAGCTCATACAATCATGGAAAAGTAGGGCTGGAAGTTACCTCTAGAGTTCAAACCCCTGCCTGAGGCAGGCTCATCCCTATCCAAACCATCCTATATAAATCCTTCCTTAACCTATTGCTAAAACTACACAAAATCAACAATGTTGCACACCTACAAGATATAGCACACCAACCTTCTAAAGGTAAAGCAGCGGGAAATTGATGGTCAATGTTATGTTGCTGTAAAGGTTGTTAACATGTTTTTAAGAAATCCAAGAAAGACAGCCATGCCTCCCCAGCTACAGGTTCTTGCTGACTTTACCCCTACAAGTTCTTACTATTTCCTTGGTGACCTGCCTATTTTTCCTTTTTCATTTGAGTCTCTTGGTAGCTCCTTGTACAGCCACATTTCTCTCTTGCCAATCATCTTGTGCTTATATTATGTCAAAATAGATTTTAAAGGACAACGTATTGGAAGCCCAACAAGACATTCAAGCCCACTCTATCTAGTGCATCTGTGGCTGCCCTGGACACAAATAAGCCCTGCTATGCTTATGGGAACAAGTGTATGTATTTGACATACAACATGATGACACCATCTTTTCTCCCAACCCTGTCATTCTGAAACAAAGTATAGCCCTCAGTGTTGACATTCAAGTCACAAGAACTATCCCATCAAGTGTCTGTAATACCTCTCAGATTATTGTCATTTTCTAAGGCTGTGACTTCCAGCTCATATTGTTTATTCCCCACCCTTTTCATTCTGTATACATACAATCAGATGTATTTTGCATTTTGACCTAGTCATTTCCATGTTGTATCCCTTACTGCTATCCTGTAGGTCTTTGATCTGCTCAGTGTCATTCCAGGCAGTATAGCTTGTGCATACATGAACAAGTAGGAAAGCATGGTGTTCTGAGGGATGGATGGGCTCTGGCAATCCTTCTATAAGACCCTGAATATGAGCTTATGAAAGATAGCACACATCCTGGGACCTCACATCCAGATAACAAATCGGTGATTCTGTCCTCCACAGAAGGAACTCACTAACCAGTACCACTATGCTCTTCCTTCTTAGTGCAGAGCCCTTGTCCCTGGGGCCCTGCACATCCTGCTCTTTAGACTGCTGTTTAGGACCTCTGGTCCTTGCCTGTTGATATTCTCACCTCTGTCTTTCCCCCAACTGTTACACTGAAGAATGCTAGAAAACAGTTATTGAGTTCAGACTATTTTTCTTGAATTCTGGGACTCCTCCTTCTTCTAGTAGTCACATTCTGCCACTTCCCTTTCCTCTTTGTGGTCACCCATGCCAGATTTTCATATATTTCATAGACATTAGGACTGGAAGGGACCTTGGAAGATCATCGAGTCCAGCCCCCTGTCCCAAAGGCAGGAGGGTCAGAGGATCCCAGCAAGATAAGCATCCAAATGCTTCTTAAAGGAGTTCAGAGTAGGTGCTTGCATCTCCTCTGGAAGGAGCCTATTCCAGGCCTTGGGGGCTCAGACAGAAAGACATTTTTCCTTATGACCAGCCTAAAATGGTCTTGGAGGAGTTTGTGACTGTTGGACCTTGTCATCCCTTGGGGCGCCCTGGTGAACGGAGATCCCACAGATCCTGATGTACACCACTGATGTACTTATAGGCTGTCACCAGGTCACCACTAAGCCTGCACTTTTCCAGGCTGAAGAGTTCCATGGCTCTCAGCCTTTCCTGTCCTCTGATAATGAACGTAGCTCTCTTCTGGACTCTCTCAAGCTTCTCCACATCCTTCTTGAATTGTGGATACCAGAACTGGATTCAGTACTCCAGCTGCTGCCTCACTAAGGTTGAGTCAAGTGGGAGAATGACATCCTGAGATTTACTTGAGAAGCATTTTACTTGAGAAGCATCTTTTCATAACTGCTAATGAGAAGTCTTCATTTTCTCTGGTAGCACACAGTCTAGATACCTGTGCTTCCAACCCATCAATATTTTCCTCCAAGATGGACACCAGCTTACACTTTGTGCAGATGAAATGGTCTTGGGCCCCCTAAAAGAACAGAAACATGGTACATTCCACACAAGTAATGACTGCTGATCCAGTCTCTTTTTATGCCTCTACATTTATGGGAAAGATCTGATTCTTTTGCTCTATTTAGCACTGGTAAGGCCTCAGCTGGAGTACTGTGCCCAGCTTTCAGCCCCACACTTCAAAAAAGAAAAGACACAAAAAGGATTAGGGCCCTGGGAAGTAACACTGAGGAGAAATGGATGAAAAAATAGCTTTATTTAGTCTTTAGAAGAGAGGACTGAAAGGGGGTTTGATAACTGTCTTCAAATACCTAAAGAACAATTACAGGGAGGATGGAGATGGGCTTTTCTCTGTTGCTATGGGACAGGACGAAGAGCAATGGTCTTGGCCTACAGCAAAGGAAATTTAGGTTGGAGAAGAGGAGGAACTTTCTGACTATGAGGCTGGTTAAGCATTGGAACAGGCTACCTTGAGAAGTTGTGGAATCTCCATCCCTGGTAATTTTCACAAACAGTATGGACAGACACTTGACTGGGATGATTTAGTCAGAGGCAATCTTGTCCTGAGCAAGGAGCTGAACTAGACGACCTTGTGAGGTCCCTTCCAGACCTATTTTCCTATGACCCTAAATCACAGTGAAGGTTCCATTTTGGGTAGCTATGAGTTTTGACACTACTGTTCTGTGCATAAATAATGAATTGAAGTTTTCAGGGTAAAGATAATATTGACCAGAGCTTGCAAGGCAACAGCAATTACTTTCTGGGTATAACTTTGAGTGCAAGGTGTTACATAAAACATTTCTATATATATTTACAGCTAAAGTAGGAGGCATGCAAGTAAACTAAGATAAGTAATACAAGATATAAAGAAAAAATAACCATCCTCTGTTTTACAGTTATGCTTATTTCATTGTGAAATAAGCAAATGGCCATTCAACATTCCACTTTTCAACCTACAGCAGAAGAGAAAAATATGAATATATTGCAGGATCCTTTACTTTCATTTACACCTGTATGCAAGCCTTTCAGTAAATTACATTTACTTGTCTAATGCCTATTGATTTTCTTCTGCCTCATTTTATCGAGAATTTTCATTGTGAACGAAGTTGGTCATATATGTAGGCATAACAATGTTTATGATGTCCACTGATAAACAACAAATATTGTATATGAATTTTTTCCTTATCATTAGCAAAACTTTGCTACTGGACCTATGCAAAAAAGGATCAATACACATTTTAATATCACTCTGTAGATATGTTGAACATATTTAGCAGCAATGATTATTACCGTAATAAATTATTTTTATATTTGAATTCTGAGGGAATCAAATTCAAATTCATAAACCCAAACATTCTGACCAACTGATTAGCTTTGAGCATTTTTATAGACAAGCATAATGTGATTTTTATTCGTTTCTCAAAGGAAATCTATACAGTGCAAAAATACTCCTCTGATATTTATTGAGTGTCTAGGAGGGAGAAAGGGAGAGACTTTATAATACAGTTTTTTAACACTAGACTTATTGTCACACAACAGAAGCCTTATTGAGCAGCTGAACACCTCCCTACCTTCCCAACCCAAAACCAAATAGCAGCCAATTGCTGTTGATATCAAGAAAAGGAGCTTGTGATGTATTGTGCATTACTCATAATATATGGTACTATTTCTTTAAATGTGGTTCATCTCTGTGCCTCCTTAGGCATCATGTTTTACTTTCAGTTTAGGTTTCTGTTCAGAACAAAAAAGATACTAGTCAGTTACCACAAGCTGTGTGATGCTCTCTGCAAGTCTAATCTCCCCACCACTGTGGAACTACAAGACAATTTTGGCAACAAGGTTGGGATGTTTCTTTGAGTCAGAGCTTGGAGCCACAGCCTAGATGATCCAGAACAGTAAGGAAATACTTTATTATTACTATGTATGCAGTGAAGGGACTTCATATGTGTACCCAGTTAGACCTACAGTGGCTGCTGTAGCCACAGCAGAAGGTTTAGTACAGAAATAAGAGTAGCAAACTGATACTAAACTGAAGCATATGCAGTGCAGTCTCAGTGAAGTTCAGCAGAAGATGCTAGAGAGAAGAGTAATCATTTTGTATTGCTGCCTAGAGTAAGAGCCTGCAGCCTGCACAGGAGACACACTGAGTGGATGGATTCTTAAAAAAATGAAAGAAAAAGGGAAAATGGCCACACATATAATGCTCTGAACAGTTTATAGTCTGCATTTTGATTCCAGAAGGACAATAAGTTGCAATGTTGCTGACAGCGATAGGTCCCAAGGCATACCGCTTCTTCTGGTCTCTTTTGACTCCAACATTTCCAAGACAGGCCACCTATGCCAAAATTACTGCAGGAATAAATAAAAAAATTTCGCCTACCCCATAATGATTGTAGAACAGTACCATTTGCACCAATGAGCCCATGAGAATGAGGAGTCAGTAACACAATTTGTGGCTGCTTTAAAGAAGTTGTCAGAGCACTATCAGATTGGACAAGAGTTGAGCAGTGCCCTACAAGATTAGTTTGTTGTAGGGCTGCACAATGAACAAACTCAGAGGAAATTATTGACTGTGTCCATTCTTATATTCACAAAAGCTGTGGAAATAGGAGTTACCATGGAAACTGCTGAGAAGGACTCCTAGTAATTTAGTATGGACTGGAAGGTACATTGCTTGAATCAACGAGACCAAGGGGCACAGGAATTGGGGAACTTTTCCTGTGGCCATTGTACACAAACCATGCACACTGAAGGGGATTACTAAGCATGTCAGGTCAGTTGCAGGAAGTACCAGAAAAAAGACACATTGCTGCGGTCTGTCATGCGGTTCAAAGAGTAACACCTTGGAACCATCCATCCAGGGAAGCATCCATCAGTTAGGACCCAGTGGGGGACATCAGTCTAGAATAGGAGTAGGCAACCCCCAGCACTTGTGCAGAGAGTGGCGCACAAAGGCATTTTGCTTGGCACGCATGCATTAGGGAGTACAGCAGGGAAGCTGTGAGGGGCCTGATCCTTCTTGTGGCAATGCAGCCCCAGCCCCTTCCCTGATGTCTGCCTCAAGGCATGTGTGTACCTGCTGCCAGTAACGAGCTGGGCTGGGGCTCCAAAGACCCCAGTGGAACTGTTTGTGGCCTCCGTGCTGCTTGCTGTGAGCAGCCTGGGCTCTGTGGCAGGCAGAAGGGCTTGCGACAGAGCCCAGGCCAGCTGTGGCAGGCAGCCAAGAGGCTGCAAGCAGTTGCACTGAGGTCTGCAGAGCCCTGGCCCAGCTCATTGCTAGCAGTGGATGCACATGCACTTCAAGGCAGATGGTAGGGAAGGGCCAGGGCTGTGCTGCCACAACAAGGATCAGGCCCTTCGCAGCTCTCCTGCCATCTGCCCATGGTATGCCAATACCTTACAAAGTGAAGTTGCAGGTGTTTTTAGTACCCTGGTCTAGACATATAATATGGAAGAAAACTAGAGTTCTAGTGCTACTGACCAGGATCTGGGTTTGAGTATACTATCAGAAGCAGCTGATAGTCTAGAGTCTAAGAGATGGTCTAGATCACACCTTTAACTGAAGACATCTCTATAAGAATGGATAAACAGGAGCTGCTGTTTCTCTAGTACCTGAATCTCTGTATAACCGGTGTTTTTTGCAGGTACTTTTGGATGCCACCTTCATGTTTCTGAAGACTTACACAAGAGAAAAAGTAGTTACAAAAGGGGTACTTCAGGTGACTGTTCAACTTGATAGGCAGTCAGTCCATTTACTCTTGTACATGACTGAATAAAATTATCAACTGTTGTTTAGCAATCTTGGCTAAAGAAGCTGAGAGTGAATTGGAATGAGATCAATTCAATCAGAAAGGCACCACAGGGCCTTCAAGAAATACTGTGGAAGCATTCCAAGCATTCCTTGGGTGGATAAGCAACATCCTAATGCGGTTCAAAATCAAGCCTGGATGTCACCCAAAATGCTATCAGCCTAGAGTTGAACCTTATACTCTGTGACACCTGGTGGAAGTTGATTTGGACCATTTGGTACTTAATGGGCTGTTGCCAGAGATGTGGGGTTTCTGGAAGAATTTGAATAGGAAAATTTTCCGGAAATTTTTCTGGAAATTTTTCCAATGCCCTAAATAGAGTATGATCTGATTTAGCATGTTTATTTGACTTCTTTTAGTAAACAAAACTAAAAAAGTACCCCCATGTTAATTTTATGTCCCAATAGCCACAAGTATTTGAACTGAAATATTTGATTAGGAAAAAAAGTTAAATACAGCACACTTAATGTGGTTTAAATGTTATATTTAAACAAATTCAAAGCATTATGTGGAAATAAATGATTTTTATTGGAATACTTGTAAAAATTTAAAGACAATACACAATAGCATGCACTTCCTTTACATCGTTTGTTTAAATTTAAGAAAAAAACCTGAAGACACTGAAAACTGTTGACACACTAATTTTAGCACACCCAAAGAATTGTGCATGATATGCTGTGGTTGTCCACTCATCTACTTCAACAGAGTTTAATTCTCTTCCACTGAGGTCATTGCAGCACCTCTAGTTTCACTATCACTATCTGTAAAATCACTTGCACTACTTATTAGTTCCATTTCAGAATCAGATTGAGGCAAATCTGATTCAGAACTAATTGAACCACATTCTCTTCCGCTACAGGATGGTTTTACCAATGTGTGTATGGGCAAGGGCAACGTATCATCACACTGCATCTTCTTCACTAATTGTGCTTCTGACTGATTCTCCAGAAGCAAGAGATTTTGATAAATAGAAACAAGCTTAGTGGTGCATTCATTTGTTAATCTATTCCTCTTTTTTGTCTTGATTGAGCTGTGTCACAAGACAGCCTCCCCAGGGATGGCCATAATGTCCCTAGGGCACTGTGATGATGCCGGCTCCATCCTATGGACACCTACTAATCTCGCCTGCCACATCTTGCTGGTATAAATGAAGAATCAGGAGGCTGCCCTCAAGTTGCTGCTCAGTCACAGTCCTGACAGGCTCCTCTAAACCCTGTGGGTTGTTGGACCCTGTAAGAGGAGAAGAGAAAACAACTTGGGGTTTTCCCTTCTGTCTCCTTCTCTGGCAGGTAGAGAGGCACTGACACCAGCATGACAGGCTCTGGCATGGCAGTTTTGCAGCTGCCTGAGCCTCTGGGTTAGGAAAAAAGCGGTGGGGGGGGGGGGCAGGAGGAGGGGGGGCTGGGGAGCAAGCAACAGAGAAGTGTGTTACAGTATCCCTTCTACCATGTGAGAGGAGGCATATTCTCTGCTGCTTGCCAAATGATGTCTTTGCTCCAAAATTTTCCTTTTGCATGGTACTCAGCAATGTCTGTCATCACGGCTATTCCATCAATGTTGGGGACATTCTTAGCTACTTCCATAATCGTATTGATGGCAGTAGATAATTCATCTTCTGATAAATGTTATCCTCTGTTTTGAGGATCCAAAAGGTTTGTTGCCAGATGAACTGGATAAGAGCAGAACTCAGATCTCTTAGTAAACATCTGTTTTACTTCTTCTTTTTTGGATAGAGGTGAAGAAGGTAAAAGCTCAATTAGATTTTCATTCAGTTGTCTGAATATCTCTGGAATATTTGAAAGGCTTGGTGTGTCTCCTTCAAGGTTCTTGATAGCCACTGAAACTGGTAGTAGCAAATTGAATGCTCCTTGAACTCAAACCCAGAACACATTGTTTTTAATAATCTGCTTCTGAACATTCACGGGAATAATCTGGGAAACTGTGTCATCGATTGAAGCACTCTGCAAACAATTCTTTGTGCACAGCAAACTATGTAAACACTTTGTAGCCGAGCCCCATCTAGATTCTCCTGGCAATAAAAGTGCACTTTCCTTCCCCTTCTTCTCTTTCTGTAATTTCTTCAAAGTCTGATTAGTAACATGATGATTGTTGAATACCTTCACAATTGCTTTGAAGTTTGCTAATATTGTCTACGTTGTATTCACACTTACTGTGTCTTTTGCCAGTAGATTCAATCCATGAGCAAGACAGCCAAATACTATTAAATGAGGATACTTTGCCTTTAATATTTGCCATGCAGCTCTCATGTTACTTGCATTATCAGTTACAAAGACTTGTACCCTGGAGAGTTCTTCACTTTCAATCTCTTCAATCAATAATCTGGCTATGTATTCACTTGTATGATGAGAAGATTTGGTAGCAATTGCTTTCAGGAATATTGGTTCAGGTGTTGCTAACATAATGATCAGTAAAGGATTTCTTTGTATATCAGTCCATCTCTCTGACATCAGAGTCAGTGATTCTGCTTGACCTATCCCTTGAATAACCATTGCTTGATCTCTGTCATACTCTCTAAGAGAGAATGTGATAAGTGATAATGTGATAGTAACTTATATGATGGGCAAATTAGTCTGTAATGTTCCTTCCACTATTGATTTTCAGTTATGGAAAGAGGTGTACCACTTGCTAATATAGCTTGAGCTAATGTCTCATCTGCTTTTTCTTGATCTTCTTTTGACATTTTGTCCACAAAGCTTGATAAAAACCTTAACTGTCTTGAACAGCTACTCATTGTGGATTGCATAACTGGTGACAGTGATCTTGAAAGTGAGGATTCCGTTTATTCTCCCCCAAAACTGGCACCTCAAAATTTTCATTTTCCATTTTTTGCAAATCTGCTATTTCACTTGAGCTACCAAGTTCCTGCAACAAAAGATGGAAAAGATTTTTATTTTGGACTATTCTAGTCTAGCCTCATCCATTAGAAAGAGAATGAGAAGTGGCAGGGAACTTGCTTCCTCCCTCTCTGCCAGAAAGAACACTCTGCTGCTCAATTTTCTGCTCAGTTGCCCTGGGACTGCAGAGCCAAAGGGAAGTATAGTCTGGCCTCTGCCATTGGCCAGAGGGCTAACCTTGCTCTGCTGGGTTTAAATAGTTAACTATTTTATCTATTATGTAATTTTTAAAATATATTGCTAAGCCTAAGCCATTTTGGGTGCTTAGTGCAAGCAGAAAAGCAAGGTACAAATATTTTAAATAAATAAATTAATAATAGTCCAGATTTGCATTAACAACTTTTTAAATTATAATGTTTTAAAATAGTATAGATGCTAGTCTATACTGTGTATTTTTTAACATATTCATTTGTTTACTTACATAGGATTCCTGAAGTAGACTTTTCTCAATTGATGTTGTTCCACCACATGGTTGTATTAGCTTTCTGTATATGGCTCATACTCTTTCAGGACAGTTTCTACATGTTATGCAATGTTTCTGTATTCTGGCTGCATTGTTAGCATACTCCTGCCTGCAATATTTACATCTACCAACTTCATTCCTTTCTTCAGTGGCTTGAACTTCACTATAATCATGCCATAAACTCATTTTTTCTGATTAGGCATTATTATGGCTACTTCAGACCAAAAGCACTAAAAAACTAACAGATCATATGCAAACACTTTCAACTTCCCCAACTCAAGAAAAGAAATGAAACACTACTTTGTATGTTTGCTGCACTGAAAGTGAAATAAAAATTAATCACAGTTTTAGTTTTGGTTTTGCTTCCACTTGCAGTCTGAGATAAATAAGAATTTAGATTTGGTTTTGATTTGACCAGCACAGCCAATTAGGTGAATTCAGAACTGATTTTTGGGTTGGATTATTATGTGAGTGTATTTACCCTCCTGTTTACAAATCAATAAAACATGTATGTACTCTCTCACACACTTCTTAGGGATAATTACCTGAAAAACATTTGAAATGTTTGAAAATAAAAATTTGAAACTGCCACGCTTGCCTAATATTATATTGGCATCCATACATTTTTACTAATGAATTTTATGAAACAATGAATTTTTAGAAATGGAAAATTTTCCACGGAAAAATAAAGCACTGTTCTGGGCCAGGAAAGCAGGTGGCCTGGGAGCAGCATGCAGGGCTGCCTTTTAAACATGGCCGCAAGCCACAGGCAGCTACAGCTGGAGCCTCCAGCTCTCCCTGCCAGCAGTAAGGGGCCAGTGCAGGGCCAGCAGACTGCTGCCATGAGCAGCAAATCTTATCCTACATCCCTGCACGTGTAACCACCTACTTCGGATGGGTTTACTCTAGAGTTATTTACTCCAGATTAAACCTACCCCACAGTAAATGCATATGTAGACATGTTCACTATTTAGGATGCTTAAAGATTAGTGGTGTCTGGCTCTTAATGGATACACTTTTTTCCATTAAAAAAAAAATCACTACTAAAAAGGTCCAGAAACATAACCTGTCTTTTTATTCACATTGCAAGTTAGTTAAAGGTAGCAGGTATATAAGTTTTCCCAAACCCCTTCACTAAGCAGGAGAAATCATTGCTAATAATATGAAGATAGTTCATTCTCCTTGCTAATTTACTTCCTTTCCTCAACTATGACAATAAACTTGCCAAACTGTCTGGCATCAGCAAAGATGGCTTTCCATTGTGATGCAAATATTTGTTTCAACAGATTTAAATTCAGTGAAGCCAAAATCTTGCCCTATCTTGAGTAGGAGGAAAGAAAATTGGGAATTTTTTTTCATTTTCACTCTAAGTTTTAATTGAAATACGTTACAATATGTTATGAAAGCTAAATGGGTGTGCCACATTCATGCAAGTTCAGCCACTGGCCTTTCTGATGTGACTGCCAGTCAGTTAAGGATGGACAACCCCACATACACCCATGTTCTAACCAAGAACCTTAATTTAAAATTTCTCCTCATGTTATGGAGCATTGGCAAAGCATTTCTGGTCTAGTATCATGGCATAATAGTTCCAAATAGGTACCCCAAAGACTTCTATTGGCCTAAATTGTCATAGAGCAAAGACATGGCAGCATTTGTACTAGCTTAACTTCACACAAACATCTTTCCATTAAGATATTCCAAACAAACACTGTCTATAAGCAACATATCTCAGATAAAGGCAACATATACTCTGCAACATTCCACAGAACTGATGAAAGTAATTTAGTTACCTTGCAGAATAATTCCTTTTTGATTTTCAGGTCATTAGGATTACAGGAAAGTAGGGCTGGAAGGGACCTGACAAGGTCATCTAATCTAGTCCCCTGCTCAAAGCAGGATCAGCCTGACTAAATCATGCCAACCCAGTGTCTACTAACCTGCTCTTGAAAACTTTCAGGGAGTGGAGAGTCCACAACTTCTTTAGATAGCCTGCTCCAGTACTTGACCACCCTCATGTTCAGAAGTTATTCCTAATCTCCAACATAAAGTTTCTACAACCTAAATTAAAGGAAACTGATGCATCTGTATACCTCTTTTTCTTCCCATCCATTTTTAGTGTGTTGTTTATTTTGCTTGGTACATGACAAATATAATGGAATGAAATCATGCAGGCATATTGCAATCTAAATTACTATTAACTCTATGCATCACACAAGACCTAATTATATATTTACAATTCAGTAGTCATCTTGGATCATAACAAAGTGATTTTCATGCAATTTGAAGCATGATAAGGAGCTTATTCTTACTGAATTCATATAGAGTACTTAAGGCTGTTGAGAATGGGCATCTACCACAATCAAAAATATGTTATATAAATGGCCCAGCATAATCCATGTGGACTTGCTGCTATAGAGATACTATTTAGCCACTCCCAAGGTTGCAAACATCACGTTTAGGCATGTCTTACATTTGATGAAAAACTTGCTTTGCCCTTTCCTTTACATGAATATCAATTCATAAAATCCCTGGCAGAAGTTAGTCATTCTGGTATAGGATTTATGTAATTTTTGGAGTATATATCACCTGAGCTGCATAGAAATGACTATTTTGGAAGTTCTAATTAGACAACCCAAACATATACTCAAATTGCCAAGATTTTTAAAGAGAATTAGTGAACTGAACTGTTAGTGAATGTTATTTACTAAACCCCAGGACACTAGAATTAAGGGGCCCCTGCTGAAATGAGTAAGTGTCAGGTTTAAAACTAATAAGAGGAGTACTTTTTAATGCAAAGTGTAGTTAACTTGTGAAGTTCATTGCTACTGGTGGTGCCAGAGGCAGATAGCATAACCAGTTAAAAAAATGGAATGAATAAATTCATAGATGATAGATTGATTAATTGTTATTGAACAGAATGGTAGGAAAGTTTCCTTTGGCATCTCCAAGGCTATAATAGTGGATGCCAGGGAAGACATTGAATAGAGAATAGATCACTCCAGAGATCCAATTCAGTGCTCTCTTTCTGTTGCATCCACTTCTGCCAGTGTCAGAGATAGAATACAGGGCTAGATAGCTCATTGATCTGATCCAATACAGCACTTCTTATGTGCTTTTTTAATTATTTACATTAGGGGTGCTCAACCTCCAGCACATGGGCCAAATGAGGCTTATGTGGATCCTTGGAATCTGGCCCACGAGGCTCCCCAAGCATTGGGAAATTTGGCTGTGGGGGAGCATTGGCAGTTAATAGTGCTACCCCCCGCCCCTGCTGCCAAAATCCCAAGTGTTCCACAGTGAGTTGGAGCCAGGCCATGATCCTCCCCTTGCATAGTCAGATCAGGGCAGGGCCACACCCCTGTCCCTCTGTGTGACTGGGTTGGGGCCACAGTGTACCCCCCTTGCCCTATGCAGCTGGTTTAGGGTTGGTCCATGCCACCTTCCCACCCACAGATCTGGGCCATACCCTCTTCCCCCTGCCCAGCCAAGTTGGGGCAGGGCCAAGCACCCTTCCCTGGCAGGGCTGGATCAGAGTTGGGCTAGCCCCTGCCCCCATCTGCACACCTGAATGGGGCCCCGCCACATGTACCCTGGGTACTGGATTGGGTCCATGGGTGAGATCTGGCCCACAGAGGTATGGGTCACTGTCCATCTGGCCCACTGGGCAGAAAGATTAAGCACCACTGATTTATGGTCATAAGTCTATCCATTATTGGAAATGGCATACACTAAAAGACACAACAATACAATGAAATAATATACAAAAACTTTCTGAAAAGTAAAGCAGGTGTTTAATACTAAAATTGCAAAACAGAATAAAAATCAAAATACCCCAATGTTGTTCTTGTTTCTTTATACTAGCTCAAATAAAAAAGTATCTAACTGATTCCAACCATTTTTCATGGGAATAGAAGCTCATATGTTCCTATACCTGTATGTTCAAAAAAGTATTATGGAAGTGTTGGACCACATTTCACTCAAGTTTCTTAAGTGTTGTTACTCTGATATTTTGTGCTGAAACGACTATTACAGATGCTTGAAAGTTATGCAAAAATATGCTATACAACCTAGAAGTTGGCATGATAAGGGGCATAAAACATAAAGTTTAATCTGGAGTGAAACCCTCTGATTTCACAGCTAGTTTCATTGAAAACAGTTATCTGAACTATCCACTATCCATGTGACATCTATTCTTAAAGAAAATTCTGATTGCTTTGGTTTTTATTTAAAAGTACTTTGGAACAAATGTTATGCCCAAATATATTCTCTCTAATAAGCACATGCTAGCAAAATAAACAAAACAGGCATATCAAGGGCTCAGTGAGCAACTGTTCACTAGGGCACTCAAGGGGAAAACCAGAAGTAATGGCTACAAACTTCTGGAAGATCAATTCAGACTCAACATTTGGAAAAACTTCTTCACAGCCAGGGTGTCCAGACTAATCTCCCTCCAGAGGTGGTACAACCATCTACCCTGAAAATCTTCAAGAGCAGACTAGACGGTCACCTTGCTGAGGTTACCTGACCCCCAGTTATCTTTCCTGCTTCCGGCCTTACAATCTATAAATCTATGAGTCTATGCATGCGCTGGACTGCACAGTTGTTATTTCATAGTCATTCAGTACTTGCTTAAGCACAGTCCTGACACTGCATGTTTTTTTCCCACGTTACTGTGCAGTAGCAACAAGGCCACTGGTTCACGCCTGTTGATGCTACGTTGCCACAGCAATGAGTTATGGCAATGTAGCTCGCCACTGTGGTAACATAGCACCTCATGTAGACGTGCCCCGCATCTACCCAGGAGTAAAATAGCAAGCATGAGTGCTACTATAACTATCATATGCAGTGAACCCTTTACCATATAGTTTTTAGTGAAATGATAATAATATAGTACCTTAACACAAGCTATTGGGTGACTCAGTCAAGTCCACCTCAACTGTATGTCAGTGAAATCATTTTATGCATATAAGCTGATTTTAAGTCATTAAGACCCTATTTTTGCTTTTCAGTGTGTATAGCCATTACATTTCCTCTGGTTACTTGTCTTCATTGAAAGCAGCACTCAGCCACTTCTAGTGCCTATGACTGCTAACAAGAATGTGGTCTACCTTAATACGGTGTCAAATGAAATCAGACAAAGTCATGTGGATGACTGTAAGAGAAAATAGATCAGTGTCTGTGAGGTTATCATGTAGATGAGAAATATAAATGAAGGATGAAATGCAATCTAAATGAACACTCTGATGGAAAACAAAAATGCCATTTTAGACAGATCATTTCTGAAGCAGCTGTATAGGAATCATGATAGAACAGTCCCAATTTTCATACAAAATATTTCCCTCATTTGTAATTCTGATTCTTGGACTAAAAATCATACAAAATCTGAGCTGTTAGGCAGTCAGGAAGTATCTGATATTTTCACAGGAGGTGGTTGTTTTAAAAGGGACTTCTTATATTTTGCCAACAAGATAAGCAATGTCTGACAGACTGAGTTAACTATATGAGCCTCCTAAAAAGCTTGGATAACAAAGTTGTTCATTTGGCAAGGATACTAATAGGCCTAGAAGCCTTCAAGCTCATTTTAGCACCTTCTGTTTTTCTCATTAATGCTGAAGTTCACCTTCAAACATTAAGTCATTAAACTAGGAACTGATCATATTTAGAAAAATATTGCTACTTCACTCTTTATAGAAAATGCAATTATATGTGAATATTTCTAATTTTAATCTTATTTAACATCTACTAGAAGACTGGGACTTTACCGCCTCTATGACTTCTACAATCTCTATGCACACAGGTAAAGGCTTTAGTATATAAACCCTCTAGATTGGGGTCTGTAGCAGTAGACATCCCAAGTAAAGGACAACAAGAAATTGTTTTTTAGATATATAGGGAGTAAAAGGAAGGCCCAGGGAGGAATAGGACCCCTGCTAAATGGGCAGAAACAATTGGTGACGGACAGGGGGGACAAGGCTGAACTCCTCAATGACTTCTTTGCCTCAGTGTTCCTAAGCGAGGGGCATGACAAGTCTCTCACTGGGGTTGTAGAGAGGCAGCAGCAAGGCACCAGACTTCCATGTGTAGACCCTGAGATGGTGCAGAGTCACTTGGAAGAACTGGATGCCTTTAAGTCGGCAGGCCCGGATGAGCTCCATCCCAGGGTGCTGAAGGCACTGGCCGACTTCATTGCAGAGCCACTGGCGGGAATATTTGAACACTCGTGGTGCATGGGCCAAGTCCCGGAGGACTGGAAAAGGGCCAATGTGGTCCCCATTTTCAAGAAGGGGAGGAAGGAGGACCCGGGCAACTATAGGCCAGTCAGTCTCACCTCCATCCTTGGCAAAGTCTGTGAAAAAATTATCAAGGCTCACATATGCGAGAGCCCGGCAGGACAATTATGTTGAGGGGAAACCAGCACGGGTTCGTGGCAGGCAGATCGTGCCTGACCAATCTAGTCTCTTTTTATGACCAGGTTACGAAATGCCTGGACACAGGAGGAGGGGTGAATGTCGTATACTTAGACTTCAGGAAGGCCTTCGATACGGTATCCCACCCCATACTGGTGAACAAGTTAAGAGGCTGTGACTTGGATGACTACACAGTCCGGTGGGTGGCGAATTGGCTAGAGGGTCGCACCCAGAGAGTCGTGGTGGATGGGTCGGCTTTGACCTGGAAGGGTGTGGGCAGTGGGGTCCCGCAGGGCTCGGTCCACGGACCGATACTTTTTAATGTCTTCATCAGCAACTTGGACGAGGGAGTGAAATGTACTCTGTCCAAGTTTGCAGATGACACAAAGCTATGGGGAGAAGTGGACACGCTGGAGGGCAGGGAATAGCTGCAAGCAGACCTGGACAGGTTAGATAAGTGGGCAGAAAACAACAGAATGCAGTTCAACAAGGAGAAATGCAAAGTGCTGCACCTAGGGAGGAAAAATGTCCAGCACACCTACAGCCTAGGGAATGACCTGCTGGGTGGCACGGAAGTGGAAAGGGATCTTGGAGCCCTAGTGGACTCTAAGATGAACATGAGTCAGCAGTGTGACGAAGCCATCAGAAAAGCCAATGGCACTTTATCGTGCATCAGCAGATGCATGACGAATAGGTACAAGGAGGTGATACTTCCCCTCTATCGGGCGCTGGTCAGACCACAGTTGGAGTACTGCGTGCAATTCTGGGCACCGCAATTCAAGAGGGATGCGGATAACCTGGAGAGGGTCCAGAGAAGGGCCACTCATATGGTTAAGGGCCTGCAGACCAAGCCCTACGAGGAGAGACTAGAGAAACTGGACCTTTTCAGCCTCCGCAAGAGAAGGTTGAGAGGCGACCTTGTGGCTGCCTTTAAGTTCATCACGGGGGAATTGGTGAATATTTATTCACCAAGGCGCCCCCGGGGGTTACAAGAAATAATGGCCACAAGCTAGCAGAGAGCAGATTTAGACTGGACATTAGGAAGAACTTCTTCACAGTTTGAGTGGCCAAGGTCTGGAACGGGCTCCCAAGGGAGGTGGTGCTCTCCCCTACCCTGGGGGTCTTCAAGAGGAGGTTAGATAAGCATCAGCTGGGGTCATCTAGACCCAGCACTCTTTCCTGCATATGCAGGGGGTCGGACTCAATGATCTATTGAGGTTCCTTCCGACCCTAACATCTATGAATCTATGAATCTAGAGGATATTTAGTCACTAACCCAATTTCTTCCTAGGGTTTCCACTTCACTGTCTGCCGATTTTGTTACCTGCCATGCTTTTATGTTATTATTCCAAACAGAAAGAATGTCTATCCCATTAGCGAATTCCCTCACTGCTAACTCTAGCCAGGGACTCTTTCCAGGGCTCCTCCCCTACACCCTGGTCCATCACTCACCCAGTGGATGTGCTTAGTGATCCCTGTTCAACTATGAAGAATTGCACACATGACTCTCTTCTCTCCCAGTTTCTGGGTCTTTTACCAAGCATATCTCTGGCTGGATCTGGGTCAATTAAATCATAAGCACAATTTAACTTGAACTAATAAACAAGGTGACCGGTTCTCTATTCAACGAGCTTCTTCACTTGACCAGAGTTAGTTGAGATTGGGTTCTTTTATATTATGGACTCCTCTTTCCTCACTTAACTTTCCAGCTCTTGGCTAATCCAGCCTGTCAGGTTTCTTATGATGCTCACTATGCCCTGAATGTCCAGCTGGTCCTTTTCATCTAAACACTCTTGGTTACTTAATGGAACTCAGGCTGCCTAGTCCACCCTCAATGCAATCAGTTTCTCCACTGACTTTGTGTCCCTTACTCACTGAGGCTTGGAGTCCCTCTCAACAGAGTCCTGACTCCTGTCAGTCAATTTACTTTTTAATTCTGTCTCTCAGTCCATCAGGCCCCAACTTCCCTTGGCTCAGTTAGGGCTCTGATCCCAAAATAAGCCATCTTCTGTCCTTAGTTAACCCCGATCTCTGACTGCCTTGTACTCAGAATAAGGCATCGGCTCTTGTCAACTCTCTCTCTCTCTTTCTCTCTTCCTCTCTCGTGTTATGCTTTTTTGTTCCAGGGTCCACTGGCAATCCACCATGGAGGACTTGTACCTTTTTCACTCTTTAGCAACAAGGCATCATCCCTACCACCTTGCTTTGGTCAAAAACAGTGACAATCATGTGAGGCTTCTTGTGTCACCTCTGCCTGTTGAAATCCACCATATCCATCACTGGTGGTTTGTCTACACTTCTGTGTCAACCCCAGGTAAGTTTCCTGGCTTTCCCCTTTTCCAGGGGAAAGAAAACCACCTGCCAGTCCCCACAGGCTTCGAGTACTGGAACTCCCAGCACCTCCTGGGAGTTTGTGTTTCCCACACCAGGCTACCATGTGAGAAATTTAACTGTTTCATCACTGCCCCAGTGTTCCTCTGGAGCTGGGTTTCCATGCTAAGTTTATCCAGAGGAGTAAGCCTAGCAGGGCTTGGTGTAGACCACCTGCTACAGAGTTATAACCCCATCTCTCATTATTGTGGCCCAGGAAAAGTTTCCCTTGAGGGCAGGTTATCCCATATGTACCAGATACGTGATATTTTCTTCTGAAAAATGTTGTCTTGGATATTGTTGGGGATAGTGAGTTAAACTAACTGCTGGTCTCATCCAGAATACCTATTCTTATATCATTGCAGCAGAATAGCTATTCTTATGTCATGGCACTAAATTCTTTTGTCCTTATACTGCCTCAGCAGGGACTTTAGCAAGGGCCCTTCAGTGGAAGTTTGTCACATCCTTATCTGCCACTTACCTCATGATCTTAACTACAGATGGAAATAAATAAATTATATAGTAATATAAATGTATAACAAACATGGTAATATAGCAACGTGACTGATATGACTTAATGTCCCATACAGCACCTAACACACTGTCAGCATGTATTCATAAATGAAAGAAAATAACATGTTAAAGGAAAGATCTGTTTGACTAAATATTTATTGTTTTAATCCTTGCCCAGTATTCTTAAACAACTCTGACTTCAGATACATCTCTATTAAACATACATTGTGCTTTCAGTTTCATTCTGGAAAGCTCAGATGAATGGCATTTTTTAAATTATTGTTTTTAGTGTGTTATACTGTGAGAATACACTGTGTATAAAGTTACATGGAAACAGAAGCCTCTTTGCTATTTAAAGAACCTAATAATGGTTCTCAATCAGAATAGATTCATAGATGTTAGGGTTGGAAGGGACCTCAATAGATCATCGAGTCCGACCCCCTGCATAGGCAGGAAAGAGTGCTGGGTCTAGATGACCCCAGCTAGATGCATATCCAACCTCCTCTTGAAGACCCCCAGGGTAGGGGAGAGCACCACCTCCCTTGGGAGCCTGTTCCAGACCTTGGCCGCTCTAACTGTGAAGAAGTTCTTCCTAATGTCCAGTCTGAATCTCAGATTCAGACTGAAGTAATTCATGTTCATTTTTATTTTTCCAGCATGGCAGATGATCAGCAAGCTATTTCACTGTGTTCAGGACTGTTTCTCAATCAGTATGAAAAAAAAATTGTATTGAAGATGCCCACAGAAGATCAATAGTATGATACTAGTGCACTATACTGTGAGAACTGTGTGCAATGTTTTATTGACTTGGCCATAGCCAATGATGTCCCCAAAAGGTAAATCATTATATCTCCAGAGAAAAACAAAGTCTTTCCACATAAATAATTGGGTTCGGATTTTAAGATCACTTAGAAATGATCCGGTTAAATCTGACTGGGCGCACGTACGTGAGATGCTGACTGCGCAGTAGCGCGTCACAACACCAACAGTGCTAATATGCTACTGCACAGTATTATTAGGCTACTGCACAGTAGCATCACTTAAAAGTCATTCTCTGGTGCTACCATGCAGTAACTCTGGTTACTGAACATTTATTTAGTATTTGATTATACAGGTACTACATAAATGTGTAGTAACCACTGCTCAGTAGCATCTCATGTAAACTCACCCACTGTGGGGTAAAATTCCTTCCTGATCCAAATGAGGCAATTGGGCTGACCCTAAGCAGAAATGAAAAACCCTCTACCAAAGAATCTCTGGATATTATTTCCAGCAGGAGCAGAGAGACACAGCCAACACACGGCAACAGCCAACACCCAAAGCTTCTGAGCAAGGGGTGGGGGAAACCAAAAACAAACACAAAAAATTCTGACACCTGCAACAACAGGAGGGGAAAATTTGTTTCCTGCTCCCAAATGGCAACCAGCAAATCTCAGAAGTATGTGATAAACCAAACATCCTCCACTGCTCTGCAAATTGGGGACAGCAAACAGCTTCACATATCACACACACTGATTAGGGAGCTAGAACACTCCTTTCTATAATTCTATCCCCTCCATGACCTAATCTGAGCTCCTTTAATATTGTTTTGGAACTAAGCCAATTGTGGATCTCTCCTTCATTCTCCTGCTACTGAGCATGGCCCTCTCCAAAATTCACCTGCTTTGGATTTCATGAGCCTTCTCATGATCTCCCAGTGATCCATGTGTGCTGGGTTCCTGGATTTCCACTTGTTGTTTTTACAGTATACTCCAGGCATAGTTACCTCTAGATCATCCCTGACCAATGTTTATCTAATCTCTTCTTGCAAATATTCAATAAAGGAAATTCTACAGCTTCTCTAAGCACTATATACATCCTGCTCGCTGCAGCAATGGGTAAAAGGTGTTCCCCCACTCTTTGTGGAAGCCCTTCAGATATTTGAAGATTTGTATCATGTACTCTCCTAATTATCTTTTCTGCAAACTGAACATGCCTCTTTCTTTAAACCTCTCATCATATAGCTTGGATTCCAAGAACTTTATTATTTTTCTGCCCGACAGTGGACCCCCTCTTACTTTTGTGAGCCAGCGGGATGAAGTTCAATACTGACAAATGCAAGGTGCCAAACCTGGGTGGGGAGGGGAAGGAGACAAAAATAAAAGTGAGTGACAATTGGCTGGGTGGTAGCACTATGGAGAAGGATCTAGAGAAGCTGTGGTGGATCACAGACCCGTATGGGTCTGCAGTGTGACACAGCTGCACAAAAGGTTAATACAGTTTTGGTCTGCATCAACAGTAGCATTAAAATGTTACTACATGTTACCTTTCAGACATGCTAAGAGTTCTTAAAACAGGAGTATCCATATATTAGGGAAGAAAAGTTGAAGCCAAATGTCCTCCAAATGTCTCAGAGACAGCCCTTTTCTGATCCAGTCAATAAATCCAGTGAGGATTTGCAGTCACGATAAAGTGCCCCACAGGGCTAAGATGAGTTGGGAGCAGTCCTCCAGCATTTTAAGAAACATCACTCATACATAGCTTTCCCCATGTGGACACACTACCCTGACTCATAATGACAGCAGGAAGAGCTGGCAGCCAAGGAAGCCCTAAAGGTAAGGATTTTTCCCCACACTGCCTTCCTTCTGCTCCCATTCTGGGCTTACCCCCACCCCTAAATCTCCTCCTTCCCACCCATCCCTCAGGGCTCTCCCCTGCCCCCACCACCCAGCTCACAGAAAGGAAGTGAGGAGGAAGAAGACCCACCCACCTCTTTCATTAAGAGTTTTCCATGGACTTCTACAGGGCTGAATAGATTTGCACTTAGGTACCTAAGTCCACTTAACATACCTAATAGATGGAATAGAATGTGGCCCTTGATCTATAATGAAGTGGCAAAAGAAAAAGTTTCTGGGTGTCTTAGCAGTGGCAAGAGTGCTGAGGAAGCCGGCTTTGGCTATAATAAAACTGGAATGTGATAAAGTTTAAATGGATAAGCTTTTTATCAGAAGTTCCCTTTAATTTATCTCATGGAACATTAAAGACCCAACTAGTCATAAAAAGGGCTCTCAAACCAAGGGCTTAGACAGGCTAAATTCTTATCACAGTCATACAGCTATCACTCAACTTTTATGAAGTCACTAGAGTCACTGAATTATACATGTCTGAATAAGATCAGTTTACCTTGATTTCTATGAAAGGAGCTGATTCCAATTTGAGACACAAACTACTATTAAGATAGGTGAGGAGTGGTTTTCTCAAGATATGTAAATGCCTTAAACAACACTCCTTTGCTCTTATTGTAAGGAAATAAGACAACTACACCTCATAGTGTAAGCATATAACAAAGTTTAGGGGAACCACTGAAAAACACAGGCTGGAAAATTCCTTAGGTCACTGCTAATTAGTTCCCTGAAGATCCCTGTCCCCATGCCACAAAGTTAGAATCAGTTAAAATAGAATACTTTAAAGACATGAAAGACTATAAGGGGTCTAATTGCTGGTACATTATTCATAATACTGCAAAATGTACATTACCATAATTCCCAATCTCAACATACAATGGGAAACAGGAATTTGTACACAATTTAAATTTATCCAAGATTGGAAGATTCTGAAAGCTATTTCATTGTTTCAGAAATCGACTGAAATCCCCATAACGATGGGCTTTTTTGTTTTGATTTTGGCTTTTTTAGGGGTTTTTTTTGGTTTTTTGTTTGTTTTTTTGGGGGGGAGGGGTTATGTTGTTGTTTTTTCCTAATGAAAAAGGTCTCTTTCTTGCTTGTTTACAATACAGAAGGAGATTGGAAGTCTCCTCCCTCTATAAAAAAAGTTTTCTTCTTGTTTAAAGAAATATAAAACAGAAAGAAAAGAAATAAAACAAAACAGGATCAAGGTCTGTCTCTCAATTTTGCTGAGGTATTCATGGGATGACTAGAAAATTGAGGTCAGAACATTTCAGTTCACCACTGAAGGTGCTGAAACATAGCTGAACACAGGTGATGAAACATAAGAAAAAGAGCTTTTCTCCTGAGTATTTAGATACCTATATTAACAAAACCAATGCTCTGAAAAATAAGAAATAGCTCCACTTAAGTTTTAAGATTTTAATTATTTTAATAAGCTTCCTAATTTTGGGTAGAATTTTAAAATCTTCTATTAAAACAAGTCCTGATATTCCACCATAAAAAAAAAAGATTTGTTAAACTGGGAGAACTCCCTCTATTCTCCTACAACATTTTAGGCCTCCTTCATAAAGTATGAGGAAACCAAGGACACAAGAATTTTTTTTCTATTGCAAGGCACCTTTAACAGCAGTTTAACAAATGTATTTTACCATATACAAAACCTGCACAAAGCATGAATATTTAACAAAAGCTACCCACACAAACTGTCATCTACATTTAAAAATAAGAATGCAGTTTCATAAGCTCTATGGTAATTATACATAATAGGATTCCAGTGAGGATAATTATTATCACTTTAAGCTACTTTTCTCTTATTTAATGATTTCTTTATCCAATTTTAAATATCATCACTTTCAGTCTCTTCAATATATAAAAAAAGAAATATTATTAATTTCCCTCTAATCCAAAGATCCCTCTTCACCTCAACTGTTTGCACTGTTAGGGCTGATAAAGGCTTTGATTGTCTGTAGTTCCGGTAGACGGAGTTTTTAAAAAATGTGTTGAATTCTTCTCTGTTGTATTCGCACTGTGAAACTGGGATTAGAATTCAGTCACTTTACAGACCCTGAAATGGGATCTCTCTATTTTCTGGTAGATTGTCAGCTTCCTCTTGTGTAGCCTTCTAGGGGGTAGTACAATATGGAAAAGTAGCTTTCCTCAGTCCTCCCTGTGCAATACCCTGGTAATTATTAGGGGTGTGTGAAATGGGCCCTATTCAATTTGGATTCAGTCCGAATCAGGGACAGTGATTCAATTAATTGATTCAGATCACTGTCCCTGATTCGATTTGGCCAAATCCGAAGATTCAATGCTGATTTGGAGAATCAGTGATTCGGATATAGACACAGCTTTAAAAGTATTTTCTACATATCTCAAGGTACCACCACAGCTTGTGAATCCTGCGATGCTGGGGCGGATGCTGCGATGCTGGGGCGTGCCACAGGAGTGCAGTGTGGGACCCTCCATGTGCTTGGCGGTGAGCCCAAAAATGTACCAGAAGTACTTCCAGTCCACTTCCAGGCCTGCCAGGCAGCACGCCAGGGGCTCCCCATGCCGGCTTGGCAATCAGCTGCAGAGGGACCCCGGATGCCCCCCTCTGCCCCCCAGACCCAGGAGGCACCAGTCAGCAAGCCCGGGGAGCGTGGGGTGGGGGGGAAGTTTCAGCACGCTCCCCGGCAGACCTGGAAGTGGACCAGAAGTGCTTCTGGTCCATTCCAGGTCTGCTGCTGAGTGCACTGGGGCACCCTCCATGCTTCTGTGGGGCACTCCAAGCACCCCAGCATTGCAGTGTTCATGAGCCACCTGTTACCTAGAGGTATGTAGAAAAAACATTTAAAGCTGTGTCTATGTCTGAATCTCCGAATCTTTCCGAATGTCTCCGAATCAATTTGGAGGGTTCCAATTTGACTCGGAGAGATTAAAGAGTCCTCTGATTTGATTTGGATTTGGAGATTCCACTACCAAATTAGGCCGAATCTCCACCAAATCAAATCAGGGAATGAAGCTTTGCACAGCCCTGGTAATTAAGTCTCCCTTCTGTAACAAATGCATAGGAGACAAGGCTCCCAAACCTTCAAAATGATAAGCTTGACTTTTCAGCTCAAGTTATAGAAGTTTCCGCTGTGTGAAGGGAGGTTCCTGCTTTAATCTTTGGTGTGTCAGCCAAGATGGCAGTCCTTAATGTGGCAATCCTGCTGCACTGGAGAGGGGCCCAGTAGAATTGGTATCCCGCAGAACAAAATGCTAGAGTTCTGGAGGCACCTTATGAAGTGAACAAGAAGCCAAATCCTAAAGTAATGTAAAGTACCATAGCTGGGCTCAAAACTCAAACTAGCTAGGTTAATTCACAACTCTTGCAAATCCCCTGTACCTCAAATGGATGAACATCCACTCTCCCCATTGCCTAGATCTGCTCTTGATCGATCCTCTCTTTTGACTTCAAATCCCTCTCTCCTTCCTTTGCTGCTCTCCACAGACTTCAATAGATATGATTCAAATTACTCCATTTGCTGCTCACCTAAATAACATGTAGCAGCTGTGTTAGACTATTTTTGCAGAGCTCAAATATCTGGGGATTGATTCTGCACTGCCTTGCACTTTGTTTAGTCATTTACACTTCTGAAACAAAAGTATACAACATTACCAAATCACAAGGGTTGTATTTTACAGCTGTGTTGAATATTTTTTATTCCTGAATTATTTCAGAATTACTTCTGAATTATTGCAGTAGAAAAGAGGACAACCAAACCTTACTTGCTATCCCCCAAATATTTCTCTGATTCTAGCAATTATTATTCAGGATCTGTTTAGCTACAAAACAGTTAAGGTGAAGTTACATGTCACACTTAGACCATATTAAGGGCACTTAAACCACAAGCATCCACACATTAAAGCTCATTAACTTGTGTTAGTTGGCTTTTGAGTGTCTTGAAGTTATGCCACTTCAGGCAAGGGTTAACTCTCGGCTAGGATACTTACCTCATGTTCTGTGGAGTTAAAACAAGCAATTTGCAGGTTTTCAGCATTGCAGGATGCAGTACTCATCTTTCCTCTCTCCCTCATGGGAAGTAGGAATAGAGCTCAGGTGTCCTGCCTCTTAGCCATGGCCCACCTCACCAGCCCTCTAGCTGCAAATCAGAGCTATGCAGGCAATAAATACTATTAATCTTTAACATACAGCTGCTCATGTTATGCATCAGGATGTGGGCAGTCTTGACTAGGATTAGTTACCCAAAACATAGATGTAGTCCAGATTGGCTACCCAGGCTGCTGGGGCCCAAAGGGTTCTGGTGTCAGAACTGGATTTGGAAGTCAGTCATCGCTGAAGTCAGGACAAGCCAGGGCCAGAAGCCAAAGCTGGAGACAAGGTAAGCAAAGGGTTAACTGAGATCAGAAGCCAAAATCCAGATCCAAAGGTCAAGCCAGAATCATGAGCGGGGAACCAGAATTGGGGAATACCAAAGATCTTGCTAGAGTTGGAAGCCAGGGTCAGAACCAGGAGTCAAAACCAGAGGGTCATCAAGGAAGCGCACAGACAATCAGGAGCAAGACCTTTGACGTTTCCCCAGACAAGGAGACTGTAGACTGGGTCCAGCTTTTAAGGCTAGAGTGGGTGGGGCCGGCTGCCTGTGGCTTCCGGGGATTGTCTTCCCTGATTGTCTCACTCAGCCCAGTTGGGACCAGGGTGCTGCTATGTGATTGCTGCTGGTAGTACATGTTCCAAGGATGCCTTGCCCTCATCTGTTGATTGGGACCACCTAGATTCAGGGTTCTGGCCTGGCCTCATTACAGCTCACAGCGTATTCTCATTTTAACACTGCTTAACATTCCACAGATCTAGTATGGTCTAAGTGTAATGTGTAACTTCATATTTATTTGTAGACTTGTTGCTTTTATTATATAAACTTTCCTCTCTTTTTTATCATAGTATCATAGTGCTTAGGGACGGAAGGACCTAAACAGATCATCAGGTCTGACCCCGTGCCCCAGGCAGGAATGGGTGCCGAGGTCATATTGCCCCAACTTCTGTTTTCAACTTTTGTATACTTCTTTGCTGGGAAGTTTCTTTACCACACAGAGGTTGGGCCAGAATACACAGACCTGATAAAGTCACTAGGATTTCTCCTACCAAATCTTTTGTCAACTAAAATATTGTGCATTGTGCAGGGAAGTATTTGATTTATGCATGTGAAAATTGCCTCAGGAATTTTTAAATGGTAGATTCAGTGGGTCATCACTAGCATCTAGATTTCACCATAATATCTGACTGACATAAATAAACCTGATTAAGAAATATTTTCATAAATAAAAGCAGAGCATTTATTTTGTTATGTTCTGTATTGGTCTATGACTGGTTATTCTCAACTGATCACAATACTTTCCAGAAATGTTCACAAATACTGAATGTTAAGTGCATTTTATCACAAACACTTCATTAGGAAAAAAAAAATATGTATTATTTTCCTATTTAAAATGTTTAAATAAACAGTTATGGAAAAGGAACCCTATTATACTGCTTAGATAGCCAGCTATACAGTTGGAACAGTCAAAGCTACTAGTTTGCATACACTCAAAAAAAGCAAAACAAAACAATCTCCCCCAAACTTTCCAACCTCCAAAAAAAACCCCAAAACAAAACAGATATTTAAAATTCTTTATTAAAAATATCATAATAGAAATTCAGTCTATGTGCCCAGATCTAGGTACATGCATTAGCAAAATCAATGGCATGAAAATCGCAAATGCTTTGTTTTATTTTTTGCTCTTCAATGTTAAAGAATTTTTGTCCCATTGCTGAACTGAAAAATTGAGAGAAAAATAAAATGCATGTCAAACTGCCTTGGCCAAAAATAAAATATTTTTTTCTTTCTTTTTTGTTTCTTCTGTGTCATTATTTCACCCTTTTGTTGAATCTTTTTACTTTAAATCACTAAATTTTAAAACAAAAAACAACACTTTGAAATTACAAATAAAAATAAAGCTTTGTTTTGAAAATGTTCACTTACAGCCTCATTTCATGTTTTCTGGTCAAAAATATTAGTCAAATTTAACCCAAATTGTTAAAGTTTTGAACCCTGTAAAATCCATTTTTGTTATATTTACTATTTGTTGAAGAAATTTACTCAGTTCTACCTTTGAATACTTCATCCTAAATAACATCTCAGCTGAAATTTAAAAATTAAAGACATATTCTATGAAACAAGGTGAAGATCAATCTAATCTATCACTCTCCATCCCACTTTTTCATTTTTTTTCTTTAAAGGGGACATTTGGGACACAAAAAAATTATCCTTCCTTCTCAAAATTGAAGAGGAAAGCTATACTTTTTATTTTACTCAGTATTGCCGGACTCTGTCTCTATGGTGTGCACACATAAAAAAAAGCACACAAAATGTTTCGTTTGAGAATAAGAACGAAGGAACAATATGTTTGTGAGCTTTGAGAAGCTTTCTTGACAAGGTTTGAATCTCTAGTGGACATCTCATAGCTGCTCATAGCTACTCCCTATGAGGTTATTGTTTTAATGTGTGAGTTTCTTTGTGAGCATAAACCAAGAAACAATGCAGAACTTTTCACATGAGCTCTTCTAATTGTTCTCCAACCAGCAACTTAAGGATTCTTGCAGATGTGTTTATCATAACACTTCATTAGCATTTTTGTATAACAACTGTCTTTCCGTGCTAATGAAACCTAAGGAGAAAAATATAGCAGTGATGAATACAGTTTGACTGTTAATGAAGAGATACTTTAACTGTAAATGTTTTTAGTAAGGCATCTAAAAGAAAAATATTAACATGTCAAATGGCTACGAAAATTAATTAGCTATGAAAATGATGTTAATACAAACCTGTATTGCCAGTGTAGGAATGTTTTATTTTCAGACAAATTCTCTACATAGAACATATTTGGTTGAAATGTTGGGTAGTAATGAATACTGCCTGAGGAGTTTTTGTGTATGTCTATGAATTATTGCCACAGTCTTCAGTATTTATCCTAAATGCCCTTTGGTAGATTATCAGTGATGACCAATGAGTTACATTCTTGTGGATGAAATTATTTCTCTTTGGGCATGTCTACTTGTCACCCTATGGTGGCATAGCAACACACTACATCACTGTACGGCATGCTACAGTGATGTAATGATCACATTATTCTAGATGCGATTGGCAGCTACATCGCCATTGCAGTTTACTGCCCCAGTATAGTGCACTGCTACAGCAAAGTAGTGGTAAAATGTAAGTGCGCACCGTGCACATAGTGCAGTAACCACCTGTAGTGTGCCATGCTTTAATACATCCAAAAGGAAATGCTAAAGCATGGCGCCATAGCAATGTCACCATATGGCAAAATGTAGATGTGTCCTTTAAAGCATAAATGTGAAACTATTAATACTCTTCTAGCAAAGGATTACCCAGTGACTCAAACCAAGTTAATTATTAAAGCTGTACTGGATGTATAGTCTCACCTCTTTCCTATTTATAAGCTGAACAATAGGAACACGATTTCCGCAGTGAGTATGATTTATTATGTCCTACTGCTCTGGGGAAGGCAATAGAGATTTCAGATAAATATTGCCTGAAAAGCCCCCCAGAAAATAAACAAACACAATTTTCCTGAGCTATTCTACTGAAGAAATTATCTTATAAGATCAAGTAAAAATATCATTAGTGACCATAGCAAACTGTTACGTGACTGCAGTACCCCAGTGCTAATAAACACTGGGGTGTATTTAATTCTTTCCTCATCATCCAAATAGCCATTTTTTTGGCTATCTACAGGGCATTTTTGGAATGTAAATATCCAGACGTATTCTATTCCTGGGTACATAGCTCTGTGAATAGGGATTACTAAGCACACTGACAGAGCATGCCTAGTAGTAGCCACAGCCCCTCTGTATACCCCTTATGGATAAATAGTGGCTTTAGATTGAAAATGGAGTTGTCCAGTATTACCGGATATGCCCATCCCTTTGGGGTATGCTAATTTATTAGAGTTACATTTCTGGGGTTGCTGTAATTCTATCAGTGTGCTGCTTGTGTCACTTGTGTTTCTATATGGAGCTGTCTCTCTCCCTTCTGCAAGTCCTCACCCCCAATGGAATTACCTTGCAGGATTTAGTTTCAATGGGGCTGGTTCCTCCAGCTACCAAATAAATCAAACACATACACACATACAGGTTAACAGAGCACATCTGAGTCAGGCCAGTTACTCAGCATTTCCAGGCTGATACTCTTACGTGCCCCAACCTCAGCACAGGAATAGAGTACATCTGAGTCAGCCGGGTCAGTCACCATTTACAGGCTGACCCCCTCCTATGCCACAGCTCATCACAGCAGGACAATCAATAAAACACAGTCAGATACACTCACACAGGTTAATAGGGTACCTCTGAGTGGGCAGGGTTACTCAGCACTTCCAAGCTGACACCTTCATGGGCCTCTGCTCAGAACACCCATTATTTCAGCAGGACAATAATAAATGCAGTTAGACACAAATGCACATGCTAACAGGGTACGTCGGAGCAGGCTGGGTCCAATTAGCACTTTCAGCTGATACCCTCATGCACCTCAAAACTCAGCACATCCCAATCTCTTGTCATAAGTGTCCTAGTAGTAACTCTATTGATAAGCAGACCCCACAGGATCGTTGGGCTTTACAGGGATCTTTGGTTTAGGTAAAAGAAATGTTGCTACAGAGCAGGTGGGGAGGTAGAGGACAAGGAAGAGTAAACAAGGTTCAGAGAGAAAGTATAGCAACCAGCTTGACTATAAAAATTATAGGTATATAAAATGTATGATGATACTAGTAGTAATAGCCATACAAGGAAAAACAAACAAAACAGTTACAATATTACACAGTTTCAGTTAGGTATTTGGGGAAGTCTAGCTCAAGTTTGATCAGCAAAAGTCAGATTTAGAAAGCTGTGCCTGGAATAAGAGAGAGAGAAAGATTAAAACAATTCTTAGGTTTGGAAAATGAGCTTGCTCAAGTTTGATTAGCGAAAGTCAGGTTTAGAAAGCTGTGCCTGGACTAAGAGAGAGAAGGAGACAGAGGGTTTGAACCAAGTCTGAGATTTAGACAGATGGCTTAAGCAAAAGAGGGGTGTGTGCATGTATGTGTGTGTGTGTGTGTGTGTGTGTGTGTGTGTGTGTGTGTGTGTGTGTGTGTGTGTGTGTGGTGCTAGCTGGTAGTGATTTGGCCCAGGTGTTTTGAAAGGGTAAAAGATGATTGAAGGGCTTGCGATTCCTTTTCCTCACCAATGAGGCCCCAGAGACTCACCCTCCATGTCCCCTGATTGGCCCCTTGGGTCAGCGAGGCTGACTCAGGAGAGACCAGTGAGGAACCACAAGGAAGGAGTTTCAAGGAGCTGGCAAGAGCTGAGGCAGTGGGGTGGAAGCAGTTGCCCCAGAAGCACCTGAAGGAGTGGGACCTGCAGGCAGCAGTTGGACCCTTAGCAGCACAGCGTACGGCCATTAGGAGAGGCTCTGCTGGGCTCCAGGATCGCCTACAAGAGGGTGTGGCCAGCAGGAGAGACTCCCCAGCTCCAGCAAGGGTCTGGGCAGCGACCTGAGAGATTCCCAGCTCTGCTTCCAGGTTGTCCAATAACAGGCCAGGAAGCTCGACATAAGGCTGGGGCTCCTGGAAGGTCAAGACCCCTAGCAGCTTGAACTAGCACCAGCACTGGTGGCTCTGTGGTAGAGTTTCTGCCTACTCTGTGAGTGATCTGACTTCCAGTCCCAGCTGGGACAACTTAGGGTGAGTGAAGTGACAGCCAGAAATCCTTGTTGCAGTGGAAAGGGGTCATTGTGTTTTCTCTCCCCCCCTCCAGGTACCTAGGCCCTATAGTCCTTGTTATTTGATGTTTTGTATTTTGTGCCTTTTATATTTTGCCAACCAGTATTGTTTGTTCTGCTGTTTGCGTTTTATATTTTGTAAACCCTGTCTTTTGTCAACTGGATGAATTATGACTGTAAGTGTCTAACCTTTATTGACTCTTGCCTCCTCGGGGCATTGTAGTATCCCCTATACCCCCTGTTTTATACTTATGTTCTCACTACTGTTCTCTTATTAAAAGGTATATGGTTAAGTCCCCATTCGTGATCTGGCTCTGCTCTATAGGGGGAGGAGGGTCCCTACACCTCCCACAGTGCTTGTGAACCTGCTCTGATCCCTTCAATTGGAGAGGGAATACCTCTTTGAGTACCACCCAGGTTACATACATACATACATACATACAAGAGAGAGAGAGACTTGGCATCTTGTCAGTCCAAGGTTCCCAGGTGTTGGTTGACAGGCAGAGCCCCCCACACGGTCATTTAAGGTATTCTAGGAAGAGGAGTGGAACTGGTGCAGCTTTTGAATCCAAGCACCAGGCCAGAAACTTGAGCTTGGGTTGGGGGTTTTGCAGAGTACTAACAATGGCTCCAGGGAGAACACTAGGTTTGTTTATGGGTAAATGATGGCTCATGTGCTGGATAATAGGAATCGATCGCTGCTGGATATAGGTGGCATTACTCTGAGGGAGCTCACAATGCAAACAGGCAGATTCAGTGTTTTGGGTACCAGTAAAGGAGTCATTACTAGAATTAGTTTGATAAATGCTGAGCTGGGTGTGTGCAGATGTGCGCTGATTAGCATTTGGAACAGGGATCCCCCACCATGTAGTGCTCCCTTGCTTCTCTGGTCCCAGAGTTCAGTGCAGTCTGTGTCTTGGAATCTCTGTTCTCCATCCTGAATGCTAATGGAGGTGCCTCCTTCTCCCATCCCTGATGCAAATGAGGCTAGGGAAGTTGCCGTAATCCTGTCACCCTTATCTGGAGGGATTTAGGTGTCTCTCACTGCATCTTCATTGCCTGTTGTAAGTGCTTCTTCTAATCAGCTCTGGTTCAGGCAGAGATGGGAGCGGGAGAGTCCTTCATGAGTCAGACAGGCTGGGGTACTGTGCCAGGGTTCCCCAGGAACACAGAGCTGACAGGTAACACCAGAACCCCTGACTATTTAATGCAGAAAAGAACTATGTGTCTCTTTTGCTCCCATAGCTCAGTGAGAAGGCTGCTCCCCTGGTATAATGGAAGATCTACATTTTGGGTCCTCCTCAGATGGCACAGTTTTCTAAGCATTCTGTCACAGGTCATGCCCTTGTCTAGCACTTCTTTTGAAACTAAGCCACTAACAGAGTCCTTGCACCTGTGGGGCACAGGTGGGGCAGGGAAGGATGAAGAGCAGTACAGGGGAAAAGTTTCTGCCACCTTGGAAATAAGGGTCCCCACTAGAAATCAGGGCCCCCTCCTTTCCAGGCCAGAAGCCACCTCACTAAGGGTATGGAAACCTATAAATTTGGAGCCATTTCAAAAAGGGATCATTTCAAAAGAGGAGCTGCTGTCTAGGAGCATGAAGCAGCTGTTCTGTTATATGTAGATAATCTGGGAGGAATACAAACATAGCAAAACTGCTCCAAATGTAACCCCCAACGAAGCAGTGTTAAAGTTTTGCTACATTTTTTTTTAATCACTCCTGACTTGTCCACTGAAACTGTTAGAATATAACATCTACTGTAGAGTTTGGAGCAAAAGGACCACCCTGCCCTTTTGAAACAGCTCCAGATGTACATGTATCCATACTCTGAACCACACATCCGCTGGCTTGCTCCCTTCCTCCTGGCTCCACATACCTTTCACAAACCTCCCTCTCATAGAGTACCAAAAATTCAGGTCAAATGTGCAAGTTGAAACACTGGCCACCTAGGATGGACTGAAATGTGTCCAATAGTGGGCTTTGGAGTCACTGGTCAGTGTCATTGCTTAACTATATTTGGAGATGGTGATCTATAACTTCTCCTAGCTGGCCAGACTCATATATCATGTCCAAATCTGGGTACAGAGCGATGATGGGTTGGGTTGGAGTTTATCATAATACTGGTGCTTAGAAACTTGTTCATGTTACACTGTCTTTGGCCACTGCCTAGATGGGCTCTTCCTTATTAAAGAAAGAGTAGAATATTGGTTGAGTTATTGTTCTCTTCTTTAATTAGTCCTTTACTGTTTTCCATCGTTCCTTCTCTGCATTCCTGGGCCAAGGGAAGATGAATTTATATTACCAACAAAGAAAGAGGCTAGTTCCCACTGCATTTCTCTGCAATTCTAATTTCTTTTTCTTCTCTATGACAAAGATAATTTTGGTTTTAAAGGATCCTCATTAATAAGTTATACCAAACTTGCCCCTCTATATTGCCTTTGATCAGAACATCTTACTAACTTAAAAGAAAATATACTGCACGATCAAGCACTGGGGATCTCTTTATCAAATTAATTCAATACTTTATCTTCCTCAGTGCAGCCAGCTCTAATACCAACTGTGTCTGCTCTTTAACAAGGAACATATAAAACAATATAGGAAAATTATAGCAAATAAAATAGAGAAAAACATTGTACACTACAAAGAAGATACAATTACCTGACATGTTTTTATCTTTCTGATCCATAGTATTGCCACAAAAAAGTTCAAGGCAAAAAACTGAAGAAGCTACAATTTTAGTTTGGATTAAGGTATTTAAACAAATTGAACTTTAGCCAAGACACCAACATTTATTATTAGGAAATTATTATTAGGAAATAATATTTATTATTAGGAAAGGGACTATTGATCGTCTATGACCACAGTCAGTCAATACTTTGATTTATCTATCATCTCAAGGACTTTGCATTCAAACATGATTATATTTGGACATTTATTTCTGTGAGACGTGAGGAAGGAGTTACGTAGTCTTAATGTTTTTGCCATACTTTATACTCTATACTTTATAATCTGCCTGGCAACTGACTCCCCAGCCCAGCCTAGCCCCTGGCTTGTTTACTTTTCATTCCATCCAGGAAGAGCACGCAGCAACTGCTGCAGCGTCCTTAGCCTGACGAAGGGTTTTTGAACCCGAAAGCTTGCTTAATAACTATTCTCCAACCATTTGGGTTGGTCTAATAAAAGATATCAAATTCACCCAAGGAACCTTGTCTGCCTATATCCTTAGACCAACACAGCTACAACCTAAACCCCTGCAACATGGAAGATATCAAATTCAGCTGTCTGAAATGGAAACTGTACAACATGAAAAAGAAAGAAGCCAGACTCAACAGCGACATATATTTTCTAAGCCTTTGCAAGAAACACAACTTCATTCCCCGAGGACTAAACATCTACAATCCCCTGACTACTACACACAACTCCAAATATGCTGCACAGCTATGCAGAAGAACTTCAGAGAAAATTAGAAATCATCTACTTCACCTACTCTACTCCAAAAGAGACCAACTCAGGAAGGAAATCGTCATACACTACAACAACTTAAAAGATAGAAATCCATGCATGTTCCCTGACAATATACAGCGGATACAAAGAGACTACGAAAAACTTTCAACAGCATTCATCCTACATAAAAAGAAGAAATGGGACAAATTACTCCAAGTACAAGCTCCCCAGCCACAAAACAACCATCAGAGGAACAACACCAACACCTTACGACCTTCCAACCTCAGACTTGATGAAACTGCAAGCAGCAACCAACCCACAAATATTATCAATCTCTCCACACACACGCTTACCAAAACTGAAAAATCTGTCCTTTCTAAAGGCCTAAATTTCTGTCCAGAAAAATACCCTAATAAAATACTTCAGTGTGGAGAACTAGAAGAATTCTTCTGATGCCTGCGCCTCAAAGAATATTTCCACGACCACACTGAACCCACTCCCAACAACAACTCATCCTCTGACAACATTCAGGAAAGGATCAATGCCAAAAAGCCCAAAAAAACATCAGATTGGACACCTCGCAGTGGACGAAACCCTAACCTTGACCGCTACATTGACTACTTCAGGGAAAGAATGAACAATGAAATAATCAGCAACACGCGCCACCACAACAACCTCTCTCTACCAGAGAAAAAGGCCATAGAATCTCTAAGATCTAACCACCAAATAGTAATAAAACCAGCAGATAAAGGAGGAGCCATAGTCATCCTAAACTGTGAGGATTACATAAAGGAAGCCAACAAACAGCTCTCTGACACCACCTACTACAAAGAACTACAAGAAGATCCTACTCCCCTTTTCACCAAAAAACTCAACAATACCATCAAATCATTTCCACCGAGATTACAAGAAAAACTACAGACCTTGATCCCCCCACTACCTAACCCAGGGACTTGTTACATGCTCCCTAAAATCCACAAAAAAGGGAACCCTGGCAGACCTATCATATCCAACCATGGGACCCTAACTGAAGAAATATCAGGTTTTGTTGAATCCATCCTAAAACCACTTGTCACCCACAGAGCAAATTTTGTCCAAGACACCACAGACTTGCTACGGAAACTTAAAAACATAGACCACCTTCCCAGCAACACACTTCTAGCCACCATGGACGTTACCAGCCTATACACTAACATCCCACACCAGGATGGCATCCATGCCTGCCTTACATATCTACAGGAACAAGATTACAACCCAGAATACAGACCCAAAGATATCACTGAGCTTATACACTTCACCCTCACACACAACAATTTCACTTTTAATAATCAACACTTCCTCCAGATGATGGGAACAGCTATGGGCACTAAAATGGCCCCACAGTATGCCAACCTTTTTATGAGCCACCTGGAAGAAGACCCTTGCTGTACTTACGATATATCGATGACATCTTCATCATTTGGAGTGAGAACCAGGAATCTCTAATTGAGTTCCACCAGAAATTCAACAATCACCATCCCTCCATCCAACTTTCTCTAGAATACTCCAGCACCAACATCCCCTTTTTAGACACAAAGATCAGTATCCAGAAGGGTAAAATACAGACCACAGTATACAAGAAACCCACAGACCAACACACATATCTGCACAGAACCAGCAATCACCCAAAACACACCAAAAAAGCTGTGATATACAGCCAAGCCCTCAGATACCACCGCATCTGTACTGAAGAGAACACCCGGGATTGCCACCTCACCAATCTTAAAAAGGCTTTCACCCAGCAAGGACACTCCTCCAGAGAGGTAGATCGCATGTTTGAAAGAGCCACCTGGATACCACGTGAAGAACTGCTGCAGTACAGAAGAAAAACACCCACAAATCGCACACCGCTGGTTATGACCTATCACCCATCCCTTGAACCTATATGGAAAATCCTCAAAAAATTGCAACCCATATTAGAAAAAGACCCTATTCTTAAAAAAATCTTTCCAGAGCCACCCATCCTAGCCTTCAGACAAGCACCGAACCTCGCCAACCTCATCACCAGAAGTAAACTTCCTCAAGCCCAGAACACACCAAAAGGATCCAGACCGTGCCATGACAAGAAATGCAAAACCTGCCCCCACATCTCCACCACCTCCACTATTACTACACCCCACAACAGAGCCATCAGCATCCCAGGATCTTACAGCTGCACCTCCAGGAATGTAATATACCTCATCCAATGCACCAAATGCCCTGATGGAAGATATGTAGGAGAAACCAAACAACAACTGCACACCAGAATGAATGCACACCGGAAATCCATCAAAGACAGAAACACCCAATTACCGGTGGGGGCACATTTCTCACAGGACGGCCACTCTCTCTCCAATCTCTCAGTCCTGATCCTCAAGGGAAATTTACACAACACTTCCCAGAGACGAGCCTATGAGCTCCATTTCATCAACCTGCTGGATACTAGAGATCAGGGACTAAACACAAACATTGGATTTTTGATACATTACAATCTGCCTGGCAACTGACTCCCCAGCCCAGCCCAGCCCAGCCCCTGGCTTGTTTACTTTTCATTCCATCCAGGAAGAGCACGCAGCAACTGCTGCAGCGTCCTTAGCCTGACGAAGGGTTTTTGAACCCGAAAGCTTGCTTAATAACTATTCTCCAACCATTTGGGTTGGTCTAATAAAAGATATCAAATTCACCCAAGGAACCTTGTCTGCCTATATCCTTAGACCAACACGGCTACAACCTAAACCCCTGCAACCTTTGCCATACTTGGCATTCCGTGTTAATTACTGTCACACGTCACCCCTATTTAAGTTTGAGAACTGATGAGATTCATAGTACAATTAACGTTAAAAAGAATTTTCCCGCGCCAGTTGTTTTCTCTGTGTAATGTACACATGCTTAGGTCAAGATTTCCATGTATTTCTTTGCTTAAATGACTTCCCTTGCCAGTCTTTGTTAGAAATTATTATAGGTTGCATGGATTGGATTAATTCTGAGGACACATGGTTTGGTGGAATTTATTCTTTCATATCTTGCCAAACCCAGTAGAGATCCTAAAGTTTTGCTGATGCTTAAAAATTATTTTTTCAATGTATTGGTCTGATGTATGGATGGCCTTTGTACTATTGAGCGGGAGTCATGGGTACAGTACTTTGCTGAAGTATCTTGTACCTAGAAGTGGCAGGGACTAGGAAGGTTTTATTAAGTACAACCCTTCCTAGTTGAAAGATATGCTGGACTTTAATGCTGGGTGGTGTTTGTGATTATGAAAAATGAGAGATTCACCAAGCTCAATACGGGATTTATGGAATACAGAAAAAAAGGAATAGAATGTTTTTGTGGTTGACAATTAAGAAGATGAAGGTCCAGCCCCCAATTTTGCCACAGACTTTCTACCTAATTTTGGAAAAAACAATTATTCTCTCTCTGCCTCACCTCTTATGTATAAAATACTGATAGTGATGATTACTTTTCCCCATTCTTTTCTTTCTTGTCTATTTAAGGATGGGAACTCTTTTAATATGTATGTATGCACCATGTCTAACAACCCAGAGTACTGATCTTACTTCAGTAATTATATAGAAAAATGGTATAGTTATTTGCATAAGTGCTGAAAAGTCCAAATTTGCCAATATCACTCGGCATGTTATGTTTTTACATAGCTCTATTCCTGGATCTGGAAACTTAAATAAAGGTAATATGGTAATGAAATAACTGGTCTTTCATTTTAATAGCTTTTTTCTTTTTCTTTTTTTGTTAGTATATATCAATATATAGATCATCTGTCTTTCAGTATTTAGAGGTAAGCAGTTGCTTTGTTGTAGTAGCTACTGTGCAGAGAACTGCAATTACTGATGCATAGGCTCTGCCAGTGATCCTGCAGCAAGGTGAATTCACTCAAGCTAACTTAGAGCATAAAGTAGCATTAAAAAAATATGCCCAGCTGGTCAATACTGGAGCACAAGTGCAGAGTAGCAGCTGCCATTCTGTTTAGAGTGCTCATTAAAAGCAGCCAGCTTTAGTTTAATAAGCCAAAAATGGTTGGCTCGAAGAACAGAATGGACCCAGAATTGCCAACTGTTAAGGACACAATGCTCTGACCATTGCCAGTGTTTAAAACCATTACTCTTCAAATAGATCTGCTGCAAATGGTACATTCCACTTGAAGACATTTCTTATCCTGTGGGCCCACCTGACCTCCCTTGCTATGGAGATGGACAAGTTTCCAAAGAAACAGCTGGAGCAAAACTCAGAATTTCCCTTATTCATAATGAATCAATCAGAATAAAGTAAAAATTATAAATATTGAAGAACCTTGATCTCTCAAATTCTAAACACAATTAAATAAATGATAGAGTGATGTAAGTCATGATAGTCCAGGAATTATGCAAGAAGCAAGGATTTTTTTTCAGATATCATTTATTGGACTGACTGTATATTTGGGGTAAGATAAACATGCTTTTGAATATAAACCATTGTTTCTCAGGTCTTGATTCTTCTTTATAAGAATGCCTTGCATTTGAAAGCTTGTCTAACTTTACCCCAAGTATACAATAGATATAGTAAAAGATATCACCCCCCAAAATCCTAGCCTTAAATAAATGATGACATCCAGTGTATCTGCAGGATGATTAACTGAAAGATTAAATGGAATGCATATATAATCGATTTGAAATGGAATTTTCATTGAATTTCCTTGGAAGAAATGGCCTGTGATTTTATTTGTTTGTTGATGATTTTTATAATACAAGACATAAGACTGATTTTAAAAACAGAATAACCTTTAACTTGCATACTTGAGTACCAGAAAACAAAGGAACCATTTTATTGAAAAGAAAACAGCCATAAACAAGTTTAACACCTGGGATTACTTTGTTTAAATATTAGTAGTGGTCAATACCTTTGGGCACTACTACCTTTGCAGGAAATTATATTTTAATACTGTCCTGGTGCAATTGTTTGAAAATAAATTCTTTTATTTTGAAGCCCCTTTTTTCCAGTAGCAGACACTAATCTGAATGAAGCATTTAATTATCTTCAGAAGTGAAAAATCTTTCATTTTGTCTCATCGATCTACAAACTGCACTGAGGTATATGGTAAGGACTGAATACCCAGGCAAAGTAGTTTAGCATCAGTGAGATCAATAAGCATTATTATTTTAAAATTATACCAGTTTTCACCTTAGCTGTCCCTTATTCCTGGTACCATGTATATGCAAGCCCCACACAGTTAAAAATGAAGAATAAAGATTGATAGGTGCAATCTTAAATCATAAGATTTGATAAACTAGTGATAGGAAGTCATTGAAATATATTTGGCAGTGTTAGTGAGCCTTGATATTGCTCATTTATTCTACTGCTTTATTTTAGGCACTCACATAACCCTGACCCCTTTTTTATTTAAGCTGTTGTCGTGAAGATTTGAAAACCTGCCTGTGAACAAAAATCTATTTCTGAAATCTGGCTAACTTTTTCAGCTTGAATACTTTGGACATATGAGTGAATGCTTGGGATACTAGAAAAAATACATTAACTTAATCCTCCTAGATTTGATTGGATTTTTCTCATTATTTGCTTTGCTTCTTAGTTTGCAAACAAGACTGTTTTGCTTACGGTTCTGCCATGCAGCTCTGTCCAATTAAGAGGAGAAAATGGGTTCAACCAGGAGCCATATTTTAATCTACCTGTTAGGAGCCTAAATCTTTCTATGTACCTAAGCATGATTGTATTTCATTCTATTCAAGTCCCTCAAAATCCATGAATACATTCAGTTTTGTAACACAGCATCATCTTGCCCTAAAGATTAAATTACAAAAAGCAGCAAGAAGGAGAACTCATCCAAAATATATATTAACACTTTTTGTGGGACTTGAGCAAGGTAAAATAGATACACAAAGAAGTGCCTAAATCCATGTGCATGCCTAATGGATGGAATAGAATCTGCCCCCAAATTCGTCTCTCTAACATTTTTTTTTTTTTCTATTCTGAAAATATTCCATTTCAGGCTGTCTCTGCAGGCTGTCACACAATTTTCAGTTCAGTGTGATACTGGGCCTGCTTCATGATCCCTTACTTTTAAAACTTACATTCTGCTGCAAAACATTGTCATGTGCTTTATATATCTGACATAGATTTTGGGGTAACATTTTCAAAATCACCTACATGTGGTAGTTTTTTTTCTTAAAACACTTCTGAACATGGGGTATAATCATATCTTTTCAGAGCTAAATGGCAATTAGGTGCCTAATTCTTACTGATTTGTAAGAGGAGATGGTGCTTAACAGTCATTTTTGCAAAATTGCCTATGACCATCATATCTTAAGTTCCTAACACCCGTATTTAAAGTCATGCAAGTGCTGAATTTCCAATGAAATCACCTAGGTGCCCATTAAGTGACAAGCCTGCATCTTCCATTTCCACTCAAAAGACTACAGGCTATTCTGTGATAAGATAAGAGTACTCTCCACCCACCCTTCCTATTGAAGCTGTAACTGTGCAGTAAAGAATTCAGGATTTATTGGGCTTAGACAGAAGGAGAGAGAATGATTATGGCCCTCTAGCTAGGGATTAGAAAACTCTCCTGAGAGTGGGAAGCTATATCTAAAAACTGTTTTACATATTCAGTGATTGCTGCCTTGAACAGGCCAGAAATGATTATTAGGAAACTCTTTTGGGCGATATGGGTTTAAAAGAAGGCAACATACAATCACCAGCCGTATTTTAAAAGAACGGTCTAATGCCTGATCAATTATTCAAAAAAGGCCGTAGGTACGTACCTTCAGGAGAAGGCTCTGAGTTGAAAATCTTGAATTGGGAAGGGGATATGTCTCTTTCCACCTCAGACTTGGAAAAGGGTTGAAAATGTATACCTCTCTTCATAGCATTTCACTTGATGTCTACCTCTAAGTCAGGGGCAGGCAACATTTTCATCTGGAGTGCCAAAAAACCCTGCAAAGTCTACTTTGTAAGGTGACATAGTGCTGGCATACCAGAAAAACAAAACTGGGGTGGGGGGTACATGGCAGGATGCACTGCATATTAATATAGTTAACCATGACTTTTTTTTTTTTTTTTTTTTTTTTTTTTTTACAGTAAATACCAGGTTTTCTAAAATTTTTAAGCCTGGTGACAATAAATAAAACTTCATATACTACCTTTGTATGCCTTATAACTGTAACATTTCCTGAAGCTCCTGCAAACCAAAGGCAGAGCAAACAATGTAAACAGGCAAACAGAAAGCAGAAAGTCATAAAGAAATGAATTATTTAAAGTATGTATAAATCTGGGTAAGTATTTCCAAGAAGGTAATCAGAGATAAAAAGTGAGCCATATGAAATATATAAATCTAGGAATGCAAAGCAGAGAGATCAAAATAAACAGAATACAAACTGTTTTAAGAAAGTAAAAAAACCCCAATATCCACATTTTCCCATGATTAAAATGAAATGCCATTGTGTGTGTGTGTGGTGGGGGGGAGGGTATATAGTGGCATTTCATTTTAATCATGGAAAAATGTGGATTTGGGGTTATTTTTTTCATATCTGAAAATTTTGGGGGTTTTGTAAATAGAGAAAACCAGGATGCCTGGTGATCAGTCTCTAACTCATATATTGCAAAAGGAATTTATGCTCTTAACCAAGGACTTTCCAAGGACCAGGAGCCTGTTAATTAGTTATGGCACTTAAGTCCCTTTCTAGATCTAGCATAAATTTGCTTAGGCACATTTGAACATTTTATACTAAGATTTCTGTATTTTTATTCTGTATGCCTCAAAGAATTCCAAAGCCTTTCTTGAAACCAAAGGGGGCATTTTTTTTTTACGTTGATTTGATCCCTTAAGCTAGTTTCTAAGGTGCAATTCACAACCGCTGTGAAATTACAAGAATTCACTAGTTGCCTCTCTCTGACCTCCCAGCCCCACACCCCACCTGATCTTGTTTAAATATAGCAATCTTATATAGGACATTTTTCAATTTCTTGAGAATTTTAGTGTATACATATCTAACAATATATATATATATATATTTTAAGATCCCAAAATATTATTGCAGAAGTTTAGCAACAACATATTGTACTTTCTGAATGCTTTATATTTCCTTACCTTTTCCTTATGCAAAATCATTTAGAAACCTCCTTCATTTGCAATAACAGCATTTTAATGCTTTTACTGTCTTGTCAGATTATTTTAAGTGAACAGCATTTTCTTGATTTATTGTAAACAACATTTATACTTAAAACTTCCTACTGGTGTTTAAAATCGCTTTGCTACTTGGTAATGTGCTGGGTTTTTTGTTTGGTTGTTTGTTTTTAGTTTTTGCTGCTTTTTTATATTCACCCCTGTCCTGCAATTTCTACATACTTTGCACCTTTTAAATGTTTCATGGTATCATTTTATTGGTTCTTGCATCCTCTTCTCCCCACAAAGGTATCCATTTTTAGTCTTATTTTCATTTAAATAAATGTGAATTCCCTCCTTTCTAACTGTTCCTTAAATAATCATCTGTATCATTCCACAGAAAACAGCAGATGGTTCTAATCAGTTTTACTCCATTCATCCTCTATTCCCTCAAAGTTTGCCTTTTAAAAGTCCAATACATTTGTGCTGTACATTTCATAATACCCTCAGGTATATTTCAGATCTGATGATACCATTATCACAAGATTCCAGATGTTCTGTATTTTCTCTTTCAATTATCATACTTGGGTCTTATGTCTTAGAACTAATTCTGAGATAGTCTTTGATCTTGTCCTTTGCTTCCAACATTTTGAAAGGACACAACACTGTGCTATTTTATAAAATATTCATACCACTACTTGGAGGAAAGGCATCTGAATGTGGAGATGCTTTAGGCAGAAACCATACGAGTTTGAATTCAATGGCACTACCTAAACACTTTAAATTATTCATGGGATTATCTGCCTTCTTAAACTGAGTATTCAAGTTTTTGTCAATTAGAAAAATATATATACAGGAGGAGGTGTTATTAGACAATACTGTCTAATATTGTCCTTATGTGTTGATTTCTTCTTTTATGGAAGCTCACAAGTGTTTTTAGATCTTAGAGCAATTCGTTAGTACAGTTTTCCATGCTGGATACAAATGTACACATCTAAGATGTTCATCCAAATGTACACATACACAGTATTATTTTTGAAAAAATAAATAAAACAGCAAAAGGGATTGAAATCCAATCACATTTGTAACCATCAGCTTCTTGCTAACTCATTGATTTGTTAAGTAAATGTTGCACTTATCACACTACAGGAAATCTTCTTTTCAAAAAGTATTGATACTGCTAGTTTTGATGATACATGTCTAGAAGCCAACGTTGGAGAGGGATGCCTTAATGAAGTCCTACTGGACTCCATGGCTCACAGGTCAGTAGAACCTAAATACCACACGATCATCACATTGTCTTCCAAAGTCTACTCTTAAGCATCTGTGGTGAATTTTGAAAGAAACTTTACTCACTACAGAATTCAACAATTTTATTTTCACATCACCGAATGGACAGAAAGCTGTGCTTTAGCAGAGGGAGGAAAGCAAAAGTAGGTGGAGCCTGAAAGGAAGTTTGTATCTCTTGAGACATCATTACTTCAGCTAAAGCCCTGCTGGAAGACACCCCTATGCCAATCAGTCCAGCTTCCCTAAGTGCTCTGAGGATGAGGACTGATATATTTGTGTGTGTTGCTTAGACTGGGAGTTTTGAAACCTAGTTTTCTTTACTTGTCAGTTTCCTTTAATTTCACTAAATTGTGAGATGATTTTTAACTTCTATGGCAAAGACTTTCTTTTTACATTTCCTTTTTTATAACTGTTAAAGGTTGTATTCAAATGGAAGTGTGTATAGTGAAAACTATTGGGAGAATTTCTGTCAGCCTTAAGTCCAAATTGAGTTTAAGCTTTGACCCATTGTCCAAGGCATAAAAGATCAGCACAAAGTATTTAAAATATATTAAGATGCTAGTAATAGTTTTAGTGGTGGTGCTAATAATATTTCAAAGCCTAGAAGATAACTTTCAGAACTTCAGTATTTTGAAGATGATGACCAAATAGGTCGTTTTTTTTTTAATTGGTAGATGAAACCAACCCTGAAGGATTTACAAGCAGAATTAAAATGATCTTGACAAATTGGGGAAATGAGTCTAAAATCAACAAGATGAAAATCAATGAAGACAAGTGCAAAGTACTTACGAAGGAGTAATCAAATACACATATACAAAATGGGGTGTTATTGCTGAGGCAGCATTCTTGTGGACAGAGATCTGAAGGGTTCATAAACTGAATATCAGTAAACAATGTTGCACTGCTGCAAAAAGGCAAACCTCATTCTGTGATATATTAACAGGAGTCTCTTACAAAAAAGAAATGGGGATAATTGCTCTATTGTTTGTTGCTGGGAGGTCTAAGGCATAGTACTGTATCAAATTGTGGGCACAACAGCATAAGAGGTAGGTAACTGGAGAGTTTGGATAAGCATAGGAATAATAAGTGTTTTGGAAAGCATTACCTATTCTGAAAGGTTGAAATAACTGACTTAGCTCAGTCTAGGTCCAGGAAAAAGAGGATTAAGGGTGGATCTGATAACAGTTTTTAGGGTTCTAAAGGTTGTTATAAAGGCATGATGATCAGTTATTCTCCATATCTTTTGGTAAAACAGAGACATTGGCTTAATTTACAGAAAAGAATATTTAGATTAGATATTAGGAAAAGCTTTAGAATTATGGTGCCTATACATGTCCTTGGGGGTGCGGGGGCATTTTAATTAGAGCAGATCCCAGAAGGCTATTGTAATTAAAACGCCACAGCGTCATGTATTAAACCCCTGTGCATTTAAAAATGGCTTCAGGACACTTTAACTGAAGCTTATTCAACATGCTTTATTTAAAGTGCCCCAGTGGCCATTTTTAAACCCACAGGGGCTTATACACAGGATGCTGCTGCATTTTAATTAAATTGAGTCTGCTCCCATGTGATCTAATTACAATGCATTGAAGCATGTGTATAGGCACCCATAAGGATTAAGTATTAGAACAGAGAGGTTGTGGACTCCCTTTCACTACATATTTTTAAGGACAAGCTAGACATCTTTCAAAGACAGTCTAGATCAGGGATTGGTACCCTATGGCCTGCAGAACCATTAGATCCAGCCCACAGACCTGGGAGTAGGGTTCAGTGGTGTTTGGCAGTGGGGGATTTCAGTGGTATTTGGCAGTGGGGGATTTCTCCCTTGCTACACCACACTGTGTCACACCTGGGTGATGGTGTGCTGCAGCAGGGTAGCAGGGACAAGTAGTAGTTCATTGATATAATAAACCTGCCTTTGAGAAGGGTTATGGACTAGTTGTCTTAAGCTCTCTCGCAGCCCTTCATTATTATAATTTGCTGAATTTATGTTAAAAAATTGAGGCTATGTTTAATACATGCTCTCTCAGAGAAATTAGGAGGCCTAATATGTTCAGTGATTAAAGACAATCTGCATAGATTCCAGTCAACAAGAAGTAATACCCTTGAATGACATGCTGAATATTCTTCAAGGTAATTTAATTGTTGCCAAGAAACTGTAGTTCTCAATCTGGAGGCTGTAAACAGGTATATTGTTAAATCCCACCTAGATGGAGAAAGATTACAAGGGGAAAAAAAGTTTTGAAAACTACTGGCCTTTAAAAGAAACAAAAAACAAAACAAAACAAAACTTTTAGAGAACCTTTCAAATAGGTAGCTAAAATAACAATGTGTTTAGAGTCTGCTATCCAATAACAGCTACCTATATATGTGGGTTATATTCCAATGTAAATGCAATAACCTCTTAATTACTGGTCATCTTGTTTATGAACTGCTATATAAATAACTTTAATAACACAAGCTATTAGTAATGTATTCAGTTTTAGCTGTCCTATTTGCTTGGTCAATCATCTGGAAATCTTTATGCATTTAATTTTCTCAGAGAGCTATCTGTAGAAATTTCTAATATGTTTGTAAAATTTAGTACTAGTTAAATGCAACATCCACTGAAGTAACTGGAAGCATTACCACTAACTTAAAAAGGCACTTGATTCCATCATATGATTTGCAAGTGAACAAGGGCAACAAACAGGGTTTTGCTGCCTGAGGCCAAGGCAGCACTTCTATGGACCTGGAGATTCAAATTCCCTGGAACTGAATTGACCATGACCCTGAGCACAGGGAACTCATGGGCAGGATCCTCTGGGAATCCAAGTCTGCCCATTCATGAAAGTTTCTAACCTCCTTATAGGACCATCACCTATTGCAGGAGGTACATGTTCCCACTAGGGGAAATGCATTATTAGATATGGTACTGGCCACAGGGGATGACTTGGTGGGGGATCTGCAGGTACAAGGTAACCTAGGGGATAGTGACCACCTATTAATAGGGTGCACTATCAGGAGAAAGGTGGGGAAGATAACAAGTAGGGTGGAAGTGCTAGACTTCAGGAAGATCAACTTCAACAAGCTCAGGAGATTGGTTATGGAGGGACTGACTGATAAAAGCCTCAGAGAGATGGGAGTCCAGGAGGGTTGAGCATTCCTCAAGGGGCTAATCCTGCAGGCACAGAAAAGGACCATCCCAGTACACATAAAGTGGAGCAAAACAGCAAAGAAACCCTCCTGGTTGAGCAGGGAAATCCAGGAGAGGCTGGAGGGGAAAAAAAAAGAGGTCTACAGGATGTGGAAGCAGGGGTCAGCCACCAAGGAGGAGCATACCTGCTTGGTTCAAGTTTGCAGGGAAACAGTGAGGAGAGCTAAAGCAGAAATGGAGCTTAGGCTGGCAGCAAAAGTTAAGGATAACAAAAAGTCATTCTTTAAAGTACATAGGAAACAAAAAGAAGGTGCAGGATAACTTAGGACCCCTTTGGGATGAACTAGGGCAACTGGTAACAGATAGGATGGCCAAAGCGGAGCTGCTAAATGATTTCTTTGCATCCGTGTTCCTGGACATGAATACAAATATGCGTCCCATTGGGACTTTAGGTAAGCCCAGGATGGATACCAACCCACCAACTGTTTGTGCTGACCTAGCAAAGGGGCACCTGGAGGGGCTGAATATATTTAAGTCAACAGGCCCTGATGATCTTCATCCTAGGGTACTTAGGGAATTATCTGGAGTCATAGCAGAGCCGCTGGCACAACTGTTTGAGCACTTGTGGTGCTCAGGACAGGTCCTGGAGGATTGGAAAAGGGCCAATGTGGTCCCTAGTTTCAAGAAGAGGAGGAAAGAGGAACTGGGTAACTATAGACCACTTAGCCTCACCTCTATTCTTGGCAAGCCCTTTGAGAAAATTGTTAAGGATCACATTTGTAGGGGACCAGCCAGTAAAATAATACTAAGGGGCAATCAGCATAGGTTCATAGCAGGCAGATCCTGCCTGACTAACCTGGCTTCATTTTATGACTGGGTAACAAAATGCTTGGATGAAGGAATAGAGGTAGATGTTATTTACTTAGATTTAAAAAAGGCCTTTCACACAGTGTCACACCCAGTTCTTATAAGTAAACTAAACAGTTGCAATGTAGATAATTACACAGCCCAGGGGGTAAAAAAAATTGGCTAATGGGTTGCACCCAGAGAGTGGTGGTGGATGGACCGATCTCTACCTAGAGAATTGTAGCCAGCAGAGTCCCCCAAGGCTCTGTCCTGGGACCGGTACTATTCAATATCTTCATTAGTAACTTGGATGAGGGAGTAGAAAGCACCCTGTTGAAGTTTGCTGATGAAACCAAACTATGCAGGGAGGTAAACTTGAGGGCAGGGAGTGAATCCAGGCTGATTTGCACAGGCTGGGGAAGTGGGAAGAACAGAATAGGATGCAGTTTAACAAGGATAAGTGTCATGTGCTGCACCTGGGAAGGAAGAATCATTAACACTCCTACAGCTTGGGGGTACCATACTAAGTGGCACAACTGTGGAAAGGGATCTTGGAATCATAGTTGATTCCAAACTGAACATGAGTCACTAGCATAATGCGGTAATTAGTAAAGATAACCACAACCTTTCTTGCGTAAGTAGGTGCATCACAAACAAGTCTTGGGAGGTGATACTTCCCCTCTATGAGGCATTGGTCAGGCCGCAGCTAAATTACTGTGTCCAGTTTTGGGCACCACACTTCAGGAGGGATGTGGATGGCCTGGAGAGGGTTCAGAGAAGGGCCACTTGTCTGGTTAAAGGCCTACAGAAAAAACCCTATGTGGACTGATTGGGAGACCTGAACCTCTTCAGCCTCCACAAGAGAAGGCTGAGAGGTGATCTAGTGGCTGCCTACAAACTTGTCAGGGGGGGTCAGCAAGAAATAGGGGATATGATGTTTACCAGGGCATCCATTGGGGTAACTAGAAATAATGACCACAAACTGAAAAAGAGCAAATTCAGACTGGACATCAGGAAAAAAATCTTTACAGTGAGGTTTGCCAAAATATGGAATACACTTCCAAGGGAGGTGGTACTGTCCCCTTCCTTGAAGGTATTTAAAAGAAGATTGGAAAGACAACTGACTGGGCTCATCTGACCTCCAGCACTCTTTCCTGCCCTGGGCAGGGGGTCGGACTCAATGATCTAATAGGTCCCTTCCGACCCTAACATCTACAAAACTATGAAACATTCTCACAGGCAAGCTAAGGAAGTACAGGATGGATAAGTGGACTGTAAGGTGGATAGAAAACTGGCTGGATCATCAGGCTCAGAGGGTAGTAATCAATGGCTTGATGTCTAGTTGGCAGCTTGTATTAAGTGAAGTGGCCCAGGAGTTGGTCCTTGGGCTAGTTTTGTTCAATAACTTCCTCAGTTACCTGGAAGAAGGCATAGAGTGCACCCTCAGCAGTTTGCAGATGACACCAACCTTGGAGGAGTAGTAGATATGCTGGAGTGTAGGGCTAGGATTCAGAGTGACCTAGACAAATTGGAGGATTGAATGAAAAAGAATCTCATGAGGTTCAACAAGGACAAGTTCTGCACTTGCGATGGAATAATCCCATGCACCAGTACAGGCTGGGGCCTGTGTGGCTGGGCAGCAGCTCTACAGAAAAGGACCTGGGAGTTACAGTGGACAACAAGCTGAGTATGAGCCAAAAGTGTGCCCTTGTTTCCAAGAAGGTTAATGGCATACTTGGCTGCATTGGTAGGAGTGTTGCCAGCAGATCAAGGGAAGTGATTATTCCTTTCTGTTCAACACTGGTGAGGTCACATTTGGAGTACTGTGTTCAGTTTTGGGCCCCCCAGTACAGAAAAGATGTGGACAAATTGGAGCGAGTCCAGAGGAGGGCAACAAAACTGGTGAGGTCACTGGGGCACATGACTTATGAGGAGAGCTTAATGGAACTGGGCTTAATGGGTGCCTATTAATGTGTAGTGATGCTGCTCTGACATGCTGTAATTACAGCGTGTCAGAGAAGACTCATTTATTTGAGTCTGCTGGAGTGTGGTAATTACCACACTCCATAGGACTCCAGCATTACATATATCAGGTCCCTGCACTGAAAAATGGCAACAGGGGCACTTGAACTAAAGTTCGTTTGATGAGCATGGGGATGTCATGCATGATGCCATTTTTGAGCACAGGGATGTTGATACACATGATGCTCTGGGCTGTTTAATTAGAACAACTTTTTGAGCCACCTTAATTAAGTATGCCCCCCCCCACACACACACTCCTGGAACATGTTTATAAATGCCCATTTAGTCTTGAGAAGAGAAGACTGAGAGGGGATTTAATAGCAACCTTGAACTACCTGAAGGGTGACTCGAAGGAGGATAGACAGTTCTCAGTGGTGGCAGATGTCAGAACAAGGAGCAACAGTCCCAAGTTGCAGCAAGGGAAGTTTAGGTTACATATTAGGAAGAACTTTCTCACTAGTAGGATAGTAAAACACTTAGAGGTTTTTAAGACCCAGTTGGACAAAGCTTTGGCTGAGATGATCTAGCTGGGGATGGTTGTTTGTTCGGAGTGTGAACTAGATGACCTCTTGAGGTCCCTTTCAACACTAATTTTCTATGATTCTAAGATTTGGAAGAGTGCAGTATGATAAAATTATGGGTCTTATACCACTGCCCTTAGAATCTTTCCCTTTAGGGTGCTATTTGGTCTCTTCTGTTTTAGTTATATTGTCTTCAAAACTAGCCAGAATTCCCAAATTCTATTTTTCCAAATATTTATACATTTAGCAAAGTGTTTTCCAGTTCTCAGAGAAGCACAGGTCTGAATAGAATCATTTGTTTGGTCTGAAGGGATTGTTTTTTAGCCCATCCCTTGGTCATGAAGAGGAATATTTAACTTTCCTCCTATGATCTCCATATTGCTTGATTTCATTTTTCCTTCTTTTGAAAAAAAAACAAAAACACCTCATTTCAAAACTTGAGATAAAGCTGACAGTTCTCTCATGATTTCAGGAATGCATACTTCTACCAATCTGCTAAATATTAACTTCATGGAAGCAGATATATCACTTGCAGCTTAGATAAATTTATTTCATAAGATACCTAAGATCTCATCAGTATTATCGCACCTGGTTGAATTTGTCTGGGCCTTGCTCCTGGAGATGCCTCTTGCTACAATATAGGAAAGTGATTATATTTTTTTCCAAATACTCAGTATGACATTGTTTCTCAAATGCTGAGCATCTTCCTTGTTGAGAGCATATTTTTATCTATCCCTGATATTTCTGTTGTGCCTTAGTTTCTATTCCATATCTATAATAGCTTTTGGCCAGTTTCCCAGCTGCTGTAAATTGATATAACACCAATGAAAGTCAGTGGGCTTTTTGGTTCTAAACAAACTGAGGATTGGATACTTTATTATCTATGTGACATGTCCCTTTGTAGAATATTGCATCAGTTGCACATGTATAACCCGTTCAATCATTTCAATCTATTCAGCCCGAATATCTCATGGTTCAAGCACCCTATCTATTCTAATACATTTTATAATTTCAGCTCATTTCTTATAGCTTTTCAACTAAATTGCTCAGATACTCATGAAACTATCCTGTGTTTATATTTCAGAATCTCAAGGAGAAGTCTATCCTCATTTGCACGCTGTTGATCACAGTGTGAATCCTATAGGCTTCACTAGAGTATGGATTAATAAAGCCACTGTTTAGTTCATATACAAATCAAATGGAAACCCTGCTAACAGCATTAACCAAAGTAGGCCCCAAACCTAGGCATAACTTATATGGCTTGCACAAAAAGGCTGGAAAAGTAGCTCTTTCTTTTCAGAGGTGCCTCCAAGGTCAACAAATAGACTGTGAACTGATAAGACAATTCACCAAACATCAAAACAAAGATCAAGATCACAATGGCCTAGCAAACAGGGAAGGATGAACTAATTAGTAGGAAGTAGGATGTGGATGATGTGACCTAAATATACATTAGTAGTCAGTGGGTACATTTACACATGCACTTTACTGCAGAGCTGACTAATTAGTTCTGCAGTAAAGTGTCAACATCTACACCTGTGCCTGTATTAGGACACAGTAAAAGAATTAACCCTACATAGGATAGTACTGTCTGGGATAAGTACTATCCTACAGCAGAGCCATTTACTGCACTGAAATGTACATGTAGATGGTGACTAGGGCTGGCTGGGGCATGAGGGTGCTACAGTGTGGGGACTGCCTGCCAGCTAGTCCCACACTGTATCACCCCAGTCAGTCCCTCTGCCACCTGACACTGCTACCTGGGCCCCCTGCTATCCCAGGGCTGCTCTGCCCTGGCTCAAACAGGCATTTACCTGGCCACACATGAAATCACTACACCTAGGAGCAGCTGACTCTGGTGTGAACTGTGCTAGTGTTTATTGCTATGTGCTAATTAAACATATAAATACGCCCAGTGAGAACTAGGATGCGTATACCCAGAGCCAGCTTTAGGGGTGGGTGATGTGGATAATGATCACCCAGCATGTTGTGTTCAAAGGGGTGCTGTGCGCACACACACACACACACACACACACACACACACACACACACACACACACACACACACACACACACACAGAGTAGCGCTCTCCCTACACTCCATCCCACCCTGCCCCACCCTGGAGGACTCATCCTATCCCACCCCCACACCTCCAGCTGCTTCTCAGGAGGGGCTGGCCCACGCAGTGCAGGCAGCTTCACCTCTCCACCAAACTATGCCCCATGCCCCTGCCCACCTCCCTCTGCCTGCTGACATTGGGAGAGGGGAGTGCCGTAGGGGTGCTTGGGGGCACCAAAATACAAGTTTGTCCAAAGTGTCATTAACCCTGTCACGGCGGGGTCCTTGCAGTGGGCCGTGATCTCCTTGAGGTCCCTCGCTCCGTGTCAGGTCGGCCCAAGACCCCCTCTAATTCTCGCCCGCCACGTCTTGTTGGTCAATATAATGTTGGGAGGCTGCCTTGTGTCTTCCCTGGGCACGGCTACTCGGGACCTCTGTCCCCGCGGTTCTTCCGGACCCCCTGGGGGTCTCCCGATATGGTGGGTGTTCCTTGGACACCCTAGCCTTATGGGCTATGCGTGGCTCCTACCAACCCCTAATACCACGCCCCAAGCCTCGCAGATGTAATAGACGTTGTCCGGTCTGTACGCCCACTTCCCGGGCCTCCTCTCTAGTGTGGCCCACTCTAGGCTCCCTCTCTCATGCCCAGCCTCTTGCTGGAACTCTCGTCTTGCCCACTCTGGGCCTCCCCTGCCGGTGTGGTTCCGCTCAGGGACTGTCTAGCGGGCCTCCGGTCCTATGGGCCAACCGCACGGGCACCCTCTCTGACCCTGGCTCACCGCGCTGCTACTCCCTGTCTTCTCGGGGCAACCGCAGCACCCTGCCTCAGTCTGAGGGGTGTTGCCGCACTAGCCTACGGCCAGGCTCACTATGCCCGTCTCGGGCTCCTTGATATGGCCCCTCTAGGGCTCCTCAGTAATGGCGCTCCCCCCTCTTTGGGGTTCGCCGTGCCCACACTGGGCTACTCAATAACGTACAATGGCGCTCCCCCTCTTTGGGGTTTGCCGTGCCCACACTGGGCTACTCAATAATACCACCCCTTTCCTGGGGCTGGGGTCTATGTTCCCCCCACACGCAATCCAGGGTCTAGGTCCCCGTCCGCAACCTATGGTTTGCGCCCGCGACCCACTGGCCGCGCTTCTCGCCGCCAGTCGCTCACGCACTGGCGTGAGAGCTGCGCCTTCCCTGGCGCTATGAAAATAATGCGCCCTCTTGGCGCTAGGGCACCCCACACTCTCTGGGGTCCCTGTAATTGAGGCCTCCTCCAACCCCTATAGCCTCACCCAAGCCTCCGGGTGTAACAACAGAGCCAAACGTAAACTAGAGCCTCCTGGCTATAACACAAACATAAAGCCCTCTGGCTAAACCATAGTGCCCAATCCTCTCAGGGCTATCATGTGCTGTACTTGCCCGTCGGGCTTCTCCCCATATCTCGGCTGAGGGAGCTCCTGCCTCCCCGGCTGCTGGCAGAGAACTGCCAGCCTGGCCTCAGCCCTGAGCTTTATAAGGGCCAGGCCCTGCCCCCTACAAGCAGCTGGTTCTCCTTGGTTGCTCCGGCAACCCGCAGCTGCGCTCGTTACCTGAGCAGGCCTCAGCTGGGCTCGTTATGTCCGGCCAGGGCGCGCTCACTCGCTCCCTGGCAGTTTCTCCACTCTAGGAGCAGGGGCACCGAGGTGCCCTGCGACAAACCCTAAGAACAGTTTAGGTAAAACAAAGTGCTTTCCAATTAGTGCTTTGAATCCAGGTTTAGAAGACCTTCCCTTTCAACTCACAGAAGAGAGTTTACCCCATTTCTTACTCCATCACCTTCTGTCCAATTCTGCAGCTCTTATAGTCTCTTGTTTGTTAACTATATGTTATCATGCCAGTAATCTTATCTTTTTAAAGGAGGAGTGCATTTTTCCTCCCCTTTCTCCTACTTTATGTTCAGCTTTATTTCTTAAATTGCCTAAACACTAGCCATTTGGGGAATAAATCATTGTGTAGGTTTTGGCATAGTTAATTATTTTTGGTTTTGTTTTCTTTTAAGGACATTTTGGAGACCCTGCCATACCCATCAATTGAGTTCAGATGGCCAGCTTTGTAAATGGGTTAATTGTAAGTCTCTAAAGTGGCAATTTGAGTTTGTGTGCCATGTGGATGCCCTAATTAAATCACAATGGGCCCTGTGTCAAGCTGGTTCTAGTATATAAACTTTCTACACAGTATACATAGAGTTTAAATTACTTCAATGTGTATATTACTGGAAAACTAAATAGTAAATGCACAGAACATCCTATCTGCTTTGCGTCAAACTTGAATAGAACAGGACTCCCCTGAGCCAAAATCTAAACTAAAAATGTATAAAGCATGGCTAATTTCAATCAAAGGAAAAAAGAGAACCATGCTATTGCAGTTCCCTTCAAGCTCTGTTCTTACAGCCAGAAGAAGACCCTAACCTCCTAGGGCACATTTCTAGGAGATTCATTAATTCTCCACAGCTGATCCAGATCTGCTAGTCTGCAAATCCCTGCATTCAGAGCTGGCAGCTGCCAGTATTTCCTTTATTTAGAAAGAGTGGGTTAACTCTTTCCCTTCCAATTCCTAGACAGAGTCAATATGCAAGTAATCAGAAAGTCAGAAATAAGAGGGACAAAAATTAATCTTTGAAATTACTCTCAATTTATAAGAATATAATAAATGTCATGCTGGGTTAGGCTACAGACCCATCTAGCTGAGTATCCTGCATCTCACAGGGGACATATTGGATACTAAAGGATAAAGTATTATGCACGGCCTATCCAGACTATCCTTTACCCACTTTCCCCCAGATCTTCCAGCATTCAGAGGCATAGGAAATCCTAATTTTCAGGCCTTACCCCTAACTGTCATGTATAATACCATTGGCTGGACCTATTCTCAAATGAAATGGTCCAATAACCAGCCTTCACAATATTCACAACCCAGTAAAGTTAAGCCAATTTAAGTCTCATGATTTTAACATATTTATTATTTTTACTTTGTATATATATGAAAAAGAATTGGAAGAACTGTTCTGATCAATACCTTTATTCCAAAATGTTCAAGATAAAAATGCTGTCAAATATTAATATTCCTGCCTATTCCGTATTCTGTATAGCAGAAAATTCAACAACTGCTAAATATTTGATTCACCGTCTTTCATTTCCAGTTCCTTACTATTTCTCCCACCTTACAGTCTTTTCTATGTCCCCCAGATCAACTCCTCCAGAGACAACCCCTGAATATAACTGAAAAGAGGTAGTGTTTCTGACAGAACTGATATCTGATATTTTCTATCTCTATCATTTCCCCTCCTTCAATTTGACCCTGAAACTCTGCTGTCAGAGAGAAGTTTTGAATACCAAGGTTGAACAAGGGGCAAGCTCTTTCCATGCTTGCACTAAATTCTTCACACCAAAAACAGCTCTAGTAAAAACAGCTCATCCAAATAACTGGCACTTTCAGAAGGTCCAAATTAGCTCTGTGACTGAGATGATAAATATTTCTTATTTCATCGGAATCCCTTGATATAAGTATTCAAGCCATAATTATGTCTTCATGAAACACAATGAAACACAATTTGGTAGTCAATTTGGGTGACACATACAGGGCCCATCTACACATGCCCATCTACACATTAATACCTATTAGGCTTACTGTGTAATAAAATGCTGCAGGTGCCTGCATGCTGTGCATTGAGGGCCAAGGACACTGGCTGCAGCCAGATGCCATTAACTGCTTGGGACTGTTGTTCCAAGCCACCAGCTATGCCAGTCCCAGACATGTGGTAAGCTCTGCAATTGGAAGAGGGCCCTTCCCACCTCAGCCCTCACCCCAGGCCCTGCCACTGCCCTTGCCCCTGCCCCACCTCCCTGCCTGGTCCAGCTACACTCCCCTGGCCCTGGATTTTACGATGCAGGGAGGCAGGAGACAGCGCAAACTTTTATTGAACAGCCTGTGCCCTTGCAGCTGGGTGACCATGGGCCTCTCACACCCTGAGGAAGGAGTCAACACTGGCATGGCCTGCAGGAGGAGAGCAGGATTGCAGGACATTCAGGGGCCCATTGCTGGGCCACAGGGAGTAGGACCAGTCTGCTGCTAGAAGCAGCAAATCTACTTTCTCTTCCCTGCACGTGCAGATACACACCTGGGAGAATTTACTCTTCAGTAGTTTCCTTGAGAGTAAACTGCTCCCAGATTATTTCCATGTGTAGACACACCAACTGTGTGAAAAAGAACTTCCTTTTGTTAGTTTTAAATGTACTATCTACTAGTTTCATTTTGTGACCCCTAGTTCCTGTATTGTGAGCAAATAATAAATCCCTATTTACTTTCTGTTTGCCATTTAGTATTTGTAAATTCTTATCATGTCCGCACTCAGGTATCTCTTTTCTAAACTGTGTAGGCTTAGCCTCTTTAGTCTCTTCTCATATGGAAGCACTTTCATCCTTGTTGTTCTTCTTTGTACCTTCTATAGTTCTTCTACATCCTTTTTGAGATGTCTTGACCAAAACTGGGTATAGTATTCAAGGTGTGGATGCATCATGGATTGATAAAGGACCCTGGTGATACTTTCAGTGCTGTTTACAATTCCCTTAATAATAATTACTAACATTTTGTTTGTGTTTTTGATGGCTTCTGAGCACTGAGCTGATGTTTTTAGTGAATTGTCCACAATGACTCCCAGATCTCTTTCCTGTGTGGTAACAGCTAATGAAGAGTCCTTCGTAGTGTAGATATAGTTTGGGTTATTTTTGTCCAGATGCATCAATTTACGTTTTTCTACATTGAATTTCACTTGCCATTTACCTGGCCATTCATTCAGTTGTGCCGTATCCTTCTGTAGTTCATCACAGTCTGGCTTGGTCTTTACCACGTTGAATAATTTTGTGTAATTGGTAATTTTGGCCACCTTGCTATTCACTCTCTCTTCTAGATCACTTATTAATATGCTAAATACCACTAGTCCCAACATAGATCCCTGGGGAACCCCACTGTTTATTTCTTTCCAACCTGAAAACTGACCAATTACACTATTCTTTGCTTTCTATCTTTAAACCGATTTCTAATCCACTAGTAGACATTCTCTGTAACCCCATGACTACCTAATTTATTTAAGAGCCTTTGATGGGGGACCTTGTCAAAGGCTTTTTGGAAGTTCAAATATATTATGTCAAGCTCACCACAGCTATCACAGCTTCCCTGTGATGAAGTATGCATACTCTTGTGCACTGGTGATGAGTTCTTTAGAGAACTCCTTTTGGATTGCACTTGGTAAGTCTCGGTTGGTGTCATTTACACAAACAACACTTGGATCTTATTTGACTAGAGCAATGCAGCTTCATTACCAAGTGTTTCCTTTTGAGCAATGGCAAATGTTAAGTTTTACTTTGCAATGAGTCTGAATTATATAGCTTCATCTCCAACCCCTATACCAGTCAATCCTTCAGTAGGGACTCAGGATGGTACCAAAATTCCACCTTTTGGACAAACAATACAACTCAGCTATGCATGCTACAATCCCTTTGTGTGGCAGCTTGTTGCATTGCTTGACATGGACCTGTTTCAGATACAGGCAGTGTGAAATGATTTTTCAGTAGTGTGAGAATTTCATCATAGGATTTGTCATAGGGTTTGGCTGAGTACATGAGGAAGCAAACAATGTCAAAAGCTTGTGAGCCAATGACATTCTGCAGCACAGCATGATTTTGGTTAGCTTCAATGATCCAGTTAGCTTTCAGGTAGAGTATGAACTAGTTGGTGTAAGGGTCCTACAAAGATGGACTGGTCATATAAATTCCTTAAAGCAGACCAGGGAAGGAAGTTGTACTGAGTATCCTGTGGGCAGGATCCCCATGGCCTGGCCTCTTTGGGTAGCACAGAGTCCCCTTCTCCTTCATAGCACTTTTCATTTACAGCCATGATGAAGCATTAGAAGCATCCAACTCACTGGGATCCTCACTCCTTACCAGTCTTGTGTATTGCAGGGGTTTGTTTGGCCCATTGAGATCAGATAGGGACCAGTTTGTTGGTGGTAGTTTGGCATCAGTTCTTAAGCAATTTTACTCCTGTCCACCAACCAAAATGTAGGTGCCCTGTCTGGAAATTTAATTATTTGGGTGAGGTGGCAGCTACGTGGAAGTTTTGAAATGTCAGTGGCACCGCAATGGTGGCCACAGAAGCAGGAAAGTACCTGTGCACCTTCAAAAATCTGGACATCGATGCCTACTGGGATTACTAGTTACAATATGCAGAATTGGTTAATTGTCTGTGGCCCATATCATGACTTATGTCCAGCCAATGCACCCAAGTTTTTGAGCTGTACATTAGCCACCAGAGGAGACAAGGATTTAACCATTTGTGACATCACAATCATTTTATGCAGATTTTTTAATGTGAATTGGACAGGATTTGTGTTAATGAAATGAGTTCATTAATTAATTGCAGCAAAAAAAAACTAGCCCAATAAATTTGAACAGACTTTTAATCAGTGGAAATGCATTTTTTTTCATTAGCTAATAATGCTAAATATTAGGTAATGAATGTGTGTGACCTTAACAGGACAGAAGACTTCTATTTAAGGTCTGTTTGGAAGCATATCAGCTGGTTCCAAAACAATGTCTTCTCTCAATCAACCTTGACCTAAAGTTAGAGCTCTTGTTAGTTGTCATGGCAATAAGAGTATTCAAGTAGTAGGAAAGAAATTAGCTAGGTTTCATTTGAAGTTACTCTGATAGGGTATGTTTCTAGAAAGATTTATATTCCAGGCAAAGAATGATAGTATATTCTTTCATTGAAGCTGAATGTTTTGAAAATCAGTCAGCATGATAAATGTGAATTTCTTATTATCTGATATAGTTTTACCTAGCTTTCTGTATGCCACAACAGTCTGGTGACTGATTGACTAAATGCCTTGTTTTAAGGGACAGTGGTAAAACAAATAACAAGTAAACTAAGTGTGATATTTTTCCCCTGAGGAGAAAGCAGGGAAAGACATTCAGGAGAAAAAGAGTAAAATAAATCTAGCTAGCAGGAGACTATTTTGCATTTTTCTGTGATGTAGGTAGGCAACCATTGATCCTCTGGATCATGGCGTACACATAACAGATCTAGTCAGGTGCCTGATGAATCTGTTTGTGACTGACAAGCCCAATTTGAGAGCAACATGGCTTGTTATAAGTTTCACAGACCCATAAGCTCTCTGAATTAGAGTTCAAATTTATAGCATGCTGCTTTCTTCTGTCTTGCTTTGCTTCCATCCTGTGGATCAAAGCTTTTTCATGTTAAACTCCACCTATTGACTGAAGTTCTCTCCAGATTGGATGGGATTCTTCACACTTCTCTCAGCTTTCTATGTTGATGTTGAATGAGTTCATCTCATTTTTGCACAGATCACAGTACCCCCATAGAGGGTGACCCCGTTTTCTAGAGCCTTTTCAAATCTAGCTGTGTAAAATATTCTTGGGGATATGATCTTCTTCCATTCTCCTCACATGGACATTCCATCACATCCTCCTTTTCTTGACAGAGCTTTTTCAGTGTGTTAGTCCTGCATGCTCCCAGTACCTCTTTGTTTAGTATTCTGTCTTCCCACTTTATTTTCAGCATTTTATGCAGACATCTCAGGTGGAAACTGTTCATTCTCTTGACATGCCTAGCATATGTGGTTCACATTTCTGAACCATAAAGCACAGATGACAGCACACAAGTCTCATAGATTCACATCTTCACCTTAGTTGTTAGTTTTCTGTTATTCTATGCACATTTCTGTAATAGCCCAAAATTCTTAGCTACTTTTCTGATTCTGTTAGGCAGTTCAGTCTGAAGGTCAAGATTCATGCTGATCCAAGAACCCAAGTAGCAAAAATTTCAATGACACCAAGAGATGTACCCTTCAGAGTGATGTCAGGTATTGGTTCTTTCAACCCTTGGTACTTGATCACAATCTCCTTGAGATTAAATACTATCCTAAAGCTCTTGCATGTTTTCTAAAATCTACCTATACACTGGTATGGTTAGCTTTTGTGCAGAGCAGAGCTGGCATGTTTGGTCAGGCATTCTGAACTGACCACTTTTACTTTTGCTGCTGGCTTTAGCTAAGGATGAGGTGTTCTGGGTCCTCATCTGTGCTGCATCTGAGTTAAGTCCATAGCACCACCACCCTGGGATTGCAAGAAATGCAACACCCTCCCCATACTCCCCTCCCTCCCAGAGTTAAACAAATAAAATGCTACTTAGATTTTTGCTGGTCTTATGCCTCCAACTTGCCAGGCTTCTCCCAGGCTTTACTTCAATCCAATGCTCAAGTTGTTTTTGTTTATCTGTAATTACATTTATGTTTGAGAGATCAAGAAAGGAAACTTACTTTTAAAAGCCAAATAAAATATTACTAATAGGGTTGGAGTGTTATAGCCAAGATGGTTCAAGAAAGGTACAAGAGGCAAGGATTTTTGTGATGTCTTTTACTGGTTTGGTTATGAGACCTGTTGGAAAGAGAGCTTTCAGGCATCACATGCCTTATGACTTATTCAGGTCTAAGAAAGAGGCTGGCACAAGATAAAATAAATATCAGAGAAATGACTCCATACAAATGGAAACAGTCTGGCTGGCAGGATGGAGAAATGCTGTGAACTAGGAGTGAAGAGGTGCTCTTATAAGACAACAATAGTGCAGTAGCAATATATTGTAGGTTGCAATAAGCCATAAAGCCATTATCTGTTTTAAGTCCAGATTTCTTACTGTTCAGTAGGGTTATGAATTTCTGTTCCTGGGCCCATCTTCCAGAGGTGTTTTGTAAATTCCCTTTGAGCACAAAGAATGTTAGGTCAGATAGGAAGTGGTTGTTAAGTGAAAAATATGCTTCCAATGTTGTTAGTGTGTCTATCCATTATATTTTTCTGGTGAGCATTCATTCCGGAGCATAGTTCCCATCTAGGTTCACCTACAGTTTCCTTGATGACATCTGGTACATTGGATGAGATATTTCACATTCTGTGATACATATTTGTTGGATTTGTGGATTCTGATGGTTTTGTTGGGAAGGATGTTGAAAGTTGTGGCACTGGAGACACGTTGACAGGTTTTGCATTTATTGTTAAGGCGGGTTGTATACAATTTGGAGTCTGTTGATCAGAGAGGAGATTGCTGTTGCTGGTAAATTTGGCCAGATTTGAGGGTTGCTTGAAGGCCAGGAATGGGAGAATCAGAAATACTTCCCTCAAGGTCTGGGAGTTTTGTTTTGGAGCCAGCCATATTGGTCTGGGTCTGTACGATAGACACAGTCTTTCGGTTTAGATGATATCTTTTATTAGACCAACTTGGAGGTGGGTTGATGTTTCTAACAAGCTTTCATATAACAAAGTACACACAGTATCCTTTTTCAAGCTAAGTGGTGTGCAGGAGGGGGTGACTTCTCTGTGTAAGCTGGCAAATCCGTCAGTAGTTGAACTGCCATATCCACTTGCATAGACTACTGACAGCTTCCCCAGTATACACAGGGGAGTCATGCCCTCCTGCACTCCACTTAGCTTGAAAAAGGATATTGTGTTTGTTATCTGAAAGCTTTCTAGAAACATCAACCCACCTCCAAGTTGATCTAATAAAATATATTTACTCAAACCAAAAGACTCTGTCCAACAAGGTTTGATCTTTTTCATTATAGGCTGTAACTGTTTGATGATCCTTCTCATAGATTCCAGTGCAATGGCATGTAAAAACCAGAGGAGTGCAATTAGTTGGGGGGGAGGCAGGGAGGGAGGAAGGGTTGTATTGTAGTAGGTTATTGAAGGCTTCAACAGCTCTCCCAGCTACACAGTTGGTCTACTAACATAAAAGATGGCCTTTTTGACTGTGGATTTCTCTTCCGAGGACCCCATGTTATGATTTCCTGTAGATAAGTCTTCAGCATTCCAGCAAGGAATATTCTGTAGATTTCTCAGAAGTTACACGTACTATACAGTATTCAGCTTTGCATATTTGATGCAACTGGGTTTGGGTTTTTTGTGGGGTTTTTTTACCACTAGTGGAGTTGATATTAATTGTGTAATTCAAATAGATGGAAAGAAAACTGAAGAATTTACGGTTAGACCCCAACTCCATGCAGCACCCAACGGCTAGGGAGACGACGATCCAATTGCCCATGGATCCTGTTACTCATTATCAAGAGCAAGCAGGGAGCAACCACCAACACACATTGTTTGCAATAGCTTTATTCAGAATAAAGACAGCTTCAGACTAGCTCCCAAAAACCAACAAACTAGGGAGCCACAATGAATATTAGTTCTTTCACATTTTATACACCTTGGTTCATACTCATTAACATTCACTCCACCTATGTCTCTCCTCGGGTTCCACGCATTTCTCCTCCCATCTCAAGCTCCACCTCTGTTTACTGTTTACTTCATTAGCATGGAATTGCCTATGCATTTCATTCATTTACATACCTTTCTGCTAAGAGCATATGAGTAACACTTTGACCTCCGCTTCTTTCGGTAACTTGCTGGTTCTTTCTAGTTTCTTGATGACATCAGCACCATCTCCAAGGCCTTGCTTCTGCTTTATCTCCTGACGATAGTTGGTTGGCTGCATCTTGTTCTTCTTACACCATATATACTACATACTACCCCATTGTTAGAAAATTGCTTGCTTAAGCATTTGCAAAGTATTTTAATATATCATTCTGCCTTGCAACCAGCAGCTTTTGCTGAAACACAGATTAAAGCCTTGTTTCAGCTGAAAATCCAGCGCTTCCCAAAATCCAAATACTGTCACCCTAACATTTACTAAGAATGAAAATGGCACTATTTTCTAACTCATAGGAAAGGCAGTGTCTAAAGCTATAAATAAGAGATTTCATAGCAAATAAAAGTTACATTTTTGTTCAGAAAATAGAATCTTAAACTTCTGAGTACTGTGGAAGTCTAATTTATGTCATTCTTTGAATTTTTCTACTTAATGTTTATTTGGTTGCCCTGATGTCCAATATTATTCAGACTATATTAAAATTTATGAGAACACAGTGTGTATCGTTGTTAACTGTGAAGCTGAGAAACTAGTTACTCCTGGGAAAAAAGGGACGGGGGAGGGGAACAGAGAAAAATCATATGCGGTAAAGATAACAACTAAATACCTGGGAGTTGTAATGAAGAAAAGCATTGAGTACCATGGCATTTGTGCCCACTGATAGACTGCCAAAAGAATTTCCTACTCATTTGATAAAAAGCTTCAGAATCTGAGACTGATTTACTCCATGAGAAGAACTGGGAATAGAAACCCAAGCAGTTAGGAAAAAGACTGTGATTACCTGTTTTGGTAAATTGGAAGAACGGAGTAGAAATATTGTTTCAAAAGCTGCTGACCCCATCTACACTGTTCATCATATGTTAGTGCTCTTCAAGGCAGTATTCATTCACAATGGAATTTTGAGTGTATTTGAGATGAAGTTCTAGAGATGTCTGATGGGGAGCAATATCTTTAGAAAGATTGTTATTATTGCATTTGTCCCCTTCAATAACCCATGCTGTTGTTTTTGAAGGAAAAAAAATGTAATAACCTGTAAGGTGATGAATCATCCCCAAACAATGTATTGCAGGGGGCAGTAACCTATAGCCATTGAAGACAGTGGACCTGGTCCTCAGCACCTCAGAGAACAGGCAGCAGTGTTTCAGCCACAACAGTAGAGGATGCATCCCTAGGTCTCTATTGCCTACCTCATTTAGTTTATTCTTTCTACTGCAGGAGAGGCAGCATCTCATGTTCCTAGCTTTTTCCTCCTGATTCCCTTTTCAGTATCTGCTAATCTCCAGGGAGGTGCAGGGATGTGGCCTATGGTAGGGATGGACTGGGTTGCAAGCAGCAGCCTGCAGTAGCAAATGATTTCCAACCCCTGATGAATTACATTTTGTGAATTTTTCAGGGGAATGCATAAACCCTATAAGAGGAAAAGTGGTCATGTCTATATGTGCACTTTAATGTACACTTGCCTAGTGTACTGCGCATTAAAGCAGCACATAAAAAGTCATGCTAATATGCTAATGTGCAGTACAACAGGCTACTGCACATTAAGTATCACCTAAAAAGTGTGTGTTTGCACTACTACACATTAGCACAGCCTCATGGAAATATTATTATAAAAATTCATATTGGAGGCACTAAATTTTTGTGCATCAGGAAAAGCTCATTGATACACATGTAGACGTGCCCAGATGAGGCAACCGTATGATATGCTGATATTCATCTCAACCAAGTCATACTTCTTATTTATCTGTTAGAGGAAAAGAAAAAAGCAAGAGAAAAGCCATACCTAAGTAAAACTCAAGCACAAACTTGGGAGTTTTTCCTATTTAAAGTCTGAATAGACTTCATTGTTGATTTTTTTAAGGGAAGAGATAGCAGGATACTTTATGCTTTTCAAGATCCACGATTAAAAAAAAGAAACCCCAAAAAAACATGCTTACATTTCTCTCACAGTGTGAAACAAACCAGCTGCAGAACTCTACAGATACAGGAAAACAAGGTTCTTTGGGTAAATCTGATATCTTTTATTAGACCAACTCAAATAGTTGGAAAAATCCTGAAGCCAGAGAAGATCAGGAGGGTATCACCAGTTTTGAATACACTTGTTCTGATTCTAGTTACCCATCACTAAGTGCTTAAAAACATACTTTGTGTTATATATATAGCTGTTATTCTATGCACTGGCATTATTGCTTGTTTATTTGGGAACTAACATGTAATCCAACTATAAATATGGGAATGGATCACAAAATTTAAGGAGTATGTGTGAATTCACTCAGTGGTATAACCGTTGGGAAGAAAATCTGAAAAGTGCTTTGAAATTTTAAAGATCTACCAAGTATAACTATTATTAACTCATGCTGACAGTATCTGGAAATAAAACATACTACCACATTGAGAGTGCAAAGAGAAGTGACAATTTTCACCTGATCTGGCCAAGGAAGTGGTCTATAGCCATGGCCAAACATAAATGCACAGCTGCAGACTTCTTCAAAAATGGTTGATTGGATGAAAATCTGAACCCTCATTTCATGAGGGTTCAGAGGGAGATGTTTCAAAATAGAGTGCCTTCTGTAACTTGTGTCTACACTGCCTGCTAGCCTGTCACTATGTTCAGAATTGGAGGGGGGAAAGGAAGCGGAGGGAGTTCAGTCTGAGGTTTTTTTCAGTCCACACTGAAGGGTGGGTTGGGTGTATTGGAGTCGTCCCAAGGTGGAGGGGGGCTCCAATTCACTCATCCCACCTTCCAGCGCTGATTGGGGAACCCCTAGAACTAACTCCCTCTGCTCCCTTTCCCCTCTCCCATTCTGAAAACAGTGCAAGCTAGGAGGGAGGAGGGGTGATTGCTAAGGGAAATTGGCCACAGACTGGCAGTCATGAGCTAGATTCCCCTTCCCCCTGGAACCAGCAGTGAATTTCTATTTGGTCCAGGGGATTGTTGTAACTCAGAACACTTCCTGCAAAGTGTCCTCAGTTACAGTGGGGAGCTGCACTTCTGTCTGTGCCCTGCATGTACCTGTAACTCCATTACCTTATACAGAGAGGAGGCAAAGGGAAACATTAGGGTTTTGACATTCATGAAGAGTGGGTGGAATAACAGGATGAAAGAGTGTTTGGCAAAAAAAAAATATATATTTCTAGACAGAAGAAAATTTGAAAATAAAATAAAAGAGGAACTACACAGAGCAGCAATGACTTCATTCTTAAATCTTAGCCAGACCTACAAAATAAGTTTGAAGAAAACCAGTCCATCAACTTTAAAGCCAGTAAATTGAATCTTTTGAATTTGGTTCGGCATGCACATGGCTCAGGATTGAAAGATATCTCAAACTTTGGGGCTGTCATCAAACATGAGCCATTTATTTTTACATGCATACATTCAAAATTACTGAGTTGAAATGGAATAATGACTTCAGCTGTACACACATATTCAAATAACTGGGATAATTCTCCCAGCTTTGTTCTCCTGATAGCAAAAACTTACCTGGAGATGACTGAACATACTTTCAAAAGATGAGCCTTTGAAGAGCAGAGATTTTTGTACTGCTGACACTGCATAGCCGGAGGATCCCTGTGCATACATCGGTGTCTGCTCTGCAGGCCCCATCAGTCTGCCTGGTTACAGATGGCAGAAGTACACACGACAGTCTCAATTGACTGACCCAGACAATGTGTGTCTTCCTGAAACATAATGTGGGGATTGTGAAGGGGGAGTGTTCTGGTTCCTGCCTGGCTGGAGCAGCTGAGTCCAGTCAGTGATATAATGTCTCCTGATTGGTGGGGAACAAAGCACCTGGGATACTGGAGGATTGTGCTGTGCCTTCTCTCAGGAGAGAACATGTACAGACATTTACTATCCCAAGAGAAACTCTTCTGTGAGTGATTTAAACATGGCTGATCCCAGGTTATTTTTCTCCTAGAGTAGCCGTTTTTGCTTTGGGAGAAAAATCATTAACATTTGTACACTCATGATTTCTCCTGAGAGAACAGTGATTCTCCCAGGAGAAACTGAATATCTGTGCATGAGATCTCCTTCTAGCTTGGACTGACATGTAACTGTCAGAGACAATCTAAAAATATCAAAACCAATTTGCAAACGTTATAGTATAGCAGATGATGATGACTATACTAAATTGTAAATTGTACTAAAACATCCCCGTTCATATATTATAGACTGTTATTCCATTTGACAAATAATTTGCAATTATATTAAGACAGACGTATTTTACCTGTGAGCAAAATCAAGTATTTAATGCTATCCTTTTTAAATCTCAACCTTGCTTTTATTTTTCTTTTATATGCTTGTGTTCTTGAACTTAAAGCTTCTTTTTAAGCATATTATATTTTACACACAGAGGGTGTCTGTAGACATGTAGGACATGTGCTCTGATGCTCTCTAATTGCAGAGCATCAGAACAGACTCACCTAATTGAGATTGCTGAAGCATGCAAATTAGCATGCTGCAGCAGCCTTAGCATCTAGTGTATTCAGCATCCCCACACTTCAAAATGGTGGCGGGCCCACTTTAACTAAAGCTCAATGAACAAGCTTTAGTTAAAGTGCCCCTCCCCCCCCCCCCCCATTTTGAAGCATGGGACACTGAATACACGAGATGCTGCAGGTGCTTTAATTACAGCAGGTCCCAAGAGCCACTCTACTTAAACTGCCTTCTGCCCACATGTGGGGCATAAATAAAGATGCCCAGAGATGCACACACACACATGCACAGGGTACATAATAGTGTTTTGAGGCATACATTCAGAGTGGTATGAATGTGGGCTGAACCTACTATTTTAATGTAAATATAAAGCAGAACATGTATATAGGTTTACATGTTTATATATTGAATATATGTGCTAATTAGTTATTTTTTAAAGTTATTTAGCCTTGGTTAAAGTTACATTCACTAATAATGATAGGAACATCACATCCTCCTTCCTTTGCTCTTCATTTGCACATGCATTTCTGTTTCCTATCTTAACGATTCTCCTGTCTCCTACTTACCACCTCTCTTTCAGTGATTCTAGCTCTTTTATTCTAACTATAAGCAGTAATGAATATGCCTCCTAGACCTAGCAGTGCCTTTGGAACATTTAGAACTCCATTTGCATTCAAATGTTTATTTTCGTTTCTCTAAGAATTGCATTGAAAAATATATTGCATTTTAATAATGTCATTGTGCTGTTTTTATGCAGTGGAATATGGGTTTTCTTCTCCTAAAATGTCCAGTTCCTCTCAACACTAATTTACATAACCTTAACATAAGCTCATTTTTTCACTTCACTTTTTACAATGATAAGTTGTTAATACAGGCAAGCTCATTTCTTTTCTACTGCAGGAACATGTTAATGAGTAGTTATACTTCATTTGGCTTAAAAGATAATAACTCTAACTCTAAGTAGTTTTTAGTCATGGAACTTATGCTGTAGAACTGAAATGTCTTTTTCCTATGGGCTCATTAGATATCCAGGACAAATGATTAATTGTTGAGGATAACTTACTTCACTGAAAAATGTATGGGCTATTGTATTCATGTTAAGCAAGTAATCCATGAATGTGTCATTTGAAGTATTCAGTATCTTCATTTGCTATTTTAGGAATCTGTTCTATGCACATTTCTCTGCAAATGGCTGATCTGTTCATAGTGAGATCAGCAAGGCTACAAAATTTATTGCTGGCCTATTCCAACAGAGACTTATTCAGGGAGAAAGCTAAAATAGTGACTAAAGATTTAATTAGACTGGCTCTGCAAGATACCTTACACCCTGCTTGACAGCTAAGATAAAACCGCTCCCTGAAAATCCACAAAAGCCATTTCTTAGGACATTTATACACATGCTCCAGGGTGCAAGGGTGGGGTTACGCTTTAATTAGAATGGCTGTGAGAGCCACTGTAATTGAAGTGCCAGTAGCATCATGTGTATTCAGCATTCTGCACTTCAAAATGGCAGTGGGAGTGTTTTAACTAAAGCTCTTTTCAGTTTTGAAATGTGAGGATGCTGGATACATGTGATGCAGAGGCTACTGGAGTGTGCTAATTAGCACACCAGCAGACTCACAGCAGACTCAGTTACTTGAGTCTGCTCTGACATGTGCTTGTTAGCACACTTTGGAGCTGATGTCTATCACATGTATAGGTGCCCTTAATTTTCAGAGTTAAAGCTGGGTCACTAACGACACATCCTCTTGATCAGATGTATAATGTTCTCTGGTGGAAGTCATGAATTCAAAGAAATGCACATCATATGCAATATGTGCTAAATGTTTAAAGGAATGCCCATCTGTCAGCATATACTTTCCATGGATAAGTGGTACCATAGGACCCTGGCATAAGGGACCACACAGGTTTGATATATATAGCAGACCATTTTATAGTAAATTGATATCTCTTTTTCCTAATATGTGCCAATGCTAGTATTCATTTGGTGTATGCACTTTTGGCATATTGTTTCAACCATTTTAAGGCTATGTCACTATCTAGTACAGTGCTGTCACATGCCACTTTAACTATGAACAGATACAATCCTAAAAATAGTAGGTGAATTTACAGCCTGGTCTCATTCTAGCCTCACATATAACCTTTGTCTAGTTCATCAATGCAAACTTGTCCTTTTTTTTTTTTTTTTTTTTTGTCTTTTTGCAATAGTCCCCTTTTCATAGAGAAGCTTGGAAATAAAAGTACAAAATCTCTGCAAATATGTTTCATTCACCACACCACTGATTTTCTCAAACAGTTTCTTGAAGATACAATTCAATACAGAGGTAATCATAGCTATCATAAACCTGACTCACTATTTGAGGCAAAACTGACTTTGCTTGAAGTATGCTACATTGCCTCTACCTATAATAATAATAATAATAATAATAATATAGGGATTGGTTCAATAGACAGGAAAGGCAGAAGGGTAAAGCAGAAATAGTCTAAGAACAGAATATGTTCTGAGTTATAGTTTGCCTCACTTGAATATCAGAGAAGTCATATCTCAGTGAAGACATAAAAAAGCTTTTTCCCAGGGCCCTACTGAATGAAACAGATCAAATATTTCATCTAAGTTTTTGTTGTTTTTTTTTGGTAAAGCCAAATAGGTATGTTTTATAAACATTTTTTTCAATAACTTGTTAATTGTTGATTTTTTTCTGGTTTTCATTAAATATTATACAACTACATTATTATAATGTTCATCTTTATGTAAGTTTTCTGGTAGCATTGAGGTGATGTTGTAGCTATAATGATCCAGGAGAAATGCCAGAGGCAAGGATTTTTGTGGGCAATATCTTTTATTAAACCAACTATATAGTTGGGAGGGACACAGGTGAGATTTTGAGTAACACTACCCTTCCTCAGGTCCCATATTGTATCCTTCCATATAGGATTCTACAAATTCCACTAGATATTGATATTGTGTTTAGGTCTCATTGAGACCTGAGGAAGGGTACAGTGATACCCAAATGCATTCAGCGTACAACTCCCTTGAAAGTTAAAGAGAATTAGACACCAACATGCCTTTTGTGCCTTTGCAAATCTTCCATTTTATTAACAAATATACTTTAAGGGGAAAACACCACATTTTCTCTCTATATGGAGATGCCCTTGGAATTAGATTAAGTTCAGGCTCCTGTTTCATTACAGAATATATCAAGGAATTATTGAATAACACCTATGTTATCTATGTTGAATAACATAGATTGAGATAAAACTATGTGGCCACTGGGTGTCAGTGTTGAGGACTATTCAATAAAGAGAAAATAATTTAATAGGCAAGAGAAAACACCGTGTCTCTAAGCAGGAAGCATAATAGACTGTTCAGGTCACTTGAGAAAATTTGTGTCAGGTGGAATGCCCTGGGGGGTCAGTCCTGGTCCCAGCTTTGTTCAACGTCTTCATCAGTGATCTGGAAGATGTGATACGAGTACACCCTCAACAAGTTTGTGGATGACACCAACTTGGGGGAGTTGCAGATACGCTGGAGGATAGGGCTATGATTCAGAGAAACCTTGACAAATTGGTGGAACAGAGCAAAAGAAACCTCATATATTCAATAAGAACAAGTGCAAAATCCTGAACTTAGGACAGAACAATCCCATGCACCAGTACAGACTGGGGATTGACTGGCTAAGCAGCAGCTCTGCAGAAACAAACCTGGGGGTTATAGTGGACAATAAGCTGAATATGAGCCAACAGTGTGCCCTTGTGAAGCAGGCTAATGGCACACTGGGCTGCATTAGTATAAGTACTGCCAGCAGATCGAGGGAAGTGATTCTTCTCTCCATTTAGCACTGGTGAGACTACATTTGGAGTACTTTGTCCTTTTGGACCCCTCCACTACAAAAAGGATATGGAAAAAAGGGTGAAAGCCCAGTGGAGGGCAACAGAAATGGTTAGAGGGCTAGGGAACATAATTTATGAGGAGAGGCTGAGGGAACTAAACTTATTTAGTCTGGAGAACAGAATACGGAGGTGGGAATTTAATAGCAGCCTTGAACTACCTGAAGGATGGTTACGAAGAGGTCAGAATTAAACTGATCTCACTGGTGGCAGATGACAGAATGAGGAGAAATGGTCTCAAGTTCCAGCAAGGAAAGTTTAGGTTAGATCTTAGAAAAAAAATTGCACTAAAAGGATAGTAAAGCACTGGAACAGGTTATCCAAAGAGGCTGGGTAATGTCCAATCTTGAAGGTTTTCAAGACCTGGCCAGATAATGTCTTGCCTATGATGATCTAGTTGAGGATGGTCCTGCTTTAAGCAGGGGCTTGAATTAGATGACCTCCTGTGGTCCTTCCCAGTACTAATTCTCTGTGATTCTAAATATGCAGCCTTGGAATGAAATCCATGATTACCATAATTTTATCATTGATTTTGCAACTTTCTTCAATGTCTGTAACCCTTTTTTTTTTTTAATATCATGTAACCCTTCTTATTTGGAGGACTGGGAGCCAATGGTATCCTGTACAGTATAAACTGATGATTTATGAGTTTTAACATGTCTGAGGACACACATTCCGAAGTGTGTTATCTTCCACAAGTCATCATAATCATGTGTTTAGTTTCAAATCACTTGGATGAAAACAATGTTAATTTCCCTATTGAACATGCATTAAAGGTCCAAATCTTCAGCTGTAAAGTGGCATAACTATTGACTTCAGTCTAGCTACACAATTTACAATAGCTTAAGGTCTGGCTAAATGAATTCCTTCAAAGTTACCTGTCCTTCTGTTCCTTTTTATAGGAGATGAAGAGGTGGAAAATAATGTGTGAGAGAAGTGAGTATTGCTACTTCTATTTTATTTCAATGTAAGAACACTTTAGTAAATAGTATTTTAATTCTATTGCTAGTTATAATATCACTGAAGAACATGCCATAATGTTAAAAACATTTTTGGCACATGGTGAAAAACAACTGACTCCAGTGGACTGAAACATATGCTTAAGTGTCCTCCTCAAATAAGCAGACAAGGTTCCTTGGGTGAATTTGATATCTTTTATTAGACCAACCCAAATGGTTGGAGAATAGTTATTAAGCAAGCTATTGGGTTCAAAAACCCTTCGTCAGGCTAAGGACGCTGCAGCAGTTGGTGTGTGCTCTTCCTGGATGGAATGAAAAGTAAACAAGCCAGGGGCTGGGCTGGGCTGGGCTGGGGAGTCAGTTGCCAGGCAGATTGTAATGTATCAAAAATCCAATGTCTATGTTTAGTCCCTGATCTCTAGTATCCAGCAGGTTGATGAAGTGGAGCTCATAGGCTTGTCTCTGGGATGTGTTGTGTAAATTTCCCTTGAGGATCAGGACTGAGAGATTGGAGAGAGAGTGGCCCTCCTGTGAGAAATGTGCCCCCACCGGTAATTGGGTGTTTCTGTCTTTGATGGATTTCCAGTGTGCGTTCATTCTGGTGCGCAGTTGTTGTCTGGTCTCTCCTACATATCTGGAAGAAGACTTCCTCAAAAACTGCACCATCAAACCCTTGCTGTACTTAAGATATATCGATGACATCATCATCATTTAGAGTGAGAACCAGGAATCTCTAATTGAGTTCCACCAGAAATTCAACAGTCACCATCCCTCCATCCGACTTTCTTTAGAATACTCCAGCACCAACATCCCCTTTTTAGACACAATGATCAGTATCCAGAAGGGTAAAATACAGACCACAGTATACAAGAAACCCACAGACCAACACACATATCTGCACAGAACCAGCAATCACCCAAAACACACCAAAAAAGCTGTGATATACAGCCAAGCCCTCAGATACCACCACATCTGTACTGAAGAGAACACCCGGGATTGCCACCTCACCAATCTTAAAAAGGCTTTCACCCAGCAAGGACACTCCTCCAGAGAGGTAGATCGCACATTTGAAAGAGCCACCTGGATACCACGTGAAGAACTGCTGCAGTACAGAAGAAAAACACCCACAAATCGCACACCGCTGGTTATGACCTATCACCCATCCTTTGAACCTATACGGAAAATCCTCAAAAAATTGCAACCCATATTAGAAAAAGACCCTATTCTTAAAAAAATCTTCCCAGAGCCACCCATCCTAGCCTTCAGACAAGCACCGAACCTCGCCAACCTCATCACCAGAAGCAAACTTCCTCAACCCCAGAACACACCAAAAGGATCCAGACCGTGCCATGACAAGAAATGCAAAACCTGCCCCCACATCTCCACCACCTCCACTATTACTACACCCCACAACAGAGCCATCAGCATCCCTGGATCTTACAGCTGCACCTCCAGGAATGTAGTATACCTCATTCAATGCACCAAGTGCCCTGATGGAAGATATGTAGGAGAGACCAGACAACAACTGCGCACCAGAATGAACGCACACTGGAAATCCATCAAAGACAGAAACACCCAATTACCGGTGGGGGCACATTTCTCACAGGACGGCCACTCTCTCTCCAATCTCTCAGTCCTGATCCTCAAGGGAAACTTACACAACACTTCCCAGAGATGAGCCTATGAGCTCCATTTCATCAACCTGCTGGATACTAGAGATCAGGGACTAAACACAGACATTGGATTTTTGATACATTACAATCTGCCTGGCAACTGACTCCCCAGCCCAGCCCAGCCCCTGGCTTGTTTACTTTTCATTCCATCCAGGAAGAGCACACACCAACTGTTGCAGCGTCCTTAGCCTGACGAAGGGTTTTTGAACCCGAAAGCTTGCTTAATAACTATTCTCCAACCATTTGGGTTGGTCTAATAAAAGATATCAAATTCACCCAAAGAACCTTGTCTGCCTATATCCTTAGACCAACACGGCTACAACCTAAACCCCTCCTCAAATAAGGGTTTTTCTGAATCAGGTCCTAATTCATTATTTATTTTTATTAACTTCTTACTTATTTGGAAGCCTGTTTCTTAGAAGTAAGTGTGTTAACAGAGTAAAAAATACAGAGAAACACTCCTTTCTCACTGCCACACACACATGCACAGTGGCTGTGTCTACACGAGATGATGTCTGTAGCTTGTTATTATTGCACAGTAGGGTCATGTGGCAAAAACCATGATGTGACTGCACCGTAATGACTGCACACTAGCATCTTGTGTAGACATGGCCAGTATTTATGAAAATTAATATATATTTTTTTCAAAAGTCACTACCTATTTCCGTTATTCCTGGCATAGTAAGTAGTAAGTATTGAAATTAACTATTGATAAAGCACATGGCAGTTACACAGTCCTTGCCATGAACCTATCCAGTGAGGAGTAGAATTCCTGAACTGAGGACAGCACTGAATCCACCTATGGCAGCGGGTGTCAACTGGGGTACACATATGCCCATGAGTACTTAGAAAGTCTGTAGGGGGTACGTGTGGGTGGGTGGGGATGGACTGGTGCATGGTGGCAGCATCTCTCCTTGGGAGGAGGAGGGAAGCACCAGGCCCCACCGGCCCCACATGATATACTGCGGCGCATCCCCACCCCCCCTTCCGCAGGTAAGTCCATGGTGGGAGAGGAAAGGACTGGGTGGGGAAGGGAGTGGTGCTGGGGCAGGTGCTGCCCAGCCAGGGTGGGGTAGGGTGTGGTGTGGGAAGGAGCTGTGGCTTTTCTGGGAGTCATGGGGAAGGGGTGGCAGCTCCTGCCACTGCACATGCCCTGGGAGGGCAGGGTGGGCTGCCACTGCGGGCTTGGTCTGAGGCAGTGCTAGACTCTCCCTTGTGGGTCACGCTGGCCAGGGTTGCACTTGGGGTGGGTGGCAGTGGTGCAGGAAGTGGGGGTTAGGAGGATATGGTGAATTTTGGGGTTGCTGCAGCCCTCCCTCCCCATAGCCTCTTCCCAGCACCACCACCACCCTCCCTGAGCACAGCCCGGCCCAGCCCCACAAGGAACAGCCCAGCGCTGCCCCAACCCCAGCCCCAGCCCACAGTGGCAGCCTTTCCTGCCCCGTGCAGATCCAAGGGCACACACATCTGTGCCCTCGTGGGGTGTAGATAGCAGCAGAAGCCATGCCTCCTGGATGAGCTGCTTACAGCTTAGTCCAATGCCCCTCCCCTAGCTCCAGTCCCACTCCCTCCCTCACCGCTGTGCCCAGTCTCCTCCCCACCCCTCTTGCAGCTGCTGGAAGCCTGCAGCCAGGCTGCCTCACGGCCATAACACTGCCCCATGTTTCAGGGGGGCTAAGCTCCATTAATCCTCCCTCCTTCCGCTGTCTATGCACGCTATCCCCTTACAGCAGAACTGTGAAGGTCTGAATGGCGAGGTGTGGGAGGGGATATGTTCTATGCCCACCCTTGGCAGCACACAATTGGCTGGGTACGAGGCCAATCAGCAGCCCATGGAGCTGCATGTGTGACTGGCCATAGCAGCAGCAGCACTGATAAAGGCAAATATTTGTGCAGGTGCCTGAAAGTGGTTATTGTTGTGTGGGCCGGGAGCGGTCTGAGGCTTTCGGGGGCGCGCGGCGGGCTGTGGCCAGCAGCCCTGGCACGTGGGTCGGGGAATGCAGGCCGGTGGACTAGAATTAGGCACGGACGTGTAGCGGTTGATTAAAGATTATTTTACTTATACCGTAGATGGTCGTGGTGCAGGCAGGAGAAAACTTCACTTAAGTTGCAGTTACAAAACTCGTACGAACAAGACCCGTAGAAAAACTCGAGCCTCTTGAAATAACTTGGAAAGAGCTCTGGATACACACACACACGAAGTTTGCTAGGCTTCGTGGAATGAGCGCACAGGGAAGGGTACGTCGAGGGATTAGGCGGTGACGGGGAGAGACTAGAGGTTGATCAGGCCCCTATATCCTCCTCTAAGGCACACGCGGGATTTGTTAAGCTCCGCAGTGCTTAGAGTTCTCCACAAGATGGTTACGGAGTCTTCCCTTGCGGGGGTTCTCCTCGGAGTTCTCCAACTTGGGCGGAAATCGCTCAAGCCTCTTATATGGCTAGCAAGCCAATCGCTAGCCGCCACGTGGGAATAATTTAGAAACAGCCAATAGTGGGGAACAAATTTGCATGCGAATGGCAGGAACTCCTTTGCACTGGGGTTTTCTCTTTGCAACTGAGAATTGCACCGTGCAAAGAAAGCTCCTTGTGGCGGGAAATAATTCTGTGGTGCCAAAGCACATACAAAATCATACCCTTGGGTTATGACAATTGTAAATTGAATTAGTTCTTGATTAATCTGCTCTTGGCCCTGCTAGCTCAGTGGGACACCTATGGCAGTACAACCGCTCTCCCTGCAGGGCAGTGGGGCTCCAGCAGCTGCCGTGTTCCCAACTGCTCCCCTGACAGCCTCTGGACTTGCTGCCAGGCTCCCATTGTCCCAGGACCCAGCACAACCCAGGCCCCATTCACCCTGTGCATAGATCTGGGGGGCAGGTGCCCCCTGGGCCTCCGCCAAGCTGCGCACAGTGGCAAGAGCCACCCCCCTCCCATACCCCCCAGATGAGCCGCTTCTCGTGGCTCCATCCTGTGCTCTGCCCCGGCTATGCACTGCCTGCCCCTCCCCCTGCCTCTGCCCCTGCCCCAGCCCCACTCCATCCATTCCTCACCATGGGGGTCTCAATCTGTCTCCTCCTCCCCCTTAAAAACAAGAAAAAATATAAAGGGGTACATGAGCTGAAACTTTGAGGCAGAGGGGGTACACTTGTTAAAATTGATTGAAAACCCCTGATCTATGGAACTAGTAAGGCTAGGAGTGTAGGCTAGGGAACAGAAGTGAAAACTGAAAAGTTGTGCTGACCTCTGGGAGAAAAGCAAAACAAGTGTGCCTAGGAGATCAAAGCTTTATAAGTAGCTAGCTCTATCAGGTATGAATAAAACACAGGTACCAGCAAACTTGTCTCTTTTCTGCATTTTGATAGCAGCACTGAACAGCACTGGTACTATTCAACTAATCCTTAAGGGGCGTGAGGAAAATGTGCAAAAGACTTAGGTGCCTGAAATATAATTTAGGTGGAATTTAAACTCTTAATTTCAAATGTGCAATCTACAAACTGATTAGACACCAAAAAGCCCATACATTTCTGAGCTTTCACCAGGAAAGTGACTTAGGTATCTGAGCTCTGCTACTGCATATGCCTATGTGCAGAGCTGGGCAGTTAAGCATGTCTAAAATGCAGAGATAAAGGAACAGCTCCTATTTCACTGTACCCTTAACCCCTTTCTCTTATCCTCCAAATGACATTTAGCCAGTCGTGTCACATACGTGTCATTTTTGGTACTTGTACCTATCTCCCTGTCTGCCTGCTGAGGGGAACAACTTCAAAAGGAGGGCTGCAGAGGCACTGATCCTCAGTCTTCAACTTTCTAGATCAGTGCTTTAACAGGAGATTACTATACAAAAAATGGTCAGTAGTGTAGACTCCAGATACTTCATAGGTCCCTACAAAGTTGTGGGTTTATGAAGTGCCCTGAGGTATACTGAGCTCCAGCAAACAGCTGTGTTAGATATCTGAGAAGTTTTGGCTGACCAGAGAAGAGCACACTTTGAAGTACAAGCCAGGGCAAACAGATGAGTGCCTCATCACTAACTTGGCAAGGCACTGTGAATTAGATAGTTGTAAACCACCCTGATACAAATGACCTAGGTTCTCTTATACCATCATCTCCTCCTCAAGCTTTATTTTAAAAGAAAAGAGTGAGCCAAAAATCTATCCCAATGAACAAAGTTTTACATGATCTTGGGTTGTGATTCACTTTCATACAGGATTTCTGAAAAAGACCTTTCTCTTTAGCATTTCCTAGTTGACTATTGTGAATCCCATTCTTAGGCAAACATACAGAGTGCTTTATCAGTCAAATACTTAGTACACAAAAAAATGCTCACAAGCATTATTGTCAAATTTGCATTGTTCTATGCCATACCACAAAAGGCTGTAAGATGAGACCATAGACCAAACCATATCCTCTACAACAGGGGTAGACAACCTGCAGTATGGGTGCCACAAATGGCATGGGCAGCCTGCATGTGTGGCACATGGCAGATCAGAATGGAGTAGGCAGCAACACAGCAGATAAGCAAGTAGCAAAAAGCAGAGCAGCAGCTCTGGTGGGGAGCACAGGGCAGAAAGCATGAATCAGGGAAGCAGATCAGTAGGGAAAACAGGGGAAGGGCTAGAAAATAGTAGTAGATCAGGCAAGGGAAGGGGATCAGAGTGGTATTACTCTGGGAGGACATGGGGCTTAATTTGGGGCTGGGCTATCTCCCACCAGTGTCTTAAAAAATCTGTTTCTGATTTTATCTTTTTATTTAGGTTACAGAACAGATTCTATAGGGTATAAATATTAATTTTACAATAATTTAACAAAGTTAGACATTGGGTCATCTAGGCATTGATCATTAAAATAAATAATTATATCCTACAAATACTACCCATTCTAGTGTGCATGACTGGGGATAGTTCAATTGAAGGCAAGATTATCCTTTACACACAATAAAGCATAAGACATAATTAAAATGGTAAAAATGCAAATACATTACTGACTTGTATGGCATAATGGGGAAGTCAAGTTTACAGTAGAAAGCAAGCATGTGATAGTGAAGTGGTTGGCCCACCACTCCTTTATAATGCAACCATTGTGTTTTATATCTTACATAGTATAAAAGTATAAGTTATTTATCAGAAAATGGAAATGGATATTTCTACCTTGAAAGATGCAATGCAAGAATGGGACAAAGCAGCTGCCTTATGCATCTCTCCCTACACCCTCACCTTGTGAACTGAACCCTGGAAACTGCACAGGAGCCAAAAGGAGGGTTCTCTAATTTATAGGGGGGATTTTGGTGGGGAGAGGGTCACAGGCCAATGGCCTAAGGTGACTGGGAAAAACATGAGTGAACAAACATTAAGATACATATGCTTAAAATATACATAACAGGCTATAACAATGACTCACTGATAAAACACTTTAGGGACAGGTAGCAAAATATCAAATAAGGAACATTAACAACATGTATACTTAAGCCCTCTCTTAACTGCAGGAAGGCTCACAGAACACTCAATTACTGTATATCCAGGCTCCCCATCTCAGCCCCACTACTGTAGCTCGCAGAGTCAGCTCTGTTGTAGCTAAATGGGTTTCACTATTCATCTCCCCCTCTGCTTCCTTCCCCTTTACCCAGTAGCCTGCTGGGAATGACAGTTCCTGCCATGATGTCACAGTCCATTACACTTGCAAGGCACATAAATGAACATGGATCTCTCAAATAAAAGGTCATGGAAAGAGCATTTGGCAGACAGGACTTACAAACAAATGAACTCTCTGGATACCTATTTAACCTACATAGAGGTTAACAATGATAAAAAAAAAAAGCTGTGACTGGGAAAAGGAGATGGAACTTGAAATTCTCCTCAGATGACTATTCCCCAAATCTCTACCTTTCTTTCTCTCACACTTTTAAGGCTTTGAATTCCAAGCTATTCCTCCTGGATCATAGAAGGTCATATGTTTCAAACATGATTTCCATTTTTATGCACGTAAGTGACCAGGGTTGCTCAAATAATGTTCACTGAATACATAGTTCTATGATAATGCTCTTACTTGGTGGGTAGTGGTGGAGATTTCTTGGTACACAGCTTTATGGTCTCCACAGAGCTGAACACCATAAATCAGGTGTAGAACTGAGAAGTATATATGGAGAGGAATTGTGCTGACCAGAGGAGAGCTGGTGGGATGGGTGGGTGGTAGGGAGGGGGGAAAGGAGGAGAGCAGAGGGGATATGAGGGGTGGGGCACAGGGAGGAGAGGAGCGTAGTCTTACCTGCCTCAGCTCTCCTCACCTGTGTGGCAGTGGATACAGCTGTGGCTGCTATTGAAGCTGATTGGGTTTAGGAACTTGTAGCTGAAGGATAGACAACAGTGTAGACTCCTTGTAGCCACCCCTGGTGCCCAATTTGCTCCCCTGCCCTCCTGTAGACACAACATTGTGCCTCCCATGGCAAAGCCTTCCTGGAGGAGGGGGCATCCTTCTACCCCCACTGCCCCCAGATAAACTACTGGGCATGGTGAGGTTGTACTTATCATAACCAAGACTCCAGAGGGAAGGGAGACATATTGGCTCCTCTTTAAGACATTATCTGTCCAAGGCTGATGCTCTGCTCCTTCCCACCCCTCTGCCCCCGCCAACTCTAGTTACACTACTGCTATGAATCCAAACCTGTAATTATTCAGAGATGGGTTGTGTTACCCTCATTCACATTCAGAAGTACTTCCAGTAATTCATTCCAAAAATAGTCCCATTGACTTCAATGATGTTAGGACCAAATTAGTGTAAGTGATCATAATTTTAACAGTGACTAATGACAATATTAAGGGTTGAATATTTTTGTAGCAGGCATGATAATATAAGAAATATATGGAAGGTAAGGATTTTTTTGGTAATATCTTTTACTGGACCAACTGTATGGTTAATGTGAAGTGTATTTTTTTTTCTTCCTTTTGTATATTATTTGTAGATCAGACTGAATACCATATTAGGCATGCACATATCAGTGACATAGAAACTATGGCTTTTCAGGTAGGAACTCGTAAGGGCTAGATGCAATAAAAAATTGAGGGACTGATTCAAATCAATTTGAGACTTAGGTACTACAACACCTAAAACTCAGGAATCTTAGTCAGAAGGGCAAATCTGTTTGACAAGGTGCCTAGATATTCTCTACAGTTGATGAGGAGATGTAGGTGCCTTCACAAAAGCAAATCATGGTTAAGTATCTAGGTACACTATTTGCTCCACAGGGTATTTCAGGAAGGCTGCAGGCACATAGAAGTGGAAAATAAGGAATTTGAAAACATAAGAATGTATCTGAACTCCTACTCCTCTTGAGAACTTAGGCTTGCCTCACGGTGCACATTATGCACTTGCCCATTTACTTTAGTTCCACTTCAAAAAATGGGTGTCTAAGAGTGACAGTTGTACTGGTGCCTGCCTTTCCCCAGTAGTTCAGTGGTTAGAGCACTTGCTGAGGAACTGGTAGATCTAGGTTCTAGGCCTTTATAGCTCAAAGGATTTGAATCTACATCTTCCACTTCCTAGTAAAGTCCAATAGACATAGAAGAGTCAAGCGAACAGTTGCCTGTTCAAACTGGGCCAACAGGCAACTTAGAAGATGTCACAGAGCACCACCACCACCCCCACACACACCCCCACACACACCAGTGGGGCGCTTGCTTGGGATCACTGTGGCCTTGTCTGGTCAGAGTCACAAAATACTGTAAGAACATGAGTACAATTAACACAGAAATATCACAATAAAACTCACTGTCTGTCACAAAGAGACTTTACCTCCTGTTGGGGAGATTAACTGCAACCTAAAGTTCCAAGCAGCAAACAGGCAACTCTGCTTCAGTTAGGGCAGTTATTGGAGAGAAGGCCACTCAGGCAGAGGTTCTCTGTCCCCTCCTCAAAAAATTAAGCACTTCCTCCATCCCCATTCCAGCCCACACAACCTAGAGCACACCAAAGACTGTTCCTTTGTTCTCTTTTCAGTTCCAAGCCCCCAAACTCCTGGGCCCCAAACTGTTCTGTAGGCCTCTGTCTCCAGACTGATCCAGTTAGACAATCACCCTGTTTCTCCATTCCTGATGCATCCATTGTAATGTTTATTTTTTTCTCTGCCCCTGATATTTCCTGGATGTTATGTGCAATCCTCCCCTTTGCTGAAGTGGGAGAGGCAGCCCTGGGGGAGTGTTCTAACCAGTAGGCTACTGGACAAAAGCATTTTTTCAGTTGAATTCAAAACAAGGTGAGTGAGCTGAAAATTAGGCACTGTCCCTTCTGTATGTATCCATAACTGGAAAAATATGTTTTTCTTTGTTCTGCCTTCCCCAAAACAAGGTACATATCATATATAGGGGGAGTGTGGTATTCAAGAAAGTATAGTATTTGGATGCCTTAGTCCCAGAGTCAAATCCATAAGTCTGTTAAGCACCTAAGCCTTAGATGGTAGTTAGGGAGGGTTAGGTTTAGAGCAAGGGTGGGCAAAATATGGCCTGCAGGCCAGATCCAGCCTTCCAGCCCATTCTATCTTGCCCATGGGGCTCCTAAAAATTTTAGAAAATTTATATTTATTTGCGCTTGGCTGCCTGTCAAAGATGACAGGAGCCAGGGGCAGTAGAACCCAGGGAAAGCTGACTGCAGGACCAAGGACCAAGGCTAGCCCAGCCCCTACCACCCTCATCCCCCTACCACCCTCACTGCTACAACCAGAAGCTTCTGCTTTCTGCAGCTTTCACTGCTTCTTTGTACATGCACCGGTTGCTCCAGCACAACATGGTCCCCAGCTGCATGACCAGACTGTGAGAGCATGGGCCCATGCTGGTAACCTGAGGCCAGGAGTGGTAAGTTGTGTGTGTGTGTGTGTGTGTGTGTGTGTGTGCGTGTCCAGTGAGAGAGGGATAGAGTGTCTGTGTGTGTGTTTGATGTGAGGGAGGGTCATAGCATGTGTGTGTGTGTGTTCATAGGGTGAGTACTGCACACACATCCTACCATAGACATGCACCCAGCCCCCCCCTCGCACTGCCATACATGCAGACCCCACCCCCCTCACACACCTCAACACGCAACCCCCCACAAATCCCATACTCATCCGCACCCCACATATCCATGGGGATACCAATGATGCCTCCCCACGGGAGTCCCCCGATCTGGGCTGAAATTCTATTGGAAGCAGTCTGGCTACACTTTCGAAGGAACTTTCAGCCCACCCAAAGCCAACTTTACCAGCTTGCCAGGTGAGCTGGATTGGCACCTCCCATGCCCTGGGAGCTATTTCCGTTGGCATGCTCTGGTGGGGTGAGAGGAGATGCAAGGAGGACAAACAGAGCTGGCAGCCAAGATAGACCATCTAACTGCAGGTTTGAACTCAAGTCCCTGGGAATGGGGTGACAGATCAATTGATCTGAGAGCTCAGAGGAGCTCACTACTTGTGATAGGTGGTAATTGAAGCCACAGGCTTTCAATTATTGTGGTGGTAGGTTGTTGCCCTGTAGAGTCAGGCCAACTCTCAGGATCTCAATATTGCGCTGTTAGACAGGAGGGTGTGACACAATTGCACATATACAAACACACAAATTAATTAGGTGCATACACATGCACACTACCAGCTCAGTCACATACACATCCAAACCAACCTAGGCACAAGCATACTTATCACCAATTCAGACACATACACTATATACCCCAAAAGTTAGACACAGATCACAAATTCGTATATCCTGCACACAATGCCATATAATAATACACACACACTCACCAGTTCACACACATACAACCCACCTACATATACACATAGGTAAGCTCCTAACTTGGATGGTACAGTGTGTATGTGTGTGCTTGGGGTACCTGGAATACTTGGGGGAAGTTTCAGGTGAGAGAGAGAGAGAGTTAAAGTGTAGGGAGTGAAAGTTGCCAGAACCGGGATTAGAACCAGTAGACTAGAGGGGCCTGGGTTGAAGAACTGAGGCTCAGGGTTAACTTTAGGTTAATTGATTTTACTTGATTAAAAGACAATGCCCCAAACCTACAGAACAGGGGAGCAATGCCGGCACAGAGGCTGGGACTGGAGCCAGAGCTACGGGGGAGCTGAAAAGGTAGGTGGGGAGAGGGAAAATGGGACTAAGGGAAAGTGTGGGTGTTAAAGAGGGGCTCTGGGTGTGGGGAGCCAGAGGATGGCTCCGGGGCAGCTAGAGAAGTTGCAGGGAGAGACGGTAGGTGCTGGAGCTGGAGAAAGGCTCCAGTTGCTGGAGAAAATTGCAGGACAGCCACAAGGAGCTGGGAAGCTGCAGGGCAGGCGGAAGGCGGGGGGAATGACTACAGAAGGTGCGGGGGAAGCCTGAAAACAGAGAGACAGACAGCAAAAAATTACAGGAAAAGTGGCAGGAGAGACTGAAAGGTGGTAGGGCAGCAGGAAAGCAGAGAAAGATAGCAGAAAGTCACAGGGAAAAGGCAGTAGGAGCGTGGGGAGCAGGGGGACAGCAGAAAATCACAGGAAAAGTGGCAGGAGAGACTGAAAGGCAGCAGGGGCAGCAGGAAAGCAGAGAAAGGCAACAGAAAGTCACAGTGAAGAGGCAGTAGAAATTGATAGGAGATTGGGAAACTAGTGGAGAGGGGTGGGGGCTGGAGCTGAGAGAGAGAGAGGGATTGAGGCTGGAATTTAAGATAAGGAACGGACTGGGACACATGACACATGACACAACTCAGGGTTGCAAATGACAGTGGTTTTATTGAACAGGGGAGATGGTGACACAATGTCTTATTGGTTCTCTTGCACCCACCCACCCACACACATACAATGGCAGCAGGGGTTAGAGAGGCTTGGTGCAGGGACTGAAGTCCACTGAAGTCTAGGAGGAGGGAGAGACAGAGAGAGAGAGTCCAAATTGTAGGAGTAGGTGTGCACATAATATCTACCTTTCCAGGCTGGAAAGGGGTCCTTGTCCAGTAGGTGTTGTCCAGAGGGGGGTCTCCGGCAGGGCCTCTGGGTGGATAGGAGTTGTGGAATGGTGCTGGTCCAGATGGAGAGGGCGTCCCACTGGGTCTGTCTTCACTGCCCCTTTTTATAGGGGCAGACTTTGTGTGACCCTAGTAAAAGGAGGCATGCCTAGGCATGGGTCAGCCCCTGGGCATACTGAGCATGTGTGCTCCATGCAAAGATGTGCAGTTTTGGGTGTATGTAATGGTGTGAGTTGCTGGTTCTGCAGGGTCTTTTGTCTTTCAAATGCTGGGTTCTTGTCTCTGTTCCTGGGTGAGGTCCATGGTTCCTGGATGAATCAATGAGAGGTGATAACACAGTCATTACAGGCCATTCAGTAGAGGCCTGCTACCATTGTATTTCAATCATTCCCGATCATTCTCATTCATCCAGGAACCAATTGACATGGGACGGGTACATGACTCATACAGCTGCAACATTGGATGACCAGGCAGAGGACAGAAGATGGAGGCTTGACATATAAAATGGAAACTTGACATGACTTTGGTTCACTTACAAACACAGGCCTAAACCATACACTATCCATATGAAAAAATAAAAATCAATATGAAAATGATAATAATACAATATACAACAGCAAGAATCAATCAAACCTAATAATAATAAAATATAAAACAGTGGATATCCAAAACCAAAAACTTGCTACCAAAATAAAAATGCTAAAGCTTATCCTAAGTCTGAGTTCACTTATACTTATCTATAGGGAATAGAGAGGGAGAGAAAAAGTCAGAAATGGTTGGGGAAGGGGAGGGAATGCATTTTTAAATAAATTAAAAAAAAGAAAAACTGGGGGTTTTGCTGCAAGGTCAGTTAATTGATTCAGTGATAAGGACTGTGCAGCAGGAGGCACGAGAGCCAGTGGACTGTAGGAAGGACAGTAGCTGAGCCTGTCAGCTAAGTTTCCATCCCTTTTTTAAATTATTTGTTCATTGTTGTGGTGTTTTCCAGAGCCGAACCCACGGGAGAGACCCACAACTTTGCTAGCCTGGGTTAACATCATCCTTCCCAGAACCCAGTAAAACATCAAAGTCATGGCAGGAGAGAGCAAGGAGAAACGCCAGTCTGGCTAAGGCACCAGGAATTTCTTTTCAGTGAGGGCAGGCTCCCGGATGGCATCAGGGCACAGAGGGCCGTGTCCTTATGCAGCGATACCTACCCACACCCCACATATCCACACACACACATGCTACTTCACCCCACACCCACATTCCCACACCTATCCACCCCACCACAAAACCCTTACTTCCTCCCCCACACCTCACACACCCAGCCACCCACAGCCCCCCACAATATACAAGAGTAAGACTTCATTTTAAGCTATTCTGCAATCACCCCTATGTACACTATACAAGCATATGTAAATCAAGACAAAAATATTTTTTGAAATCAAATTAATGAATGATGTAGATGTTCAAGTTTTAGAATATAATTTGGTATTGTTCTGGTTCTGAGTTGGCAAAACCCATTTCTGAAAGGAGTACTTCCAGGGGCAAAGGGAGGGACTTCTGGTGGCAAAGGTTGGGGGTTAGGAGACAGGACTTCTGGTCACAAGATGGCAACCAGGAGGCAGGACACCTACAAAGGGACAGGGCTACATGTGTGGCCCTCGACACCTTGCCAAAACTAAGTAAGTGGCCCTCAGCCTGGAATAATTGCCTGCCCCTGGTTTAGTGACTACATGGGACAATGTGAAATCCAGGGCAATGTGAAATTCACGACACTGCCACCCTCTCATCAGGTCAGGGGCACTGCTGCAGGCAAAGGCAGGGGTGGAGTTGGGTGATGCAGCTCTGGTATTACTATTCAGGCAGCTAAGGATGTTAATGGCCCCTTAATGGCCCATTTACTTCAACGTGTTAACAATCATCTCCCCTTTTTGTCTGGTCATTCTACAAATCCGAGCAAACCTATTTAAAGACAATTTTGCTATCTGCTAGAGCTTCCTATTTCACAGCTCATGCCACTTTGCCTCCTCGCCCCATGTCCCACGCTCATGATACTCATTTTAATTTTCAGCAGCACCTGGGACTGGTCTCCAAAATCCCAGATTGTCCTGGCCAAACCAGGATATATGGTCTAATGTCTGGGAAAGCAGTTTGCACTCAGTAACATATACATCAATAATCTGTGTAAAACTCCATATTTCCTGAGGAAGGGTGCCTTATGCTTGAAAGCTTGCTTAAGATGTTGCTCAACTATACACTTGATCCAATTAAAATGTATCACCTCCACAAAGAATCCCTGACTAGACAAGATAGCAGCCAAAGCAGGATTTTTTCATTCACAATGCTTGACATAGGCCTCTCAGTTCCACCTAATTTCTGTTTTATAAACTTAAATCCTCTATTGCCTCTGGTCCTGACTGTTCTTTTGACACAGGCACAACACAAACCTTGGTGAAAACAAACAAGAATAACTACCACCATTAGGAATGAGAGGAAATTATAGACAAGAAAAATACATGTAAGTACATATTAAGTATTCGCCACGTTTGTAGTGTTTGAGAGTTTAATATAAATCCTAACCCTTAAAAAAATCATCATCATCATCAATATTCTGTCAGTGTCTCTTTCCAGGCATCTCAGTTTCTAGTTTGTTAATTCACCTAGTCTGCCAGAAAACTCCCTATAGTAACCAAACTGCAGGAACTCCTTTGTTTTCCTTCCTTCTCTCCCTTGTGTTTCATCTCAATTTCACTGAAGTAGAAAAGAGGTACTACTAGGATTTGGTACCTAATTAATTGATCTCTGCTCTTATTCATCATGAGTAAATGTTGATCTGATTATGAAAGGTAATTTAAATAGCATTCTCTTCTTTAAAAATATAAACAAGGTGATTAGTGTGGAAAAACTATGTTAACAGTTCATGGAATTGTTAAAGCAGGAAGGAAAAAAACCCAAAGATGTATATGGCAGTAAGTAACTAAACCCTTTTACATGCCATATTTATTTATGGTTGCCTTGAATTTTCGGAAAATCCTATGGAAATCAGACACAACTTTCATTGAAAGTCAGTGGTATATGAATCCTTATTGCCTGTAACTTCTTTGAAATTCCAAGCTGTGACTTTGTAAAAGAAGTATTTTATACCATACATGCAGAACTTGACTGTGTATCTGCTGCAGTAGTAAACATTACACATACAAGTACTTAGGTTGAATGCAAAAGGTCTACCAGCATCAATAAATGCTAATAAAGCTGGTAAAGGTTGTGTAATTTGCCCATAAGTAAAACAAAAACAGAAAATATTTCCATTATATCTGTAGTAACATGGCTGCAAGAATCTTCAACTTTTGAATTTCCTGACATTGTCAATTTTAGCTGAACAGCTTTAACATATTTTTTTTAAATGTAATTATAAAGCCAATCCATTTTTTTATTTACAAACCATAAGTGTTACTGAAAAATAAAATTTTTGGGGGGGTTACCTGACTTTTAAGAGTTTGTCATCTAGTCTCCCAAAGCAACTTATTCCATGAAAACAAATTCCAAGTTACAGATCATTATTGGAGTTATTGCCTTGAACTTAGATGTTTTTAAGTCTAATTTACTATATTGAAGTTTCTTTTCTGGAGGCTTATAGCGAGTTATATACAAACAGATCATTTAACAAGAGATTTAGCATATTTAGTATTCCCTTCTACAACAAAAAACAACTACAAGGTTCAGCCCAAAATTAAGGCTTTCTATTTTTTCTCAGCCAAATATTATGAAAAAAACTATTACACTTGCACAGAACATACGTACATTATGACTAAAAGCACAGCTATTTTTCAACATAGCCCTTTCTGTCAGTAGCCTTTTTCTACTGGTTAAAAAGGGCATGTATCTTGACATTGTAGAAGTCCTTGTCCTTAATGTGCAGCCACTCTTGCACAGCCTCCATCACATCACTGTCCTCAGAAAAAATTTCACACACAGTTTGCCGTTCATCCTTTGGGTTGTAAGGAAGATGGGGGTGCACTGTGCATCCAAGCATAGTTTAGATGTCAGGGGATTGATTTATATACTATTAAACTTGGCTGAGATTTTTTTACCCAGAGGGCAAGTTTATTATTATTATTATTATTATTATTATTATAATAGAGGAAGGCTATAAACAAAGTAAACAATATCCCCTGGATACCACAGGGAGCTCTTTCAAACACTCTGACTTTATCATTTCTTGTTTCACATTAGTTGTTAACTTATTTTACTCCTCTTATTTAAAGTTACTCATTGCATTTCAGTAAAGATGATTATTTCAGGTCTGTTAGTCACCTTATCTCTCTCAGTTTTACTCATTCTATTCTGGCATAATTTAGTTAAGGCCTGTTCTTTTGTGATTTAATTTACCTCAGACTCTTTTCCAGCTTCTGTATTTGCATAACTTATACAAAGGTTGACTAATCTCCTAATGGAAGGAAATAGTTACTGACCTGCAGTCCTTTTAGTAATTGAAATGAAATAGTTTGGCATACACAATAGCTGAGACTGTACATAGTTAACTAGAATCAGAAAGTGGAATTGGCACAGAACCACATCATCCTCGTTTTACTGTGTAGCTCCTCACAGCTTTAAAGGTTAATTGGGAATATTTTGCTGCTGATTTCTAGTATTGAGGTTTCCAGGTTCCTCATTGTAATTAGTAGGTCTCTGTCTGAAAGGCATTGTCTTTGGAACGTATCTCTTCTACTACACTCTGGACATGTCTACATTTGCACCATAATTGGTCCTACTGTGCAGTAGCATCAGTGCATATCTTTTAGATAACACTAATGCTTAATAGACTAATTCTACTGTGCATTAGCCATCAGCACAGCTCTCTCTGTGATGTGCTAATAGTCTACTGGGCCATGTGTAGACAAAATGAGAGGCGCGTGTGCACGACACTTTAAAGCGTACTAAATGCTTTTTCACTACTTTAATGGTGTTGGTATTTGCATGCCTGGGTGATGTATTGTGCATTAATTCCAGCCACTATAGGAAATTCAGCTGCGTAATGTGCCTTAAATGACTTGGGACGCAGCAAACTAAAACTCTTTTGAGGAGTATTAGTTTGCTGCCCCTATAGCCATGGAGCAAAGCACTTGGCTCCATGCTGCTCCACAGCTCTACAGGAAGCCCTGCAGGCAGCCTGACAGCAGCCCAGGAAAGCAGGGGCCGCCCAAGAAAAGCAGTGAGCCTGATCTCTGCCCCCACCCAGAGCCTGCCTGCCTGCCTGAGCTGCTCAGGGGCCTGGTGCTTCCTCCATGGCTGTGCTGTCCCCCAAGTCCACCAGGAGCCAGGTGCCTGTGGGTGGGTGCCACCTGTGGGAGTGGGGGGACCGCAGCTGCCATGGAGGGAAGCACCAGCCCCCCCTGCAGCTCAGGGACCACTCCACCCACCGGCAACTTGCCCTCTCCCCCCCCAGAGAGGCAGGTAAGTCAGTGGGGTGTGTGCATGACATGGGGGTTTCATCAGCCCAGCATTGAAGCAATGTTCTCAGAAACCCACCGCTTCAATTTAGGGCCCCCATTTCATCTACACATGCCCCTGTACTTCTAGTGTCATGTGTAGATATGCTCTCCAAAAAGCAAGTTTTCAGATAAGTGGTAGGATACATCTAACAATTTCACCATTGTTTTAGATGTTATTACACTGGATGAAAATATGAATTCTTGCTTATACTAGGATCAGGATGTAGAATAGGCATAGAACATGTTTTTATATGTTTGAGACTGATGCTACCATCTCAAAGCTTGTTAAACCATTGCTTGTTACAAAAACACTTTATTATATGCCATAGATGCCATAGCTGAGAGGACTGTACTTAAAAGAGACCCAGTATATTAATGATTAACAACTGATTGTAAAGATACCTGTAATATTCAGCCAAAATGGAGTGCATTAAGGATCAGATCTGACAACTAACAGTGGCAATGGGAATTTAAATAGTATTTAGTGAAAAGTAATGTCATTTCAGTAAAGTGGGGAACTGCAAATTATTGCCTTATGTTATAAGGATGGAAGCTGAGCTATAAATATGCTAAGGCAAGTCTTTTCAAACTTAGGAGCTGCAATATTAAGCACTTTGATTCATAACCAGGTACCTAATTAGCTCCTCTTACTTTCAAAGGTGCTCAGTCCCTTTCAATCTCATTGCAGTTAACTTAGGAACTATGGGTGTTCTATACCTATGAAATTAAGGACTTTTCATTTAAATGCCTACCTTTCATGGGGATGCCTAAAGTTATACAATCAAGTCTGAACATTTGGGTTTAAGCACCTTTCCCCAAGTAACATAGATGTCCATGACACAGCAAAGAAATGTACTACCTGTATGTTTCTTAGGCCCTGCTTGGTAAAGTCTTATCTCCTAATATATGTAACATTCCTTTTTTCTGTGATTAACTTTAAGTGGAACAGGTTATTTCTGGAAAGCAGGTATGAGTAGTTAATAGTTGAATGTAGTGTGGTTGATGCCTTATCTATGCTCGTAATAATGTGAATTTGAGACTGCTTTAGCTTTGTGGTGTCATCTTGGGGTTTTTTGTTTTGTTTTGAATGTTTTTATTCTGTGTGTGTGTAAGATGCTGTCTTCTGTTCAGGCACCCAGTTTGCAAAGTGGTTTGCTAGGGCTCTCTCATCAATATCTTCCCCACTTGACATCCTCTTACTCCCTAACTAGAAGAAATTTACCATCACAATCTGATCAACCATTTAAAAGATTCTCCAGATTCTACTACTTACACAAGTTTGTTAGAAATATAACTAACAAGTTTTGCACCCTGGGAAAAACCCTGCTGGAAAGCAGTGGGGTAGGAGTAGTAGTAGAGAGGGGGTCAGTTTTACCTGCCCTAGGGGGCCCAAAGTTCTCAGCATCTGCTGCTGTGGTGCAAGCCGCAATTGTTGTTACTGCTGCTTCGAATTCTGCCAATTCCAATCCCAATCCACCTGTTGCTTTAATTTCTGCTGCCAGGGCACAGATTGCCCAGGAATCTGCCATTCTGATCCCTTACTAAATTCATGCCTTGAGCCAGTGCTCTGCTTTCCCACCCCCACTTCATGGATTTCTTTGATTTCATAGACATTCGGGCTGCAAGGGACCCCGAAGGATCATCAAGTTCAGCCCCCTGCCCCAGGGTCAGGAAGTCAGCAGGGATCACAGGATGATCACTTATGCTGCTAATGCTGGTACCAAGGAACACTTCATGGATTCCTAATAATTTTCCACACATAGCAAACATCTAGTCAATGTTTAATGTAGAATGTTGATCCTTGATTTCATTTTCTCCCTGAGTCTCCAAACTGAATTAAGTGGTCCTTTGTCCTGTACTTAAAAATTATATAAAGGCAAATATCTTAAACCTAACATGTTGGCAGTGGTCTTTCAGAGCTGTTGTGCTCTCCCAAAATTAGCAATTTCCCTTCCGATGCATTATGAATTAGCATATGTGAGTCAGTTTAAGGTAATGGGTCAGGCTTCAAGAGGTTCCAAATATCTCCTCAACTGGTTTTTACTTCATTAATATATTTATCATTGGTCCAATAAAACATATCACCCTAAGAAATCCTTGTCTCTCACTTAATATATTTTCACATAGAGTATTTATACACATGATCTGAGAGTTGTTTTGTGGGGGTTGTGCTTTAATTAAAGTGGCTGCAAGAGCCACTCTAATTAAACTGCCTGCAGCATCTTGTGCATCAGCATCTGCACACTTTAAAATGACAGCAGTGTCACTTTAAATAAAGCTTGTTTGATGAGCTTTAGTTAAAGCACCCCTGCTGCCATTTGTAAGCATGGGCACACTGATACATGAGACACTGGAGTCTGCTGGAATGTGGTAATTACCACACTTCAGCAGACTCAATTAATCGAGACTTCTCTGATGCACTGTACTTACAGCATGTTAGAGTAGCCTCAGTGTTCATGAATAGGCACCCATAAGCTTTGCAGAAAATGCCTTTGTATAGTGACTTATATGGCTCACCTATGACATTCAGGAAAATCCATCTGCCTAGTCTACTTTGCATGGTAGTGCAGAAAATCTTTAACTAATCACTGATATACCAAAAGTAACCAAAGATGCTGAAATGCCAGCATCAACCATTTCCTTAAATGTTTCTAATAAACACATATTTGTTTAAAACTAGTTTCTCCTCAAATTCAAAACAACAGAGTACCATATTAGTAATGCATTAAAAATTGGTTTTGCTTGACCTGACATAATGAGATAATTATTAAAAAGGGTAAAGGTATAAAGTGCTGAAGAAATGCCATCTTTAAATAAAGTCCATCTATTACCCATGTGATAGGATAGAGTGCACTACTCAGCAAATTACTGCTTTGCAAGATCTCCAAATCAAATAGCATATTTCACAGAGAGTGAAGAAATATCTCAAGCAGTGTGTCAATATCATTCAGGTCTTTTTTACAGGAGAGATATAATTATATCATCATGAGTCAGTGGAAATTCATTTTCTCAAACACTGTCTTCAGTCCCTTGAAATAATTCTGTGGGAAAGCCAAGGACAATATTTCTATAACTCAAAAGAAGTTAATCAGTTCCTATTTTTTTCCTTTCTTTAAACTCCTGAAAGCAGCTGCTAATTCAGTTCTTCAGTGCCTAGAATAAATACTGTCCTCTAAGAATTAATATATTTGAAGGTGTTTCACAAAGTAACAGTAATTTTGAAATAAAACCATTCTTGTTTCCAATGAGTGGGAAAGTACAAAGCAGCAGAGAATAACACTATCAAATCCAACCATCAATTACAACTATGTAGAGAAGTGACGTGGTCCAGTAAATGATCATTGCACCCAAAATGGTTTTATTTCAAAATTGTCATTACTTTCTAAAACACACACACCCACACACACACACACATCCACACACACACACACCCACACACATACCCCTACATACCTATGCATATACCTATATATCTATATCTATATATAGATTGCCAAGTCACCAAGATAAGGGGGTCCACTTTGATGGACCCAGAAGTGGACCAGAATAGATAGATAGATAGATAGATAGATAGATAGATAGATAGATAGATAGATAGATAGATAGATAGATAGATAGATATTAGTGGTGTGAAGCAGGCCGTATTCAATTCAGATTCAGGACAAATCAGGGACAGTGATTTGATTCGTTGATCACTGTCCCCGATTTGATTTGGCAGAATCCAATTCTGAAGATTTGATGCTGATTCAGAGAATCAGTGATTTGGCCATAGACACAGCTTTAAATGTTTTTTTCTACATACCTCAAGGTACCAGCGCAGCTTGTGAATGCTGCAATGCTGAGGTGGATGGAGCATCCCATAGGTTCATGGTCCCCGTCCCCCCCGCACATGCTTAGTGGTAAACCCAGACCACTTCTGGGTCTGTTGGGGAGTGTGCACCCCCCTGCACTCACCAGCTCAGCAATCGGTCACAGGGGTCCCCAGCTGCCCCCCCCGAACCAGGAGGCATCAGTGGTCAAGATGGGGGGGGCATCCCCCCCTCCTCATGCTCTCTGGCAGACCTGGAAGTGGAACAGAAGTGCTTACCAGAGTAATGTGTATGTAGATGTCAACCAGGAAAAATTTGCTTCTGGTCAGCCCTACCATTAGGGGGTGCATCCAGACTTGCATGGATGTTTGGTTCCTGGGGGACAAGTAGCGGCGGTGCCTTAGCAGCCTTACCTGGGATCATGGGGGCCTCCTGGGGCTGCAGCCATGACAATTCTGCCATGCAGAGCCTGACTGGCAGCAGACCATGGCTCCAGGTGGCCTGGCTCCACTTTTGAGCATCATGCACTGGCTGAGCATGCATTGCTCCATCTTTTTTTTCCTTGTTTGTTTTGGACCCCTGGATATCCATGGGTCAAAAAAACCCTGCAGAAACACTTCCCCCCCCCCCCCCCCAGTGCAGTGCACACTTGGGTATCATGTCCTCGCAGTGTGGAGAACAGCAGACTGTGCAGTATGTGGCACTGTTCAGGGGGACAGAATAAATACTGTCCTCTAAGAATAGGTTCCTTCCAGGCCTTCCAGTACCTGGACCCAGCTGCAGGCAGCTTTTGGACACCAGGGCAAGCTCCAGCTGCCTGCAGCACACCCCCAGCCAGCTGCCAAGAGCTGTGCAGTGCTGTGGGGCATTGCCTTGTAGTGTGGCTGCCATTCCTGTATCATACCCCTCTGCTGGGTGTTGCAAGCAGCTGTTGAGGCCTGACAGCATAGGGACAGATGCATAGAGGCCTGGAGAGCTAGCACAGAAGCCCCAATGACCTTGTCATCAGTGCCACACCCCACCTCCTGGGACCACAACTGTTCACAGGAGGAGACTGGTGACCTTGTGGTGCTGTGGGATGAGGTGGAGGTGCAGTGGCAATTTTCATGGGGCAGGTGCTTCGATACCTATGTCTACAAGGGGCTGTCAGGCCAGATATGGGAGTGTGGACATGACCGGTCTGGTCAGCACAGCAGTGCCACATAAAGGACAAGGCCTGCACCCAGTGACCCATTAGCCCATGAAAGTGTGGGGATGGGGGTTTGGCCAGCAGCCACCTAGGCCAATGCTTGCCCAGCCAAGTTACCATGGTCTGTGGAGACCCATGCTTGCACAACCCCTGATCTGAGGCCAGGCACCACATGGGCCCCTGCTACAGAGCTTATCTCAGAAATGTTGCAAACTCTCACAAACAGCTTCTGGCTCATGGCTCTGGAGACCCTGATGCTGCACATAGGTAAGAGGCCACCTTTGGCAGCCAGGATGTGGCCTTAGGATCACCACCATCCACAGCCAGGGCCCTGCAGATGTGCCAGCTCTGCCAGAGGAAGATCCAGGAAAGGAGCATCCTCCTGGACCAGCTCATGACAGCTGCAGAGGACCATCTACTGAACAGGTGGGCCTGGTGAGTGAAGAACATCACCTGTGAGGATGTGCAGGATCAGTCAGATTGGGAGTTCTAGGCGCAGCTCCTGGTCCTGGAGCATGAGCATATGGAAGCCCTTTAGGAGCAGTCTGCACTCATGACCAGGGCAATGGAGACTACAGAGGATGACTGCTGGGTGATGGACACTGTCCTGGCCCTAGCTTCACCTTCATGCTGCCTGCTGCTCTGCCCCTGACTATAGCCCCACCTGGTCCCTGGCAGCCAGATGCTGCCCAGCAGAAGACCCCCTCATGGGCCTGAGGTCCAACACTGCCTCCACTGATTAGGAGCACCTTCCCTGGGTCCCCTGCCACCCAGCCTCCTTGCCTGGGCACAGGCCTGCTGCTCACCCCAGTCTATGTAGGCATGGAGCCAGAGCTGCCTGCAGTGAGGCCAGGACTGCACACCAGCACTGCTGACCATGGAAAAGTGGCTGGCCAGGGAGCCGGGAGTGGGGCTGCCTTTAAAAAAATGGCTGGTGGTGGCTTACAGGTGCTGGGGGGAGCCTCGAGCACCCACTGGTAGTGGCAGGGGCCCATTGCAGGGCCTCAGGAAGTGGAAGAAGTTTGCTGCTAGGACAGGAAAATCTGTTCCCATGTCTCTGCATGTGTAAATGCTTGTCCAGGAACCGTTACTACCCCACAGATTGATGGTTAGGCCACCCGTCTGGAGATGTGTGTTTGAGTGCCCTTAAGCTGAACAGAGAGTAAAACCCTGGCCTAGGGTATTGGGCAAAGATAAGCTTGTCCTCCTATTCCTTCTTCATTTTCTATGGAACAACATATTCTCAGCATCAAATGTTTTCTAGACATGCTCTCTCTTCCCCTAAGGAAACAGGGATGGGGGGGGGGGGGCGTATTTGCTTTTCTATATGGATTTGGATTGGAATAGGAGTTAGGCATTCCATTTTAGCTGAGTTGTTTTTGAACATGTTCAGTAGTTCAAATCTCTTTGGGTATAGATACATATATTTGGGAGATCCAAGGGTCAAAAAAGCCCACATGGAAAAAAGTGTGTGTGGCGGGGAGGGGGGTGGGGAAGGGCCGGGGGCACCCAAAACTGAAGCCTGGCCCACTGGATCAATGCCCCCACTGCTGGCCATGCTCCCAGCTATAGGAGCAGCACAGCTGCAGGTTCCCAGCCCATAGGACCCCAGCTAAGGCTGCTGGAGCCAACATAGTTGCTAGCCCCAGACTCCCCTACCCAACCTGGAGTAACTTACTGTTACAGAGCACATGTGGCACAGACATTCCCCAGGGACAAGTAGTAGTGGCACAAGGTGTGCCACTGCTACTTGTCTCCAAGAAACCAAATGTATGCTCATTGGTATATGGCCCCTGATTTCATCCCTGCATGCCCAAGCAGTACTCATATACTCTTCCCTAGTCATTTTTCTGAGTTTCCACTTCTTGTAAGCTTTTTTGTGTTTTAGTTCACTGAAGAATTCCCTGCTATGCCAAGCTGGTCTTCTAGCATACTTGCTACTCCTCCTGCACATTGGGATGGTTCAAATTCTATGCCCTCAGTAAGTTTTCTTTAAAGTACAACCTGCTCTTCTGGACTGCTTTCTCCTTCCCTGAGTGAGTTGAAGTCTATTTTTATGAAGTCCAGGATCCTTACTCTGCTGCTCTACTTCCTTTCTTTCCTCAGGATACTGAACTCAATCATTCTGTGATCACTGCTGCCAAAGTTGCCATCTACTAGTACATTTTCCACCAATTCTTCTCTGTTTCTGAGCAGCAGGTCAAGAAGAGCATGGCTTCTATCTCACCTCTCCAACACCTGCAACATAAAGTTGTCCACAACACTCTCCAAAAATGTCCTGGATTGCCTGTGCACTGCTGTATTGCCCTCCCAGCAGATATCAAGGCAAGTGAAGTCCTCCAAGAGAGCCAGGGCCTGTGATCAGGAAATGTCCACTAGCTGCTTGAAGAAAGCCTCATCCACCACATCCTCCTGTTCTGGTGATCTAAAGCAGGCACACACACCATGACATCACCTGTGTTGCTCTCCCCTCTGACCCTAATCAGAGACTTTCTCCAGTCCTATCTCCAGTTTTATACTGGAGCTCTGAGCAATCATATAGCTCTTCTACGTAAAGCACAACTCCTCCACCTTTTCTACCCTGCCTGTTCTCCCTGAACAGTTTATACCCATCCATGACAGTGCTCCAGTCATGTGAGCTATCCCAACAAGTCTCTGTCATTCCAATCACATTATAGTTCTGTAACAGTGTGAGGACTTCTAAGTCCTCCTGCTTGTTTCCCAGACTCCATGCATTCATGTACAGACACCTGAGGTAACTAGCTGATTGCCCTACATTCTCAAGAAGAATGAGAATCGTCCCTGTTGCACTGTCGTCCCTGTTGCACTGTCCTGCTTGTGCTTACACCAGGTCACCCACTTCCTCTTTTACCTCAGGGCTTTCCTCTCCAACTCTTGGCAAACCTAGTTTAAATCCCTCCTCACTAGGTTAGCAAGCCTGTCTGCGAAGATGCTCTTCCCTCTTTTCAACAGTGGGATCCTGTCTCTTCCTAGCAATCCTTCTTCTTGGAACTTCCCATGGTCAAAGAAGCTAAAGTCCTGCTGGTGACACCATCTGTGCAGCCATGCATTGATCTGCAGGATGCATCTGACCTTGTCCAGGACTTTCCCCATGACCATAAGAATTAAAAAGGACACCACCTGAGACCCCATCCCCTTCACCTTTGCATCCAGGGCCCTGTAGTCACTGTTGATCTGCTCAGGGTCACCCCTGGCATTATCATTTGCAGTCATATGGGTGAGCATCCTGGCTAGCAATTAAAGGGCCAGATCTCAGTAATCCTTCTGTGATACCTCAAATCCAGACTTGGGCAAGCAGCAGACCTCCCAAAATAACAGATAATGGTGGAAGAGGTCAGGCCAGCAGAAGGATGCCTGCACCCCTCATAGAAGGGAGTCTCCAACCACCAACACCCTTCCTCTTGGTTTCAGTGGTCTTGATCCTCCCAACCTTGGGCATGCCTAGACTGGAGTCTTCCATCATTAGAATGTGCCCTCCTCCTCCATTGCTAGGGCTCCATCTAGTCTCTAGTCTCTTTTTATGACCAGGTTATGAAATGTCTGGACACAGGAGGAGGGGTGGATGTCGTATACTTAGACTTCAGGAAGGCCTTCGATACGGTATCCCACCCCATACTGGTGAACAAGTTAAGAGGCTGTGACTTGATGACTACACAGTCTGGTGGGTGGCAAATTGGCTGGAGGGTCGCACCCAGAGAGTCGTGGTAGATGGGTCGGTTTCGACCTGGAAGGGTGTGGGCAGTGGGGTCCCGCAGGGCTCGGTCCTTGAACCGATACTCTTTAATGTCTTCATCAGTGACTTGGACAAGGGAGTGAAATGTATTCTGTCCAAGTTTGCGGATGACACAAAGCTATGGGGAGAAGTGGACACGCCGGATGGCAGGGAACAGCTGCAAGCAAACCTGGACAGGTTGGACAAGTGAGCAGAAAACAACAGAATGCAGTTCAACAAGGAGAAATGCAAAGTGCTGCACCTAGGGAGGAAAAATGTCCAGCATACCTACAGCCTAGGAAATGACCTGCTGGGTAGCACAGAGCTGGAAAGGGATCTTGGAGTCCTAGTGGACTCCAAGATGAACATGAGTCAGCAGTGTGATGAAGCCATCAAGAAAGCCAATGGCACTTTATCGTGCATCAGCAGATGCATGACGAATAGGTCCAGGGAGGTGATACTTCCCCTCTATCGGGCGATGGCCAGACCGCAGTTGGAGTACTGCGTGCAATTCTGGGTGCCACACTTCAAGAAGGATGCGGATAACCTGGAGAGGGTCCAGAGAAGGGCCACTCGTATGGTTAAGGGCCTGCAGACCAAGCCCTACGAGGAGAGACTAGAGAAACTGGACCTTTTCAGCCTCCGGAAGAGAAGGTTGAGAGGCGACCTTGTGGCTGCCTATAAGTTCATCACGGGGGCACAGAAGGGAATTGGTGAGTATTTATTCACCAAGGCGCCCCCGGGGGTTACAAGAAACAATGGCCACAAGCTAGCAGAGAGCAGTTTTAGATTGGACATTAGGAAGAACTTCTTCACAGTTCGAGTGGCCAAGGTGTGGAACAGGCTCCCAAGGGAGGTGGTGGTCTCCCCTACCCTGGGGGTCTTCAAGAGGAGGTTAGATGAGTATCTAGCTGGGGTCATCTAGACCCAGCACTCTTTCCTGCTTATGCAGGGGGTCGGACTCGATGATCTATTGAGGTCCCTTCCGACCCTAACATCTATGAATCTATGAATCTATATCTGTTCTTCAGATGAAATTGCTGCAGGTGGAGATGAAGATTTCTGCTTGCTGCCTGAGATCACAAGCTTCCAGCTTCCACCTTCCTGGGAATTCATGTCCTCTCCCTTCTCTACTTCTTCCATTGGCAGTCTTTCCTCCACAGTCCTAGAGGTCTATTCCAACACTGAATTGATTAATTCCTCATGGCAGAGGATGCTTTGGAGCCTTGCCACCTCCTCCTGCAGCTATCTTGTAAGCTCCCTGAGGGACGATACCTCACCTGGCTGCATATGTAAGGAACCTGTAAGCCACAGTTTCCACAGAGCCAAACCATGACCTGGTTGGTAGCCTCAATTGTGAACAGTCCTGCTTGGACAGACACCTCACAAGTGCATGCAGAGAAAGAGCTGGCAGTGGCAATGGCTCTGGCACTGCAGCATCCTTCAGTCATTTCTTTGGGTCTCTTAATCTGGGTATCTTGGCTTTGGCCTACTTCTTATTCTGGCCCTCTAAGCCTCAGGCCTTCTCTGTCTCACTCTTTTGGGTCATACTCTGCCCGCCTCATTCTCATCCTCTGTCTAGACCTCCAATCCCATCCTGCTTTCAGTACCACCACCTCACCCCCCCCGCCCCATTTCAACCCACTATCTAGGACTTCAGCTGTCCTGGAATTTGATTCCCTGTCTCACATCCCTGCCATTCACAGTGCTCAAAACCTTCAGTGCCTCTTAGGCACCCCTGCATGGCATCCTAACTGCCTTTACACCCACAACCTTGTGCTCCGGTAAAATTTGAACAGAGGACAATAGCAAACTGCTTCAAGCTAAAGCACTCAAACTGCCCCCCCTCCCCAAGTCACCATACTGCTGCAAGAACCACTTCCCCACTCACTGGTTCCCTTTCAACCCCTTGGGGTACCTGTCATGGCCTGTAGCTTTGACTCCCTGAAAGTGTGTGGCTCAGAGATGGGTCAGAGTACAGTCCAGTGAAGGGGTGGGGGGAATGGTCCAGTGAGGGGCCAAGAGGCCAACGTCCACCTAGGGACACCTGAGGCCTGATGGGCCAGATGCCAAGTGCATCCCAGAGAGGGCCTGGGGGAGTAGAGTAGTAGTGGATTTGGATGCCATCTGTGAGGCATGAGACATGATATAGGGATGATTCAGAGCTGTGTATTTTGCCCAGTACACCAGGGCTGCAATTAGGGCAGCCTCCTGAATTTTACAGCAACTCATTAACATCAAAGTCATGGCAGATGAGAGCAGGACAGACTGCCCTAAGCAAGGGGGACATGGATCTCTTTGGGGTGCTCCCCCTGTTACATCCTGACTGGATGCAGGTTCATCCTCTCAGCTTAATGAGCAGCCTACTGCTATTTCTCTGGCTGAGCTGCACTTGTTCCCCTGCTGCTTTCCAGGGATCTTCCCTAATGTCCTATGTTGCTATGTAACTAGCCTTGCAGTAGGCACTTTTGATTGAGATGCATTGATGGATGCATGTCAGTTTGGTTAGCTTTGCCTGCCATGGCATCGTATTGGTGATTCATGTTCCTCTTGTTGTCAATCGGGACCTCCAAGTCTATTTCGCTGATAGTGCTAGTGAGCTTAGCACTTCCAAACCTATAAGTATGATGCTGGTTGTTCCTTCCAAGGTGGAGCACACTGCACTTCTCTACATTATATGCCATCAGGTTTTGGCCCAGCCACTTTACAAGGGTGTCCAGGTTGGCCTGTATCCCCAGCCTGTCTTTTAATGTGGTCACTTTCCCCCATAGTTTGGTGTCATCTGCAAACTTTACTAGTCTGCATCTGACACCTGAATCCAGATCATTAATGATGAGGTTGAAGAGTACTGGCCTGATAACTGTGTCCTGAGGGACTCCACTGGTCACCTTGTGCAACATTGATTCTCTCCCATCAACTAGTACTCATTGGGTCCAGCCCCGGAGCCAGTTCCCCACCCATCAGACTGTAAGAGGGTTGAGGCCACAGTTCCCCAGCTTAACCATGAGGACATCATGGGAGACCAAGTCAACAGCTTTCTTGAAATCCAGATATATAACATCAACCTCATCTCCCTTATCAAGGCAATGAGTCATCTGGTCATAGAAGGTGATAAGGTTGGTCAGGCAGGACATTCCAATGACAAAGCCCCGTTGGCTGGAATTCAGAAGGTTGCCTTCTGTTGCTTGTTGCTGATGGATCTCTTGATGAATTTCTCCAGGACCTTTCCAGGGGTAGACATTAGGCTGATAGGCCTGTCATTTCCTGGATCTCCTTCCTTCCTTTTTTGAAGATTGGAACCATGTTGGATCTTTTCCAGTCTTCTGGCACCTCAGCCAAGTGCCACACATTCTCAAATATCTTTGCCATATGATGTGCTATGATGTCCACCAGCTCCTTCAAGACTCTTGGGTGCATTCCATCCAGGCCTTTGGACTTATGGATGCCTAGCCTTTTGATGTGTTCCTTCACCTGATCAGCACCAATTATGGGACCATTGTCTGGATGAATCAAGACAATGAACTGTGAGTCCATTCCATTGGGTGTAGGCCCCTGGGGTGCATCAACAAGGGGGTAAAGTGATGCCCAATGGGGAAAAGTAAGAATTTAAGGGACTAACCCTAATGGCCATAATGGTGAGAGCCCACTGAACTGCGTTAAAGTGGGCTACTGATTTTTGAGAAAAAAGTAGGCCAATTGAGAGGACAGGGCCATCTCACCATCTGATGGTACTTGACCTGATCAGACTATAAGATCAGGTTGGCATAAGGACAGGGTGAAAGGGGAGGCAGCCCTGAGGAACAATGTGACACTTGCAGAGGCAGGTGAACACCATCAAGGATCTTCCCATGTTATTTGAAGATGAAGATGTGGTGGGCAAGATGGAGGGTGTGCCCTGCTAATATGAGCTAGTCAGGTCAAGCTGTCAGGCCCTAAAAGCTGTTACTTGGAAGATTGGACCCCTAAACCTCAGCAGCACAATAAGAAGAGGCACAGCCACCTACACCAGTCTTGACTGCAACCAACACCAAACACTTCTGTGGAAGCCAAAAAACCATCCAAACAAACAATCCCCCCACCCTGTGACACTTATAGAAATAGGAGGAGAAAAAATCTCTTCCTATCCCATGTGGCAATCAGCAATGCCAAGAAGCATGGGAAAAACTAAACACCCTCCACTGTGCTCTGCATCTGAGCGGCTAGAGAACTCACCAACAATAATTGGCCATCATGGGATATAGATCAACTCCTAAAAGCTGATATAATTCCTGGTTTTATGGAGCACCTTGAAATTATGCTAGCACTGGTGAGTTTCTGTATATTACAAACAAACATGGTTTCCTAATCTACTATTTCAAAGGGTAGGGAGATTATTAAATGAGTTTGTGTAAGGCAGTGATAAAGGACCAACTCATTTGCAACCCTAAGTAGGAATAGTGCAAATGAACTATTATCAATCTGGCTGTCTCTTTTGTCCGATGAATAGGGGGCCTAAACAGTCAACTAATTTATGAACCATAATTAGAGAGGCATTATAATGGGAGACTTCTACAAGGAATAATGAGATGAAATTAAAAAACAGTTCAAGGAGGATGGCTGTAAATGAAATCTGGTTTAGAATGGAATTGTTTCCCCTAATAAGGACAGTGGAAACTCCAACACCTGACTAGCATCTTCTTTTCAGCTAGTTCCTCATTCATTTTGCAATTATTATACTAATCTGCATCTTATTTCTTAACCACTAATTTTCCATTAGGTACAATGTCAAATCTGTTACTGACGTTCATACAAATTAGATAACCTGCGGTAGACTTTTCTTTAAAAAAAATTTAAAAATCAGTTATCCAAAAAAGAAATCAGATCAGCCTAACATAATGTACCTTTAGTAAACCTGGGTGCATCTACACATATAAGTACGCTGAAGCAATACACTCTGGAGCAGTTTCAACAAAAGTAAACTACTCACATGCACAGCATCTACATGTGCACCTAGAACAGCAGTAATTTGAGTCATGGTGAAGCAGTTTACATCAGGGCTACTCCTTCCCTGCTGTGCTCTGGACTCCAGGTTCTGGCTATGGGTACCAGAAGGGCTAGTTGGGGCACAAGGGTGCTGAAATTGTGTTATGCCCCCATGGTGCTAAGGATCATTAAAGCATAATTAGCTTAGTGTAAACATGGAATACATGATACACAGACAGACTAACTTCACCAAAATCTAATTTTATTAGCACATTAAATGAATTAATAGTTTCTAAATAGAGAGAGAGAAAAGCATTTGGTTCAATGATCTCACCCAATGCGAGATGTTAACTGTACTTCACAGAAAATGTGGCCAATCAGTTCCTGAAAGTAGAGGGGTGGTCGTCTGTGAGTAATGGCTGTTTTTCAGTCCATATGTTGTTGGATGATGACACATCCCCAACTTCCTTGTTTCCCCCTTTTTATGCTTTTTTTCCCCTGATGACTCTTCATTTCCAGGTACTGTTGATTGGTTTCCCTGTTATCATCATACTGTTCAGCATATCCCTTTGTTCCAGCATACTGTCAGCATATTCCTTTGTTCCAACAAACCCATCACATGCACACATCTTAATTTGGTTTTGCCAGAGTCTTAATTTGGAGATGCCCCAGACTCCTAATTTGGTCTGTCCATCAAAGCCAGAAATTCAAAGGGCTCTGCAATTGGCCACTTCCAGCTGTGCCCCTCTTTATCACCTTTCATTAACACATCCAATCATGTCATCCCTCTGTTTTAGTTGGTTAGTGCCAAGTTCAGTTCATTTGAACTAGTAACAAGGCCTACATTTCACATACATATGCTGATAATGTCAGAAGAACATAAAATGCTTCTCACAGTGATAAGAAAAGAAAAACCATATGAAAGCAATCTCAAGGCAAGCTCAGAATGCAAATAATAATAAGTTCAAATAATAATAAGACTATACAAAAGCCTAAGAAATTATTAAATAATGCTGAATATAAAATAAAAGTTCAAACAATACTATAATTCACCACTCGAGCAGGTGCAACTAAAGCTAAATGTGACAAGCTACCCTAATATGTGGAGCTGTGTGGCTAGGCAGCAGGCAGGAGTTTGACCCCTTGCTGGCTGGGCTGACTGGATGAAATTTGCACCTGCTGTCACCATCTACACATTCATTTAATTGCAGTTAATTACCCTGCTATAAGATAGTACTGTCCCCAACAATATTACCTTATGGTGGTTTTAATTAGTTTACTGTGGCATATTGTTGTTGCATGTGTAGACAGTGACACTTTACTCTGCAGTTAATTAGTCTACTCTTCACTAAGACACATGTATAGACACAGCACCTGTGTAGCATGTTATTCCATCTTCAATTGGCTTGTGTTTTTAATACATTTCCTTCCCTTCAAATTCTGTTCAAAAGTCTTCCATACTATGGAGAACTGCTGAACAGTCTTGTAATTGCTAACATCACTTTTTGTTCTCTTTCTTAATAATGGATCTATGAAACTTCCACTTTTTTGCCTTGTTACAGTCAAGACTGTTCAGCCTATGTTAGGGAAAAGGACCAGGAATAGTTTAATCTTTTCATAGATGTTAGGGGCTGGATGGAACCTTACAGATCATTGGGTCCAGCCACCCTGCACTTGGGCAGGGACCACTGCTGGGATCAGACTGCTGGGACAGCAAGATGGGCATCAAGACACTTTTTGAAGATCACCAGTTTGGGTGACTGTGCCACAACTGGGGGGAGCCTGTTCCAAACCCTTGGTAATTGATTTATAAAGAAGTTTTTGATTATGTTGTCACAGGCCAGCTGGGCACTGTGAGTGTATCAATTTTATGAGAGGCCAACTGGACTGTTTGGTTCAGTTTTGGATTAAGGAGGCAAAGTTGGGAGTGAAGTAAAGGCAAATTTATTATAACTTACACACACACACCAGTTAACAGAAAAATAAATCTGATAAGCAGATAATGCAGTATTAAAGAGCTAATAGTAAATAACAGATAATAACAATAGACAGATAGATCAATTCTGTTGCAGGCCACCTGGGCACTGTGAGGGTATTAGCCACTGGGCTGTTCAAAACAACAGATAGACAGACATGGGTTGGCAACTTATTGATAGTTCCTCAATGCCAGGGACACGTCAAGTGATTCCAGTTAAGTTAGGTGTCCCCGATCAACACTGTCAGAAGGATTACCGGGGAAACTCCCTTGATTAGGATCTGATCCTCAGTCACACCAGGAGTCTGGGGTCCGGGCATGGAACAGAAATGACCGTTCTGTTCCCTCCTTCCTGCTAGTCACCTGATGCATGTGCTTTTTATACTTAGTCTTATGCTAATCTGTTGGTTTTTTATACTTAGTCTTATGCTAATCTGTTGGCTTTAGAGCCACTCACAATGTTGCCTTATAGCTGTTACCATATGGGATTGAAAGGTGTTAAAATTTATTATAAAAGGTTACTACCTAGACTCGGGTTTATCCAATAAGCAAATTATAATGCAGCACCTTTAGGTTTCAAATTGACATTGCTTCGCCTAAGCCCCAACCCTTTTTGGGTTTTTTTTTATTATACTTTCTTGGGATGTGCTTTCCTGGAATGTGTTGGGTGTGCCAGGCAGTTGGATCCAGTTTTTTATGGTTAAAGCTGAACCCTGAGCAGAAAACATTAGGTCACCTAATCTTACAGCTACAGCTTTGCCTATGGGACCCAGTCAGTTCCACGAACAAATAATTTTATCATTTTGGTTAAACTTATGACAGACAAGTTACATTTGCAGTTTACAAACTTACAAGTTTATATTAACTAATATTACCTGTTTAGGCAAAATACCAAATTCCTCCAAGAAGCAGATATTTATTGTTTATTAATCCCTCTGGTTCTGGCTGTCACATTATGTCTATCCTGAATCAATTTTCAATCAGCTTGTGTCCCTTATTTCTTGTCCTCCCCTGGGGGCCTTGGTAAAAAGTTGCTCCCCCTGTCCCTCATGTACACCCTTGATATAAGTATAGGCTACCACCAAGTCCCCTCCGAGTCTTCTCTTCTCCAGCCTGAACAGTCCCAAGTCTTTCAGCCTTTCCTAGTATGACTTGGTCTCTAAGTCTCTAATCACATGTGTGGCCCTCCTTAGAAATAGTCATCACTACATAAATGTAACTTGGAGCAAGACTGTGGTCTGCTCTATTTGGTAATAATTTGATAAACTGTCTTTAATAAATTACTTAGTTGTGTTTATAACCAAATGGACAACTGTTGCTACTGAGGATAGTAGAGTTTATAAGGTTTATCACTTATTGAATGAACCCAATTGTTTGATTAATTTGATTATTGTAATCAAGTATTATATTTCATTAATTGATTATAGAATTTGATTTTAATACTCTATTATATATTGATGTATCTATAATTTTGCTTTGACTTGAAAATCGTATAGCCTGACTTTAGTTTACCTGGTGGCACTAGAAGTAGTTCAGTTCTCATATGTATATATTTATTTATTTATTCATTCATTCAGATTCAAAACATTAAATAAAGGGATAGTGATTAGCAGATCCTTTAATAGGCAGTAGGAGCCAAAACTCTGTGAACCTTACTAAATTTCAGCGAGTTTTATTAGGAGCCTAGTGGCTCTTCTCAACATTAACCTTATGGTATGTATAAAAGCTTACACTGAAAGTTTCTATATAATAAACTTTCCTGTAAATACAAAGAACACTTTGATATCTTGGTTGTTGAACACCACTTTTCAAAAACTACAAATATCACATAAAAAATGTAAAAGAATTTAGATAATACAGAAAATATTCTAGAAAGATTCCCCTTCCCTCCCCCCTCCCCCCTGCTTCAGGGAGGAGGAAAGGGTTTTGTTTTCTTTGGTGATGAATGGGAAAGGGATCCACACCATTCCCTTCGATCAGAGAGAGAGAGGGAAGCTTTTTGTGGGGATCAGGATGTTTATGTTTTTCAGTTATTTCAGTTATTACTGAGGCATTGTGCTATAAATATATTTCCATTGTTTGTTACAGACTGGAACCCACTTATTTTATGGCTTATAGGACATTGTGTAGCTATAAGTACTGAGGCAATAGAAATGGATAGCAGGCATTAACAACATATAAATCTCTGCTCATGGAATTAAGGGTAAATGGTGCCTTCAGATTCAGGAGTCTTTGTTTCAGAGTCCTAAAAGTATCAAGTGAACATCTTTTCTTTTTACTAGTAAAATATATATATTTACACTAGAATACCCTAAAACCTCTAAATACAGATGGTTATATTTGAAACAAAAAATAAAATATCCAGTCTTGAATGTAGAAAAGAAAAGAAAACTTCCCTAATCTATCAACAGCAATATCCACTTCCTGATGATAAACTGAAAATAGCTTAGTGTGGGGATAGCAAATGCTAATTTTAATTGAGGACTGAAAGAATGATAATAAGGTTTGCACTTTGACTTTCTTGTTTTCCCCTTATGGTGATGTTTTAAAGTTTCATTTGCTAAATTATGATGACCTGATAAAAATATAATTACATGCATAATGTATATGTAATTTTTCATTACAGGAACACAGTTTAGGGAGATCTATGGGATTTACTGTTAATTTACTGTTCTTAAAGGAACATCGCATAGCAGTGTATTTTTTTAAAGATCCTGTAATATTTTTTTTCTTTTGATTCTGCTTAACATATTGAAAATTGCTTAATTTATCAATGTAAAAATATTTCACTCCTTGGTTTTTAAGTGTCTCCATTTCAAAATCATGTTTTCATAATTTTAATAATAATTACTATTCTGAATTAATTCAGGTAATCTATAAAACACTACCAGATGTGTTAATGACACATTTAAATTTGCCCATATTGTCTGTTTAATTTTATATTTTCAAGGATAAATAGAAAGGTAAAGAATCATTTGCTTGGACCTAAGGTCAAGGGGTTACAGGATCTCAGATTGGGATTCCTTTTGAAATTTAACAACCATGTCATATTTTTAAAAACTTGTACTTATAAAAACAAATCTAATTGACATTCATCAGGAAATGGGTGCCTAATTCCCTTAGGCTCCCTCATAATCTCAGTTCTATGTTGATTTAGGGCTTGATGTTCTGATGTGTGGAACCTTTCTGAAGTGGTGAATTCAACATGACCCCAGGGCACTAAGTGAGAGTTAAAAACACTCAGGACCTTGTAGGGCCTTTTTCCACATAACGCATTACCTAGATACATATCATGAAATGGCAGCAAAAATCACCATTTTGCTATCTTAGTCACATTTGAACATACATGTTGACCTGGTTTTACTGTGGCAGATTTTGAATTATTATGGTAAATTTAAATCACCTCCAACATGTTTAAATTTTAGTGTTGCAAAATGTGCCAGCAGGATTAGTTTTATCTTTATATTTTTTCCAATGTGTATTCCAAGACACAGGCAAAACCGGGATTTTCCCTGTTATGCCATGATTTGTCCATCACATACTACTTGGGTTCACTCAGAAATCTGTGCAATTTTTGTTGCAATAGGCCACTACATACCAGGTGGAATGGATGCAAATCTTTATGGGTTTGGCAGTTAAAGGTTCAGGTTAATAAAAAATATTATTTGTTGGTCTGAACCATGAAGGCACCAGCAGGAGACAGGAGCCTCCCCACCCGCAATGCTCTTTGCTGACAGCTCATTGCTTCATCATACTGTTTGGGCAGGCACACAGTCCTGGGGCACTGACAGGACTTTGGGAGGGGTCCCCACCCAGTGCACCATGAAACTTTTGCCAAGTGCCTCTTTGAAAGGAAAAAAAAAAAAGCTTCTCTCACTGCTAGACAATCTTTCCCCCTCACTGATCTAGGGTGTCCCATGGACTCTGCCAGCATCAAAAGTTGCTTCGCACAGCAGCCAAAAATTTATTTTTGTCTTTGATTTGGGGGATCCCCTGCCCCCCCCCAAATACTTCCCCAAGTGATGGAAGGCAATGTAGGCATCCCCCTCCCCCTTCAGGGCACTGAAGGGGCAATTCCACACCACTGGGGCAGTCAGTCAACTTTGGGGTTTGTACACCCAGAGCACCATCACAGGTTTCAGGGCACTGTTGGGGCAAGCACAAGCACACACTACGTGTGGCAGGACTTTGGGGGGTATCTAGGAATCCAACAAGATCACAGCAGGAGAGAAGACCCTCAACTCCACATCATGGGTTCAGGACACTGTTGGGGCAAGCACAAGCACACACTACTGGGCCACTGGTTGGACTTTGGGGGAGGGGGCCCAGCAAGACCCCTACTCCACCTGAAGGCATGCATGCCTTAGTTAATGTAGGGTGGATAATGGCTGGTGATCAGTGACCATTCATTAAAGTTCTTTGAGGTAATAAATGCTCTGAGCCAAAGGCACAACCCTCATTAACACCCACACTTGTGATCCCAATTATGGGGTCCCTACCTAGTTCCCCCACCCACCTAGCCTGAGATTACATGCAAAGGCAAATTTAGTCCCCCCCCCCACCCTCTTTATAGCACTGATGGGCCAAGCACACAGCACTCAGGCAGTCGAGGGACTTTCATTGATTTGCCACCCACCCAGGGCACCATCAAGGTGCCAGCAGGAGAGAGGAGCCTCAGCCCCCACTCTGCTTCATTGCACTGTCAGGGCAGGAACACAGTACTGGGCCCCTGGCATGACTTTGGGGCTCACCCACCCAGTGTACCCCCAAACCTTTTCCCAAGTGCCTCTTTGAAAAATGTGATGTTGGGTGGGGGGGGGAGGGAGATGTCTGCAGGCACTGAAAAAAAAATAGGTCTGGTCAGTCTCTCTAGGCAGCCAAAGTGTGAAGGCAAAGGTTCTTAAGTAAAAGCTATAAAATAAAAAGAAAGAAAGATAACAAAAAGGGGGTTAATGCTGTAATATAAGTTGCAACTAAAAACCCTATTGCAGTAACTGGAAATGAAGGAAACTGGGATTGACATTCAAATAGGGTAATTGATAAGAAAATGCCTCAGCCTGAGCCAAAAATGATTTGCTGACTGCCAAAAAATAATGTGCTTATGCAAGGGTCTCATTAGTGTGCACTTCATGGAGAGTTTTTTCCAAAAAAGAGCACCCCCACCTTTGTGCCTTGAGGTGCCCCTAGGATGAAACCTGGCTTTCTCTGGTCAAGGTGACGGCAGCAAGCATCCAAACAGGTTTCACCCAGCAGGGAAAAATCTGTAAAATTGGGGCTCCAGTGGAAACTCCAAAACTCCACACAGTGATGGGAGTGGGGAAAAAGCAGAAATGCTGGGGGACGGGGGGTGTGGGGTATAGATAGGCTGTCAGTCAATGGCTGCTAAAGAAGAGATAAGCTGTATTTGCATGGTTTCCAATTGTGTTGCCTGAGACAGAATTGCAAGCAGTTGCTTTTTAATGATGAATGATGCTGCATGGTAAAATGGGTTTAGAAAAAGAAAAAGCCCTTTACTAGTGTTCCTGAAAATTAAGCATGCAAATACACTTTTTGAGGAGAGCACCCAAAAATGCTTCACTGACCAGGAGAAAATGTGCCCTTATGAGGGTTCTGATTAGTGGTTGGTGCAGGGAGACCGGTATGGGACTCCAAACCAAAAAAAAAACTGGTGTTTCACCTCAAGACCTCCCCCCTCCTTATGGCTTATTCTGGCCACTGGAGCTCCACTCAAAGCTGGAGGTGAGGAGTGGCCAAGACAGCCTTTCAGGTTTTCCAGAAACAGCACCCCATGTTTCTTTCCCTGGTTACTTAGGTCCCCCTAAAATGCAGACCAGATGCCTGGGTGATGGCTGCAAGCATACAAAGGTGGTTCACCCAGCTGCCAACAATTCCTTGCAGACTTTGAATTAGGGGCTCCAGTGCAGTGCCCTGCCCCCCATTCCCCAAGAGTTCTGATTATGGGCCAGTGAAGGGAAAGTTTTTCCCAAAAAGAGCACCCCAACCTTTGCATCCCAAGGTCTCCCTGGGGTTCACCCTGGCTTTCTCTGGCCAGGGTTATGGCTACAATCATCCAAACAGGCTTCACCCAGAATAAAACAATGTCTTATGATCTTCAAATTAGAGGCTCCAATGGAAACCCCAAGAGTTCCCTCAGTGATGGGAGGGTAAAAACTGGATACCATGTAGATTTGTTGGGTACACCACTAGGAGAGAGCACCCAACAATGTATAGCTGGGTGAACGGAAGCAATTTTGGGGGGGGGGGGCAGGGAGGAGTGTAACAGAAAGCCACCTGAAAAAATAAACCAAGAAACCCCCCCCATAAAAATAAACCAATCACTAAATACATTCCTAAACTGCCCCATTCTGTAATTTAGTACTCAGAGGTCAAAAGGGCAAAATTGTTATGAGGTGCCCCCTAGCGTCTTTTACTAGTAATAACATATAAACCCATTATGAGTCTTAAATGTGTTATGTAATGTAAATGTCATGCCATTCATCATGGTACATTATGAAAGTGAAAAAAACCTAGGGAATATCTTTAGCTAGAAAAAGCCAATAATGTGGACAAGCACCCATAGAAGGTGGTCAGCAGCTGACACACTGGATCACTTAGTAAACTTGTCAGGAGAGGAAAATCATACATGTACATAGGGAAGAAAATTGGTAACAAACATGAAATTAGGTTTTAACTAATGCTGAAAACACCACTGTAGGCATGAGCTTTAGTCAGCAGGGGGCACATGCCATGCCCTCCCCCAGCAACCCGTCAGAGACTGCAGGGGGGTTCCCCACGGCCGAGCCCACTGATTGGGGGGTCCCCCAGGGCAAATCGTGAGATGGCCCATCACTGTGTCCACTTTTGGACATGGTTGTGGCCACTTCTGGGAGCTCCATTCTCCAGCTGGTGCTTGCAGGGGGGGCACCGGTGCTCTCAGGGCATGCACATGCATTCCAGTGCACTCCCTATGCATCACCACTGACCCTAGGAAATGGACCACACAATCCTGCACTACATAAATCCCATTGGATTCTATAAAGAACTGCATCACTGCAGGGCCTCACAATGGTGGATCTGACCCTAAGATGGTCATTAAATGTATGTTGTCCCATAAAAGTATTATCATTTCCAAGGTTACAGATTTTATAAACTAAATTTTCTTTCATTCCATGATGAAAGTGGTAAGGAAAGATCTTTAGCTGATCTAAACTACTTTAGTTCTCTTAAAGTCAGTGGAGCACTTTATACCCACTAAAGGCCTGATAATATTTTAGGAATACATTGATGCTTTTCTCCCCAAGTGCTCCCTTTCATTCCTTTTGTAATGAAGACAACTCCCCTCTTATGTTACTCTTTCTGTCCTTGACATTTATTGGGTTTAATTAATCTTTTATTCTCATTCTTCTGAGTTTTGTTTAAACAAATACATGCATTCCCTTGAAGGTGGGCTCAATGTATTTGTCTCTTTGATTTTAGTTCATCAAAACAGCCCCCCAGCCCTACTGGTGACTCTCACCTCTCCCAAAGCTCCCCATCCCTACTGGTGGCCCTCACTCCCCACACAGCCCCTGTGGCCCTGCTTGTGCCCCTCATTCCCCCACAGCAGCCCCACAGCTCTACTGGTACCCCTCACTCACCCCCCAGCCCCCAGCCCTGCTCATGGGGGCAGCAGTGAGGGGCACGACCCTGTACCACCTGCACTGGCTTTGTGCACAGGAGAAGTGTTGCCAGGTGTTACCAAATTTGCCCATTACTTTGGGGTGTGCTCATTTATTAGGGATAGTTTCTAGGGTTTTGGTGATTCTGTCAATGTGCTGCTTGTGTTACTATACCGAGCTGTATCTCTCCCTTCTGCAAGCCCTCACCCCCAATGGAGCTATCTTGCAGGACTCAATCTCAACGGGACTGGGTTCCTCCAGTCACCAAATCAGTCATACACACAAACAGACACAAATTAATGTGACACGCCTGACCTGGCCGGGCTGATCAACATGGACAGGCTGACACCTCATATGCCAAGAATCAGTTCATAAGAGCAACAATAAAATGCAGTCAGACACAAGCACACAGGTAAACAGAATCCCTCTGAATCCGGCTGGGTGTCCAGCTGACACCCTCATGGGCCAGCATTCAGTTCATAAGGGCACGTCTGAGTCAAACTGGGTCAATCAGCCTGTACAAGCTGATCCCCTTATGTGTTTCAAACTCAGCACGTCCCAATTTTTGGCCTCTTGACGAGCAGACCCTACAATAATTTGGGCTTCACAGGGATCTTTAGTATAGGTAAAAGAAGCGTTGCTGCAGAGCACGGGAGGAAAAAGAAGCAGAGAAGGAAAAATATACCCAATTACTACCAGTTTGACTATAAAAGTTATTTATTGCTAAGCATATGAAATATATAATAGTACTAGTAGTAATAGACATGCAAAAGAAAACCAAACACAAACAATGACAATACTACCCTGGTTTCACTAAGTATTTGGGGAAACTTAGCTCAAGCTTAACTGATACAGTTCAGGTTCAGAAGTTTATGCCTAGAAAGAAGAGAGAGAACGCTGGGATCTCACCTAGTCCATGGTACTCAGGCTGCAAAGCTGACAGGCACAGTCCGTAGCACAATCCTTGAAGAGAGAGATGATCTGTTCTTCCAGCGTCCCAAGAATAACAGGGTAGGGTGGGTGTCAGCACTTCTTCTCCTTCTTTCCTCCTGCTTCTACTTCTTTTTCTTTTTCTTAAGCACACACACTTACAGATTTTTATACCCTCAGTTCAGCTGCTTCGAAGCACCCTCAGTAGTGTAAATCATTGTCTTTTCTATTGACAAGGGGTTATCTGGTTTGGACCATCTCAGGAAACTGATTGATAATCAGGAAACACTTAAGATTAGGGAGTAACCCAAATACTTGGGAGCCAGCTTGAGATTCCTATGGATGGCAGATATACTGATGGGATATCTCATGGTTTCTTCAGGAACAATAGATAGCTTGCAGCATCAGGATTTTGGATTTTTACTTGTTGTGCACAAGCCTCAGCTTAGCATGACTTTTCCAGATCTTACTATAGTCTTTTAACAGACTTAACGCAATTATTGGGGTGCTCATAACCTTTTGTGGAGAGGACTCCCACCAGTTGTCTCGGGAAAGATATGACAACACCTGGGATTAGGGCTCCAGCAGGCTGGATGCTGTGATGAACCCTTAACCATTGTTCAAATGTTGCCCATACCCCCTCGGACTCGGTCTCTTGCCTCAGCATTCCCTAACCTGGCAACCGAGTTTTAGTCAATCAAGTTTAAATAGGCCTCCCATAGTGGGACCGGGGAATGTACGGCCCGAGATGCCTATTAAACTTAGAGGTGTGTGTGTGTCTGGGGGGGGAAAGTCCTTAGTAAATCCAGATTAGAACTGGTCTGATAAATGCTGAGCTGGGTGTGTGTGAACATAGGTTGATTAACATTTGAAGCACAGATTCTCCATCATGCAGTGCTTCTCTGGTCCCAGAATTCACTGCAGTCTCTGCTTCAGGCTTTCTGTTCTCCATCTCTCATGTAAATGAGTGGTCATCTGGTTCCATCTCGGATGTAAATGAGACCTAGGGCAGTTGTTTCACTCTTATCACCCTTATCTGGTGAGGGTCTTAGGTGCATCTCTCACTGCATCTTAATTAGTTTCATTTAGGTAGAGGAGGGGAGGGAGGGGGGGTGAGTCCTTTGTGAGTCAGACAGACTGCATCCTGTGCCAGGGTTGCCCAAGAACACAGAGCTGAGACGTAACACAGGGCAGCATACAGCTTGCAGCAACAAGCAGCTTTTCTGCATGGCCCCGCTGTGTGCTGCCACACTGGGTTGCACACACTGCACTCTGGAGGCCCAAGGGGGGGGCAGCGGGGTGGGGACAACAAGCCTGCAGCGCGCTCTTGCCTTACCCTGCTCCTGTCCTGCACATAGATCTGGGGGGTGCAGGTCCCCCCTGCCCTCTGGAGTGTGTGCTGCGGTGGGCAGCCAGTGCCACCCCCCGCCCCTGAACAAGTCACCCACAGCCTCCTCCTGCTCCCTGCTGGGACTCTGGGACTGGGGCCCAAAGCCCCATGCATTGCCTATCAGGGAATCTACCCAATGCCCAGCCCCAGCCCTGCTCAAGTCCCTCCCTATGGGAGCCTCAATCCTTGCCTCACTTACCTGCAGGAGCTGCTGTCCAGGCTGCCTGGGGCCATGTGCATATACATGCATATGGTTCCCCCTGCCTAATTGACCTCCTCCTCCTTCCTCCTAGCCCCCTGCAGATTGGAACTCTGCCAGCCTACAGAGGGCTCACTGCAAAACTACAAAATGCATAGGTATCTCTGCTAAAATGAGAAATCTGTGTTTTACTTGAGTAAAGCGGGACATTCATAGTTTAATCCATTTTTCCATGGGAAACAGAAAACCCAGATCCCTAGTGATGAGTGACCCTGGAGAGTCCAGCTGCTGTGTTTCTGGACTAAGAATCCCAGAGACCTCAGGGGCAGCAGGAAGAGGAAGTGAACACACAATCCATGCTGGCTACAAGCATGCTCTAGCATCTCTTGGCTTCTGGCTTGAACCACTGCAGGCATGTAGCTACATTTCCTGAATCAGAAGTAAATGGGTGTCCAGTTGTTTTTCAGTTTAAAGTCTACAGCTTAAACTACACTGCAAAGACTGAATCTACTCAGCATCAGGCTTTTTGATTGTCTGTACTTGGCCAAGGTGTCCTTAGATCTCACTTCTTTTAGTCATTATCCAACTTTACAGTTAGACAATGACCCTGAACATACAACATTTCTATAGACTGAGGAGATCTTCCTGCTTCTCTTGTGTTCCTCTTACTGCCATTGACTTTTTTCTTGGCATTCCTGCTGTACTGGTGAGGGGAGAGGTGATGGCGAGGGCAGTAATGAGGCAAGTGGTGGGAAACAGACACTGGAGGCAATACTTGGGGGCAAGTTTTAGGGCAGGCCGGGGAGCAGTAATGGGGACCTGAGGCGGTGGATGACAGAGGAAGCATGAAGTGGGAAGGAGTGGGAACCAGGGAAGGAGGAATCAGGGAAGCCTGAGGCAACAGGGAGGGACAGGTACAATAAGGGGTAAGTGAGGGGTGGTGGTAGGGGTGAGTTCCCTGCCTCTCTCACTGCCTGCTCCACAACCTCCACACTTGATTCCCTTTACTACCTTCCCCCCCACCACCCTCAAGTTACTCCCCAATGTGCCCCCCAACCCCTGCTGCAGCCTCAGGCTGCCTCAGTTCCTGCTTCCCCTGTTTCCCCACTCCAAGCCAACTCCAAACATTCTCTTCTGGTGAAAGTCAGTTCCTTGACCAACAGTAGACTTCTCACCTTCTACGTTGCTACTGTTGCACAAAGTAATATGGTTCTCAGTCTCTGAGTAACTTCAGTCCATTGAGCATTAACCCATACAATGTCATTTCATATGCTAAGTTACAGTTCACCCTCAATAAATGATGCACTTGCTCCCATACCCCTTGCATAAAAGGGCAGTCCCAAAATACATATGATACAGATTCTTCAGCCCCACATTCCTCACTTGGGAACACTGCCAATCTTACCAAACCCCATTTATGCTGAATGCTCCTCACAGAGAGAATATTCTGTATCATCATCCATATGTTCTTCTTTCAGTCTGTCACTTCTATATACAGTTTTGCCATCAGTCCTTCAATCAAATCCCCAACTATGATTATCATGTCTTTCTGTCTTATCATATTAATCAGCTTTTTACAGTCTTTCAAGAATTCTAATCCCACTTCCTCATTTATTTACCTTTAGGAAACACTCCATCTTTGCATAGTGGGTTACTGGCTGCCATACCCATGATTTTTTCCAGTCTTTCCTGTACATGCCCTATCTTCTTAATATTCTTCCTGCCAAGTAACAACAGAAACATGTAGTCTTCCCCACCCTGGCTATTGCCTCTTTACAGAACATACTTACAAAGTAAGTATACATAATCTTTCCAAATCTGGTATTCCCCAACCTCATAATTCCCTGGCTTTGTATAGCTCCACTGTGGCTACACTTTCTCTTTTACTGTCCCCCACAAAAAGCACATATCTGCCTCTGTACTCTCCTTATCTGCTGTCAGGTTGGTGGATACACCATTCTTGTGTAAAGGATGATTGGCAATAGTCCTGTTTTCACTTCATCCACTTTGCCCTTGAAAAACAATGTTCTGTCACTTTACAATCCCAAACTCTGCCTCATTCTTACCTCTAACTACTTCCACACCTTTGTTCCTTTTCCTTTGGTGTCCATCATGATCCTCAAGATCTTCATTACACCCTCTACCACCCACAGCCCAAACTTCTGTAAATACTCCCAATCCCCCACGCCCATCAACATACTTTTCATCATATTTAATTTTACCCCAGACACTTCACTATAGCCTTCAGTGTGCTTTAATGTCCTCTCCATTGATTCATTGTCCTAAGCCACTGTGGGTGCCTACACACATGCAGAAAGGCTGCTCCAATGTACTGCAATTACAGTGCATCAGAGCAGATGCATTTGAGTCTGCTGGAGCATGGCAATTACTGCACTCCAGCAGATTCCAGCATCATGTGTATCATCATCCCTACACTGAAAAATGGCAGTGGGGACATTTTAACTAAAGCCCTGTATGTCTGTATTATATCTTTCCCAAGCCATTGCCAAATTTTTTCATAGATTCCAATGGAATTCCATCACTTCCTGGCACCTTCCCTCTCATGCAAGCTTTTAAGTAGTCCTCCACCTCTCTTATACTTAACTTCTCCTCCAATATTTGGTTCTTTCTATCCTCTATTCCTTCCCTTTCCCCTCTCTGTGACTGAATCTACATGAGATGCCTTACTGTGTAGTAGAGAAGTTTGCTTCCTAGTAAGCATCTGTTATCTACATGTGAAGACATTTACTGCACAGTGAATTACTCTAATCAAAAGTAAATTTGCTACCTGCAAATGTAAGTAGCAAATTTACCTGCAATTAATAACTGTGCAGTAGTGCATGTGTAGACAGCAACTGGGAACTAATTTGCTCTTCATCAGCCCTGCCACTAGGGGGGCAGCCTCAAGCTAGCCCCACATTTCCAGAGTTGGGCTGGTTCTATTCCTGCCCAAGCTCCAGGCTCTTAAAAGCCTGCAGACATGCTGAGGCCAAGGGGCATGGGCTGACAGCCTGTGACCATAGCTGGCTCCCATTCTTCACTTCTGCTCTCTGACTTCTGTTCTGCTGGTTCACTTTCCCTTCCACAGCTGTCACACTCTTCTCCAAAACTGATATGGATGCTGCCCAGGTTCTTCCTCCATACAGTGCCAGATAGTAAAACCAGGTGTCCACCCAGCTGCTGCATTTGATTCTAGCCAAAGAGTATTTGAGAAATTGTCACTGATGGGGACTCTACCACAAAAACAAACAAACAAAAAACCAGGGAAGCCCCGCAAAAAAAAGATATACCATACACCTCTTGAGCACAGACCCCCTCAATGATGAGTCTTTTTCAGGTCATGGTGAACCACTACATTGCATACATTTTTACTTCTTCTTCACTCCCACAGCTGAGCTGTACCTTTCTTTCCCTCATCCAATGATTCCTGTTTCTTCTGCAACCTTAAATATCTGGAAAACATCACCAAACATGGCCCCAAACTATCCACTCAGAATCCTTCTCTCACCCCCCCCACCTTCTCCCAGCCTGTCGCACATTATTAGTGTGCTATCACTCTCCATGACGTGAAGCCAAACAATGTTGTCATATGCATTATCTACATATACATTTTTGGAGGATCCAAACACTCAATACAAGACCACCCAGTTCCAGTCATGAGTCAGGGTTAAGTAGCATGTGGATACTTTGGGGGGCGGAGGGGTTGTATCTGGAATGCGCACACATACTGAGCAGAGCTGAGCTGTGGGGTCGCCATGAAACCACCAAATGCAAAACAACACATTTCTTGTGAAAGTAAATGAGAAAACAGGAATGGAAGGGCAGATTACAGGTTATTAATGACAGTTCTGAGAGACTAAAACTGAGCATAGAACTGCAGCTAGCACCCACTGCTCCTGAATGTATCCTAGGGAGCTCTTGGGTGCTTCCTCATGAAATTCTGCATGGAGAAAGGAGCAGAAAAGGGAAAGGAAGACAGCCTTACTGGGTTCTCAACTAGAGTCAGAGGATCAGGAGCTTCAGATCATGATAGCAAAGTTTTTAAAGGACTGGGACATAGGTGGTCACCCTGGGTAGAACCAGAAGCCAAAGTAGGTATCAGGGATCCAAACCAGGGTCACTAGTCATGGGGTCTAGATCAGGCATCTATAGATATGTAAGATTAGGACATGGATGATTGGTAAATTAATCCATGAACCAGGAAACAGCTGGAGCAAAGGGATTCAGGCTGGAGTCTGAAACAAGGAGTCAGCACTGGGTGCATCTACACTTTCATTAATGCACCATAGTTACTGCACATTTAGTTTTGTACTTTCTTGATAAAGTACTAACTGAATGCTCAGTAACTACATTTAATGAGCAGTAGTGCTGGCATGTGGTTTTTGAGTGATGCTGACCAATAATAACACGCTACTGCACAGTGATATTAGGCTACCATGTAGTAGCACCTTGTGTAGATGCACTCAGTAGGTAGGAACTAGGATGCCATTGGGAACCAATACATACTCCAAGAACTGGGAACAAAACCCTAGACCCAGGGAACCCCATGCTAGACAGAGAACCATCTGTCCTGATGAGTAGCCTGCTGTGCATTGAAACAGCTGCTGTTTATAAGCATGTGGCCACACCTATGCTGGCAACTAAAGCCAGTTGCTGGTAGTTAGGCCAATTGCAGTTAGGTCCAGTCAGATAATGAGGGCTAGCCAGGGGCAATTTCAATTACCCACTGCCCTGGGTCCTAACAGAGGATCCTAAACTTTCTAGGCTGGGGTGGGCAATTATTTTGTCTGGAGGGCTGCTTAATGAGTTTTGGTGAGCTATTGAGGGCCACAAGTGTAGCCCAACCCCTTAACAGGTGCCCTGCCCCCTGGTACCCATCATAGGATCAGAAATCCTGCCCCTAACCCTTCACTTTTGCCAAAGGAAAAAGTGCCTTCCCTTGCACCTGGAGGTATTCCTTTTGGTGGGGTGGAGGTAGGGGAGGAGGGGTTGTCATCTTGGAATGAGAAAAAAAATCATATACTAAAAATCAAACACCATCTATAACATATTTTAATTGTATTTAAAAAAAAATAATTGTCCTGATTTACATGTGTTTGTGTAGTGTATGTAGAGGGGATTACATAATAACTCAAAATAAAGTCTTACTCTTGTATATTGTGTGAAGGGGGCATGTGGGGCATGATTGAGAGGTTGGGATATTTGGGGTAGGGTGCAGGGGTGCATCTTTGTGGGATGTGTGGGTGGGTGTGGGGTTTGTGGGGTGGTGTGGATGTATGGCTGGATGTATATGTGGGGGTGTGGAGGTGAGTGTGAGGAGTTTGAGGGGAGTGTGGGGTTTTGTGTGTGTGTGGGACATGTGTGGGTGGGTGTGGGCTTTGTGAAGTGTGTGAAAGGGAAGGGGAGAGCGTATGAGGTTTGAGGGGGAAAAGAGTAGGGGAGGCATGTGGAGGAGGGTGTCGTGTGTGAGAGGTTGTGGGTGCAGGGCATGTTGGGGTGGGTGTGGGGAAGTGTGGGTGTGTGTTTATGGTGTGGTGTGCATGTGGGGGCCCCTCCTCACACACACGCCTCCATGGCACACAGCCCCCACTGGCAGTGGCAGCCTCAGCAGAGGGTGACAGGCCCTCATGGAACTCATGACCTGCACAATCTCAGGGTACTTATGGCTAAGGCCAGTCCCAGGAGCTGCACTTGGCAGCAGAGAGCAGGGCCATGCTGGCCCACTTCCATCACATGGGGCTCCCCATAGTTCATGTGCAACTCCCGAGACCCAGTGAAAGCTGTGCACCATGGGAGGGAGAACCCTATGCCATGGAACAAGTGGCCTGGCCTCACTCACTGCCACCACATGCAGCTCTGAGATTCTTCCAGGAATCAGGGAGTGGGGCCATGCCAGTCTGGCCCTGTAGAAGGCTTCCCACTGCTCCTGGAACAGTCCCAGGAGTTGTACATGGTGGCAGGGAATAGAAAAAGCTGCTAGTTACATTGCATAGGGCTTTATCTGGTCAGCCTCCACACTCCCACTGCCCCAGTCCTGCACTGAGCACTCCTTCCCAACTTCCCCCCAACCTGCCCCCACTTCCCTACCTGCTACCTGAAGTGCTGCAGCAAGGACAGGAAGAGTCACTGAAGGCTCAGGAAGCCAAGGAGTTCCCTGGCAGCTGCAGCATCAGCTGCATGTGGAAGCTGTGTGGTGGCTAGGACTAGGACAAGGGCCTGAGCTGGGGCCAGGACCCTCCCACACACAAGGATGGGAGCACAGCATGCTGCCCGGTGGGAATAGGCAGGACTCTGCCCCATGTGGAGTGCAGCAGGTGTAGCCTCAGATTGGGCCAGATACAATTAATTGGTGGGTTCCCATTCATGGTCCAGATTAAATTACTTGGTGTGCCAGATTCAATCCATGGCCCATATTTTCTCCACTCCTGTTCTAGACTGGTGTGAAGTGAAGGGTCTAGTGACCCTGGGAGCTTTTTTCTGTAATAATATGCTTTGTTTGTTTAAATAAAATACTATAATTATCTGATTTTCCCTTCTATGGATTTTTTTTAATTATTTTTCATTTCTAAATGTTATAATTAGTTTTCAGGAATTTAGAATTTTTTCTGGAAAGGAAAGTGTGACTATCAATAAGTTCAGCTGAATACAAGCCAGTGAGATATAAAGCCTTCACAAAAGCCCTTTCAAAATTACTCTTCAGGGCAAAGCTACATTTTGAACTTTATAATAATAGTAGTCAACTCTACTTACTGAGGAGTAGAAATTCTGCTAAAATATATCAATTCATGTACATAAATCAATTTCCAAGCAGGGAAAAGTGGAATATATAACAAGTAAAATAATGTTTGGGGCAGATACAGCAGAAGTATTCTTGATCTCAAGGAAGCAAGTTTACTGAAGATGCTGCCATGCTTGCAATTTAGTTACTAAATATGTTTGGGTTCTAAATACATAAATGAATACATCCCAAAAGTGCAATCTTAGGAAAGTGCAATCATTTTATATCACTGTACACAAACATATGAATACAAAGCTCTTTGGCAGTCATAAAGACTAGCTAGAATTGAAAAATGCTTTCAGAATGACAGATGGAGTTCTATGGTCACTTTCATTGCCAGAGAAAATAGAAATTTACATTCTGTGTAATAAATAAGTGACAATGCTGAAAAGCAACACACAGAATTTAGAATATTTAGGAGGAAATGCTCTCTTCCAAGAGACAGAAGTTTTCATGAATCTGTGAAACACAGTATATAATCTTATGTATATTGTTAACAAATAATGTAGGAATATGAAATATTTTCCTATGGGAACTTCAAATGGCTCAAAATTGAATGGTTTAGTTTGGGGAAAAAAAACAGAAGGTTTTGAAAATAAACGGAACCTCATATAATATTGTAAAATCTGAATCCCACATACCTCTTGAAATCTTATGATTTTGGAAGAATAAAATATCTTGTGATATTTGCAATACACTTTGATTTCAGATAAGCAATATTGCAAGAACATCTCCTCTTGCAAATGGAATTATGGTGTTTATCTTTTTTGTCCTGGACACAAAGAGAAAGAACAGAGCCAAACAACAATAAAAACAGAGCAAGTCTAATAGATGTGAAAACAGAATCAGTTCCCATCATAGTTATGTGCAAGTCTAGAACTGTTGCTTCTTTTTGTGACTAAATTAATCATTTAGAGCAACTTTTACTATGGGCCAAATTATGAAAGGCTTCTTTACACACACGATAATAGGGTGTAGACATATGGTGTTCCACCGTCTGGTCCCATGGGCCAGGTGAGTGGAGTGGGACCAGTCCATGGGCCAGATCTAGCCTTGAATATCAGGATCATGCTCTGGGGCCTGGCACCACCCTCTGTCACATTTGAGCACTACTATTGGTCTCCTGAAGCCTGGTACCACTCCCTAGTGCCCCAAGGGACTGGGATTGGTGCTCAGTGCTGACCCCAGTGCACCCCAGGATTGGATTCTGGGGCCTGGTGCTGCCCCTTCCAGCTCCCCACATGCCAGGATTGGGCTCTGGGGCCTGACACCCTCTCTGCCCAGACCTGTACCCTGGGTTCAGGCACCCAATGCAGTGGACAGGACTCAGGGTTTCCCATGGGTCCGAAAAATTGACAGTGGAGGAGTGGGGCCACTACTCTCCGGCCATCAATTTTCCAGACCCATGGTGAGCCCTGCAGGCCAAATAACACAGCATCATGGGCTAGACTTGGCCCATGAGCTGGGAGTTGAGTATCCCTGGTCTAGATGCTAAGAGCCCAGCCTATACATATCAGGAAACCTGAGGCCTAGTGCTGGCTGTACTTTGTGACCTTGTGCAAGTTCCTCCCACTTTCTGTGCTACAGTCTACTCAACTGTTATATGGAGATAATACTACTGACCCTTATTGAGCAAAAGGTACTTGGATCTACAGATTAAGAGCATTATTAATTCAGGGAGTGCTTTGATAAGGGCTAACCAGGCCATAGGTGGTCCATGCAAGGGGATTGTATTCGTTCAGATGTCTACTGGGATGAAAACTAAGGTCAAAGATGGGGTGAGATGGCAGGATACAGGATACAAGCCAGGTTGAGATGAAGTTGCAATCAGGGTGTTGCAGGGCACCTCGGTACCCCCTGCTCCTAGAGAGGAGAAACTGCCAGGGAGAGAGTGAACGAGCCCTGGTCTGACATAACGAGCCCAGCTGAGGGTTGCCAGGGTAACAAGCGCAGCTGCGGGTTGCTGGAGCAACTAAGGGGAGCCAGCTGCCTGTAGGGGGCAGGGCCTGGCCCTTATAAAGCCCAGGGCTGAGGCCAGGCTGGCAGTTCTCTGCCAGCAGCCAGAGAGGCAGGAATTCACGGGGCTAACAGCAAGTACCTCTCGAGCAGAGTTAAGCCATGATGTTAAGTTATAGCCAGGTGGCTGTGGGTTGTGTTTTGAGTTACAGCTGGGAGGCTTGAAGTTGTGTTTGTGATATTACAACCGGAGGTTTGGGTGAGGCTGTTGGAGGAGGCCTCATCGGGGACTCACAAGGGAGTGTGAGGCCCCGGCACCAGTGAGGGCGCACTAGGCCCTGAGAGTTACAGGGCAGAGTCGTGAGGTCAGTTAGCTCAGAGAGAAGCGGCTGAGCCTCATAGGGACCCCAGAGAGTGTGGGGTGCCCTAGCACCAAGAGGGTGCAGTGTCCTCATAGGGACCCCATAGGGGTGGGGTGCCCCAGTGCCAGTGAGGGCGCGGTCCAGCGCCAGGAGGGCACATCATTCTTACATAGCCAGTGAAGGCGCAGTTTACGCGCCAGTGCAGAAGCAACTGGCGGCAAGGAGCAACCAGTGGGTTGCGGATGGGGAATAGAGACCCTGGGTTATGTGCGGGGTACGTAGACCCCAGCCCCAGAGAGAGGGGCGATTTTATCAGGGAGCCTGAGGTGGGCACGGCGAGCCCCAAAGAGGGGGAGTGCCATATTGGTCTATTGAGAAGCCCAAGGGGGCACGGCGAGCCCCAAGGAGGGGGAGCGCCACAATGGACTATTGAGAAGCCCAAGGTGGGCACAGCGAGCCCCGAAGAAGGGGAGCGCCATATTAGGAAGCCCAGGACGGGCGCAGCAGACGCCAGCAAGGGCGTCACTTGCGGAGTGCATAGACCCCAGCCCCAGGGAGGGGTGATTACTGAGGAGCCCTAGAGTGGGGCGATACTGAGGAGCCCTAGAGCAGGGCCATACTGAGGAGCCCGAGAGGGGCAATATTGAGGAGCCTGGTAACAGGCTAGCACTGCGGAAAACCCAGAGGAGGGCAAGGTGCTGCGGTTGCCCCGAGAGGACGGAGAGTAGCAGCGCGGTGAGCCCGCATCAGAAAGGGTGGTGGTGCGGTGGGCCTAAAAGACTGGTGGATCGAGAGGACGTCCCAGAGGGGACTAGCCTATTGTAGGGAAGGCCCAAGAGTGGGCTAGATTATAGAAGAAGGGCCCGGGAAGCGGGCGTGCAGACACACCAACGTCTTTCACATCAGCGAGGCTTGGGGCGTGGTATTAGGGGTGGTAGGAGCCACGCGCAGCCCATAAGGCTGGGGTGCTAGGGGAGCACCCGTCATACCGGGAGACCACAGGAGTCTGGAAGAACCGCAGGGACAGAGGTCCCAAGTAGCCATGCCCAGGGAGTCATAGGCAGCCTCCCAACCTTATATTTACCAGCAAGACGTGGCGGGCGAGAATAAGAGGGTGCCTTGGGTCGGCCTTGACACGGAGTGAGGGACCTCAAGGAGATCACGGCCCTCCTGAAGGACCCCGCCGTGACACAGGGCATATGGTTGATATAGTTGGTGAGATCCAAGACAGGGACAGGAACAACTTGTAACACTAACTTCTCTGTACTCTTCAGGTGACAATGACCCTCTTGAATGGTGTTGCTTTTCAACTTATCAGTTTCCCCTCAGGTTACTTCAGTTCTCTTTCAGCCCAGGGGCCCAGGCCAGGCAACTTTACTTATTACCAAAAATCCACAAATCTGTCAACCCAGGACACCCCATTGTCTCTGGCATTGGCACCATCACTGAAGGAGGGAGTTTCTGGTTATAAACTCTGTCCTATTCCCATATGCCACTGGAACTGGCAGCTATTTGAAAGACACCACAGATTTAAAGGAACTAGACTTTCTTGACAAGCTTCCAACAAACACTATATTAAATAGCATGGGTGTCACATCTCTGTACACCAAACATCTACAGAGAAGACAGATTAGAAGATATATAGAACATTATCTCCAATGAGAAAATAGCTTCTGTCCCCATTACATTCTCTTGCTTTGTCCTCACACACATCTGTTTCAAGTTTTGGGACTCCCTATACCTACAAACAAATGACACTGTCAAGGGAACATGTATACCCCCCAATATGCCAACATATTTGTGATAGACCTTGAAATTTACTTTCACCACAGCTACTTTGCCGTCCTCCTGATCTACCTCATGTACATTCATTATTTCTTCATTGTATGGATACAGGGGAAGGAATCTCTGCATACATTTCACCAATACATTAACAACTTCCATTTCTCCATCAAGCTAACTCTGAAATACTCTGGCCAGAAAATTCATTTCTTCAAAACTACAGTGAAGGTTTGCAATGGCCACACTGCCACCCTATTGTATTGGAAACAAGCAGCCACCACAGCTAACTTCACGCAACCAACTTGCATTCTAAACACACCCCTAGATCCATCAGCCAAGCTCTATGTTACAGCTATATCTGCTCTGATCCTACCATCCAGGACATACACCTTAAGGATATGAAGTGGCAATTCCTACAATTATAATACAATCCCAGAATTGTAGCCACTCAAATCAATAAAGCCCAACTCAGACCTAGCTCTGACATACAATACCAACTCCAGAACAAGGACAACATAATACCTCTGGTTGTCACTTAATGGCCCCAACTTGACATCTTAATCTTATCTTTAATGAAATCTGACTGCTTCTGGAAAAGGATGACCATCACAAAGTAATCATGAGAGGAAAAACTGTCTTTACTTGCAGGCAGGTCCCAAACAGCCTTTCTCAAGCAGCAACCTATCTAGCTCCCAGTCTTGCTGAAACATCTGGCCTTGCAATAGAACCAGATGCCTTCTGTGCCCCAACATTAATACAGACCACATCATCACTGGACCAATAAACACAGACTATAACATCCCAGGTTTATTAACTCGCAACTCTGAAATGTTCTGCTTTATATATAGAAGTAAAAGGAAGGGTAGATGTGCAGCTTATACACTAACCAAACTATGTATATATAATGTTCAGCAATCCCTCACAGTTGAGGATGATTGTCTTCCATGGCTGTCTTATCTGTGTGTCCAAATAGGGTTGATGAGGTATATTCGGGATCAACAGGCTCTACTGCTGCTCAGACGTTTTTTCATGTGGGATGTGTGGCACTGGATTCTTGATTTGGTCAGTGACATGCTGTTTCTACCACTCCTGCTTTTCCATCTCCTGCTTTTCCATCTCCTGTCATGAGGTTTCAAAGTACTGAGATCCCTGCAGTAGACTCCTCTACTTGGGGCAGTCCTGGGTGATAGTGTCTCATGAGCTGACATCCATGTTGCATTTGTTTTAAGTTGGCCCTGAGGATGTCCCTGAAGGATGTGCTTTTCTCTTGAGCATACATCTTGGCAGAGCTGGGAGAATACAACTTGCTTTAGGAGTCTGGAGTTGGACATCCATATGATGTGGCCAGCCCAAAGAAGCTGATGTTGAAAGATCATTGCCTCAATACTCATGGTGTTTGCTTGCAGGAGGACGTTAAGGTTGGTGCATGTGTCTTCCCACTCAATTTGGAGGATCTTTCACAGGCAGCATTGATAGTACTTCTCCAACAACTTTAGACATCCCCTGTATTTTGTCCATGTATTAGCCGTGTACAGCAAAGTGGGGATCATGACAGTTTGATAAACCATGAGCTTGTTTTTGGATCTGAAGTTGCAATTTTTGAACATGCATTTCTTCAGGCCACTTGCATATTTGAGGTTATGTTGGATTCCTTCATTGATGTCAGCTTTCTGTGAGAGATGGCTTCTGAGGTATAGGAAAAAATTAACATTCTCCAGAGCCTCACCATGAGTCTGGATTACCAGAGTGGAGACTGCTTATTAGGAGCTTGTTGGTGGAGGACCTTTGTCTTTGGAGTGTTAAACATCAGTCCCATTTTCTTGTATCCTTCAATAAAAATGTCAACAATTGCCTGAAGGTCTGTTTCTGAGAAAGCACACACTGTAGCATCATCAGCATACTGGAGCTCAATGATTAAGGTCAGGGAGGTCTTGGTTTTGGCTCAGAGCCAGCTGAGATTAAACAGCGTACCATACATTTGGTAGTTTAGCTCTACTCCAGCTAGAGGCTTGTTGGTGGTCAGATGCAGCATCTTGGCAAGGAACATGGACAAGATGGTTGGAGTGATAACTCAGCCTTGCTTAACTCCCAATTTAACCTCAAAGGAATCTGTAACAGATACATTACTGAGGACCACTGCTTGCATATTATCATAGAGCAGCCAGAGAATAGTGACACATTTTGGTAGTCACTCATATTTCAGAAGGATCCTCCACAACATTTCTCAGCTAACAGGGTCAAAAGTTTTCATGAGGTTAAAGAAAGTCATGTAGAAAGGCTTATGTTGTTCCCAGCATTTCTGCAGCTGGAGATCTGTGAAGATCATGTTAGCTAAACAACTTGATGCCTTAAACCCACACTGAAATTCTGGGAGGAGCTCTTCAGCAAGTGGAAGGAAATGTTTCAGGAGTTTTCTTGCAATTACTCTGGTGGAAAGGAAGGTGATCCCTCTGTGTTTTTCACAGTCAAACCTGTCTCCTTTTCTGAAGATTGCCAGAATCATGATGTCCCTGAGGTAGTCTGGGGTTTCCTCATCATTCCAGATCCTTAAGATGAGGGCAGAAAGCTGTGATGTGAGCTTCTCTCCACCCTGTTTCAAGATTTCAGTCGGGATTCCATCTGCTTCAGATGCCTTGTTGTTCTTCATCTGCTTGATGGCTTTCCTTACTCATCAAGGGTTGGAGGGATTCTGAGATCATCTCTGACTGGGTGTTGAGGGATTGAGTCAAGAACACTCTTGGCATCACCAGAGTCTCAACTGAAAAGGTCTTCAAAATGCTCCTTTCAATGGGCATTGATGGCTCCTCTTTTCTCGATCAAGTCTCTTCTATCCTTAGGTCTCAAGGCGGGGTAGTCCCTGAGTGCTCAGACTATAGATGGCTTTGGTGGCACTGAAAAAAAACATACGTATTGTAGATGTGAAAAACATGTTGAATCCTCACTCTTTTTTCCCTTGCTCTTTTCCCTTGCTTTTTTCCCATTTTTTTCCCCACTATTTGCCCTTGCTTTTCTCCCACTCTTTTTTCCTGTCCTTTTCCTTTGCTGATTTATGGTGAGCCCAGACACTGAAAGAATTTGTCTTCCAGCTGATACATTGCTTACGTATGCCCAAGTTAGAGATTTAACTGGGCATAAGGCTTAAGACGCTAAAGTCAGCAGAAGTGTAATGTTTATTTTAACTAACATCAGCAAAATGACATGTTTGTTTAACAAAATTGCTGGACCTAGTGGAATTTAGTGCTTTAAATGGTTAATCATTTATCTAATCATTTGACCATTTATTTAGTTGTGGAATACAGGAACTCAAACCAGACAGGGGAGGAAACCAGTGATATAGCCAGAGGGAAAATGCAACATTAGGCTTTTAAGATGAGTAACCGCAAGTGACTGAAGATAGTAGGGGTGACAACCTCACGCAGGTGCAGAGTGGAAATTTTCATGGTAATGGGCTAATGCATAGCCAATTCCATGGAAATAAGGCAGGGGTGGAGCCATGGGCATAACAGTCGGGGGAGGAGACTGGGCATAGTTTAATGCTAATGAGTGTGGACTGGAATGTATAAATGTATGAATGCAATGATTTTCCGGGCTGCTCCCCAGTTGGGTGGGGACCCACCCGAAGTTGCCACCACTTCAATAAAGTTGTTGAATGCAGTGTGTGCTTGAGTTTGCTCCATGAGGCCATGCTCATGATTCCATGGGGAATTGGTTTGTCACTCCCTAGTCATTGGGCCTGACATGGAGTCGAGGTTTAACAGGCACTTGTGAAAGAGGTCTTGCTTGTTTGGTTCTTGAGTCCTTCAACGTTGATCTTTCACTGGCATTGCTTCTGCTGCAGCCACCATTTGGGAGCCAGTTTGAGTAACATATCCAAGTGGATGAATCAGTGATCAGTCCAGCAATCATCAGCAACTAGCATAGCTCAGGAGATTAAGACATCTTTGTGATCCTAGGCACAAATCAACATAGTCAATCAGGTGCCATTGCTTAAATCATGAGTGTTGCCATGATGTCCTGTGCCTGCTTTTCTGTATTCTGCTACTACAAGGCCATCCTGAGGCCGTGCTCAGTAACACAAGCTGCGGTATGGATGGAGTGCAGCAAAAGGGCACAGCAGCCCCCTTGGCTTTTCAGGGAACTAGCAGACCACCTGAATCTAAAAAGAAAGGCCTACAAAGGATGGAGGATGGGATCCACCTCTAAGGAGGAATATTCTGCACTGGTTTGAACCTGCAGAGACCAAACCAGGAAAGCCAAGGCTGCAACTGAATTCCAACTGGCTACAAGTATCAAGGACAATAAAAAGTCCTTTTTTAAATATGTGGAGAGCTGGAGGAAAAGCAAGGTAACATTGGACCCCTGCTAAACCAGATGGGACATCTGACAACCGACGCCCATGAAAAAGCCAACTTGCTAAATGAATACTTTGCATCAGTCTTTCACCAGTCCGAAGGGATGCCCCTGCCCATTACAAGACAGGAAGGCTTGGGTGAGGGAGATTCCTTACCCTCCATCAATGCTGACCTTGTGAAGGAACACCTTGAGAGGCTGGATACCTTCAAGTCAGCCGGCCCTGACTTACACCTCAGAGTGCTTAAGGAGCTGGCGAGCATCATAGCCCAGCCCCTGGCATGGATCATCAAGAACTCCTGGTGCTCCGGTGAAGTGTCCAAAGATTGGAAGAAGGCCAATGTGGTGCCTATCTTCAAGAAGGGGAATAAAGTGGATCCAGCAAACTACAGGCCCATCAGCCTGACCTCTATCCCTGGGAAGGTCCTAGAAAAGATTATCAAAGAGACCATTCTCAACAGACTGGCTGATGGCAAAATCCTGAGGGATAGCCCGCACATGTTTGTTGCAGGTAGTTCTTGCTTGACCAAACTTATTTCCTTTTACAACCAGGTGACCTATCACTTGGACTAGGGGGAAGAGATTTATATCATATATCTTGACTTTAAAAAGCGTTCAATCTGGTATCCCATGATCACCCCTTGGCAAAACTGGCCAACTGCAGCCTCAGCTTCTCCACAATCCACTGGCTGGGGAATTAGCTATGCAGTCAGACCCAGAAAGTGGTGGTTGATGAAAGTCAATTGTCGTGGTGCCCTGTGACCAGTTGCGTCCTTGGGCCTATATTGTTCAACATCTTCATTAATGATGTGGACATTGGTGTCAGAAGCAGACTGGCCAAGTTTGCCGACAACACCAAACTTTGGGGTAAAGTGTCCACACCTGAGGACAGGAGGGCAATCCAGGTTGACCTCAACAGGCTCAAGAAATGGGCAGATGAGAACCTGAAGGCATTTAACACCGAAAAATGCAAGGATCTCCACCATGCTTATAGGCTCAGCAGTGCTACACTGGCTAGCACTTCATACAAAAGGGACTTGGGGGTCATGACTGACCACAAGATGAACATGAGCCTTCAATGTGATGCTGTGGCTAGGAAGGCAAGCAAAATGCTGGCTTGCATCCATAGATGCTTCTTGAGCAAATCCCAGGGCATCATTCTCCCATTGTACTCGGCCCTGGTGAGGCTGCAGCTGGAGTACTGCGCCCAGTTTTGGGCTTCACAATTCAAAAAGGATGCAGAGAAGCTTGAGAGAGTCCAGAGGAGAGCCACACGCATGATAAGAGGTCAGGAAAAAAGACCTTATGATGAGAGGCTGAGAGCTAGGGGACTCTTCAGCCTGGAAATGCGCAGGCTCAGGGGTGACCTGATGGCCCCCTGTAAGTTTATTGGGGTGGTCATCAGGATCTGGGGGAATGTCTGTTCACCAGAGCACCCCAAGGGATGACGAGATTGAAAAGTTACAAACTCCTCCTTTCAAGAGACATTTGGACATCAGTCTTGCTAGGATCCTATGACCCCTGCTGACTTCCTTCCCTTTGGGCAGGGGGCTGGACTCGATGATCTTCCAAGGTCCCTTCCAGCCCTAATGTCTAAGTTTGTTGATAGATGTCAAGGATAAGGGGGAAGAGGGAAAGGGGAGGTGAGGGAGCAAAGGCTTCATGTGGAGGAAGATTGGGGTAGAGGCTGAAGGAGGAGATGGCAGGGTACAGATATTTTGTGGGGAGCAGGCAGCAGCTACAGCCCCAACCAGGTAGGGGCTGGATCCCAAGCCACAGCAGCTTGCAGCCCTCCTTCCACCCACATATGCAATACTAAAATATTGGACACCCCTCCCATGTTTTTAAATGGGGAAAAAACCTTGTTTTAAAAGTAAGTATGGTATATATTTTGGCTAGTGTATAAAATGCAAATCTACCCTTCCTTCTTCTTCAGTTCAGACTAACATGGCTAACTATGTCTCCCCAATAAAAAATGCTACACACAAAAATTATGGACTTCTGCTAGTCTTTTGTTCGACTCTTAGAACCATCTGATCCACTGTGTTCTGATGTACTGGGGGACAACATTTCTTTGAGGTCAGTATCCGGAATCCTTCCCAAACAACCATTTGCCATCTGTTTATATTAAATAATACACTCAGCAGGTTACAAAACTCTTTTCTGTGAGATTATTGCAGATATCCACTGTTGTCTAATAGTTGCTTACAAGCCAAATGTAAGAAATGTGCCTGCCCTTTCCAAACAAACTCAGCTGGGAGATTAGTCTCTACTCCCCCTGTTTTATGCATTTATGAACATACCTCTGAATTGTCTTTCAAAGGTTACCTCATACATTTTAGAATGTGGACTTTCAAGTATAAACACTAAGATTCATTGTAAAGCAAAGGAAAACTCTGAAATGACAATGCAAAATTTTTAATGAACTAAAATAACTTAAATGGAAAGGAAAATGTGTTTAACTTGGAAAAAACTAAAATGAACCATGAAGATGTATATGATGAACTTGAAAAATCATTTTAGTCTTTCTATGAGTATATGCTTAGCAAGATATTTAAGAGGCTATATTCATTTTATCTCTTCTGCATAGCTAATGTCCACTCAGTGAAAAGAAAAAAAAAAAAGATATGGTTTCATAAAGTCTGAGCAGTAACATCATTCTTTCTGATAAAAAGGAAATGCCAAGGTCAGATAGCTAAGATTTCCCAGTAATAATCCAACCATTGCTAAGAAAGATGCCTCAGTCAGAGGACTAAAATAAGTAAAATCATAAAGGTAACTAAGTCTTCAAGATGGTGTTGAAGAATACAGCAAACTCCAAACATTCTGCACAATTTTTGGAAATTGCTTTTGCAGAAGTAATAACTGCTTCAAGAAGTAGAAATCTCTGTATTTGCAGCATTGAAATTAATGTCATTTGCAGCATGTCATTAATAATTATGTGACAATGATTTACATCATTCACCACCATAAAATTTAAAAAGTGTTTTTTTTTTTAAATAATGTCACTTAAAACATGCCACTAGACATTCATGAACCATTTCAAGATTCCAGGATGAATTAGGAACATTACAATTTACATATGTAATACATTTTAAAATGTCACCCGTAATTAATCACTGTCAATGTAATTAAAATGCACTCAGCAAAACATGCATCTGCTTTTATTTATTATTATTTCTTTATTGTCAGTATCATTTTATATATTTTTTTTACCACATCTGTCACTGTATTTTAAGTTTACCAATTATAAATTGCTGGAAAACTGCATGTTTTCTGATTGATCCATTTCCGTTACATACATATCCAGATACATAATTATGACACTTCAGTACTATCCTATACGGTGCACTATTAACTACAAGACAGTTTTTAATTAGAAATAGAAATTTAGATATTACAAGTTTTAAAATCTCTTCTTGCAACTGTCTCTGAGTATAGCCATAAAACCTATCTTCCTAATAACACTTTCACTTAGAACTCAATGTTTCTGGAAAAGGTACAGTAGGATAATTCTGAGATATTGTTAACCTTTTACAGATAATTTTTAACTAGGCTGTCATGCATATACAGCAATCTTGCCATAAAGTTTTGGGTATCAATGGAGATGAATCAATGACCATAGTGCAGGCCTTCAAGGAATCTATTTTGAAGCTTCTAAAGAAGAATAAAGTTATGAGGAACAGTCAGCATGGATTCACCAAGAGCAAGTCATGCCTGACCGACTTTGTTTCCTTATATGATAAGGTAACAGGATCTGTGCACAGGGGAAGAGTAGCAGATATGATATACCCTGACTTTAGCAAGACTTTTGTTGCTGTCTCTTTTGACCTTCTCATTTTCACGAATCATTTGAACAATGGAATTGAGTGCACATTTAGCAAATTTGTAGATGGCACCAAGTTGGTTAGAGTTCCAGACACTCTGGAGGGTAGTGTTAGGATCCAAAATGATAGACTGAAGAAATGGTCCAGATGAAATTCAACAAGGACAAGTGCAAAGTCCTGTATTGGAGACAAAATAATTACATGTAATAATTGTATGGCAAAATAGGAAGAATATCTATGGGTTTGTTAAGAGTTTGTATGGAATTATACTTGCATAGAAAAAATGCATGCAAAAATACAAGCTGGGGAGTGATTGGTTAAGCTGTGATACCACAGAGAAGGACCTGGAGATTACCATAAACTGAATATGAGCCAACAGTATGCTCTTGATGCAAAAAAGCCAACAGAATACTAGTTTACATAAGAAGACTGTCTCCTGCAAATCAAGCAAAGTGAGTCTTCTGCTTTAGTAGGCAGTCTAGGCCTCCCCTGGAGTAGTGTGCCCCATTTTGGGCCCCACATTTAAAAAATCATGTGGAAACACTAAAAAAAGTCCAGAAGGAAGGGACAAAAACAGTTAGAGGCTTGGGAAGCATGATTTATGAGGACAGGCTGTAAGAAATAGAGTTATTTTAGCTTGAAGGAGATAAGACCAACAGGGAATTTGATAAGTCTTTAAATATCCAAAGGGTGATTATAAAGAGGATGGAGAGAAACTATTCACTGTGGCCTTAGGGGACAAAACAAGGAATGATGGTCTCAAACTACAGCAGGGAAAATTTAGGTTGGAGTATAGAAAGAACTTTATAACTATGAGGGTAGTCAACATTAGAACAGGCTATGTAGAAAACACTCATCCCTTAAAATTTCCAACAGCAGGTTAGACAGACACTTGGCTGGAATAGTTTAACCAGGGATGATCCTGCCTTAAGCAGGATGACTTTATTAGTGCCTGACTGAATGACTGAATGACTTTATTAGTGCCTACCTAGGATCCATTGATCAAATCAACTTTATCCATGCTGATGATAGACCTTTTTAGTTTTCTTTTATGTTCTTAATTCTTACATTTTTCACAGGAATTTACTTCAACCATTGACATCTGTATTTGAAATATGGATATACATTTTGCTAATCACATTTGAATTTGTCTCCATTCTGAAGAATAAAAACAGATTTTTTTAATAGATATTTTGAAGAAAAAATCAAAATTCAAATGTTTATCTCTAAAAATTTTATTTCCCATGGTTTGGTCTGCAAGTGCAATGAAATACATTACATGATTTTTCTTTACCTTGGTTGTTTCTATAACTGTTCAAAATATTCTCAGTTTTGAAAATATTCTAAAATAGGGGAAAAAATATAACTATGGCTCTAACTATTCAGAAGTTGGAAATGGTCTTGCTTTCTCTTAATTAACTGGGAATAGTATGTTTGAGCTTGCTTGTATGTGAGGAGGAGCCCCCACTGAAAAAAGTCTAAACTTAGTTAAACGGTGATATCCATGGGTGCCTGTAGACATTCTTAGAGGGTTTTCTGATGCACTGTAATTACAGTGTGTTGGAGCAGGCTCAATTGAGGCTGCTGGTGCATGCTAATTAGCATGCTCTAGCCAGCCTCCACATCTCATGTATCAGCATCCCATCACTTCAAAATGGCAGCAGAGGCACTTTAAAGTTCATTTGATGAGCTTTAGATAAAACACTTCCACCTCCATTTTGAAGCGTGGGGATGCTGATACACAAGATGCGGAGAGTGCTTTTGTAGAGGAGTAAGTGCGATAGCAGTGAAAGGACCCGGAGAATGCCACTTCCAGAGCTGATACAATATAAGGCTTCCGAGATCGGAGCGCGGTGGTGGCAGCAGCGAAAGTGAAAAAGGGAGCCTCAATGAGAGAAAAGGATAGAGGAAAGAGGGGAGAAAGAGAGAGGAAAGAGGATCCCCAGGGAATCAGTAACCCTGAGGGGACCTGAGGATCTCTTACAGCATCAGTGAGAGAACGGAGCTCCGGGAGTGAGAAGGCAGATCCGGGAGTACATAAACACCGCCGACCTGGAAAGAAAACAAAGGAAAAGAAGAGAGTGAAATTGACCCGTGATTATTCAGCTGTGTAGACAGTGTCTGAGTGCCCATGGAAAAGACCAGAGGCATCAGACACACACACACACACACACACACACAAAAAGAGGGAATAGACTTATCAGCCAATGAAGTAAAGAGAGAGTATATAGTGGGGTTTGAAGATAAAAACTCATGAAAAGGATAGAAATGCAATATGGACAAATAAGAAAGAGACCTTGTTTATGAATACTAGGTTCTGTTCAGTCAAATTGAAAGTAATAGCATAAGAACTGTATATAAATAGAACCACCAAGTTGATATAAATAAATAAATACAAGTTTTGATCTGAATCAGACTACGATTATCTTTACCGTAGAGTGCATGTGAATATATTGAGGAGTGAGCGAGATAACACCGTTAGTACCCATGAAACCCTAACAGAAAAAAAAATAAAAAGAAAGAAAGAAAGAAAAAAACTTTCTTTTTTAACAACTCTCCCGACTAGTGACATCAAAAAATTTGAGCATAGAATAATAACATCCAAGACATGGCAGATGGGAAAGTTGGGGTACTGACGGGTCATTGGGTGACTATAGAGAGTGGTAAGAGGAGACATCCTAAGTGCAACCACCACAGCTTTAATTAGCATGAAACTCAGAGCCACTCTAATATAAGTGCTCCCCCCCTGCCCCCCTCCCCCCCCCGACCACATGTAAAAATGACCCATGAGATTTCATTTGTATAGGATGTTATCAGGATGAGGGAAACTGTGTTTCTTCACACACAAGGGGAGACAATTCATAGGTTTTTCTGAGGACATGGCTACAAAGACTTGCAAGTACAAAGATTTGATTGCACATATGGCTTGTAATTAAGGCTCAGAATCAGCCCAGAAGCATATTCTTAGTTTCAAGCAGAGGAGTATTCCTATTGATTATCAGCAAGGCCACAGCTGGTGAGAACTACTTATGTGGCAGCATTGAATTGTAATTCTTTTTCTTCCTTTTATTCTTTCTGAAAAAAAAACGGGTACAAACCTTGCTAGTAGATTTATAAGTTACCAATTTCTCTGCAGAGAGAAGGGCTTGATTCTAGGGAGGAAGAGGAATGGCACTGACTAAAAGTCTGCTTCAGATCAGTGGGGTGTTCTGACTGCCTGAGCACAGGAGTAAATAACTTCTCAGACAAGCTTTTCTGTCTCCCCACCCATACAGAAGCTTTTGCTACAATCTTTGAAATACATTTCACTGGGATTTTAAAGGAAAGGCAGGTTTGAGCTATTATATGGCAAAAAAATAGAGAATTTTTCCAAAAAAGTTTACTCATTTTCCCCTAGGTTTCTTATAGCAGGAGTAAATAGGCTTCCCCAACTCCTGGGATGTACCATGATGCCTGAGTGTCCTGGGTGCAGAAACACAAGGGTGGCGCACTGTCAATAGCTGTGCTACCATTTGCATGGTAGGAGCCAGTAGAGCAGAGCAGCTGCTTCTGTTTTTTCATCACTGGTAACAGACACTGATGTCTTAACTACATTAAACCAATGAGTCATTGAGGATCTGGATGGATCTTGAATTTAAATCACCTATGATTAAGGCCTTGTTTAAATTCTGGGCCCAGGTGATTGCACAGCAACTCCTTTAGTCTTGGAGTTCTCTCCGTGTCCCCCCTGCCCACTGCTGAGTGGCAGAGGGGCCTGTCAACCCCACCATTCACCAGTTGCTCCCGATGGCCAGGAGGTCAAAACCATGGTTTTAATTGTGCCTCATTTTTTTGCATCCCATCCAATCAGCAGGAAGCAGTGGGATGCAAAAACCATGGCATATTTCAAATCAAGGTTTTCACTTCCCAGCCATCAGCAGGGAGCAGCAAGTGGTGAAGCTGATGGGCTCCTCTGCCAATCAACAGCAGAAGGGCATATGGAGGAACTCCAAAATTAAAGGAGCTGCTGCACTGTCAGCTGGGCCCACAATTTAAACCAGGACCTACCTACAATTTGAACAAAATATTGTTCCATGATCATACACTAAACACGTAATACTGTAGGTAAAAATAGCTCTTTTTGCAGATTTGTTTGACATTCATATTAATCTTATAGTACAAAATTAAGAGTCACCTTAGCCATAGTTTTTTGATATTTGGACTGAAAGGCTTACTGATGTAACAATAATAACAAACATTTCTCAGACAGAATGATGTATTTTGTACTCATGTTATCCTTGCTTTTTTACATGCTACTAAAAAGCTTTATTAAAGCAACATAGAATGTAATAAATACTTAACAAAATCATGGAGATAAATTCCCCAGCAACTCTTTCAGAAGGCAACCCCATCCAGTTTCTCTTGTAGCTGAAAAGCAGTGCCCATCTTTTTGAGCTGTTCAGGGCTACTGGAGCTACATAGAGACACCTGTATTAAAGCATGTTGCAATAGTATTTTAGTTTACTGCATTTATTTTAAAATCTTAATGTTTGATTTTTAAGGGAAAGTTTTTGGTCACACATTCATAGATTCATAGATGTTAGGGTCAGAAGGGACCTCAATAGATCATCAAGTCCGACCCCCTGCATAAGCAGGAAAGAGTGCTGGGTCTAAATGACCCCAGCTAGATACTCGTCTAACCTCCTCTTGAAGACCCCCAGGGTAGGGGAGAGCACCACCTCCCTTGGGAGCCCGTTCCAGACCTTGGCCACTCGAACTGTGAAGAAGTTCTTCCTAATGTCCAGTCTAAATCTGCTCTCTGCTAGCTTGTGGCCATTGTTTCTTGTAACCCCCGGGGGCGCCTTGGTGAATAAATACTCACCAATTCCCTTCTGTGCCCCCGTGATGAACTTATAGGCAGCCACAAGGTCGCCTCTCAACCTTCTCTTGCGGAGGCTGAAAAGGTCCAGTTTCTCTAGTCTCTCCTCGTAGGGCTTGGTCTGCAGGCCCTTGACCATACGAGTGGCCCTTTGCTGTACCCTCTCCAGGTTATCCGCATCCTTCTTGAAGTGTGGCGCCCAGAATTGCATGCAGTACTCCAACTGCGGTCTGACCAACGCCCTATAGAGGGGAAGTATCACCTCCCTGGACCTATTTGTCATGCATCTGCTGATGCACGATAAAGTGCCATTGGCTTTTCTGATGGCTTCGTCACACTGCCGGCTCATGTTCAACTTGGAGTCCACTAGGACTCCAAGATCCCTTTCCACCTCCGTGCCACCCAGCAGGTCATTCCCTAGGCTGTAGGTGTGCTGGACATTTTTCCTCCCTAGGTGCAGCACTTTGCATTTCTCCTTGTTGAACTGCATCCTGTTGTTTCCTGCCCACTTGTCCAGCCTATCCAGGTCTGCCTGCAGCTGTTCCCTGCCCTCCGGCGTGTCCACTTCTCCCCATAGCTTTGTGTCATCTGCAAACTTGGACAGAGTACATTTCACTCCCACGTCCAAGTTGCTGATGAAGACATTAAAGAGTATCGGTCCAAGGACCGAAACCTGCGGGACCCCACTGCCCACACCCTTCCAGGTCGAGACCGACCCATCTACCACGACTCTTTGGGTGCGACCCTCTAGCCAATTCGCCACCCACCGAACTGTGCAGTCATCCACATCACAGCCTCTTAATTTGTTCACCAGTATGGGGTGGGATACCGTATCGAAGGCCTTCCTGAAGTCCAGGTATACGACATCCACCCCTCCTCCTGTGTCCAGGCGTTTCGTAACCTGGTCATAGAAAGAGACTAGGTTGGTCAGGCACGATCTGTCCGCCACAAACCCATGCTGGTTTCCCCTCAGCATAATTTGTCCTGCCAGGCTCTCACAAATGTGAGCCTTGATAATTTTTTCAAATACTTTACCAAGGATGGAGGTGAGACTGACCGGCCTATAGTTGCCCGGGTCCTCCTTCCTCCCCTTTTTGAAAATGGGGACCACGTTAGCCCTTTTCCAGTCCTCCGGGACTTGGCCTGTGCGCCACGAGCATTCGAATATTCCCGCCAGTGGCTCTGCAATGACGTCAGCCAGTGCCTTCAGCACCCTCGGATGGAGCCCATCTGGGCCTGCCGACTTAAAGGCATCCAGTTCTTCCAAGTGACTCTGCACCACCTCAGGATCTACGCATGGAAGTCTGGCACCTTGCTGCTGCCTCTCTACAACCCCAGTGAGAGACTTGTCGTGCCCCTCGCTTAGGAACACTGAGGCAAAGAACTCGTTGAGGAGTTCAGCCTTGTCCCCTCTATCTGTCACCAATTGCTTCTGCCCATTTAGCAGGGGTCCTATTCCTCCCTGGGCCTTCCTTTTACTCCCTATGTATCTAAAAAACAATTTCTTGTTGTCCTTTACTTGGGTTGCCATCCTCAGCTCCATGGTAGCTTTGGCCCGCCTAACTGCCTCCCTACAAGCACGAGCAGAGGAGGTATGTTCATCTTTAGTGATCTCACCCTGTTTCCACTTTTTATGTGCTCCCCTTTTGGCCCTTAGGCTGCCCTGGATTTCTCTGGTCAGCCATGGAAGCCTCCTGGCCCCTTTCCCTCTTTTGCCTCGCTCGGGGATCGTCTTGCTTTGTGCCCAAAGGATCGTTTCCTTTAGGCACAGCCACCCTTCTTGGGCACCCATCCCATCAAAACTCCTACTCTGCAGTGCTTCCTTGACTAATCGCCTGAGTGCAATGAGATCAGCTTTCCTAAAGTCTAGCACTTTCACCCTACTAGTTACCTTACCCACTCGCCGTCTTATGTTGAATTCTATCATAAGGTGATCACTGTCTCCCAAATGGCTACCGATTTGGAGGTCCCCTATCATGTCATCTCCCGTTGCCAATACCAGATCCAGTATGGCATTCCCCCTAGTGGGACCATACACCTCCTGTGTCAGGTGGAGGTCCTGTACACAAGTTAGAAACCTGCGTGAGCGATGGGACCTTGCTGTCTGCGTCTCCCAGCAGATGTCCGGGTAGTTTAGGTCCCCCATGACTACCGCCTCTTTAGCTTTTATGGTCTCCGAGAGTTGCCTCAGGAGCCCCGCATCTATTTCTTCCCCTTGGTGTGGGGGTCTGTAACAGACCCCTACCACCAAATCCCTTTCTCCTTGCCCCCCATGTAGCCTAACCCACAATCCTTCTACTTCCTCAGCCTCAGATTCTGTCTTGATGAGGGTTGATGTATATTGCTCACTGACATAAAGTGCAACCCCCCCCCTTTCTTCCCCGACCTGTCCTTTCTGTACAATCTATAGCCCTCAATATGTACCGCCCAGTCATGGGATGAATCCCACCAGGTCTCTGTTAGCCCCACTAAGTCATAGGTGTTTAGTGCAAGCAGGAGCGCTAGTTCATCCTGCTTGTTCCCCATGCTCCTAGCATTAGTATATAGGCACTTGAGCCCTGCGACTGGCGCCTTTGCTGCCCCCCTGCTCCCAGTCCCATGGGGCCCATTGTTTCTTACCTTCTTGTTCCTTACCTGTTCTGACATTGTATTACAGATACATCTGTAGTTAAGTTATACCCATTAAGAGGGTAATGACTTTTTTTTTTCTAATTGTACACCGTTGAATGTAAGGAACTATTAGCCAAATGCGCATTCACTTGCTTGTTTTAGCCATTTGTATTGCAACCATCTATATCAACAATTCATCCATTTCCATCTAATTATACAGAATAGATCTTCCATATCATTCAGGCACATTTTTCTCCCTCCTTTCCCCTGAAAAAAAACCCAAAGAAACCTACAAACAAAACCTCAATCTTTTTGGGGGTCTGGTTCTCTTCTGTTCCTGGACATCCAATAAAGGATTTGGCTAGAACCTTGTTATTTTTGGCCAGCATAGTTTTTTTTATAAATGTTGAACTGTTAAACAAACCACTGACCTTAATAATGGTTAGTTGAAAACAAAGAAACCAATTCTTGTTTGCTTTTGGTGCCCACTGTAATTAAGGGAGAACAAAAAGACTGGATTGAATACACAGGATTCTGACATTTTGGTTTCTAAAGCAACGAAGGAATCCTTACATCTTAAGTAACTTCTCCTAGAGAGTCCTCCCCCCAAACACTTGAACTTCTGTGAGCTAACTTTGTTATAAGTCCCACTGGAGAAGACTGACACTGTCTCAGATTGCTGACAGAAAAACCCTGAAGATTGCTTCAGGGCCTTTCTGCATCACTTCATCCTCAGCTATGATCAGGTTTTTAAAGTTCTCCTTGAAGTTAGGCTGGAATTGTTTGAAAGGCAAACAATTCTAAAAGCATCCTTAGAAGGTATGAGAAAAAGAAATCAGGAAAAAAGTCAATATCCTGAATAGAGGACAAAAGTTGAAATATTAGAACCAAGCATAAAGTAAAAGTTATCTGAAGCCTTGATATAAAGGTCATATGAAGCAATGCCCTGTATAATTAATGGCACTTGTATTAGAAAACAAAAACATAAATTCAACTATGCTGCTTTCCTTGTGGTTTGGCTAAAAAAGAAATGTCCTAATGATTTCTGGAATGGATTTTGAAAACCTGTGCAGAACAGAAACTCTGTGGTGTGTTAGGAAATAGACACATGGCTCCCATGGAGTTATTAAGTGGGAGATTTGCAAATACCCAAATGACTCTTAAATGTGCATCTCCCAATGAACTTCAAAGACTGTGAAAAACCCCAGTCCAAGATATCATTTTCAAACAATTTTCTCCTTTCCCCCACTTTTAAATATTCTGTCTTTTCCAACTTCTATCCTCACAAGCAGGGCTGGTCCAAGGGTAATTGGCACCCTAGGCAAACTATGTACCTTGGCACCCCCACCACTTCCAATATAGAGGAAAATAAGAAGTCTAGAATTAACTTTTACATATATGTATTTGATACTCTTAATAAACAGTAAAACAATAAAACAAACAAAGTGTGATTGTTTCACACTTTTCATTAACCCTAACACAATTATAACAGCCGGCCAGGGCTGTTATTTAGAATGATGTTCCTGTTATTTTGTTCTGCATATAATTTTGGCACCCCCCCCCCCCAATTTTGGCACCCTAGGTGACCACCTAATTCGCCTAATGGTTGGACCAGCCCTGCTAACAAGCATGATGCATTTCATCATATGTCACATCAACAAACTTGATCTTTTTCAACAAAATAATTACCTGGGTAAAAGATGCAATGGATAAAGCACATTTGTATTTCAGTAAGGCTTTTGACAAAGTTCCATGTGAACTGCTCATAAAGAAATTGGAGAAATGTGGAATAGACAAGCTACTACAAGGTGGACAGACAACTGGCTGAATTGCTACAAGCAAAGGGTAATTATAAATGTATCCATGTCAGAATGGCAAGCTGTGGGCAGCGATGTCTGTGGATCATGTCAAGGTAAGGAGATGCCAGGAAGTCAGAAACCAGGAGATCTGTTAGGGAAATCAGGGATCCAGAAGGTCAGGCAGAACGTGAGGTCAGGAAGCTAGCTGCATCAGGTATCTGGGAGTTCATGCCAGAGCCAGGTTAGGGTTCAGATGGTCAGACAGAATATAAGGTCAAGAGGCTAGGCAGGTCAGGTATCCAAGGAATACATCAGTCAGTAGCAGCACAAACCAAGGGTACAGCAACCTAGGTACAAGGTTGAGACTTATTGCCCAGACACTTCCCCTTCTTTGTCAGAGGTTTATATGGGAAGGGGTTTGAAGTTGGCTGACCTTGGCTGGCCACTCTGATGTCAGGGAGTGAGCATGTGTCTAGGCCCACTTGTGGGGTTCTGGCTACCTCTGTCTGCTTCAGTGTTCTGCTGGGAATGTGGCAGGCCAAGGCCATGGGTTCAAGGTCATGGCCTGGCAGGAGGTTTCAGGTTGAGTCCCACAGAGTTCTGTCCTGGACCTAGTGCTGTTCAAGGTGGTTGTTAACAATTTTGGAGCCTGTAATAAGAGCTTCTAAAATAAACTTGCAGACAACATTAAACTGGGAAAGATTCACAGATTCAAGGAAGTTTAGGGCTGGAACAGGACCTTGTGTCCAGCCCCCTTGCTCTGGGAAGGAAAGATTGCTGGGGTCAAATAACCCCAGCAAGGTGTGCATCCAGTCTCCCTTTGAAGATCTCCAGGATAGGTGCCTATACCACCCCTGCTGGGAGTCTATTCCAGAGTCTGGTCACATGAACCATGAAGAAGTTTTTTCCTTATATGTAGTCTGAAACCTTCCTCTAGGGGTTTATGACCGTTGCTCCTGGTTTTTCCCTGGGGCACTTTGGTGAATAGTTACTCACCTAGCCCCTGATGCTTTTCCCTGATATATTTATAAACTGCCACCAAATCCCCCCAAAGTCTTCTCTTTTCTAGGCTGAACAGTCCCATATCTGTCAGCCTTTCCTTATATGGCTTGCTCTTCAGGCCTCTAACCATATGAGTGGCTCTTCTCTGGACTCTCGCAAGCTTCTCTACATCCTCCTTGAAGTGTGACACTCAGAACTAGACACAGTACTCCAGCTGTGGCCTCACCAATGTTGAGTAGAGTGGGAGAATAACTTTCTTAGTTTTGCTTGAGATGCATTGGTTGATGCATGCTAGCATATTGTTTGCTCTGCTAACTGTAGCATCATACTGGTGGCTAATATTCATTTTATGGCCAATTATGACCCCCAGGTCCCTTTCAGATGTAGCACCACTAGCCTGTAAGTTTGTTGCAAATTTTCCCTCTCCAGATGGAGCACTTCACACATTTCAACATTGAACAGCATCTGGTTCTGGTCCACCCATCTAACTAATCTGTCTAGGGATTCCTGGATCATCAGCCTACGCTGTTGTATGGCCACAATTCCCCACAACTTAGTGTCATCAGCAAGTGTGCTTTTCAGGCCCACATCCAGATCACTGATGAAGATGTTGACAAGCACAGGTCCAAGTACCAAACCCTGGTGGACCCCACTGGCTACCTTCTGCCAGGTCAACGGATCCATCTATTAGTACTCTCTGAGTCCAGCCCCGCAGCCAGTTTCCCACCCATCTGACCATTGAATTGATGACCCCATAGTCCCCTAGTTTTACCTTGAGAGCCTCATGGGACACCAAGTCAAAGGCCTTCATAAAGTCCAACCTCATCTCCCTTATCCAGGTAGTGAGTAATCTGTCATAGATGGAGAAGAGGTTAGTCAGACATGACTTACTTATGACAAAACTGTGCTGGCTGTCATTCAGAATTTTGCCTTCTACTAGCTTATCACATATGGACTTCTTGAGAATTTTTTTGAGGATTTTTTCTGGGATTGAGGTCAGGCTGACTGGCCTGTAGTTCCCTTGGTCCTCTCTCTTCTGCTTCTTGAAGTTGGGCACAACATTGGCCCTCTTGCAGCCTCCCAGAACCTTGCAACCACTGCAACACATTGGACAACAGTACTGCAATTCAGTGGTGCAACTTTGATAGATTGGAAAGCTAGGATAAAGCCACCAGAATTAAGCTAAATGCTGATAGATGCAAGGTGTTACAGTACAGGAAGAATAATCAAAAATATAAATACAACAAGGGTGACAACTAGCTGGACAGTAGCATGACAGATAAGGATCTAGAATCTGGTGAATCACAGACTTAACATGAGCATGCAGTGTGTGATATAGCTGCAAAGAAAATGAAAAAAGGTTTTGGGCTGAATCAATGGAAGCATTAGGTGCAAGACATGACAGGAGATAACTCTTTACTCAACATTGATTAGACTTCATCTTGAATACTATGTGCAGTTTCGGACTCCACATTTTAAAAAGGAAAGGATACATTAGAGAGGGTCCAGAGGCAGGTGACAAAAATGATTAAGGGATTGTAACTCCAGCTACATGAGAAGAGGCTGAAAGAAATAAGTATATTCAGTTTGTGGAAACTGAAAACCCAGGACTGCCATATAGGGCACCTATATATGTGCTGAATGTCTGCTGGAGTATGCTAATTAACAGGCTGTAGCATCCTCTGTATCATGTCTATTCAACATCCCCATGCTTCAAAATGGTGGCAAAAAGGGGTGCTTTAACTGAAGCTTGTCAAGCGAACATTAGTTCATGTGCCCTTGCCACCATTTTGAAGTGCAGGATATTGAATACATGTGAAGCTGCAGGCATGTTCATTAAAGCAGTTCTCAGAGCCACTTGAATTAAAGCACCCCTCCCCCTACCCCGAAGCATGTATAGACATGCACAGATCTCAGAGAGGTCATGAGAAGGGCTCTGCAGTCCAGAGCAGATGGATATTGGAAAAACCTATGCTCAGCACCAGAAGAATGGAGGGGAGCTCCACAATTGGCTTAGTTATGAAAACAAGATGAAAGGAGTTGGGCTAATTTATGGAGGAGATGCAGAAAGGGGAGTTTCAGATGTTCAGTTAAAGTATGTGATACATGGAGTTATGGTTGCTATCCACAGGCTGAAGAGTGGAATGGAAGGTGGTTCATTTTTCCCATGCTTCTGGGCTTCACTGGTTGCCACATAGGGACAGAATAGAATTTTTCCTCCTTATGTTGCTACAGATGTCAGGTGTTTTTATCATCTTCTTCAGAAATATTGAGTGTCGATTGCAGTCAAAGTATGCCAGTGCTCCTGCTGGGACAAAAAAACTGGAGATTATTGGTGGGTGAGTTCCCCCTCCCTATGCATGCTCATGACAGGCAGGGAATACCCAGGGAAACCAAGCAGTGATGAGGATTCCATGTGTTGCTACTGTTGCTGCTGTCTCCAGCTGAGCCCAGTCCCCACACAGTCTAGCTGGAGTATAACATGAGTGTTTCTGGGGCAGCAGGGGCAGCAACAGCAGTGAGAAAGGGAGGAGAGAATGAGAGGAGAGGGGACATTGCTGAGCACAGAGGGCAAGTGAGAAGGACAATTCTTACCTGATTCAGGGACTTTAAAAAGTCCACAGCTACTGCTCTCACAGTGTGGCCTGAACTGGGGGGTGTAATGATAACACTGCCCCCCTTCTGGGTCAGCCCCTGTTCACACCGTCTATTTCAATACATAATCAAAATTGACCACAGCTCAAGAAATAAATGCATCAGTCTGGATCCAGGCATAAAATTAGTATTAATTGTTCACTTAGAACCAATTGCATGTTTCAGACATGAAAATTGATAAACAGCTTTTCCTACAACCAGATGTATACCAGGATATTTGTGTTTCCTTAAAGGACAGAAATTTGCCTATGCATCCCTGCCAAAATATTTTGTTCATATGTACTTTCCATCAGATGAGAGGAATTTGCCTGCCATGACCTTATTAAAAATTATAAACTGATAATCAGGACTGAGTAAAGGCTGAGCTCCATGGCAGCTGTGCCACAGGCTGTGATATGAGTCAGCATACACTGGCTCTGACCCAGGAGCAGTCAGGAAGCAAACTCAAATTCAGAACAAATTTGCTTCCTTTTCAGCAGACCTTTGTCTGGCACAGTCTATGCACAGCTACACACAGATGTGAGACAGCCATATAGAAATAAAGGAGTGCCTCAGACCTCCTTATTGGACTGTATGGGTGTGTAGGATGGGCCACAATTTGACATTTTATAATTCCATGGTCACAAAATTTGTTACTCATGTCAGAGGCTGATTTTGGGAAATCTTCCTTCAAACTGCAGGAAAGTACTTGTTTTTTTCCAATATTCTGGTCATTGTTTGATGTCATTTTCTACTCCCTGCTTGCTTCATTGAATTTCTTGCCTGCCTGTCCATCCCCCACAATGAACAACAGGGTATGCCTTACAGCCAGGACAGTTTGCCATCTATGCAGCCATAATTAGCTTCCCAGATAGAACACTAAACCTGACCTTTTCAGGGCAAAACTCCTACTCTCTATAGTGTAAAATGTAATCATCCTGGAAGCCACCTTTACCAAAAGTGGTTGGCATACCTCCTGCAGCTTTTCTGAACCTCCCTGACAGTTCTGTTTCTTTCCTTCCTGCTTCCTTCTGGTGTTAAGTTTTCTTACACTTTCACTTCCTTTATTCTCCTGTTTTTCCCATTTTTCTGTTTGCTTCTGCCTTTACCTCCTCTCTGCAGCCAAATGTGTGAAGGGAGTAGAACCTTTCATCTCTCCTCCAAGCAGCCAGATGGACAAGGATGACGCATACATCCTAAATTCAGTACCAAGTTGCCCAGATTTGGCAACATTAGCTTCCTATGTCAGGGTAAACATTGTTGAGGGAAGTTGCTGGAATGCACATGCAAAACCTTCCACAAATAATTGTTTTTAAATCAACACAATTAGTGCCATAAAATATTTTCTATTTAAAAACTAATTTCCTGAATGACCAAATGTCCTGAATATGGCTCTTAACCTGCAACTGAACTTAGATTTTGCTGAAATATTTAGTACTGCTATACCACAGAAATTGTGGGAGCTTTGCCACAGAATTCAGCTTCAGTGTGATATGAAGAACATTGGGTTGTTTATAGTTAAAATGATAAACTGACCAGCTGGCATGACACCGTGGTCATTTTTACATCTGTCAGAAGAGCTTAACTGAAAGTCATGTATTGTTGCATTACATCTATGTACATGATTAAAAACAGCAACAACAAAATTCCATGTAATTCAAGGTTACCAGCATACATACAGAAGCCATGTAGAACAGGAACAATTATGCATAGAGATAGACTTGAGCCAGAACTCCTAAAACTTGAACTATGGGTTAATTTGGAGTTTTATTCAAAATCTGAGTTTAGTGGTTGGCATTGAAAATGATAAATGCATTAAAATAAGAATGTGGATACAACCCTAAGTTTGGGGTGGTACAGGGCCATAATTAAGGCAAAATCTCAATCTGATTTCTCAAATGTCTATCGATTAGACCATCCTTTGCCAAGATAAAGACAGAGAAAACTCAGCTTTGAGAAGCCATTTGAACCAAAACACTATAGTATCTTTAGATTAAAAAAAAAAAAAAGAGAGAGAGAGAGGTTTGGACCATTTAGAAAGCCTGGGAAATACATTCTCTCACTTTGATTATTCATGGCCACTAAACATTAATCAAGGAATAGAGAGTTAATCACTGTCAGTAAGACCCCCTCTACACCTTACATCCATTGTGCAATTATCTGGTTAATTGCACAATTTAGACTGGCCACACATGCAAATTAACTATGGCACCTCAAAAAACATCCATCCATCTATAAAGTTATTGCTCAAAAAATCTGTAAAGGCTTTATAGCTTGTTTTACCCAGCTTTAATCTGCATGTGTGGCCCATGCTCCTGTGGCAGTTCCTGTGACCTCCTAACCATAGGAATGTACCACACATCCTGCATCTAGGAGACTCTGCCTGCTGTGATCTCACAACTGCAGGGGTGGTCCATGGCTGCTTGGGCCAAGAGTCCTGTCAGCTGATGGGACACAACCCTGGCTGCACCCCACAGGCAGCAGGGGCTGTGAGTCTGGAAATATAGCCCTGTGGAGTCAGGCCAACTCTCAGGATCTCAATATTGCGCTGTTAGACAGGAGGGTATGACACAGTTGCACATACACACACACACACACAAATCAAGTAGGGGCATACACACACACACTACCAGCTCAGGCACATACACATCCAAACCAGCCTAGGCACACGCATACCTATTACCAATTCAAGCACATACACTATACACCCCAAAAGTTAGACACAGATCACTAATTTGTATATCATGCACACAATGCCATATATATATATATATATACACACACACACACACACAGGTAAGTTCCTAACTTGGATGGTACAGTGTGTATGTGTGTGCTTGAGATACTTGAGGAAAGGTTCAGGTGAGAGAGAGAAAGAGAGTTAAAAGTTGCCAGACCCAAGATTAGAACCAGTGGACTACAGAGAAACTGGCTGAGGACCTGAGGATTGGGTTTACTTAAGGTAGACTGGGGCTGGAAACTGAGGCAGACAGTTGGGATATTGCCGGGGGGTGAGCGGGGCTCAGATAAGTGGTGGCAAGGAGGAGACATCCAGGAAAGAATTGAGGCAGAAACCTGGTTGCTCAGGGGAAAAGGAAAAGGCAGTGGGGATAAGACAGTGACAAAGAAACAGGGGGTTTGGAGGCAGAGAGGAGCTCAGGACAGGTGTTGAAGGTGGCAGTAAGCCAGATGCGGGAGAAATGAGACAGAAGGTAGAGGGGTGAGGGGCAGAGATTGGAGCAGGTCCAAAGCATAGTAAAGCAAAACCCAACTTAGGGGTCCAAATAACAGTTTTATTAGACAGACAGCACACCACACAGCCCCGTGAAGTTATTGGTTCACACACACACACAAGCACTCACAATGGCTGCAGGAGAAAGACAGTCAGTGGAAGGGCTGGAGTCCAGGTAGGGAGGAGAAGCAGAGTCCAGGTCCTTGGTTGAAGAAAGGGTGGAGAGGGATGATCGCTACCTATCCAGGCTGGAAAGGGGTCCTTGTCCAGTAGGTGTTGTCCAGAGCGGGGTCACCGGCATGGCCTCTGGCTGGATAGGTGGTGTAGCATGGTGCTGGTCCAGATGGAGAGGGCGTCCCACTTTTTATAGGGGCAGACCTTGTGTGACCCTAGTGACAGGAGGCATGCCCAGGCAAGGGTCAGCCCCTGGCATACTGAGTATGTGTGCTCCATGCAGGGATGTGCAGTTTCGGGTGTCTGTAACGGTGGGGTACAATGATAGAGTTGCTGGTTCTGCAGGGTCTTTTGTCTTAAAATGCTGGGTTCTTGTCTCTGTTCCTGGGTGAGGTCCATGGTTCCTGGATGAATCATTGCGAGGTGATAACCCAGTCATTACAGGGCCATTCAGTAGAGGCCTGCTACCATTGTATTTCAATCATTCCCAATCACTCTCATTCGTCTGGGAACCAGTTAACATGGGAGGGGTCTGTGACTCATACAGTTGCAACACAGGGGATGCCCAGGCAGAGGACACAAGATGGAGGCTTGACATACAAAATGGAAACTTGACATTACTTTGGTTCACTTTTAAACACAGGCCTAAACCATACAATATCCATATGAAACAATAAAAATCAATATGAAAATGATAATAATACAATATACAACAGTAAGAATCAACCTAATAATAATACAATATAAAACAGTGGATATCCAAAATCAAAAACTTGCCACCAAAATAAAAATGTTAAAGCTTATCCTAAGTCTGAGCTCACTTATGCTTGTCTATAGGGAATAGAGAGGGAGAGAAAGAAAAGTCAGAAATAGTTGGAGAAGGGAAGGGAATGCATATCTACTATATATATATATATGTATTAAAAAAGAAAAACTGGTGGGTTTGCTACATATTCCCCCCCTTGACATCAGCCTTACACAAGGGTGATGTCACTATATTGTTTGAACACCATTGTCCAGCTATATAGAAAGGAGCTGTGTCATCTTCAGCTGGTTTGAAGTTAAAACAAAACTTAGGCAGTTAAAAGATATTGAAAGAGAAAAACCTTGGGGGGTGGAAGAGAAAGAAAATAACATAACAAGGTTGATTTGAACAGTTACAATGGTATAGCTGTCTCATTGCTTATTAAAATCTGACTTTGAATGCAGTTTTTACATACATCTTGTTATGCTGATATTCTAAATAGCATTTATATCCTTAAGAGAAGTACCAACAAACAAACAAATAAAAAACAAAACATTTTGACATCTTATCAGATAGTTTAGAAGGGGGGCGGGGGCGGAACTAAAAAAAAAACAACCAAAAAACAAAATACACATAACCTTTAATAAATATAATTTTTTAACCAAGGGGAATCTAAAATTTTTTTATTTTATTTTATTTTTTTTTTAGAATTGCTGCCTTTGTTTCAAATATCAGAACAACTTTCCAGTCCAACTGGATGGAAGTGTTCTGATCTGGAATCCACAGACAAATTCATTTTTAGAGGGAGTATTACCAATGACTTTTATTATATCTTTATGATAGTCATATGCATTTAAAATGTGACAACTTTAAATGCTGGGAAAAATCAAGCTAAATGGATGATCCAGCTGATGTACTATAAGCATGTGTTCTGTACTAGGGCTTTGCTAGTATAAGACATTTATGTCCATAAGCTTGCTGAGCTTCTGGAATACATTGTGCAAAAATAAATAAACACGTGACAAAAAAATGGTTTGCATGATGTTCATAAATATGTACAAAATTCTAGAAGTTAATTTATTTTAATCAAATGGACTATATATATTGAAGATTAGATAGAGTTCTTAACACCCTTATTTAAATCTTCAATTTTTTGTTAACATTTTTGGTGAGTTTTATATCAGCTCTCCCTCCCCTCCTCCCCCCCTCCCCCCCCATACTTCAGGGGAGGGTAGCCTTGGAGTGAATTTTTCATGAAATTTGATCAGGTCACAAGCCTTTGAAAAACATCATGTTGTACATATTCTGTAGAGACACATGCAACAACTTGGTAGCTAAATTCCCTAAAGAGTCCATCTGCATTGACCGTGGTCCAGCCCACAGTAGAGCTGAACTTTCCCTGTTGCTGCATCACTTGCTTGCTGCAGTCAGGAACCTAAACTGAGTATGGTGAGATTGTTTCTCTCTTTCAGTGAGCCCCTCAAGGGCCCAAGAGATATGGAGGAAGAACCTGCCTGATTTGAATGCAGATGGGAGCTTGTTGGGAACTAAAAGGCTACATTGAGACAAAGAGTCTGGTGAAGGGGAAGGACTAATAGGAAGCTGGGAGTTGGGGGAAGACAGGAACCTGGGATGAAGCTAACAGGACTTGGAGACAGTGGAAAGAAAAGATGAAGATGGGGTGAAGAGGTAGTGGGATACAGAACTGGATTAGTAAGGATACTGGGACTCACTGGAGCTACTTGGACAAAGAGGAATAAGAGAGGAATGAGGAGGTACAGAAGGTATTATGGAGAAATGAGCTGACAATTTGATGCCTCCCAGAAATACCTCTTCTCTTAGACTGGAATGGAACCCAGAATTTCAAAACCAGTAGTCCCTTTACTCTCAGCAACTGTTTGTGAAAGACTGCCGGCAAAAGCATTCTGTCTAATTGTAGTTCTGACCCGTACAGAGGGCATTAGCAGTTACTCTATTACTTCAAGAGACAGACATCTCTCTGTGTGGTAGATATAAAGGTTCCAATCTTGGCAATAACTTGTGTCAGGGTCAGTTTGATTCTACATGATTGAATTACTCTTTTCTGCTTTATTAAAAGTGAAAAACCAACAGGAAAAAGATATACAACAAACAAAAATCCTATGTTCAAAAAACTTCAAGACTGCCAAGTCAAACACTCCAAAGTTAGCTAATGTCAGAATTAATGTTACCTACATGTCATGATGCAGCTTTTAATTATATAATCATATACTATTTTTTCACAGAACATGTTTGCCTGTTTAACATACATTGAAGAATATATCCACATTTGAAATTTTTATAAATACCTCAGCCACCAAGAAATTAATATTCTACCTTAAAATAATATGATAGATTCTTGTAGAGTGGACTAGTATTCTGCATAGTATATTTCTCATAATATTTTGTTTCTGTTTTTGCAAAACAAGAAGGAGAACAAATAAAACTTTTTCTTTAAAGGAGATACGTGCCATCTGCCCCTGTTCCAAAGAACACTGTAGGGATTTTACCATATATATAATTTTTGTTGTCTATGACAGATTGTGCGGAGTGCAGACACCCAGGAACTCCAGGAAATGCCAAGTTTTCCAATTCATAATGCTTTTTTAAAACATAAGATCTAGCTAAGTAGATCTTTTCGGTCATGAATTGTTTTACAAAACAATTTCTGCAGCTGCTTTCTCTGAGTTGAGCCCATTTAAGGGTACCTACCCCAAATTAAAGGTAAAAGAAATGAAGTGCTTAATGATGCAAAATACCCATAGAAGAAGCTGGTGTGTGGGAGCTTTTCTTTACTGTTTTATTCCTGCTGATGCCCACAAGATTCATCGCCTTGGAATGCATTTCTTAAAGAGAAACTATATCATCATTTGTATTAAATTTCAGAAGCCAGCCCTGCCAATACTTATGAGTGAAATGGTGTCTCTTAATAACACCCTGTTGTAAACTAACCCAGGCAGGCTGAATGGCATCTTGCCTTAAGAGGCATACTACACGCTGAAACTATCTATCTGTATTAGGATTTAATATACTTAGCCCCTTAAGATGGTGTAGAATTATTCCTCTCCTAAGTAACAAGCACCAGTTCTGCTTGATGCTAGTTTTGAATGGGCAAACCATGGCTCCTAACATTGCCCATAATGTGCACGTTGATCCGTCTGGGGAAAGTACTCAGCTCTGGATCCTGCACTTCCCAAACAAGGAAAGTCTACTTTGCTGGTTAGTGCTTACCTGGATGTTGCCAGTGATGTGGGAGCCCATGACTGACTACATTAGAGTTAGCACAACCTAGTTCTTACTTCTGTGCATAATTCCTATCACCATAAGGGCTTTATTACACGTTGCACTTTGAGCTGTTCAAAGGTTGATTGATCTTGGCGCTAGCAGTGTGGAGCAGTCATACCTTGGACATGTCTACATGAGACGTTTACTGCAGTTGACTAAAGGCTCCACAGTAAAACAACACCATCTACATGCGTGGTGCTATTAGGACAGAGTAAACTAATTAACTCTGCTGTAGGATAGTACTGCCAGACACAAGTACTACCCTACAGCAGCGTTATTTATTCTGCCACAATGCATGTGTAGATGCTGATGGAACTGCTAGGGCATGAGGGTGCTTTAGTACAGGGGCTGCCATTCAAACTAGCCTGCACTAAAGCATCCTTGTGCTCCAGCCAGCCTCTTTGCAGCATGTTTAGCCAGGTCAGAGCAGTCCCAGGCTGGCAGGCTGACCTCTGGTGCCCCCTGCCAGCTGGGGCTTTGCCACCGCAGCTCAACATGCTGCAGTCCCAGGCACACACATAAATGCTGCGACCAGGAGCAATAAACTCTGGCACTCAGTGTGCCAGAGTTTATTTAGCCAAGTTAATTTAATGTGTAGATGCATCCCTTGGCTAAGGACACATAAACTAGCTCAAATCTGTAACACAATAGAACTTCAGTGCACATAAACTGCTTTCAAAATGGCTGAAACCAGTTTAAGATAAAACTGGATAAATGTAGTATCAGAATTAACTGATTTAAGTTAAATCAGTTTATTGAACTTCTGTCCCAGATCCCCTTCAAATTCAAGTTAACTCACAGGCACTGCAGCATCCCAGGATGCTTTGCGCCTGCCCCCACAAGCTCCCCTTTGCAGGGTGGGTGGGCTATCCATGGCTCAAGCTGTCTGCTCCAGCTAAGCAGGGAGGCATGCTCTAGTGCCCCCTGGCTTCTGGTCTGGGCCACTGCAGGTATGTGGATGCATTTCCAGAATCAAAAGTGAATGTCTGTTCACTTGCTACTTGCTTATTGGTTCAATCTATGCAGTTTAGATTAACCTACAAAGAGTGAATTGATTCAGCCTTGGGCTTTTTGACTGTTTGTACTTAATCCTTAAGGCTAAAAACCTTCTCTGACTGTACCTAACCTGCAAAGCTGTGACTTGCCACTAGAGGGATGACAAGCAGAGGCTAGACTAGGTACTATAGGTATGAGTTGCTACTAGACAGCTGGTGAGCCAAGACAAGCTTCTATCTCTACTCTAGGTGACAGATAGGTTGTAGGGGCAGGACCATGAAGCTGAGGAAGAGAGTTAATGAGATGGGGTGGGTAATAAGTTGGGAAGTGGAAAGAATATGGGGTTAGGGGAAGGGTGGTGAAAAGAAGGAAGTCAGCCGCTGAAGGATAAAATAAATAGTCAAAAAATTTAAAAGGAAATAAAGAGGAAGTAAATTAAAGAAGGCCTCATGTTTTAATAAATGGGGATTTGAGATTGGGGTGTGAGGGGTGCTAGTCATGCTTCCTGGGGTGGGTGAGGGAAGGTTTTTTTTTGGGAGCTACTGTCCCTTACCTGGGAAGGAAGTCCCAGCTTATGGGGTCCCTATCTAGCCCCCTACCTCATTTCTCCCTTGTCCCCCTTAGATCCCACTCCCAGGCCACACTGTGACCTGTATAGCTGGCATGTGCTCTGCAGGCTGTTTGCATGGTTTGCATCCCTGAGGTGGTAAGGTCACACCCCCAAGGACAGGAGAGGGAGATGACTTGGTGCCAGAATGCACCTCCCTCCTCCCCAGCAGTAGATTTCAGGGGGTAGAAAGTTTGTCCACACAGAACAGGAGGGTGGTAGAGGTGACACTGCATCCTGGGATACTGGAGGACTGCAACTTGGGCAGCTCATCTGTGGGGAATGGCCACGCAGTAATGAAACACGAGCTGGTAACACAGATCAGAGATAAGAATTTCCTGGTGTGGCATAACTTTAAGACCTCAAGTATGCTTAAAACTAGCATCAGGTGTTAATGTTTGGACAATCCAGGAAGTAAGCACCCCAAATTAATATGTAACAAGACCCTGAGTAATCCAATAAAATCAATGCAAACACCATATTGTGTCTGCAGACATTTACTACCAGAAGAAGAGATTACTATTGCCAACAATATCCTTGATATCACTCCTGCAACTCATCTGTGATGGGAATTATTCAAGCTTACCACAAGCTTCTTATCAGTGGCAAACAATACATTTGTTAGAATGTGTTTGCAGGATCAAGCTCTAAGAACATCATACCTGCCCTAGTTTCAATATGGTATTTAGAGCTTCTCAGTGAGAGCTGATTTTATCAATAATTCTCTCTAGGAAATCTGTTGATATACTTTGAAGTATGACAAAGCACCTCAGAATTAATTCACAAGGAAAGAATATTTCAAAGTTGTGGGAAAATAAGTTACATTCTGGGGAGAGTTATTTTAGCAGTGATCATTCATTGTAGTTGGCAAGAGGAACAACATATACCCTTGTCTGAAATGATGGATTATGTTAAAAGAACTGACAAGTTGGAACTCTTAGGGCCACAGTGGTTGAGTCAATCAGTTTATTTTCATTTTTTAAAGGTTTGTAAGCATGATTCATAGGTTAACTACTGCAAATTCAGTGGCTGAGTTTTCATTGTGTATGTATGTGTGTATGAATACTTTCTATGGCTAAATTATTTCATAGATTTCATAGATTTCATAGACATTAGGGCTGGAAGGGACCTCGGAAGATCATCGAGCCCAGCCCCCTGCCCAAAGGGCAGGAAGTCAGCTGGAGTCATAGGATCCCAGCAAGATAAGCATCCAGTTTCATCTTGAAGGTGTTCAATGAAGGCGCTTGAACCACCTTCGGTGGCAGGCTGTTCCAGACCTCGGGGGCTCGGACAGTAAAGAAATTCTTCCTTATGTCCAGCCTGAAATGATCTTGAAGTAGTTTGTGACCATTAGACCTCGTCATCCCTTGTGGCGCTCTGGTGAACAAACGTTCCCCCAGATACTGGTGGTCACCCCTGATAAACTTGTAGGTGGCCATCAGATCACCCCTGAGCCTGCGCTTTTCCAGGCTAAAGAGCCCCAGGGATCTCAGCCTGTCATCGTAGGGTCTGCTTCCCTGACCTCTGATCATGCGCGTGGCTCTTCTCTGGACTCTCTCAAGCTTCTCCACATCCTTTTTGAATTGTGGAGCCCAAAACTGGACGCAGTACTCCAGCTGCGGCCTCACTAAGGCCGAGTACAGGGGGAGAATGACGTCCCGGGATTTGCTTGAGAAGCATCTATGGATGCAAGCCAGCATTTTGGTCGCTTTACTAGCTGCAGCATCGCATTGCAGGCTCATGTTCATCTTGTGGTCAATGATGACCCCCAAGTCTCTTTCTTCCATAGTGTTAGCCAACATAGCACTGCCAAGCCTATAAGGATGCTGCGGGTTTTTTTTCCCAAGGTGGAGAACCTTGCATTTATCGGCGTTGAACACCATCAGATTCTCGTCCACCCACTTGCTGAGCCTGTCCAGGTCAGACTGGATCACCCACCTGTCTTCTGGTGTGGATGCTTTGCCCCAAAGTTTGGTGTCATCGGCGAACTTGGCCAGTCCGCTTCTGACTCCAGTGTCCACATCATTAATGAAGATGTTGAACAGTATGGGTCCAAGGACAGAGCCTTGGGGGACCCCACTGGTCACAGGACACCACGATGAGTGACTTCCATCAATTACTACTCTCTGGGTCTGACCCCGGAGCCAATTTTCCAGCCAGTGGATTGTGGAGGACCCAAGGCGACAATTGGCCAGTTTCTCCAAGAGACGATCATGGGACACCAGATCGAAGGCTTTTTTGAAGTCAAGATATATGACATCAATCTCTTCTCCCTTGTCCAGGTGATAGGTCACCTGGTCATAGAAGGAAATGAGATTGGTCAAGCAAGACCTACCCGCAACAAACCCGTGCTGGCTATCCCTTAAGATGTTGACGTCGGCCAGTCCATTAAGGATGGCCTCTTTAATAAACTTTTCTAAGATCTTCCCCGGGATAGAAGTCAGGCTGATGGGCCTATAGTTAGCCGGATCCACTTTCCTCCCTTTCTTGAAGATAGGCACCACGTTGGCCTTCTTCCAGTCTTCGGGCACTACACCAGAGCGCCAAGAGTTTTCAAAGATCCGTGCTAGAGGCTGGGCTATGATGCTCGCCAGCTCCTTGAGTACCCTGGGGTGAAGATTGTCAGGGCCGGCTGACTTGAAGGTATCCAGCTTCTCAAGATGTTCCTTCAGAAAGTCAGCATTAATGGAGGGCAGGGGATCACCCTCACCCGGACTTCCCGGCCCTGTAGCGGGCATGGGCGTCCCATGGGGCTGATGAAAGACAGACGCAAAGTACCTATTTAATAGGTTGGCTTTTTCCTGGGCGTCAGTTGTCAGTTGCCCTATCTGGTTCAGCAGGGATCCAATGTTGCCCCTGCTTTTCCTCTGGCTTCCCACATATCTGAAAAAGGACTTTTTATTGTCCTTGATGCTCAAAGCTAGCTGGAGTTCAGTTGCAGCCTTGGCTTTCCTGGTCTGCTCCCTACAGGACCGGACCAGTGCAGAATAATCCTCCTTGGAGGTGACTCCCATCCTCCATCCTTTGTAGGCCTTTCTTTTTAGCCTCAGGAGGTCTGCTAGGTCCCTGGAGAGCCAGGGGGGCTGCTGTGCCCTCTTGCTGCCTTTCCTTTGAGATGGAATAGACTTAGTTTGTACATTGAGGATCGCTCCCTTGAGGAGCAACCACTCTTCTTGAACTCCCCTCTCCCTGTGGTCATGGTCCCTTAGGGCCTCACCGACAAGCCTTCTGAGCTTGTCAAAGTCGGCTTTCCTGAAGTCAAGGACTTGCGTGTTGCTGACTGACTTGCCAGCTTTTCGGCGGATGGTGAAGGTGATCAGCTCGTGTTCGGGAAGCTGACCTAGTGATCGATGGGAAGTGTCACCCAGCTTCCCATCGATCACTAGGTCACCGACTAGGTCATCCCCAGTAGCCAGTACCAGGTCGAGCAGCGCTTTGCCTCTCGTTGGCCCATAGACTTCTTGAGTCAGGTAGAGGTCATCCACACACGAGAGGAAGCTCTGCAACCGCTCAGATTTTGCTGAGCGATCCTCCCACGAGATGTCCAGGTAATTGAAGTCACCCATGACACCCATGGTCCTGGAGCAAGCTGCCTCAGCCAGTTCCTGGGCAAACTCCTGGTCAAGCTCAGGACTTTGGGTGGGAGGTCTGTAATAGACTCCCACCATTGTGTCCCCTGTGCCGTGTTCTCCACGGATTTTAACCCAGAGGGTCTCCAGCCATCCACCCTGGTCGCCAATATCGGCTTGCAGGGACGTGTAGCTTTCCTTAACATAGAGAGCTACACCCCTGCCCCTTTTCTCTACATGATCCCTCCTGTACAGGGTATAGCCATCTATACCCGTGGTCCAGTCATGGGTGGACTCCCACCAGGTCTCCGTTATCCCTATGACATCGTAATTGTTTGCACTGAGCAGGAGGATGAGCTCCTCCTGCTTATTCCCCAAGCTCCTGGCATTAGTGTACAGGCAGGCAAGGGCTCCTTCCTTGCCCACAGATTTTACCAGGGCTGGGGCAGGGATGGGCTCCCTGGAGTGCCGTGATCCGCTGGCTTTGCAAGGATTGCTCAGCAGGCCAGCAGTGGTGGTAGTCCCCCCGTCCCCCAACGGGCTTAGTTTAAAGCCCGGTGGAGCAGGTCAGCCAGTCTGGCTGAGAAGAGCCTCCTCCCTAGGGGAGAGAGGTGGAGGCCATCTTTTCCCAGCAGCTCGCTGCCTCTCTCACCAAAGAGTGGGCTGTGGTCATGAAAGCCAAAGCCTTCCTGACGACACCAGCGCTGCAGTCTTTGGTTGATCACGTGGATCCTCCTCTCCCTCCTCAGCCCATAGCCTGAGACTGGGAGGATTGACGAGAACACCACCTGTGCCCCCAGACCCTTAAGCCCCACTCCCAAATTCCTGTAGCGCCTCATGACCTGGCTGGGAGTGCTCCGAGCAGTGTCATTGGTGCCCACTTGAATAAGGAGCATGGGATAGTGGTCTGTGGGTTTAAGGAGCTTTGGGATCCTCTCCGCAATGTCCCGGATGCAGGCCCCTGGGAAGCAGCAGACTTGCCGGGCTAAGGGATCGGAGTGGCAGATTGGCCCCTCCATCCCCCTCAGGAGGGAGTCTCCCACAACAAACACCTTATGTTTTGTCTTGGGGAGAGCAGGGGTGGGAGCTGCAGTTAGGCCCATGTTTCCTGTGGGGGCTGGCAACTCAGCAGGCTCTGCTGGAGCAGCAAGAGGTGCGTACCTGTTGCTCAGTTCTGGTGGGGGAGGGGCCTTGGTGCGGCGGGCCTTAGGGCCCTTGACCACCTTGGTCGAAGCCCCTGGCTGGACACAGCAGGAGGTCCCAGAGTCCTCCTTTGGCATGGAGGGGGAGAAGGGCCTGGCAGTAGGAGTCTATCTCCTGCTTGCAGTCCCTGATGGCACACAGTCTCTGGACTGTGGCCTGGAGCTCCTCCAGCTGGCGCATCAGAGACCCCAAAAGGGAGCAGACCCCACAAGGGGAGGTCACCATGCTCCCAGGCCACAGAGCCTGAAAAAGGGACAGGCAGCCCCCGCAGCCAAGAGCCAGGGGCCCCGTCTGCATGGAGCCCGGAACCAGGGGCTCCATTTGGGTGGCTGTCTCTGAGGTGCCAGAGGGGGGGGCTGAAGAGCCCGAGGGGACCCTCGGGGTGCGGCGCGTGCCCATCCGTGTCATGCCTCTGGTAGGCTGGCTACGGCTGGGGCTGTCTTCCCCGGGGGGGTGCGCAGGCATGGTCCGGGGCCCTCCCACGTGAACTCCGTGCTAACTCACGCGCCGGCAGAGATGCGCGCCTGTTTGCACAGCCTGTTCGCGTGGCTCCGGTCGCGTGGCTCCCTTGGGGGCTGGGCCAAGTAGGGGCCTGGGCAGGGCTTGACCCAGACTGGCTCCACTCAGCCGCCTCCTATCACTCAGTAGGGGTTAGCCCCCTCTCTCCACGGGCTCCGCTTACCCCGGCTGTGCTGGGGGTCGGCGGGGGGCTCCGTGGCTGCTGGAGGGTTTCTGGGGGGCTTCAGGGGAGAGGGGGCGCAGCGAGCTTTCACCCGCGCATCTCTCGCCGCTTCCGAGCCTAACTGGGCTTTTTCCCGGTCGGCGGGCCCTTTTAAACTGTACGCATGTGCAGTGGGCCTGCCGTCGAGGAAGCTGCTCTTAGGACAATAAGGGGGCCCTGCCTGGGATTTGGGGGACCCTGCCGTACTGGAGGGGGACAGGTGAATATTAGATTTATGCTGTATGATTTGCATGGGATGCATATTGTTATCTGGCCTGGTTATAAAATGTTGATAAATACATTAAAGGGCCTTGACTGCCCTGGAAACTGACTCTCTCCCTGTGATAAACCATGAGAGCTCCATCTACAGAACTCCTGAGCTGAAGCCCCTCTGGTATAAAACAGAACAGAAGTTGGCAGTGTGTTCATTGTTGGGCCTTTTTGGTTTATGTTGCAACTTTAGGGTGCAGACAGTTGAGCAACTCTCTGTTGCAACTCATAGTGCTTTGAAGGAAGTGCTATAAAGCCAACCAGAAGTTCACTGTTGGTTCCAGGAGTTGGGAATTCCAGCTGCTTCCTGTGAGACTGCAGCCTCAGTAGCAATACCACTCCCCTCTCCAGGCCCGGACACTATTTTCAGAATGGGAAGGGGAAAAGATAATAGAGGGAGTTTGTTCTTGGGGTTTCCTGGCTGGCACTGGAGGATGGGGTGGGTAGATTGGTGGGGGGAGGGTGGGCTCCAATCCACCTGCTCCACCCACGGGGGAGGGTGGGGAACAGAGTTAAAAAAACCCCATACTGAACTCCCACTGCTCACTTTCCCCCACCCTTTCTGAAAACAGTGACAGGCTGGGAGCTTTGCAGACACACGTTACAGAATGTGCTCCATTTTGGATTATGTTAATCTGAATCCTCATGCTATGAGACTTCAGATTTTTGGAAAATCAAGCCCTTTTAAAGCACTCTGTAGCCATGCATGTCTGTTTTGTCATAGCTGCAGACCACTTTCTGGGGCCAGAGCAGGCAAAAATTGTCACTTTTCTTTGCGCCCTCTGGGAAACTTCATTGGCCCTACTGTTGCATATTTGCCAGTGAGTAAAAGAAACCAAATAGAAACAAAATAGTTTTTATTCACTGTGGACATATCTATATGAGATGTGGTACTGCACATTAGCATAGCTTACTGCACAGTAAGTTGCTTATTGTGCAGCAAAAACTCATAATCCCATTTATATTGCTACTTGCAAATTCAAAGAGCAAATTTAAGTGAGATTAGTTCATGAACAGTGACACGTGTAGACACGACCTGAGAGCAAGTTTGCTCCCGGGTCTGCCCAGCCACTAGGGGGCTGGCCTAAGGCCAGCCCCAGGGCTGCAGGCTAGAAGCCTGTCCTGGATCAGGGCTGGGCTGCCTCTTTGGCAGTCCCTGTCTGCAAGCTATAAAGGCCTGCAGATATTTTGAGCCCTGCGGCATAGTCACCAGGGAGCCTGAGGGCACTGCAGGTCCCGTGTGTCCCCCTGGGCAGGCCACAGGCTACCTGTGCCTGCTTGCCAGCACCTCAGTGCTGCTGCTTAGCAGTGCCCTGCTGTGAGGCAGCCAGGACAGTGCTGTCAGGGCCAGCAAGGTGCTGAACAGTGCTGCAGGCTACTGCACCTTCTACCCAGGTCTTTCAGGCCCCCAGGGACACCTGCAAGCAGCTTCTGGGCAGCAGGGCCAGCACCACCTGCCTGCAGCACACCCCAGAAGACTGCTCTGCATCTTCAGGTGCTGTGGAGCATTGTCTCTGCTGCATGGCTGGCATGGAACCCAATATGGCATCCTTGTCCTCGCCCAGGCCTGTGACTACACACATCTGCATGCCCATGCCCTCCAGCCAGGGCCCCAACTGGAGCCAGGAGGAAACTGGAAATCTCATGGCATTGTCAGGTGAGGCAGAAGTACTGTGCCAGTTTGAGTGGCATTCTGGTCTGAGCTCCTGTCCCTGAAGTTCGAGCAGCTCCAGGTGCTGCGGAGGAAGAATGTCATCCTGGGCTGGGTAGTGCAGGCCATAGACAATGGCCACTGGGTGCTAGACTGACACATTTGTGCCACCCACTGCCCATGCCTCAGGCCTAGCCCCACATGCCCCCTGGCAGCTGCCTGCCACCCCACAGAAAGCCCCCACTTAGGCCTGGGAGGAGATTCTCCACCATCTCCAGCCACCAGAAGCCCTTGGCCTGGCCCCTGGCCTAGGTGCCCCACCACCCAGCCCCTCACTTGGGCTGAGCCCCACCTGACTCCATGTGGGTGTGCAGCTGGAGCTGTTTGGAACAGTGTCAGGATCATATGCCAGCCCTGTTGGGCCTGGAGTCTGCAACCCAGAAGGGGAACTGGCTGCGCTGGAGGAGCAACAGCTGCCATTGCCCCTGGGTGAGTTCCCACTGATCACACTCAATGTGCTGTCCATACCTAAGGGGGAATAGCCAGAGGCCAGGGTGCTGGCAACCTGCCTTTGGGTTCCCTCCCCTAGGTACCCTCACCACATGGCGCCCCACTCAGGGACACCACAAAAATTACTTCATAAATATTTTGCACAGGGAAGAAGATTTTAATTGTTGGTGGATGGTGGAGGGTCTCTGTTTGTTGGGTAAGGAGCAGGGAGGGAGATCTATTCTTTGGGGATGGAGTATGGAGGAGAGCTCTGTGTGTTGAGGGGAAGGGCAAGGTCTGTGTTATGTGAAGGAAATAAAGACTTGTTCTTCTGACACATGTCTGTAGTGAGCATGGTGCTCAGGGTGGGCAAGGGGGTGGGGGCTCTGTAAGCAGCAGGGCAAACAGGCTAGAGTGGGAAGTGCAGGAGGAAATGGTCAGCTAGAGCCTCCTGCACCCAGTGCCTTGGCTCCTACTGGTCGGTGTATGACTTTCCTGGGGCCTCAGTAGGGGCTCCTGCCACTGTTGTGGCTACCGCCGCAGGTGAAGTTCCTGCCACCAGCCATCCTCCATGTGCCACAGCTCCTCTATGCATGCCTTGCAGAACAGTTCCCCCTGGGCTTCACAGATGTTACACAGCACACAAGCTGTGATGATGACCTGGGGAGGGTTGGCCTTGGTGACCTTGATGAGGGTGGTGAGGGTGTTCCAGCAGCCCTTGAGGTGGCTGAAGGTCCACACCACCATGGCATGGGTCTGGCCCAGATGCTAGTTAAAGTGGGCCTGGTGTGGGTGCAGGTAGTCAGTGTAGGGCTGCATCAGCCAGGGCAGAAGTGGGTAGGCAGGGTCACCAATGAGCAGGGGTGGGACCACAACAACACCCAGCTGCTGGTCCACCACCCCTGGCACAAAGCACCCTTTCTCCATGAGTCCCACCAGGATGAAGTTATGAAACATGTGGGCATCATGGGCACTGCCCATCCAGCCAGCACTCATAAGTGAAGCCCCTGTGGTGGTCCACAGTGCCCTGCAGGACCATGGAATGAAACCCCCTGTAGCTGCAATAGGGGTGATCTCCATGGGATGGGCAGGTGATGGGGATATTGGTCCCACCAGGGTTCCGATACACTGGGGAAATCCCAGTACACAGAACCTCACCACCACTTCTAGGGGGTTGTGGATGCAGAGGATACCCCAGCATATCTCGGAGGGCCCTGCACACCTCCAGGATAGCTTCCCCGATGGTGGCCTTGCCCACACTAAAGAGGTGTATGACATACCAGAGGCTGGCAGACGGGGCCAGCTTCAGTGGAGTGAGGGCCAGCTGAGTGCCTGCAGGGAGGCCTGAGCACATTCCAGTGTCCTGCCACTCCAGGTGGGGCTGGAGCTGCTGGAGCAGGTCCCATAAGGTGGCATGGGTCATGTAGAAGCCATCCAGCCACTGCTTGTCATCCCAGGTCTGCTGGACGACATGCAGCCACCAGTCCTAGCTGGCCCAGTGCACCCAGATGCGATAGAGCTGGAGACCCAGGAGCATGATGATAGTCCCAGTGGTGGCATTGTGGAGGTCCTCAGCAGTGTCTCTGCCAGTGGCAGTGGCACAGTGGTGGTGACATCCCTGGGACAGCAGTCAGTGAGATGCCCATGGGCCAGGCAGCAGTCAGCATGGTGGGCTATCAGGGCCAGCATGTGGCCGGCAGGAGTGTAGGGCACTGGTTGTTGCTGCCAGGGACAGGGGCTGGAATAGCCATAATGTGGGGAGTCAGAGTGGCCAAAAAGAGAGCTACCACATGCTTTCCCTGCACTGGGCACACAGCTTCCAGGCAAGGAAGGGGCTGGCCAGAGATCAGAGCTCTCAAAGGCTTTCTTTTAAGATGGCTGTCAGGTGCTGGTGGTTTCAGCTGGAGCCTAGAGCTCTCTTCGTTGGTGGCAGGGGCCTATTGCAGGGCTGCAGGGAACTGGGTGCAAATCTTCTCCCTAACCCCACATGTGTAGATGCCAGGGCTGTGTGAAGCTTAGGATGGTGATTCAATTTGGAGGAGATACAGCCTGATTTGGTAGCCAAATCTCCAAATTTAAATTGAATCAGGGGACCAATAAAAAGGTTTGAATTGATTCAAACCTCTCTGAATTGATTTGGAAAAGTTTCAGAGAGTTTCAATGATTTGGGCAATCCTCGGTTGCTGCAGCAGGGAGCTGGAGCTGGACTCTGAGCTGGTAAGTAGGGGGCAGGGGAGGGGAGGTGGGAGGAGGAGGGAGGGGAACATGGGGGGACCCATGCCAGGCCCCATCCCCTGCCTGCTCCCCCAGACCTCCTGGCCTCCACGCACTCCCCCAGCCCTCACCATAGATGCCCCACCCAGCCCCGGTCTCCTGGCCCTGTAAAAAAAAGCCCTGACTCACCAGGTGCTGCCAGGCAGGGGGGTGATCTCTGATGCCTCCCACTGTCTCACACTATGTGGGGGGCTCTGCCATGAGCCCCCCATCCCCCGCCCACTGCCCAAGCCCCCCCCCCATGGCTGCCCCACCTGGCCCCACCTCAAGGCCCTTTAAAGAAAAGCCCCACTCACTGGGTGATGCTGGGGAAGGGGGCAATCCCTGCTGCCCCCCCCATGATGCATGCAAGGCTCTGCCATGAACACCCTGACCCACCCCCTCCCTGCCCTCACCATGGCTGCCCTGGCCACTCCAGCTCCGGTCCATTAAGAAACAAAAAAACCAAAAAAAATCTGAACTCACGAGCTCCTGTAGAAGGCTTGGGACTCATGCAGAGTCCCCCACACAGTGTGGGGCAGTATGAGGTAGCAGGGATCGCTCCCCACCACACAGGAACCAATGAGTCCAGAGGGTTTGGGGTTTTTTTCTTAAAGGTCCAGAGCTGGGCTGGGTGGGGCAGCCATGGGGAGTGGGGCTGGGGGAGCAGGAGGGGGTTGGGGGGCTCATGCAGAGCCCCCCATGCAGTGGGGGGCAGCGGGGATTGCCCCACCCCCACCCACCCAGCAGTACCCAGTGAGTTGGGGCTTTTTTTCAAAGTGCCAGGAGCTGGGGCGGGTGGAGCAGCCATTGCTGGGGCTAGGAGAGTGGGCGTGCGATGTGCCTGCATGATTCAGAGATTTGGCAGCAGCCAAATCTCAAAATCAGATTCAGCCAAATCAGATCAGGACAGTGATTTGAATCACCAGAATGAATCACTGTCCCGTGAATGGACCAAATTTGAATTGGAAGTGAATACTAGCCACTTTGCACAGGCCTAGTAGATGCCTGCCCAAAAACACTTATACCAGACTAGCTTATACAAGAGTAAACTTAGGCTGAAGTAAATTTATGTGTAGATGCGCCCTGTCAGTTGGCTGGCCTGTCTGATTGACAGAGGAGATAAATGTCAAGATACAAAAATCCAAAGCTCTCCGAGAACACTCATCTTTATACATACATTATTTTCTGAATCATCTAATCAGAGGCTATCACATGTACACACACAGCTAGATATTATTCCTTTCTCCTGCATATCAGAGCATTGCCATTTCAATCTATTTCTTATATTTCTTGACTATCCCACTAAGCTTTCAAGTCACTCAGGAAGCTACACCTTGACTGAGGTGATACTGAATAGAGCATTTCTTAAACATTTAAGACTGTGGAAACTCCCGGTGTCCTTGGGTGTTCACCACAGTTTTGTTATATTCCTTGAGTGGCTTTGACAAATGCAGAAGTCTGCGGGCTTTTCTAACATCCTAGCAACCAGTAGTCTATAATATATCGAAGCTTTGATATAACTCTCCACAGCCCTGATCCTGCAACTGCTTTTACATGCGTTTACTGATGTAAACATACCCATTAGAAAAGAGAAGCACGTGTTTCAAGAGGCAGGGCCCAGATATGTTAAAATCCAAAGGCTTGAAATGAACCTTGGCAATGAAATGGCAGCAAGTGTTAGGTAGATCTGGTTTTCAATTGTTTGGAGAATTTTCTTTCTGTTATATTTGTATTATCATTGTTTCATCTGAATTGAAGTGCATTGATCTGGGGCATTGAGCAGACCTAGTTTGTTTATATTAATTTTGAAAGATTCTCACAACACTCTGAAGGATTGAATATGCATTATTTACCATAGAGCTAGAAAAAGCCATACAAAAAAATTACTTAATGAAGTATAAGTAAGGATGAAAATAAAATAATTGATTGTAGTTTAAACAATTTTAAAAACCTTTTGCTTTCTCATGAATGCAATGTCCTTTTCTGGTCTTCTCATAGTGCCACCCATATCTCTGACTCTTCATTAATTCTGTCAAGCACACATAACACCACTAAAGTTTATCTGCTTGCAGGGTACAGGTCATCAGACAAGTAGAAAACCAGATTATAATCTACTGCTGCACAATGATATAAGGAAGAGATTGTTCTGCCATGATAGCAGAAGAAATTCTTTTCTTCTTATAGTAGTGTTGGGGTGAAGTAAACATAGTGGTTGAGGAAAAATGTGAAATGCAAGAATTTTTGTGGGTGATATTTTTTTGGATCAATTTGATAATTGGGAGGGACAACGATGAGTTTTTGGGTGCCAATGCAGAAGGCTTGTATAGAGCAACCAGAGAAAGAGAGAGTGTATGTATACATGGAAATTCACGTGTACACACATGCATCACCTTTGGGGGTCTGCCACCTGGTGTCCCCTGCTACAGTCCAGCCACCTGCCAGCTGTTTCCTGGCCCCCACATCACCTCCAGTCTCTCGCCTGCCACAACTTTCATGTGGAGAGAGTCCCTAGAGCTGGGGGCAGCCTTGCTGGTCACCTCAACATTTGACTCTACTTCCATGGCTGGTTTCACCCTACCTGGAGCGTGTGTTCTCCCCTCAAGTAATTTCTCTTTAAGGAAGTGCTCCTACAGACTTCCAAGTACTTACTGGGGCTTCAGCTGTTACAGCTTTGGCCCCCTTTTTCTCTGGCTGTACCTTCAACCTTGGTCCACTGTTTAAGCCAGGGGAGGGCAATTATTTCAGCTGGAGGGAAATTTAAGTTTTGGTGATCTGTCAAGGACAGATAAAATCTTTTAGAAGATATCATTTAAACAAATTATAGTTAAAAAAATCATATACTAAAAATCAAACATAAGCTATACTTAATTTTTATTTCAAAAATAATTTCTATCACAATTTATATTTTTTGAGTAGCATATGTAGAAGCAATTTTTACTACCTCAAAATAAAGTCTTACACTTGTATATTGTATGTGGGGGCTGTGTATGTGGCGGGGTATAGGGTGGGAAAGGAAGATGGGGAGAATTGGGAGGGTGATGTGTGTATGAGGAATGGGGATGACTGCATGCTAAGTTCTGGAAGTTGGCCAGGGATAGGAAGAGGGCCAAGGCGGGATGGGGGATTGCCCCATCCATTCAGTGTGGACAGCATATGGAGACTGAACAGGGGATGGTATATAGGACATTAGCTGAGTTGCAAGTGAACCTTGGATGTTATAATCTGCTATTCAGTTCATTGATTATGTGTTCTGCACTGATGTTGGGGCACAGAAGGCACCAGGGTCTGTTGTCTCAGTGAGACTAGGAGCTAGGTAGGCTGTTGCTTGAGAGAGGCTGTTTGAGGTTGGGGACCTGCCTGTAAACCAGGACAGGTTTGTCCCCCATGGTTTTCTTTGAGATGGTCATCCTTTTCCAAGAGGGTTGGAATTCATTAATGATGTGGCTAAGATGAGGCTGTGGGTTGTAGGTGACAACCAGAGATACTCTGATGTCCTTGCCCTGGGGCCTCTATTGTTGCAGGTCAGAGTGAGGTCTGAGTCAGGCCTTATTGATTTGAGTGGCTATAGTTTTGGGATTGCATTGTAATTGTAGGAATTCCTGCTCAAGATTATTAACATGTGCACCCTGATTAGTGGGATCAGAACAGCTTGGCTTACTCAATGGTTCTGAAGGTGGGTTTAGGATGAAAATTAGTTTTGTAAAGGTACCTGTGGTGGTCAATCAGTTTCCAATACAACGTGGTGGTGATATGGCCACTGCAAACCTTCACTGTAGTTTTGAAGAAATGAACTTGCTTGGTGGAGTATTCCAGAGTTAGTTTGATGGAGGGGTGGAAGTTAAAGTACTGGTGAAATTTCTTTGGACTATGGATTCTTATCCTGTTACCTGCAATAGCATTTTTGACTACTTCATTCTTATGGACTTGTCACTGCCTTCTTTTCCCTTTCTTCCCACTTTCTGTCTCCCCCTTACCCTACCTTTTGCCTTTTGGTTCCAAATTTCTCTCTCCTTATACACTACTGTGTGCTCATCCTTTCACAGCATCTGATGAAGTGAGCTTCCTAAGATCCCAATCTACCCATTTTTATTGTACCAACTGCATGGTTGAGAAAGACTTAGAGAATGTTTTGAATGTAGTGCATTCTTCTTTGGATCCGAAAAAAAAGAAGAAAAAGAATTACTTAAGGAATGCACTGCATTCAAAGGGTTGTCTAAGTCTATCTCAAACATGCAGTTGGTTTAATAAAACATGTCACCCACAAAAAATCCTTTCCTTTTGCATATTTCCTGGAACATCATGGCCGGAACATCCGCCTAACACTACTGCAAAGGGTTTATTAAATGGCCCAAATGAAATAAAAAATCCAATCCGAAAAAAAAAAAAGAAGAAGAAGAAAGAAAAAAAATTGGTGAACAGTTCATCTCAGATCAGAGGTAAAATAAATGGAATAAAGCAATCTATATTAATCAAGAGTTATGAAGTAAAGAAATTGATAGGGAAAGCAAAAGCATCTGAAAGAAGGCCACATCTGGTAGAGATAAAGATAATAGATTTTAAAAATTGAATGGGAACAAAGGAATTGGTATTATTTAATATTTTAATCAGTAATCTGGAAGTAAATGTAAGAGCATTATTGGTAAAATTTGCATAACAAATTTTCACATTAAATCATGAGGAGAACAGGATTGCTAGGCCCATTCAAACAAATCTGTTTTAATACAGCTAAATGTGAATTTAAACATAAGAGAACAAGAAATGCAGGTAATTTCTTCAAAAAGGTGGGATGTATCTTGGAGTATTGAAGCTATACAAATGAACTCCCAATAGATTTCCATGGCCAAAAGTGGTTAACAAAACACTTTAGATGTATAACCAGTAGTTAATGGGAATAAAGAGGTACTTTTATCTGTTTATACAGCATACAAGCCACAAATACTAGAATACTGTACACAATTCTTATTAGAAAGGATGCTGAAAAATTAGAAAGGGTATAGAAAAGGGTCACAAAGACATGTGAAGGTTTGGAGAAAATGTGATACAATGGTGGACTTAAAGAGTTCTATATTACTTGGTTTATCAGAAAGAAGACTGAAGGGCAGGTGTCTTGATTACAGTGTGTAAGTACATTTTTGGGGAGAGAATATTAGGTAGTAATGGGTTATTTGATTTCTTCTCTCAAAGTCAGTGGGACTTAGGCATGTTTAACTGCATGCTGAAAATACAGTCGTCCTTAGATCCACAAAAGTACTATTAAATGCTTGGCTCTGAAAGTGGAGTTCGCAAGGCAAGGTATCTAACTTCCCTGTAGAGTCAGTTAGGCACCCAGAAGTGGGATTCACAGTATTCATGCCTCCTTTAAGCAAGCTGATGCTTATGCCTCAATAGAATGCCTAAGACAATAGGATATACTAACATGAGGAGTATCTAAAAACCTTTTATCCCAGACATAGTTGAGCACCTACATTAGGATTCCCTGCTCCAAACTACCTCCTGAGCCTAGTTTTACTTCTGGGAATGGAAAACTTGTTCACTCTTACTTTAAAACACAGCCCCAGAAGTTGGTGGTACTGGCACCAATTAAAGAGCTGGCAGCGTCTTGTGTATTCAGTGTCCTAGGCTTCAAAATGGTGGTGGGACACTTTAATTAAATCTCATTTGATGCGCTTTAGTTAAGACATCTCTGCTGCCATTATGAAGTGCAATTACACTGAATACATGGGATGCTGCAGACTCTTTACTTAGAGCAACTGTGCACAGCTTTGTTGTCACATGAACTAAGCATACATAGCACTGGTCATAGGATGTGCACATGCCCCTTACACATATGTAGTAACCTTAGCTGCCTGAAAATAGAGTCAACCAGAACTTGTGAGTACCAGAATTATCCTAGAAAATAAAAAAGGGTGTTTTGTATCTCTCTCCCTCTTTTGACCCATAACTCCATGGCTATGGACCTCAGGAGCTGGAGGTCCTGGATTCCAGGTCCCACTGTCCCAAAGGGGTTTGAATGGAGTTGTCCCTGATCCCCCAGTACAGCACTCTAATTACCTCATCACAGGTGAGACATCAGTTCTCCAGCATTCCATTTGAATCTGAGTCCTTGGGAAAAAGTTCTTTCACATAGTCCTTGGAAAAAAAAATGTATGGAAGGCAGTGTAGGGGAAAGCTTCTGCCTCATTGTAGACAAGAGCTGGGGGCATGGCCAGGGTGTTAAAATGGTACCAGAACACAGGTGGCACCTGTTGGTGCCCTCCCATGAAGAAACAGACACTGCAGTAGGTTTGCCCATGCCTGCAGCCACTCAGACACCCTGACCTCCAGCTGGTGCCAATTCCCCAGTGGGGATGGGTGAGTGGGGGACAAATAGACCCCCAGACAGACAGTGAGCCTGCACTCCATTGGATGTGCTGGAGCACAGGTAGGAGCGAGATCACCTGCCATACATCATCCACTGTCAAGCCAAATCTCTTGACCTAGTTGACCCAGGCAGAGGAAGGTGCTGGGTAGATGGAGTGGCAAGCCTTCACCTGTGCAAGGTCTCCCTGGTCCTGAATGGTGAGGAGTACATCATCAGTATATGCTGACAGGACCATGGTCATGGGTGGCTCCTCGAGCACCAGCCCTACCACCCATTTGCACAGGAAACAGAGAAAGGACTTGAGGACAATGGTGTACAGCTGGCCTGACAGCAGGCAGCCTTGATACACTTCCTCGCTAGATAGTATGAGCTCCATCAGCATCCAGTTGAGCTTCCGCATACATTCTCTGGAGGCATACAGCACCTGGAGAAACTGCATGAAGTGGGGAGCAAAGTGGAATGCCCTCAACGTGCCTGTGAGGTACCCATGATCCACCCTATCATATGCCTTCTCCTGATCAAGGGACAGGATGAGGGTGAATGACAACCCATCCCTGGGAGCAAGGTCAAGAAGACCCCACACCAGGTACAGATAGTTGAACTTGGAGCACCCTGCAATCATATACGTCTGGTTGGGGTGAATCATGTCCACCTGCACGGATCTTAGCTGCAGTGAGATGGCTTTCATTATGACCTCATAGTCCATACAGAGAAGTGAGACTGGGGCACCAGTTACTCAGATTTCAGGGGTCTTTTTTTTTGGGCAGCTGGGTTAGGACAGCCCTTCTGCATGAAAGGAAGAGCTCTCCCTCCCCTTCAGATTCATCTGAGACTCTGGTGAGGTCCAGGCCAAGGACATCCCAGAAGGAGTGGTAGAACTCCATAATTGTTCCATCAATGCCTGATGCTTTGTTGGTGGGCATCAGGTGGAGGGCATCTGAGAGCTGAGCCAAGGTGAGAGGGCCCTCAAACTGGTTCTGGTTGCTAATGCTGACCTGTGGTAGTCCCTCCCACAGGACCTGGTAAGCATCAGCATCAGTTGGATATAACAGGAACTCTGTGTAGAAAGCCTTGCCCTTTCTCACAGCTCATTGGGCTCCATGGGGAGAGTGCCATCCTCTGCCAGAAGGCAAGCAATTTACTTCTTGTCCCCTCCTCTTCTCAATTGTATAGAAAAAGCAGGATTCATGGTCCATGTCCTGAAGGAGTTGGATACGTGAGTGGACAAATGCACCATGGACACAACGGTCATCCAGAGCTCAGTGCTCTTCTTGCCTCTCCTGACACTGTCCATAGAGGAAAAGGTTGTCTGGGTCAGTAACCAAGCACCTCTCCAGCTCCAGCACTTCCCTCTCAAGCTGCTCTCCGGCCACCTTCTGCTGCTGGGTTTGCCTCTGGGTGTAGTGACAACAGTACTGCCTGATGTGCACCTTCCCGACATCCCACAATCTCCACCACCAGACCAGCCAGAACTCCTGGAAGGTGACCATGGAGCCCACATCCTCCAGCAGGTTGTTGCTGAAGTGCTAGTAGGCTGGCCCAAGACAGTCAGCCTACAGCATGATCCAAGGACATACTAGCTGGTGGTCACTAAAAGAGGCTGGCCTAGTGCTGGAGGTGTGGACTTGGGCAGTGTTTAGCATGGGCATGTAGATTCAGTCCAACTAGGAGTTCTGTGACCGCTGCTTCTCTGCTATGACAAAGGTGAAGGTGGTGGTGTTGTCAGGGTGGTGGGCATGCCAGACATCCACCAGGGTGTGGTCACTGATAATCAGGAATCCAGGTTTTCCATTTGTCATGGAAAAACATGCCAAAATACAGATTTTCTCCTTTAAAGCAGAAAAACCTAGATTTTGTACTTGAAAGTAGAAAAACTCCTTTAAAGGATAAAAACCTGGGAGACCACAGGATTCCCCTTGCAAGCTGGCAGAGTTCCAACCTGCAAGGGGCTGGGGGAGTGGGACATAGGGAGCAGGGGGCACCACAGGGGGGGCATAGATGACACATGGGGGAGCCCAGATTTCTGTATCTACAGTGGGGTGCAGGGCTGCAGCCTGGCTAGACCAACTCTAGGCAGAAGCCACCTCTTTGACCCAGCAGGAGGGACCCAGTGCAGGAGGGAGCACCACGCCACTATGCCTGCCAAGTTGAGGTGTCCCTGCCTGCCAGCAGTGGTGGGCACAATTCTGCACTTCCACCACTCCTTCACCTCAGCTTGGTGACCATGGTGGCGTGGCACTCCTTCCCACATTGGGTCCTGTCTGATGGGCTATGGAGGCAGCTCCTTCCCAGAGCTGAGCTGGCCAGGATGAAGCCCCATGCCCCACTGTTGCATAAATCTGGGGTGGTGGGGCATGTTACCCCCAATGCATTGCCTGTTCCCCCTCACTGTCATGATGCATCATCTGTGATCCCCCACCTCCCCTATGCGTCTTCTATGTCCACATCCCCCTTCCCCACACACCCACCTCCTTTTCATACACTGCCAGGTTGGGCTCTGTGGGCAGTAGGTTGGGAGTGAAGAGCACCAGCAGGACTGGGGAGTGGGGCATTGTGGGTTGGGAGTGAGAGGCACTGGCAGGGTCAGGGGGCTGTGGGTTGGGAGTAAGAGGCACTGGGAGGGCCGGGAGTGGGGCGTCGGTAGTGAGGGGCACCAGAAGAACTGGGGGATTGGGGAATGTGGGTCAGGAGTGATGGTCCCCACCAGAGATGGGGGAATGTGGGTCAGGTGTTAGGGGCATCAGCAGGGCCAGGGGGCTGCAGGTCATGGATGAGGGGCACCAGCAGAGCTTGACTGTGGTTTCCATGTGGGGGCAATAACATGAGCAGGGGCAGGACACTGGAATATCAGAGCTCTGCAGCACCACAAAGCTGTGGGGGGAGCAGCCTCAGCTAGACCTGCATCCTAGTGAGCAAAGGGGGCAGGAGGAGCTTTGATTTTCTACAATAAAAAAGCCAAAATCAAATGCCAAAATATATATTTATTTAGTATTTCTTTTATTTTTTATAATTGTAGCACTGTTAGCCTTCCAAATTGCTTTAAAATTGTAACTATATCAATAAAATGTTGTGCTCAACTGATACCTAGGTAAATAGCGGTGTTTCATTTTAATCATGGAAAAATGTAGATTTTAGGTTTTTTAATCAGATAATTCTGTTTTTTTGTTAAATCAGAGAATTTTGTTTTTTTAAACACAATTCCTGGTGGCAATCTCCCTGGGGATGCCTGTGGCAGCCTGGTTCCACTCTGCCAGTGCAGTTCTTTGCCTTGAGGGTGATGTTAAAATCCCTTTTGAGGACCAGGCACTTGTGAGGGCTTAGATGGCCACTTGCCAGTAGAAACAGGCCATCTGTGAGTCATTCATAGGAGCACAGATGTTTACGAGGTTGAGGACAACCCCCTGAACCCAGACTCAGAGATGCAGTAGGTGCCCTGGCACTACCTCAACAGTGAAAAGTACTTGTAGTCTTGGTAAGAACAGGGTGGCTACCCCACAGGATGCCTTTATGAAGTAGCTGAAGTTGACCCTGTCTCCCTACTCCAGGTACCAGTTGACTTCAGCGGCTGGAGTCATATGGGTCTGCTACAGGATGAGCACAGAGTACTCTCCCTTCTGGAGAAAAAAGAGTACCTGGACAGACCCAACCTGCATTTTGAGGTTCACCACAGTGAGGGACCTCATTGGTAGGGGGTCATATGGGACACAGGATACTGGGCAACATGGACCTATGGTGTGACCCAGTAAATGGAAGTTCTTATGTTCCTATATAGATATTAAATAAAAATAAACTTCAAATCTAGTAGAGGTGAGGAAATCAATCTTACAAGACACTGCTGTATTACACAAACAGAAAACTATACATCCCAAATAAAAAATGAATTATCTTTTGAAAAGAATCATCTTATCTAAATGTTAATTAATACTTGATTAGGTTGATGCTTTGGGATCCAATAATAAAAGCAGTACATTTCTTGCTTAAATTAACATACTTTTACAGGAGATTAAATTGTAGTAAGAGAATGTAATGAAATAAGTTATTCATTTTACTAAGAGACAGTAGATAACAGCACAACTGTGTCTGATTTCAAATTTGCCACAGGGAGTGCAGTATTGAATAGGGATAAAAAGATTATGCACTATGAATAGCATAGCAAATAACCTGGTAACACACTGAGGCAGCAGCTGGGTGGGGAGAGGGAAGGAACTGTGGGCTGCGAGTGAGGGTTGGGAGTGATAGCCCTGCTGTCATCCAAGAAGGTAAATTTCAGGATAGGGGTTAGTGAAAAATAAGTAATGGAATGTTAATTTTACCAAATTTGAGGGTAATTTCATTTACACTCAAGTTTAGGTCCAGCGTGTGACAGGGCAGTATGTCTGCCCTGCCATGAAACCCTGAAAGAACAAGGAAAAAGAACAACTTACTGGAGTGAGCCTGGGGAGGGAGAGGACATGTGGCAAACCCGGGTTGGGAAGGAACCGCATAGAAGACCTGGATGGTAATTAGCCCAATTGGCTGCAAGGGCCAGGAATGCAGCAAATGGGATGCTGAGGCAGTGAACACAGCTGATCAGCATGGGGAATTAAAAGGACACTGACCATGTAGTCGGCATTGGTCCAGGAAGGAAGATTGCATGAAGAGGACCCCAGAGGAGTGTGGGGTGATGGCAGCAGTGAGAGACCAACCTAGGGGACTCAGGGAAAGGTCCCAAAGACTTACCTGCAGAGACAGGGAGACGAGGCAGGTGCAGCATCCCAGCCAGGAAGTCTGATTCCAATGGGTACAGGCAGCCATTCCAGAGACCTGAAAGACAGAAGATATGGAGACATGTGTTTATGTTAAGTGGGGGCATTGTCCTGTAATGACCCAGCCCTGAAGGATAAGGGCTGGGGCAAACTGTGGGACGGTAGGCTTGGGACCCATGTGGGGAAGAACGGGACAAGCAACCCCGAGCAAGGAGTGAGGCACCTCAAGCCTGGTCAAGACAACCCAGGGACTGAGGCTTCCATAGTGGAGAACTGATGCAAGTAAACTCATAACATCTGATGTGGTGAGGGCAGGGTATGGGGATGGTGGAACCTGCAAAGAGAAGCCAACCTTCTAAATCACAAACTAACATCAACGTTGTCTCATAGGACTGTATTCATCTTTGGTTCCTTCCTTTTTACATCAAAGTTGTGGCAGAAGAATTCAAGGAGACTATATCTGGTCCAACAAGAGAGATGACAGCTTGCTTTGGGAGGACGTGGCTAATGTTCCACACAGTGTTAAAATAAAGTTAATTCATAAGCTCTTTCATCATATATATTGCAGTTTATACAACAACTGCAACTGGTAGTCTTAAGGCACAGTGCTGCTATTGTTATTTTGACATATCTTGTCAATATTTTGACTATGCATTTTGACCGACTTAGAAGCGCAAGTTTAGTTAACTTTAAATACCACTGATGCTTCTAAATCACATACCTGTTCTATAACTTTTTATAAGAATCTATAAGATTTTACCATTTTAGATCATTGTTCTTTCAATAGAGGCTGCTAGCTTTTTTATGAGGTCACCTCCAGATCAATTGCCAACTAAGATAAATAACAGCTGGTCATGTAAGAAATAATGCAATTTACTTTATATATTGCTCATAGAAGTCTAAAAACACTAGAACTGTCACAAATCATTGACTGAGGCACTCTTAGATCTACATTTAATTGAAGAATGATACTTCAAATAAAAGTACTGTATATACAAGGTCAAAATGAAGCTCTGATGTTTGGTATGAGAACTCATATTCATTTCCACATGGCTGAAGTTCAGTTTTGTTCAAATACACAAAACTGAGCTAGGAATTTTTTTTTGTTTATATGTGCAGATTTCTGTGAACAATGCTGCAAGAACACTTCCCTTTCAGATTTTTTTTGGCCCAAACTCAACAGCTTCTGTATGCCCTGATTTTTGTCACAGTATCAGGAGAAAAAAATATTTTTTTTCATACAAGCTAGTGTGACTGAATACCCAATTATGTAGAAATTAAAATTTGGACTTGAATTTAAGTTAAACTTTCTCCAAGCTTTATAAAGAGCTTTCAAAGCTTGATTTTTGCTGAGATGTTTAATTGGCTTACTTAACCCTAACCTTCATTTAATTAATCCCCTAAAGAGATCATTTGAATAGTCCTGAGCAGTTTTTATGTAAAGTTACTTACTCTGATTGAAATTCTAGAATATTTTGATACAATCCTCCATTAAAACTATATTTCAGAAAATTATATAAATGTTTTCTTAATAATTCCATTAAATTCTATTGGTCACCAAGGAGGAATTTAAGAGAATAAAAAAAAATGGGTTGGACGTATACAAATGAATATGATTACTTAATTAGAAATATCCTATAACTTGGCACAATACATAACCTGAGATGTACTTTAATAGCTATGTTATTAATCATGTCTTAATGTAAACAGTTTGAAGCTGTTGCTGCATTGTAATGTTAATTACAAATAGTCCCTATGGGAATTATAACCTTATTTCACTATAACTCCTGCTTGCTGTTAATTGCTCATAGGGAAAAAAAAAATTAGGAAATTATTGTGTTTTAAGAGGTGTTGGTGTAAATTTAGATTCTTTGGGGCTTAATTGCTGTGGATTAACAAGGTTAAAACTATTATTTCCTGTTCTAATAAATAGTATGCCATAGTTGGCATTGGCAACCAGCTTCAATCAATAATATTTAGGCTAATATACCTTGTGTTATAAAGGTCAAAAAAGGAAAAAAAAAAAAGATTGCTTGCAAACTGCAGTGCTTATCTTGCCAGCTGGGACAGATTATGAATTTGGGTCATGGGCAATTAATTTGTAAGTTTTAATGACTTCTCTTGTGAAACACATGTTCTTTAGCAGGGATGATGGATGTATATTAGCTGATTTAAAAGAATCCAGAATACTGAATTAATTTTTTCCATATCTAATGGAATCAAAAGGAATTAAGTAAATACAGGGGCAACATCTACACATGTGCTTAACTGAGGAGTAGACTAATTAGCCATGGGGTAAAGTGTCCCTATCTACACATGCAACACTATTAATCCTTAGTGATTAAATTTATATCTAGATGATGACCATGGGCATAAACTTCACACAGTTGGCCCAGCCCACAAGGGGCCAGACTCCTGCCTGCCACCTAGCCATACAACTCTGCACTTTCATCATCCTCATGCCCTAGCCAGCCCCTCCACTGCCAGACACCACCACCTGGAGCCCAGGGCTTACCTCCTGTGACCCTTGCCAGAAGGGCAGGAGCAGTCCTTGCATAAACTGTTCCAACCCAGCTCAGATTGATGCTATCCTAGGAGCACGTATAGATGCTGCACCTAGGAGTAGTTTAGTCCAGCTCAAACTGAGGTTATTTTTTCAAATTAATTGCACATGTAGATGCACCCAGTATGTCTTAGAAATGACCCACTTTACATTTTGCAGGCAAAAGTGGACTTAAAGAAAAAACAGTTATAATTGTTAATTTAAAAAGTATTTATTTAAAGACACAATTGCATGTCAAGGCAGGGCACTGCTAAAATGAAACACTTCAGTATGGGAAGATAATGTTGGGTGAAAAATGTTTCTGTATAAGGTATCAGGATCAGCCTAGTGGCACTTCAGCAACAGCCTGATGGAAGACATGAACTTTGTGGAATTCTTCCAGGAATTCTGGGTGGCCAGGTTCAAGCAGTGGTGCACTTTTCTCTCAGTGTGGAGATGGTGGGATGTGGGAAGGTATGTGTCAGGCCTTTTCACAACAGCTATACCCAAAGGCCATGTCCAATGGCCATGATGATGGTAGAGCAATGTGCCATGGATCATACAGAGCAGGACAAGGTACAAAAGACATCCTGGTCATCTGCTGCATCTGGGCCAGCTCTCTTGATACTGTCCTGCCACTGGTTACCAACTGGCTTGGATGAGAGAGTGAGGCGGACGCTGTGCAACTCTTCCTCACTCATATCCAAATCTCACGTGACTCTCATCCAGCATAAGCCCTGTGGCAACAGGCCAACAATGAACCAGTAGGCGTGGACACACTGGAAGCTGTAGCCACAAACCTGCACACAGGTGGCTCAGGGCTTTGGGTAGTTTTCTATGGGACAGAAGCAACAATAGAACTCAGCAGCCCCCTGAGTGACTGTGCAGCCCTACTCAGGACCACACTGCTCACATCCTAGAATAAGGAAAGGGCTAGAAAATGTGCCCCAAACATTGTCTGCTTCACCTCACCCTGGCCAGCATACCATGGCTGGCAGGAGTCTCACAACAGTGGTCAAAAAGGAAAGAAATCAATCTCCCAAACACCAACAGACCTGAAAGGAGAACTGCCCTCATTTGAAGAGGAGCGGGCAGATGTAATGTCCAGATCACTACCCTCAGTGAGACTTGCCTGCCCAACAAAGAGCAGCTTACGGAAGGAAAAGCTGTTTACACATTCCTCTGGAGTGGTTGTGGCAGCAACACCAAAGAGGAAGCAGGTGGCAGCTTTGCTATACAAAACAGCCTTGCCAAGAAGCTGACCTACCTGTCTAAAGGAGTAAATTACTGACTGATGGTGCTCAAGCGCCTGCTGGTTGGAAAAAAGTGTACCACTATCATCAGTGCATATGCCCCTCCCATGACCAACTCCAATGAAGCTAAGAACCAGTTCTACAATGACCTCCACTCTGTGATTGCTGCTGTACCAAAGTTTGACTGTCTCATCCTCTTGGTGAGTTCAATGCCAGGATTGGCTCCGACTGCCAAGCATGGGATGGTGTCATTGGGAAGCACAGGATAGGAACTGCAATAACAATGGTCTTCTCTTACTCAGACTATGTGCTGAACACGAGCCCCTGAATACCAACACTGTGTTCTGTACCCCCAACTAGAGGGAGATATCATGGATGCACCCTCACTCCAAACACTGGCATCCAATTGACTATGCCATTGTCCAAAGAAGGGATAGACATGATGTCCATATAACCAATTTGTGGTGTTGAATGCTGGATTGATCATTTACTTATCACCTCCTCACTAAAGATCACGATTCAAACCAGACGGCATCCACAAGGAGGAAGTGGACTGAAGCACCTCAACACTGCAGGGCTGATAAATGGCAGCACCAGGCTGTCTTTTGTGAACCATCTGAAAGATCAGCTTCACACTACACTGTTCCATTCCAGCTCCATCGAAGCCAACAGGAAGCAGCTCTGTAAAGCTATGGGCAAAATGCCTGCATTTCATTTCCATTTCGGATTTGGCGTGTCAGAGGGACAGTGTTTTGTTTATGTATTTTATAGGGCTGTCCAAAATGGCTGGGTTTCATTTCAATTTGGATTTGGCATTTCAGAGGGACAGTGCTTTGTTTTGGTGTTTTGAATCACTGTCCTGTTTTGTTTTGGCTGAAACTGTTTTGGTCATGGGCTTTAATGGGGAATCACAAAACTGCATATAATTTTGTCATTTCCTGCCTGATTCAGATGAACCTTGCATGGATGCTAGCCCCTTCTGAGGCCATGAATCCTGCCAGGTTTTAAGGGGATAGGTGCAGGGGTTTCTGGAAAACTGCACCCCAAACTGTTCAAAGCAAAACACTTGATGTGCGAGTGTGAAGATAGAGAGGGATGAAAATATCAGGGATGGTAGCCCCTGATTAGGCCATGAAGCCTGCCAGATTTCAAGGCGGTGCAGGGGTTTCTGGGAAACTGCATCTCAAGCTGCTGACAAGCAAAACTCATGATGTGTGACTTTGTGTGTGTGTTAAAGCATGCTGTCTCTGGCACTGGGGCCTCTACACGACACAGTAGTGTGCCCCAATGGGACCTCCTCCTCCCCTACAGCCTCTGTTTGGTCCACCACTTTAAATAACAAGAATCAGCACAATAGCACTAGCATCTCAGGCAGCCAAACTGTCACAGAGACTACCCTTTCCTTCCTGCAGGAGCTTCTTCTCCAGCAACTGCCAGAGAACTCTCCCTGCTACCCCCAGCCCTGAGGCTTAGATGTGCCTAGGACCCTGCCTCTGTCTGGTCAGCTGATCGGGGACAGGTGCTAGGGGTGTAGGTTGTAGCTGTATTGGTCTAGGGACATGACACTGACAGACAAGGATCTTTGGGTCAACCTGATATCTTTTATTAGACCAACCGAATAATTGGAGAAATTCTTCTTTGCAAGCTTTCAGGTTTAAAAACTCTTCATCAGGCTGAGGAAGCATCTAGTTGGTGTGTGTGCTCTTCCTGGATGGAAGGAATAGTAAAGAAACCAGAGGCTGGCATGCAATGCAGGCAAGGAAGCCAGTCAGTGAAAATGTAAACTGAGGCACCAGGGGGTGAGAGACAAGCTGGAGTAGGGAAGGGGAGTGTAGCAGGTAAAAGTGAAGAGGTACCTGGGGAGTCAGATGTCTGGCAGGTTGTAGTGTGTCATAAATCTAATGTCTATATTGAGTCCAAGAGTTTCTGTATCTAGGAGATTGATGGCATGATGTTTATAGAACCATCTGTGAAAAGTGGTTTGTAAATTCCTTTTGAGGATCAAGACTGAGAGACTGGAGACAGTCTCTGATCAGTTGATCCAAATCTCCCTGAGCAAGGCCATCTCATGGATGGCCTTCTGTTGCTCCACCAGTCTCTTGAGCATCAAGTATGTGGAGTTCTACCAAGTCTCTATACCCTACATGATTTTGTGCTGCAGGATGCTCAGCTCTGCCTGTTTGACCCAAAACATCTTGCCCCCCTTGATGCTGCAGTGAAAGTAGCCTGCCACCTTCCTGCATTTTGAAATGAGCTGACTGGTGGTGCTGGCACCATCACCGGCAGCCCTGTCCATCTCCAAGGCATCACTAACCACGAGGTAGAACTTGTGTGCCACACAGAGGATGCCAAAAAGTTGGCATCATGGACCACCTTGACCATGTTGGCCCCATTGTCGGTGACTATGAACTCAGAGGTGAGCTCACCCTGCCCAATGAGCCACCCCTGCACCATGCAGTTCATGGCCCCCATGATCTCCATTGCTGTGTGGGACTCATCCATCACCTTGGCTTGAAGAAGAGCCCACCGATGGCCTGACTGATGGCACCAGTGCCCTGTAAAGGAGAATCAGACATGATCTCCACCTTGGCTGCTCCAGTTGACTGAGATGAAGCGCAAGACCACCTGTGGACCTGCCTTATTCAACTCCTCCCTTAAGTACTCCCTGCATGTCTCATACAGGGAAGACACCACAGTTTTGCTGAAGGTGGTGCATGTGGGCACTTGGTAGCATGGGGCCATGAGTGCCATGAGCTGCCTTAACCCTGGCTGCTCAACAAGGGACAAGCGATGGCTATCCAGAGCAAGCATCTCCCCAATGCTCTGGGTGATGTCACTCGCCTTTGCAATGCACCCCCTCCCCCTTCTGTCCACATTTTCCCCACTGTTCCAGGGTGGCCTGCCTCTACTTTGGAGGTATGGGGGCTTTGAAGCAAGAGGAGGACTTCCCTTTGGGTGCACACCCACTGGTTCGAGGCTGAGGAGGAACAAGGACTGTGGTAGTGCCTGCAGAGATGCATCAGCATCCCCGTGGTACTGTAGTATTTCTCCTTGCCCCAGCTCGTCTTACATCAGCAATGCAAGCAGATGGCATACTTGGGATCACCTGCCACTTCAAAATGACCCCACACCAAACTACCTCCTCACTTCTGGGGTGTGGGTCCGGATCCTTCCTGTCTCTGACCCCCCTCCTCAGAAGAAAGAGGAAAAACAACAGGAGGAGGGGACTCAGCTGAGCCACTTGCCTCCACAACCTCTACCTCAACCTCCTCTGAACTGCCATTCAGGAAAGGAGACCTGCCTCTAGGAGAACTTTGAGGGGTGTGGAGCACAAACTCAGATTCCCCTTCAGACCCCAGAATTTATTTTGCTAGGGTGCTTAGGTCCCCTGATTCCAGATCCAGCTCCTCCTCTGGCACTGGAAGTCTCAGGCTGAGAACGAAAATGGAGGTAGAGGAGACTGTCAATGACATGCTGGTGCTGCTTGTCATGCTGGTGGGGCTGGGGGTTATTCTCAGGGATCCTGGTTTTCTCTGATAAAAAAATCACAAATTCTCTGACCAAAAATTGCAAATTCTCTGGTAACCCCCCCAATCATTTAGTAAAATTACCCTCCCCTCCAAAGCCCCCCCAGCCCTGCTGGTGCCCCTCACTGCCTGCAAAACATCTCCACTAGCCCTGCTGTTGCCCCTCACTCATGGCCTACCCCCCCCCCAGCCCTGCTGGTGTCCCTCACTGCCCCCACAACATCACCCCTGCCCTACTCATGCTCATTTCCCCCCACCCACAGACCCTGTCTCCCACCTTGCTGGAGGGGTCCCCCAGTTGCCAGGGCTATGGGGCCAGGGTCCCAAGTCTGCAGCTCCCTGCCCCCAACAGCAGGCAGCTGCAGCAGAAGCATCATAGAGCCAGCTCCCCAACTGCTGCTGCCTGCTTGGGTGGAGGTGGGGATGGCTCCTGGATCCCTCTCCAGCTCTTCTGGTGCACCACAGCCATGACCTGCAGCCTCCCAGCCCTGATGGAGGGGCCCCCAGCCCCCTGCAGGCCCCACTTATCTCACAGGCTCCAGGAGCAAAGAGTGAGGCTGAGCTGATGATTCCTGAGATGTGGCTGACTGAGAGTCTCAGGCCCCACCATTCCCTCTTCCCCTCCCACTCTGGACAGGGCTGGGGGGTTCCCACCCTGTTTGCAAACAACTCTTATAAGCTGGAGCTCAACCAGCCTGCAGAGCTCTTTGGAAAAGCGGAAAATCCATGGGTCTCTCTGCTAAAAGGAGAAATCCACATTTTATCTGATAAAAAGGTAAAATCCATTATTTTCTCCATTTTTCCATGGGAAATGGAAAACCCGGATCCCTGGTTATTATTATAGCTGGTGTTATTGGAGGAAGGTTGCAGATGCAGGCACTGGTTTCACCTCCTTGCTGCCACTAGCATCAGAAGAAGCCTCATGCCTGCTAGTGCTAGGGAAGAGGCTGTATTTAATTTTGGAGAGGGGGGATCTTACAGCTCTCCCTCTGCCACCTCTCCCACCCTGGCCAGAAGACCTGGCACCTGCCTTTCCACCACACTTCATATTTTGTGTGCTGGAAACTAATCTCTATGTGTGTGAGTGTGTGTAATAAAATTAAAAGTATGTGTATTTAGTGCTTTCCAGGCAAAGCACTGCTTTCTTTTTGTTTGGGGGGCAGGGAATAAGAAGAATAAATAACAGGATTTGGGGGGAAGGGTAGGCAATGGTAAAAAAATAGGACAGGATTGATAAATGAAATGGCTACAGCTTGTTAGCAAGGCAGTACCAAAGTGCAAGTTTACAGAATTATGCTGCAGTGCTCTCAGTCTCTGCTGTTGCTGCTGAGAAAGACACAGCTGCAAAATAGCAAGATCAGTTTGCAAACACCACCTTTTATGCTGCTTCTCTGTCCTTCCCCCAGAGCACTTGTTACCACTGGCCAGCTACAGAGGTCAATATCAGAGCAGTCCTTCCCCCCTCCCCCCAACCCCTTTCCCTGCAAGCCCGCCTCCAAAACAGCTCTGAAACAGCTCTGAAACATCTGAAAAATCCGAAACATTTCAGAAACATCCAAATTGCTTTGGAAAATTTCCAAAACATTTTGGATGGCCTGCTTCATTATGGAGCTGTTTCAGAGCCCTGTGTTTCATTTTGGATTTCATCTTTCAAACATCAAAATGTCTGAATCCGAAATGAAATGGTCACTGAAATTTTGTACAGCTCTACTATACACTCTGTAGCTCTTGAGACCCTGGGACCAAGTGTCCACAGACACCAAGACTGGTTTGATGAAAATGACAAGAAGATAGAATGGCTGCTGGAAGAGAAACAACATCTCCACAGAGCCTACCTCTGTGATAAGTCCACCTCAGCAAAACATACCTACAGCTCAATATGGAAGACCACTCAATGCAAGCTGCAAGAGATGCAGGACACATAGTTGAAGAACAAAGCAGATGAGATCAAGTACTATGCTGACTGCGACGACGTGAAGAAGTTCTTTGATGCCCTAAAGGCTGTCTACAGTGTGCAGGTCCTCAGATCCTCCCCTCTGCTGTTTGCCAGCAGGACCATGCTGCTAACTGACAAGGCCCAGATCCTCCATAGATGGGCTAAACACTTCAGTGTCTTCCTCAATCGGACCTCCTCCATCAACATGGACATCATACACAAGCTGTCCTGGAGCTGATGCAATTCCAGCAGAGGTCTACCAATTAGGTGGTCACAGCCTCACAGAGAAACTAACCGAGATCCTCTGCAGTATGTGGGTACAGGAGGTAGTCCCTCAAGAGTTCAAGGCTGCTTCCATCATCCACCAGTACACGAGGAAGTCAAGGTGGCTTCAGAAAAGGACATGGAACCACCAATGTGGTGTTTGTGGCCCAGAAGCTTCAAGAAAAGCTCCAGGAATAGAACATCGACCTTCTCCTCATGTTCATTGACCTAACCAAAGCCTTCGACATAGTGAACCACAAAGGCCTCTGGGAAATCATGAAGATGTACGAATGTCCCAGAAAATTCATCAATATGGTTCGACAGTTCCACAAAGCATGATAGCCTGATGAATGCTCTGACCCCTTTCCAGTCACAAATGGCACCAAGCAAGGCTGTGTGCTCACACCTACCTTCTTCAGCATGGTATTCTCTGCCAAGATGATGACTTTGGTACAGGGATCAAGTACCATTTTGATGGAGACATCTTCAACCTGTGCAGGCTCTGAGCAAGCTCCAAAGTCCAGACTGTTATGTTTCATGACTTTCTCTTTGCTGATGACTGTGCATTTGTACAGGTTCACAAGCTGACATGCAATGGTCCATGGACCTATTCTCATCAGCCTGCTACAACTTCAGACTCAGTATCAACATGAAGAAGATCAAAGTGATGTTTTAACCTGTACCTAGCACAACACCCCAGGAACCACACATCTCGGTTAAAGGCCAACAACTGTCAATGGTCAACAAGTTTGGCTATCTAGGCAGCACACTCTCCCATGCTGTCCACATCGATGACAAAGTCAACATGAGGCTAGCAAAAGCCAGTGTGGCCTTTGGCAGACTCCATATCTTGGCCTGGGAACACAGAGGCATTGGAATGATGACAAAATTGAAGGTTTACAAAGCCATCATTCTCCCGGCCCTCCTTTATGCCTGTGAAACCTGGACCATCTACCAGCGTCATGCCAAGAAACTAAACCACTTCCATCTGTGCTGCCTCCAAAGATACTAAAGATCAAGAGGCAGGACAAGATTCTGGACACTGAGGTGCTCAGAAGATCCACTCTCACCAGTATCTGCATCCTACTGAAACTGATGCACCTAAGATGGGCCAGCCACCTTTCAAGAATGCCTGACACTCACCTGACAAAGAAAATCTACAGCAAACTGTCAAATGAATTACGCTTTTGTGGTGTACCAAAGAAGCAGTAGAATGACACCATAAAGATGTCCCTAAAGAGTTTTGGCATTGACTTGGAGTTGTGGGAGCAAATTGCTCATGACTACCCATCATGGAGGTCATCAGTCCAGAGTGGAGCACTGGCCTTCAAGCAGTAGTGCCTGGCAGAGGCAGTGAGGAAGCACATGACCAGGAAAACAAGGATTTCTCATGTCCAATCTTCATCACTCTCCTGCCCCTGCTGCATCAGATTCTTCAGGGAAAAGATTGGGCTTATAAGTCACTTGCCTACCCATGAGACCTAGCCTCCACCCCGCTCCTCTCTCTTTCCTCTCTCTTCTTTCCCCTTTTTATTCTCTTTCTCCCTTTCTCTTTTCTCCATCCCTTTTTCTTTCCTGCATCCTTTCTCTCTTCTTTCCCCACACTGGGTTCAGTCATCTTTGCTTGCAAAGGATGAAAAAAAAATACCCAAAAGCACACCTGGCAGATGGAGACAGACAGAGAGCAGCTTGAGAGGGAGGTGTTAAAGCTGATGAGGTGCCTTACCACTGACCCAGACATCCTGTTCCTTTACAGAAAGTACAGAGAAGCAGGAGACAAAAATAGTTCCAGGTTCTGGATATCTGCTGTGCCCACAGCACATTCATCTGATAATGAATCCAGCTTCTCCTGGAGTTGGACTATGACTCCAATTTCTTCTACACCCTGGAGAAGTGGAGGGGTGCCATGAAGTACATCACTTGCTGCCTGGTAGATAACACCACTCCTCCACAGATCCTGGTGAACTCTGGACAAGGGAGAGAGAGCCTTCTATGCAGGACTCTTATCATTGCATCTGACTGATACCAAAACCTGCCAGGTCCTGTGGGAAGGACTGCCACAAATCTGCTTGGGTGACTAGGACTGTCTAGAGGGTCCTCTTATACTGCCCAAGTTCTCAGAAGGCCTCCACCTAAAACCCACCAACTCTCCAAACATCAATGGGAAAAGTGTTCTACCATGACTTCTGGAATGTCTTCAGCTTGGACTCACTGCAACCTGGGACAAGTCTTAAGAGGACAGAGAACTCCTCCTGTCATACAGGATGTTGACCCTTCTGCTCAAGAAGGGGGACCCCTGCCACTTGAGGAACTGGCTCCCAGTTTCACTCTGTTGCATAGACTACAAGGTCACAGTAAAATCCATCTCACTGTGGCTGAAGGTCCCTGATGGACCAATCTGTATTCCATCCTAATCTCACAAGCCACCAGGGACCTAAAAGGCCCTGGCCATGTTAGAGTATGGGGTCATATTTTTGTCACTCCCACACTCATGTCTGCAGGCAGAGTTTTACTGGGAGGTATCTGATGGCTCCTTAGAAACATTCAAGAGGCAGTGGGCACTGTCTGGTGTTCTCTGCTCAGTGTCCCCCTGGAAACCTTTTTTTATTAACCTATGACCTTCACTCCCACCCCTGTTTTCTCTTTAATTGTCCCCAGTAATCAATTGTTAAATATCTAGTGGCTTTTCTAATTGATGGAGGCCTATAATTCTCTTGGTAGGCCTAGGACCACTTCTTACCTTTACATAAATAGACCTGTCTCTGACAATGGCAGCAGTGAATGCTTTAGAGGGAGAGGGGATATGAGGAGGGTGATCTATCCCCTGTTACAGACTACTGCTTGAAGACTGATTACTAGATTTAATGGATCACAGATCTGTTTCAGCATGAAAATTTCTATATGTCTAGCTTCACTGAGGAAAACTAACCCATATCATAACCATATCTTTAGACATGAACTTATGCTGCAAAGATAATGGGATTGTATTTTATTTTATTTGAGTTTCAAGAAGTAGCAACTAGAACTCATTTTTTGGATAATGTTCTTGCAAAACTCAGGCCTAACTCTACATGCATGAATAGCCCCACTGACTTCAATTAGCCTACTTATATACTTAAGATTAAATGCATGTGTGTGTGCAGAATCAGGGCACTGGCTGAAAATGAACTTGGCATTTATGTTTAAACGCATGACTCTTAAACCATAGTGATAAACTTGTACTATGCAAGGAGAAAGGAGAAAATACAGTGGCTCATATACTATGTTAAAGATCATCAAAGTTAAGGTTGAAAATATTTTAACCAATCAACTGTAAAATGATTACTTTCTGTACTGCACATGGAATACACTATATAAGTACAGTATTATGATTTTATTTTTAAAGGAATAGGAGCTGGTTTATGATATTGAAGAACCTTATAATCTGCCTTTTGCTAATCCATGCACCATATAAATAACACAACAAAACCCGACGGTCTTGCAACTTCTCAGACAGATTTAATAGCAAAGAGCTACTGGTACTCATAATATAAATAACTTCAATATTTCTAAAATTTACCACAAAAGAAATTATAAAGCCACATGAAATACTATCCAAACTAAATATAAATCTAAAAGGCAGTGCATGATCAAATGAGTTTTATTCATTCCTTTTGTTTTAATAATGCAGTGTTTAATTAGGACCAAAGTTTTTTCTCTTAGGTCCCAAAAGTAGTTGGGGCAAGATCTGGAAATACATATGAGAAAGAGAGCTGATCTGCCCTGCTTTGACACAAATAATTGGGCACAAGGCAGCAGAAAGGCTGAAGGATTTGACAAGTCCACAACAAATGTATTCCCAGGATTTATCCAAAGCATACTAAACTGAATGGGACAACTCTTATTGATTTCAGTGTATTTTAAATGAGCCTGAGAGAACTAATCTTAGAGCATCTCCTGTTTGTATTTACCTTTTTCTGATCCTACCTAATTTCCAAAAAAACTTTATAGTAGATTCTTCTCCCTCTCCTTTTCTCTACCTACACCTACTCACCCACTTTACTCTAGTAAACAATGGGGGATAGTGTCCTGACAGATTCCTAAAATCTTGAAGGGCTGTGTTTTGTGATATAGCAGTCCCTTCCATGTGAGATTGAGATAATGGACAGTAGTCTTTCCTAAACCCTTTCAATAATTTATATAGGTGATTATATGGTAATAAGGGCAGAATTTGTAAATTGAATGAGATGTTGACTAATTAACATATGCACATTTCAAATGAGACGGTTGCAAGTAGCTGCTGTTTTATTAGCTGTGATAATTATATTTCAAGACATTTTGTAAATAATATAATCAAATGCAAACTTATCTTGGCTGTAAGGATATGTTTTTTAAAGGTCTGTGATACAGGATTCTTATAACCCTACACTGGGAGGGGATTGGGAAGACTAGCAGAATGGCAAGATTCAATTAAAAAACCTGTCATTGAAGAAAGAAGTACTGTTAAAAAAATTGTGCCTCATGCTGTTTTAGAGTGACTTTTCAATAGGTATGAACTAGGTGATTGACTCTAGCTGTAGTTTGGGGGAATCTTAATAAAATCTTCGAAGCAAAGAAAACATATTTTTTTAATTAGAAGAAAAGACAGAATTACATTAATAAGTTTAATTGTACCTATTTTCTATTCTATGTGATTAGCACATCATGGCCATTATTATAGATTATTACCAGCAAATGCAAAATAACTGCTACTCTTGAAAGTTTACTCTTGTAGATTTACATATATATTCATGCAGTTTTTACTCCAAACTACTTCTAGGTTTTAATTCTGGAAAGCACTTAAGCTTGTGTTTAAGACTAATTCTATTCAGGACAGTCCTTCAGTGTATATTGACTTTATATAGGTTTCTAAGTCCCACAAAGTTCTTAAAGGAATTTATTTATTAGAGATTTGGCTGGATTTTCCTGATTTTCACCTATTGATATTTTTCATTCAACTCACTGAAAAAAAACAAGTATAGCTAGAAGGATCTACATGTGCATATTAATGCAACCCAATAAACTTTGGTGCAGTTCATGCCAAAGTTTATTGTTCCTAGGTGCAGTGTTTACGTGTCCCCAGGACTGCAGCATGTTGAGCTGGGGTGACGCAGACCCACCTGGCAGGGGGCCCTGGGTGTCAGCCTGCCAGCCTAGGGCTGCTCTTATCTGGCTCAGTGTGCTGTCAAGAGTCTGGCTGATGCACAAGGGTGCTTTAGTACAGGGACTAGCCAGAAGGCAGCCCCCGCAGTGAAACACATTCATGCCCCAGCCAGCCCCATCAGCATCTATACACGCATTCTGGTGGAGTAAATAACTTTGCCATAGGCTAGTACTTTTATCTGGCAGTATTAACTTACAGGAGAGTTCATTACTACGCTCCAGCCTAAATGTTCCGTATGTGTAGACAATGAGGTTTTACTATGGAGCTAATGAGAGAATGCTGAATTAAGCGTCTCATGTAGATGCTCCCACTGTGTATTTTAGTTCTTTTAGCACTCAGGATTTCTATTACTATATTGAAAAACAACTACTTTCATGAGGGGCCAGGAAGCTGATTTTTGTTTTCTATACTTACTTTTGTATCAGATAACAAATAGGAAATGACAGTGGTGATTAAATAGTCAGTTGTCCATGATTTAACAACTGTTTCATGCCTTCATTAGTCTGTGCAGCCATGTGAAACACTGACTCTTTTCATTCATGGTTCAAAGGAAATATTTTCTTGTATTATCAGATTATAGAAAAATACCATAACAAAATAGTTTTGCTGGAGAGGGTTTAACTTATTATGGTTTCAGTAATCTAGTAGAGCTCTGATTTTACCATTCAACACATTTTATATTTTTAAACTAATTTAGAAGCATGTTTTTAAAAAAATCTTCTTATAGCCCAGGAAGAACAATTCTATGGGATTGCATTATTTGTGGTTCTCAGAGAAACATCCTTTTTGAAAGCAATTTCTTTCATTTAGAAATGCTTACTATTTTCTTGAGAATCTAAAGAAACAATTTGACTTGAGTTAGAGCCTTTTTTTTAAACAGATGATGGAAACAGAAGGAACTCAATTCACAGTAATCTTAAAACCAAGGAAAAAAATACTGCTTGCTATTCATTTTTTGTTTTCTTCTGAGTGTCCTTCATTTAGCACACCATTCTCATGGCACTGGAGTGATATAGTTACAGGTTTTTGTTTGTTGGTTGATGCGTTGCAATTATTTGCCCCTAACAGCTGATAATACAGATGTAAAAATTCACTCAAAGCATCAGTTTAGCACATGGAACCTTCATGTGGGAGTTTAGATTATGAAAAAATGTAATACAAAGATCTAACTTACATTTAGCTTAGCATCTTTGAAACACCACTTACTTCAGTTAAGTTACCACAAATTAAAGCAGAGTGGATGTTTCTAGATTATTACATTTAAGTCCCATGCTTTTCCATAGGCTTTATGCAGTTAACTAACTTAGGAAGTTTCATTGCCAAGTATGATTCATAATTGTCTTGGACCTTGTTTAGTCAGTATACCAAAACAAATTGATTGTTGTTGTTGTTATTATTAAGAAGAAGAATGAATGAATGAATGAATGAATGAATGAATACCCAGTATTGAGGCAATTCTCCCGCAGACTCAGTTGTGGTGAGCAGGTCACATGACTTGGATGGATGACAACCGCCTACACAGGCTATGTTGTACAGGGAGCTGACAACAGGGAAACACAACAGAGGGGCCCCACACAAGCACTTCAAGGACACTCTGAAGAGGTCCTTTTCTGCCCGTGGTATTGACCACAAACTGTGAGAAACATAGGCTACAGACTGGGATGCCTGGTGGCTCTAAATCAAAAAGGCAACAGCCTTCTTTGAATGTCAGTGAAGAGCCAGCATTGAGGACCAGAAGGCAAGATACACCCTCATCCAGCAGCAACAAGAGGAGCAGGAGGAAAGATACATCCTCATCTAGCAGCAATCAGCCACACATGTGACACTGCTGCAGCAGGATTTGCCTCTCTTCAATTGGACTGATTAGTCACCAGCAGACCTGCAACCAGCATGGGCAGTTGCCTTTCTAACCTCTTTGTCTGTAAAGAACCACCAAGAATAATAAAACAGAAATATATAAATTAACACCTGCTTCACAGAGACAGATAACAATGCAAAATGTGAGAGGTGGAGAATATGGCTTACTGATTGGAAGAGCTAAAAGTATATAGCATTATGGAACATTCTAGGAAATGCTATAAGAAATTAAAAGACCAGCCTCCCATGATCAGTCTGTGCTTTCCTACAGCAGAATGTAGGGATTATATATACATACAGTGCTCATTTACACTTGCATATTAGTACGCAGCAGAGCATGTACCAGGACCTGCTCCAGCCCAACAAAATGTGCTACACAGGTGCTGGTTTGGCATCAGGGTGCTCCAGTGGGGGGCTAGCTGGCAGGCAGCCCCTGCACCGAAGCACCCTTGTGGCCCAGCCAGCCTGTCAGCATCTACACATGCATTGCTCCACATTAAAAAACTCTGCAGCAGGCTAGTACTTGTATTTATAAGTACTAACTTGCTGCAGAGTTTATTAGTTTCCTGCAGCCTAATAGGGCCGCATTTGTAGAGCCGAGTTGTTTCCTATGGAACTAATAAGGCAACTCAGCAGTAAATGTCTCATGTAGATGTGCCCACTCAGCAGTGCTGGGCTGTGGTGCCACTGAGGAGGGCAGGGCCACACTAATCGTATGTGCCAGATTGAGAGTGGACACAGCAGAGACATTCTGAGTGAACTGTATGCAATGTCATGGCTCACCATGGGCATTTATACACATATATTTTCATATGGCGATATGCCAGAGATCCAGCACGCAAGCTGAAGCGCCTGGTGCTGCATGGCATGCATTTGTATAACTGGTGAAATGCGCACCAGCACTGGGAAAATGGTGGCGGTGCACTTTTAAACTTAAACCCCTTTGATGTGTTTTAGTTCAAAAGCGCGCCACTGCCATTTTCTCAGTGCCAACACACATTTTGCCATTTATACAAATATATGTGCTGCTGCGTCACGCACTTTTCAAGGTGCCCGCCGCTGTGGAGCATGCATGAGTAAAAATGTCCCATGGCTTTAAATCTTTTTAACTCTCATGATGCCTTGCCCAGGGACCTGTGTGGTAAATGATGAGCCTTTTATCTTGGACTACTGCCATGTATAGTTTATACTAAAATTTTTTTTGGCTAAGATCAAGTGAAGTTGGGGATATCTGAATCTCAAAGTCTCTGGGCTTGGACCTTGCATGTAGGATGCCTGCCATGGACTTGTGGAGTATCCAGAGTCCCAGACTGATGGGTCTGGAAGGGAGGATACTTGCCTAGTGATGGAGCCACATAGATTTGAACAATTGAGCTTTGGTTAGTTGAATTTTGGAACTTAACTATTGGGCTTTGCTCAATAGACTTTGGAACTGATTTGGTCTAAAATAGAAAAGTTTATACTAAATATAAATAGATGCCAAAGTGGTGCTCAAAAGTGTGTTTATGAGACACCTGTACTAATAAAGGTTATTGTTCTCAGATTTGCTCCTTACTGCCATGTGCTCAGGGAGATCAGGGTCTGACAGTAAGGGATGGGAAAGAGGCTGCCAGGGGAAATAGTTGGGGAGAAACAGAAAGCAAAAGGTTACCTGACCCCCCCAGATTTGTTTTTGCTGCTTGTAGCAGTGGGAAGGGGACAAATACAAGGCATACCTCCAATAATTAGATTCTCTATCTGGAAAATTTTAACAAATTTATGAATTTTCCAGATATAGAATCTAATTTTTGAGGGAGGTCATCTTATAAGCAGGGTTATTTATTTCAGTAAATATGGTATATGGAAAAAAACCTGGAACAGTAACAGCTTAATGATATCGGACCTAGGGAAAAGGTGGTAGCTTTACAAAGTGTAATGGGGGATAATATTGATATCCTGCTGTGTAGCATAACTGGTCCTATTAACTGGTATTAACATTTGCTGAGATTGAGCGAATCTTATATAGTTACCTATGTCTAGGCTTGGCAAAAATTGATTTCTATTTTTAAATATTTTTGACAGATACTATTGATATTTATTTTTAAACATTTTTTAAAATTTATTGATTTAAATTTTCAGTGTTGTGTGAAATTAGTGGCGTGGGGGGCAGACAATTTATTAATGACAGTATACATTATTATAGTGCAGTTTAACCACCCATCATGATAAACATAACTACTGTAAGACTGCCTCCAGCTGAGCTGCAGAGCTGCCATCAGTCCTGGTTCCACTCTGGCTCCCATAGCTGCCTCATTTACTTTGTTACTTCTTCTTCCTTTGTTCCCAGTCCCCTGGGATTTCTGAGGGTTGCAATCCAAACTACAGTCAGTATGGTTCCATAGGACTGCTACCCCTGTCATCACACACTCCAGCAACCATCATTTTTTATGTTCCTTTTCTATAAATTTTGATTATTAATATGGGTGTCTGGTGCCTCTTGAGGTGGGGAGCATGTACCCACCCTGACACCAGTCAGCAACCTGGGAGGGTCCCCCAGTGGCTGATTACGCAGCTGATTTCACTCACTGTAAAAGCAGCCTGCCACTTCTGGAAGTCCTGCAGCCACTTCCAAAAGCGGCGCCGATGCTTTTGCTGGTGGCCATGCTCCCTGACTGGTGCTCACAGGGAAGGCACTGGTGCTCCCACCTGCCCCCGTGCCTGCCAGCTAAACAGGGAGCATGGCCTGACAGGGGGTGCACCGTCACTCTCAGGCAGTGCACGTGCACCCCTGTGCACCCCCTACACGTCGCCCCTGATTATTAATAATGGCAATATTTTTCCACTGGTCTGTGAGTGTGAAGTGAAATCAATGTTTATCAAAGTTTACCAATAAAAAATGAATCCCGCAAAGCCTATCTATCTCTTACTCCACTGGTGACTGCAAAGTGTATCTGCTTTTACAGATGGAATCAAGAGGAAAAAAAAGAACAGTCCTGAAGATGTGGTTAGATTAAAAATATTAACAGAACTACCACTTTGAAAAGGGTTCAGGGAAGGAAAGGTTAGTGTGTACTATACAAAGTAAAGTAACCCAATCTGAAGCAGAATACCATAGAATGAGCCCTGGGAATTTTTTCATTGGAAACCATGAGTAAGAATGCCCTTGATACAAACATTATGAAATGTATGTAACAGACAATCTGGGCAAAGAGCCCAATGGATAAAATAGTTGGATGCTCACTATTTTGATAGAGTTCAAATGTACCCACCAACCCGAAAATGCAGATTGCTAATCATACTTGTTGTTGGAATTGGTAAGTAAGATTCCTGAAGTAATAGCAGAAATAGTTAATGCATCTATATCTATATAGCATAAATTGAATCCTTGGCAGCAACAAAGGCCATAGTATACTACAAAATTAAACACTACCAAGTTCAAGCTATCCTGTATGTCATCATGGAGAATGGATAGATGCATGCATGCAATCATTGCATCCAGCTTTCTTTGATGTAAAATAGCAGTTAGCTGTATTGCCTAAAGACAATAGGATTATTATTCTTATGAAGCTCAGATCACAAATATTTCTTAATATATATAAAGGCCATTTGGAAGTAAATTTCCTTAATGGGAGCACTGTGTGGAAGCCAAGAATTAACACACAAATCAAGGTAATGATAAAAAAAAATGTCAAGGCTGTCAGAAAAGAAAGCACATACACAATAATGCTCTCTTGCACCTTAGGTGTGACCATTTAGCCCATGTCAGGAAATCCACATAGACTAAACTGGACCACTTCTCAGGCTTGTTTTGATTGCAGTAGAGACTTATTCTAAAAGCCATAAATTATTCAGCATAAATTCAGTTAGTTCAGCCCAAACAGTTGAAGTGTTCAGACTCTTGTGTCCATTTTCCTGAACAGATTATAAATGAGAAGGGAATTCAATTCACATCTGAAGAGTTTCAACTACTTGTCAAAAGAAATGGTATTAAACATGTCACAGCAGCTTCTTACCAGTCTGCCACAAATCGATTAATGGAAAGATTTGGTCAGACATTTAAACAGGTCATTGTCTTGAATTTACCTTACAAAATAAGCTTACAAAATAGCTTACACATTTTCTAATGACAAATAGTAATGCAGCCCATAAATCAGACAAGAGTACCATTCTTTATGAGATATAATTCGAAGTTATTCCTGTGTTTGTTAAAGTCCCATCTACAGAGGGACATTTCTAAAATAAAAAAATAAAAAGCTCAGCTAATTCAGTTTAAATTAAATGGAAAGGTAAATAGAAGCAGGCCTGTAGCTAAGGATCTGGATTTCAAAAGAGTAGACAGTCAGATAATCATATCCATCTAGTCATTTTTTTCACCTAGGATTCCAAGTAATAGTCAGAGACTACTGAGGTCCCTTCCAACCCTAATTGTCTAAGATTCTATGATACAAGTGACCCTATCTCTAAAGAGCTTACAAAGTCATAAATTATGGCCAGAACAGCTATATTACAAAGTACAGACAGCATTCCAGAGATGGTTGTGATGACTACAGAACATTATTCAGAGAACAATGATAAAAAATTTGGCAGAAAGGTGTATATGATTGGTAGTAATTTTGGCGCGTGTGTGTGTGTATTTGTACACTTTTGTTGGGGGGGCAGGGTTATACAACAGTATGCAGGTAATCCAGTAAGTTTTGGAGAGTGATGGAGACAACTTCCTGGTGCAAGTGCTGGAGTGACCAACTGGGGGCCATGCTTTTCTTGCTCTTTTGCTCATTGAAGAAGGGGAAACTGCTAGGGAGGGACTAAGGAGTAGTGACTAAGGAGCCCAGCTGTGGGTTGCCGGGGCAACCAGGGAAGGTCAGCTGACCAGAAGGGGCAGGGCCTGGCTCCCTTATAAACCCTAGGGGCTGGGGCCACAGGCAGTTCCCTGCCAGCGGCCCAAGGGGAAGGAACTCTCTCAGGGAAGAAGGGTGAGGCCTGACTACAGGAGCAGCGTTTTGACACTGCTGAGGGAAGGAGTGTTCCCTGGTAGGCCGGACTGATGTTTTAGCCGGGCAGCTTCAATTTATGTTACAGCCCATGGGGCTTGTGTTTTGTTGTCGTTACAAAACCGGTGGTTTGGGTGAGGCTATTAGACGTTGGAGGAGGCCTCATAGGGATCCCACAGTAGCGTGGGGACCCCAGTGCCAGTAAGGGCGCAGCATACGGGATATATAGACCCCAGCCCCAGGAGAGGGCAGTTTCACAGTGAGCCCCAGATAGGGAGGCAGCATTCTTAAGGAGCCCAGTGGGGGCACGGAGAGCCCCAGAGAGGAGGCAGCATTCTTAAGGAGCCCAGTGGGGGTACGGAGAGCCCCAGAGAGGGGGCAGCCTGACGGAGAAGCCCCAGTGTGGGCACGGTGAGCCCAGATAGGGGGCAGCATTATTAGGAAGCCCAAGTGTGGGCACGGAGAGCCCTAGGAAAGGGCCGTATTCATTATTAAGAAGCCCCAGGGAGGGCAAGGAGAGCCCCAGGAGAGGGCGGCATTATTGGGAAGGCCTAGTGCAGGTGAGGTAAGCCCAGGAGAGGACGTAGCATCACAGAGAAGGCCCCAGAGAGGGGGAAGCATTGTAGATAAGGCCCTGGAGAAGAGGGCACAGAGTGAGATGGGGCCGGGGAAAGCCCTAGCACTGGAGGGAGCGTGCGTCCAAGGAAGGAAGGCCTAGGGAGAACAGGAAGGGGCCAAATAGTGATAGAATTGAGATGACGATGATTCCATCTGCGAGGTGTGGACTGCGGTGTAGGGGAGGAAACGGAGCCACAGATAGCGCCCCCTAGCAGTGGGGCAGTACAAGGGCATCCTCCCACTAATTAACACTGATTAATCAATTAAGAACAAGGCATGGCAGGCGAGTAGGCGGGAGGTTGCCCCAGGAACAGGTGTGTGGGCCACATTAAGGTCGGCCCAGAGCGGGTACCTGTCACACTCACAAACAGTGAAGAATTAGTGGGGAATACAGTAGTGGATGGCAACTCAGGTAGCAGTGACCACAAGATGGCAGAGTTCAGGATCCTGAGGAAAGGAAGGATGGAGAGGAGCAGAATAAGGATCCTGGACTTCAAAAAAGCAGACTTCAACTCTCTCAGGGAACTCATGGGTAGGATCCCCTGAGAAACTGGTCTGAGGGGGAGAGGAGTCCATGAGAGCTGGCTGTGCTTTAAAGAAGCCTTAATAAGAGTGCCGGAACAAACTATCCTGATGCACAGGGTGACTAGCAAGTATGGCAGAAGACCAGCTTAACTTAGGAGGGAACTCTTCAGTAAACTAAATCACAAAAAGGAAGCTTATAAGAAGTGGAAACAAATAAGAAAGGAGGATTATAAACGCATTGATCAGGCATGCAGGGATGAAGTCAGGAAGGACAAGGTGCAACTGGAGTTGCAGCTAGCAAGGGATGTGAAGGGTAACAAGAAGGGTTCTACAAGTATGTTGGTAGCAAGAGGAGGATCAGGGAAAGTGTTGGTCCCTTACTGAATGGGGAGCACCACCTTGTGAGAGGACACAGAAAAGGCTGAAGTGCTTAATGCCTTTTTTGCTTCAGTCTTCACAGTCAAGGTCTGTGATGACTACTGCACAGTTTGGGGAGGAGGTGAGAAACCAACAGTGGCAAAAGAAGAGGTTAGAACCTGTTTAGAAAAGCCATGCTGAGGGAGTTGGCTGATGTGATTGCAGAGCCATTGGCCATCTTTGAAAACTCACGGCTGTCAGGAGAGTTCCCAGATGATTAGAAATGTAAGAAAGAAGAAAAGGAGGAGCCAGGAAACTACAGACCATCCAGCCTCACCTCAGTCCCTGGAAAAATCATGGAGCAGATCCTCAAGGAATCCATTTCTAAGCATTTGGAGAAAAAGGTGATCAGTAACAGTCAGCATAGATTCATCAAAGGCAAGTCATACCTGACCAACCTGATTGCCTTCTATGACAAGGTGACTAGCTCTGTGGATGCGGGGAGACCAGTGGATGTGATATACCTTGATTTTAGCAAGGCTTTTGATATGCTCTCCCACAACATTCTTGCAGGCAAGCTAAGGAAGCTAAAGTAAGCTCACAGGCTAGCTAAAGAAGTATGGACTGGATGAATGGACTGTAAGGTGGATAGAAAACTGTCTAGAGCATAAGGCTCAGAGAGTAGCAATCAATGGCTCATTGTCTAGTTGGCAGCCAGTATTAAGTAGAGTGCCCCAGGGGTTGGTCCTGGAGCTGGTTTTGTTCAATGTCTTCATCAATGTCCTGGAAGATGGCATAGAGTACAACCTCAGCAAGTTTACAGATGACACCAAGTTGGGCGGGGGGTGGGGGAGGGGGAGTAATAGGTATGCTGGAGGGTAGGGCTAGGATTCAGAGTAATCTAGACAATTTGGAGGATTGGGCCAAAAGGAATCTCATGAGGTTCAACAAGGACAAGTGCAAACTGCTGCACTTAGGTTGGAAGAATCCCATGCACCAGTACAGGCTGGAGGCTGACTGGCTGGGCAGCAGCTCTGCAGAAAAGGACCTGGGGGTTACAGTGGACAATAAGCTGAATATGAGCCAACAGTGTGCCCTTGTTGCAAAGAATGCTAAAGATATACTGGGCTGCATCAGTAGCAGTGTTGCCAGCAGGTCAAGGGAAGTGATTATTTTAAGTCTATTCAGCACTTGCAAGGCCACATCTGGAGTAGTATGTTCAGTTTTGGGCCCCCCACTAAAGAAAGGATGAGGACAAATTGGAGAGAGTCCAGTGGAGGGCAATAACAATGGTGAAGGGGCTGAGACACATCATTTCTGGGGCTGAAGAAATTTAGGATTATTTAGTCTAGAGAAGAGGAGATTGAGAGGGAATTTAATAGTAACTTTCAACTACCTGAATTGGGGTTAAAAAAAGGATGAAGCTAGATTGTTCTCAGTGGTGGCAGATGACATAACAAGAAGCAATGGCCTCAAGTTGCAGCAAGGGAAGTTTAGGTTAGATATTAGGAAGAATTTTCTTACTAGGGGGGTAGTAAAACACAGGACCAGGTTAACCAGAAAGGTGGTAGAATCTTCATCCTTGGAGATTTTTAAGACCTGGATAGACAAAGCTTTGGCTTGGGTTACCTAGTTGTCAATGGTCCTGCCTTAAGTGGGCAGTTAGAAATCATAGAAAATTAGGGTTCATAGATTCATAGATGTTAGGGTCGGAAGGGACCTCAATAGATCATCGAGTCCGACCCCCTGCATAAGCAGGAAAGAGTGCTGGGTTTAGATGATCCCAGCTAGATACTCATCTAACCTCCTCTTGAAGACCCCAAGGGTAGGGGAGAGCACCACCTCCCTTGGGAGCCCATTCCAGACCTTGGCCACTCTAACTGTGAAGAAGTTCTTCCTAATGTCCAATCTAAATCTGCTCTCTGCTAGCTTGTGGCCATTGTTTCTTGTAACCCTCGGGGGCACCTTGGTGAATAAATACTCACCAATTCCCTTCTGTGCCCCCGTGATGAACTTAAAGGCAGCCACAAGGTCGCCTCTCAACCTTCTCTTGCGGAGGCTGAAAAGGTCCAGTTTCTCTAGTCTCTCCTCATAGGGCTTGGTCTGCAGGCCCTTGACCATACAAGTTGCCCTTCTCTGGACCCTCTCCAGGTTATCCACATCCTTCTTGAAGTGTGGCGCCCAGAATTGCACACAGTACTCCAACTGCGGTCTGACCAGCGCCCGATAGAGGGGAAGTATCACCTCCTTGGATCTATTTGTCATGCATCTGCTGATGCACGATAAAGTGCCATTGGCTTTCTTGATGGCTTCGTCACACTGCCGGCTCATGTTCATTTTGGAGTCCACTAGGACTCCAAGATCCCTTTCCACCTCTGTGCCACCCAGCAGGTCATTCCCTAGGCTGTAGGTGTGCTGGACATTTTTCCTCCCTAGGTGCAGCACTTTGCATTTCTCCTTGTTGAACTGCATCCTGTTGTTTTTTGCCCACTTGTCCAACCTATCCAGGTCTGCCTGCAGCTGTCCCCTGCCCTCCGGCGTGTCCACTTCTCCCCATAGCTTTGTATCATCTGCAAACTTGGACAGAGTACATTTCACTCCCTCGTCCAAGTCACTGATGAAGACATTAAAGAGTATCGGTCCAAGGACCGAACCCTGCGGGACCCCACTGCCCACACCCTTCCAGGTCGAGACCGACCCATCCACCACGACTCTCGGGGTGCAGCCCTTTAGCCAATTCGCTACCCACCGGACTGTGTAGTCATCCACGTCACAGCCTCTTAACTTGTTCACCAGTATGGGGTGGGATACCATATATAAGGCCTTCCTGAAGTCTAAGTATACGACATTCACCCCTCCTCCTGTGTCCAGGCGTTTCGTAACCTGGTCATAGAAAGAGACTAGATTGGTCAGGCACGATCTGCCCGCCACAAACCCATGCTGGTTTCCCCTCAGCATAATTTGCCCTGCTGGGCTCTCACAAATGTTAGCCTTGATAATTTTTTCAAAGACTTTACCAAGGATGGAGGTGAGACTGACTGGCCTATAGTTGCCCGGGTCCTCCTTCCTCCCCTTTTTGAAAATGGGGACCACATTAGCCCTTTTCCTGTCCTCCGGGACTTGGCCCGTGCGCCACGAGCGTTCGAATATTCCCACCAGTGGCTCTGCAATGATGTCGGCCAGTGCCTTCAGCACCCTCGGATGGAGCTCATCCAGGCCAGCCGACTTAAAGGCATCCAGTTCTTCCAAGTGACTCTGCACCATCTCAGGATCTACGTATGGAAGTCTGGCACCTTGCTGCTGCCTCTCTACAACCCCAGTGAGAGACTTGTCGTGTCCCTCACTTAGGAACACTGAGGCAAAGAACTCGTTGAGGAGTTCAGCCTTGTCCCCCCTGTCTGTCACCAAATGTTTCTGCCCATTTAGCAGGGGTCCTATTCCTCCCTGGGCCTTCCTTTTACTCCCTATATATCTAAAAAACAATTTCTTGTTGTCTTTTACTTGGGTTGCCATCCTCAGCTCCATGGTAGCTTTGGCCCGTCTAACTGCCTCCCTAGAAGCACGGGCAGAGGAGGTGTATTCATCTTTAGTGATCTCACCTTGTTTCCACTTTTTATGTGTTCTCCTTTTGGCCCTTAGGCTGCCCTGGATTTCTCTGGTCAGCCAGGGAAGCCTCCTGGCCCCTTTCCCTCTTTTGCCTCGCTCGGGGATCGTCTTGCTTTGTGCCCGAAGGATCGTTTCCTTAAGGCACAGCCACCCTTCTTGGACTCCCATCCCATCAAAACTCCTACTCTGCAGTGCGTCTTTGACTAATCGCCTGAGTTCATTGAGATCAGCTTTCCTAAAGTCTAGCACTTTCACCCTACTAGTTACCTTACCCACTCGACATCTTATGGTGAATTCTATTATTAGGTGATCACTGTCTCCCAAATGGCTACCTATCTGTAGGTCCCCTACCATGTCATCCCCTGTTGCCAATACTAGATCCAGTATGGCATTCCCCCTAGTGGGACCATGTACCTCCTGTGTCAGGTGGAGGTCCTGTACACAGGTTAGAAACCTGCATGAGCGGTGGGACTTTGCTGTCTGCGTCTCCCAGCAGATGTCCGGGTAGTTTAGGTCCCCCATGACTACCGCCTCTTTAGCTTTTATGGTCTCCGAGAGTTGCCTCAGGAGCCCCGCATCTATTTCTTCCCCTTGGTGTGGGGGTCTGTAGCAGACCCCTACCACCAAATCCCTTTCTTCTTGCCCCCCATGTAGCCTAACCCACAATCCTTCTACTTCCTCAACCTTGGATTCTATCTTGATGAGGGTTGATGTATATTGCTCACTGACATAAAGTGCAACCCCCCCCACCTTTCTTCCCCAACCTGTCCTTTCTGTACAAACTATAGCCCTCAATATGTACCGCCCAGTCATGGTATGAATACCACCAGGTCTCTGTTAGCCCCACTAAGTCATAGGTGTTTAGTGCAAGCAGGAGCACTAGTTCATCCTGCTTGTTCCCCATGCTCCTAGCATTAGTATATAGGCACTTGAGCCCTGCGACTGGTGCCTTTGCTGCCCCCCCGCTCCGAGTCCCAAGGGGCCCATTGTTTCTTACCTTCTTGTTTCTTACCTGTTCTGTAGTGCTGGTCTCCCCATGGCTTTCAGGTTTCCAATGCTCTCTTTCTTCAGGCTGGGCTGTCCTTGTGGGTGCCACATGGTTTGGTGGTCCACAGCTTTCCCTGCCCTCGTACTCCCCTCCCCGCGACGAGCCTAGTTTAAAGCCCGCCGGAGGAGATCCGCCAACCTAGTAGAAAACACACGCTTACCTTTGGGGGACAGGTGAAGCCCATCCCAGCTGACCCTCGTCGTGATGTGTGGGTCATTGTCCAGGAAGCCAAAGCCTGCCTTGAGACACCACTGCCGAAGCCACCAGTTGGTTTCTCGGATGCAGTTCTCATGCCGTCTTCCTCGTCTGGTCACTGGTAGGATGGAAGAGAATACCACCTGTGCACCGAACTCCTTCAGCACACCGCCCAGAGCACTGTAGTCCGCCATCAGGTGATCGGGGGTTCTCCTGGCCGCATCATTAGTACCCACATGGACTAGGACCATGGGGTAGTAATCGGTGGGCTTGATCCTGGCCTGGATTACCTCCATCACATCCCGAATCTTTGCTCCAGGGAGGCAGCATACCTCTCGTGCTGAGGGGTCCTGGCGACAGATGGGTCCTTCCGTACCTCTCAGGATGGAGTCGCCTATGACGAGCACTCGTCGCCTCCTCCTCTGGGTCCTCGTGGATCTCTTGACCTGTTCGGAGTGTGAAGAATGTGGTGTTTCTTCTTGCCCAAGGGTTTCCTCCTCCTCTTCCATCTCCTGCAGGGTCGCCAGGGCCTCGTACCTGTTCACCAGTCAGACTGGAGAAACTGGTACCGGTTCGCTGCGAGCTGCTCCGGTCCTGGCTGTGACCGTCTGCCACTCTGCTGTGGAGGGCACTCCCCGGGCTGCTTCTTCCTTCGGTGCCTGGGCCTGCAGGGAAAGGAAATAACTGTCAATTTCATCCTCCGCCTCCCTGATCCCCCTCAGCCTGCTAACCTCCTCCCGGAGCTCCCTCACCTGCGCCTCCAGAGCCCTAAGATGGGCACCTGCCGGACAGGTGTGGGGGCCCCCAATCTCTGCCCCCCCTGGCCCTGCTGGGGATCCCCCACAGGTTGGAAGGGACCTCAGGAGGTCATCTAGTCCAACCCTCTGAGGGCCCTTTTAACCCTGATTTTTCTATTATTTCTATGATCAATTCTGTTACATTTTCCAGGCTGCGCTGAATTTTGGGGCTATGTCACAGTGTCCCTGAAAAGTTCCTGAAACAGGATTACTATTCTCCATTGGAAAAACTGGTTGCACATCACCCATTTTCTCTGCACGTTGCTATAGAACTAGGCAGTGTCTTTCTGCTGTTGCTGAGAGGATGCAGGACATCACTACTTAGCAGAGCGTGAATGTATTTATACTTCTTCCTATAATGTGTTAAAATGATATCTTCTGAAAGATTTTGTGTGTATGGCCCTCAATAGCTCACCAAGTCTTATTAAGCAGCCTGCCAGACAGGTGTTCATCCAACCTCTTTTTGAATTTACCCAAGGTAGGAGCGAGGACCACTTCCCTAGGAAGTTGGTTCCAGATGCTAGCTACCCTGAAAGTGAAATAGTGCCTCTGTCTTAGAACGAACTACTGGGTTCAGAAGATTCCCTGTGCTTGAACAAAGGACATACTCACGATTGTTCTCACTCTTGCAAAGCTTTATTTAAGGATACTTGCAGAGGCAGGCAATAAAACAGAGCAAAGAGGATGATTACTTTACATCAGCTCTAGGCAGCAGTCGCTACCCCGCATAGTTCCCCTGGCCCCAGAGTGTCTCGATCCCAGGGATGCAATAGCCTGCGCCGGGCTCTGCGCAAATCAGGATTTTCAACAGAGTTTGAGGAACTACCTTAAACTAAGAATGTACAGCTTATATAGTCTGGAGTAAATAACGTTATCTCACTAGGGATTTGGTTATCTCAAGCTAAGAATTTGGGGATGAGTTGTGATCCAACACACCTGGTGTTTACCACATTCCACTGTATTACAACATTCTACTATCTAGGTTCATGGTTCAGTCACTTTCACAAAGCAAAAAGCTATGTACTATAATACCGGCCTACTACGGAGTCAGCATACAAAACTCTTGCTATGAGCATTAAGCAAAGCCCTTACTATTACAGCCTCCTAATCTCTAACGTGAACCTATTCTCTAGCAGCTTCTGGCCATTGTACTTCATCACCCCAGGTGCTGCTGGGGAGAATAGGGCTCTTCCTATTTGCTACTGATCTCCCCTAATGAGTTTGTAGGCAGCCACCAAATCCCCGCCCACCCTCCGCTTGCTGAGGCTGAACAGGTCCCTCAGCCTCTCTTCATAAGGCCTGCCCTGTTGCCCTCCAACCAAGTGGGTGTCCCTCCTGTGAACCCTCTCAAGGCAGGCCACATACTTCTTAAAGTGCGGTGCCCAGAACTGGACGCAGTACTCCAGTTGAGGCCAGACCAATGTTGCGTAGAGGGGGAGTATCACCTCTCTGGACCGGCTTGAGATGCATCTTTGGATTCACGACAAGGTGTGGTTGGCTTTGCTGCCTGTGGTCTGGCATTGGCAGCTCATGTTTATCTTGGAGTCAATAATGACTCCAATATCCATTTCTCCCTCTGTGCTCACAAGGGGGGAGCTCCCCAGCTTGTATGTATGCTGTGGATTCCTTCTCCCCAGGTGCAGCACCCTGCATTTATCTAATTTGAACCCCATCCTATTACCATCCACCCACCTCTGTAGTCTGCCTAAGTCTAATTGCAGCCTCTCTCTCCCTTCGAGCATGCCTACCTCTCCCCACATCTTGGTGTCATTGGCAAACTTGGACAACATGTTTTCCACCCCCTCATCCAAGTCGCTGATGAAGATGTTGAATAGTCCAAGCCCTTGGGGACCCCACTGTTCACATCCCGCCAGGTCGAGTATGACCCGTCCACCACCACTTTCTGTGTGCGCCCCATCAGCCAATTTCTGACCCATCCAACTGTGTAGGCATCAATGCCACAGTTGCTCAGTTTATTAATGAGAATGGGGTGAGAGACAGTGTCAAAGGCCTTCTTAAAGTCCAGAAAGACTACGTCCACAGCGACACCATCATCCAGGGATTTAGTTACCTGGTCATAAAAGCTCATCAGATTGGTCTGGCAGGACCTGCCTTTGATGAATCCATGTTGATTTCCTCTGGGCATGATCTCCCCTCCTGGCCCGTCACAGATGTGCTCCTTAATGATTTTTTCAAGGATTTTCCCCGAGACCGATGTGAGGCTTATGGACCTATAGTTTCCCAGGTCCTCCTTCCTCCTTTTCTTATAGATGGGGACCACATTAGCTAGTTTCCAATCTCCGGGCACATGGCTCGTGGATCACTATCGCTCGTATAGCTGGGCCAGGGGCACAGCAATGACCCCTGCCAGCTCCCTCAACACCCGTGGGTGGAGGGCATCAGGGCCCGCAGATTTGAAAACATTCATCCCTCCCAGAAGATCCCTAACTACTTCTGCACAGACCTGAGGCCTGGCAGTGCTATCTTCAAGATTGCCCCTACCTGTGGTGGGAGAGCTGTCCTCTTCCCTGTCCAAGAAAACAGAGGCAAAGAACTTGTTAAAGATTTTGGCTTTCTTGTCTGGCATAGCCACAAGATTACCATTTGAGTCTAACAGGGGCCCTACATTACCCAGTTCCTGCTTCTTACTCCCAATGTATTTGAAGAAGGACTTTTTGTTGTCCTTAATCCTGGTCGCTAGCCTGAGCTCCACCCCCACCTTGGCCTTCCTAATGGCCATCCTACACTCACAGACCAAGGAGGAGTATTCCTCCTTGGTGATAGCTCCTCCCTTCCACCAGGTGTACACCTCCCTTTTGGCCCACAGGCATTCTCAAATGCCTTTGCTGAGCCATGGGGGTTTCAGAGCACTCTTACCCTGCTTCTTTCTCTCAGGGATTGTCACACCCTGAGCCTGGAGGATTGTCCCCTTAAGGTATGACCATCCTTCATGGATTCCCATCTCCTCTACCTTTTGGGCCCTCAGTTCCCCCCCCCCCCCCCACTAATCTCCTAAGCTCATTGAAGTTGGCCCCTCTGACATCAGGGGCTTTAGTCTTGATATAAGCCCTCAACACCCTGTGTTGGATAGTGAATTCCAGCAGGTGATGATCACTGTCACCCAGGTGGTCAAGGACCTGCCCCTCACCAGGTCATCCCCAGTGGCCAAGACCAGGTCCAGCAAGGCATCTCCCCTAGTGGGGCTTTGCACTTCAGGATAAGGTGGAGGTCTTGTATTTCAGCTAGGAACCTATGCTAATGGTCAGACCAGTGCTCCTGCTTGCACTAAACAACTATGACTTAGTGGGGCTAACGGAAACCTGGTGGGATTCATCCCACGACTGGGCAGTACATATTGAGGGCTATAGATTGTACAGAAAGGACAGGGTGGGGAAAAAAGGGGGAGGGGTTGCGCTCTATGTCAATGAGCAATATACATCAACCCTCATCAAGATGGAATCCAAGGATGAGGAAGTAGAAGGAACTACAGACCCCCACATCAAGGGGAAGAAATAGATACGGGGCTCCTGAGGCAACTCTCAGAGACCATAAAAGCTAGAGAGGCGGTAGTCATGGGGGACCTAAACTACCCGGACATCTGCTGGGAGTCACAGACAGCAAAGTCCCACCGCTCACGCAGGTTTCTAACCTGTGTACAGGACCTCCATCTCACACAGGAGGTACACGGTCCCACTAGGGGGAATGCCATACTGGATCTGGTATTGGCAACGGGGGATGACATGGTAGGGGACCTACAGATAGGTAGCCATCTGGGGGACAGTGATCACCTAATAATAGAATTCACCATAAGACATCGAGTGGGTAAGGTAACTATTAGGGTGAGAGTGCTAGACTTTAGGAAAGCTGATCTCAATGAACTCAGGCGATTAGTCAAGGACGCACTGCAGAGTAGGAGTTTTGAAGGGATGGGAGTCCAAGAAGGGTGGCTGTGCCTTAAGGAAACGATCCTTCGGGCACTAAGCAAGACGATCCCCATGCGAGGTAAAAGAGGGAAAGGGGCCAGGAGGCTTCCCTGGCTGACCAGAGAAATCCAGGGCAGCCTAAGGGCCAAAAGGGGAGCACATAAAAAGTGGAAACAGGGAGAGATCACCAAAGTCGAATATTCCTCCTCTGCTCGTGCTTGTAGGGAGGCAGTTAGACGGGCCAAAGCTACCATGGAGCTGAGGATGGCAACCCAAGTAAAAGACAACAAGAAATTGTTTTTTAGATATATAGGGAGTAAAAGGAAGGCCCAGGGAGGAATAGGACCCCTGCTAAATGGGCAGAAACAATTCGTGACGGACAGGGGGGACAAGGCTGAACTCTTCAATGAGTTCTTTGCCTCAGTGTTCCTAAGCGAGGGGCACAACAAGTCTCTCACTGGGGTTGTAGAGAGGCAGCAGCAAGGCGCCAGACTTCCATGTCCCTGAGATGGTACAGAGTCACTTGGAAGAACTGGATGCCTTTAAGTCGGCAGGCCCAGATGAGCTCCATCCGAGGGTGCTGAAGGCACTGGCCGACATCATTGCAGAGCCACTGGTGGGAATATTTGAACGCTCATGGCGCACATGCCAAGTCCCGGAGGACTGGAAAAGGGCCAATGTGGTCCCCATTTTCAAGAAGGGGAGCAAGGAGGACCCGGGCAACTATAGGCCAGTCAGTCTCACCTCCATCCTTAGTAAAGTCTTTGAAAAAATTATCAAGGCTCATATTTGTGAGAGCCCAGCAGGACAAATTATGCTGAGGGGAAACCAGCATGGGTTCATGGCAGGCAGATCGTGCCCGACCAATCTAGTCTCTTTTTATGACCAGGTTACGAAATGCCTGGACACAGGAGGACAGGTGGATGTCGTATACTTAGATTTCAGGAAGGCCTTATATACGGTATCCCACCCCATACTGGTGAACAAGTTAAGAGGCTGTGACTTGATTGACTACACAGTCTGGTGGGTGGCGAATTGGCTAGAGGGTCGCACCCAGAGAGTCGTGGTAGATGGGTCGGTTTCGACCTGGAAGGGTGTGGGCAGTGGGGTCCCGCAGGGCTCGGTCCTTGGACCAATACTCTTTAATGTCTTCATCAGTGACTTGGACGAGGGAGTGAAATGTACTCTGTCCAAGTTTGCAGATGACACAAAGCTATGGGGAGAAGTGGACACGCCGGAGGGCAGGGAACAGCTGCAAGCAGACCTGGACAGGTTGGACAAGTGGGCAGAAAACAACAGAATGCAGTTCAACAAGGAGAAATGCAAAGTGCTGCACCTAGGAAGGAAGAATGTCCAGCACACCTACTGCCTAGGGAATGACCTGCTTGGAGGCACAGAAGCGGAAAGGGACCTTGGAGTCCTAGTGGACTCCAAGATGAACATGAGTCAGCAGGGTGACGAAGCCATCAGAAAAGCCAATGGCACTTTATCGTGCATCAGCAGATGCATGACGAATAGATCCAAGGAGGTGATACTTCCCCTCTATTGGACGCTGGTCAGACCACATTTGGAGTACTGCGTGCAATTCTGGGCGCCACACTTCAAGAAGGATGTGGATAACCTGGAGAGGGTCCAGAGAAGGGCCACTCGTATGGTTAAGGGCCTGCAGACCAAGCCCTATGAGGAGAGACTAGAGAAACTGGACCTTTTCAGCCTCCGCAAGAGAAGGTTGAGAGGCGACCTTGTGGCTGCCTTTAAGTTCATCACGGGGGCACAGAAGGGAATTGGTGAGTATTTATTCACCAAGGCACCCCCGGGGGCTACAAGAAATAATGGCCACAAGCTAGCAGAGAGCAGATTTAGATTGGACATTAGGAAGAACTTCTTCACAGTTCGAGTGGCCAAGGTCTGGAACGGGCTCCCAAGGGAGGTGGTGCTCTCCCCTCCCTGGGGGTCTTCAAGAGGAGGTTAGCTGAGTATCTAGCTGGGATCATCTAGACCCAGCACTCTTTCCTGCTTATGCAGGGGGTCGGACTTGATAATCTATTGAGGTCCCTTCCGACCCTAACATCTATGAATCTATGAATCTATGACCTGGCCGAATGCTCCTCCCAGCAGATATCTGAGTAGTTTAGGTCCCCCAAGACAACAGCATCCCTAGACCCAACTGCCTCCATAAGCTGTACTGAGAATTCCTGGTCCATCTCAACCCCTTGGCAGGGTGGTCTATAGTGGACACCCACTGTAAGATCCCTTTCACCTTGCCCCCCTTGAAGTTTGACCCATAGTGCCTCTGCCTGACCTTCCTCTGCCCCGAGGCTAATTTTTGATGATGTGAGTTGCTCTTTGATGTAGAGGGCAACCCCCGCCCCCCGCCTTTCCTCCCAGTCCTGTCTGTTCTATATAGTGTGTATCCCTGGATGCCCACCACCCAATCATGGGTAGGATCCCACCAGGTTTCTGTAAGCCCCACTAAGTCTGGATTTTTCCCTGCAATCAGAAGGCAAAGTTCCTCCTGCTTGCCCCCCATACTATGTGCATTAGTGTACAGACATGTGAGGCCTCCTGAGAGTGCATGTACCTCCCTCCTGCTCCCAGGAGTGCTGTGCCTGTTGTTGCTTACCTGGGTTTCTGTTTCTCCTGTCACCTTGCTAGTTGGCGAAACATCCCTTCCTTCTCAGGCGGCCCCTTCCTCTGACAAAGCTAGTTTAAAGCCTGCCGAATGAGATCAGCCAACCTAGAGGAGAAAATGCATTTACCCTTGGGTGAGAGATGTAGTCCATCCCATCCCAACATACCCTCAGCCCAGAAATATGGGTTATTGTCCAGAAATCCAAAGCCCGTCTCATAGCACCAGCTCCAAAGATGCTGGTTAACTACACTGATACAGGCCTCATGGTGTCTACTCTGTCCACTTACTGGGAGGATGGAGGAAAATACCACCTGGGTATACCATCTCCTTGAGTAGACGACCCATGGCCTTGTAGTCTTCCATGATGGAGTCAGTCTTGCCCTTAGATGCATCATTAGTCCCCACATGGACCACAACTAGAGGGTAATAGTTTGAGGGCTTAATGATCTTTGGGATGGTCTCTGTGACATCCTGAATCCTCACTCTGGGCATGCAGCAGACCCCCCGTGACCATGGGTCAGAGCAACAGATTGGGCCGTCAGTTCCCCTAAGGATGGAGTCCATGATGACCACAACTCTGCATCCCTTCTTTCTTTGGGGCTGCCTCTTCACTGCCTGAAGAGTGAAGCAATACAATTAATTACCAAAAAGTAATTATATTATTTCTCTGAATTACTGGTGCTAATGTATTTTCCTCTTGCAATGGAAGAGGAAGAGGAATGTTACACACTTTCAAAGAAGACCAAGTAAAAAGTTCAATGTTTTGTCTCTATCTGAAAAACAGACATTTACTCTAAATTGTTTTGTTCTTTTCTAATGTGCAGCTTAGAAACAAATACGTCATTGCAACCCTAAATCTTACATTTTTCTCTTCAGATCTCTTAACCTTCATGTCCTCAGGGCAATTTGCTACATCCCTGTATTACTTGCTAAATAATGTGAACCTAAGCTTCACTCAGAAATTTACACCAAGGGAATTTTGTTCAAATTGCCTGGAGTGTAAACATAAGCTACATTTTCCTTAACCACTACAGAAAAAAAAAAAAATCATGACTATGAATGCCGAGTTATATGGAGGGGTCATGATAATACTCAGGAATAAAAAAAAGATTTAAAATAATATAATTATAATTATCAGTCAAAAAATAAACTAAAGGACATGAGCCACTATGTTTTGGGGGGCTTCTCCCCCCACCCCGCAAAGAGTGCAAAGTGGATGGTAATTAATTTCCCAATTATTACTTTACTTGTGGTCACAGTGAGATACCTCAGCCTTGGTCTGGTGTGGGACACTTATCAAAGGAGACCGGGGGCTGGGGGCTGGAGGCTGGAGCCAAGATGCTGGGGGCCGGAGGCTGGGGCCAGGGACCGGAGGCTGGAGTTGGGGACTAGAGATGAGAGGCTGGGGGCTGGAGGCTGGGACCAGGGGCTGGAGCCGAGAAGCTGGGGCTGGGGGCCAGAGGCTGGAGCTTGGGGATGGGGCCAGAGGCTGCAGCTGGGGACTGGAGCTGAGAGGCTGGAGGCCAGGGCTGGGGGCCGGGGGCTGGGGGCTGGGAGGCTGAGGCTGGGGGCTGGAGCTAGAACTGGGGGCTGGAAGCTGGGGCCAGGGGCTGGAGCCAAGAGGCTGGGGGCCAGAGGCTGGGGGCTGGGGGCTGGGGGCTGGAGCCAGGAGCCAGGGACTAGAGCCGGGGGCTGGTGCAAGCTCCACCGGCTCTGGGGAAGTGCTCCACTCCCCCGCATCAGGGCTGGGAAGTGGAGCACTTCCCCGGAGCCAGCAGAGTCCGCACCAGCCCCCTGCCCCAGCCTTCATCCCTGCCTTGCTTCACCTCAGAGAGGAGCCGCTGCCTGTTCTGAGCCTCTCCTGGTGTGTAGCCTTGAAAAGGCTGTGCGTAGCCACACTTCTAGTTGCATGCAGCTGCGCATGCATGCACCTTAGAGGCAACCTTGCCATCCAGTCTCCTCTTGAAGATTTCCAGGGTAGGTGATGACACCAACACTGTAGGGAGTTTCTTCCACAGTCTGGACACCCTAACTGGGAAGAAGTTTTTCCTAGTGTTAAGTCTGAAGCGGTCTTCCAGGAGTTTGTTGCCATTACTCCTGGTTTTCCACAAGGGTGCCCTGGTGAACAGTTGTTCACTGAGCCCTTGATGTATTCCCCTGATATAGCAGTAAGATGCTACCAAGTCCCCTCTCAGCCCTCTCTTTTTCAGGCTGAAGAGACCCAGGTCCCTCAGCCTTTCCTCATATGGCTTGCCTTGCAAGTCTGTGATCATACACGTGGCTCTTCTCCGGACTCTTTCAAGCTTTTCTATATCCTTGTTCAAGCCAGAACTGGCTGTAGTACTCTAGCTGCAGTCTCGCCAATGCTGAGTAAAGTGAAAGAATCACTTCCTTGGTTTTGCTTGAGATGCATCAGTTGATGCATGCCACAGTATTGTTTGCCTTGCTGGCTACAGCATCACACTGATGGCTCATGTTCATGCTATGGTCTATTATTACCCGTAAGTCCCTTCCAGTCATGGTGCTAGTCAGTTTGGCACCACCAAGCCTGTAAGTATGTTGGGGATTGGTCATCCCCAGATGGAGCACTTTACACTTCTCAAATTTGATCTTCGTCTGGTTCTGACCCACCCAACCTGCCAGCCTGCATCTGCAGCCTATTTTCAAGTATGACTATGCTCCCCCAAAGCTTGGTGTTGTCTGCAAATTTGGCCAGTAAGCTCTTCACCCCATTATCCAAATAATTGATAAAGATGTTGAAAAGCAATGGACCAAGCATGGACCCCTGAGGAACACTACTGGCCACTTCTCACCAGAACAATACAGATCCATTCATTAGAACTCTCTGGGTCCTACCCTGCAGCCAGTTTCCTACCCACCTAACTGTCATACAGTTAAGCTCACAATTCTCCAATTTTCCTGTGAGAACATTATGGGATACCAGATCAAAGGCCTTTTGGAAGCCTAGGTATACAATGTGAACCTCCTTTCCCTTATCCAGGTGGCGAGTTACCTGGTCATAGAAGGAGATGAGATTAGTAAAACAAGACCTGCCTGTGATGAAGCCATGATGGCTGTCATTCAGAATCCTCCTAGTTGAAGGCTGCTATTAAATCCCCGCTCAGTCTTCTCTTCTCTAGACTAAATAAGCCCAGTTCCCTTGGTCTTTCCTCATAAGTCATTTTTCCCAAACCCCTCACCATTTTATTTGCCCTCTGGTGGACACTCTCCAATTTGTCCACATCTTTTCTTTAGTGGCAGGCTCAAAACTGAACACAGTACTCCAGAGGTGGCTTCATCAGTGCTGAATAGAGGGGAATAATCACTTCCCTTGACCTACTGGCAGCACGCCTACCAATGCAGTCCATTTTTCGTCTATTATTCTGCTGAAGGTCACAAATAGAATGCTTAATGGGTGAATGTATTGTTTTAACATTGTCTGTAAGTGAAAGGTCATTGTCATCTACAGATTGATTACTAAATATGGGGAAAAATGCATCAGAAATGAAAGAAGTGCTATCTAGAGCCCATGGCTTAATATAATACTGAACCTTGTGTAAATGAGGGAAGAGTATGATGACACATGGAACCTCTCCTCCAGTGATTGACACTGACCTGGCTGACTAGCTCCTGCTGAGCATGAAATTAAAACTCTTTACAAGTACTACCCTGCTGCAGAGTTTATTAGTTTACTCTAGACTAAACAGGACCGCATGAATAGATGCTGAGACATTTAACGGAGAGTTAGTTAGGTAGCTCTGCACTGCAGTAAACATCTCAGGTACATGCATCTTCAGGCATTTAGGAGAGACCTGTGATTTAGGGCTTTGGCACACTTTCAGTTTATGCCACTCCAAATATATTTGCTACATTGCAAAGTGTGAGAAGACACATGTTCAAACTATTTGTGATGTCATGAGTGCGACAAAAAGGTCATAAAGTTGTGCCTTTTTGGTTGAGTTTTATCTTAGGAGAATGATATGTTTAATGGGAATATCAAACTTGTGCCTTTTTCCTGTAGATATGTCTGTCCTCCAGCATCCCAGAATGCACTGCTGGCTGCAGTGCCACATACTGTACATCCACACTCATTGGGATGCAGCCATAGGGTCTAAGAGTCTAGCAGAGTACCCAGGGAGAGTACCCAGCTCTGACACCACTATGTGGCCACCCAAGCCTCAGTTTCCCTTAGAGTCAGTCCCCTATGCTTAAGTTTCCCCATAGCCTGCCAGTCCTGAGCCTCAGTTTCCCCCATAAGCCCACCAATCCACCATGAGACCCTCAAGCCCTGTATCTCAGTTTCCCTGATAAGCCCTCCAGACCCCCCCACCTCAGTTTCCCTCAACACCCACCCCCACAAGCTCTCAAAACCACCAAATCTCAGATTCTCCGTGAGCCAGGGATGTCATGGAGGTTCTAGGATTTTGACAAGGGGTTGCAGATGGTATAGTGCATCAACACAACACATTTTTCCTCCAGTTAATAAGAAAGTATTAGAAGATTTACTATTATGCTAGGGGGGCAGAGCTGTTTTATTCAATTTAAGATCAAAGCAAAACTAAGCACAACTTTATTGAAATAGGCACTAATTTGCTAGATTATATATTAAATTTAAAAAACCACAATGGATTGGTCAGAAACAGTCAAAATATACTGATTTACTAGTTCTGTAGTCATTATAGTTAAGTGTATATCTCTTATTCCTATTCATAACACAGTCTCATTATTCTCTTCCACACCTGACTTAATGTACACCTGAGTTAAAATTACCACACCTGAGTTAAAGTTTTTAGCTACAACTAAAAATATTCTGCAGATCTATGAAACAGAAAAGAGAGATTACCAGGAATGGCTAACAGACAGCAAAATTGCAGAAGAAAGGATATTGATTAATGGAATATCTAGACCATTAAAAATGAGAAAGGATCATTACATTCTGTGAAGAGCGATTACTAGCAATATGGTAGATTATAATGAGTTATAAAGTCAACTGACTCCCTCAACACTGCCTGAGTAAAACTGCCACTGCCCCTCCCAGGCAGTTGTTTTTAAAGTTTGGGTGGAGCAGGAAAGGGAGGTGAAGTTGCACCACCACCACTGCACTCTCCCCTCCGCCCCCTGCATCCTCCTGTGGGCAGTGTCAGTTCAGCATCCAATGTTTTCCCTGCACTGTTTTCAGTGTCCCTCTAGTGGAAGAGCACACGCAGTGCATGTTCAGACTTACTGGCCACATGAATGTGTAATGTGTTAAATCCACACTTTTCTACAGCATAAAACTCCACACTTTTGAAGTGGCACAAATTGTGTGCTAAGGCTCTTAGATAACTAGGGGTAATCCATTGTTTATGCTCTATTGATCACAAAGAAAAACACACTGTCCTTTCATGCTTCCAATTTCCAGCCTCTTGATTTTGTCCAAGAAGATCAGGCATGGAGAGGCTAATTTTAAATTAAGTTTCCAAAGCCAGTCTGTGGTATGCACCTGCAGATGTGTCTCAATGTCCAGCAATTTTACTACTGAGTAGGCTGGGCAGGTAGAAAAGTTAAATCTATTACTATTTCTGGCAGTCATAAACTTTCCCAGATCAACACCAATATCTAGTTTCTGTCAGAAACTGCACTAAGGAAACACGTCAATATATTATTAAAGCAATCTCTTTTTATGGAAATATATTCAATGGAATGCAACTCAAAGGGGGTCCCACACACTATTTAGTTAGCAAAACTCTGGTAAAAAAGAAAGTGTTAATTGATCTGCAGGTTTTTAAAAATCTCATTCAACTGTTTATAGATTAAACTAACTGGTCTATCAATTAAAGTTGATAAAATATTCTGATTATGTTTCTTTAACTATTATTAAATTAGCATTTAATTACCAATCCTGTTGTCCATATTGAAATGAAACTTTCCACTGACTTCCAAGGCTTAAACATGGATGAATGCATGAACACAGTTTGTCTTACTAAGAACCTTAAAATCCTGCCCTCTGAAGTAATCTAAGTATTAGAATTCTTGTCTTCTTATATGTCCGTCTAGCTTTAATCATAATTCAAGTAGTGCCAAAGCCAGTAAACAGTCCCCGAGTTCACAGTTCTAAGACCGAATAATTTGTTTTCAAGCATTTGCAGATACTGCTACATACTATAGGAAAAGTGACAAGAGTGACATCGGTCCTGCTGGTTGCCTGAGAAATTAGCAGACAGATTTTTTTAATGACTTTAAGTTAACAATTTTTTTTTTTCTGATATGGGTTTGTTGTTAAAACAAAACAAACAGAAAATAGTGCTAGAATAAATAATTGTGTAATTTTGCCCACAAAGTGCTTTTCCCTGTTTTTAAATATATGGTAATTAGCTTTAGTCCTCCATTCCAAACCCTCCTGTTCTTCACTTTCTCCCCATCCCAAGAATCATCACTTATAATGCTACTGTCATGGGGAAAACATGAGAATTTGCTGCTGAATAAAAATCAGTCACTCACCTGTATTAAATTTATATTGGAACTTTATGCTTAAGAAAATAAAAACCTAAACAAAGGCACATGCTTAGTAAAAAAAAATTAACTCCTAGCATGTGCAAAGCACCTATCTACAATTATTATATGGTCCTTATTACAACAAGGTCTGAGTGATTCACAAACAACGTGTTAATTTCTTACCACTTCTAAGAAATAGGGAATTCTATTTCTGTTTTTTTCATATGGGCCCAAAGGGAATAAATGACTTGTCCATGTAACTTCTGATGGGCAGAAATTGAATTATCTTATCAGAAAGATGGAATTAACTTTCTGAAGTTCTAGGCTGATGCCCAAATTACTGGACTGTATATCTTTCTAAAAATACAAATATCCATTTAGAATATTTCAGAAATCTAAAATGTATCCTGCACTTTCATCCTGTTTTCATAGGCAATATCATAAGAAACATCTTAAACAAAAATGAAGAGAATTACAATGCAAAAGGAAGTGCAAAACTTGTAGGATTTTTTTCCATTTATACATATTTTCTTGCATACCACACTCCTCTAAATAAAACATACATCTTGCTTTTGGAAGTCAAAATGTAGAAAAAAAAAGATTTTTCTAGATTCAGGGCTGACTGTGCAACAGAGTAAGCCCTCATGGAAACAGGGGATGTTGAAAAAATGTGGCATCCTAGAAGATAGTTTAGTCAAGCCAGCAGGAACTTCCTGGTATGGCAGAAAAGGAACAAGGGCCTTTTCATGGGAAGTAGTAAGACTGTTATTTCTTTACTGTAAGACAGGCGTAATGCTGCTGGACCCCAAAGCTGCCTACGATACAGTATGGCACACTGGCCTGCTTCTAAAACTTTCAAGAGTACTTCCAAGCTGGGTTATTACAGACATTAAAACAATCCTCTGTAACAGACAATTCAGAGTCCACCTTGGGCAGGGAATAAGCAGATGGAGAAGACAGACCAGTGGACTTCCACAGGACTCAGTGCTGGCCCCAAACCTGTTCAGCTTATACATAAATGATCTAACAACTACATCCTGCAAGTTCATCTATGCTGATGACATCTTCTATATCACTCAAGCTCCATCTTTCTGTGCTCTGGACCAGACCCAGAATGAAGATGTGACAAAGCTGTCAAATTACTGCACCACATGGTTGCTCATGTCAAGTCTTGCCAAAACTGAATCCAGTGTATTCCATCTTCACAATGCAGTGGCAGGCAAAAAAGAACTTAATATTCATATGGGTGGTCAGAGACTAAAGCATGACCCCTGTCCAACATACTCGGTAGTGTCTTTAGAGAAAACCCTGACTTTCTGGGAACATCTAAAGAAAACAGCAGCAAAGGTCAAATCCCAAAACAACTTGCTAGCCAATCTTGCTGGATCAACATGGGGAGCTGCAGCTGCAACACTTCGGACCTTAGCTCTTGCCCTATCATACTCAGAAACAGAGTATTGTGCACTTGTCTGTCAAAAATCATCACATACACATCTTGTTGACACTCAGCTGAACCTATCCATGTGTATCACAACTGAAATCCTCTTCTCACTTCTACTCCCCTGGCTTCCTGTCCTTGCAAATAGCATTCCCCACACATCTGTCAACTGATAATGACCCAAAAGTTGGTCAAAACAATTTGTGCTGCAGCTAACCTACCACTCTATAATGACCTGTTTAATCCACACAAGGATCCACCTTCCTTCACAATGCCTCTTATGAAGCAACCTCCCTGACCAGGATTGGTCTGCAGATGCCCTCTGGATCAAGGAATGGGAATCACAGCAAGTCACAAACAAGTTCCTTGTGACAAACCCCACTCATCAACCTGCTGGCTTGGAACTATCATGGTGACAGCAATCCCTACTAAACAGGTTCAGGACAGGCCAAGGCCCCTGCACAGCCAACCTTCACTGCTGGGGCCTCAGTGCTAACCCATTGTGCTCTTGTGGAGAGATACAGACAATGCTGCACATCATCGAGCAGTGTCCCCTCTACTAACTAAGAGATGGATTAATAACTTTGAACTCAGATAACGAGGAAGCTATTGCTTGGCTTCGCAGATTTGCATTCACTAAATAAATAAATAACTGTAAGTAGTTCTTTATATAAGTTCCCATAATTAATCAAGTGTTGCTTTCACACCACAGGCCTCATCAAGATATTACAGACCGCATGGAGCATCTCACTTTGAAACAGATGAAAGTGCTCTGTTTGTAAGAGCATTAACATTGGACTCCTCCCCTTCCGTTTCCAGGATCAGATAAAAACAGCACCCATCTTGGCAGCTAAAACACAGAATCTGCTTGCTTCTATGCTCCCCTGCTTCTATTTCAAGGTAGTAAAATCAGCTTTATTTCAGTTCATACCCCAATTTTGGAGGGCTGATTTGGGCGCAAGTGTGTGTGGGGGGAAGGTACATATGGTATGCATGTAAATATAGCATTTTGCCTAGAGGGTGAACTGCTTTTACCGAACAATTATGCTGGTTTTAAAATACCCCTACTTACGCAAAAAGTGGGTAAACAACTGACTGTCTGCATTAGAACATCTAGCCTAATTAATTGTGCAGCAGCTTGGGGAACATGCCTCATTTGTTCAAAGGCAATGAAAACTGACAAGAAGTATAATAGCTCAACAGGAAGCTGGATTCTGACCTCAGTAAAACCAGTGTAAAAAGAATATCACCACATATTTCAAGTGGGCTTATTTGGCTTTATACTAATGTATGCAAGACCAGGATCTGATCTGCTGACAAAATAAAAATGGGAATTTCATCTTCTACTCTTCTTACTATGTTATAGTATACCATGTGTGTGAAGGCTTGTGTTACAATACCTATTCTGAAGGCAAGTTCTTTCCTCAGACATGTCCAAGTAAAGCTTTTGTAAGTAAGAGGAATGAAAACAGTTTGAAGACAGCCAATTACATTAAAAGCTATGTTAACTGGCATGAGTGGGGTAAGGGGGGTGCCAGGTATCTAAAAGTTCTGGTTATCTGAGGCAGGGCTGTTCAACCTTTTTGAAAACCCCTGCAGAGTGTGTGTGTGTGTGTGTGTGTGTGTGTGTGTGTGTGTGTGTGTGTTTGGGGGGGGGGGGCATGCAGGATGGTGGCAGCCGTACATGTAATGGCAGTGCAGGGTAGTGGGTGGCGGTGGTGGCTACCGTGTGAAAGCTTTTCCCCTCTCCCCTTTCCCTACCTGGCCAGGTGGCTGGAAATTCTGGTTAATAGACTATTCTGGATAGTAAAATACCAGTTAATACAGATTTTACTGTACACCTATCAGGAAGTAAAGGCAAAAGTAACAGAATATTAGAATATATATATAAGGTACCAAATTAATCTTTCATGTAACTCTAAGGTCAAAGAATTATGCCAAAATTGATTTAGCGTCATAATCTGGTGAAACAAAATCTTTTTTAAAAAACAGCTTTCTCTCAGAGTTTACCAGACACCTTGAAAATAAGCTGTTTTGTCTCTTCCAAATATAATGTCAAGTATTTTGTTAACAAATAATCTCATTCCTCACAGTCTAGATGGGGTTGTTTTAATGGAAAGGAGACTCAGGGATGATTACAAGAAGCTTCATAAAAACACAGCACTATAATGCTTACTTGGCAAATATGACCAAAGGTAATATAAGTATAGTAATACAAATGTTCTATAAAAAGACAGATGTTTCCTACTGCATAAAATATTATCTTCTTCTTTAGCATTCCCTTGCAGTTGAGGATGATTTTCTTCCATGATTATCTTATCCGTGTGTCTGAAGATGGCTGAAGGCTTATCTTGGATAAATAATTTGGACATGTTTCTGTGTGGGATGGGTGGCTCTGGATTTTTGATTTGGTCCATGACATGCTGTTTTTGCTGCAACTGCTTTTCCATCTCTTACTGATATCATTAGGTTTTAAAGTACTGAGATCCCTACAGCAGACTCTTCCTCCATTTGGGGCAGTTCTGGGGAACAGTCTCCCATGAGTTGACATCAACGTTGAGTTTTTTTAAGTTGCCCTTGAGGACATCCCTGAAGTGCATTCTCTGACCTCCTCTTGAGCATACGCCTCACCTGAGCTGGGTAAATATCACTTGCTTTGGGAATATGGAATCATGGTCACCCCGAAGTTGATGTTGGATAATCATTGCCTCAATACTCATGGTGTTTCCTTGCAAGATGACACTAACATTGGTGCATCTGTCTTCCCACTGGATACAAAGGATCTTCCACAGGCAGTATTGATGGGACATTCTCCCATTGTTGTTGATTGGAATTCACCAGTTTCACTGAGGCACCGGTGGAAGAGGTCTCACTTGCTTAGGTCCTTAAGTCCTTCAAATGTTGATCTTCCATCAGAATTACTTCTGCTGCAGCCAACATTTGGGAGCCAGTTTGAGTGACATAACCAAGAGGATGAGTCAGCAACCAGTCCAGCAATCATCAGCTCCTAACATAGCTTGGGTGATGAGGATATCCTTGCAATGGCAGGCACAGATGATGATGACATAGTCATTGAGATGCCAATGCTTAGATCATGGGTGTTGCCATGATGTTTTGTGCCTGTTTTTTCTGGCAGAAAAGCATGAATGATGCATGCCCCTGGATGCTGGGGGGCCATGGCAACTGCCTACAGGTGGCAGTGGTGGCATCGGTGGTAGCAGTGGGGGCGTGGCAGTGGGGAGCTCCTGCAGGTGGCCACAGAAGTGTCAGTGGTGAGGGGGGGTTTGCAAGTGCCAAATGGTGGTCAGCAAGCATCCACAGGTGCCACCTGCAGTGTCAGCAGCAAGGGGGAGGGGGTGGCAAGCAGTGACCACCTGCAGATGCTGCCGGTTTCTGTCAAAGGGTGCACTGGCAATCTCAGGGTGTACACGTGCACCTGCGTGCACTCCCTATGTGTCACCAATGCAGAAAAGGGTGTCGGTGAGTCCATGTTCCATGTATTTGGTGAAGAGGAGGATGCCACTGAAACTTATTTGTCCTTCTCCTTCCTTGCTGATGGTTCCATTGCAGAGGTTAGAATCCCTTCCAAGTCTGGCACTGTCATCACTGAGAAGAATAAGCCTGTCTCCCTCTGGAATGTCAGAAAGGATTTGTTCAAGGTTGGCATAGAATTCCTTCATGCTTTCATTGGCAGTGTCAAGAACTGTGGCACACGCACTGATGACAATGACATATTGGCTCTCCTCCAGTTTAAGATGGAGAGTCATGAGGTGCTCATTAATTCCAATAGGGAACTCCAAATTGGTTTATGAGTTCATTCTTAATGGCAAAACCAACTCAATGAAGTCAGCATTCTCCTTTCTGTTTACCCTTCCAGAAGAAGGTTTAGGTGCCTCCATGTTCTTGGAGCTGCCCATCTCCTGATAGTCGGGTCTTGCTCAGTGCTGCTACATAGATGTTGTGTCATTTGTATTCTTGGCCCACAGTTGCACTGTAGCACTCTGGGTGTTTACTATTAGGATTTTGCAGAAAGGTCCTGATGTTTCAGGTCCCAGAAATGATGGTGTCTTCATCAGGATTCTGACCACAGTAAAGGTGATCCCACTGGATGTAGTTATCCATTCAAGAAGAAATATAGAATACTGTATTAGAATACTGTACTGTTAGGCTATGTTTAGGGAACTTTTTCTAGCCCCTCCCCATGTGGGGTGAGCAAAGTGGATTCTGAAGAGGGCTGCTCAGTCACAGTTACAGCTGCCAAATTTCACTCCTGCCTCATCCGAGTGCTAGATGACTGACCTTCTTGTAACTGCTGCCTTTGTGCCAGGTCGTGACTAGGAGCTTCCAGACCTCACAATCTAGCTTCCATTGCTATTAGCTGGTCAGAGGGCTTGAGGAATGTGCTGAAAAATCTGTTTTCATGGAAATTGCCTACGTATGACTTCTTTTATCATGGAGAAGCTGCTGCACATTAGCTAGCACATGGAACTTGACAGAATGGGGCCTTGCTCCAACAGCAAGAAGACTGAGACAACTAGGAATCTTGTTCTGCTGCAGCTTTCATCTGTCTTTGCAGCTATTGAGATTCTAACATCTTATTCTGTCTGTTACACCATGGAAGACTTATAGAACCATGGCTGGGGGCTGGGGAGGCATTTTATAGTAGCAATCTGTATTCACCATGTCACAGTACAGTCATAGAACATATGTGGCTTTTCATGAGGGAAAGCATTGCCATCTACTGTCCTCCATACATGCTGGTGGTGCTGCCATTACTTCGTCCACAACTGCGTATTCATCAGAGTTATCCCGGCTTATTTCACAGCTAACCTTCTCTGAAGGTCATTCTACTAAACACCACCTGTGTACACACTGGGTAGCAGTATATTTCTTCCCCATTATATCATTCCATGCATCCAGCTGGTCACTGTTAGTTTTCACTCCCATCCCAGGGCAAGAGAGAGCTAAGCAAGTGCATCATATCCCTCAGTGAAACAAGGCCAAGCTACTGTGGTTTAATTTTCACTTATCTGGGCTTAGATTTTTGGGCAATGATTGGAATAATGGACTGTGATGTATTCTCACTCCCTTTTAATTCATTGTAACTTGTTTGGTAGTCAATTTTCATCCCTACAAATATGCATTAAGTCTATGAGTTATCTTTCAAAGTTAGATGTCTAACTAGCTTCAAGAATCTGGGCCTAAATATCTATCAAGAAAACTCCTCATTATAAGCATGTTCTATCACTGTCACTAGGACTTACCTTTATCTTTCATTCCATACTGAAAAAACATTGCACATGCACGGTAATATGATAAACAAAAATGATTATTGTCTTCTAGTCATGAACTCTGGACTGTGTCAGTTATGCACATCACCAGTTTCTTATTCGAGAACTTCTGCATTAGAAAACGTTAAGCTGACATGTAAAATCTGCTGCCAATTTAGACACTTTCTGTGAAGGATAAAAAAAAAAAAAATGTCTTGAATAAGGGATAGCAGGCCAGCAGCTTGTCAAAATATCATTTGAAACAGCAAGTTCCAAGTCATTAAATCTTAGTTTACGCTATACTCCAGAGATTCCTGAAATAGCAGAATGGTATGAATGGATATATGGGCCAGATAAGAAAGACAGATGTGGTACTGCCCTCCTTTCACTGGAATCTCACCCACTACTTTTACAGTGGCATCAAAGATGGCTCTAATGCTTTACTGTGGATTCAAAAAGAAATGAAAGAAGAATTTATGATGATAATATTACCCAACACGTATTCCAGGGAAACAAAATGAATGCCATTATTCCACTGATATCAGATATTGTTGAAAACAAGTTCATGGAAACCAATTAATATTGATCAAATCAGTCTCCAGTAAAAACAAATTATTCCTAAGGTTTCCTAAAAATGAGGCATTGATATTCCAATCCAGCATGTAATAAATTATCTAAAAAAGCCAAAGGTAAAGAGATGCGATAATGAAAGAATTCAAGCAACATCAAAAATGTGTGCTTCGCTATTTCCATTAGTGTAAGCAAGTAAGGTTGATACAAAATTAACATGGGTTGAAATTTAGTGTCTTCAGGAATTAAAAGAGCTGTAGCAAAAAGTGGATTAATACTGAATGGCTTATATTACATTCCTTTCTAAAATTGCTTGGATGTATTTTTAGTGGTGACTACTTTTTAAACTAAATTAAGCCTTTTTAAAATTGAGTTTCAGAGGAATAGCCATTGCTTCCATCTGACTTAAAAATAAGGAGGGGAAAAATACTAAGGACAAATAAACCCCATTAACAAACACCAGAGAAATTTCAAACATGTTGGGCTCAATCTTGTAGGTGCTCCACACTTACAATCTCTGTGGTTGTCAGTTGACAGACTGAAGGATATGACCAAGGGTTAATAAGCATCTTTTACTTGCCAAGTGGAAGTATATAATTTTCCTCTGGAGATAAATTTCATCTGACTCTACAACCAAGAGTACCAGTCCACCTGGAAGGTACTTTAAGCAAAGTTTGAAAAAAAAATGCATCTGATATCTGCTAGCCCAATAATTAAGCCCAGGTGAATAATACTTGTATTGCATGCTCTTTACCATAAAATTTAGCTTAATTTTCAGACTAGAACTTCAGCAATACATAAAAGTGACTTGACATAATTGTGCTGCTAACATCAGTGGTAACACTGAATAGCCAAGGATTCTTGAACTTGATTTTAGTGTTGATGCTAATTACTACTTTATAAAGAGTCTCTAATGATTTAACACACTATGTTCCTTGCTTATTGGTTCATGGTTTAACTCTCCTTATGTCGCAGGGCACCCCGGTGCCTGCTCCTAGAGAGGAGAAACTGCCAGGGAGAGAGCCCTGGCAGGGCCAATTGAGCACAGCTGCGGGTTGCCGGAGCAACTAAGGGGAGCCAGCTGGCCAGAAGGGGGCAGGGCCTGGCCCTTATAAAGCCCAGGGCTGAAGCCAGGCTGGCAGTTCCCTGCCAGCAGTCTGGGAGGCAGGAGTTCCTGGAGTTAGGACGCAGAGAGAAGCCTAAGAGCAAGTACTGTGGTTACATTGAGCAATGTTGTTGGAGCCATAGGGCTTTGAGTTTAGTTATGGCCATGCGGCTCGTAGTTATGTTATAGCTTAGAGGCTTGTACTTTGAGTTTATGTTTAGCTCTGTTGGTTACACCCGGAGACTTGGGTGAGGCTGTAGGGGTTGGAGGAGGCCTCATATAGGGACCCCAGAGAGTGTGGGGAGCCCTAGTGCAGAAGGGTGCATTGCCCTCATAAGAGGGCGCATTATTTTCACAGCGCCAGTGAAGGCGCAGCTTGCACGCCAGTGCGGGAGCAACTGGTAGCGAGGAGCACAGCCAGTGGGTCGTGGGCGCAACCAGTAGGTTGCAGACGGGGGACATAGACCCCGGATCGCGTGCGGGGTACATAGACCCCAGCCCCAGAGCGAGGGGCGATTTCATTGAGAAGCCCAGGGTGGGCATGGTGAGCCCCAAAAGAGGGGGAGCATCATACTGAGGAGCCCTAGAGCTCTTAGAGCGGGGACATACTGAGGAGCCCTAGAGCGGGGCCATACTGAGGAGCCTGAGACGGGCATAGCGAGCCCGGCCGCAGGCTAGCGCGGCAACACCCCTCAGACAGAGGCAAGGCGCTGCGGTTGCCCCCGAGACGACAGGGAGTAGCAGCGCAGTGAGCCCACATCAGAGAGGGTACCTGTGCGGTTGGCCGGAAGGACCGGGGGCCCGCTAGAGAGTTCCTGAGCAGGATCACACCATCAGGGAAGGCCCAGAGTGGGCTGGACGAGAGTCCCAGTGAGAAGCTGGGCACTATAGAGGAGGCCTGGGAAGCGGGCGTGCAGATATACCAACGTCTATTACATCTGCGAGGCTTGGGGCGTGGTACTAGGGGCTGGTAGGAGCCACGCACAGCCCATAAGGCTAGGGTGCCGAGGAAGCACCCATTGTATTGGGAGACCCCCAGGGGGTCCGGAAGAACCGCGGGGACAGAGGTCCCGAGTAGGCGTGCCCAGGGAGTCATAGGCAGCCTCCCAACCTTATATTTACCAACAAGACGTGGCGGGCGAGATTAAGAGGGTGCCTTGGGCCGGCCTGACACGGAGCGAGGGACCTTAAGGAGATCACGGCCCTCCGAGAGGACCCCGTCGTGACACCTTACTAATTGGCATAGCGCTGTTATGTTGTCTACTCCTGAACAGTAGACAAAATCTTCAATGTCTCCACCACCCTCCCCCCTCCCCATCCCCAGGAGATACTGGATGATCTGCTGTAGGTTAAGCAATCCCAAACGCCAAATGAGCAAGGAATGTAAAGAAATGTATAATTTTAAGCTGATGAGGCCAAAGGGATAATTAATATGCTTACAGTTATGCATGTGCTTATCTTATCAAATTGTAGCCCAAGTACCCTGAAGATGTCTGTAAGAAGTTGGGAAAATTAATATAAGGTTATAAAATTATTTCCCTCAACCACACCATAATATGTACATGTATTATATAAACAGAATTATTAAAATAAACATTTGTTTTGATCAGGGAATTGTTTATATCTCCAAAACTGCTTCTGATGTTTCTACTTTCTACCCGCATCAGGTATTTAAAAGGCACCTAACATTTTGGGTGTGCCATCTGTTGTATACCATCTGGAGCACCTAGCCTGAAATGGTGGATTATCATTAACCTTAATTAAAACAATTTACCTACCTCACAGGGATGTCATGAGTTAAAAAAAAAAAAAAAATTATAGTGGTAATGTAGATCACTTGCATACACAATATACACAGACTCTCCCATAGGATTTATAAAGTATTTTGAGAATTCTTAACATGAAAGCTGTTATGACAGTGCAGATTAATATATGTCCCCATGTTACCTTTGTCTTTGTATTGCCATCATCTTCTCAGGTTTCACCCTTCTTCCCTTTTCCTTTCATTTTCCCTTCATCTTTTAGTTGCTCTGTAATAACAAAATTTAAAATTCTTAAAATAAATGTGCATCTATTGCATGTGTAAACATGCCACAGTACGTTTATAATGAAGAAAGGTTTACCAGTTCTGAAATGCAAATACGCACTGGGGCCATTCAGTGTGAAGTAACTATAAAACATAATCAATTTTTAAAACCAGCTCTTTATAGCTTGATTGCCAAAGCTATTTTACACATCAGGAAAATGGTAAAATAAGATTACCCAACAATCACCCAAATTGTTTACAACGTGTATGAAAGATTTCCTAGAAACAAATTGATTGGCAAAAATACATACATGTACAATGATGTATGAGCATCGTTTAACAATTTGAGATTAAGAACACAATTTACTCATTTTCAAAAGTTTCAGAGTACTGACACTTAATATACAACGGGTTAAAACGAAAATAAAAGAATGGATTGATGAGAACCTGAAGAAAAATAAAACTGATATTAAAGCAAGTTGTCCAAAAATTGATCAACATGGGAAAAAAATTAAAGACAATTTGGAAGATATGTATTCAGTAATAATGAAATTATTAAAAGCTACCAAGAAGTATATCACAGAATAAAAATAAGTCAGGGAACATTTGATAGATACTTGTCTCAATTTTTTTTCTCCCAGAAGTTCTTTATGAAGCAGAAGGCTGGAAAATGGAACAGAAAGTAAAATAAAAGAAACGTGAATGCTTCATGTTCAGTATATTTCAAGAGGAGAAAAGAAAAAGTATGTATACACTCAAAATGTATGACAGATATTGAGATAACAGGATCTAAATGACAATGGGAAAGATATCAGTGTAGGAAACTAGCCTCTGAACAGAAGAAGGTTATTCACTGAGTACCAATGACTATGACAGGCTTTAAGAAGATATTAAGAAAATGACTGGTCATGCACATTATTCATATAGTTCATGATGGTAAGACAATTGTGAAAACATATATGAAAGACATTTGTTCAGAACTGAACTAGTTATCATTGCAAAATACACCTATTAAAGTGAAGGGTTCAATTCACCCTGGAATCAGACTGCTATTTGATTTAATTCCAGTCCAGCACCAACATTACTTAGAGCAGCTAAAGGATACCATGTCAGTAAGAATCAGCATCCCAGACTAACTGCTCCATACCACCTATACCAGCCCATCTGCACCATACTGCCTCCCTCCTCTAGAGTGTCAGAGTTTGTGAGGCAAACAGTTATTACAGGGTCTTCTCTTTCTTTGCACCTCCTGGCCAATGCCAAATGACTAGAGCAAATGTACTGAGGCTCTAAATTTCGATTAATTCAGATTCTCAGAAGCTTTTCCTTTTTTTGTCTAATATGTAACACACACACATTTTCACAGTTCCTCCAAGAAGTTTTAAGTGGTAGTGCCCCTTGTACATTATTTAAAATAACTAGGTAAGAGATGTTATAAGTTCTCAAGGCTTTTTTTTTTTTTTTAACTATCCATAAAATATATTCACAAATAGCCTTTTGGCTAAATCAATATTTTTTTCTAGGAGTTCAAATTTCTTATATAATTCTTACACAAAAAGGTATCTGAACAGATATGACAAAGAGGATCCAATACAACCATGATTGTTTGGTGTTCGCTGTATTCATCTAAAGTACTGTAGCACAGGATAACCTAAATTTTGAGGTTGGTTAGGTGATCAACTGTTTCAGAGATTCACATGCATAGAATCATAAAAAATTAGTGTTGGAAGGGACCTCAAGAAGTCATCTAGTCCAATCACCTGCTCAACGCAGGACCATCCCCAACTAGATCATCCCAGCCAAGGCCAGGTCTTAAAAAACCCCAAAGATAGAGAGTCCACAACCTCTCTAGGTAACCTGTTCCACTGCCTTACTACCATCGTAGTGAGGGAGTTTTTTTCCTAAAATGTAACCTAAACTCCCCTTGCTACAATTAAGATCATTGCTTCTTGTTCTGTTATCTGTCACCATTGAGAACAGTTTAGCTCCATCTTTTTTTGTAACCACTCTTTGAAGGTTTCTATTAAATCCCCTCTCAGTCTTCTCTTCTCTAGGTTAAATAAGACCAGTTCCTTCGGTATCCTCACAGAAGTCAGATACCCCAGTCCCATAACCATTTTAATTGCCCTTCCCTGGACTCTCCAATTCTGTAGGGGGTGTGGGGGCAGAACTGGACACTACTCCAAAGGTGGCCTCACTAGTACTGAATACAGGGGAATAATCACTTTCCTCGATCTGGCAACACTTCTACTAATGCAGCTCAGTATGCTGTTAGCCTTCTTCACAACAAGGGCACACCATTAGCTCATATTCAATTTATTGTCCCCAGCCTGTACCAATTCATGGGATTGTTCCATCCTAAGTGCAGAACTTCACACTTGTCCTTATTTGATCTCATGAGATTTCTTTTGGGCCAATTTGTCACAGTCTGTCTGAATTCTATCCCTACCCTCCAGCTAATCTGCTACTTCCCCCAGCTTGGTGTCATCTGCAAACTTGCTGAGGGTGCACTCCACTCCATTTTCCAGAAGGTTGATGAAGATATTGAACAAAACCAACCCCAGGACTGAACCCTAGGGCACTATACTTGATAGCAGCTGCCAACTAGACATCAAGCCATTGATTACTACCCGTTGAGCCCAATGATCCAGCCAGTTATCTATTCACCTTATGGTCCATTCATCCAACCCAGACTTTTTTAGCTTGTTTTAGCTTGTTTGCAATACAATCCTAGGTTCAATAAATCAGAAAAGAATTGCATCTCTTGTTAACAGTGTTATCCACGATTGTTGTATGCAAATTCTACAAATGCTTCATTGAAATCAGTGAGAATTCTGCTATTCACTTCAATGGAACCAGGTTCTTGTCTCTGCAATATTTCTTTCCTGTCTCTATTTTTTGTTTTCATTTTTTAAGAATCAGATGTTTTATGACAGTTGCCTTATGTTGCAGGCAGAATAATGTAAGAAAAAGAGGCAGAAGTATTTGCAACATAAGTAAGTTCTGTATTTGAAATAATATTTGATTAGTAACAGAAAATTACTACTTTAAGGTGTGCATTTGGAATATCTATACTGCAGCTTCTGAAAAGGCCAACAAAGCCTACCTAACTGGAAGCCTGACCCTCCCCAAGCCTGCTGAAGGGATTATTGTAGCTTGCCATGTTCTAGTGATACATGTACTTCTTTCCTCTGTGACATTTAGAAACACTGTTGTTCTGAATTTGGAATTTATGTTTGGGTTCCCCCCCTGGCTTTTAATTGTGACCTTTTCCTGGTCCATTTTAAGTTTAGCCCCTTTCTTTCCTTGGTCTTGTTTTCCCTTTGGTTTTTGCTGGTTTCTGCCTTCCTTCATCTGTTTGCCACTTCACAGAGTCATAGAAAAGTAGGGCTGAAGGGAACCTCAGGATGTCATGTAGTTCACCTGCCTCATCAGGGCAGGATCATTCTTATTTAAACCACCCCAGATAAGCACCTGTCTCACCTGCTCTTAAAAACTTTCAAGACTCTACAAACTCTCTAAGGCTAGGGACAGACATTACACATAAACTGGTTTAAGTGGTGAGAGACTGGTTTAAACCTATAATAGAAAAGAAATTCAGTGCATAAAAAGCAGTTTCAAAATGGCTGAAACTGGTTTGAGATAAACCTGGTTGAATGTAGTATAAGACTTAACTGATTGAGCTCAAACCAGTTTATGCAATGTCTGTTCCAGACCCCTTCCTGGTTTAAGTTAAATCAGAGTCCTCCAGCATCCCAGCATGCTGTCTGGCCAAGGTCCTGCTCTCTGCTCCAGGGCAGGGCTGGCCCTGCTACTCTGATCTCTAGCTGGCACCAGCCAGAATAGCCCCATTAAGGCAAAGTGGGCAGGAAGGGGGTTAATTCTTCCCTCCTTCCCCACCACAGCCAGAGGCTGCCTGTTTGCCAGGGAGCAGAAAGGAGGGTACTGCAGCAGTTGCCCCTGAGGCTGGGAGACCCCAGCTGCAGGACAGAAGGGAAAGAGGGAGGAATTAACCTTTCTTCCTACCACCTTCACCTTAGCCCTAGCATGGCCCCGTTCTGTTCCATGATGAGGGGACTCTTTCTCCTTCCTTCCTCCTTCCCCCAGAGCAGGGAGGGGGTGCTCTGTGAAGCACTGGAGGGGGACTCCTGCTCCTCCTTCCCCCCCCCCACCACCATGGTGTGGGGGTGGGAGGCTCTGTGGGTCTGCTCAGCCCTGGAGGGGGACTCTCCTCCTTGCTCCTCCCTCACCCCTCCAGGGTGGGGAAGAGGGATCTATGCCAGGCTGCCTGGCCCCATATGGGGACTCTTTCCCCTGCTCCTCCCCCCCACCCCCATAGGGCAGGGAGGCAGGGGTCTGTTCAGTGCTCAGGGGGGACTGTTTCCCTCCTCTGCCTCCCCCCACCCTCTGTGGCACCTCCGAGCTGTCCCAGCTAGCTCACTGCCTGGCCAGCTGCTGGCAGCACACTGGGCTGGGCCATGCTGTGATGCTGACAGGGCTCAGCATCCCCATCACTGAGTCACAGCTGCATTGGGTGGCTCCACCCCCACGGCCCAACCCGGCCCCACTATACAGCTGCCTCATCCAGGGCTGAGTGAGGCTGGCCTGGGCTGCAGGGGTGGGGCCACACTCAGCACCTGTGGCTCAGTTACAGCCACTTCCCACTCCCTGGCTAAGCCAGCAGTGCCACAGAACCCCGCTCCCTACCCCACAGCAGCAGGGGGGAAGAGGAGGGGGAAGAGTTTCTCCCCATACTGAACAGATCCCCCCTCCCTGCCCTGTGGTGGTGGAGGGATGCGGGGGGAGGAGCAAAGGGAAGAATCCCACTCTGGCACTGGGCAGTCTGGCATAGATCCCCTTGCCCCACACCATGTTGGCAGGGGAGGAGCAGGGAGAACAGCCCCCCTTCTAGGGCTGGGCAGCTCCACAGAGTCCCCCTCCCCACCCCATGGCATCAGGGTGGGAGGAAGAAGAGGAAGAGCCCTCTCTCCCCGCACTGAATAGAGCCCCACTCCCCACACTGTGGTGGTGGGGAGAGGGAGGAGGGGGAAGAGTTCCCCTCTGGGGCTGGGCAGCCTTGTGTGCTGGCATTGCTCCCAGCTGTCAAGGTACTGCTCTCCCCTCCTCCTCCTCCTCCTCCCCTACCACAGTGGTCTGGCCATGCTCCCTCTTTCCCTACCCTCCAAACCCTGCAAGCCATGCAGGGTTTGAGTTTAAACCCCTCCTGAGTCTTACTTAGGCCTGCGCATGGCTTCCCACCCCCACTTCAGCTCAGCTTCCCTGGGGAAGGGAAGAGCTTTTTTAGCAGCACCAGGCTCCTGGCCTGAGCTACTGCAGGCATGTGCCTGAATTTCCTGAGTGAAATCTATTCACTTGGAAACTGGTTCAATCTCTGCAGGTTACACTAACCTGCAAAGATTGAATCAATTCAGGCTTGGGCTTTTTGAATGTCTGTTGCTAGCCTAGGTGAACTATTCCAATGCTCAGGCACAATCACAGTGAGAAAATTTGTCCTAATGTTCAACTTAAATTTCTCTAGCTACAGGTTAAGAGCATTGCTCCACGTCCTGTCCCCTGTATCTACAGAGAATAGTTTATCATCGTCCCCTTTTAATCACCTGCGTCAGAGAACCCCAGCCCTGTTACTGAGAATGGAAAGAAAGATAATAAAAACTTGCAAGGCCCTTTTTAAAACTAGAACAGAGGAGGCAAGGACTGAGAAAAGGGGAGCCTGACACTCAGGAGGTCTAAGGAGTTGCAGGGTTACCTGCAGCAGAAAACAGTATTGTCCAGGTATAGCTAGAACAGCAAGACTCCCAGCTGATAGGGTAAGCACCCTGCCTTGAAAACAAGGACAAACTGCAAGCTTGAAGCAAAACCAGAGACTATCTAGTTATAGCCAGTTAGCCCAAGTTTATTGACTTGTCTGCTCCAGGGTCCAGCCTGCGTACTGCAGGCAGACAAATACTGATTGGAGATTTAAGAGCACTTGGGCCCTGTTAATAAAAAGCCAGATCAGATAACTAGAGGGTCTGGCCTGCATATAAGCTCACCTCCAGGGAAGAGGGATACTGGCCCTAGTTGTGAAGCAGAACAGAGCTCTCTGGCAAGATGTGAGGAACTCAAGCCTGTCAGGAGAAGGGGAGCTTCTTCCTGCTAGTGTAGAGCACTTAGAAGGGTGAAGATTTGAATTAAGGATTGCTTGTATTTACTGTGAGGGGTCGGGAATTGAGATTTTTGTTGGAGACTTTATGTACTGTTACCAGATTTGCCCATCATTTTGGGGGTGCTCATTTATTAGGGGTACGTTTGTGGGGTCTCTGTAATTCTATCAATATGCTACTTGTGTTACTTGTGTTTGTTTCTATATGGAGCTGTATCTCTCCCTTCTGCAAATCCTTACCCCCAATGGAGCTATCTTGCAGGACTCAGTTTCAGTGGGGCTGGGTTCCTCCAACCACCAAATCAGTCAAACACATGTACGCACATACACACACAGATTAACAGGACATGCCTGAGCCAGGCCGGGTTATTTAGCATTAACGGGCTAACACCCTCATATCCCTTAAACTCAGTTCATCAGGGCATCAATAAACTGCAGTCAGACACAAGCATATGGGTTAACAGAGCACATCTGAGTCAGGCTGGACTATTCAGTATTGAAAGGCTGACACCCTCATGGGTGCCTGGAACTCAGTTTGTCCCTTATTTCAGCAAGACAAAAAAAATGGAGTTAGACACACAAACACACGCACTAACAGACTATGTTTGAGCAAGCTGGGTCAGATTAGCACTTTCAGCTGATACCCTCATGTGCTTCAAAACTCAGCACATCACAATCTCTTGTCACAATAGTCCTAGTAGTAACCCCCTTGATGAGCAAACCCCACTATAGTATTGGGCATTACAGGGATCTTTGGCTTAGGTAAAAGAAGTATTGCTGCAGAACAAATAGGGAGTCAAGAAGAAAGAGTAACTGAGGTTCATAGAGAGAGTATAGCAACCAGCTCAACCATAAAAGTTATTTATTGCCAAGTATATGAACTTATGATGATACCAGTAATAATACCCATACAAGAGAGACAAATAAACAGTTACAATATTACATAGTTTCAATTAGGTATTTGGGGAAGTCTAGATCGAGTTTGATTAGCAAAAGTCAGGTTTAGAAAGCTGTGCCTGGAGTAAGAATAAAAGTCAGGTTCCTGGAGGCAGGGAGAGAGAGAGTTGGGGTCTCACTACTCAGCGAAGCTTGAACCAGTCAAGGTTCCCAGGTGTTTGTTGGAGTTTGCAGACAGGCAGAGTCCTGAACATGATCAATGAAGGGATTCCAGGTAGAGAAGGAGTGGAACTGGTGCAGCTTTTGGATCCAAGCAGCAGGACAGAAACTTGAGCTTGAGTCAGGGGTTTTGTAGAGAATTAGCAATGGCTCCAGGGAGAGCACTAGGTTTGTTTATGGGTAAACAATGGCTCAAGTGCTGGATAATAGGAACTGATCACTCCTGGCTATGGGAGCTCTGAGGGAGCTCAGGATACAGACAGGCAGATTCTGTGTTTTGGGTACCAATAAAGCTAAATGAACATGAGCCTGCAGTGCGATGCTGCAGCTAGTAAAGCGACCAAAACGCTGGCTTGCATCCATAGGTGCTTCTCAAGCAAATCCCGGGACGTCATTCTCCCCTTGTACTCGGCCTTAGTGAGGCCGCAGCTGGAGTACTGCGTCCAGTTTTGGGCTCCACAATTCAAAAAGGATGTGGAGAAGCTTGAGAGAGTCCAGAGAAGAGCCACGCGCATGATCAGAGGTCAGGGAAGCGCACCCTACGATGACAGGCTGAGAGCCCTGGGGCTCTTTAGCCTGGAAAAGCGCAGGCTCAGGGGTGATCTGATGGCCACCTATAAGTTTATCAGGGATGACCACCAGTATCTGGGGGAACGTTTGTTCACCAGAGCGCCCCAAGGGATGACGACTAGGTCAAATGTTCATAAACTACTACAAGACCATTTCAGGCTGGACATAAAGAAGAATTTCTTTACTGTCCGAGCCCCCAAGGTCTGGAACAGCCTGCTGCCGGAGGTGGTTCAAGCGCCTACATTGAACACCTTCAAGAGCAAACTGGATGCTTATCTTGCTGGGATCGTATGACCCCAGCTGACTTCCTGCCCTTTGGGCAGGGGGCTGCACTCAATGATCTTCTGAGGTCCCTTCCAGCCCTAATGTCTATGAAATCTATTAAATCTATGAAAGGAGTCATTACCAGAATTGGTCTGATAAATGCTGAGGTGGGTGTGTGTAGATGTGGGTTGATTAGCATTTGGGGCAAGGATCTCTCATCATGCAGTGCTCCCCTGCTTTTCTGGTCTCAGAATTCAGTGCAGTCCTTGCCTTGGAATCTGTTCTCTATCCTGAATGCTAATGAAGGTGCATTCCTGTCCATTTCCTATTTAAATGAGTTGTCATCTGGTTCCATCTCAGATGCAAATGAGACCAGGGGAGTTGCTTCATTCCTATCAACTTTGTCTGGAGGGGTTTAGGTGCATCTCTCATTGCATCTTCCTTGTCTTTTGTAAGTCCTTCCTCTAATCAGTTCTTGTTCAGGCAGAGGCGGGGAGGGGGAGGTATCTTTGCGAGTCAGACGAGCTATGTACTGTGCCGGGGTTCCCCAGGAACATGGAGCTGAGAGTTAACAGTACCCAATGGGATTCTGTTTTTGTTCATGACCACTGGAGTGCTCTGCATGCTGCAATTTTTCTTTTTTGTTTTTCTGAGGAACAAGTTGGAGTAGAGAGGGGCTAAAGCTCTAGGGCCTGGACCCAAAAAGGAGGAGGCAGTAGAGCTAAAATGCATGGAGGTGTGGCTGATGCCAGTGCCAGGATTAGGGAGCTGAAGGCTGAAATAAGGATAGTCAGGAGACGCAGTAGACAGAGACTGATTAAAATATATAAGGCATGGGTGTGGCTGGAGACCACAATTTCTGCCCTCAAGGTGACCAGGGCCTGTTCATCTATGGTTAGAGCCATGAATGACATGTGCCCCCAGTGGCTGGGGGGGCACGGCAGTGGCAGGAGTACGGCAGCAGTAAGCAGGAGCTCCCACAGATGCCACTGGTACTGCTGGTGCAGCGGGATGGTGAGCACCAACCAGGGGTCAGCAACCACGTGCAGATGACACCGGCAGTGTTAGCGGCAGCCAGTGGGGATTGCTGACTGCCCATAGATACTGCCAGTGGTGTCAGTGGTGGGGCGGGGGTGGCAAGCGATGACCACCCACAGGTGCTGCCAACAGTCTTGGCGGTGCCTTTCTGTAGGGGGTGCACTGGCATGCTCAGGGGGTGCACGTGCACCTGCCTGCACCCCCTACACATCACCCCTGGTTAGAGCAGATAATGCCAGAAAGGTAGCACCAGAGACTTGTTCTGATCAAGGAATAATACCACTGGACTCCCCTTTTTTAAAGACTTATAAAGCCTTCCCTGGGTGCTTTGTTTCAACAATATGTGGAAAGTGAATGCAGAGTGGAAGAGAGTCATAAAGACTGGGGCCTGTAAAACTAGCCTAGGGGCAAGGCCTTTAAGGCCACCGTTCAGATGGGTCCTATCACACCACCATTCAGGTATTTAAGATGTTATCAAGTCCCCCTCCTATCTTTTCTCTTCCAGACTAAATAATACCAGTTCTTCCAATTTTTATCATAGACCTGTGTTTCCTAGACCTATAATCATTTTTGATGCTTTCTGATAGATTCTTTCTAAATTTTCCCATGTCTGTCTTGAAGTGTGGTGTTTAAGACTTACACAGCATTTCAGATGAGGCCTCACCAGTGCTGAGTAGAGAAGAATAGCTTCCTTTTACTTGCAACTGACAGCAGAGACAAACATAATGGGCATTTATACATGTCACATTTTTTGCCCTTTCTTGTGCTGCAATGGTGTAACTGTTTGCACAAGCAAGTTTTCTGGACACTTTAAAAGTCTTTCTGGTGTATTAAACTAAAACTCCACAGATAGTTTAGTTTGGCTCGCTGCGAATTAAAGCATCACATCCATGGATTCATTGCATGCAAACACAAAGGCACTCAAAAATGTGTATTGAGCCTCTTTGTTTATCATATGGTGCTGCAACTTTTTTGCAGTTCACACCTTGAAATTGCTGCTACTTTTTTTTTCCCTTGTGTCATGTTCCAGCTCCCTGCTCCCACATCTACATGGCAGAGCATGGGGTGGGGAGTCCCAGGCCAGGGGGGCAGAGTGGGACTTAATTAGTACGAAAACCTAGTATGTGTAAAAACACTGATGTGATGCTCCAAAATAAACAAGTTTAACTTTTATAAACCTAACTAATTTAATGAGGATTAAGCCCCATGACATGTACAGGCACCCAATAACCAGGTTCCCTGCCACAGTGGCAGGGGCAGTGGTGGCAGCTGGCTGTGGTGGCAGTTATTGTTCTTGAATTTCCTCTAAGTGCACACCCAAGGCTCCTGCTCCAGTCATCCACCCTTAGCTATTCTACTGAGTATTAATACTATTCATTCAACCCAACATGCTAGTGGCTCTTTTCCCTGCTGCAAGAGCACATTGCTGACTCATTTTCAGCTTATGTGCTATGTGATGCACTCTGACATTGGTTCTGGCAGCTACACCTTTGAGAGACACTCTGAAGTGCCCTCATACTTTCAGGGACATCCTTTAACAGACTTTCTGCTGTCTGCTGCTTGAGTACTGAACAGACTGAAATGCACTAAAAGGCCAATTCCTTGGCCCAAGGTGCCTCAGTTTTACTTATCTCCCCCAGATCTTGCTAACACTTGGCAGAAGAGACTTTGCCAGATGGCTGTACCCCCTGCTCTGAGACTTACCCCCACAACTGATGTGGACAGACTATGTTGTGGGAGCAGCAGCTAGGGACTCTTTAAATTCCCATACTAGATAAGAATCCTAATTTACTATTGGCACCTTCTCCCTTCATCTCAGTACTCAGTGCCATATCTCTTCCCTTCCCATTTCCCCCATTGCCACTGTCTCCAGCTGATCTGGAGGAGGGGAATGTTCCTGCCCTGCTCCAGTTAGGATACACAGGGAGCTGGGCTCATCCAGGGACAGTGGCAGTAGTGGTGGTAGGAGGGTTCTCCTTCTCCCAGCCTGTTCCTAGGCTAGCAGGGAAAATGGGGGGCAGGCGGTAGAAATCAGGCACAGACAGAGAACCCACCTGCTGCTGCCACTGTCCTAGGCTGAGCATGTCTTCCTGCACAGCCTGACTGGAGCAAAGCAGGAATGGTTCTCCCCATCCTAAGTCAGCCAGGGACAGGGAAGACAATGGCAGTAATGGGTGGGGGAGAAGGGAATGGAATGGGACAGGATGTGCCACTCAGCACAGAAGATAAGGCACAAGGGAGATACTTACACGCTCCTGGGACTTCAAAAGAGTCTCTACATTCTGTTTCTGGGATATAGTCGGCATGATCACACCTCTGGATCTACTTCATGTATAACTTCCTGCCTTCAGATAAGCATCTGTTTATTAGATCCGATGTCTTTCCTCTTCAGATTCTGGATAAGAAATGTTTACACTTTCAGATACAGATTGCTAATTCAATAACGTGGGATACATTTTTCCCAATGGGTAACAGTCTCTCAGGGTCCTTCTACATATAACAGTTATGCGGCACATTGTTAACTGTAGCATAAATGCAAGAGTGCTATTTACACACCCAGTTTCAGACACCATAAAATGGCAAAATATAGCAGGACGGGCCCTGGGACAGCCATTACACCCCATAGGACCACCCTAATCCTACCTGCACTCCCAGTCCTCTATATAACCTCCCTGTTCCTCTCACCTGCCATGCATTGATGTTTCCTTCATATTAATTGGGAGGCTGCCTCTGAATCCAGGGGTTGTCCTTATTGGTGTGTTGTCTAACCTGACTGATCTTTTGTGATCTAATATCTGTCAGCTCTGTTATATTAGAGCAGAACTACAGAGAATTACAAGTTTCAGCAAACAGTTCCTCACTACATTGGAAGGTAGGATGGAGGGGCAAACAATATTTCACCTCTCCCCACAACCCATTTTAAAAACTACAAAAATCATTATTTTTTATAATTTCCTATTTGAGTAAGTCAAGTCATCATCTCTCTACTTGTTTCTTGAGATTTTCTATTACATTAAATCTGTACCTTCCTGACCTTCCATTCTGTATTTGGAGCCAGCAGGGATCCTTAGATTTAGTTGTACATTAACTAGAGCTTCATTTTTTTTTTTTAATCGTGACAAAAATATTTTTAAGTAGGTATTTTTTTTAATTATTTTTCTCCAAGTTCCAATGTTAAATAGCTCATATTTTTTCATCCACATCTTTCTGACCTGCCAGGAGTATAAAATCTCTCTTGTCTTTCATCATGACTGAGGAATTTGTGCTACTCACTATTATTGACAAGTGCTGATGCAGCACAAAGCTGTTAAAGATTGATTGGGCTATTTTTGTCTTAAGTTATCAGGAAAACAAACTAAGAAATATGGAAATCGTCAGCTCCACTGTCCAGTGTTAGAACTTTGTTTTGGTTTGTTTGGGTTTTTTTTGTAAATCAGTGCAGTTGTATTTCCCTAAACACTTCTCAACAAGTGACCATTTTCCTTTCGGTTGCTATGGACTCAGCCTCATTGTTACAGCAACTGTTAGTGGCCCACAGTCCATTTTCTCACCAAAACCCCCTCTTTACATTTGTCTCTAAAGAGAGAATTTTCTAGTTATTTTGTGTCACGACAACTTTTTTTTTTTTATTTGCCTTTCTTCCACTTGCAGCCATTTCAGAGCATTTCGTTTGTTCTCTGTCTCCTATGTTAGGGACCTCTTCCATAACTGGGAGACAAGATAAGGGAAACCCTCCCTGTTTTGCGAAGACGATTTACTAATTGTTCTCCTCTTTATTCATTTCCTTCTGTCTTCCCATGTGTAGAGGTGGAAACCAGGTAGTCCTCCTATTTTGCTTTTTCTTTTACTTACAACCAACTTGCATTGATTGGAAAGCATGCTGTCCAAATTCATTGATAACACCAAGATGTGGGGCGAGGTGGGCACGCTGGAGGGGAGGGATAGAATCCAGCTAGATCTAGACAGGTTACAGAGGTGGGCAGATGAGAATAGGGTGGAATTCAACATAGGGTACTGCATCTAGGGAGAAGGAACCAGCATCACACCTATAGGCTGGGGAACATCCCTCTTGTCAAAACAGTGGCAGAACGGGATCTTGGAGTAATTGCTGATGAACATGAGCGGCTGATGCAAGAAAGTGGTCAGTAAGGCTAGCATCTACAGATGCATCACAAGCAGGTCCAGGGAGGTGATCCTTCCCCTCTATGTGGCATTGGTCAGGCCACAGTTGGGAGTACTGCATCCAGTTCTGGGCACCGCACTTCAAGAGGGATGTGGCTAGCATTGAGAGGGTCCAGAGAAGGGCCACTTGCATGGTCAAGGGGCAGCGTGTCAGGCCCTATGAAGAGAGGCTAAAGGGCCTGAATCTATTCAGCCTCCAAAATAGAAGACTAAGAGGGGATCTGGTGATCGTTTACAAACTCACCAGGGGGACCAGCGGGAATTGGGTGAGGCTCTGTTCTCCTGGGCACCACTGGGAGTTACTACGAATAACAGCCACAAATTGTTAGACAGAAGGTTCAGGCTGGACATCAGGAGAGATTACTTTACAGTTAGGGCTGCCAGGCTCTGGAATGGGCTCCCAAGGGAGGTGGTACTCTCTCCTACCTTGGGGGTCTTCAAGAGGGGGCTGGACAGATATTTAGCTGGGGTTTTATGACCCCACACTCATTTCTGCCTAGGGCAGGGGGTCAGACCTGATGATCTGTTTAGGTCCCTTTCAACCCTAAGCACTATGAAACTATGAAATTATTAAGCTCCTTCTGAGACGCATGCCTGTGTTGTGCTGGGTTTAAGACAGAAATGCAATATGCATGCTTCCGTATGCTTTGTAATTGTGATACAGTTAGTACTTAATTACTGAATGGTTGGAAAGAACATTGGAGAATCAATATTGGTCTTAAAGCATACTAAGACCTAGTATATTAACATTTAAATACCCCAGCATAGTAGTTAGAGATAGAGGAGGAGTTTTTTGGAAATGCTGGGAAGTCTAATTTGTCTATAGTCGTCAGGGTTTTGGTTGGAATTTTAATTTTAATCCTCAGTTTACCAGGAACCAAACTCTACTTCTATCACAGTCTGTCAGACTTCAGCACCAAATACAGCACAAAGAAAATGGGTAATGAATACGAGTACTGTACCTATAAACTGCCTGTCTCAGTTGATCCAGTTTATGGAACTAATCAGTTTAAATTCCTGGAAAAGCAATAATCTAGGTATTACACTGCTGTACTTGCTACTGAGAAAAGATTATGTTATTATAAAACACTGAAATAGATTTGTTTTGAAATGATAGAAGTATGATTAGATTTCTTCTTAAACAATTGACTGAAAGCACCTGCTCTAACTCAATGTTTCACTAATCAAGGAAGTCAATTAATTAAAAATTAGTAAAAACAAAATTCCCAGTTGTACTTTTCTTCTAAGATTTTCATCTCAGCCTTTCAATCTAGACAGAAATTTAGGTTGATCATGAAAAAAAATTTAAAAAAAAACAATCTTGCTATTCTCCATTCAAAACATGACAGTATCAAAAAGCACCTTGAATTAATCAAAAACAAAATTTTCATGAATGCAGACACAAGTATTTCAGTATGCTTATAAAACCAAATACTATCAATAGAAATATAGCTTGCTAAAATCAAATAATTTTGGAACAAAAACATTTATTTAAGGGATATAAGTGTCCAGTTCCTAATAAAGCAGACAAGGTTCTTTGGGTAAAGCTGATATCTTTATTAGACCAACTCAAATAGTTGGAAAATAATCCTCTTTGCAAGCCTTTGGGTACAAACAGCCTTCATCAGGCTGAAGAAGCATCTGCAGTTGGTCTGTGCTCTTCCTAGGTGGACTAGAATAGAAGCCAGGGGGCGCTATCCATTTAAGAATACTAGTCAGTAAAAATGTAAATTGAGGCAGTCAATGGGTGAGAAACAGGGGGCGAGAGGGGCAGGGACAAGGGCAGGAAGGGGAATGTAGACCTAATGATAAGAATATAGCTGGTAAATAATAGAGAGGTTACCTTGGTTATCAGATGTTTAAGCAGGTCATATAACATGTCATAAATCCAAAAAGAATTTTTCCAGCTATTTGAGTTGGTCTAATACAGGATATCAAATTTACTCAAAGAACCTTGTCTGCCTATGTTCTTACACCAACACAGCTACAATCTATACCCTAGTTCATAATAAAACATTAAATACAAACACTATAGGTTTGTATTTAACTACACATCCCAAATTTTAAATGCCTCAAACACAGCAAGTGACTGAATTTGACCATTCTAGGATTACATTGGGAATCTCTCAAAATCTCATTCATACTTTCTGAAGGGGTTCTCTGAGATTCAGGAGCTGGCCCCACATCAGTCTAGTGAAGTCAACAAATTTAATCAAAATATGTTTATAGATAAATTAAAAGTACATGATACACACTTTAAGATACAACTATTTGACAACTGCTTTGTTAAATAATTAGGAGCCCAGTCCCCAGTGCTCATCTTTTACAGACATAAAATCTATAATAAACCCAGTCCCAAATAAAAAGCACATTTATGTTACATGGGTATATGAAGAGTATCCACAGAAATAAGGGTAATGGTCTTGGATGACAAAAAAACCTGAACATTGTTTGTATTTTCTTGTTCCTGATTTTGATTATCACTTATTAACTTTAATGGATTAATCACTCTATCCAACATGCAAAACAAAATTTTATTTCATCCCTTAGCTAAAGGTTTTGCTTTATTGTGATGTAATATTCATTCCTTTCATTTCTTCTGAATCATGCTTTAAAGAACCCAACAAACGAATCTCCCATCTGCTAGATACTCTTTGATCCACTAGAGCTGTGGTTATTTGCTTTTCTCTTATCAGAATTTTCCTTTGGGACCTCATTCTTTGTGTACGCTAAAAGCTGATGTTAGTATACAGTAGTTTCTGATATACTTTCCTTTAAAAACATCCCCATTTTGGGGCACATTGCAGATTATTGCTGCCTGTTAAATAGCTGTTTATGGAAATAATTTCAAGCCATTAAAAAAGTCTTAGTGGTTCACCTTTTATTTTTTTACCTGCTCTTTGTATTGCTATCTTATAAACTAAGGTTACTATTTTTAAAGGACAACCAAATAATATTAGAAGTATGTTAGCAACAACATTTAAAAAAACTTATCTTAAACTTCTTAGCAGTGTTCTCTCTCATCTGCAAAACTGAGGATTTGATCCTACGATGCGCAGACTGACCCGGTTCCTTCCATATTTGCTGATTTTTTTCTTTTACTGTATCTCAATTTTCCATGCCTTGAACTGGAATTGAAATGAGATGTTTTGGTTACTGTGACTGGTTGCACCCAAGGGTTCCTGTGCAACAGATGTGTAATTTTTTTCTCCCCCCTCCCCCCCCCCAAAGTGAAGGAACAGGAGCCTATTTAAAACAAATATTGCACATCATAGAAGGTCTTTTGAAAATACATGGTAATTCTATTTCTTACACCAATCATGCAACCTAAGAAACAGAGCAAGAAGCATGGAAGATAAAGGTTCAGAGAAAGAAGGAGACAAGATCACATAGAAAAGATAAAATAGCAACAACAAAAAAATGGTGGACTTGTGATTTCATTATGTGTTGCAGTAGCACATAAGGTTTTACTATATTGTTGCGCATTTCCACCATGAGAACTTTATGGTTAAAGCTAAACTAATATAGGCAACATTGTCGTGAATGTTCCAAAGTGCTCAATATTGGCCTAACTGCTGTTACCAAAGTTGAAGGCCATTTGATTAGTAGTTTCAGCAGGAACAGATTTATTTCCATATGGAGCATGCTGGAAATCCTATCCCTATTTTGCTCTAGGATTGTCAACCCTTGGCTTCCCATCTCACCCTGAGGTATGATAAATTTTTCAAGAAAAATATTTTCTTGAATATTTTTCATCAATGAGAGGATCAGTGTGATATTGCACACTTGAGAAGTCACAATTCCACCACTACTTTGAATGTTTTTGTATAATTATGGGTAATCAAAGAGTCATTTGGTCTAGATCTTTTGCCATTTGGACTGTGGCCCAAAATAGCCAGTCTGTTAGCTTTTGAGACATGTTGCAAATCTCCTTTATTTACATGATCTGCCGTGGAAATGGGCTTTTAAAAGAAAACAGATGGGTTAGGTTGTTCAGTAGGTGGTTTGTTTGTTTTTATTTTTCCAATAAAATTTATACTGGGGGCATATAGAGCTTTAGGTGGTAAAAACTTTTATAAGAATGAATCATTTCAAGCAGACAGCACTAGCATTTTGAATAAAAAAGAATACCACCTACCTACATCCTGCTAGACAAGTCTAATTAAAGATGCTGAATACTTTGGCAAAAGAATGATTAATCTAAAATCTGCAAATGTTCTATATGTGACAGCTAAATGGAAGGTTGTTTTTTTCAATTACATGCAAATATTGTCATTTCTTAAACTTTACAGGGGTTAGGTATATATGGGTATTGTGTATTAATAGAATTAAGTTTCAAGTTCTGAAATTGGTTCATGAATACAGGCTCATGCAACTTATATATTCATGCATGCATTGGGTATTAACACAAATGTCATGAATGGGTAGATATGCAGACTGAATTTTGCACTCATCCTTCTAAAAGTGTGGAGGTAAAGGACTTGTGTAAAATAATGTCAGTGACTCAGAGTATGCTTTGAAGACATTTGTTTAAAAAATAAGATCCATAGTCTTTAGTATTGTCCTAAAAGGTGGGGAATTCAGTAGTGAGCTTTTTAGTTCGTAGAAAAAAGTGAAAAATGTGACCTTGAAATTTGTCTCTCTAGAAAATAAATGGCAACACTTGCTGCTTAGTGTTCATCTAATTGAAAGATTTCTACATCAAATATGCATTCAAATAAATGGAATGTTAAGAAATGTGTTAATAGACACTGCAGATGTAATGAATTCAATAGAGGTTAACAATCTTGACACTCAGGTGATTTAGCCATTATTTACATTTTAATAACTCAGCAAAAATTAACATTAATAGTTCTTTCTGGTACTCTAATTGTTCAGTCAGTTCACTGGTAATCCTTCTTGTTGGGATAAGTGGCACTGAACATTTTCTGCTGGAATGGAACAGGTATCTCCAAACCAAGATGGAGAAGATTCTGATGCTCAGGTGATCTTGTCTAGAATTTTCTGATCTCCAGAAAAAAGCTGTTAGTGGCAGTGAGGCAGTGGAATAGACTGCCTAAAGAAGTTGTGAAATCTCCATCATTTTAGGTGTTTGAGAAGAGGTTGGGTAAGCATTGGTCAGGCATGTTCTAGGATTAGCTGTGCTTAGACTGTGCTGTTAAAAGCAACAAATGGAAGCCAAGGACTCTGCCACACACAAATCTCAGAGGAATCATAAGAAGAGCTCAGCAATCCAGGGCAAAGAGATATGCCTGTGGCAGGCTCCCCTTGGCTTTTAGCAAGGAATCCCTCAGGATAGATCATGGTGCCCTCATCAATCCTGCAGGCTCTCCTGAGTCCATACATTTTTCCTAAGAAGAGGGAGACATATATTTAGTAGGGTAAAAGAGCGCACTGACCATTTTAAAATTAAATGGGTGATCCTTTTGAACAAGCAATACCCTTGCTTATAGGGCAAGTAGAAACAAATTAAAGGAAAGGAGGTAGTCTCAAAAAATCAGCTTAAGGTATATAGAGCAACCATTCCTGGGATCGTTAACCCACTGAGAAAAGTGTGTTGGAACCCTCCTTTCATTCACTGTTCAGGGGTTAAACCAGCTTTTGGTGGTTCCAACCAATCTGTCTGTAACCAGGACTGGAAGACTCAGTGTTGGATTGGATTTCTAGTTTAGAATTTGTATGTAACACACACAGATGGAGCCCTAGGTTTACATTGCTTCCCCTCCCCTTCCATTGCTTCATCCCACTTCTGTTTCTTATTCTTGCAATGCACTCTCAAGACCTAGCAATTCAGTACCTAAGCATCGTCTTTGAACTGCATAGAAATGACATTAACACTGATCCAGACAGAAGTTATGTAAATTCCAATGTGGGCTTTACCATTCAGAAAAGTGAACATACCTCCTGTGGAGCAGATAGCACATATAGACTGAGGAAAGAAATGACTGTTAAAAGAGAACCGAGTATGAAGTAGCTGTTTCCCCCATCTGAATAGTTTTTTACTCCTTTTTTTTTTCTTTTTTTGAAGAATGAAGACTGCTCTGCTCCTCTCTGAACTCCAGAAACAGAAGGGAAGCATATGGCTCATAATTTTTAATTTATTAATAGAAGTTATTCCTCAGCTTTAAGAAAATTCTCAAACACTAGGGAATTTTTATTATAAACATTTGGGGAGTTTTTAATCGTTGTTTTGTGTGTGATGGTGATACAGATGAAAGTCAAAGTAGAGCTGTCTTGATTCCTGCGAATTAGTGTCAACATTAAAAACCAAACCAAACCAAACTGTTGCAATAAAAATAATTCACCAATGTACTGTACTGCACAATGAATGAAACAAAATAGTGATGACTTGGTCTCATGACCAGTAAGCTGGCAGTATCTGATAGGCAGGTATTCCACTGGTTTGGCTCTGTTTTTTAAAAGATCTGAATGTTTGTGGGGGGAGAAGTAGAGGAATCACTTTGGTCATTGAAGAAATGATAGTTCTAACTGAACCTGAAAAATTCATTTACCATTAATTTCAGAGACTGAAATATAAGAAATATACTGTTACAAAATGTGCTCCATATGTGCTGTAAGGGTGCAATCTCATGAGCATCCATGTGTGGTTTGGAGTACCGCATACCTGTCTGTGTACCTGTGTGCGGTACTGCAAACCACACGTGCCGCACGTGCATGTGTTCACCATGCTACTAATTTCCAGTGTGCTGGTTTTCTTTTAAACCAGAAGTTCGCAGTGTGAAAAAAACCCATGCCAGAAAAAAGCAGTGTGGCGTGACACACGTGGCAGCAACATGCACTGCCCAAAACCAGAGCCTGGCTGGCCAGAGCCACACTTGGGCTGCCAGCCAGGTTCTGGGCACCCAGATTGCTGATGCTGGAGCCCTGGGAGGCCCCAGGACCCTAGGTAAAGCTTCTGGGACCAGCCCAGGTGCTGGTACTAGCCTCCCCTACCCCACGCAGGGCAATTGCCATGTCAGAACACATGTGCAGAGGTGTTACCTGAGGACAACTATCAGCGCCCCTAATGCGATACATTTTAATGTATGAAATATTCCATTAAGAATTCAACCTGAGTTAGGATCACAAGTGTAATGTATTATAAAACTACACTGTTACAGGAGGCATAAGAAGGCATAACTCTTTAGAATCAGTGGGCCTGTCTACAGTGGGCAAATGGTGTGGGGTAGGTTTACTCTCTAGTAAATTACTCTAGAGCAAACCTATCCTGGGCAGGCATCTACACACGCAGAGGTGCAGAAGCAGATTTGCTGCTCCTGGCAGCCATCTGCTCCCAACTCCTCTGGCCCTGCACTGGCCCCCTGCAGCACCCAGGGAGATCTCTAGGCTCCCCCTGGGTGTTAGCCCAGGGGCTGGCAGGAAAGAAAGGGCTGCATGCTGCTGGCGTGGACACCGCCACTGAAACCTGGATAGGGACAGCATCCCCCTGCCTCAGCAGCAATTAGCTCCTGACCCTGGCTCCCTGATTGGGGGAAAAGGACTTAGAAAGAGCTGTAGAAGGGCAGGTCATAGGCCCCTGCCACAATCTACTGGTAGGGGAAGCTAGCAGTGATCCCCTGGATGAGCAGGGATTTCATGCCTAGCTGGGGGCTCACTGCTAGCTTCCCCACTTGCAGATAGGGGCAGGAGGCTGGGACCTGCCCCTCACCCGCAGTTCTTTCTAATCGCCATGCCTTGCTAACCCAATCAGGGCATACGTCTGGGACCTGCCCCTCACCACGACAGTTCCCAACCCTCACTTCATGATTGTGGTATGAGGCCTGGGGAGCTTGTTCCCAGCCCCAGCTTTGGGATCATAGTGTTGGGGCTGGGAAGATTGTTCTGAGCCCCTGATCCACTATTTCAATAATGGTGTTAGGGCTGGAAGCAATCTCAGCAGCCCCCTCTCTGCAAGCATGGAGCAGGGGCTGGGAGCTCCCTGCTGCTGCAATGGCAGGGCAGGGACTGGGGATATCATTCCCAGCTCCAGCTCCAGGATCATGGATGGGAGCTGGGTGGAATTGCTCCCAGCCCTACTCTGTGATTGTGATCACAGAGCTGGGACTGGGAACAATCTCCTCAGGCCCTGCTCTGTGATTGCACTCAGGGAGTGGGGGCTGGGAGCTCCCTGCTGCTGGGGTACAAGGACATTGTCCCCATCTGGGATTCAGCTGCAGAGCCTAACCTGGCAGCAGGCAGCTCCCGGGGACAAGACGAAACCTCTCTTGCAAGTTTGCTTGCTCCCAGTCAGCCATCTACACACACTGTATGGTGCAGTAACTAATCACGAGTAAATTTGCTACTGGTATTTACAGGTAGCAAATCTACTCATGATTAAAGCAAATTATTGCACAGTAAGCATCTGTGTGTGTAGACAGTAATGCTTACTGTGCAGTAATTTGCTCTAATCTCAAGTCTAGTGTTGTGTGTAAATGCACCCAGTAAGTAATACTTATTTCCCATTTTGTCAAGCTAACAACCATTAGAAAAAGCAGGAGTAAATCTGAGAATATGCATAGCCAATATTTCTGTCATCTCAGTGATGAATCAGTACAAATAGTTTGATTTAGGGGCTAGCCTTACCAGAAAATGAGCCAGACATTGGAATGCTTTGGGACCTGAACTAAAGTAGTCCAAAGCTCTAGCTTCCCTACTACCAGGATGAAGACTTCTATTTAAGTTTTACAATCTAATATATTTTTAAAGGACTGTTACATTTTGAACACATTGAAATATAAATTCTAGACTCCAGTCCAATCTTTTATGTATTTGTGGCCTGGCAGACAGACTCAAACAGTCATCCACCATGGGCTAAGATCCTTTAGTAAACAGGTATAGAATCACCAGGTGATGAAACATTTTACACCAGGGATGAATTGGAGCTCCATGAGTTGTAAGACATGATTCAGGTTTAAAATGATGAACAGAGTTGTCCTCTACCCCTAAATTTCCTTCTCTTCTAATTGGATTTTAAGTGAGATATATGTAAGTTATTTTTCTCAAAATAAAATGATTATGAAGTGCTCAATCAATGGTTATTGCCATTCCAGAATTCAATAACAATCAACTGCAGAAGTTATGAAACACATCACTCTTATTTAAAGCTTGATCTTCTCTCATCTTGTGATAATGTAAAAGAAGAAACTTGTTCTAGAAATGTGGCATTGTTCTTTTGCCTGTTTGGCTTTGGGCAACAGCAGTAAAAGAGGGAACAGAACACAGAGCAATAAGGAACAGAATCTTACTGAAGGGCCACAGTAAGAGCACAAAGTAGTCTATCTAAAGACTCTAAGGGAGGAATGTCAAATTGATTTGCTTCCCCCTCCCCCCGGCTGGATTTATACTTTAGGGCTTCTTGTGGGTCAGATCTGGACTTACCTCTGGCACTTGGGTGAGCAACAGCAGCAGTAGGGTAAACAAGCATCAGAGAGCCACGAGTTTAATTAAAGCTGTCACTTGCCTCCTGCCACTGACAGGCATCCACAAGAGAGCTCCATACTCTGGCTTTTGCTGGTGAACTCCATCCCCACTTTTTTCAACCCCTAATTTCCAGCCTGGGACTAGAGACAGACATTAAAAAAGCCGGAGCCTGAATTGTTTCAATCTTTTCAGGTTAGTCTAACCTGACTAGACTGAACCAATTTGCAAATGAATAGACATTTACTTTTAACTGAGGAAATGCAGGCATATGCCTGCAGTGCTCAGGCCAGAAGCCAGTGGGGTGCTAGAGCATGACTTTGGCTGCAGGGAAACTGTGCTGGGGCAGGCATGGCCAGCTCTGGCAGTAGCCTCAAGTGAACTGGCCAAGGAGGGGGTTTAATTTTCCCCTCCCTGTCCCATGGCATGGACCCTAGCCAGGGTCCACCTGGCACTCCCTCCTCATTGCTGTAAGGGTGGGGGCATGGCCAGACACTGGCCAGCATGGCCCCCTGAGGCAATGGGGCATGGAATATTTCCCCCCACCTCCACCTCCTCTGCCCCCAAGGCTACTGCTGCCAGGGTCCACCAACCCCCAACCGCCACCTCTGCTGATTGCTCCTTACAGGGGGTGAACATTGGAATAAGCTCCTTCCCTGCCCCCTCTACCAGACACCAGAGGGAGGGAAGAAATAATTCCCCCCTCTGCCTCTTTTGCCTAAGGGGGCCATGCTGGCCAGCCTCTGGCTGCGCCCCCACCTCTGCTGCTAGAGCAGTGTGGGGTGAGTGACCCTCAAGGGGCAGCAGCCCTTGTCATGGTTTCCAGGGACTGCAAGCTTCTTCCCTGTGGGGTGGCTGTGCTGCAGGCGGGAGTGGTGTGGGTAGAGCTACCGCAGACTGCACAGGGTGAGCAGTGGCACTGGGCCTTGGAGAGGTGGCCATAGCTTCCCAAGCCCACCATGATGCCATTGCCATTCACCCTGTGCAATCTGTGGGAGCTCTGTCCATTCCACTCTTGCCTGCAGCACAACCTAAGGAAAAACTTCTTTACTGTTCGAGCCCCCAAGGCCTGGAACAAACTGCTGAAAAGAGGTGGTGCAATCACCTACTGTGGACTCCTTTAAGAGACATTTGGATGTTTATCTTGCGGGGATCCTTTGACCCCAGCTGTCTTCCTGCCCCTGGGGCAGGGGGCTGGACTCGATCTTCTGAGGTCCCTTCCAGCCCTAATGTCTATGAAATCCATGAAACCCCCAACCAGAAAGAGGCTTGCACTCCTAGGAAACCATGACAGGGGCTGCTGCCCTGTGAGAGTCGCTCCCCACTTACTACTCCAGTGGCAGAGTTGGGGGTACAGCCAGAGGCAGGTTGGTATATCCTCCTTAGGTGAAGGGGGCAAGGAGGGGGGTTATTTCCCCACTCCCTCTGGTGTCTGGTAGAGGGGACAGAGAAGGAGCTTTTTCCACCACTCTCCCCATGCAGGGAGCAATCAGTGGAGGCAGTGGTCGGGGCTGACAGATCCCAGCGGTGGTCCTCTTGGGGCTCCTGGGGGAATAAACCCCCTTCCTGCCCCCTTTGCCTTGGGGGGCCATGCTGGCTGGCCTCTGGCCATGTCCCCCACCCCTGCAGCATGGAGTGGGGAGCACCAATTGGACTCTGGCTCAGATCTGTGCTGATGGAACAGGAAATGGGAAATTAAACTCCCTCCCTGGCCAATTCACTTGAGGCTACTGGTGAGGCTGTACCCCTATCACTGGAGCAGCGAGCAGAGAAATGCCTGCCAGGGGCTGCTGCATTCCTGTCTGTCAGACCCCAGCTGGGGTCTGTGATGGTGGAATGGGGGAGGAAGGGGGAGGGGAAATAAACCTCTTCCCTGCCCTTCATATTAGTGGGCTGGCATCTGGCCATGCCCCTGCCCACCCCTGCTAGGGAGCAGAGGGTTGGGGCCAACCCAGGGATGCCAAGGAACACTAGTTTAACTTAAATCAGGAAGGGGTCTGGGACAGAAGTTCCAAAAACTGGTTTGAGCTCAATCAGTTAAGTCTTATACTACATTCAACCAGGCTTATCTCAAACCAGTTTCAGCCATTTTGAATCCAGTTTATGTCCACTGAACTTACATTTTGTTACAGGTTTAAACCAGTTTCTGATCACTTAAACTGGTTTATGTGTAACTTCTGTCCCTAGCCTGGGAGCACTGTAGGCCAGTTAACATGGCTCTGAGGGCCAGATCCAGTGCACAGGCTGTATGTTTGACACCCCTAATCCAAGGCAACAAAACATGCAAATGGGTTATATTTTTTTTTCCCTACAGCTCAGACTGATTAAATATGATCACATTATTCTGTTATAAAATAATTAAAAACCATAGACAGAAAAAAGATCCAATACTCCAATTAACATTTATTCTTGATTATACCTTTTGTTCATATGAAGCTGCTGAAGAAAGAGGGAAAACACTAAATGAAGAGAAAAAAACACCTTAGCCTTAGGAACAAAACCTTGGGCATCCTGAATTCAAAGGGAGTGACTTCAGATTGACAAATATTTGGCCAAAATTTAGCTCATACAAACAATAAAGATGTTTAAGTGATAAACTCCAGCAGCAGTATTGTCATTATATATATACTTGTACTGAGCCTAGCACAACAAAATGCAATCTCTTTGTAGTCATTAGGCTATGCTGCAATATAAATGATTAGCAGTAATAATTACACACTTACGCATATCTGCTAATGACCATTGAGGTTACAAAGACAAGCATTTGAAACTTAGGCAAAGCCAATAATAAAATTTCCCATGCAAACTTAATTTTCATGTATGTTCATTATGATACAGCCTTTAACCACATGATTCTGCTTTAGTGTAATTTGTGCTGCAAATTTATATCCTAGGCAGTAGTTTGGATAAATGTGTTAGCTTTAAAATTAGCATAATAGATAAAAACTTTAAAAAGCTATAAAACTGCAAAATAACTCCTGAAAATTTGAATGTATTATGCAGCACCAATTTTGGTGCCATTCAGTACATGAATCTTGTCCTACTTAACATTCTTGATGGATTTAAGGAGTTTGGATTAGAGTGGATTCATGTTGGCATAAGGATGGATTTTTTTGGAGGGACAGTGAAAAGTATTCCAGGGCCTGGGACCTTTTGTTTTCCTGGCTACATCAGTTTTCTTATTTCAGTTTGACCTTTGTTTAGTTAGTTAAAAAGAGAAAATTTCATACTGAAATAAAAATTTGGACCTTGAGCAAGGTCTCATAAAGAATGCAAAGCTGCCTGATGATAGCAGATTTTTAAGAGATCAAGAAAATTGATTGACAGTGCAGGAAATAGGTGTTAAGGTTAGGGATGGATTAAGATTTATTGGGGCCCTGGGCAAACAGAAAATTGGAGGCTGCCTACACCCCATTATAAACATAAATGTATAAAGGGGGAGGGATGGGGGTGCCTTGCACGGCTGGGTGGGGAGGAAGGAGCCCTGTGGCTGCAGCTGGGCTGGGGGCTCACCAGTGTCATGGTGGTTGGTGGCTGGGAGTAGTTGCCATGGAGCACGTAACTGTTAGGCCTGTGCAAATAGGGAAGTATTCAATTCAGATTCAGCTGATTCAGAGGACAGCGATTTGGTTCAGAGATTCAGATCACTGTCCTGAACTGATTTGGCCTAATTGACTTCAGAAGATTTGGTGCTGATTCAGATATTCGGTGATTCGGTCGTAGGCTATAATGGGGAATGACTTAAATACCTATAAGTTTATCATTTTTTGGCAGATTTGGATGAAAAGAACAGAGATGGTAGCCCCTTCTCAAGGCATAAAACCTGCTAAGTTTCAAGGATGTAGGTACAGAGGTTTCTGGGAAACTGCACCTCAAGCTTCTGAAAGCAAAAACTCATGACGTGTGACTTTGTGTGCGCGCGCTAAGGCACAGTGGGATGTAACCAACAGGGATGGTAGCCTGTAATAGGGGGCCTTCCTGCTGCCAGTTAGATCTCCGCTCACCCACCTGTTTCTGGGCCAGTTGCCTACCCCTTCTTTTCCTGCCATGCCTTGATGGAAAACTGATTCAGATGTTTCCCAGGTGGGAGGCTGCCCATTTAGGTGTCTTGGGGTGACATCCATTCTGCAGATCCATACCTCCTCTTACACTGTGACCCATGCCTCACAGATTGCATCCTTCACCCCCTCCAGCTGTGGTCCCCTCTCTGGGACCTTTGACTCCCCCTTAGGCCCTGGCCTCACCTTCAGGCCAGTCAGAATCCTGAGCCTCTTGCTCTGGGCATTATTCCTTGCAGTGGGCCCCTGGCCCTTTGACCCCCTTTTGGGTCCTGGTCCCAGCACAAACCAGTCAAGGGTACCTCTGATATCTTTTATTAGCCCAACTGAATAGTTCGAGAACTATATCTTAGCAAGCTTTTGGGTTTAAAAACCCTTTGTCAGGCTGAGGAAGCATCTAGTTGGTGTGTGTGTGGTCTTCCTGGATGGAATGAATAGGAAAGAAGCCAGAGGCTGGCATGCAATGCAGGCAAGAAAGCCAGTCAGTGAAAATGTAAATTGAGGTGTTCGGGGGTGAGGACAGGCTGGGGGCATTGGGGGAGGGAGGTGTAGCAGGCAAAAGTGGAGAGGTACCTGGGGAGTCAGATGTTATGCAGGTTGCACAGCAGGGTCAGCAACCCCTGGCAAGCGGGTCGAGTATGGCACGCGAGGCCATTTTGCTTGGCATGCCGTGGCCAGCCCTGGCTCTGGGTAGCTGATGCCAGTAACAGAGCCCAGGCTTCTCCCAGCAGGGCTTGCAGTGTCCCAGCTACCTCCTGGGAGCAGCACAGGATCCTGGCTGGAAGCAGCTCCCCAGAGCCGGGGCCAGCTGCAGCTGGGAGGCTCCAAACAGCTGTTCTGGGCTCCAGCATCAGCTCTGCACTGGCACATGCAGGCACACCTCGGAGCGGGTGGGGGGGAGGGGCCTGAGTCAGTGCAGCCCTGGTCTCTTCCCCTGCTCCCAGCATGGAGGTGATGAGCCCAGCACAGCTGTTTGTAGCCAGGCTGGCTCTGGGCAGCTGCAGCAAGTAGTGGGCAGAGTGCAAACAGCTGCGCCAGGCTCACCACCTTCATGCCAGGAGCGGGGGAGAGACTGGGACTGCACTGCCTCAGGCCCTGCCCCCACTGCCCGCTCTGAGGTGTGCCTGCATGCACCGGTGTGGAGCTGATGCTGGATCCCGGCACAGCTGTTTGGAGCCTCCTGGCTGCAGCTGGCCCCTGCTCTGGGTAGCTGCTCCCAGTCAGGATCTTGGGCTGCTCCCAGCAGGAAGCTAGGATGCTGCAAGCTCTTCTGGGAGCAGCCTAGGCTCCAGCAGCTACCCAGAGCTGGGGTAGCTGCTGGCAGCCACAGAGCCTGGGCTGTGGGGCCTTGGTTTTGGGTGGGGGGCATGGGGCAGCAGGGCTGGGGGGCAGGGACTTTGGGTGGGGGGCAAGGGTAACAAGTAGGGCATCCTGCCATGTACCCCTTGCCCTCATTTTGTTTTTCTGCCATGCCAGCACTCCAACACCTTCCGAGGTAGGCATTGTGGTGTTTTTAGACACTCCAGCCAAAAAACATTGCATACCCCTGTCATAGTGTGTCATAAATCCAATGTCTATATTGAGTCCATGAGTTTTTGTATTCAGGAAGTTGGATCCAGGAGGTCCCCACACCAGCCTGTCCTTCATCCCCTGACACCTCAATTTACATTTTCACTGACTGGCTCTCTTGCCTACATTGCACGCCAGCGTCTGGCTTCTTCACTATTTATTCCATCCAGAAACAGCAGGGGGCGGTCTCAGTGTGAGTGAGATCTTAGCCTGCTCATCTGTTTCTGAGCCAACTGCCTGCCCCTCTTTTGTCTGCCACACCTTGATGGAAAACCAATTCAGATATTTACCAGGCAGGAGGCTTCCCATTTAGGTCCCTGATGTCTAGAGGTGACATGTATCCATTCCACAGCCCAGTACCTATCCTAACACTGCAGCCTATGCCTCACAGATGGCATTCCAGGCAGCTAAGCTCACGTGGAGTCTCACAATGTCACTACAACCAGCAAGCCTCAGGCCTTTCAAAGATCTTACAGGTCTGGGCATTCCCTAGCCCAGACCTGTAAGACTCTGTGTGTGTGTGTGTGTGTGTGTGTGTGTGTGTGTGTGTGTGTGTGTGTGTGTGTGTGTGTGTGTGTGGTCGGTCCCTGGGGGTTATAAGGTGCCTCCTATCTGCCTTTCACCAGGGAGGTTTGTGGTCCTGGCATTTCATGGGGGCTGCCACATCACCAGGCCTCCCAACCCTGGTATGGTATAGTTTTAGGACATTCCCGGGACCTGGGACTTCCTCCTTCCCCATAGCTCCAGTCCATACCTCCAAGTTTGTCCTGGCACAGGAGTACAACAGGGAGATGTTCTTTCCCTGCTGACTGGTGACGCAGTGAGTGTCATCTCCAGCTCTGAGAGTGGGGCATTAAATAGTTTTTTGTTTTGTTTTTTTAAAGGAAATATGTGTGGATGGAGTGAGGAGGGTGGTACTCACTCCATCTGCACATGGAGCTTGCAGAACTCCAGCAGTGGGAGGTTCACCTTGAGGAACACCATCTGCTCCACCAAACCAGGATCCAAGGAGGTGTGGGGGGGTGTCACAACATCCCCAGAAATGCTGAACACCCTCTCAGTTGGAACATTGGTCAGTAGACAGGAGATGTGTTCCCGGACAACCATGGCCAGATCCTGCCACATCTGCCTGTGGGCTGCCCAATAGGCCAAGGGGTCACAGTCCAGTGGCTCCACATCCTTGGCAAGATAGGTAGCCACTGAAGCCTTGGCATTACCTGCCTGAGGCTGGGGTCTGGTGCCTCTGGACCCCAACACTGAAACCATGCCCTTGGTCCTCATTGGCATCAGCTGGCATGGAAGAGACTGGCTGGTGCTGGGAGTGCTGGCACAGGAATGTGGATCCCCATCTTTTCCCTCCACTCACCTCTGCCCTTCTGCCTCCCTGACTCTCTTCACCAGCACCTCTGTCCAGTAATCACGGGTTTTGGTGCTGCACATGCTCCCCTTCTCCCTTGGGTCACACATGCCCACCAACCATACTAGACTGCAACAGATCCAGCCATTTCTTGGTGCCCTACTTCAGCTGGTTCACCAATGCCTGCACCTCTGGTGAAAGCAGCTTGCCCCAGCCAGGAACAGTGTTCTCCTGACACTTCTCCATTTGGTTCTCAAGGTCCTTGACTATAGAGATCACCTCACTAAGTAGGGTATTGCCAGTACTGAGGTTCTTGGTGGCCTTGAGGAATGAGTTGAGAACCACCAAGATCTGGGAGATGGTATCCCACTCCACTTTGTTAAGGGGGTTGCTGATCCCAATGTCCCTGAACAAGGCCATCTCATGGATGGCCTTCTGTTGCTCCATCAGCCTCTCAAGCATAAGGTATGTGGAGCTCCATCGAGTCTCCACATCCTGCACGATTTTGTGCTGTGGGCTGCTCAGCTCTGCCTGTTTGTCCCACAGCATATTGCCACTCTTGATGGTGCAGTGGAAGTAGTCTGCCACCTTCCTGCATTTTGAAATCAGCTTGGTGGTAGTGACAGCACCATCAATGGCAGCCCTGTGCATCCCTGACTATGAGGTGGAACTTGTGTGCCACGCAGCATATGCCAACAAAGTTGTCATTATGCACTGCCTTGACTATATTGGCCCCATTGTTGGTGACAATGAACCCACAGGTAAGCTCACCCTGCGCAATGAGCCACCACTGCACCATGCAGTTCATGGTTATCATAATCTCTCTTGCTATGTGAAACTCATCAATCACCTCTGCTTGAAGGAGAGCCCACCAATGGCCTGACTAATTGCACCAGTGTCCTGTGAGGGAGACGTAGGATAATCTCCACCCCAGCTGCTCCAGGTGTCCAAGGAGAAGTGCAAGGCTACCTGTGGACCTGCCTTGTTCACCTCCCTCAAGGATTCCCTGCATGCCTCATACAGGGAGGGCACCACCATCCTGCTAGAGGTGGTGCATGCAGGCACTTGATAGTATGGGACCATGAGCACCTTGAACCACCTCAACCCTGGCTGCTCAACTAAGAAGGGCTAGCCATCCAGAGCAAGCATCTCCCCAATGCTCTGTGTGACCTTGCCAACCCTTGCAATTCAACCCACTTTGTCCATGGCTTTCCCCCACCAGTCCAAGATGACCTGTCTCTGCTTCATGGGGACAGAGGCTTTGGAGTGAGAGAGGGACTTCTTTGTGGGCACACTCCCACTGGTGCCAGGCTGAGGAGGAATAAGGGCAAGGGGGTGCTGCCTCTTGAGATGCAGCAGTATCGCTGTGGTCATGAAGTATTTCACCTGCTTTCCCCAGCTGATCTGCCTTCATCAGTTCTGGCAGATAGAATACTTAGGATCATTTGCCACCTCAAAATGATCCCACACTACAGTACCCCCCTCCTCCCCACTTCTGGCTTGAGGTTGGGGATCCTGCCTTATCCCCCTCCTCAGCAGGTAGAGGCACAACAACACATGAAGCTAAGCCACCTGCCCCCACAACCTCCTCTGAGAAGAAGAACTGGCTCTGGGGGATCTTTGAGGGGTGTGGAGCAGAAACTCAGATTCTCCCTTGTTCCCCAGAATTTCTTTTGCTAGAGCACTCAGGTCCCCTGCTTCCAGATCCAGCTCCTCCTCTGGTACTGGGAGGCTCATATTGGGAGATGAAATTGGGGTGGAGGAGACGGTCATGCTGGTGCTGGTGGCTATTTCTGGTGTTAGGGTAGGTGGTGCTGGTGCAGGGACAGGTATTGGTCCCACCTCTGTGCTCCCAATGGCAGCAGAAGACTCATCACTGCCAGAAAAGAGAATGTGTCTATGTTGGCAGGGGGTGGAACTTGCAGCTCTCCCCCTACCCCCTCTAGCCCCTTTCCTTCCCCTGCCAGAAGGCATGGCACCTGCCTTTCCAGCCTGGTTCATAATCTTTGTTGCGCTGGAAAATGTGTGTTTGTGTAACTAATATCTCTTCTTCTCTGTTTACTGCATGTGTGTGTAACTAATATCTCTTCCTCTCTCTGTTTACTGTATGTGTGCAAGTGTGTCTTATGTATGTGCTTTCCTATACTGTGATGATCACACACTATCAAGCAGGCAAAACACAGCTTTCTTTTTAAAAAGTGTGTATGGCGGGGGGGGGGATAACAAGAAGAAATAATAGGTTTTTAGGGGAAGAATAAGTTGAAAAGAATTGGATAGGGATAAGTAGAGAGATTCTAGGCAAGGGCAGTTAGTAAGCTATATCCGATTCTTTCTAAGAGAAACTAGCAGGACAATGACTGGGAAGCCAAGCCAGTCCAAAAGTACATTTCAGATGCTGTTTCTCAGGCAGAAACAGCTCACAAAAGAGACAGAAAGGCTGCAGACAGGCTTATATGCTGTTTCTACATCCCTCCCCCAGAGCACTGTGATTGGAAGGGGACTCAGGGAAAGGTCACAGTTTCTGGCCAGCTACAGATCTCAGTCTTTCCCCTGTCCCATTCCCCACCCCACATTTCCCCTACCTCTTCTCAGTTTCTGTTCCCCTGAAAGACTGCCTTCCAACTCACCAAATCTCCAACTCTTTTTCTGAATCTTTTCCAAATTGATTTGGATGTGTTTTGTTGTTTTTTGGTTTTGGGGTTTTTTTTGTCTACCAATTTGATTTGGATTCCATGATTTGGTCTCCAAATCAGGCTGAATCTTTTCCAAATTGGTGACCAAAGCTTTGCACACCCCTAGTAACTGTCCATCTGTAGCTCCACAGACCCACAGTTGTCAGCACTGTAGCAGGTCACCCAGAGCCTGACCCCGATCTTGGAGATGTTGGGCTGGCTGAGCACAGGCAGCCAGCACTGGGGGCCACTGGTTTCCCATTCAGCCTTGCCCCAGGCCAGCCTGGAGAGCCAAACTCACCCACAGAGCCTTGCCAGTACTGCAGACAGTGGACAGTCATAAGGAGGTGAGGAAGCGGCCCCCACAGAACCCCTGATCCAGCCAGAGGCCCACCAGCTAGGGGTGTGTGCCAACCACACACCTGTGTTGCAACCAGCCCTTCCTGTAGCACTGCCTGCAGCTTGAATGGGCCCCCGGAATGTGTCAGCTCCACCTCAGCCTTCGCCTGGTGTCTCATGTCCTCCAGCGCTGCAGTGCCTGCAGGAAGGCATCTGGTCACAACTTGTCCCTGGCATGCACAGTTAGCTTCCCCTTTGATTTTTTTCCCAGGGAGGGCCTGATTGGCAGGGACCCAATGGGCTCATGCATTAATCCACCCCTGGTTAAGAGAAGAAAAGGAAAAGGAAGAGTTATATAAACACATATTATATCATTTAAAGTTGCCTTGGAAAAGGCTGTGGTTTGAAATATAATGTAAATGCACAACAATTACTATGACTGCATATATTGATAGCAATGTGACATTTGTTCTGATGTTTGAATGTCACAAGGGATTTACTGAAGAAAATCAAAAGAAATAAGAAGTTGATAACAAAATGCTGAAATAACATCATTTACCTTTAATTCAAGGCATAATTAATAGCAGAATAATACTTGGTTCACTTTTGTGTATTTAAACAAAAAAAGCATTTGAAAAGCCAGTTAGTCTATATTATTAAGTCAGAAAACAATTATATTTGACCTGGCAACTACCTTCTTGCAAGGTTTTACAGAACTGTTGAGAAATTCTTGTGTCCTTTGAGTGACTCAATAACTAATAAATGTGCCAGGTATGGAAAGATATATCAAAGGGAAAGAAAGTATATAATCTATTTAATTTTAGACAAGATATCTTTCTTTTTCTTCCACTGAATGCATTAGAGATACACATTATGGCATTTTTGTTTGGATATTTTTTGTTTCTTTTCATAAGGCATCAAACAGATCAGTCAGATGATACCTTTAGAGAAAGAAACTAACAAGAGAATTGAAGTATAATCCTACTTATGTCTTTATTTCACTGGATGCAATTTGTAATACCCTAGGCGATTTTAAAAGGTCAAAATACACCAGGATCTACCACGCCACACAGCCACAGGAGCCTTTCCCAACAAATGCTTTATATTTATCTCCTAATAAAATTTCACCATAAAGAAGATAGAGCAAAACTTAGTTGAACATTTTTTAAATGTATGTACTATAAAACAGTGGTTGAAATCTTGGCCATACTGCACTCAATAGGAGTTAGCAGCTAATAATTTTAAATGATTATTAGAGAATGCTGGTGGAAAGAAAACTTTAGATACACTTTTGTATTATTAAACATGCTCATTATGACTGTGTGTAGGAACCAAGCAAGGCTGAGGGTCCATTGTACATACTACTGTACAAGCACAATACCTGTACCAACTATCTAGCAATACTTTTGTGAGCCCTCAAAGTGCAAATCTTCTGATGAGTTATGCTTCTTATACATATCCCAGATGAACTAGGTGACCTACCATACAGCTTAAAACTCAAAATGTTTGCAACAAATTGTTCACAAACAGGCTTGAGAACTATTAGCACAAAGTCTTTAGCTAAATATTTCAAACTATTAATATATTTGAGAAAATTTTGATCTATTGTGGCATTTCAACTTCTCTGCTTTCAGCCTTATAGAAAAGAATGAATCAGTCAGGATAGGGAAAATGAAATAAAATAGAATTATCATTTGACTGTACTCTTTCAAATACAAACAGTTTCAAGCCATATTTCAATTTTTATCTAATCACAATCTATATGGTTATCCATATTTCCTTTTTTTTTTTTTTTTTTTTTTTTTTTTTAATATTCTCTAAGGATGTATGGGAAAGAAAACATTATTGACCCAAATCACACTATTGACCACAGATAATGGACAGTTATCCTGTGGGACTCTGTCAGGAATGTACCAAACCCCTTCTCCGAACTTGTGGATGTTTACCTCTCATATACAAAACCACAAGGTGATCTTTCTTCTTTTCATCACTGGACATGCTTTGGCTGTTCAATCTGAAAGTTTGCTCACTATAATTTAAGTGAGGGACACTCTAATGAAGAATTCTTCAATGGCTGCTTGCCAAGAAATCAGTCAAGTGATCTCTTTTCAAAGTCTATCAGTAACCTCATTAAGCTAGTGAAAAATGAAACCATGGCTCTTTCAACCTCATTACCTACAGGCTTCTGACATATAGAAAGGCTAATAGTGAGAAACACTAGCTAAGAACAGTCATTCAAGAAGCCCATAGCAGAAGCACTCTAACTTTCAACCTTTATTCTAAGTGCCCCCATTGAGGACAAGAGGAAACAGAACACACACCAGCCCTTGTGGTGGGGAGGGAACCCAGAGTGGGCTATCTGGATCTGTGAAGTTGTGGCCAAGTAATTCCTTACCCATGTGGACTGGGAGGCTGCTCCAGATGAATAGGGCTACAGGGTTTGGAGTGCCTGTTCTCTGGCACTGGGCCATGGGTCTCCAGCACCACGCTCCTCTGGCCCTGCAGCTGGTCACTGCTGCCCACAGCTCACACCATCCCCATTCCCCTCTCCTTCCACTAACCCTCCCAGGGGCACACACCAGTGTGGAGGAATGTTATGTGAGGAAGAGCCATGCCTCATTTTAAATTAAGCATTAAAGCTTCTAAACTTTTTAGTATATTTGTTAAACAAAAACTGTACAATGTACAACTGTACAAAAACTAGCCCACTCTGGAACTTGGAATCTTCTTCTTAGTTAACATGGAGAGAGTGGGGAAAGACCCTGGTTTCACTAGAGGGTTATGATGTTGAGGGGGGTGGACAGCCATGGGAGCTCAACTTAGAACATGAAACCTTGGGGTGGCAGGGGAAAAGGCCATTTGCAAAACTGCCACCCTTTGGTTTAATTCAATGTTGCAACTGATAAACATTGTGTGTGCATAATAAAGAAAACATTGCCCACTCTGAAACTTGGACCAGAGCCCAGGGGGCTGCCTATATTCACAGAGGCTGTGCTACTCCCTTGCAGCAGGGCCTGGGCCAACAGTTGCCTGGCTCATTGTGCTGGTGGACTGTCCACCCCCAACCCATTCTGAGCAGTTCTGCCCCCTTCTGGAACTTCTTTGGGACTGTGTTCCTACACTGGGGACTGCCAGTGCCTGGAGGTAGTGAGTTGTCCCTGGAAGGTGAGCGGAGTCAGTGCCTTGGCATCAGGTCTGAGATAGCCTGGTCCCCCTCCCCTTGCCAGTGTTGCTTCCCAGAGTGGGCCCCACCAGATGCCATCCTGGCTTGTTGGGCCACAGGTCAGCAGCTCCCATGTACCACATCTCCTATTCCAGGGCTCCCATGCACCCCAGCAACTCACAATCAATGCACAGTGTGGAGCATTCCCCAATGGTTGCCATCCAGATCCACCCTTGTGGGCATGTCACCCCCCAAAAAAGCCCCTTGTCCGGGGCTCGCCAGGCCAGGAAGGAGGAATAGCAGCCTGCCCCATTACTTTGGTCCAGGACAGCAACAGGAAGTGGCGCTGACACCTCTCAGAGGTATAATAGCTGGATACAAAGCAGTCTTTGACCCTGTGCATAAATGCCTCATCCCGGTGCTATGACTCTGTCATCCCCATAGCAGGATATGCAGTGACCCTCAGAGAGAAGCTGGCCATCCATAGACATCATTCTTGGACCGTTGCATAGAATCATAGAAAATTAGGTTTAGAAGGGACCTCTGGAGGTTATCTAGTCCAACCCCTTGCTCAAAGTAGGACCATCATCAACTAAATCATTCCAGCCAGGGCTTTGTCAAGCCAAACCTTAAAAACCTCCAAGGATGGAGATTTCAGCGCCTCTCTAAGTAACTTGTTCCAGTGTTTCACCACCCTTCTAGTGAGAAAGATTGTCCTAATATCCAACCTAAACCTCCCTTGCTGCAACTTGAGACCATTGCTCCTTATTCTGTCATCTGTCACCACTGAGAAGAGCCTAGCTCCATCCTTTTTGGAACCATCCTTCAGGTAGTTAAAGGCTGGTATCAAATCCCCTCTCGGGCTTCTCATCTCCAAACTAAATAAACCCAGTTCTTTCAGGCTCTGCTCATAAGTCATGTGTCTCAGCCCTGAAACTATTTTTATTGCTTTCCACTGGACTTTCTCCAACTTGTCCACATCTTTTGTATAGTGGCGGTCCCAGAACTGAACACGGTACTCTAGATGTGGCCTTACCAGTTCAGAAAAGTGTGGGACAGTGACTTCTCTCAATCTGTTGGCAGTGTTCCTACTACCGCAGTCCAGTATTCTTTTAGCCTTCTTTGCAACAAGGGCATACTGTTGACTCAAATCCAAATTTTGGTCTACTATAACCCCCAGGTCCTTTTCTACAGATCTTCTGCTTATCCAGTTGGTTTCCAGCTTGTAGTGGTTCATGGGATTCTTCCATCCTAAATGCAGGACTTTGCACTTGTCCTTGTTGAACCTCATCAGATTTCTTCTGGCCCACAGTTTGCAGCACTGTTCTGGGCCTGGGCAGCTATTTCAAGTGCCAGGCACTGTGGGTGCAAATATTCACCAACCTATCCATTCTATGCCCCATATTGAGGGTGCCTTTTGATCCTCACATGTTGCACCTCCCAGCTAGGAAAACCTGAATGAGTGGGTTTCATCTACCTCCTGTGAGAGCTGGGAAGGCTGGGAAATCCAAGTGTCAGGGCCCAGAGGTATAAGCCTTTTATGGTTCTCCAGGAAGGACAGAGGGAGGTATGGAGTATGGGGGGGGGAAGGCTTTATTAATGAGAATTCCCATTTCCAACTGCACCTTACCTGCACTGGTGCTCATTTATAGCTCTGCCAAATAGCACCTGGAGGATTGTCAGTGAAAATGCATAGTTTCACCTGTTAGTTACACCTCACCTCTGTGGCTCAAAAAAAAAGCTTTCAGCATATATTTGGATCTGTATGTGTTGCAGCTTATGTCAGGCGGATCTGGGTAAAAACACTGGCCTCTCTCAGGAAAGCTATGTAACCTTGAGAGATGGAGCAGTCAGTTGTCAGTTACCCAGATTTATGCCCCCACTCAATGTAACAAACTGATAAGCCCCCAACAACAGTAGGGAGAACTGAGCCTGGTGTCATACCTTTGTTCCAGGTTAGTGGCATGTGGGTTGGGTGGAGGTTGTTTGAGAGGCATGAGATCAGTAAATTATTGTTATCCAGTTTCTATGGGTGATTGTATATGCCACGGGGGTTTACTTTGGTTTAATTCTCCCTTTATTGAAGCAGTGGGTCTTTAAAAACACCACTTCAATTTAGAGTGAAATAAACCCCCATGGAATATACACAAGGGTTGGGCCTGATCCTTATCTGCCTCTTTGGTAGCACAGAGGGGAGGGTGAGCTGCCAGCAGGTCGAGCAGTCCCTGAGTTGTGGGTGGGAGCTGATACTTCCCCCTGTGGCAGCGGTGGCACCCCCCAGGTGGCAATCACCTGCAAGCACCTGGCCTGAGCAGTCTCAGAGAGCATCGCAGCTGTGGAGGGAAGTACCAGATCCCCACACAGCTCAGGCAGGTAGGCAGGCTCCGGGGAGAAAGAAAAAAAAAAGATCAGACACCCCTTTTTTTTCCCCCTTCAGTGGAGCCTGCCTGCATAGGCTGCCACTGGGCTGCCAGCACAGGCTGCCTCCAGAGCCCCTGAGATGCACGGGTCCCAATGCTTCCCTCCACAGAAAACTAAACCACATTAGAGATATTTAATTTTTCTGTCCCAAAGTCATTTAACACACATTACACCGCTGACACGTGCAAACAGCCATGCAATTAAAGTGGTGCAAAAGGACATTAAGCTGCTTTAAAGGCCAATTTTATGGTGTGTACAAATGGCCTATGTGGACATCCATCAAACCAAGAGCACACTGAATATCAGAGTAAGCAACTATATCCGTCCCAAAGAGCATACCCCAACTTACTAAGAAGCTACATTACACCCTTCCTTCACCTATTAGCATCACATTCAGTAGGTCATCAGTAAAGTCTCTACATGGGTATCTGCCTTAACATGTTTAGCCAGCACAACATGAGGTACCAACTGCAAAGTCCACAGAACCACCACACTTGCAATGATATACACACCAGCAAATTGCAATGTTCCTATATGGTCCAGAAGTTGTCACACTAAAATGCTCGACACTGTAATTAACAGTGCACAAAGACTCATAAGAGGATGCACCATCACATATACAGATGTAGTCCCTGCTTTCTAGGGCATTAGACCAAGTTACATAAGAAAATGGACCCTAACTGCTGCCCTGTTGCCAGGTTGCTGGGCTTGTAGAGAACCCAGCAGGCCAGATACTGTGACCTAGTGTATTAGGCTAAATTTAGGTAAGGGGTGGGGTGAATGGAAATGAAATGATCACTCAGAGTAATCAAGTCTGGAATCTCTTCCTACAGCATTTTATACCAACGCCAAATGAGTCCCACATTGTGCATGACTTTTATAGAGAAGTGTGTGTCAAGATGAACAGACTAAGATTCAGATATGGACACTTCAAAACAACATGGTACAAGATGAACATCTCGAACAGCCCCCTGTGTGAATGTGGTGTCAGAAGACAGTACAGCACTTAATCAAAAACTACAATCGTTATAAATGCTCAGATGGGGTAGATGGAATCTTCACACTGAGCAATAATACCAGACAGTGGCTCATAGCTGGCCGGAGGAAACAAGGGTGTGGGGAGTAAGTGGCAGGGACAGGTTGGAAACAGTGTCTTTGCTGCCTCAGGTTGCTGAGGGCACAGGGATAGGGCCAGCGCAGCACTCAAGCAGAGGAGATGAACTCTGGCCTAGGATAAACCACTGTCCGATGGGGGTGGTGCTGCCCCATGGTGCAGGTACATGGTGTTGTTTCACTCCCAGAGCAACTGCAGCAGGGAACAAAGTCCAGCATGCACTGGCAACTGCCTCAGCCATGCACACAGATTGGATGGGGCATGTGCCCCCCAAGCCTCCGCTGGGGTGTGCACAGCGGCGGAAGCCCCCTCCCCACCCCCCCAGGACAAGTCACCTAGGCTCTGATTGTCCAAACATCTGGCCCAGACAGGGCCCCATTCACCTGAGCCCCTGCCCCTGCCTGTGCCCCACATCCTCCCTCAATGTGAGGCCTCAGTCTGCCCCTCCAAGCCCCTTCCCCTTCCGAGTAGACTGATAATTGCCTGCTGTTCTGCTAGTGGTCCACATGCCCAGCTGCAATCCTGCCTGCGTGTGTGCCCCTCCCCACCCCTACTGCAGCAGCCTGGAGCCTGCATCCAGACTACCTTGTGGTCCTACCCACTGCTCTTCATTTGGGAGGGCTGAGCCCCTTTAGCCCCAGCCTTCTGCTTCCTATGGTTACCACAAAATAATGCTTAGCAAAAATGAGATGTGCCTGTGTGGTTGTAGTTGAATTAATTAAAAATGTTTTTTTGAGAATACATATTGAAAATATTCTGGTCTAAATTTTCATTTTGTCCTGTACTTCTCCTTTCCTTCCCTTATACACCTCTTTTCTTCTTCTTTCATTTCTTTTTTTTGCCACTGAAATCATGGGGACTGAAAGAGGAGAAAAAACAAGATAAATAAAAGGAAGAAAAGAACTATGTTTTCTATCTTTGTATTTTTTGATGAATAAATCCCATGTTCATTCAAAAATAGAAATAATATCCAATTACTTTTAAGGCAGCTTTTAACTCTACCAAATGCTATGAAACAGAGATACTTTATGTGAGCACTTTAGCTCAATTAAGAACTCTAAATTGCTTGATAAAATATAGAGCTTGTGCCCCTATCTGATATCCTAAGAACTGAATTTTAGGTGTCTCTAGGTAAGCCTTTATTTGTATGGTTAAATATAATTTATAGTATCCTCCAGACAAATGGCTTGGGAAACATGCTGACAGTCACTAACCAATATTATCCCTACATTTAAAAAAATATACATTTTTAGATCTAAAAGATGCCAACATGCAAACAGATATGTAGGCAGTGATATTTTCTCAAACTTCCTTTTTTTGAGATTAATAAAGCACTCTTTTGGCCTAGAAACCTACCTATCTGAAGTACAACATTACAAGTAATGATAAGTCATTACTACATTCATGCTGTGATCTGCAATCATTATGAGCAGGTGGTGTTGGTTCCCATTTATAGACAGGACATGTTTTTGAGGAAAGAATGAGATGGATGACTTAAATCACTGCGTGGTCTTGTTTATTCTTTGAAGAACTAGTGGGAACATGTATCTCTCCATTAATGGAGAATTTTATATACTGATCTAATGGAGAAAAAAAATTTGCTTCCTCTCTAACAAGTTATAGCCTGTCCTCTACCCCCAATATGTATTTGCATTATTTCTAGAAAGAATAAAGGCCAAAGTCAAATAGAATTGTCCTGTTTTTATTCATTATATATTTTTAACTCTACTATTGCATATTGCTTAATTTTATCTATTTTTGAACCATCATATTAAATGTTTTCTTTAATATCGTTTAAAATAATAGAATATATAATCTCATTTTATTTTTGTCAATAATTAAAAATACTTTTTTTTTTATATTTGATATAACTTTATAATCAATACTGTTGTATATTTTCCATGAAAGGTATAAATAAATTACTACTAATAAGATAATAAATTCCAAGCCTGCGATTTTTTTCAATTTTTTTTTTTTTTAATTCTTTAAAAATGTCAACTGGCTCAAACTCTAATTAGCATCTTTCTGGATAATCTCTCCAGAAAAGTCAAAATGATACTGAACATGAAGAAAGAAATGTATCTTTTGTCCTGGAGATTCTCTCTTTTCAATATCACTATATGATGCAGAATTGCTGGTGCACACAAATTATATCAAATACTAAAGACCTTTAGGGCCAGCAAGTAATATCTTCCAGCCTGGAGGAAGAAAGTTCATCTCTGCCTTATAATTGAGGTGCTCATTTATTCTATTATAGTATAAATTTATCTTAAAGTTGGTAAAAAATATTTGATCTTACACTAGGAGTATTTTTTTTTTTTTTAAGACTTTTATTAGACTCGCTAAAGATTTGCAATTGACTATGGACAAGAAACACCACTAAAAGCATATTCACAAGTTACATTTTTGCATGATCTGCCCCCTGAAAGTGATTACAGCTGTGACATAACACATTCCAGGCAGCAGAGCACTTTTAAAATAGCCAATCATATGAAAAATTATACAAGTACTATCTTGCTGGGAAATAAATTAGTTTACTCCAGCCTAATAGGGGAGCACGTGTGGATGCCAAGATGTTTACTGCACAGCTAATTAGTCAACTGAGCAGTAAATGTTCTTAATCAACTGACTTTCTCCAAGCACTATATAAGATGCCTACATGTCTAATGCAAGGTCTTGGATTTCACTCCAGGAATAACATGCCTATGTGTTAGGCATTGTAAGGTTATGCTATTTGGTAGGATATTAGAGATGAGAAGTCAATTTAAACAGGGGAGTGGGGGCACAAAGAAACAATGAGACAATACTGATCAGCATGCTAAACAACAATGTCAGCATGCTTCCTGCTCAACTGTTGCCATTTCTTTTGTTGTTGACATTAAAGAAAAGCAGATTTTTAATAGGGTAATAACACTGTTAAAAATGATAGGTTGAACTGCATACATAGTGTGTGCCCTAATGATCAACGGGACATATGGCACCTGCATACCTTTCTGACCCTAAATACAGCCCAGGGAATTATGTATAGAAAAAAATCAAAATTATGCAATATTAATTACTTTTATTTTTTACAAATTAAATTAAATATGACATTACTTGAATGTTCATTAAAATATATATGCACATACTTTGTATGGTTGCAGTGGGTGTGAAGTGTGGGGTGGGTGTGGGTAGTATTGGGGCATGAAGGTGTGGGAAGGGTGTGGAGTTTGTGGGGAGTTTATGAAGGGGTAGGGGTGTGGGGATGTGCGGGTGTGGGTGTGGGGGGAGGGTTGTAGGGAAGTTGTGATGATGTGTGTGTGTGTGTGTGTGTGTGTGTGTGTGTGTGTGTGTGTGTGTGTGTGGGCAAGTGTGGGGGATGTGGGTATGATAGTGTGTGGGGTTTGTGGGGAACATAGGCAGGGTGTGGGCAGTATGCCTATGATGGTGGGTGGGTGTAACAGGGAACCCTAAACCTGTTACTAAGAGACAGGGTGGCCCCTTTAAGTCCAGAACCTTCCAGTCATGGCCAGCTGGTCAAGTAGGGGTTAAGGCTCAAGCCCTGCCAGACGGTCAGGTGACAGGAAGAGGAAGTCCAGGATCCTACAAATGGCAAGTGGAGAAGGCAAGAGGGGCAGCAGGGAGGCAGACTCCCAATGACTACAGTGCTGCGGCTGCAGTCTCTGTCAGAAGTCTACACCATGCCCGGAGCCATCCTCACAATCATCTAAAGTAAGCAGGCATGTTGCCTCCCTTGTTTAATGTTAACAACTGGTGATTTGGGTGAGGCTATTTGGGGAAGGAGGAAGCCTCACTGGGGGCCCACTGCAGTGTGGGGACCCCAGCGCCAGAGAGGGTGCAGCATTTTGGGTGCACTGACCCCAGTGACAGAGAGGGCACAGCATTTGGGGGTGAGTAGACCCCAAATCTCGCCACTGAGGGGCGAGAGCCTGAGTGAGGGTTTTTTTTGAGAGCTAGAGCCTGGGAGTCAAACCTTGATTAGTGGGGGGCTTTTTTTGTTTTTTTGTTTTTTGACTGACAGGCCTAGCTAGAAAAAGAAAAAAAAGGGGTAGGCCCACAATGGCCTAGACCCCAACATAAAGAGGAATTTTCAAATAACATCTATGAGGCTTGGGCTGCAGTGTAGGGGAGGAATGGTGCTGCAGATAGTGCCCCCTGGCATCGGAGCAGGAAATGGGCAGCTTCCCACTTAATTACATAATTTAACTAATTACCAACAAGGCATGGCAGGAGAGAAGGAGGGCAGTTGGCCCATAACAGGTGGGTGGGCCTACAGTGAGATTTGCCCTGAGAAGGCCCCCTGTTACAGTGGGGTTTCTGGTGGGGTGGCCCTGCCATATATCCCCCCCCCCCCCCCATGGTGCACAGGTGGCAGGTCTTCGGGGCACTCATGCCCATGGCAGGTAGAGCCCCCGGCAGTGCGCAGCTCCAGTTGAGTCCCAGAGGCTGCATGTGGCAGAACAGAGATGGCCCGGTCTGGCCCACTGACATGTGCCTTCAAACCAGACCTGGCTGGCTCCATGCCAGCATGTGGGCCTTGAAGTACTGCAGGCTGGAGCTGATTGCCATTGGGCTGGGCTGGCTCCATGCCTCCATATGGGGCTTCCATCACTCTAGCAGAAAGCCACACATGGAAGCATGAAATTGTGCACCATGGGGCCAGGCAGGCTCCGTGCCTCCATGTGGGGCTTCCCGCTGGAGTGCTGGAAGCCGCATGTGGAGGCATAGAGCCAGCCGGCTGGTCCAGCCTGATGCCACACAGCCTAGATCCACTCAAACTCCACTTCTTCCCCCTCCCCTGACAGGCATGAGCTCACCTCCCCACTTACTGGCTGTTCAACTGCATGCCGCCACACTTATTGCCCTCACATGAGGCTCCCAGTTGGAGTGCAGGGAGCCCCATGAAGGTGGGAGCACAGAGCCTGCTGGGCTTAGATTATGCAAAATTATGCAATTATGCACTGTCATGCTTTTTCTGCACAAAATTGCATGGGTGCATAACTGAATTATTCCCCAGGGTATACCTAAATGCATAAAAATAAGTAATACATATTTTAAAATAATAGTTTTTAAAAGTTGTTGATACAACTGTATTTTTTAATGTGGTAGCTTGTTTTCTAAGCCAATAAAAAGGTCTAACTCAACAAAACAGTTTTACTGCTTTTTGTCATTTTGGGCATGGTTTTCCTTGGGCTATTTCATTTGTCTATGTCCTTAAATGCTCACTGATACTGAGAACATTTCATAAGATTTCAGATTACTTCCTTTCCAACTTAAGCTTTATTTCCTAAAATAAACACAGCTAGAGTGACAGGTGGTTTAGGAAACAAATCAGAGCCAGTGCAATTACTGCAGGACTGGACTTGCCTTAGAAATGCTATGAACTGGCTATCTGAAAGATGGATTCTAATGTAAATCCTAGTAGGAAACTGAGAATTAGAAATGGTTGTTGCTGACATGCTGTTCATGTGCACTATTTTATTTGGCATTGGACAATACTCAGTATTAGGGGATAATAGAATATGAGAATATAAAAATATTTCCACTGTGCCTACTTTCTCATAACTTCATCTTGCAAGGACACATGTCCACCTATATTCATGAACCTAATTTGAAAATTAACATGAGTATTCATGTGAGTAACTTTAAACAATGCTTAAGTAATTGACAAAATGGGCTTGAAAAGCAGAGAGCATGAAAAATAGAGAGCTTCACTTCATATAAAAAGAATAAAAACAGCAGTCCCTCCTTTCTCTCTGACATTTCTTTCATTTTCACTTCTTTTATAGTTACATGTTTGTGATCAAAAGCCTATATTATGTGAACTGCATACTACTAGGACTGTCTTTCATAATAAAACTAGTTATTTATTTTGACACCATCCTGATAAAAATGAGGGGTAGAATATTTAATATTAGGCCACTGATTATGTGCACAAATAACTGTAGGTGCCTAATTTATGAAAACATGTAAACCATTTGTTTTAAAATGACTAATGCTGTCTCACTGGTTTTAGGCACATGCCTAATTTGCATGTGCATGTTATTCACATGTTCAAATCTAAAATTTTAAGTAAATAGAAACACACCCAAGAGGACTATACACCATGCAAAGTCTCACTTTGACTAGTTTTATAAAACTTAGGTGGTGGAGAATTTAAAAAAACATATATCTTTCTTTGGAAATACAAAGCTTACGATTTTTTTAAATACATTTTCCATTAGGGCCCTATAAGAAACTTCAAAATTACAACAAGGATCAATGTTAGCTTCAATTTAAGATATAGAATTATACTATAGATTTTTCTTCAGTTCTGTCTGGTATCCTTGGAGGCACATGATTCATTGACAAACTGACATACTCTGCCAATTCTGAATAAACAAAATAGGAAAATAGTTTGAATTTCTTTCCATTTATTTTTCTTGTATGAACAGTTTCACTAAGAGTACATATACTTTGAGTCAGATATCAGATTACTGTTGAAAATAATTTATCTGAACAGTGCTGGACAGTGTTGTAACATAATAAACCTAGCAGCACTGTTTTGGCTAAGGATCTTTCTTTAGAAATAATCTACCAAAGAAAAGAAAATCTGAGAATGATTTTGATTTTATTTTTGCTTCTGAAGGATACTTGATTACTTGCAATTGCTGAAGCAGTATTAATGCTCAAAGCCTACAGTCACACATTTCCCTGACTTTGAAACTGACTCAAACCTAATCTCATCTTTGAATTAAAGTGTACTGAACCGTGCTACCCCAGCACTGACATGAGGAGCCAAAACAAGGGTTTCCAATTTTATACCAAAACTGTTGGGGAATGGTGTCACAAGTCAGGAGGCTGGGAAGGAATAAACAAGCATAAATAGATAAAAAATAACATATATGTATATACACTTAGGAACAAAGTAACAGATAACAACAGGTAACACTGTGGTGCAATTACTTGGGGTCTGGTAACTGATAACATGCACTAGCACCATAGTGCAGACACTCCGTATCCCAGGCCGTGTCTACTCAAGACACTGACTGTGCAGTAGCTCGTTACTACTGCACAATATTTTCTTACTACTGTGAAGTAGCATCTCATGGCATGAAGTGTGATGTGACTCTACTGCACAGTAGTAAAAAGCTACTGTGCAGTCAGCATCACCAAGAAGCTGCACAGGAGGGGCACACCAGGCTTGCAGCTGGCCCAGCACAGCAGGCAGGTAGGTAAGGTTTCTTCTTCCTTTAGTTTCTGGGTTGGTGTGGGGGAGGTGGTCAGGGCCCCCATAGTGCAGGAGGGAGTGGGGCAGGGGTAGGGTTGAATCATTCACCCCCACCCCTGCTTCACTGAGGGGATTGTCCCACAGCCAGCCTTCGAGCTTACTGCAGCCTTCGAAAGTAGCGTAGCGCAGAGCCATGTGCCTTGCTGCCCTGCCCAGCCAGTAGCTGGACACACATGTCAGTGCTCTGCTTTCAAAGGCTGCAGCAGGGCATGGAGCAGGCAGAGCCCAGATTGCCTTACAGTTGCAGCCTGCCCTTACCCTGTGAAAAGATTGGGGAAGGGCATGTGCCCCTCTTGGCTCCCCGTTGCCATGACTCCGCAGGAGCCACTGGGATCTTCCTGGGGATGACTTGGATGGAGCGGGGTGGGGTGAAGTGGGGGTCCTGAGAGCTCCATCTCCTCCATTCTGGAGGTGCAGCCTGTCAACAGATAAAGTGACCCCCGCCAGATTATTGTACCAAAAAAGGTTAAGTGACACAACCATCTGTAACTGGTGATGCGGTGGCAGAGTGTGTCCGCGGTCTGACCCACCATGCGAGCGGCTCGTGATCACAATGTTAAGTAGGGCGTGATCACCTGTGGTCTAGCCAACCAAAGACCACCTAATGGACATGGCTGGCCAGCATGTCCATGTGTTCCAGAACTTACCATCAGGGGAGCTTTCTGATTGGCTAAAGATTTTATATAGGGGACCGCACACCTTGGTGCGGTGTCCCCGGGCTCCGACTCTTGAGACAGACTGATCACCTGTCTTAGGGCCTGGTCAGACCCCTAGGTCACCAGCAGAAGCTGCTCTGGTTGCTCCGAGCGCCATAGCTTACTGCCTCGCAAATCCGGAATGTCCTGTACCTTGTCCTAGCCAGACATTGTACTTGTATCGTACTTAGAGTGTGGTCTTCACCCATCACCCGTCGCTTGTCCGTCATCTGTATTCCCTTGCTGTTGTATATAGTTTATCATCTGTATCATTCTCCAAGTCATATCACCCACCAAGTTATTTCGACCTACCGTTCAACTGTTGCGTAAGTAAACATCAAGCTTTATTTCACCCCCTCATTGCCTCCGGTGTTTATCTCCCTCTCGCACCTGGCATCCCCAAGCGTGTCTGGGTTGGTGTCACCACCCGGTGCCCCACTCAGGACGCGACTGCAGCCGTTTTCTCACATATCTTACAGAGAACGCGCCCACATGGCAACGAGGATGGGATTGCCAAAGCGGAGAGAGGAAAATAGCACCCAGAAATCAGGGTCCCCAGGCAATGGGGAGGGCAAAGTCGATCATATCACTTTGACGGTCCCTCCAAGGGCAGTTTAACGGCCTCCTGTAGAAAATATGGCCGATCTATGGACTCATGCCCTATATCACCGGGCCGAAGCGGGGAAGCTAAGCAGATACTTCTCCGTCCGCACTGCTGAAAGAAACCAAGAGGGGAAGGAGTGGGCTGTCGAAGGCCTTACTCCGGCAGCATTCGGCTGTCTGCTATCGAGCCCGGCGATACTGTACCGACCCTATGATAAGGCCCAAGAAGTGATGCCTTTTATATCCTCAAAGCAAATCACCATTGGTAAAAATAAAGACTCACGAAGAGAATATAGTCAGTGCATCAAGTACATAAGAGAGAGTAGTGGCCGTGACACACCACCCGATTGATTTCTTTGCCCAGCTCTCCGGGAGGGGAGCAGAGAGCCAAATCCTGTCAGATTTCAGGGAATGATTGGAGAGAGGTGGATGGGAAGCCTCTAGGTGGAGATGCGGGGGAAAGAGATGGAACAAAGGAGAAGTTATTAATATCATGTTTCGCACAATAACTGAGCTTTTAAGACATGCAGTAAATCAAGCTGGTGACATTGAGACCATGGCCCAGGAAGCCACTGAAAAAAATGCAACGCTGGCCACACTGAGATCCCAAGGTGGCGCCGATGCAGAGGGAAAGAGTGCGACCGTTGAGAAAAGGGCGCCAAAATCCTAACAGGCACAGTGAGTAGATCAGACGTGGGCCACAAGATGGGAGGGGCGAGTAATATAACCCTAGTGGGGGAGGAGAACAAGAACCCACTAACAACCCCTAATGCTTCAGCAGAGAGTGCAGCAGGAGGCTCTCTAGCGCCCCCTGCTATGTCGGTAGGAAGTGTAAAAAGTAACTCTCTAGTGCCATCTAGCTCACCACCGCCGTACAGTGTACCACCAACATACCCTAGCCTCCCGGAAGAGACCAAAATCGCAAGCGCCCCAACTGTCCACGCAAACCCCGTAACCACGGTGAAAACTACAGTAGAAGGTGAGCTGACTCGTGCTGTCACGGTATACCGAACACGAACAAGGGGAGAAATGCAAGAATTAATAAAAGAAACAAAAATTAATTCAGAAGAAACCCTGGTAATGTGGGTAGGCCGCCTAATTTTATTAAATGGGGGCGAGTTATTAGATATAGATGAGAGTGCTACATTAATGCGCCACCTGATATGGAGTGGGGGGACATGTACCGACCAGACTCATATTACCCATAACCAAGTCTGGTCAATCCCAGTAAGCGCAGCAGTGGTCCCCACTCTAACAAATCAAATCTATAAGTGGCACAAAAATCTACCCAATAACCTGACATCGGAACAGCTCTTATATGCTATAGCCGTCATGAGTTATCTTATCTGGGATGCTGAAGCCTATCCATTGATGCTAACTGAAGAGCAACGGCGTGATTATTGGCCTCATCGCTGGTGCTGGGAACCAGGTAGGGTCCCTGTGTCTCAAGAAGCAATACGGGTGTGTGTAGAGCTTTATGGGGGCAATCAAGCGCCACTTCTCAAAATGTCATTATTTACATTAGTAGGAACCCCTATCGGGAATATTATTCACAAGTTGCCGGAGATTAGAAAAGTTTTTAAAGTAGAGAACACATCTGCTGTTCCAAGAGTGCAAGTAGCAAAACAAAGGGAGAAGTGGAATCATCTCCCAAACTATCCCCTAAAATGTCTCCCAACAATTATTGGAGAGAGAGGACGCCGGAAGAAAAGGCACGGTTTGGCTTCCTACTAAAAAACAGCAGGCTCACGCCGATAGAATTACGGAAAGTGGGAGATAGAGATCAGAAGGAGTTAGCAGCCCGATTAGGATTTAAGTATAAAAGGCTAGAGCAACAAAAAAAAAACAAACAGCGGCCGCCGCAACGGGCACCAACGGCCGACCCGATGGTGACGAATGCCTGTGTTTAACCCTAAATGTACAGGCGCCAAATTACGACCAGGAAACACTCGTGTGTTTCCTGATAGACACAGGGGCACAAGTAAATGTTTTAAAGCATAATGTCCCACACAAGAAAACATTAAGAATAGTATTTGTACAGGGGCTTAACTCCATCAAAAGTACCCCTGTAATTAAATTTAAAATCAACAACAAAATTCTATCCAGAACCCTAGGGAGTGTAAACATCCTAGGGGTACCAGGAATCAAATTACTTCAATTACAACAGTATATCGTTTCAGCTTTGCCATTATGTGCCCCGCATGTGGGAAAACACCAACCAACCATAAAGAACCCAATGCCGTGGCGTTATAGACCAATCACGACAAAGGAAGGTGTACAAGAATCAGTCAAGAAGCTGTTACAGAACCTACAACATCAAGGCTGTATAAAAGTGAGGTAAAATCCTCTATTTATCTTTCACCGGGGTGGGGCATCCCAAAGCCGGGGAATCCATCGGAAGCCCGGCTGGTAGTCGATTACCGACAGGCCAATCGCCGGTGCGCTCTACTACAAATACCCGCGACCCACACAATAATGAAAATTATACACAGCATAACGGAAATCCAGGTGGGAGGTGAATGGTGGGCGGTAACACTGGACTTAAAAGATATGTTCTATTCAGTGCCACTAGAAGATGACAAAGGGATACTAAACATGTGCGTGAATGGCAAAATGTATAAATGGAATGTGTGTCCTCAGGGATATCAGAACTCCCCAGCTCTTGCCACCACTGAAATAAATGATAGTATTCAGAGCTTTAGAGGTATATATGCAGAAAACAAGGAAGTGAGCAATTGGTCCTATGTGGACGACATAGTGATAATGGGACACCATCAAGAGACCGTGCACCAAGCAGCTATGAGTTTGAGAGACCATCTACAAAAGGAGGGTTGGAGAATAAATGACAACAAATCAATGAAGGAACCAGCAAACAGCTTCATTTTCCTCAGAACTCAATTTACAGGTCAGTGTCGGTAGGGTATCACGCATAACATCATACCTACATCTATACAACAACCAAAGACAAAAACTGACTTTCAAGCCCTATTAGGACAATTAAATTGGCTTCATCACTATGTGGCACCCCCACATTTAAAAATAGTCCAACGTATCCAGCAACAACTTCACAAAAGTCCAAGGAATCATAAGCCCTGGACAAACCAAGACCAAAGGGCCTTAGAGTCAGTATTGTCTGAAGTAAGTAATACTCACTTAACTGCGCCATCGGGAAACACCCCACTACACATCTACGTGGGATTCACGCAGGAGCACATTTGGGCTGTCGCAAAAAACATTAAGACGGAGCATCCAGTGTATATGGGCCACTGCACCTTACAGGAACACCAACACAGATATGGGTGCCTAGCCAAAACTATGTTAGCCACCCAATTAGTAGAACACCTGGCCCCCTATACAGGAACCTTAGTTGCGCCTGGAGGTTCACTCCTAACATCACTGAACCCCAGCAGAAGCCACCCGGAATATCAGGGAACCGCGAGAACCTGGTATACCATAGTACTGAGATTCCAGTACTACTGGTCAGGGTGGAGAACACTGGAGGGAGACCTACCACCAGAGGAAAAAGAAGAACCGCATATCCCCAAATTATACGGAACCATAAAACCGGGCTGGTTGGCGCCTGATGGTACCTCCAGGGGAAACGGAGCGTATGGGTTCCACTGTAAGCCATGCAAATGTACTGAAATTCGCGATGCATATAATAACGAATTGGTTCAAGCATCAGAGTTAAGAGGGTTCCACCTCGCCCTGTTGCATGTTAAAGACTATCATAATGACACCCTACCGGTACCTATAATCACCATTGATTCTGAGTACATAAACCGGGTTGTAACTGAGGCCGCTAAAGCCACTGAACATCAACAAATTTGGGAAGATATTAGAGAAACATTAATGCAACTCACAACATTACCTTCAATAAGACACACCTGGTCTCACCGCGAGGACACTGATCCAGTACATCAAATAATAGATCAGCTCCTAGCGCAAAAGACATTATCGGACAATGTAAAAATAAAACAGTTCAATCAAACGAAGACCACAAATAATCACAAAGCAATGGATAACCAAGTATTTCTAAACTGGCTCCACGAGTTTTGGGGACACCCTAGTGCCGACAAAGCCCGAGGTCGGTGGCAGTTAGACGCAAAAGAGGGGCCTAGCCTAAAACAATGGCAGGAAATAGTACAGGCATGTCCTGCTTGTGCCAGAGAGAAGTCGAAGCATCAAAGACACCGGCACGGTGCCTTTAATGCCGAACACTTTGCACCCAGGAAGACCTGACAGGTCGACCTGTTAGGCCCACTCCCAGAAGCCAAAATGCCAAATAAAGGGTTGGCTATAGTGGATCTAGGAACCAGGCAACTCCTCGTTATTCCGATAAGAAAAACAACAGCCATAAAGGTTCAAGAAAGTTTATTACATGCATTTGCCCATTGGCAAGTGCCTAGTGAGATCCATTCAGACAGAGGGCCGCCCTTCACCTCGAAAATTATTGAGCAGTTTGCCACTAAACATAATATCAATTGGCACCATCATATACAATACCATCCTCAATCGGACGGCGTAATTGAAAGACACATAGGCCTATATAAAGAGCACCTACACCTCAAAAACAATGGAGCTTACAAAAATTGGACACGATTTAATGATAAAATATTAATATTAATGAATAAGACAAAAAACTTATGAGAAAAGAGACCAGCAATAACACCACCAGCCTAGAGGCCTTGTTACAAAGCACCGGAGAAGGTGTGGTTAACCGTACCTATAGCCACGTCGACACACCCAGCTCCTGCTCCAGGAACAATTGTGAAAACAGGGAACTATCCCAACACCTATTTTGTTTCCTTAGAAGCAGCTATACCGCCACACGTCATCCTGGCTCACCATAATTGGCTGAGCAGGAGAAGCTGAAGGACCGACTAGTTAGTAATTAAATGTAGTGTTATAAATAAGTTATATTAATAGGTGTTAAGTTTTCTTTTGCAGACACCCCAAACCTGCTAACCTGCTATTACAACCCTTGGCTTACTGAGGTGAGAAACGGGCGTTTTGGAGCTGCCAGGCTATCACCCCAGCTTCATCCACCAGCAAGGACACGACGCCATGTCAATAAGAAAACATTAAAAAGAATGAAAATGAAGATCTCACATATCATCGTGACAAGTGTAATTGCCATCCTGGTGACAACCCAAGCAGAGGAAAGTTTCAACAACACCACGACCGGCTACCAAGAAAACTCCATACTTAGTCTACTAATGCTCTGGGCCAACGTCATCGGGGACTCAGATAAGAGCGGACTCACTGCATGTTTGCGAGTACCTTTATTGGTTGATGACTCAATAATCATCCCATATGTACATGCTCTCAACCTCGGGGCATGGTTCCGAGCCAGAAACCATGATAATCCCCGTAATGTAAGCATTGACATGAGGGTAAGAGATCAATCTATTGTAGAACACCAATATACCTGGGAAAGCAATCTAACGGTAGCTAGCATGAAAGAAAGCAAATGCACCAAATATTTTAAGAGTCTCCTGGGAATACCAGTACCCGGTAGGCCAGCTCCGATTAGATGTTCTAAAATCCCATGGGACATTCACCCACACAGGATCCATGGGGTAAGAGATGACCATTCCCTCACTTGGGACCCAAAGAAAACTGAACCTACATGGTTCATAAAGCTTCCCCCTGGCCCATTTCGACGAACCAAACAAACTCCTGTGGTTCGTACCGCATTACACCACCATGTGGTCTTAACCACGTGGAATATCAAAAACGCTGTCAATGTATCTAACCCAAACGAATGGGCATCTTATCTTTATCCAGTACGTAAAGTTGCAATGATAAGTCACTGGTGCCATGGGTACGAACTACCGTCAAGTGACATTGCCCTACCCGGGGAGTTAGCCAAAGACAGGTGGAAAGACAGAGACTGCGGAGAACTTAAAACACCGGCTCCCCTGGGAATGTTGTGGGTGTGCTCCAATGGCCACCTCCATACTAACTTCCCGGCTACACTATCAAATGTAAGTTGTTTCATTGCAAACATACTGCTATGTCCTCCATTATCCATTAATAGCGCAAAACCAACCAGCCCCATATTGATTAGACAAAAGCAGGGTGCAACATGGAGTTCACTCTCACAGGATGAAAAGGTTAATAAGTTCTGGGGCTGGGCAACTGGTGGAGCCTATTGGTGGGCAGGACAATGATTCAGTATGGCGGAAACCCGAATGCTTATTGCAGTGTTGACGGAGCAAGTAGAAACTATTGCCAACAAAATTGCAAAGGGGTTTATTTTGGTAGATCAGCAGCTCCAAGCCACGTCCCAAATGACATTACAAAATTGCCTAGTATTAGATCTTATGCTCCTTAAAGAAGGGGGTGCCTGTAGATATCTCAATTTATCACACAAACATTGTTGCATATCTATCCCAAACGTATCAATACCCCTAAATCAACAAATTAGAGACCTCAAAAAAGCGGCTGAGGAAACCAATAAGATCAATGATATAGGAATGGGGTGGCTTGCAAGCATTTTTAGTTCGTTGGGATGGAGACCCTCTGCATGGCTAATGCATTTACTTACCTCATTAATTGCGTTGTGTATACCCCTGTTGGGAATTCTATGTTGCGTCTGCATAGGGTGTTGTATTATAGATACTATCAAGAAGAGAGTAGCTATGTTATCTACTTTGGTGTACACCCAACTGTCCACCTCCGACACCAACGAGGAGGAATACGAGTGTACTTCAATGGACAGTACTTTATAATTTTGTATATGTTTCGTGCAAAGATCTGGCAGAGGTCAAGGGGGCATGTCAACAGATAAAGTGACCCCCGCCAGATTATTGTACCAAAAAACGTTAAGTGACACAACCATCTGTAACTGGTGATGCGGTGGCGGAGTGTGTCCGCAGTCTGACCCACCATGCAAGTGGCACGTGATCACAACGTTAAGTAGGGCATGATCACCTGTGGTCTAGCCAACCAAAGACCACCTAATGGACATGGCTGGCCAGCATGTCCATGTGTTCCAGAACTTACCATCAGGGGAGATTTCTGATTGGCTAAAGATTTTAATAGGGGACTGCACGCCTTGGTGCGGTGTCCCCGGGCTCCGACTCTTGAGACAAACTGATCACCTGTCTTAGGGCCTGGTCAGACCCCTAGGTCACCAGCAGAAGCTGCTCTGGTTGCTCCGAGCGCCATAGCTTACTGCCTCGTATTCCCTTGATGTTGTATATAGTTTATCATCTGTATCATTCTCCAAGTCATATCACCCACCAAGTTATTTTGACCTACCGTTCAACTGTTGTGTAAGTAAACATCAAGCTTTATTTCACCCCCTCATTGCCTCCGGTGTTTATCTCCCTCTCGCACCTGGCATCCCCAAGCGTGTCTGGGTTGGTGTCACCACCCGGTGCCCCACTCAGGACGTGACTGCGGCTGTTTTCCCACATATCTTACGGAGAACGCGCCCACACAGCCGAGGCTGGCTCTTCTCCAGCTCCAGCTCCTCCCTCGGCAGTGCGACGCTGGGGCCAGACTGGGGCTGGTGTGGGAAGGCAGCCAGGGCCAGTGCAGGGCTGGGTGGTGGTGGGTGCTGGTGCCAGGCAATGACCCCTGGTGTGTGGGAAGGGGCAGCCATATAGATACAGTAGACCCTGGCCCCAAACCCGATCCCTGCCCAGTGCCAGCCACAGACCTTCACACTGGAGGGAGTGCACACATGCTCAGCCCCATTCCCAACATTTTTTTCTCCCTCCACCCCTCCCCCCAGTCAGCAATCAGCTACTGGTGCCCCCTCCAGTATTCGGAGGTACCAGTCACCCATGTTAATACCACAGCCTAGTTGTTGCCAAGGTAATTATTCAACTGCTCAGCTTTGGTGAGGTGTCAGATGGAGTAACGTGTCCAGTTTATGAAACCACACTTTAAAAAAAGATGTAGAAAAATCAGAGAAAATTCAGAGGAAGGTGAAAGAATGATAAAGAGGTTTAGAAAACATGACCTCAGAAGGTTGAAGGAATTAGATTTGTTTAAACTTAAAAAAAAGACCGACCTGAGGTGTAAAAGTCTCCTATGGATTTTTTTTTGAAAACAGGTTAGAGAAACACTTATTAGAGATTGTGTGGGTGTGACAGGTCGCCCTTCCCAGCATCATCTTCCGGATCATCTGCGCCTTACACGGGGCACCCTTGGAGCCCTCTTGGACCTCTGCTGTCCCGCTCTAATCTCGCCTGCCACATCCTGATGTTATTAGTATGCGAGCGGGAGACTACCAATCCTATTGTGTATGTTGGGAGTCTCTCCTATAAGGTTCTGACCCCGTACCTAAGCCTCATGGGCTATGCGTGGCTCCTACCACCCCAATACCACGCCCCAAGCCTCACAGATGGAATAGACATTGTTTAGTCTCTCTGTCTCCCTCCTTCCACGTCTTCTCTCGGGCCTTCCCTGTAATGCCGCCCTTCTCTCGGGCCTTCCCTGTAAAGCCGCCCTCCTCTGGGGCTTTTCTACCATGCTGCCCTCTCTCAGGGCTCCTCAGCTTCTCCAGGGCTCACCACACTGCTGCCCCCTCCTCTGGGGCTCACCACGCCCGCACTGGGGCTTCTCCACAATGCCCCCTTCTCTGGGGCTTCTCAGCTGCCCCTCTCTGGGACTGGGGTCTATACACCCCGAATACTGCACCCTCATCAGTGCTGGGGTCCCCACACTAGTGTGAGTCCCCTATGAGGCCTCCTCCAACCCCTAATAGCCTCACCCAAACCACCGGTTATAAACAACATAACAAAACACAAGCCCCTAGGCTATAACATAACTTAAAGCTGCCTTGCTTATAGCCGTCATCCTTTACCCGGCTTGGGCTGTACCTGCGGTTCTCACGTCATTGCTCAGGGAACTCCTTCCTCTCTGGCTGCTGGCAGAGAACTGCCGCCTGGCCTCCTGCCTGTGCTTTATATAGGAGCAGGCCCTGCCCCTTCTTGTCAACTGGCCAGGCAGGTGCGGATCATTAGCTCTCTCTAGTTGCCTCAGCAACCAGTACCTGAGGAGTCTTCCCAGCTTTCTCAGTAGCAGGCACCATAGTGCCCTGCTACAGTGGGTATACAGGTTTCTCTCAATTTATGCGGGATTTTTATATGCAAATTCACTCTTATGCAATGAGCATATTTAGACCCATATTTCATTATATGCGAGGTAAATTCACTCTTATTCAATCAACATAAATGTCCCCTCACCCAAGCAAGAAGTCTGTTGGGGGAGGAGAAAAGGCCATGGCCCCACTCACCCCAGCCCTGGCTACAGCAGCCCCTAAAGTGGCCAGCAGCCTACAGCTGCTGTGCTGCACTGTACTCTGTCTGTCCTCCTGCACCTGGGCTCACCCCAGCTCCTGGGCTGCGCCATGCCATGGTGCAGGAAGCTGGTGTCAGCTGCTCCTAGGGTTGCTCCAGCATGGGCTGGGGTGACTGCAGACAAGCAGAGCCCCAGGTAGTGCAGGTCATGGCACTCTCCCCAGTCCCAGCTGCAGCGGCCCTGGGAGTGGCCAGCACCAGCTGCATGCAGCCACTGGGCTGCACCGTGCTCTGCCTGTCCCCACTCACCTCTGCTCCTGGGCTGTGCCATGCCCTGGTGCAGGCAGCTGGTGTTGACTGCTCCCGGGGCCACTCCAGCACAGGCTGGGATGAGTGCTGTGCCCCACACTGCCCAGGGCTCTGCTTGTCACCCCAGCCCTGGAAGCAGCTGACACCAGCTGTTTGCACTAGGGCACAGCGCAGCCCAGAAGCAGAGTGACTGGGGACAGGCAGAGCATGGTGCAGCCCAGTGGCTGTAGGCAGCTGATGCAGGTCACTCCTGGGTCCACTGCAGCTAGGGCTGGGGTGAGTGCTATGCCCTATGCCACCTGGGGCTCCTCTGTCTGCACTCACCCCAGTCTGTACTGGAGTGACTCCGGGAGAAGCCAACACCAGCTGCCTACACCAGGGCACAGTGCACCCCAGGAGCAGAGGTGAGTGGGGACAGGTGGAACCCAGGTGCAGGGGGAGAGGCACAGCATGGTGCAGTCCAGTGGCTGTAGGCAGCTGGCGCTCACTGCTTCCAGGGCAACTGCAAGCCGGGCTGGGGTGAGTGCAGCTCTGTTCCCTCTGATTTGCTGCCTTGTGCAGCCCTGGGAACAGCACCCCTCCCCCCGCCCCTTCCCTAGTCCCAACCTGATTCCCTCCCTCCTTCCCTTACCACCACGGGAACCTATTTGTTACATTGTAAAATGGGTTAACTTTATGCAAATTTGATTTATGCACCATTCTCTGGGAACGCATATACTGCATAAATTGAGGGAAACCTGGACTCAAATCTGCATCAGTATAGGCAATCACTTTAGATACTTTTCAACCCTACGTGTCTATCATTCTATGACCCCTGGCCCATGTTACAATTATGGTGTAATTAAAATGTTAATCCCATCATAAATAGTAATAGACATTAAGAACTAAGGACTAACCATTAATATTGGTATTATGGCCAATTATATTTTAACCGACTCCTGAAATTTTCAACACATGAAAGGTGAGAATGACCCTCCTTCATTTTGATAGTCCTTGATCTTCCAGTAATCAATTTATCTTCTGCTAATTGTGGGTGCTTATAGACGTGTTCAGGGGTGGGATGGGAGGTTAATTAGAGTTGTTCCTAGAGAACTGCTTTAATTAAAACTCTTCGCTGTCACATGTATTAAGCATCCCCCATTTCAAAATGGCCATGGGGATGCTAATTGGAATGCTCCACCAGACTCACTCTGATACATTCTAACTAGAATGCATAGGAGCATGCCTATAGGCACCCTACTACCCTTAGGAATTTCTCTTATACCCTCCCACTACTGCTCTGAACTATGCTGTCTGGCTTCTTCTGATCAGATCTGAGGGAGAATGTCTTCTATTCAAAAACTTGTCTAACTATATCCCAGCTACATAACTGGTCCAATGAAACATATCACCCTAAGAAATCCTTGCCTGTTGCATTATTTTTGAGCTGCCATGGCTATAGCATTCCTCTACACTGTCATAAATAGTAACAGTGATGCACATTCAGCTGATTTATGGCCACCATAAAGTGACAAACCAACAAAAAAACATCATCCACAAAATATGTGGAACATCTTTGTGCCTCATTTGTATAGCCTGATAAACTGAGCATGTAGTAGCCCCATGCTGATGATAACAATTGTCAGCATCAGCATGAGGATGAAGGATGACATCTAGACTGGGGCTGTCCTGGTCCCAGTGCAAAAAAAAAAAAAAGGGGGGGGGGCTGATGGAGAAGCAAGTTGCAAGGTTCCCTGACAGAGGGCAACAAGAAGCTCCCCTGAAGGAACCCTGGCAACCCCTGAATATTAGCCTTTTCTGTTTTGCTCTGGAGCCCCCACCAGGGTAGCAGGGCAAATCACTTTAAAATTCTGGGCTGAACACAGCCCAGGGACCAGGGCTGAGCGCACAGTTTTTAGACATTCCAGGGCACAGGGACCCTGGGGTGGGGAAAAGGCTTTATGATCCTGAGGAGTTCTGGGCTCACAGGACTTCTAAAAACCACAGGTATACCCAGGGGTTGGGCTAACAATCAGCCAATTGTTGGACCTGGCCCTAAATACTTCTATGTCCATCCAGTTACAGACCTCAGACTTTACCCTGGTGTGTTTGAGGCTGAGTCCAAAAATCACTTGGAATGGGACACAGGCCTTTGAGGGTCTAGTTTGACAACTAATTGTCAGCTCTGGCCCTGACAGCCCCTGGTCTGGAACATGTCAGTTCTTGGTCCTTCAGGGACAGACCGCCCTCTGTCAAATATGCAGGATCAGGCAGGGAACAGGTCCTTAGTGATAAAATTAGGATCAGAGAAAATTTATGCTGCATGCCAAACATTGCACTTCCTGCCATGCAACAATAAGCGAATTCTTACCCACTGGGATTTTGAATTAGGCTACAAGGCATGCTGCTTATTTATTATTCAAAGGACATAAAATGAAAGATAATTTAAACATCACCAACATTTAGGATGTTAGTCCCAAGCTTAAATTAAGTTGTCAGTGTTTTCTTGTGCATATGCTGAGTAAATACAATTCTAACCTTGCTCATGGCATATCTGGGAGTAGTACCTATTTTCTGATAACTTTCAGTGCTGTGTTTTTGGTAGATCAGTTATCCTCATAGAATAGAGTTTATATTTTTTAATGACAGGATTCTCACTCCTTTTTCATACATCCACCTCCTTCCCATGTCTCAACCTATCCAACAATACAGGACAGGCAGTTATAGATGCTGATGTTCATGCCCTGCTCTCCTGGCAGAGCATAACAATCCGAAGGGTGAGAATGAAGACAATGATTGATTAAACCTAAATTAGACAGTGAGTGAAAGTCAAGTGGATGCTTCTTGTGTTGGAGAGTGTTTCTAAATCTATTAATATTTGTAGTTAGCTTTTCGTTGTCAAAGGGATGTCCTTGGAATAGTCACTCTTAGGGTGCCTACAGACTTTTAGGGGAGGTGCTGTAACTCATGGTGCTTTACACTAAGCACCATAAGTTAGAGCACCCCTCCTCCTCAAACCCAACAGATGTTCACCTGTTGGATCATAGGGGCTTGAGCCTACCTGCATTGGCCTTGGCCAGCAGGAGTGGAAGCTCCATCATCCCCACAGGAGGCTGCTGATCTTCCCCTTTCCCTAACCCTCCCCCCACAAGCAGGCTCCAGCCATGGCAAAGCTGAGCCAGCAGCTGTGCACTGTCCCAATCAAGAGGCTCGAGTGGAAGGTGGGGAAACTGGGGGCCTCTCTTCCCCCACCATCAGCCTAAGACTTGATACCAGTAGCATGTTCTGCTCCCCACAGTAAAGCGTATCTGGTAGCTGCATACTGCTTCTGTTAAGAAGCCTGGTTGGAGAGTGAGAGAAGGGAGCCTGCACTGCCTCACGGTCTCCACCTAGCTATCCTAGACATTATACTGGGGGAAGTTGGACTAGGCCAATTAAGTAGTGGGGTCTCTTTCCCCACTCCATCCTTAGGCCTCTTGACAGGCCTCTTGACACAGCTGCCAGCTGGGTTTTCCCATGGCCAGAGATTTGTGGGGGAGGGCAGGAAGTAAAAGAGACCCCTCACCTAGCAGGCTCAGCCTGGCTCCCCACAATACCACAGCCAGGATAGGTGGGGGGGAGCCTGTAAGGTGATCGGGTTCCATTCCACCCTGCCCTGCCCCCCTTACCCCCACCTCTGGCCATGGCAAAGCCCAGCCAGCAGCTTCGTGCTGTCCCTTCTCCTCTCCCTCCCTCCCATGCTAGACAGGGAAGAGACTCTTTCGTCTCTGTAACAGCACCGGGGGTAGGGTGGGGCTGGTCTGGTCTAGTGCTTGCTGATACTAGCACCAGATCAGCCCCATGCATGCAAAATATTAACCCTCCAGGGAACCTAAACAAAAGTTCCCTAAAATGCTCTGCCCTAGAGCACCTTCAGCTTACAGCTGATGTGTCCAAGCAATGAGTGTCTCATGTAGACAGAGCCCCTATGTCCTCCCAAACCAGTCTCAGTCCTAAAAGCACTCTAAATTACTGTCTGCACATCTGGGTCCTGCTATTACAGACTGACAATCCTGGTCTTGACACTGGTTCTATGTCTCTGGCTGCTTTTCCTCTGTTGTTCAGACCTGTGTCCTGCTGTAGCTTTCCTGTGCTCTGCTACTCAGATCCATGTTTCCTGCTTCTTTTTGCTACTTCTTGTTTCCCAGGGTATGACTTACACTTTCACTCTTGGGTGGTGGGGGGGTGGGGGGCTGCAAAAAAATTGGGCTGTCCATCATGATGCTCTAATAAAATGCCCCAGGTTATGATTTCTGCCCCCCCCCCCACCCCAGTTCTGATTTTCAGATCTTACAAGGGGGTTCTTGTTTCTTATTGGAGGTCTCAGCCTCCCCCCACACCCTGAGCTCCCCTGTAATTCAAACCCAGCTAATGCTTCTTTTTTGCCTCCCTCTGCTGTCACACATTTATATTACAATTAACTTACACTGTACATATTATCTCCACTTTTAACTGTATGCATCCTCACATCCAACTGAAATTACACCACATAATCACTAAACCACTTGTGGGGTGGGTCTTTGCTCTCTTGGGGATCTACCTGAGAGTTTAGGAACAGGGCCCCCCACTGGCTCTGCTACTGGCTTTGGTGGGTTTTGGGCACTCTCAGGAGTACCCAGCTGTAGTCTTCTCCATACTTGTTCCCTCTCAATATCATCATCCCTGTCAGGCCATTGATTACGTCCTACATTTGGAAACTCCCTCTGACAGCACCCTATTGGGTCTATTTGGAACTGTATTCATAGATGCCAACTCCGTGGGTTCTCCAGGGCTCAAGTACCCACCAAAAAAATTAGCCAATACTCTGTATCTGACAGCCATGGCTGTTTTGCTTGCACATATTTTTTTAAGCACTTTACCAGAAGAACTAGTATGTTATTTCATCCTGACTCTGCAGTGTCTATAAAGATTGGGTGCTTCAGTGAGGCTTTTTGATGCTCTTAGCTAAAGCTGATTAAATCAGCTGTTAGATAAAAACACCACTCACTGCCTCTTTTGGGTATATGTGCAGCTCAGTATAGGAATGTGCTGAGTTTAAATAAAATGCTGGGTTTTTTGGTGGGGGGGTGGGCAGGGATTTTATGTCTGCAAGCACCCACAGGCAAAAATGAAAGTTGGTGCCTGCGGCTATATTGGTGTATGTTTGATTATGAACCTCCTGGCATCATTCTGGCTGTTGATGAGCAAGCCCTCTTAGCTCCCTTCTTGGGCTAGGGTCTCTGTCCTCTGAGCACACACAAGATTTCATCCTATTGCAGTGAATTACAGATGATTGCATGCTGGGCCTGCTTACCAGGTCATAAAGCACCTCAGAAAACATTTTGATGATGGTATAGGGGCCACTGAACCTTTTACATAGCTTTTGGCATTGTTTCTGCCTCCTGGTCTGGTTCTGTACCCACACCAATTCCCCAAGTTCATAAACCTGTCCAGTGACCCTAAGGTCATAGTACTCCTTTTGCCTTTGCATGGCTGCAGCCTGATGTTTCTTAACAGGTTGGCTAACTGAACGTAGGTATCCTTTGTAACATATTCAGAGGTGTTGTTAAAGCCCTCCAACACATTTATCCCAGGGATCCCATCCAGAGGTAGGCAGCTCTCCCATCCAAACAACACCAAAGATCGTATATACCTTGTGGAGGACTGCTCTGGTAGGCCATCATGACATAAGGCAGTACCTCATCCCACATCACCTGATTGTCTTTTATCAGAGGACAACATGTCCACCAAGATGTGATTGAACTATTCCATCAGCCTATCAGATTGCGGGTGGCAAGGTGTTGTGCAGGTTTTGTTGATCTTCAAGAGGTCACAGATGTGGTGGCATAGCTGAGATTCAAAATTTCTCCCCTTATCCATGTAGAGGAATCAAAGTACACCCTAGTAGCATACAAATCTTTTAGCAAAAACTTTTGTTACAGTATGAGCCTGGATATGCTTCCACCCTTTTGGAAAAACAGTCACCCACTACTAGGACATACTTGTCCCCACATGGTGTTATGAGTAAGGGACCCAAGCTATCCTTTTGAGGGGTCATCCAACTTGTATGGAGACCATGGGAGCCCTGGAATTGTTCCTCATTCCTTTTTGTGCACTGTATACCTCACTGAACCTACACCAGTTTCTGCCAGATTCTGTCCAGACCAACCAGAAACACCAGGACTGGTAAAAATATGTGCGACTTTCTCCATGCCCAAATGCCCCCCAGTACAAGAAGCAAGCAAAGCTTGAAAAATTGTTGGTATTTCTTTCTTGGGTACCACTACTTGAATGTTTTGAATGCTTTGTCAAACCTGTACACTCCATATTGTGGTCTACCAGGCTTCTTGTACTTCCCTCACTTGTTCAGGCTTCAGGCCATGATGACTTCATCTAACTCAAGTTTTCCAATTCCTCTACTGTCCATTGGAGGTTATCCCCCACTTCTCCCAGATATTCGTTCTGGTATGAGCTCAGTACCCTTATAGCAACTGACCTCTTTGATCCCAGGTCCATTTACAGGATGGCCACTCCTACCTTCAATGCCCTAATTACTGTGCCTTGCTAGGCAACCACAACCTGATTCTGGATGGGAAGGTAGGACTGTTTACATCACATTGGGTTGGCAGGCATGACAGTGCTGATGTGTTGATGTCAACTGTGGACCTGGGTGGATGCCCCAATCCCCACCTGGAACCTGTTGGCTGTGTCTACAATTGATGCTGGTGCCCACCAGGGCCTGCTTCTGACAATCTGGGCAGTTGGTAGAGTAAGTTGCAGATGGGACCACCTGGTTCCAGGTCAGGTATGGGAATCAGGGCATGGTACAACTCTAGGTGGTGGGGAGGAGACAGAGAGAGGAAGAGAGAGAACAAGGAGAAGGGCCACTTGTATGATTAAGGGCTTGCAGACCAAGCCCTACGAGGAGAGACTAGAGAACCTGGACCTTCTCAGCCGCCGCAAGAGAAGGTTGAGAGGCGACCTTGTGGCTGCCTATAAGTTCATCACGGGGGCACAGAAGGGAATTGGTGAGGTTTTATTCACCAAGGCGCCCTCAGGGGTTACAAGAAATAATGGCCACAAGCTAACAGAGAGCAGATTTAGACTAGACATTAGGAAGAACTTCTTCACAGTTCGAGTGGCCAAGGTCTGGAACAGGCTCCCAAGGGAGGTGGTGCTCTCCCCTACCCTGGGGGTCTTCAAGAGGAGGTTGGATATGCATCTAGCTGGGGTCATCTAGACCCAGCACTCTTTCCTGCCTATGCAGGGGGTCGGACTCAATGATCTATTGAGGTCCCTTCTGGCCCTAACATCTATGAATCTATGAATCTATAAGGATCAGGGCAAACCACAGCTCCAGAGAGGGAGGGAGGGAGACAGAGAGAGAGAGAGAGAGAGAGAGAGAGAGAGAGAGAGGGAGAGGTAGGATAGGGACAACTTACAGCTTTAGAGAGGGAAGAAGAGACAGAGAGAAAGAGAGAGAGAGACGGGGGGGGGGGTTGGATAGAGGCAAGGTACAGATCCAGAGAGGGAGAGGAAAAGGGAACGGGGATTGGGGCATGCTACAGCTCTAAGGAGGAATAGAGACAGAGAGAAAGAATGAGACACAGAGAGAGAGATGGCCCTTGATACCAAAACTCATTAAGTGGCCCTCCAGCTAAAATAATTGTCCACCCATGCTCTAGACATTAACCCAACCCTGCAGGACCACAGGGGGTTGGGCCTCCATACACTTCCTGAGTTGATCTACTTCTCCTTGGAGTTCCTTTACTATCTCCATCAGCATTTGCAACGCTAACAGTTTTGGGTTTGGAATGTGCACTACTGATTTTTCTTCCTTTCCATGTACATGTACCTGTGCCTCAATGTCTTGGGTACCTACAGCCCCCCGCTTTTTTACCAGCTCTATCTCAGTGGCTTGTTTAAAGGCCTCATCCAAATGGTGGGGCTTTCCTAGACAAAGTTGAACCTGCACCTCCCCAATGAAGGCATTGCTAACAAACTGGTCATGGGCCAACATGGCTTGTACCTCTAAGCCAACTTGGGGGAAGGCCTTGATGGCTAAGTGCATTAGGATCAGGCCAAATGCTTGTGACTACCCCATTGCCATCCTCTTATAGTTAAGGAAAACAGCACAGTCCCAAAAAGGATCTGTCCCAGGTTGCAGAGCATTCTTAAGAGCCCTTATCAAGTGCTGGTAGTCCTGCCTGGTTACATCACTGAGCCCACAGTAGGCCTCCCTTGCCCACCCCATGACTAACAGGGTCAGGAATTTTAGCTTGGTGGTCCTATCCCACCTGTTGAGGTCAGCTGCCATTTCAAACTGGTCATGACAATCATCCCAGTTCTGGTGGTCCCCACTAAAGTGTGCTGGGTGGACTATTGCCTGTAAGATACTAGGTGGGGATGGTGCCTCTCCCCCCACCCCCCCGCCCCCGCTGTGATGCTCATCATTTCTGGTCAAATGTCCACATAGCAACAACAGGTATACGTACCTACACAGCAGATTGCTCCATCCCTTATGGCCTGTGACCACCACTGCCACCAGTGTAATGAATCCCGCTACCGTATAACTGACAAAGGAAGCCAAAACAAGGTTTTTTTTATTTTATACCAAAAACTACCCTAGGACCCTGTTTGACAGGTCTGGCACTGTCAGTGTTGATCTGATGCTTTGTCAGGCCTGTACACCCCAGATTGTGGTGTCCCAGGCAGAATACATCTCCATATACCCCATATATTGGGGAATGAAGTCATGAGCTAACCCTCTGGGGAGGAATATTCAAACACAAATAAATACATATTAGCATAGAAGTATATATACTTAGGAACTATGTAACAGATAACAACCAGTAGCATTGTGGACTATGGTGTATTCACTTGGGGACCAGTAACTGATAGCACACCAGAGCACCATATTGCAGACACTCAATAACCCTGTGTCCTCCTAGACCTCTGGAGGTACCCCAAATAGGGTGGCTACTGATGCACCCTCAGAATACAGGACATCTCCTTGGTGAGGGGTGAGACCACCAGCCCCCTCAGCCAATCAGTGGTGAGAGGCAGGGCCACTACCTCCTTGATCAATCAGCAGCAAGGGGTGGGATCCACAAAAAGACCACAAAACGATTGCTATTCACTCCATGAAGCCCATACAGATGAATGCGTGGCACCCTGTGAAATGAAGGAGAACAAGTGCTAGGATCATCTGGATTATGTATTTTCCATGTAAATAATCTAATTATTGATGAGTTTTCTTAAACTCAGTGTTATCTTGGCTTCAGGTAAATGTGGTAATTGTATGCACAAATACAAACTGGGGAATGACTGGCTAGGCTACACTACTTCAGAGAAGGACCTGGGAGTACAGTAGCCATAACGTAAATATGAGCCAACAGGGTGCTCTTGTCAAAAAAGCCAACAGCATACTTGGTTGTGTTCATCGGTTTCACCTGCAAATAAAAGCAAGTAATTTTTGAACTTTACTGAGCACTGGTGTTGTCTCACCTGGAGAACTGTATCCATTTTTGGGCCCCACACTTTAAAAAGGATATGGCCAGATTGTGGAGACTTTAGCAGAAAGCAACAAAGATTATTAGAGGCCTGGAAAACATGGTTTATGAGACAAAGCTTAAAAACCAAGGGTTATTTCATTTGGAGAAGAGAAGACTATGCGGGGGATTGATAACAGTCTTTAAATATCTGACGGGCAATTCCATAAAGGATGGAAATGGGCTCTGTGGCCATAGGGGACAAGAGTCAGGGCAATGGCCTCAAACTGAAGTGAGGGGAAATTAGGTTGGAGATTAGTAGAAACTTTCTGACTCTAAGGGTGGTCAAGAATTGGAAGAGGCTACCTAGAGAAGTTGTGGAATCTCCATCCCTGGACATTTTCAACTACAGAGTGGACAAACACTTGGCTGGGGTGGTTTAGACAGGGATGATCCTGCCTTGAGTAGTGTGTTGGACTAGATGACCTTGTGAGGTCCCTTCCAGCTGTGTTTGACTATGATTATAAATTGCCTTTCAGCATAAGGATTATGAGGTCAGAGAGGAAGTGGTTAGGTGAAAAATGTGCTCCTACTAGTGTTTGTGTGCGTCTCTCTCTGATAATTATTTTTTTTCTGAAAGAGTTCATTCTGGTACACAGTTCCTGACTGGTTTCACCCACATAGTTTCCATGGGGTCATGTGGTACACCGAATGAGATGTACTACATTATTTTTTTCAGCAATTTTAGCACTAGGACACTGAAACTAAGTGGAAGAAGTTGTTAGTTCAATAGAAAATTATTTGTTGGCTGTGGAAAGACAGAGGAAGTCTTTATATATACATTAATTCAGGCTGGATAATCAGCCAGCTCTTAAATCAACTAGTCACATGACCTGAAGAAAACAGGTCCCTTTGACCAAATGAATCCCACTGTGCAATAAAGAAAAGTGTTATTGATTCGCATATCTCTTGACTGGGAAGATCATATAAAGAGTGAATGTTGTCATGATTTTAATGGAAAGGTTCGGCCTGTATTCTCACTCCCACACACCCACAAACACAATATAATACACAATTAAAACTCCATTTTCACTTGTATATAAACATAACATAAAATAAGGATTTTAAATGTTTGGAAGTAAGCTTTATAGTTCCGATACTGTGAATTAAAATAGCATAAAATTATCTAGCTCCATTGATTTCAATCGAGTTTTGCCAATCTATACCAGCTAAGAATTTGCCTGTGGTGACTGTTGTTTATGTATAGATGAAAAAATGCTGAGTATAAACTGTCAGGAAGAGCTTTAAGCAGACTATAATTTAATTATGGTGTTTGGTGTTAAGATATATAAGTAATTTCAGAATAAACAAAGCATAAAATGAAACTTGAATTTAAGTAAAATTGCCTGCTGTAAAAGATAAAGATTTTGATGTGACTCTTTAAACTCAGAAGCCAGACATTATAAATGACCCTTTAACAAAAAAAACCCAAAAAACTTCATGTAAGCTTATAGACCGCAGGTTTTATATTTTTATTTCTAGTCATTCCTAAATCTGCTTGAGTACCAGAAAAATGCAAACTATTCAAGTCTTCTTGAACCTTAAGATCAAGGTCACTAATAATTAAGTAGACAGTTATGTTAAGTTACATTTCTAGTCTGGATTCACAGTTGTCATTTCAGCACATATTGTATGAGAATGTGGAGATGCCTGCTATGGTTGCTATTTCCACCTGCTATCTAATAGCATGCTTGTCTTTATGAAAAACACATCAGATTTCAGAGCATAATCTACTCTGAAATGAAACCATAAAAACACCATACAGAAGCAGAGAGTGACCTAGCTATGGAAGATGCAGAGAAGGCTGAAATACTGAATGCAAGAGGCATGTATTTATTAGAGTGATATCTTTTATTGGACTATGTAGTTGGGATAAAGTTAGACAAGCTTTACAGTGCAAAACATTCTTCATCAGGACCTGTCTTGCATTGGAAAGCTTTTCTAACTTTATCCCAGCTCCACAGTTGTTCCATAAAAGATATCACCTTAAGAAATATTTGCCCCTCACATAATTTCTGGACCATTATGGCTAAAACACCACACTTGCATTACTGAAATATTGATTTTTTATTTCACTCTTCACAAACAGAGGCAGCCGCCAGATGATGAGTGCAGTTGCCAGCAAAGATGAGGAAGGTGGCAAACTGCCTAGAGTAGTAGAACATATTAGAGATTACTTAGAGAAGTCAGATGCTTTCAAGTCAGCACAGCTGACTACTGAAGGAATTGGCAAAGGTAATTTCACAGCCATTGGCTATCCTCTTTGAGAAGTCACAGAGGTCATGTGAGGTCTTAGATAACTGAAAAGGTAAATATAGTGGCCATGTTTAAGAAAAGGGAGAAGGAGGATCCAGGGAACTACAGATTAGTCAGTTTGACCTCAATACTTGGAGAGATCATGAAGTATATCTCCAAGGAATCTATTGTGAAGCACCTGGAGAAGAACAGGGTGAACAGAAAGAGCAGCATGAATTCATAAAGAGCAATTCGTGCCTGACCGATCTGATTTCCTTCTGTGATAAGGTGATGCATCCAAACACCTTTTGAATGAGTCCAAAGTAGGTGCTTGCACCACCTCGGGGGGGTGGGTCTGTTTCACATCCTGGACACTTAGACTGTAAAGAAGTTTTTCCTCATGTCCAGTCTAAATCGGCTTTCCAGAAGTTTGTGGCCGTTAGACCTAGTTACCCCTTGGGGACACCTGGTGAAAAACTATTCTCCCAGATCCTGGTGCACACTCCTCTTCAGCTCTTCAGGCTGAAGAGTCCCATGTCCCTCAGCCTCTCCTTCTGCTTACTGTCTTGGATTTTGATCAGGCGGATGGCTCTCCTTTGGACTCTCTCAAGCTTATCTATGTCCCTCCTGAAGTGGGGGCCCCAAAACTCACTAAGGCTGAGTAGAGCAGGAAGATGACATCCCTGGTTTGGTTGAGATGCATTGGTGGATGCATGGGACAGTTTGGTTTGGCAACGGCATTGCATTGGTGGCTCATGTTCATCTTGTGGTCAATCAAGACCCCCAAGTCTCTTTTGGTCATAGTGCTAGTGAGTGTAGCACTGCTGAGCCTATAAGTATGATGCTGGTTTTTCCTTCCAAGGTGGAGCACTCTGCACTTCTCTACATTAAATGCCATCAGGTTTTGGTCCCCTCACTTTGCAAGTCTGTCCAGGTCAGCCTCTTTCCTCAGCCTATCCTCCAGTGTCAAGGTCATGGTCAAGGCCATGGTCAAGGCCACAGTTCTCCAGCTTAGCCATGAGGAAATCATGGGAGACCAAGTCAAAAGACTTCCTGAAATCCAGGTATATGACATCAACCTAATCTCCCTTGTCCAGGCAATGCATCACCTGGTGATAGAAGGAGACGAGGTTGATCAGGCAGGACTTTCCAGCAACAAAGCCATGTTGGCTGGTACTCAGAAAGTTGCCTTCCATTAGCCTGTTGCTGATGGAACCCTTGATAATTTTCTCCAGGATCTTTCCAGGGATGGATGTCAGACTGATTAGTCTGTAATTCTTTGGGTCTTCCACCCTTCCTTTCTTGAAGACTGGGATTACATTAGCTCTTTTCCAGTCCTCCAGTACCTCTCCCGTGTGCCATGAGTACTTGTTATAGTTCAAGTATTAATATTAAGAATTTGTTTTAATCTTTAAAATTATTGGAGGCCTTTTGTTTAACATGTGAAAACATGTTTTCAAATATTCAGCAATAGAGCCACGTTATCCATATTATTTTATTAGCTCTTCAGTACACATTTCTTAATTACATCTTCCATTTCCTGACATTAAAAGACCCCAAAACATATTTCTTTTGTGAAAGCTATGAGAAGCTAAATTTTCATTGATTTCATAGACATTTGGGCTGGAAGGGACCCCGGAGGATCATTGAGTCCAGCCCCCTTCCCCAGGGGCAGGAAGTCAGAAGGGATCATAGGATCCCAGCAAGATAAACATCCAAATGTGTCTTGAAGGTGTTCAAAGTGGGTGCTTGAACCACCTCCGGTGGCAGTCTATTCCAAACCTTGGGGGCTTGGACAGTGAAGAAGTTCTTTCTTATGTCCAGCCTGAATTAGTCGCGGTGGAATTTGTGACTGTTCGATCTTGTCATCCCTTGGGGCACTCTGGTGAACAGATGTTTCCCCAGATCCTGATGATCACCCCTGATAAACTTATAGGTGGCCACCAGATCACCCATGAGTCTGCACTTTTGCAGGCTGAAGTGTTCCATGGCTCTCAGCCTCTCATCATAAGGTCTGTTCTCCTGACCTCTGATCATGCGCATGGCTCACCTCTGCACCCTCTCAAGCTTCTCCACATCCTTTTTGAATTGTGGAGCCCAAAACTGGATGCAGTACTCCAGCTGTGGCATCACCAAGGCCGAGTACAATGGGAGAATGACGTCCCGGGATTTGCTTGAGAAGCATCTATGGATGCAAGGCAGCGTTTTTCTCGCTTTACTAGCTGCAGCATCACACTGAAGGCTCATGTTCATCTTCTGGTCAATCATGACCCCCAAGTCCCTTTCATCTGTAGTGCTAGCCAGCGTAGCACTGCTGAGCCTATAAGCATGCTGCAGGTTTTTCCTCCCAAGGTAGAGAACCTTGCATTTTTCAGTGTTGAACACCATCAGGTTCTTGTCTGCCCATTTCATGAGCCTGTCAAGATCTTCCTGGATCACCCTTCTGTCCTCAGGTGTGGATGCTTTACCCCAGAGTTTGGTGTCATCGGCAAACTTGGCCAGTCCACTTCTGACACCAATGTCCACATCATTGATGAAGATGTTAAATAGTATAGGCCCTAGGAGAGAGCCTTGAGGGACCACATTGGTGATCGCGCACCAAGATGATTGGCTCCCATCGACCACCACCCTCCGTGAAGTCCTACCGTGAAGCCAATACCCCAGCCAGCAGATCGTGGTGAAATCAAGGCCACAGTTGGCCAGTTTAGCCAAGAGGGATCATGGGATACCAGATCGAAGGCTTTTTTAAAGTCAAGATATATGTTGATCTCTTCCCCCTTGTCCAGGGGATAAGTCACCTGGTCATAAAAGGAAATGAGATTGGTCAAGCAAGACCTACCCACAATGCAATGACCTTCCACATATCATTGTACCTCTATTTAATTATATACGAAATTAATATACAGGATAGTAACAAAAAAAGGTAAATACAGGGCTCTGTGATAAAGCAGAGGACAATGAATAAAAAATACAAAGATCCTATTTCTGTTTTTGCCATGGATACTAAATTCAACTTTTGGCAGGGTATTTACACTAAAATTTAAAAAAAAATAGGAGCCTATATTTAGTTTCCAAGGAGGAAGGGAAGATTGGATTAAAAAAAGTAAAGATTTAAGATAATTTAATGGTCCTTCTACCCCAGTACTGAATGTGAGACATCCAAGGAGCAACCAGCTGGCCCCAGAGCCATGGAAAAGCAGGTAAGATTAGAGATCCTTTTTTTTTTTTAAATGGCTATCTACCCCAGATGTGGAAAGCCCAATCAGGCCAATGATTGACACATCTGGTGTGGAAGTGATGGGTCACATGACCGAGGGGAGAATGGCTACAAGCCTTATAAGACCAGGACCATGGCTGAGGCCTTGGAGGAGCTCTGACCTGCCAGGGAAGAGGAGTACCACACTACAGGGAGCTGAAAAGGAAGCCCAGCAGCACCAGGCTTCAAAACTAAGGGGTTTTTTGTTTATATGTTTGTTTGTTGCCATCAGGATGATATAGACCCAGATAGGGGTAGTATTTTATTTTGAAAGCAGTTTTGCTTATATCAGTGTTTAATTTTGAGACAGAAAGACTGGGTTATGGCTACAGAGGAGGAGCACATCACAGATGGGGTGTCTGTGAGGCACACCCCACTAATCTTCTTCTTGTGTCTCTACACCACATTTGACCATTTTAATATACATGCTTGTTCTTGTTTATTGTACTTTGTGAGGTCTTACATTGTACATGTGCCTTCAAGCAGTGGGCACTGCAGCAGGTATTGCATAGTCTTAGGCTCTGTGCTTCAGCTATAGGTGTTTGAATCAATGGTATAGCCCCACTTCTTCATTAGTTCCTTGGAAAGTCTGACTCCTGTACATAGGCAGTTGAGACATATCCACCTTTGCCATGGGTCATCAGTCCCTGGTGGCAAGGGCTCAAATGCTGAAATGTGCATGTTTCTGCTGTCAGGTATTTTCTTCAGCCTCTTGTTCCACATCTGTAATCAGGTCTCCTTCAGTGTAGCATCAAGAGGTTGGGTGCTTGTGAGGAAGCTCCTGCATGACTTCAAACATTTGTGTGCTGCAGGATAGTCATACAATAGGTGTCTCACATCTTTAGTTTGTCTTGATCATTCTATCCTGCTGGCCACTACTCTTCTAATGTCAGGCATAGAGATGCCAGCCAGAAGTTACACACTATTTATGCTGGAAGGTTTCAAACATGCTTTGTTGCATTGGCATCTATCATTCTGAATGGGGTCAAGGCACTTAGCATGTATGGATCTCTCCCATACAGGGCAGACATACTCTGCAGAGGATAAGCTGAGAGAGATAGCAGTGGTTTGTATGTTTGAATGACTGACTCCCCATTTCAAATTGGGTGAACTTGTATAGAATGTTGTTCCAAGTGCTCACCTTTGCTTTTGTCTTCATAATATGTTCTTTGGGTTAGAGGGCTCAATCGAGGGTGACTCCAAGGTAAACTGCATTTGGACAGTGGGGTCCCAAACCATGTAATGTTGAGCTGGTGGTTGTCCTCATGGCTTTTCAGATGAAAGGCACATACTTGTGTTTTCTCTGGGTTGGCACGTAATTGCTTTTCAATGTAGTATGGGTTTGGGCCAATTAGTGCCTCACTTAAGGATTTTTCAACATGGCCAAAGCCAGTGTTTTGGGCTGTTATGCACAGGTTGTCTGCACAGATGAAACGTTTTGTTTCCAAATTGATTGGCAGGTCATTCGTATAAATGTTATATAACAGCAGTGCAAATACACTTCCTTGGGGGAAGCCATTAATCTGTCACCTCCATCTGCTTTGCTTCCCATCCAGTTTGACAAAAAAAAAGGCTGTTTTCAAGCAGGGTTCATATCAGCTCTGCAAGGCATAGATCTTTTGTCATTCCCAGGGTACTGTGGAGGAGTCACTGGTGGTTGACTGTATCGTAGGTGGCTGTTAGGTCAACTAACATGGGTCTGATGATTTGGCCTCTTTTAAAACCTTCTTCAATGTGTTGAATTAGATTAAACAGCTGATTCATTGTTGATTTTCCAGGGTGAAAGCCACTCTGTTCAGGAATTAGGTGTTTATCCATGTATGGGGCAAGCCAGGTCAGTATTAGTTGTTTATACAATCTGTACATATGGCATAGCAGAGAGATACATCTGAAGCTCTTTGGGTCAGATGGATGTTTCCCTGGCTTTAGAAGTGCCAGTATCTGAGCATGTCAACATATCTTTGTAATTTTTTGACTGTGCATGAGTTGTATGGGCAAAGGAGTCATTCTCAAGTCTCAGACCCAAATTGCTTGATTTATTTGGTCAGTATGTCTTCAGGGCCAGCTGCTTTAACTGTCTTCAATGCATTAATACCAGCATTCAGCTCCATAATTGAGAAGGGGCTTGTAAAACCCAAGTCTTTGGAGTACCTGTACCTTTCCAGTCTGAGTTTTTTTTGTTTGGTTTTTGTTTGGGGACTTTTTCTATTCAGAAGAATCTGGTGAGTATTTGGTTAGTGGTAAAATTATGAAGTTGATATACCTTTTGTGAGTTGTTGCTTAGTTTACTTATTATCACACATGGCTTTTTATTATTATGTGTTGTATCAGTTGACTCAATCAGAGTCTGCCAGGATTTCCTGTATTCTTCTGTGATGGATAACATAAGCTCCTCACCCATAGTGATGGTGCTTGTGGAAAAAGGTTTTAGTTCATACTGTCACCTGCAGTTTTTGTATAGGCCAGTGCTTTGCAGAGCAATTCCTAGAATGTAATTCATACAGCAGACCCACAGGGTGTTCTTCCTTGTAGATTTCTGTACAGCTTTCATGAATTGGTCATAGTTCTCAGACAAAGCTTTCATAGTTTTGACTGTGGCATCAAGGTATTCTGAAAAACTTTTCTAGTTTGCCTTTTTAGGGTTGAATTGTTGATGAAATGGCACTATTATTGGTGTTACTGTGGCTTTGAGCTGAATGACAATTGGTCAATGTTGGGAATGTGGGATAGGGTCTAATACAATTGTATTACTTAGCTCAGACATGGTGTTGCTGGTGAATATAAGGTCTGGGTTGTATACTCATTTCCAGCAGCTGCTGTTGAATGATTTAGGTAGCTTTGGGTCACAGATCAAACTCAACTGATGTGCATCTTTATTGGTCTTGTTCTAGCCCTATTGCATTCTGTGGCTGTTAAAGTTGCTAGTGATCACCCATTGTTTATTCTGTGTATCCCTGGTGTATCTGTAAATGCGAAATTTATGTTATGTGGTTTGTAGACTGCAGTGGTTATGACTCTATTGAGTTCGATGGTCAGGACTTCAATGTTGTTTTCTTCAGTCTTTTCTGTAGAAATTATGACCATTCCAGTTTTAACAAATATTGCACTTCCAAACTGCTTGTGTGGTCTTTCAATCACCATAGTCATTCCAGGTATTGAAGGACAGTTATTACAAGGCCCTCAATGCATCTCTTGTAAGCCATAGAAATTGCACCACAATTTTGACCCTGCTATTAGAGACTGGAGATCAACCCTAGTGGAGAAGGCTAGAGGCCAGGAGCTGAGATCTCAAATAGTGGACCAGGGCTGAGGGCTCAGCAAGAGAAAAAGGGGGCCAAGGCTGGGATGGCTGAAACCCTGACAGATTCTTGGAGGCTTGAGGATGTACTCCTTTAAGAGGGAATGAAATCCTGGAAGTGAGGCAGAGCTGGAGAGAGCAAGCCAGCAGGTCGAACCCCAAGGGGCACTGGTGCTGGGGTGGCAGACCCACAACCAGGTTACAGATAACAGGACCTATGATGAAAATCAATGGAATCAGGAATACAAATTACTTAGGGTCTATTGCTCAATGGTATTGCAGAAAGGCATTTGCTGGGATTTTCAGTAATATTTAACCGGTGTATATACTTTCCCATCAATGGGAAATCAGTGAGTGTTGCTAGGCACCTTATCTTTAAAGCACTTTGGAAACTTCTGTGCATCCTTAGGTACTTATAGATAATTTTTAAATCTCACCCAGAAGTACTTTTGAAAATCCCACCCCTAAATCCTTGTGATTTATTTTATTAGACTAATATGCTGCCCTCCCCAGGGAAAGCTCAGGGTGGTTTATAATAAAAACAAGAACATTTATCAAAATAGATAAACTACTAAAATAGAATAGCATGTAATAAACAGCAAATTCCCGAAACAGTGCTCCAAAAGTGAGCCCCTCTTGCTAAAAGTCTACCCAAATAAAAAGGTCTTGTATTGCTTCCTGAAGTTATCCAGACTCAGGGACGGGATGTTAGGAGGAGGGAGTTCTAGAGCTGAGGCACAACTGCTGTGAATGTGGGCACCACATGAACTTTGTGCACACATAGTACATGCAGTGAGTTGTTCTGAGCTGACCTTAGGCATTGCAATGGAACATAAGGCAGAAGGTGCCACACATTTGTAGGACCCAGACTGCTTAGGGCTTTATAGATCAAAGCCAGGACCCTGAATTGTGCCCAGAAGGAAAGTCTTCCTTCTGTAATCCACTGCAGCCTAGGGAGCACAAGAATACCATACTGGTATTGAACCACTATCAGAAGGCAGGTAGCCACATTCTGAACCAGCTGCAGACAGTTCTCAAAGGCACCCCCATATTGAGCACAACTTATTTAAAAAACATGTTGAGTGCCATGAAGTTTGCAGGCACTCTTGTGGAGTTGTACACATTTTTGAGTTTTTGCTTCACTGGCTGAATCATACTACCAAAAGAAATGTTGTTAGTTTAGTGAATAAATAAACCAGGTTAAACAAAGTATTTTAATTTTTTGTTTGTTTGTTTTCTCTCCCAGTAAAACAATCTGGCAGAAATTTAGGGACAAAATAGTTATTTGGAATCTGCAGATTTTCTTAAAGAAAATATTCAATCACAAATTCACTTAACAGTTTAATATTCCATACTTCTGACAATTAGGCCAGTTGCAGAGGAGCTTACATTCCATCTCCTGCTTTTGAAATTCTTGGGCTTATGACTCATTTCTCAAGGGGATTCCGATCTAGTTTTTATTTGTTTGCAAGAAGATTTATCTAACTAAGTTTTACATGTGTTAATTTTATGCCTTTCACATGTGAACAGCAGACACCATCACCTTTACACACAGACAATTTCATAGGCAGACAAGGTTCTGCCTATGTCCTTAAACCAACACAGCTACAACCTATACACCTCAGAGAATTTCATGATGCTCATGACATTTTTAGCACAAATGACCCCTCCAAACAGAGCTGATGTTTTGTAAATGTAACTTTAAATTGTAATTTGTGTCATATGTAAGACTAGTAAACTGTTTAGTATGTGATACTCAAATCAACAGAGCAAGATGCAGAGCCTTATCTAACCTGCTACAATACCAACACCATGACAAGGACACCAAATCCCCCTTGTTGTCACCTACAGCCCACAGCCTGAATATCTTGGACACATCATTAATGACTTCCAAACCCTCCTGCAAAATAATGAACATCTTAAGGTAGCCATGGGAGACAGACCTGTCCTGACTTATACATAGCACTGCCCCTCCACAGACTCCCCCTACATCTTAAATCATATGTCTCCTGCAACAGGCTACCTAACTTCTATTCTCATCAAGGCACCAGGGCTCACAACAAATCCAGATGCCAGCTTTGCCTCTATCAACACAGGCCACATCATCACGGATCAAATAACATACATTATAATATCCAAGGTTCATTTTCCTGCTCTTCTACCAATGTCATATGTACCACAATCTGCTCACAGTGTTTCTATGCTGTGTACATTAGACACTGGGGTGACCCTATGTGACATGATGAATGTACCTCAATTTGACAGAGCAGAAATACAAAAAGGCTGTGGCCAAACACTTTAGCCTCCTTGTACATCCCATCGCTGACTTCCAAATAGCTATTCTTAACAGAATTTTAAAAATTGACTTGAATGCAAAATTCCAGAACAAGAAATAATCTTCAAAGTAGATCACATTAAGTATGGCCTAACAGGGACTATGCATTCTTATCCCATTATCTGAATTAGCTTTTATGACCCCTATTTCCCTATGGGTTTATTCTTTGCTGTTTCCTTCAACCCACTCTGCTTCTCTGAGCACTCCCCTCTCTTCTTCCTTTTCTGCTTTCCTGCTTTCCCATCTTTTGAACTTAAATAATTCCTTCTGTTTGAATGCTTGCTCCCTGAATATGCTTTCACAGTATCTGATGAAGTGAACTATTGCTCATGAAAGCTCTTGCATCTCTGGTTCAGTTTGTCTACAGAGTCTGCCTGACTTCAGATTAACATGGCTAACTCCCTCTCTCTGCTCAATTAAAATGTGAAAATGGTATATTAAATAAGTGTTAACACATTAATATTAAAAGACACAAGTGATGAAGTTTATTCCTATAAATAGCATCCAAATTATATGCTAATACTGAATTACAGTATAAACGTTAATACAAATCAGGCTTACCCTCTTAACCTTCCATAAGTATAAACTTGAGGAGGACAACTTAGATATTTCCATTGAAAATTCTGTTCCTAACAAACACATATTTTAAAGGGTTTCTTGGTTGCCAACAATTATGTTCATCTGTTAGGCTGGCAATTTGCTCAATCACAGTTTGCTTGGATCTTTTCATTAAGGCCACCAGCGCCAATCAAATATGAAGCCTTTTGAGCAGTTAACACAAATATATTAGGAAAGTACTGGATGTATTAAGGAAATGTTGGTTAATAGCCTTCTGTGTGGGGACACTCTAATATCAGGGGGGAAGTGTTATGCATTCGTTTGAAGAAATAAGCAAACACTTAAAGGGGCATGATTAGTCAACAGTACTGTTAAGGCTATTGCCTATGGGACAAATATGGGGAATAATGATGCTAATTTATATTTGTGTTACATCTTTCTACCAAAAAGCTCCCAAAGCATTTACTGAGGAAGCATATATGTTATAGATAAATGGTTACACAGAGCCACTTTACAGCGCAATGTAACAGTGATTCTGGATCAACAATATAATACCATAAAATAAACAGATAACTTTTGCCCATAGTTTCTCTGAATGGGAATAGTTTTACTTACTATAAAGTCATAGACCAAAAGAACGCATCTACACATCACCCTATATCACCATAGCAATGTGCTTCATTGCCATACAGCACACTATGGTGATGTAGTAATCCTGTGGGTCCACACGTGATCGGCAGCTACTTAACCATAGCAGCGCACTCCGGCCCCCCCACCATTTTAGTGTGCTGCTACAGCAAAGTAGTGGTGAAAACTAACTGCGCTGCGCACACAGAGCAGTATAGGCAGTTGCTGTGCCATGCTTTAGTACTTCTGAAAGGAAGTACTAAAGCATGGCGCAGTAACAATGTTGGTGTAGGGTGACAGGTAGACAAACCCAAAGAGGCACAAAATACTCTGGTTCCTGTTAAGAACAAAGACACAAAGTTCTATGAGTTCTAGGAAACCCCAGCCAATGGTGTTGCAAATATATATATCTTGTCCTGAAGAAGGATTATCAAAATTCTTCAGTTAGCAGAACTTTTCTAGATATCCCTCCCACAAAGCTTGGAAATGAAAGAAATTAACTGGTTCTCTTCCTATCAAGGGATTAAACTATGTGGTCATTTTTTAAAATGTTTTCCCTTGCAAACAGAGCTTTTTTATTTGTAGTGCATGTACCATATTTATTTGATCCAAGATGAGGCTTTTATCCCCATTCTATGTTGTGGGGAAATCCCTTGTCTTAGATTTGAGTATGGCCCAGGGCAGGCTGTGGCTGCAGCTCTCGCTCTGGCCTTGACCCAGGGGGAGACCACACAGTGCAGAGATGGGTGAACATTGGAAATATCACATACTGCAAGGTGAGGGGAGTGCTGGGGAGATTGCAAGATGCACAGGAAAAGCCTGGGAGAGATCATGTGGATGGAAGAAGGGAGTATGGGGGATTAAGGGATGGGTTGCATGGGGGGTGGAGATCAACACCAGGGGAGCTTCTATGGCTCTAGATTTTGTTCTAACCTGATCTAGGGCTAAGGCTGGGGCCAGATCAGAGTCCAGGGCTAGAGCTGCCTGTCCTGGATTGGAACCATTTTGTGCTCTATGTCCTGGGCCAGAGCAGGAGACAGAGCCATTAAACAGAGTAAAGAATGAAGGGCAGGTGGCAGCGAAGGCAAGTAGCCAGCAGGGCAGAAAATGGTGGGGGGGGAGAGAAGTGACCCAGGTTGCAGGCACGGGGGGGACATGACAGGGGAAACGGGCAGCTGAGAGCAGTAGCTGAGAGGGTGCAGTCACTAAGGGGCGCAAATTGTTGGGGGACAGGCTGCCTGTGTCACACCACTCCTTTTACTGCTGCTTGTTCCCTGCCACTGCTTTCCTCACTAAAGTGGTAGGGGTAGGGTGACCATAGGTCCTGTCTTATACCAGTGTATCTTGTTTTTAAAGCCTTTGTACCCTGTCCATTCCTGAACCAGAAAAGAACAGCAAAAAGTCCTGTTTTTTCAGTTCACTGGTGGAAATATATGTCAATCATTTATCCTCATGATTCTATTGGCTGTGCCTAGGAGTACAGCAGTGCACAGCCAGGAGGAGAGGGATTCCAGGCCAGCAAGGAGGGAGGAAGGAAGGGAGGTAGTAGCCCTGCCCCTTGCTATTTATTGGCCAAGGGGCCTTGTGGCTTCACCCCTCACTGCCAATTGGCCATGTGGGGGTGAAAATTAAAGAGAATTCTCCAACAACTAGATTCTATACATGGAAAATGATAACAATTTTCTAGTTTGCCATTTATAGAATCCCACTGTTTGTAGGATTCCTTTTTTTCACTTCAAGTCATTGAAGAGTTTGATGTCTAGCAAGGCTGATCCCTTCTTGCACTTCCCTTTCTTATGTCATATTAAGATAGTTTGCTACTGCTCCCTTAAAAAGGTCTCCTTAAACAAAGACTACTCTGATGCAATCCTTTTCCCATTAGAAATGCCTCCCAGAGAATGCTTGAGTTTGTTGAAGTCTGACTTTCTGGAGTCCAGTGTCTTTATTCTGCTCCTTTCCTTCCTTCTCTCTTTAGGATCTTGAACTCTATTATTTCATGGTTGCTGTAACCCAAGTTACCTCTTACCTTCACATTCTCAAACAATTCCTTTTTTTATTGTGAACAGCTGGTCAAGAAGGCTGCCTGTACATGTGTTCAGGGGGGAGGGGAGGTTTTCATTAGAATGGTTCCTGGAGAGCTGCTCTAATTAAAACACTTCACTGTCATGTGTATTATGACCCTACACATAGCATATTTAAAAATGGTTGTGGGATGCTTTATCTAACCCTTATTGGACAAGGTTTATATAAAGCACCCCATGGCCATTTTAAAAACACATGAGGGCTTATACATGTGATGGTTAGGCCACGCTGGAACATTCTAATTAGAATGCAGAGCAGACTTGATGAATCAAGACTGTGGGCACATGGCAATGCTCCAGCACCCTCCTGTGTCTCATGTAATCAGCATTCCCTCACTTAAAACTGGTGGTAGGGGCACCTGAACTAAAGCTCATCATATATCCCGGTCCTCCTCTGCAATGGCCAGCTCTCCGCTGCCTCCTCTGCCTGGGGCCCCAAGTGCCCCCTAGTGTTAACACACACAGCCATGGAAGTGCATGTTTGTGCATTTTGCGTATCTGTGTGTAAACCCATAGTGTTGTATGTAGAGTTTGTGTGTGTGTGTGTAGTTTTGTGTCATGAAAATCAGGTCCTGAAATTTAGAAGTTTCCTTTAGTTGATTAAAAAAGGCCTTGTCCACTTCTCCCTTCTAGTTTGGTGGCCTATAGCAGACACCCACCTTGACATTGCTGTTGCTGATCTCCCCTCTGACATTTATCCAGAGGCTTTCAAAAGGCCTACCTTCCACTTTGTACTGCACCTCCAAATACACGGACATCTCCTTTATATGTAGTGTAATACCTCCTCCTTTTTTCCCTTGCCTATCCTTAATGAACAAGTTATACCCATGCTATTATGGCAGATAGGTCAGAAGTGTAACAAGAGATGGAAAACTGCAGCACCAGCCCTGGGTATCCACAGATTCACAGAAGTTTAGGGCTGGAAGGGACCTCATGAGATCATTGGATCCAGCCCCCCCTGCTCTAAGCAGGAAAGACTACTGGGGTCAAATAACCCTAGCAAGGTGTGCATCCAGTCTCCTTTTGAAGATAAGATTTCCACTTAGAAAGGGAACAAGAATGGTAGCCATCACTACTACCAACCTGGTACCAACCCCCACCCTTGCTGCTACTGCCTCCCACGGTGCAGACCTTGTTTCTTATGCCCGTGCATAAGTTGTCAAACACCTACAAATAAGTCATGCAGAGAGAGAGGCAATGGAAGCAGACACAGAAGCCATGGAAAATAGGAAATTCTGTGGCTAATATATAAAAATATATATCATAATAGGGAACAAAAATAGCTTTTGTCAGTAAAGGCATTTCATTTTCTGGTTTTCCTTTTTGCCTCAATTTAGCCTAGAGGAAAAGACAACTTATTTGATATAAAAACTTAAGGGAAATTGGTTTTAAGTCAGTTTTCTTCTCTGAAACTGTGTTTTGATGATATCTGAAGGGGAATATATCTAGGTGTATATTGGACTAATCTGAAAATGCTTATCAGATTAATCCAATCTGAGCATATCATAACATTGGTTTAGTTTTTGCTACTATTTATAGGGGAGAGGGGGTTATTTTAGAATGGTTTAACCAGGCAAATCTCACTGAATATTTGGTCTTCTTTATGAGCTAGTACTAAGAATTCCAGACACCATTATATCAGTTATAAAAATCAATTATCAGGCATACTAAATAATTCTTCAGATTAATACATTCCTTTTATTTTGTTAGACAAACACAGCCTCCCTATTGCTGGAAATTTTTCCATTACTAATTCTGACCTAGGTAACTCTTCAGCAAAACATTTCTTTAGTCCTGCAAAGCGTTTCTTTAGTTTACACTCAAAAACATTTTTTTTTAACTTTATTATGTAGGAGACAGAAAAATCTAGCACAGTTTATCCATCATAGTTAATTATAGCAGTGGCAGCCAGTACTTCAAATACTCTCATACTGTGGGTGCATCTAGACATCTGCTTTACTGTGGAGTTGACTACTTACCTCCACAGTAAAGCATCACTGTCTACATGTGCACTTGTATTAGGGTGCAGTAAATTAACTAGCTCCTCCATAGGATAGTACTGTCCCTGTCTCCTGCTCCTATAGAGGAGTAATTATGAGTGCTGAAAAGTACATGTAGACAGTGACAGGGGTCTGGCTGGGGCACAAGGGTGCTAAAGTACAGGGACTGCCTACCACCTAGCCACACACTTTAGCAGCCTTGTGCCCTAGCCAGCCTCTCTACTGCTCAACACCATCACCTGGAATCCAGGGCTAACCTACTACACCCTCTCCCAGCCCAGGACTGCTCCACCCAGCTCAAATTGCTTCAGTCCCAGGTACATGTGCAGATGCTATTCCCAGGAGCAGCTAACTCTGGCACAAACTGCACTGGAGTTTATCATGTTGCCTTAATGGCACGTGTAGACGCACCCTATAGGTTGTGAAATAATAGGGTCAATAAAGATATCTAGCCTAGTGTTAAAATCTCAATAAACATATTTTTCTCCACATAAAGGCTTCCAACATCATGAACTAATCTATAGTCCTATATTGTTTTTCCTCTCATGTTTTCCATACCTGTATTCTGTGATTTGTTCATTGTTCTTAATAATAATTGCTAATAATATGTTATAGCTTTGCATTTAAGAATAGATCCCCAAAACATCATGTTGGTCAAAATTCAGGAACTATACCAAGTAGTTCAAAGATTGACTAGCTAAACTAAATTTAAGATAGACAAAGAATTTGTAGTTCTGAATCAAGGCCTAGGAGTGGAGACAAGTTTTTTTCCAAGAGAAAGCAGGCCATTAAGGGCATAAATCTTTGACTAGACACACATTGGAGATATAGTACATCATAGACATTACTTTATTCCATGTAACAGCTGGGAAATGACTACAGTCTTCATATAGACTTCAGCAAGAATGGTCCAAGCTCCTAAAGAACAATCAAGGATGCTCCTTATAGCTCTGGCCTTTATTATTGCATTGAATGGGCACAAGACTAAACCACTGAGGAAAGAAGCTTCTGACACATTCATTTTTACAAAAGGGACCCTAATATTTTATTTGTTAACTATCCCTAAATGTTCAGCACACTTTTCCAGATTACTGTATTTTCTCACATACAAAATTCACCTTTCTCCCCCAGTATCAGCTGCCTCCCTCCACCGAGAATAGTGGTTTATACTTTAAGGCAGGAAGCTTTTTTCTTCACTGTAAAATAAGAAATCCTGGAGACACTGTACATGTCATGAAGCTGCCAAGATGGCTACCACAATTGCAGACCCCTGTGTTAACCCTCTCACAGATGTATTATTGGCTGAACACTGTAGTGGGTGCTTGAGGTAATATCTTGATGAGGCTTGTGATGTGGAAACATTTCATGTATAGGAACTTATATAAAGAACTACTTACAATAAATAACTAAGCCCAGTTCTGGGCACTGCACTTTAAGAAGGATGTGACCTGCCTTGAGAGGGTTCAGAAGAGGGCCACCCATTTGGTTGGAAGGCAAAAGGGCAGGCCCTATGAGGAGAGGCTGAAGGGCCTGAACCTGTTCAGCCTCAGCAAGCGGAGGCTGAGGAGGGATTTGGTGGCTGCCTACAAACTCGTTAGGGGAGATCAGCAGCAAATAGGAAGAGCCCTATTCTCCCCAGCAGCACCTGGGGCGATGAGGAACAGTGGCCAGAAGCTGCTAGAGAATAGGTTCAGGTTAGAGATTAGGAGGCAGTATTTCACTGTCAGGGTAGCTTGGATCTGGAACCAACTTCCTAGGGAAATGGTTCTTGCTCCTACCTTGGGTAAATTCAAAAAGAGGTTGGATGAACACCTGTCTGGAGTCATGTGATCCCAGCATGTGCTCCAACCAGTGGTAGGGGGTTAGACTAGATGATTTATTTAGGTCCCTTCTGACCCTTAACTACTATGAAACTATGAAGCCTTGCTACTGCCCTTGCAAGACTCTAGGGCATGAGTGGGCAATTATTTCAGCTGGCAGGCTGCTTAATGAGACTTGGTGAGCTATTGAGGGCCACACACATAAAATCTTTCAGAAGATATCATTTTAACACATTATAGGTAAAAAAAAAAAAATCATACGTTAAAAATCAAGCATTTACTATAACATATTTAATTTTTATTTAAAAATATGTTTGTCTTGATTTATGGTTTCTGAATAGTGTATATAGAAGAAATTGTATAATAGCTCAAAATAAAGTCTTAGTCTTATATATTGCATGTTGGGGGGTGTTTTTGTGTGGAGGGGTATGGGGAAGTGAGAGATGAGGGATAGGTGTGGGGGGGCATGTGGGTATGTGGGGGGGCAGGATGTATATGAGGATGGCACATGCACTAAGTCCCATGAGCTGACTGGGCTGGAGGGAGGGAGGCAAGGGCAGGGGACACACACAGTAGAGCTTGCCCAGGTGGTATGATGCAGGTGCAGCTGTAGATGTGATCTGCTCCCCCACCTGGCCTGTGGATACTCCCACAATGCTCTGCATGGAGCCAACCCCCACCCACTCCCACTCAGGACAGCCTGCACTGCACTGCTGCCTGCACCCACCCTGCACCCAGCAATGACTTGGCCCCAGCCCTGGCCCTACCCAGAATGCACAACTTCCTGGAAGGGCTGTCATCCACTCATTCAGCTGCCTGCAGGTGGCTTCTCATTGCATCAGGTGGCCAAGTGGGTGGAAGACAGCTGGGACCTGGAGTAGGAGCCCCACATCCTAGGGCAAGAGACACCAGTATACAGCTCCCCCCCCGCCCCAACCTGGCCCACTTCCACATGATACCTGCTGCCCAGAGTGATGCAGCAGGGGCAGGAGGAAGAGGAGCTGCTGGAGGCAGGAGGAGCTGAGGCACCTGGGCACCTCCATCAGTGACATTAGCAGCCCTCCTGGTTCCAGGGCTGCCTGCAGGCATGTGGTGGGTGCAGGCCAGACTCCAGTGTGGACTGCCCCAGGCAGGGCTGAGTCCCATGTGGGCCAGATACAATCAATTAGCAAGCCAGATCTGGCCCATGGTCCATATTTTGCCCACTCCTGGTCTGGGGCCTAAACTTGTGTGCAGAGAATAAGTCTTCCTGGAAACATTATTGAGAAAGTGTGGCCTCCCAGGAGAGTGCTTGGGTGAGTCAGCTGGCACCAGGAACTTCCTGGTGATGCACTTCCTGGATAGTCTATGTTCCCAGGAAGACTATATCACACAGCTTGCCATTACTCTTGAAAAATCTTTGTTTCTACATTCTGCCTTCCAAAATCAAGGTGCAGGTTGTAGCCACGTTGCTCTCAGGACATAGGCAGACAAGGTTCCTTGGGTGAATATGATATCTTTTATTAGACCAACTTAAATAGTTGGAAAAAAATGTATAGCAAGCTTTCGAGATTTGTGTAAGTTTCCTTTGAGGATCAGGACTGAGAGATTGGAGAGAGAGTGGTTTTCTTGTGAGAAATGTGCCCCCACAGGTAATTTCTGTTTTTGATAGATTTCCGGTGTGCGTTCATTCTGGTGCGCAGTTGTTGTTTGGTCTCTCCTACATATTTTCCATCAGGGAATTTGGTGCATTGGATGAGGTATATTACATTTCTGGAGGTGCAGCTGTAAGATCCAGGAATGCTGATGGTTCTGTTGTGGGGTGTAGTAATTGTGGGGGTAGTGGAGACGTGTTGGCAGGTTTTGCATTTCTTGTCATGGCATGGTCTGGGTGCATTTGGTGTGTTCTGAGCCTGAGACTCTCAGTTCTAATCCTCAAAGCCTAGCCCACCCTGCATCTGCTTGGGACTAGCCCACCCCAGCTCAGCAGTGGCAGCAGCCAGGCAGAAACTGTTGCTCAGTGTGGGGAAAGAACAGCCTCTTCCCCTTACCACTACCAGGCCATTCCTGCTACTGTTGCCTGGAGCCTACACCTACATCAGCTCTACACTGGCACTGCTGCCCTGTTGGGCAGCCTGGTGGTGGAGATGGAAGGCAGCTAGGCATGGTGTCCAGGTGGCTGCAGCAGGAAGAGTCTGGGAGCAGGGTGGGGGAGGGGCCACTTTTCCCCTTTACTGAGCAACAGTTTCTTTCTGGCCACCACTGCTGCTGCCACTGCTGAACCTGGGTGGACTTGTTCTGTCACTGGGCTGGGGCCAGTGACAGAGGCAGGGGCCACAGGTGGTTGCAGGGGGAGCCAGAAGGAGCCACTGCTACCTAGGATGCCTTGAATGGCAATAACAGCTGCAGAGCTGTCCCTGCCCCACTGTGTGCCCAGGGGGTGGCAGGACCCACCACGGGTGGGCAGTGCAGAGCAGGTATGGGGCAGACTGGAGTTGGGGCTGTGCCTGCAGGTTCCACTCCTACCAGGATGATTTCAGAGCAGGCATGGCATTAAGCAGGGCTGGGGCTGCACACTGCTGGTGGTGACAGGGAGGCACCAAAGAGCATACAGGCTCTGAGCTGTTGAAGGGCAGGGGCAGGCACTGACTGGCTTGGGGGGAGGGGCGTGTGCAGTGGTCAGCTCCCATGCACACCCCACCATACCCACAAGCCTTCCCCTGCAAACCCTACAACCACACCCAGCCACACACACCCCCACATCCCCCCAAAAACACAACCTGCATGCCTCTGAGGGGAGCCCTGCTTACTGCTATATGCACACACCCCACCACACACACACACACACACACACACACACACACACACACATATCAACCCCACCCATGTACACCTTACACCCACCCCACCCACCACACACAAACCCCCAGGAGGGACTTCTGGTGGCAAAGGTCAGGGTTAGTGAGCAGGCCTTCTGGTACCCAGATGGTGACCAGGTGGTGAGGCTGCCCATGCATCCCTCGACAGCTCACCAAAACTCATTAAGCGGCCCTCCAGCCAAAATCATTGCCCACCCCTGGGTTAAAGGTTAATGTTTATTTAGTTGTGTTGTGCACTGTAAATATTCAACCTGAGGTAAATGAAGCTTCTTGTGGAACAGGGGACTACTCCATGTAAGCAAGGTTTTCACAATATTAAATGCAGCTTTTATTTGACCATAAGGCTTCAAAATGCAGTGGCAGAAATCACAGAGTGAGGTCAAGCATATGAAAACAGACACATCAAAAAGAAAAAAAAATATGTGCACAAAAATGTAGTTTTTGCTAAATTACTTAACATTAATAAATACTGTATTTTGTATTGGTATTTTTGCAAGGTCGAACTCCTGAAGCTTCACTCAGTTCCAATAAATCTGTCTTTTCCATTCACTTAAAGGAAACTGCCACACATACCTACAGTGTACATTAGGAGCTCAGCATGCCAAAGCCCACAAAATAGGTCTTAATCTATAATTCAGTTTGATTCTCACTTGCTATCTTTCTGATCCTGAAATTATATATTTTCTTATAAATCTTGAAGATAGAAATAAGCCAATTCACCTTTGCAAATACACTCATGAATTTCAAATATATAAAGTATACATATAATCTTCAATTATTTGCAGTAAGCAACCATACAGTACATCAGAATTCAATTCAGAACATGACCTCATTACTCTGACTACTTAAATGGTCTTTTCCAGCAATTAAATGATTGCATTATAAAATTGTACATTAATTTCAGTGTGCAGTGAAGTCACTATTTTTAGTAAGACCCTATAACTCTGAAAAATAAACTATAGACTCTTGCAATAAATAGGACTGATGAAAATCAATATTGATAGTAACTGGTAGTGACACCTAATTTTGACAGATTTTTAGGCTTTTCACCCATCAGTAGAAGAAACAATGAATTGTTTTTCTTCCTTAAATAATGCAATGATGATCCCTTTACAAGCCAATTTGCTTAATCCAATTAAGCAAATTGGATACAAAACTTATTTTCCATATAGTGGGAGCTATTTGACTAATTTATTAAAGCAAAAGCCATTGTAAGCAAGGAAACATACACCTTAATTTCCAGTAAAATTTAGAAGATTTGGCTTATGCCCACATGAGAGAGAGGAAAGGAAAGAATTAAGCTCCATTTTGAGAATGTTTTTCTTGGAGAGGAAAAAAAGTTGCTACTTGGTCTGCTCTCCATATCTGGTTTAAAGACATACTGTCATAAATGTGTAACTTGCACTAGGAAATTTTGTGGTCAATGTAAAATGTGGACATTATAGAATTTTTACCAATAGATCTTGTAAGCAGAGAAATGCAAAGACAGTGGTCTAATAAGCAAGTTGTTTCGTGTGAGAATTTGTACTGCAGTATAGCTCACTGAAATGTGTAAACATTATTCTGAGGTTTTATGACTTAATGGTTAATCCATGCACTATTTCAGTTTTTAACAATTACAAAGTCCATAGTTACCAAAAGTAACCATGTAGGGGCTACATTGCAAATGCAAATCAACAGACCAAAACAAACAAAAAAAAAAGTTACGGGTCAAGTTAATTTACACCAGATGAGTGGGCTAGCTCAAATATACTTGAATTGCATCATTTTCCCATGAAGACTGGGGGAGGGGGGACCAAATCAAAACCAAAACATAAAATGATGTTTTTATGCTTTGCTACTCAGATAAAGAATTTAAAGAAGCTATCTGGGATTTTCCTGTTTAAAGTAAACATGAACTCCCATGATAAGATTAAAAATATTGAATTACCATGGGGCAAGAATTCTTATGGGTGATATCTTTTATTCGGCCAACTGCATGGTTGATATAGATTCCTTGCTTACCCCTCACATATTTCCAGGAGTGTTAAGGCTACAACATAATGTTTATTATTGTAATTTTCATTTTAGTTGGATATAGATGTAGGGAAAGGACAAATATAGTTTGACAGAGCTGGGACTAGTGACCCAGATCAAAGATAACAAGAAGTCCTTTTTGAAATACATAGGGAAAAAAAAGAAGGCACCGGGTAATGTGGGGCCCCTGCAGGACACTCTTGGAGTTCGGGTGATCGCACCAGAAGATAAAGCTGACCTCTTTAACAGATTCTTTTCCTCCATTTTTCTGAGCAGGGACTGGGACATCCCCCCAACCGGGATTCCGGATGGACCCAAGAGAGGCACAGCTTGGCCCAGGGTCTGTGAGGACCTAGTCAGGGAACTTCTGGTGGGATTGGACATGTTCAAATCAGCAGGTGCAGATGATTTCCACCCTAGAGTGATGAGGGAATTGGCAGAGATCATTGTGAGACCCCCCGCACAGTTTTACAAGCACTCATGGTGCTCTGGTGAGGTGCTGGAGGACTGGAAAAGGGAGGAAGGAGAACCCAGGAAAAAATAGGCCTGTTAGTCTTACCTCAGTCCCAGGGAAGCTCTTTGAGAAAATTATCCAGGAGCACATTTGAGAGGGACCAGCAGGGGAGATTATGCTTAGGGGCAACAAACATGGGTTCATTAGAGGCAGGTCCTGTCAGACCAACTTGGTTGCCTTCTCTGACCAGGTCACAAAACACTTGGATGCAGGTGTCATGGTGGACATAGTCTTTCTGGGCTTTAGGAAGGCCTTCATCACTGTCTCTCACCCCATTCTCATTAAAAAATTAGGTGACTGTGGTGTCGACACCTACACAGTCAAATGGGACACAAATTGACTGTAGGGCCGCACCCAGAGAGTGGTGGTGGATGGGTCATTTTTTAAATGGAGAGATGTGGGCAGTGGGGTTCTCCAGGGCTCGGTCCTCAGGCCTGCACTATTCAACATCTTTACCAGCAACTTGGATGAGCGGGTGAAAACCACCTTGTTCAAATTTATGGATGACACTAAGATGTGGGGAGAAGTGGGCATGCTAGAAGGGAGGGACAGGCTACAACTAGACCTGGACAGGTTACAGGGGTGGGTGATTGAGATTAGGATGGGTTTCAATACTGACAAGTGCAAGGTACTGCACTAGGGAGGAAGAACCAGCAGCATACCTACAGGCTGGGGAACTCCCTTCTCATCAGCACAGAGGCAGAAAAGGATCTTGGAGTCACTATTGATTCCAAGATGAACATGGGCCACCAATGTGAGGACGCGGTCAATAAGGATAACCGCAACTTGTCATGCATCCACAGATGCATCACGAGCAGGTCCAAGGAGGTGATCCTCCCCCTCTATGCGACATGGGTCAGGCTGCAGTTGGAGTACTGTGTCCAGTTCTGGGCATTGCACTTCAGAAGGGATGTGGACAGCATTGGAAGGGTCCAAAGGAGGGCCACTCGCATGATCAGAGGGCAGCAGGGCAGGCCCTATTAGGAGAGGCTATGGGACCTGAAACTGTTCAGCCTCCACAAGAGAAGGCTGAGAGGGGATCTGGTGGCCATCTATAAACTTATCAAGAGGGACCAGCAGGGAATGGGAGAGACCCTGTTCCTCCGAGCACTAGCAGAAGTAACTAGGAATAACAGCCACAAGTTGACTGAGTGTAGGTTCAGGCTAGACATCAGGAAACACTACTTCACAGGGTGGCTAGGATCTGGAACCAAGTTCCAAGGAAAGTGGTGCTTGCACGTATCCTGGGGGTCTTCAAAAGGAGGTTAGATAATCACCTAGCCGGGGTCATTTGACCCCAGCATTCTTTCCTGCCCATGGCAGGGGGTTGGACTTGATGACCTGCTCAGGTCCCTTCTGACCCTACGAACTATGAAACGATGAAACTATGAGGGATCTATGTTACCAGATTCAAAATATCTGGCTTTCCTTATTTACTATGCAACTCCTAATGGACCAAATGACACAGATTAGAACAGACAAGGTTCAGCCACCTGCTCTTCTACCAATGTCATATACACCATTACCTGCTTACCGTGCCCTTTCATTGTCTACATTGGATAGATGGGACAGTCCCTACATGAAAAAAGGACTGTGGACATCAATTCCAAAAATACACAAAAGACTGGGGCAGACCACTTTAACCTTTTGGCTATTCCATCACTGATCCCAGAGTAGCCATTCTTAAACAACAACACTTTAAAAAGGTGACCTAAAGAGGAATGCACTGTATTCAAAATCTTATCTAAGGGCCTTGTTACATGTTGCACTTTGACCTGCTCAAATGTAGATTGGTGTTAGCGATCGCTCAATTTTGAAGCAATTATATCTTAAGGTTAAAAATCTTCTCTGACTGTCCCCCACCAGCACAGCTGTGACTTGGCACTAGAAGGTTGGCAAGCAGGGACTAGGAGCTATAGCTGCGAGTTGCAACTATAGGACTGGTAAATAAGGACAAGATTCTACCCTTGCTGTAAGTGGGGGTGTGAGACAAATGGGCTGGAGGGGCAGGAACATGAATCTGGGAGGCAGAGAGTTAATGGGATGGGGCTAGGTAATGAAATGGCAGGTGGAAAGGAAATGGGGGTGGAGGTATGGTGGTGAAATGACGGAAATCAGCCATTGAAGGATAAAGTGAAAAGAAGCAAAACAAGAAATAATTTAAAAAGAAATAAAGAGAAGGTGAATTAAAAGTCTAATGCTTTAATAAATTGCGATTTGGGACTGGGGTGTGGGAGGTGTTGGTCATGCTTCCCAGGGTGGCTGGGAGCTGGGAATGGTGAGGGAAGGTGCTTTTGGGGGAGCCACTACTCCTGTCCCAGGAAAAAGCCCCACTTCATGGGGACCTGATCCAGTTCCCTTCCTTGTTTTCCTCCCAACACCTCTAGAATGCATAATGGATGTCTATGTTATGTGACTTAGCTAGCTGGTATGCACTCAGCAGGCTGTTTGCACAGGGTTGTGCCCCCCCTGTGGGTGGGACAAGCACATGCCTGGGGGCAGCAGGGGGAATTGGCTTGATGCCAGAACCACCCTCTGGGCAGTAAAGTTCAGAGGAGGAAAAGTTTGTTCACACAGAACAGGAGGGTGGAGGAAGGGAATACTGCATTCTGCAATGCTGGAGGACTGTAACATGGACAGTTCATTGGTGGGAAGTGGCCACACAATAATGAAACATGAGCTGGGTAACATGGATCAGAGATATACCTGCCCTGGAATAGTGTAATTTTAAGCTGCCCGCAAGGTGCTTGAAACTAGTTTCAGATGTTAATGTGTGGACAATCCAGGAGGTAAGGAGTTGCCTAAAATTAATGTGCAAGAGACTTGTTACAGGGTACTTTTAGGTAGCTTCTGGAGCACTTAACACTACCATTGTCTCCACATTAACAATTAAAACTAATTTTAAACACTTGTTAGGTGGGTCAAAATTATGCCACTCCAGGTCAGATCATCTCTGATCCATGTTACCCATCTAATGTCACACTAAAGTGTGGCTACATTTGAGTGTAAACAACCCACTCACCCCTTCCCCGACTGGCCTGGATGAGGCTCACTGCCTCTCCACAACCCTCTGCAGAACCCCAGATCCCCATTCACTACTCCCTGCATCACCCTGCTTGCTTACTTGTGGCTCCCTTCACTGTCTGTTCCAGCGGAGCAGACAGGGAAGAGTTAATCTGTCTGCCTTGCTGCTGTTACTGCTACTCTGTAGGCCAGGCCCAGCTCAGAGAAGAACAACAACATAGCAATGGTGGGGGCAGAGGCTGGGTAGATAAGCTAACCCTTCCCTGCCTGCTCCCATAGGATAGATAATGCAAGCGTCCACAAGTAAAGTGGGGCATCAGGTAAAACCGATGGATCCTTGGGGGAAAAGGGCAGGGACTGGAACTGGAGTGGGGGTATTTTTACTTTTCAGTACTCCAGACCCCTGCTGGCTAGAAGGTGTAACTGGTCCAAATTTGAGCTCATACTAAATGACTGTGCCGTAATGAGTCCCCTAGAATAGCCAAATATATGATTCACTAAATGGACATCTTGTTGATTAGCATATAGACTTTATAAAAAATGTTTTATTCAAAAATGTATGCACAAAAACCAGTTACCTCATTACATATTTTCTCTAGAAAGAATCAGAAGTTTGGACAACCTTGCCATCAAATGTAATAGTAATTATGTAACAACAAATATATATCTGCCACTCTTCCCAGAGTGGGATCTTCTCTTGCATGCCTGTACTGTCCATAACCAGAATATATATTGTCCCAGGGGTACAGCCACAGGGGAGCAAGAACCCCCCACAGGGGGACCCGGGATGGGGGCTACATACCCATGGAAGAAAGACCCAGGTCTAGACACAGGACGTACAATGCCAAGGAGAGAAACCCAAACAGTTTGCCAGCTGTGCTTATCTACAGTTGGAGCTGGTGGGTGATGTCAGGAGCAACCACCTGCTGGCAGGAGGGGAGAGTGGGAGAAGCAGTGGAGGCTCTCAACACTGGTGCTAGGCAGCACTGGTGTGCGACAGAAAACCCCTCCTGGGGAGGAACATCTTGGGTGGCGATAACTGTGGAATACCTCAACGCCAGTCACAGGCAACACCAGTGTGCAGGAGAAGATCCCACTCTGGGAAGAGCGGCAGATGTGCAGGGGACAGCGGAGGCTCTCCCCACCAGACATCTGCAGCCTTGGAGCACCAGAGAGGAGCTGACCAGGGAAGGAGCAGAGGAAGTTCTCAGGAAAGGCGGAAGGCAGAGCAGCATCGGGGGATGCAGTCAGACAGGCTCTCAGGCAGGGTGAGAACAAGGGCTGTTTAGCTTGATCTCCATTTTTCTACCACCTTTCTTTTCTTTGTGTCTTCCTTTTCCATTTTTTTCTTGCCTGTGCATATTCCTTTGTTGTTTTCCTAGTTTGTCCTTATTTTCTATTTTTTTGGTATGCCTACAGTGAGGAGATCAGGGCATCAGCCTGATATATGGGCTACTAACAAGAATCAACAAGCAGCCAGCATACAGCGGGAGAGGCACACTAAAGGGGTGAACCCACAGTGGACCCGTAACCTGCTAGAAAGAAGAAAAATCTAGGACCCAATACCAGAGAGGGTGCAAGAAGTAAGGAACATCAAGACTGGAGGGCCAACCACATCAGGATCCGGTGGCCCATTGGAGGCTGGTGTATGGAAGGGGTGTAGGGGAGGTGGAGCCCCAAGAATATCCATTGGGAGGAGTGATCAACCAAGAGGGATCTCCAACAGGGGACCCCATCACTTAAGGTATATTCAATGTCATGGCAAGTGATTTCTGGGGTCTTCCCCAGGGTGACCGAAGTCCCTTTCAGAGTTTGGATGAAGCCTCATGATGCCTACCACCAGGTGCCAGCACCAAGGCATCACAGGAACGAACACTCAAAGCAAGATGGTCATAAATATATTATTTTCTAAAAGAAAACAAGTAAAGTTTTTATAAAAGATAGAGGCTATGGGGACCAAAGAAATGGAAAGATCAATGATTCCGATATTAGCTGTCTCCAAGTTCTAGCAATCATATACAGTAAATAGGAAGAAAATGAAACAACGCTGCCAGTATTCTGATCAAAGGTATATTTTATTATGTGACTCGCGTGGTCATGAGCTTTTAACAATCGAGAACTGGATACAAAATGCACTTAGGATTTTATTTTATGAAATATTTGGTCAGAATACTCAGTTAAACTGTAGTTTCATAGAAAAATAGGTTTTAAAAAACCCCCAAAAACCTGTCTTGGATTATGGAAGTTTTATGAATTGATTTTGGATGTAATTGTTCTAAGCTGTTTTCCGATAATTTGAGGGAAAAGACTATAAAACTGAAATTGGACTATCATTCTTCTGTCACTGGAGCCCTTGTCTGTCAAAGGAGTAAAACATTCTACAAGCTATGAAATGAAACAGAAGATGGAGAAGGGGAAATGACATTAAAAGACAGATTTTGTTTACATCCTTACCCAGTTAATGTATCATCTGGGATTAAGACCCATTAAAATTTTTCCATATCAGAATTTCTAACCTCCATATCAGAATTTGTAACCTAGCTTAGGCAAATTGAAATGTAAAAAAAAAAAAAAAAACAACATTAATCCGATGGCTGTTTAGTATGGTCTGTGAAGTGAACTGATGCATTTGGTCCAGGTCTTAGCAAATGTGTCCAGCTGTCCACATCTAAAGAATGTCACTGTGATTCGTATTACTTGACATTCTTCTCATTATTTTCAGTAGAGAGGCCACATATTTAATTAATACAGAAAGTTATGTGCTATTTGACCTACAGAGCAATTGCTCTAAAACAGGTTTTACAATGGATAATGTGGGAGAAAATAGTTTGCACTACTACTGGTTCTCTGGTGTGGGTAAATCATCAGGGCTGCTAACTTCCAGACTTAATATGGTACCTCATTCAAGTATTTAATTCTTTTGAAAAAAATTAAGGCAAAGACCCCTAGTGGTCAAACAGTTATGAGAGTTGAGGAAAACTGAATTCAGCACCACTGTCTAGTCAGAAATATTCAAACAGACAAGGAGACAAATGAGAATATGCTATGGCATGTACCTGACCAATCATATAATAGGATCATTATTTTTTGAAGTTTGGGGGAAGGGGAGAGGGGTCTTAATGACATGAAATATTCTTACTTTTCATCAAAAGCTCAGGCTTCTCCAACATCTAAAACAACCCCAAGCCTCAGCATTTTTCCAGTCTGAAGTATCTGACTTATTCTTTGCTGTTATTCACCATTCTGATATAACAATAGCGTGGCTAAGCAAAGACAGAACCAAGTAAAGTATATCTTTTCTGTACCTATACAGAACATTTTATTTCAAAACAAAGCCATCTCAACCCAAGTCCTTCTTTCTCGTAATTCTGTCAGGACTTATACAAACTTCCTATATTATGAAAATGGGGAGACAAACATAGCCCCTTGCAAAACTTCACTCATTCAAGTGAAGTTCCAAATAGAATTCTTATGTAATTTTGTCACTACCTTTTGGGTGATACCAAAGATGCATTTTCCCCAAAATTGCTTTTATGGAGTTTCTTATATAACATAAGCAAATTGACTCTTTTTGTAAGAATAAATCGATTTTTAATTTTCCCAGAGAGCATTAATTAAAATCTCCCTCTCCATAGGCAACTGGTTCCTCCTGAACCAGGGCAGGGGCACCAGCAGCAATCGCTGACTGGGGGGGGGGGGGGGGGCAGCAAAAGTGCCACTGGCACATCTCTCGGTGCCCCCACATTCTTAGGGAGGGCACCAGCTGTTGCTCCCCACTCCCTGGCTGCCGGTGGCCAATCTCAGGAGGTCACATGCCCCACCCTGTGCCCCCCCATGCGTTTCCTATGTCCCTCTCACCACAAATCTGCTCCTTCCTCACTCATGCTGTTTCAGTATGAGAGAGAATCAGTGACTAAACTGACATGTTTGATGGATGCCATTGTCTGTGTGGAGATATTTCTTCCCACTTACATAGGTAACCCTTCTGCCAGGCACCAGATGACAGTAAAAAGGGCCAGATTCAACTTGGGGGTTTTATACAAATTGATGATCTTGGCTTGAGCCCCTCACCCCCACCCAGAAACCTGGGGAAATAATTTCTGCCCGGATATTCCAGTGTGAACAATACTCCCTACTTGAAAACAATATTAAACTATAAGAGGGTTTACTGATGGGGAAAAAAAAGTGGAAATGGAATGATGAACAGATTTAGAAACCCTTCAAAATTGGTAGCCCATTTCAACCCACTATTACCAGATTAGCACACCCAATATGTTCAGAGTTCTCCCTTAGTATTATATAGGGTGAACAGTGTAGTCAGTAGAGTCAGTGTAGCTGCTAGCTCAAGCTTTCCCTTGCCTCACCACTGCTGGAGGCCACTGCTCCACACCACTGCTGGGGGGCGCCGCTCTTCAGTTGCTGTCATTGCTCCTCACTGACAGTGGGGTAGTGCTGATCCATGGTTGCAGTAATTGCTCCTCCCCACAACTGAGGGCACTGCTTGGCTGCTGCTCACCACCAATGGGTGGTGAATTACTGCTGCTTGGGGGGCACTGTTCACCAGGGTTCTGTTTACTGCCACTGGGGGCACTACTCCACTGCTGCTGAACTTCTTCTTACCACTGCCTCTCTTCTGGTTGTAGAAGTAAGCTAGTTCTTTTAGACCTTGAGCAACCTCAAGAATCTCAGCTTTCAGGATCTAGCAGGCACAGGCTTCTACTTGACCTACCAGTACCCTAAGGATGTCAGCATTCTAGAACCAGTAAGAGGTTGAGACTAAACCAACTAAAGAGATCTATATATCATCAGCATTTATCTCTTTATCTCTGCATGGTGAGATACAGTACCATTCCCTACTGGAGTCTGCTATAGTGATTTCTAAGCTAAGGGTCCCTTCACAAAAGTCATGGTGAGTACTGACCTTTTAACAACAGTTACCCAACTTTCTCTTATGTCATCAGTCCCCTTATGAACTTTACAATTTCAGAAGGCAGGGCCAGTGCACACAAGCCTGCCTCTCCCAGCCTCTTATATTCATACCAATGAGGAATATGCAAACAAGCACCAAAGAGTGTTGTCACACAGGTACAGTAGCAGCAGGGCCACATCTATGTAGCAGAAAGTTATTTCTGTAAACCCTACTTACATTTGGGAGTAGGTTTAGCCCTTCAGTGAGTCTAAAAAGATGCCATGTGACTTCATCTGTGGAATAAAAAGACTTTACCCATAGAAAGAAAGCCGCACACAGAAGAAAGTTGAAAGTTTCCAGTGCCGCTGGAAATTTGAAAATGCATGACAATAAATCACACTGGACCTCCAAAGGCCAGAGGGGAGTGTGGGGGGGCACTTTGAAAATAAATTGAACAGATGTTTGCACCATGAATGTTTTCATCAGAAACCTAGCATTTTTTTTTAAATCCCACAAATTCAATGCAAAGTTAATATCTATTGTTTTCAATTTACCTATGAATATTTTGCAAAGTTGTGGCTTTAAGAGGCTTCTGTTGTTAAATAGTAGGCATGTTCTACATGTTAAGCTATCCAAGTTATCCATTAAATAATAATCCTAATAATGATAATGAACTGAATGCTTCCCCCGCAGCATATTTAATCATCTACTTCATTAGTTTCAAAACACAAGCAGTGTTAAAGATTTGTGATGACAGGTAATCTTTTATCATTCAGGGTTAATGCACGTTTCAGCTTTGCACCAACTACATATTTTAATTTTCTTCCTCTTCTTAGTGCATAAGGGTAATGATCTGGGTTTAACTTCAGACTAAGACAAGAACTGATTTAGTTACAAGTAAAGAAAGTCTGGTTATGTAAGTCTTTGGATGAAATTGCACTACAAATACAAATGAGATGTCTCAGATGAAATCAGCCACTTGTATTTGCCTTATCCTTAGCCTGACAGTAGCAGCTCATGTACTTGATTGCTTCTGATTTCCAAGGCTTTTTTCCAGAAGGAGTATATGAAATATCTACACGTATTTCATGTCAAATGGTTGAGGCATATGCATTAATAGAACTGACTTTGGATCTTGCACCTAAGTAATTATAGGAATCACTTTAACTGTCATGTGAAGGACCCAGAATAAAATGAATTGTCACAAAGCATTTGGTCACACACCCACACTTTATACGCAGAATATTGAAGTAATCACTCTCTGCACAGAGGGTGGATATGGTCTAAAGTGGTAGCTTTCCTCCAATGATACATTGTCATCAGGATTTCCTAGCTGTGCCATTTGCCAGAGAGAGAGAGAGTTTTTTGCCTCCTTGAAAAAGCAGTGCTGCCATTCAGGAAAGCATTTTAGGTTAATATAGGATGGAAGTGGAGCCATCAATTTGCCTTTTGAGCTGGTAGGGAGAACAAGATGAAAAAACAAATAGATATGCATAGAGGATGGTGTGACAAATCAATCACCTATAACATAACTCTGCATGATCAACTGCTTGCTTTCTTATGTCTTATGAAATGTCATGATTTGGTCTGTAATTTTTTTTTTCAGACAAGGATCTACTTAGTTATTCCCCATTTGCATACCTGTTGCTGGAATTCATCTGGCCGCATGAGTCTGTTTTGGCCCCAAAAGGACAAGAGATCTCTCTTGAACTGTTACAGCTTAGTTTTTCAGTCTTTTAGGCTCATTCCAGAACTGTGAATAACCAGTATCAGGCCCTGTGACTCTCTGGTGTTTAACCTATGGTAGATTCACCAATGGAACTTGACGTTGTTTCAGAATAAACTACAAATGGAGACTTGATTTGGACAAGGAAGAGGAAGACCTCTCTTAATGGCAGTAGCATAACTTGGGGGGAGGGTGGGGTGACTGGGGAAACAGCCCCAGCTAACACATTTGGAAGGAGGGAACAAAAATAACTGCTGCCAGCAACATAAATGGTTTCATAAGGGACACATTTTCAGTTTACGAAGCACTTAGGATTCCTGACACTATTGGAGAGGAAGTTTAGAGAACTATTCCAGCTTGCAATTAATGTATTGTATTGACATGAAACCACAGGTGAGCTGCTAGTAGAAGATGGAATGCAGTTTTCCTCTCCCGTGAAAACTGAGATATATGATATTTTTTTCTGTCATAATTGGGAAGAACAGATAAATCTTGAAAATACTCAGGAAGCAATTTTGAAAAAAATATGAGATTCAGGTAAAACATTTTGTGAATCACATTTGGTGATTTTGAAACAAGTGATTCAGATTTTTTTTTTAAATCATAATGTTTCAGTTCAATTTCCATTTTAATACAAATATACTACATCATTTTTACTATCATATTTACCTAAAACCAATATTATATTTTATTTAAGATGGCCCCCATAATTAGATTCTATACATGGAAAATTATCAGTTTTTTTATAACTTTCCATGTACAGAATCAAATTGTTGGAGGGCTTTCTTCAATTTATCCCACATGCTGCTGCAGCAGGGAAAGCAATGGCAGGGGGACAAGTGGCCTAACCTCCACTCTCTGCCCCTGCTATCTGCATCCCACTTCCAGTGCCCAAACCCTGCAACATATCCTTCCCTACTTACTCTGGTGCCTTCCCCCTAGCCATTTGCTCCCTCCTGAGAGCTGCACCCCTCAGCCACTTGGCCCCCTGTCACCTGCCTACCCCAATACCACTGCTTACCTTATGCATTGGCTTTGGCCCAGCCCTGGCCAGTCATTAGCAGCAGCCATAGCTTCATCTCTGGTCCTGGGTCAGGTCTCGGGGCCAGAGCTGGAGCCACAGCAGCAGGAAGAAAATTCCTATTCGCTCATAAGTTACAATAAAGTTATGTACACAACCAAAAAGTGGCCATTTAGTTGACCAGGAAGGAACAGAATGTCACCTAATGTGCTTAAGTACATGGCTAATTTCAAGTCATAAAACCACAGGCACAGCATATTCTTCCAGAACTGCTGGGCTTGCCCAGACTACTAAGAAATAAATGGGTAGTATGTATATTCTTAGAAGTTGACATGTGCTAAAGCAGCTTGCTGTACTCAGCAATAATAGGAAATTCAGGTTGGATAAAAAGATTGAAACAGTCTCCTCAGTGCACATATAACATTTCTATGAAAGTGTTATCAGTTTTACTGCAAAGATTGCAATCTGATGTTTAGCAGAATTCCTCTCCTCCTTCTCCAACTACTAAGTCAGGTTGAACAGTAGGATGAGATCATTAGAAGGTTATCTCTATTGTACAGTTTTCAATGGGGTCAGGTATTCTTTTCTTTCTATAAAGCAGATAGCAAAGGCAAGGGCAATAGGAGCTGTTATTAAGCAGAGAAGTGCTGACATAGCCCAAAGTAGAGTAACTGAGAATTTCAAATACTGCTTGAGGTCTCTCACATGTTATTTCCGTGCTGTGCAGTTCATCTTTTCACATCAAGCAAGGATAATTAATACCAAAAATTAAAGCAGCAGGTGTATTTCAACTGAACAATACAAAATTGTGAAAGCAGATTCCAAATATAAATTCAAACCAGTGTTGGTGAAAATCAAAAGCCTAATTCTACCATTATATAACGGTGTAGTAACATTGATTTGAATGAAGTTATACCCAAATTATTCCCTCAAACTCACAAGAGACTTCATTCCCTTAATTTTGAAAACAGCAAATACAGCCTGGGTTATATGGCTACAATATTGTAATGTAATGATAGTAACATTGTTGTGATAATACAAGAAACAATGTTATGCTTCCAATCACTTCACTGTAATCCTGTATTACCTAGAAAATGAATCCTTAATGCAACTAACACGAAAAAGCAGCAGTTATTTTTTGGACTGATTGTATTGGTGAAAGAATCAATGTCCTGCTGCACTGTGTGGTACTGTCTGCACTCTTCATCTCTTAAGTCCTTTTAGCATAACAAGAACTTTGAAGTTCATGTTGTGGTTCACATCCAATCTAAAGGGAAAAAATTCTTCACTTTAGAAGAAAAAAAAAATCATTTTTTTTTCATATTTTGTTCCATCAGGTAATCTATGTTATGTCTCTTTTAGCAGCTCAGTGAGCTCTTTAAAGTAATGTAATAATATGGGGGAATATCAAATAATCCTGTGACTATTTTCTTTGGTATAATTCCTTTGGCATTTGTATTTCTACTGATCCAGTCACTCATATTTGTGTAACCAGGACTGAAAATAATAATGTTCATTAAAATAAAAGGTTGGTTTTTTTTAACAATGCAGAATGTATGTGAAATTCATGCAAATCTCATGCTTAGGGTTTTAAGATGAAAATACCAAAGAGTAATTGACTACTGAACAATGTAAAAATAAGTTTAACAACAATTAATGAATATTAAATACAGTGCCAAAAGTCTTTAGAAGTAGAAACTGGTTGAGTAATTATCAAAAATACATATTTTTTCTTTCTAAGACAGGATAGTAAACATTCAGTTATATCACAACTTATAGTTCAAAGAACCAGATTTGTAAAGATTTCAACAGAACACACTAAGGCTGCATCCCCACATGCAGGGCTGTGCGCTTGCAATGGCAGAAAGTAGCAGCACAAATTTGTGCCACTATTTTTGCCACTGAGCATGCCCCTGCACTTGTGCTGTGGTGTGGGGCAAAATGCCCCAAGTCGGGCAAACTGCCTATTCCCCACTTCTCCTGGCCCAGCATGCTGGAGGATCCAGGGAAGACCTACAGGAGGGGAGACTCTCTGGCAGATAGCCAGAGCGTCTCCCTGGAAGACCCAGCCTCCAGTTGCTCTAGCACAGGTTTCTGGAGCCTGTGCTGAACCACTGTTTTTTGCTGATTTTTTTTTTTTTTTTTTTTTAATATTGGAGTTTCTGGTATGAAGTGCAACATGGTGCATGGTTGTACATGTACTGCGTGCAGTTTGCGGCACCTCAAACAGGCTTGAGGCAATGCTTCCTGCACATGTGTGCTTCTAAGGGTGAATGTGCCCTAAGGGTGCTGAGGGTTGTGGGAAAAACAAAACAAAACAGCACTTTACCAGAAGAGGAATCAAGCCAATTTGACCCAGATCACTGATTCGATCAACTATCAGTAGATATACACTATAACAGGTAGCTTTCAAGCACCACAGAGCTAAGTATGTTTGGTCAGGCAAACTGAGCCAACCACTTTTACTTTTGCTGCTGACTTTAGCTAAGGACCCACCGTTTAGGGGCCTCATCTCTGCTGCAGCCCAGTTAATCTATAGTACCACAACGCCACCTTGGGCTTGTAAGAAATGCAAAAGAAGCAAACAAAATTCAACAAATATACTGCCACTTAACTTTTCACTGGCTCCAAGTTGCAGGTTTGCTAGGCTTTCCCCAGGCTTTGTCCCCTCCTTTGCCTCTTATCTTTCAGAGGCTTTGAAGAGAGCCCTGTGCAAACAAAATGAACCCATAAACAACAAAAGAGAAGCTTTGTTCATGACCCCTCCCAACAGTTGCTTGACCTCAATTGCCCCCAGGGTCAGGGTAGCCATGTTCTCTGTCTCTGATGGTGCAGCTACCTCCAGAAGCTGCTTTCAGCACCTTTTATTCCCCCCACCCCCATATCATGTGAGCTGACTCTTTTTCATTCCCCCACACCTGGGTCAGCTCCTTTGCTGAGAGGCTTGTTCTGTTCCTGGACCTGGATCCTCAGCCTCTGGGGAGTCCCTCTAGGTCTGCAGTGGGTGTGGGGAATGCTTTCAGGGTGTGAGGCCGTTCAGGCTCCTCCACACCCATAGTAAGAGGCCCAGGCCCTATTACAGTAGAGATTTCCAGAATTCATGCTGCAAGTACACAGCATGGCAGCTTTTTTAATCTTGGAGTTTCCCCCATAACCCCCCCCCCCCCAACTGCTGACTGGTGGAAGGGCCACATCGCTCGCCACTTGCCACTTGTGCGTGATGGCTGGGAGGCTAAAAACACAATTTTAAATATGGTATAAGGCATGGATATAATCCTATACTACTGCTTGTTCTTCATGTTCCAGGCATTAGTCTACAGGCACCTGAGTCCTCCAATTGGTACCCTCAATTTCCTGTCACACTGAGGGAGAATCATTCCCTTTGATCTTGTAAGAGTGGCTCTCCTAGTGTCCCCAACTTCAAAGCTTTCTTGTGTGCCACTCCCTGTGCATGCTCCAGTCAGTGTTTCCCTGTCCCCCAGTGATCTTAGTTTAAAGCCCTATCGAGAAGGTCACCCATCCTGGCCAAGAACAGGGACTTACCACTCCATGTGAGGTGGATGCTGTCCCTTCCCAGGAGTCCTGTCTCCCTGAAGCGTGCACTGCTGTTGAAGAAACCGAAGCCCCCTCGGTAGCACCACTGCTGGAGTCATAGCTTCACTTGTTCAATGCATCCTTCTCTCCAAGTCCATGGCCTGCAACCAGGAGCACAGAGGAAAAGACTACCTGCACCCCTGACCCCTTGATCCCAACCCCCAGAGCCCTGTAGTCATTTGAAATGAATTTACAATAATCATGGAAAAATAGAATGGATTTTCCAACCCTATTTTCCCTAGAGAGCCTCAAGAGCCTAAAAAACATATTTAAAAGGCAAAAGATTTACACTGCATATGAGGTAAGGTAGCGCCATACTTTCAAGCCACAAAAAAATTCAAAATAGAGACATATAAATTCCATACCTTCTATTGATTATTTTCAGATATCGTGGAAACCAGACCTGAATCTTTAATCAGGATGGGATTTGCCACCCAGCCAGGGGCTCACTGCTTGCTGCCCCACTGGAAGATGGGGCACGGTGCTGAGACCTGCCCCACTGCTGCAGCTCTCTCCAAGCCCTGAACATTGATTGCCCAATCAGGGCACAGGGCTGGGACCTGCCCCTGAGTGGGACAGTTGCAAGCTCCTGCTTTGCGATTGATGGCCAGGGGCTGGACAACCTGTTCTTTGCCCAGCTCCACAATGGCAGAACTGAACAGGGAACACACTGGAGAGCCTGTTCCCTGCCCAGCTCCATAATCATGCAGCTGAGCAGGAAACAGGCTCCCCAGCCCCTGCCAGCAGGGAACTTCCAGCTCCTGCTCCATGACGGGAAGCAGGCTCTGGGAGATCTTTATCTCCCAGTGCTAGCTCCATGGTTGTGGAGACAGCAAAGCTGGTGCTGAGAGATAAGGATCTCCCAGCCTAGGTCCCACAGCCATGGTGCTTATACTGGGAGATAAGAACCTGGATCAGGATCTGGTATTGGCCTATAGGGGATGATTTATTGAGCAACCTGAGGATCGAAGGGAAGCTTGGTGACAGTGATCACAAGTTGATCACTTTCTCTATCCATCACAAAGCTGGAAAATCAGTCAGCAGTGTAGAAATCCTTGACTTTAGGAAAGCTGACTGTCACAAGCTCAGGAGGTTGGTTGTTGAGGCCCTGAGAGACCATGATCTCAGAAGAAGACGAGTCCATGATGAGTGGTCACTCCTTAAGAGCATGATCCTAAAAGAACAAGGGAAGTCTATTCTCACCCATGGGAAAGGTAGCAAAAGGGCTGGGAGACCCCCTTGGCTCAATAGGAAACTCATGAACTTCCTGAATCTGAAAAGAGAAGTTTATAAAGGATGGAAGTTGGGAACTACCACTCAGGAGGATTATACAGCACAGGCCCACACCTGTAGGGAGCGGACCAGAAAAGCCAAGGTTGAAACTGAACTCAAACAGGCTACGGGAATCAAGGGCAAAGTCTTTCTTCAAATACATAGAAAGTTGGAAAACAAAAAAACAAAAAAACAAGGGCAACATCAGACCCTTGCTAAACCAAATGGGGCAGCTGTCAACTGACACCCAGGAAAAAGCTAATCTCCTCAATGATTACTTTGTGTTGGTTTTCCACAAGCCCAAGGGGATCACCCTGCCTGACAGGATGCAGGCTACCAGGGTAAGGGCAATCAGACACCTATAATTGGTGAAGATCTTGTCAGCGAACATCTTGAGAAGTTGGATATCCAGAAGTCAGCTGGCCCAGATGGAATGCACCCAAGAGTGCTAGAAGAGTTGGCTGACATCATAGCACAAACAATGGTGAGGATATCTGAGAACTCATGGCACTCTGGAAGGATTCCTGAAGATTGGAAGAGGTCCAATGTGGTGCCTATCTTCAAAAAGGGAAGGAAGGAAGACCTAAGGAATTACAGGCAAATCAGTTTGACCTAAATCCCTGGAAAGATCTTGGAAAAAATCATCAAAGAAACCATCAACAACAAGCTAATGGAAGGCAACATTCTGAGAGATAGCTCTGTTGTGGGTAGGTCTTGTTTGACCAAACTCATATCCTTCTATGACCAGGTGATGCATCTCCTGGACAAAGGAGAAGAGGTTGATGTCATATATCTGGATTTCAAGAAGGCCTTTGACTTGGTCTCCCATGATGTCCTCATGGTAAAATAGGGGAACTGTGGCCTCAACAACCTTACAGTCTGATGGCTGGGACACGGGCTCCATGGTTGAACCCAGAGAGTGACAGTTGATGGAATTGAGTCGACATGGTGCATGGTGATGAGTGGCATCCCCCAAGGCTCAGTACTCAGACCACTACTCTTTAATATATTCATAAATTATCTAGATTTGGGTGTCACAAGTGGACTGGCAAGTTTGCAGATGACACCAAATTATGGGGAAGTGCAGTCACACTAGAGAATAGGCTGGTGATTCAGGCTGACTTGGATAGGCTCACAAGGTGGGTGGATCAAAACCTGATGACATTCAACACAGAGAAAGGCAAGGTGCTCCACTTCAGGAGAAAAAACCCCACATCATACTTATAGGCTCAGCAGTACTACACTCATCAGCACCATGACTGAAAGAGATTTGGGGTTCACGATTGACCACAAGATGAACATGAGCTACAAATGCAATGCTGCAGCTGCCAAAGCAAATACAACTCTGGCTTGCATCTACCGATGCATTTCAAGCACGACCCAAGGAGTCATCCTCCTGCTTTACTCAGCCTTGGTGAGGCTGCAGCTGGAGTACTGCATCCAATTTTGGGCTCCACACTTTCAAAAGGATGTGTAGAAGCTTGAGAGAGTCCAGAGGAGAGCCACATGCATGATTAGAGGTCAAGAGAACAGGCCTTAGGAGGAGAGGCTGAAAGGCATGGGACTCTTCAGCCTGGAGAAGTGAATGCTCAGGGGTGACTTGATGGCAGCCTATAAGTATATAAGGGGTATGCATCAGGAACTGGGAGAACATCTGTTCAACAGGGCACCCCAAGGGAAGACAAGGTCTAATTGGTCACAAACTGCTGGAAGACCACTTTAGATTGGACATAAGGGAAAGGTTCTTTACCATCTGAGCCCCCAAAGTCTGGAATAGACTCTCTTGAGAAGTGGTGCAAGCACCTACTCTGGTTATCTTTAAGAAATGATTGGCTGCTTATCTTGCTGGGGTCATCTGACCCCAGCTGACTTCCTACCCCTCAGGCGGGGGATCCCTTCCAGCCCTAATGTCTATGAAATCTATTAAATCTCCCAGCTCCAGCCCTGCAATTGCAGAGTGGGGGCTAGCAGGTCCCTGCTGCCAGGGCAAGGGGACATTGTCCTTGCACACTGGCAGCAGGTAGCTCCTGGGGGCAGGAAGTAATCTCCTACCCCCTGCTGCCCAGCTGACTGGGAGCACATTTGCTTCTGGTCAGAGGTCTATAGGAAGCTATGGCCAGCACCTGGGCTTGCCCAAGAAGCTTTACCTGGGGTTTTGGGGGCCTCCCAGGGCTCTAATGATGGCAATCCAGGCAGGCAGAGCCTGTCTGGCAAGTGGAGCATGGCTCCAGATGCTAGACTCTGGTTTTGGGTGATGCATGCTGCCACCATGTGCACCACCCAACTTTTTCTGCAATGGGTATTTGACATCAGGATCACCCAGTGTCAAAAAAATCCACCACGCTGCAAGTTAGCAGCATGGCAAATGCCTGCATGTGTGGCACATGAGGTTTGCAGTGCCACAGATGGGTCTCCAGTGCTGCAAACCATATGTGCATGCTCATCTGGACATGCCCAGCGAGAGCCAAATTGGTCTCATAGGTCCAGCTTCCTGACAGTAAATTGCTATTACAAAAAGCCATATAAAAGCTTTTATAATTGAGAATAATGTGTAAATGTAATGAACAAATCATATTTGATGGATAAACTGCCCTATGTGCCTAATGAACATAAATATTATTTCTCCTCATTTTGGGAATTAAATGCTCTAATACTAACATCAGGGTGGAAGGTTCTAAACCAGGGGCGGGCAATTATTTCAGGCGGAGGGCCACTTACCCAGTTTTGGCAAGCTGTCAAGGGCTGCAGGGGTAACCCCACCCCTTGACAGGTACCCCGCCCCCTAATCACCATCTTGGGACCAATGTCCCAATGTCTTGGGACCATGTCCCAGGGCCAGCACTGGTGGAGCCCAAAGTGGGGCACAGGCTGGCAGGGGTCTGTGGAGCCAGGCTGGGCTGCACCAGCAGGGAGAGGGGGGAGCTGGCCTGGCTCCATAGAGCCCTGTCAGGTGGGACCCCGCAGTCCTGCCATTCTGCTCTGGGCACTCCCGCTGGCACTGCGCTCGGGACACCTATGTGGGCCATGTGCTCCCACTGTCTCCCACATCTTCTCACTCCAAGTGCTCCCCCCAGACCTGTGGTACAGTTGGGGGGAAGTGAACAGCCCCAACCCCCTGCTTCCCGGCAGGGAAGGAGCTGGTGCTGAGCGCAGGGAAAAATGGGGTGCCAGGCATCAGGTGGGCAAGGGGCTGCATTTCCCCATGCTCAGCCCCAGCTTGTAACTTGCCCTGCTGCCAGGCTGGGCCCTGCACCGGCTCCCAGCTCACCCATCAGGGCTGCGCATGGCAGCAGCAGCTGCGCCCCCTCAACCACTTGCCGCATCGGGCAGTGTTTGTTGCTGCTGTCCATCCAGAGCTCACGTGCTGGTCAGCCCACAGGTGGCAGTGGCAAACACTGCCCAGTGCGGCAAGTGGGGGTGCTGCAGCTGCTGCCGCTGTGTGCAGCCCTGATAGGTGAGCCCGGAGCCATGCAGGACCCAGGCTGGCAGCAGGGTTGGGTTACAAGCTGGTGCTGAGTGCAGGGGGGAAAAGCGGCCCCTCACCCTCCTCATGGCCAGCACCCTACACTGCAGCCACTCACAGCCTGTGGGGCTGCCTGTGCCTGCTCAGGACAGCCCTGCACAGGCTGCGAGCAACTGCAGCAGGGAGCGCCGGCCAAGGGGCGGGGGAAGGGCTGCTTTTCCCCATGCCAGGAAGGAGCAGGGAACGAGCCTGGGGAAAAGCAGAACACAGTGAAAGGTGGCTCCTCTCCTGCCCTGTGGGCAGTGCTCCCTGCTGCAGCTGCTTGCAGAGCCCATGGGCTGTGAGCAGCTGCACTGCAGAGCACTGGCCACGGGGTAGGTGAGGGGCTGCGTTTCCCCATGCTCAGCTTTTCTCTGGGCCACTTTTCCTTGGGAACCTTGCCTGCCCTCCCCTACCTCTTACCTGAAGTTCCAGCTGGGGCAGCCATGTGGTCCCAGGCCAGAAGCCCCTGCTGGGGCTTCCAGCTGTGGGGGATGGGGCTGGGTGGGGAATAACAAGATAGATTTATATGAAATTCTGGGCTAGATCTGATAACAAGATAAATCTAGTGAGAGAAAATAGAGGAAGACAAATATTTGTTCTTAATGCAATCTAGATCTGTTGAACCCAACTGATATAGGCCAACTAGAGTTTTTCACTCACTAGCCCAGTTGTAAATATTCTGATCAAATGCTTGTAATTGTAACTACAGTGTAGTTTATAAACATTGTAACATTGTCACCTAATGCACAGTGAGTAATTGTTACAATGTCTTGGAACAGCCCCTTAAGCAAGGGGTGTCCAACCTTTTTGAATGTGGGGCTGGATCATGAACTTTTTATCACCCAGTGGGCCAGCAAGCCATATTCAAAGACCTCACAGGAAGCGGTGAAATTCAGCAGGTGAAATTCTATGGCCTGTGTTACAATGGACGTCAGAGTGGATGAGACAGAATCTTACAAGGGTGCCACAGAACTTCCTGTTGCTTCCACCTTTAATGGGGTCTTTTCGAGTTATAAGAACAAAGTTCCTTATGGATGCACAGGATGGATACACAAAGCTTCTAATGGATGCACAGGAGGAGCTGGGCGAGGGCCGTGATGCTGCAGCCCACCCGTGCTGGGCTCTACAGGTGGAGCAGCCATGGGGCAGGGACCCAGGCCACCCAAGCCCCCCACCCCAGGCCCTGCCATGCCTTGCAAGCCCGCCCAGTGGCTCCCAGCCCAGAGCCAGCAAAAAAAAAAAGGGGAGGGGCTTCCTCTGCCAGGGAGGGAGGAGGAGGATTTAGATTGGACATTAGGAAGAACTTCTTCACAGTTTGAGTGGCCAAGGTCTGGAACGGGCTCCCAAGGGAGGTGGTGCTCTCCCCTACCCTGGGGGTCTTCAAGAGGAGGTTAGATGAGTATCTAGCTGGGGTCATCTAGACCCAGCACTCTTTCCTGCTTATGCAGGGGGTCGGACTCGATGATCTATTGAGGTCCCTTCCGACCCTAACATCTATGAATCTATGAATATATGAGGAGGCAGAGGAAGTGGAGGCGGTGCAGAGAGCCCGGGCCAGCACTGTGTGCTCACATGGGGACCTGCGAGCCGGGCACGGGGCAGCACCCCGGCAACCCCCGGCTGCAACTTCTTCACCCGCCACCGGGAAGATGAACCATGCAGGTGAGTGTGGAGCAGGGCAGGCGCGGGGGCCCTGAAATGATGCCTCCTTCTCCCCAGCCACAGCCCCGAGGGGCAGAGCCAGGTGCAAGCGGCGATTTAGCACAGGGGAAGTTGACCGGGGAGGGTCTGGGGGGGTTTCCTCCCTGCTCCCCTCACCCCATGTGTGCCCGGCCAGGCTCCGCTCGCCACCCGTGGTGCTGGCCGGTGCAAGCTCTGCCCAGGACCACCCCACACCGCACCAATGACCTACGCTTTCACTGCTGGCTACTCCTCTTCCCACATTCACCACGTCGGCAACATCAAGCTGACGCGGTGCATGTGGGAACTTTGTCCCTTCCCCAGCCCTTCAGCAGCCATTAGGAAGCTGCTGAGGGGCTTGGGGAGGGACAAGGGGTGGGAACGAAAGTAAACAGCATTTACTTTCATTTCCCGTTGCAGCACCATGGGCCACAGAAAATGGCTTGGCGGGCCGCATGGTGGCCCGCAGGCCATATGTTGGACAAGCCTGCCTTAAACTAACTATGTAACTGCTATTAGCTTTGGAAATTATTAAAGGAATTTTAGCTGAATTACTGACATGGTCAATTACATTTCAATATGGCTTTGTAGCTTCCCTTTTCCTCCCACATTGGTCATAAGAGACTTTAATTTTGGAGAGTGACAATTTAGCTGCCATGTTTTCTTACCTGGAAATCTAGGACAGTAACTGGCTACCTATTTGCTCTGTGTTTTAGTGTCTACCTCTATATCCAGCAGTGACTGATACGTGCGTTAGCTTGATGTTGCTGCTTAAAATTATCACCTCCAAAACAGAGTTGACAAAAAAAATCACTGTCACCAATACAAATGATTTTATTGCAAACCAAACAATATTCAGATTTTTTTCTAAATATTAATAGGAAAATTGCAATTATCGGTTAGAAAGGAAAATTTCTAGATTCATGATAATAGAGAAAATCCTGAAGAAAAATATGATAATAAAGGCTCCAACATCAGAAAGAATCTTTATCTATTATTTAAAATCACATGATTTTGGCTTCAGTAGTCATGATTCCCCAATCCCAAAAGCAAAATTTAATATAATAAATTTGGAGATTGTTTTACATTTTCATTTTCAATGACATTTTATTTTATGATCATTAAAATATCAATTAAGTGGAAACATCAAAAGTTTTCAAAACATTTAGATTCAACAAACAATTTACATAATCACTCTCCACAGCCATTCAAGGAAACCTGATTATGTATCTGACATTTTAGCAGATTCCATTTAAGCTCTTTTTGTCCACCACCACCTAAATGGATGCTCTCTGCTTCACAATGTTGAAAAAATAACCTTGCAAATTTCTTTGCAACCTAGGACTATTTATGTGTAAAGTGAAGAATGGAAGAAATTGAAAGGAGGAGGATAAATAATAAATTAGTGAGGTCATACAACTATTATATTATCTCCATACTTATCTAAAGTGTTTAAAGTGGATATAATATAATGTATCACCATGTAATCTGAGCTCTTGCTAGATAAGATCAAGTTCCTATTCGATTTATGGTGATTCTGGTTCTCCTATATATTGGGAATTATATTTTTGGAGGTAAGTTTTACATGTGCATTGATTTATTTGGTTGTTTTGGGGTGGGGGGTTTTGGGGTGGGGAAGTGGCAAGGCGAATGGGATGTCAAAGCCTTGAATGGCATTTTATGAGGGGCAGTTTTACAGACCTGAAGCTCTGAAGTCACCTAATTAGGGTTATATGTACATTGTCATAATTCAATATGTCATTGAAGATCTCCTGCTCAGCTGTCTAGGCCTCCCTCCCCATGGACTCCAGCAAGACCCTGCCTGGCAGCAGTTGCCTCTTTCACTGCTCCCTGGTCCTGGGAATCTATCCCACAGTGGGGGAGGGCTTGGACTAAACACAGTGAGAGTAGGATGGCTTGGCCAGGGAGGAAATCCAAAGGGAGGGAGGAAGGGGACTCCCCTGGGTAAGTGATAAGGAAGGGGGAGAGGCAAGCAAGGAGGAGAAGACACTTTCCCCAGGGGAAAAGTGAGGTCTGAGCCTCCCATACATCAGAAACAGGGAGATGGGGAGGGAGGGAGGTATTTCTCTACCCAGTCAGTGTCCAAAGGTATCAGGCTCGCTCCATTCTCCCATTCTCCCACTACCCATTCCCTTTGAAAGTCTATGAATTAATGCAAACCATCAGCCTCACACGCCTAGTAGAACCCACACCAGGGCAGCTCACAGGTTGTGAGCTCTGGGAGGAAACCAGTGGGATGGCAACTGTACCTATTGGGGTCATGTTAGGTAGGGGGAGATATGACAGGCAGGGAAGAAAATGCCCTCAGAGGCACAAAGGATGACACATGGTGCCTATTCCCCTGTTTTTCTTCTCTTCTCTCTCTGTAGGGGTAACAGCCAGTGGCAATCTGATCTGTATCTATCACTGTTACTGCTTATAAAGCTAGCTAATAAAATGGCTAGTCATCTTCAATCTTATTCAGAATGCATCTGCCAACTTTGTGTGCATCACTGAGCACAGCACTGGGTGTATAAGGCCTCTGGGCCAGTGTTTGCCCACAGTTATAGCTGGATATTCTGTGTAGCATCAGCCTAGGTTGCACTGGGGGATGGGGTGGAGGGGGTGGAGTGATAGCGGTCTTCAAGGAAAATCTGACCTATAGAAGGTATCTGTTTCCTGCCAAACTTGTCAACATGGGATGTGTCTACTTCACATTGAAGACCAGGAATAGATTTCGGATTCTGTTAGTATACTGACCACGCTGCACAGAAGATTTCCTGATTAAACTAGTTGAGCTAGACTCTAAGGAAGCGTTGAGAGCACTGAGATTTCTATGCTGAGGCAGGGGCTAGAGTGGAACTTCATGGCATCCATGACAACCACGGCACTATCCAATGTGTGTGTGGGGCTGCAGGGATGACATATTGGACCTAAAGGGCTTATCTACATGAGACATTTACTGCAGAGTTGCCTAATTAGCTCTGCAATAAAATCTCAGCATCTACCTGTATGATCCTATTAGGCCAAGGCAAACTAATAAATTCTGCTGTAGGTTAGTACTTGTAAACACAAATATTATCCTGCAATGGCATTATTTAGCATGCCACAATATACGTGCAGATGCTGACGGGGCTGTCTGGAGCCTGAGCGTACTTCATTGTGGGGGCTGCCTGCTGGCTAACCCTGCACTGGAGCACCCTCTGGCCCCAGCCATCCCTTCTGCAACACATTGAGCGAGGTCAAAGCAGCCCCAGGTTGGCAGACTGGCCCCTGGGATCCTGCCAGCTGGGGCTCCTCTGACCCATCTCAATATGTTGGACTCCCAGGTGCATCTGTAAATGCTGTACCTGGGAGCACTAAACCCCAGTGTGAACTGTGCTGGAGTTTATTCAATTGCATTAATAGCACGTGTAGATGTGCCCAATGTTTTGTACTTACCCAAATACAGAGACTCTGATTATCAGGGGTGTCAAAAAACATGTCATGGTCTAACACCTTTCAGAGGTGCAGATATCTGCAAGATTGATGAACCAGCTAGGCTGGTCTTCCCCTAGAGCAGGGGTTCCCAATCTGTAGTATAAGTGCCACTAGTGGTACACAGACAACCTGTAAGCAGTACGCATTAACACATTTATTATTTATTAATTACTTTATATGACAAAAAATTGCTGGCAGTACTTAAAGTTGTATTGTGCACAATCTGTCAGAGTTTGAGAACCACTGCCCTAAAGGCTCATGGATCCAGTGGGATTTCAAAACTCTCTTGCGGGACATTCTCACTAATTTTGGCAGCTACTCTGTCAGTGGCTTGGCTGGTCTCATGGAACAGCACACTGACCATGGCCATAGACACAGAGGCATACAGGTATCCATTCCTGCCTTTGCAGCATCACAGATCCTACTGGTCTACAGGATAGCTGGGGCAGCTTAAGTATAATAATAGACAGTTAAAACATAGGTGGTTCTCAAACCATGTCAAAGACAACCAACAGCAGTACAGATCTTTCTTAAAGAACTATGGCATGCCAGTAGCAGCAATGAAGAAGCTTTTCCTCTCCACTGCCACTGCACCTGCAAAGTGTTCACTGGCAGAACTGTTTTCAATGGGTGTTGAATGGCCTGGTCAATCAGGCTTGTCTTCACCTGGAAACTGAATAGTCTTCAGTTCACTGTGGCAAGTCTGCAGACCAAATTGTCTCCATCTGGCATGGTTTGGTGACCACCACTTTTGCCGCTAAATTTGGAGTTGAGAAAATTTAATCTTATCCCATTTATATGGATTGTGTTAAATTACTACCACCCCCCAATAATGTAGAGGATGTGAAGGGGCACACTATGTACCCCTGTGGCTGGGACCTGTCTGTGGATCCATGCTTCCTTCTACAGGGACACACGATGTGCTCCCATAGCTAAAAGCCCCAGCTGATCTGTGTTCCCAGCCAGTGGGTGTGCCCCAGTGGCTCAGAGCCCAGATCATCTGATAGGGCTCCCAGTCACAGGGGCATATCCTGCAACTGGAAGCCCCAACCTGGAAACATGTTCATTTAATGGCATGATAAAAACCAGCTACAAAGTTATTTCCCTTTTTTGTGTAACAACTTTGTGGCTTACTCCTTGTCTTATCACGCCATTAATGTGTAGCTGGGTAACAACTTAAGATGTGATTAACTGGTTAATCACATAAGTTTAATGTGTGCCAGAGACATAAGAGACCACCTTCTTCTTGTGCCCTATCACAATCCCTAAGGTCAGCTAAAAGCAATGTCGTGAACCATCAATGTACCAAGTCTACTTGGCTAAAATGTGTTAGGGTTTCTTCTCAGCAGTTGCTCCTGGGTTCTGGAACTCCTTTACTCATAAAGGCCACCAGAGGTCAAACCTGGGCATCTTTTGAAAGTGGTGTAAGACCTTTGTACGTGGACAGGTTCTCCTCTTCATTTTCCCATTTTATAAGTTTTTCTGTTCTGTTATTGTAAGTTGCCTTGGGCTTTTTTTTTTTCTTTTTTTTTTTTTTTTTTTAAGGAAAGGCAGCATATAAATCAAATAAAATAAATGTCATCTATATGAAATAACTCTAACATATTGGCATCAAAATATTCTCCTCTTGGGTTTTACAGTTCTTTAGATTTTCCCCTTTTCTTACCCTGAACATTCCGTTCTGTGTTTTTCCTTCATTTCTTTCTTGCCCACCCGTTCACTATCTAACTAAAAACATTGCCCTTAGCCATTTAATCCTGGATTCAGCAAGGTGCTTAAGTAGTTGCATCAAGAGAATAGTCCGGTGGTTCACAATCTTTTCTGACTCAAGGCACCCCTCACTGGGCTCCAGACATTCAAAATTTTTATGAATTGAATAGCACTGCATTTCAAAAATGAATTTATATATGAGAGTGCTTATGTCCTTGCAGAGGAGTTGGGCCATTGAGATAGGAGATTGTCCAGACAGAGACAAGCCTGAGCCTGTGCTTATCTGCTTCTCTCCTCACACTTTGCTTCTCTCTACACCTATTGTGGCAACCTGCAAAGGATTGGGTACCCTTAGTTGAAAAACACTGTTATAGTCCAGGACAGTTCCTCTACACATGCAGGTAAAGACATTATGGGATCTAATGCATAATCCACACAATCATGCCTCTTTCTATACCACATATACATGGTAGAAGATGTGATTTGGGATCTAGCATCAGGTCCTATAACATCTTACTGCTGATACAGAGGGAGTCCAGGATCATTATCCCAGGCTCCTCCAGCATTGGCAAATAGAGAGTTCTGCATCTCTGAGTGCTGCAGCTAATGGGACCCTCAGTCCCAGAAATGCCCAAGAGCTGCTCAGACTGAGAGTCCCAAAGTGGACAGGATTCTCATCTCCAGTTGCACCCTACATACTGCAAGGCCTGAGAGTCCCATTAGCTGCAAGATTCTCAGCTCTGGCTGCCCCCATTGCTGCCAGGGCTGAGAGTCCCATCAACTGTGGGACTCCCAGACCTGGCTGCACACCCCTAAGGCTCAGAGCCTTATCGGCTGTGGGACTCTCAGCCCCAAGTGCTCATGGTGCACTCCTGCAGCTAGAAGACTCATCAGCTAATGGCTCCCAGCCAAAGGGGGAGATCTAGTTACACATCCAAATTAAAGCTGAATACAAACCAAGTCTAAAGTTACTATACATTTTCTAGCTCTAACTTTATAGCTGGATGGACCATGGAACTTTTTTGGTATGATAGTTCATTTGCATGTGTAGCCAGTCTAAACTAATTGTCCAATTAACTGATTAATTGCATAATACATGTGTAGTGGGAACTTTAATAGTTCATGAGATTTGCATGCTTAAAAAGCAACATTACTCCTTTTGTACCTTGCTGAATTGGGCCCCAAATTTGTACTATATTAAATCCCTGTCTGTGTTCAAAGCCCTGTACAAATTCCAAAGAAATATAAATGGAAGGTCTTAGGGTAGCCAACTAACCAATTTTCAAAAGCACTTAAGTTTAAAGCATATAGAGCGTGTCTACACAAGATGCTTTGAGCTCAGTAGACTACTGCAAAACCCATGCTACTGTGCCAATGCACAGTAGATTTAGTTTCCTGTGCATTAATGTCACGAAAAGACTGTTCATTTGCGCTAATGCAGAATAGCACCAATTACAGAACATTAAGTTAGTACCTGTCATTATAGGTACTAAACATAATGTGCCACAATTATGGCACGTTAATTTGTAACTGCACTTATAGTTCCATTGGAAAGCCTTTATGACTTTTCCTCTTTTCAGATACCCCTGTCTAAAATCAATCTACAGTGCCACTCCTTAAAACAGTGTGGTGCTAAAAGTGTTTATTGTAACCTTAAAAGCATTTATATGAGTCCAGATGTAGTTTTTCTTAAATTTCTTTCATCAGTCTGTTTCTTTTGATCAAAGGCCTCATCCTGATTTATCTACAACATAAGCCGTGTGCAGACGAAATGAGGGGCATGTGTGCACGGCACTTTAAAGTGGGTTAAATGCTTTTGCACAGCTTTAATGCTGTTGGTATTTGCACGTGCCAGTGGTGTACTGCACAGTAATTTCAGCCATTGTAGCAAATTTGGTGGTATAATGCACCTTAAATGACTTAGGGTGCAGCAAACTTAAACAACTTAGGGTGCTGCCCTACAGCCACAGAGTGAAGCACCGGGCTCCGTGCAGCTGAGAACCTCTGCAGGAAGCCCATGTATGCATCCTGGCAGCAGCCTGGGAAGGCAGGCTCCACCCAAGAAAAAAGAAAAGCAGTGATCTTCCCCCCACCCCCCCCCAAAGCCTTCCTTCCTGCCTGTCTGAGTTATGTGGGGGCAGGTGCCTGCAGGCAGGTGCTTCCTGGGGGGGCCCACCACTGCTGCAGAGGGAAGGATCACTCCCGTCCCCACCCCTACAGACCAAGGAGTGCTCCACCCACAGACAGCTTGCCCCTCTATCCCCACCACTGGAAAGGCAGGTAAGTGCAAGGGTATGTGCATGACACAGGGGTTTACTTGGCCCTAAATTGAAGTGGTGTTTTTAAAAACCCACCGGTTCAATTTTGGGCCCCTATTTCATCTACACACATAGACAAGTATTTATTTTTTTGTAACCCACACCACCACATGACAAATCAGACCATATTATTAGGGACTGATTTCCCAGAAATCTTCTTGCAATGATCCAAGTGAGTGAATTATATTTAGTTGTTAAATCTATGGTTCCAATTTTTAAAGCTATATTCAGTCATCTAATTGGCTCTTACTGTTCTTTTTTTATTGCTATCTTTTCCTGTAACAGAATTGTGATGCATTTTCTCAAATATCTTGGCTTAACACCATTCTTTTTAATTGCCGCTGGCTAATCTGCCAAAAGGACTTCTTTAATCCTTGTCCAAACAAAACTACATAATTATGTGTTTGGCCATCAGAATTCAGCAGTAATTTGAGCCTCCTTTTCTTAAATATGTGCAGAGAGGGCAGGGGTTTCAGTTCTAGCAATCTTGCAAGTACTTTTAATAGCCCTGTATTTTTGATATCCAGATATCAACAAAAATAGTGAAACGAAAGCAATGCTCACACAGGAGTTGTAATCAAAAGACACCAGAGACTACTCTGTGCCATGCACATAAGTGAGCTGTTGAGCCCTTAAAAGATTTACTTGTGGATTTTGGCAAAAAAGTGAGCAAATGTTCTTTGTTGAAGCTGTGCTCATGCCAAATGCACATGCCATTAGTACATTCTGGCAAAACACTTCATTCTATCTAGAGATCTTGAGACACTTTTCTTATCAATTATTGATTTATTTTGAGCAATGACTCTGTGCTTGTTTCTGAGAAAATTCAATTTTTTCTTAGCTTCAGTTAAACTCAGGGTTCATACAAATGTACCACCAGTCAAATCACATTCCACTGGTAGAAATCCTAAGTGTATAAGTATTTAAACAGTTCCCACTGAACCAAAAATGGCAGTTCTGGTAGAAGCATCTACTTCATTTGATGAAGTAGAAGTGGTCTCTGGTAAAGTTTGTACTGGAGAAACAAATACTTGTACACTTACCTCTACAATAAAAAGCTTCCACACTGCCTTCTGATATCCCAACATGCCTTGATCCAGCCCCGACTCCCTTCTACAGGATCAGTCTGTGGCTGGGCTGAACTCTACTGCTGCAGCCCACAGGGAAGGAAGAAAGTGTGTGTGGTGGTGGGAGGGCATGGAAGTAATGTATTTAGACCAGCGATGTGCCTCATTCAGATAGTTAATTAAATGGATAAGGGAGATATTGATCAGTTGTTATTAGCTAAAGTTTCAGGAAACAAAACCAAAAATAAAACTATTTAGTTTTTTACAGCCTGGTTGTGACACTGGTGACAATGTTAGTGTCCAAATTAAATTGCTTTCATGAGATACAGGCATAAATGAAATGTAAACAAAGACATTTGAGGAAGAAGTGGCAAACAGTAAGAAGTAGAGGGTGGGGAGAGGGATCTAGTGGGGCAGGGCATAGTGTGTTTTTTCTAACTGACTCACAACACAAGGTAGTGGCTGTTTTTGCAACAAGATGCCTTCCTCCTGTCTTTCAAGATACAGTCCTTTAAAAACAAGTTGCAACCAGCAAAAGCTACACCGACTACATCCTTGAAATTTAAAGACAACATTGATCTGAAATCTAGCTAATGCTGAAACTGAGTTAGAAAGCAGCTACCGGTCACCAGTTCCCTTACTGATTTTAAGAAAGTAGGGGTGCCTGCTCCCCATAGAAGCCTGTTAGACCATCCAAATAATAGTCCATAACACAAACAAGAATCCTTGTGCATAATACCAAACAGTAGGGTACATGAAAACCTTTAGCCTTTCACCAGGTGGTAGGAAAAGCCCTTTAGATCCCGCCCTTCCTAGAAGTAAGCTTCTCTAAATTCAGTCTGCCTCCTGAATTCAGAATTCACAACTACTCCCTCCCCAGCTATCGCCCCCGCAATTGTGCTTTTATTTGCCAGGTAATAACTCACAGCTGGACTCCTACCTCAGGGCTGACTGCTTCATCTAAAGGGCCAGACGGCCCTGCTATACTGATATTTGTACTTTTACATTTGCATTCCCCCTTCTGCTTTTTCTCCCCTGTTGCTGTGTGAAAGACCTGCACAGACAACAGGGAACACTGCCTGATGTTTATTCAGGATGGAAAATTAAAGTGATTATACACAGAGTACTGTCAAATGCTCAAAGTAAATTTAACTGGAAAAAATAGAGGAAAAAAAAATGTTACCCTCTTACTTCTCATAATAGTCTAAGGTATTACTTTTAATAATAGGGGGTAAATATTTTAAGACAACAATATGATTTTTAAAGTGACAGTTTATTTTAAAGTCATGTATCTGCAGGCATCTCACAATTTAGGTATCACAATTCAGAAGGCAAGATGATGAAGGCTAAGAATAGTTCAGAAAGTAATGTCAGCTTGCTGCAACACAGATTAAGAAAACAATCTACCCCAGTTATCTTACTATGGCTCCCAGCTGGAAAATATCCTGCACCATATTAGAGAGGAGAACTATATTTCCATCATAATCTATATTGGGCCAGGTCTACTACCAACATTTTCACATATTCCCACTCCCCATGTATTCCTTATTTGGATCTCCACATAGGCCAACAACCATTGGTTGGTTTCATGGCAAATGGGACACTGTCATGACATGTAGCTAGCGTTTTCATGAAAGGGCATTTTGATCCAGAGGGGTCTGTTGTGTGCAGACCTTCTAGGTTAGTTTTTTCAGAGACTTATTTTTCTTTATTTGATTTTCCATGGTGCATATTGAAACAAATGGAGATTTTCTCATCCCTTCCAGACAGGAAGGCACTTCAGTAAAGCTGATAAAATAGTGAGGAACTATTTTGTGTGAACATGTGATATTTCCTTTTTTCAGTGCTCAAAATGGATTGAAATATTTTGTTGTACCAAATGTATTGTTAATTTTCTTTTTTTTTCCTTACACACATTAGATGTTCCCAAAATATTTGCTAACATGTTTTCATTAATTTTCCAAAAAGAAGTTCAGAAAAAAATACATGGGACAGACAAAATTATTTTTAAAAGCCACTTAGTGTTGCCTAAGTGGCTTTCATGAAAAAAACAAAAACAAAAACAAAAAACAGATCAACTTTAAGGAAGAAATTTTTGTTAAAAAAATAACCCATTCAAAATTACAGTTATGCTTGTCAGGGTATCTTTCTCTAACTTTCTGGCTCTGATTATTTCATTGCTCCAGTGACACAATTGAAGTAAATAAAATTAATCTGTTAAACCTGATCTAAGACGTAAATCAGATTATTTGTACTGGTGGAAGCTTGAACACTATGGCCCATTTTAATGCTAAGACACAATTTTTCCCTTCAAAATGTAGCATTCCACATGATCAATAAATTTGCAATAAAACATTTTGAAATACCTGAAAATTAAAAACTTTTTCACCTACTTCTGATAAAAATTGAACCAAAAGGAACCACTACTGCATTGAAGATTAAAAGTCAGGTAAATTAAAACAATACATTGAAAATCATAGAATCATAGAAAATTAGTGTTGGAAGGGACCTCAGGAGATCATCTAGTCCAACCCCCTGCTCAAAGCAGGACCATCCCCAAGTACATCATCTGAGCCAAAGTTTTGTCTAGCTGGGTCCTAAAAACCTTCAAGGAGTCTTGCCCCATGCACCGCACTGTGTACCAACTGGGTCTGAAGTCATCCGCCGCTCCAGTCCAGCGAGAGGTGTCTAAAGAGGCTCTTCAGGGCAGCAGCATCCACCTTCTGGGTAGTTCTTCCCCAGCTCTTCTTAGTCCCACTCTCTCTCCATCCCTTGATGCATCTGCCGCATGCTGGGCACGCTGCTCCTTTTACTCTCTCTGGAAGCTCCACCCCTGGACTGGTGCCAAATCTGCAAAGTGAAGGCTTCATTCAGGTCTGGGTCTCTTCACCCCCAGCCTCCAGGCAGGGAGTGGGGAATGCCCCTCCCTGCCATAATCTGTTTGGTGGACAGACTTCACCAATCATACTGGAGATTCTCCAAGCCCAGATGTGCCAGGCTGTATCTATAAGTCTGCCACAAAGGCATTGAGGTTTCTACTATATAGCCAATATATTGGCCATAGTGAAAAATCAGTGTAGTAAATTAAACAGTTATTATTTAGCATCTGTATCATAGGACCATTTAAGTGCCCTAACTGTAACTGGAGCTTCACTGTGCTAAGCAAAGGTATTGAGCACTTCAGCCTTTTCTGCATCCTCTGTCACAGGGTTGCCTCCCCCATTCAGTAAGGGACCCACACTTTCCACGATCTTCCTTTTGCTATCAACATACTTGTAGGAACTCTCTTTGTTATCCTTAGCATCCCTTGCCAGCTGCAGCTCCAATTGTGCGTTGGCCTTCCTGACTTCATCCTCGCATGCCTGAGCAATGGTCTTATAATCCTCCCTAGTTATTTGTCCAAGTGTCCACTTCTTATAAGCTTCCTTTTTGTGATTTCGTTTACTGAAGAGTTCCCTGTGGTAAGCAATGGGCAAGAGTATTTCCTGTGTTTACAATCCAGCTAGGCAAGACAGTCAGAGCACAGAAAGAGAAAACAGGCCACAGAGCTGAAGTAACTTACTAAAGTCATGTGCAGTTAGTGGTACCACTAGGACTAAAATCTAAGTTTCCTGAGTGCCTCCCCCACCCTCCACATTGTCTTATGTGCTGCTCCATATTGTCTCCCAGTAGAAGTGTATAAACCATCTTAGATCAGTGTATAGTAAAAATAGGTTAGACTCCATGATTTTGAAATAATGCTTGAGCAGCAACTATATGATAGAAGTGTCTTATGACCATCTTATGACCCTTGTGCAAGATCATAAGGTCTAACGACTTAGCTGTGGTCTGCTGTTCTTACTGCTTGCCTTGCATCTTGAAGTTATCCCTGCCCAATGCCCTAAGGTTACGCTAAGATAAGAGGTTACTAAAGTTTACTAACTTTGCCGCAGTTCCCCTTTTCCTCTGCACATGCGACAAAAGATTTCGCTGCAGTTCTGCTTTTTGAGTGCGCATGCACTAACCCTGATAAGTCACACTAACCAATAACAAGTTAAGTGCAGCCTACAAGATAAGACGTAACAATTAAGAAATGGTAATGCTGCCAATAAACATCTAATACGTTAAAACTCTATGTTCAATGTAAGCTATAAAAATGTAATTCCGGGCCGGACTAGTGGTCGACCAGATTTGAGCTCAGCTCCTGGGTCGAACTGTTTGCAAACAATAAATCTGAGATGAACCCAGCCTGTGTGTGTGTGTGTGACTCTCTCCTGGGGTGGATTGGACAAGCCTCCAGGGGAACGAAACTAGCCGTTTGGGCAACAAGTGGTGTTCAGTATTTTGGCTTCTTCTGCCTTCCCCCAGCCTTGTGTGCAAGGATTGAGCTCCAGGGTCCTGCATCACCTCCACCTGGCACTGTGTGCTGAGATCAGGATGCCAGGGTCCCATGCCACCTCCACCAAACCCGAATGCACAAGGACGGGGGCTCTTGGGGCACTGCCTCTGCCTCTGTCCAGTCCCACATGTGGGGATTGGGATCATTAGCTCCACGTTGTCTCCACCTGGCCCTATTTGTGAGGATTAGGCCTTGCAGCACCTTGCATGCCAGATCTAGCATGCAGGGTTATGGCCTATGGGGCTGCCTAGGAACCTGTGAAGAGCCCCATGGGCTAAATAATAATGTGCTAGGGGCCAGATCAAGGTCAGGGGTTGAACACCCCTGTTTTAGATTATAGTAGATTCTATGATAAAACAGAGGAAATTCATATTGAATATCCAGATCTTTTAATCCATTAGAAATCTTTTCCTGAGACCTCTGTTTCCATGTAAATGTTAACACATTAATTTTGCGAGCCTAAATTTCTTCAGCCTTTAGTATTACCATGTCTGCTTTTCAACCTGAAATGCTTGAATTTATTATAAGACTAATTACATTTCAAGCCCCTTGTGTTGGGCTGCAGGGTGGAAATGGTGGGCTACTAGGCAGGTGAACTCAAGAGGCCCAGGCTTGGGTTGTTAAAAATACTGCCATGAAGCCTGGGTGGGCTTATAGGTCTTCAACTAGCAGAGACTGGGTGATGAGGTTATTATTCCCAGTGATGCTGCTTGCAAGACCTAGAAAGGGAGTTTTTCTGCTTGGTCTCCAGTTTGGTGGTAGATTCTGACCTCCAACTCACTGAACTTTAATCTATGCAAAATAAAAATTGTTTGGGCCATTTTTGACAGAAGTGATTCTTAGCTTTAGATAGCTACCATGATGCTTTCAAGTACTGTGAATTTTAAACTGGTGACAGGTATTATTGCTTGAGAAAATATTGATTATTAATTCCATCTAAGTTTAGTGAACTATTTGATAAATAGTTTGCTCAAGAGACTGTCTACATGGTCCTCATTTCCTTTTAAGCTGTAGAAACTATTCCACAGAAGAAAAAGAATCTGCTTTGAGGAAAAGGCACCAGAGCTGATGATATGTGTGTTGCCAGCTGTTGCTGGCCAGGTTATATTTATTATTAACAGTAAAGCTGTCTCATAAAGCCTGAGTGACAGATGAATAACTACTGAGTACAAAGAGTATATATTTTGGTTTTGGTACTGACTCTGTACAAAGAAATTAATCAATTTGTTATTCCTTGGTTGTTCTTCTTAAGAAACTTTGTCTGATATGTTATGACAGAAGGGGATATTTTTTTCTATGCTTGTGAATACAAAATGGATCTGTCTTGCCCATTATTTAGTCTGAAGAAGAGAAGACTGAGGTGGGATTTGAAAACTGTCTTCAAATACCTGAAGGGCACTTATTGAGAGGATGGAGATAGGCTTTCCTCCGTGGCCGTAGGAGACTAGGAGCAATGGACTCAAGTTGCAGCAGAGGAAATGTAGGTGGGAGATTAGAAGTAACTTTGTGACTATGAGCATTGTTGAACACTATAACAGGCTACCTAAAAAAGCTGTGGAAACTTCATTCCTGGAAATTTTCAAGAATAGGCTAGACAGATGTTTTACTAAGATGGTTTAGTCAGGGATGATCCTGGTGTTGCCCTGTGGGGTCAGGACAACTCTCAGGATCTCTTGCATTGTTGGACAGGAGGGTGTGACAAAATTGCACATATACAAACAAACAAATCAATTAGGTGCATACACACGCACACTACCAGCTGAGGCACATGCACATCCAAACCAGCCTAGGAACATGCATACCTATCACCAATTCAAGCACATACACTATACACTCCAAAAGTTAGACATAGAGCACTAATTTGTATATCATGCACACATGCCATATATACACACACACACACACACTCACCAGTTCACACACATACAACCCACCTACACATACACACAGGTAAGTTCCTAACTTGGGTGGTATAGTGTGTATATGTGTGCTTGGGGTACCTGGGGTAAGGTTAAGGTAAGAAAGTAGGAGTGTAGGGGTGAAAGTTGCTGGGAGTGAAAGTCACTGGGACCGGGATTAGAACTGGTAGACTAGAGAGGCCTGGGCTGAAGAACTGTCTCAGGGGTAACTTTAGGTTAATTGATCTTAATTGATTAAAAGACAACACCCAAAGCCTACAGAACACGGGAGTGATGCCAGCACAGAGGCTGGGACTGGAGACAGAGCTACCCGGGACCTGAAAAGGTAGGTGGGGAGAGGGAAAATGGGACCAAGGGAAAGTGTGGGTGTTAAAGAGGGGTTCTGGGTGTGGGGAGTCAGAGGATGGCTTCAGGGCAGCTAGAGAAGTTGCAGGGAGTGACAATAGGTGCTGGGAGCTGGAGAAAGGTTCCAGCTGCTGGAGAAAACTATAGGACAGCCACGAGGAGCTGGGAAGCTGCCGGGCAAGGGGGCGGGGAGGGACTACAGAAGGTGCTGCGGAAGCCTGAAAACAGAGAGACAGACAGTAGAAAATCACAGGAAAAGCAGCAGGAGAGACTGAAAGGCAGCAGGGCAGCAGGAAAGCAGAGAAAGGCAGCAGAAAGTCACAGGGAAAAGGCAATAGGAGCAGGGGGAGAGCAGAAAATCACAGGAAAAGTGGCAGGAGAGACTGAAAGGCAGCAGTGACCCAGAAGCAGGAAAGGAAGAAATGAGACAGAAGTTAGAGGGGCGAGGAGCAGAGATTGGAGCAGGACTGGACCATAGTAAAGCAAAACCCAACTCAGGGGTCCAAATAAAAGTTTTATTACACAGACAACATGCCACACAGCCCCATGAAGTTATTGGTTCCCACAGGCGCGCGCGCACACGCACGCACGCACAGACACACGCGCACACACACACACACACACACACACACACACACACACACACAAAAAATGGCAGCAGAAGAAAGAGACTCAGTGGAAGGGTTAGAGTCCAGGTGAGGAAGAGAAGCAGAGTCCAAGTCCTTGGTTGAAGGGGGGGGGGCGGTGATAGCTACCTATCCAGGCTGGAAAGGGGTCCTTGTCCAGTAGGTGTTGTCCAGAGAGGGGTCACCAGCATGACCTCTGGATGGATAAGTGGTGTGGTATGGTGCTGGTCCAGATGGAGAGGGTGTCCCACTGGGTCTGTCTTCACTGCCCCTTTTTATAGGGGCAGATCTTGTGTGACCCTAGTGACAGGAGGCATGCCCAGGCAAGGGTCAGCCCCTGGTGTACTGAGCATGTGTTCTCCATGCAGGGATGTGCAGTTTTGGGTGACTGTAATGGTGGGGTACAATGGCAGAGTTGCTGGTTCTGCAGGGTCTTTTGTTTTTCAAATGCTGGGTTCTTGTCTCTATTCCTGGGTGAGGTCCGTGGTTCCTGGATGAATCAATGCAAGGTGATGGCCCAGTCCTTACAGGCCATTCAGTAGAGGCCTGCTACCATTGTATTTAAATCATTCCCAATCATTCTCATTCATCCGGGAACCAATTTACATGGGAGGGGTACGTGACTCATACAGTCGCAACATTGGATGCCCAGGCAGAGGACACAAGATGGAGGCTCGACATATAAAATGGAAACTTGACATGACTTTGGTTCACTTACAAACACAGGCCTAAACCATATAATATCCATATGAAACAATAAAAATCAATGCAAAAATTATAATAATACAATACACAACAGTAAAAAGCAACACAAATCTAATAATTATACGATATAAAACAACGGATATCCAAAACCAAAAACGTGTTACCAAAATAAAAATGGTAAAGCTTATCCTAAGTGTGAGCTCGCTTATGCTTGTCTATAGGGAATAGAGAGGGAGAGAAAAAAAAAGTCAGAAATAATTGGGGAAGGGAAGGGAATGCATATCTATCTATCTATCTATCTATCTATCTATCTATCTATCTATCTATCTATCTATTAAGAAAAACTGGGGGTTTTGCTACATTGGCTTGAGCAGGATGACCTCATGAGGTCCTTCCAGCCCTACTTTCCTATGATCCTATGTCTCAATTGTGTCCACATACAAACATCCTTATATAAAGCTATTTTTTTACAGGCCATAAGGTACCATAGTTTGTATTTTTGTATGTCTGGAAGAAAATTGACAATTTCATATTGATTTCATATAAGCAACTAGATTGAAGTACGCTATGACATAGGTGACTGGTAGCGGGTGCACAGGGGTGCACATGCCCCCCCAATGGGGCCAGTGCCCCCCCCAATGGTTGACCCTGATACTGTCGGTAGGGCTGGTGCTCCCCTTGACAGGGCCGCTGCTGTCGGCAGCTTCTGTTCATGCCCCCCCACTCCCAGATTCAAGAGGCACCAGTCATAGATTCATAGATTTTAGGGTCGGAAGGGACCTCAATAGATCATTAAGTCCGACCCCTTGCATAGGCAGGAAAGTGTGCTGGGTTCAGATGACCCCAGCTAGATGCCTATCTAACCTCCTCTTAAAGATCCCCAGGGTAGGGGAGAGCACCACCTCCCTTGGGAGCCCATTCCAGACCTTGGCCACTCTAACTGTGAAGAAGTTCCTCCTAATGTCTAGTCTAAATCTGCTCTCTGCTATCTTATGGCCATCATTTCTTGTGACCCTCAGGGGCACCTTAGTGAGAAGAGCCTCACCAATTCCCTTCTGTGCCCCCATGATGAATTTATAGGCAGCCACAAAGTCACCTCTCAACTTTCTCCTGCGGAGGCTGATGAGGTCCAGGTGCCCTAGTGTCTCCTTGTAGGGCTTGGCTTGCAAGCCCTTAACCATATGAGTGGCCCTTCTCTGGACCCTCTCCAGGTTATCCACATCCCTCTTAAAGTGTGGCGCCCAAAACCGGACGCAGTATTTCAACTGCAGTCTGGCCAGCGCCTGATAGAGGGGAAGTATCACCTCCTTGGTTCTATTTGTCATGCATCTGCTGATTCATGGTAAAGTGCAGTTAGCTTTGCTGATGACTTCGTCACACTGACGACTCATGTTCATCTTGGAATCCACTAGGATTCCAAGATCCCTTTCTGCTTCTGTGCTGCCGAGCAGGTCATTTCCTAGGCAGTAGGTGTGCTGGACATTTTTCCTCCCTGGTGCAGCACTTTGCATTTCTCCTTGTTAAATCACATTCTATTGTTTTCTGCCCATTTGTCCAACCTGTGTGGTCTGCCTGTAGTTGTTCCCTGCCCTCCGGTGTGTCCACTTCTCTCCACAGTGTTGTATCATCTGCAAACTTGGACGGAGTACCTTCACTCCCTCGTCCAAGTCACTGATGAAGACATTGAAGAGTATCGGTCCAAGGACCAAGCCCTGTGGGACCCCACTGCCCACATCCTTCCAGGTTAATACTGACCCATCCACCACCACTCTCCGGATATGGCCCTCTAGCCAATTTGCCACCCACCAGACTGTGTCATCATCCAAGTCACAGCCTCTTAATTTGTTCACCAGTATGGGGTGGGATACCATATTGAAGGCCTTCCTGAAGTCTAAGTAAATGATATCTACCCCTACTCCTGCATCTAGGTGTTTTGTAACCTGGTCATAAAAAGAGACTAGATTAGTCAGGCATGATCTACCTGCTATGAACCCTTGCTGGTTTCCCCTCAGCATAATTTTTCATGCTGGGCTCTCACATATATGAGCCTTAATAATCTTTTCAAAGACTTTACGAAAGGAGGAGGTGAGACTGACTGGCCTGTAGTTGCTTGGATCTTCCTTACTCCCCTTCTGGAAAATAGGGACCAAATTGGCCCTTTTCCAGTCCTCCAGGACCTGGCCTGTGTGCCAGGAGTGCTCAAATATTCTTGCCAGTGGCTCTGCAATGACATCAGCCAGTGTCTTCAGTACCCTCGGATGGAGCTCATCCGGGTCTGCTGACTTAAACGCATCCAGTCCTTCCAAGTGACTCTGCACCATCTCAGGGTCAATGCTTGGTGGTGTCACTCATGCCCTGTGAATTACTCTAAGGATCTTTTAGATGAGACCATTAAAACAGTGGCCATGTCTGCTGTCCAAGTTTATATTGTGCAATATTAGGGATGGCTGGAATATTTTGGTAAAATATATGATTTCGTTGAAGCTGTGTTGTTTTCCACAAAACTTTTATTGGGAATTTTTTTTTTGTCTATGGTTGACATAGTTGGAAAGAAAGAAGAAATTGAAATGTTTGGAACATATTTAGATGCATGCAGTTGTAACGATTGTTATCAGTATTGTATGATACTGATATAAAGCTGTTTACATATGCATACTCCTAACATAATGAAAGTGTAGCAAACCCTTTTAACTTTAATACTGATTTTTTCAGATTTAAATTAGAATGATTTAGCTCACTTCTATCACTGTAGGATCATACAGACATAAGTGATGCTGTAACAGATGATGTGCTCTCCTGATTGGCAACTCCTGCTGCCCTTTTGGGTGACTAAAAATTACGAGTGTCCATGGCTTGTGTCTGAGCAGTTAGGATGCTTGCCTGGGATGTGGGGGGTTCAAATTGAAGCTTCTGATGTGGAGTTTTTTTTGGGATGAAATCTCTGTTCTAAATCAGATCAAACGGGATCCTTGATTTTTTTCTCTTGCCCTCATGGTTATATGCACAAATGCTCAAAGGGCTTTTGAATTTATTTCAAAACAGCATGAAAACAAATGTTAACATCTCAAATGTCATGAAATGTAATTTTTGTTATCTAGTCATCTGTATTCAATAAAGAGGTTGTTCCAGTGATAGTGAAGAAAACTCCTGGGATGTGTTCTCATACCTCCTGAGAGACCAGGTCAATTGACTAATTACCTTAGATGCCGTACACAAATGCATGGGGCCTGGAAAACAAGTAAGAAGAACTGGAAGTCCTTACACAGTCATAGAATTATGATGTGATTGGAATAACAGAGACATGGTGGGATAGCTCACATGACTATAGCATTGTCATAGATGGATATAAAATCTTCAGGAAGGGCAGGCAGTGGGGAACAGGAGAAGGATTTGCACTTTATGTAAAAGAGCCATATGATTGCTCAGAGATCCATTATGAAACTCGAGATAGGCCTGTTGAAAGTCTCTGGATTAAGGTTAGAGGGGAATGCAACAAGGGTGATGTTATAGTGTTGTCTTCTATAGACCACCAGACCAGGAGGAAGTGGTGGATGAGGCTTTCTTCAAACAGCTAATGGAAGTTTCCTGATCACAAGGCCTGGTTGTCATGGGGGACTCCAATGACCCTGACATCTGCTGGGAGGGCAATACAGCAGTGTGCAGTCAATCCAGGAAGTTTTTGGAGCGTGTTGGGGACAACTTCCTAGTGCAAGTGCTGGAGCAACCAACTAAGGGCCAGGTTCTTCTTGATCTCCTGATTACAAACAGGGATGAAATAGTGGGGAATGTAGTAGTGGATGGCAACTTGGACAGCAGTGACCACAAGATGTTTGAAGTCAGGATCCTGAGGAAAAGAAGAATGGAGAGTAGAGAAGTAAGCACCCTGGACTTCGGAAAAGCAGACTTTGACATGCTAGGAGAACTCATGGGCAGGACCCCCTGGGAAGCCAGTCTTGTGGGGAGAAGAGTCCAGCACAGCTGGCAATACTTCAAAAAAGTCTTACTGAATGTACAGGAACAGACCATACCAATGCACAGGACAACTAACAAGTATGGCAGAAGACCAGCTTGGTTTATCAGGGAACTCTTCAATAAACTAAATCACAAAAAGGAAGCTTATAAGAAGTGGACACTTGGACAAATAACTAGGGAGAATTATAAGAGCATTGCTCAGGCATGCAGGGATGAAGTCAGGAAGGCCAATGCACAATTGGAGTTGCAGCCGGCAAGGGATGTGAAGGGTAACAAGGAGGGTTCCTACAAGTATGTTGATAGCAAAAGGAAGATCATGGAAAATGTGGGTCCCTTACTGAATGGGGGAGGCAACCCTGTGACAGAGGATGCAGAAAAGGCTGAAGTGCTCAATGCCTTTGCTTAGCACAGTAAAGCTCCAGTTACAGTTAGGGCACTTAAATGGTCCTATGATACAGATGCTAAATAATAACTGTTTAATTTACTACACTGATTTTTCACTATGGCCAATATATTGGCTATATAGTAGAGACCCCATCCATACTCTAGATAATTATAGAAACAGCAGTCATCCTCAAGTACAGCACCTGCTTCCATATAACATTGCTAGCGAGGATTTCATCTTGTCAGAGATTTTCCCATAGTAGACAATGAATGGGACCTTCATATAACTTCTAATTTCCTCCTCCCCTCTCTGAACTCTGACCATGACCTTTTTTAATATTTCAGTACAGACCTAGGTTTTCTAAATAATGAAGATATATTCTTATCTTAATGGTGTTTCAGTCATATTCAGTCAGGCCACACATGTTATTTTGGGAAATAATTTCTTTCTTAGAAAGAATTAATAAACCCAGATTAGATATAAATTCAACCACTAATTAAAAAGGAAGGCGCCGGGGGGGGGGGGGGGGGGAGACAATGCATGAAGCATGACAGAAGTCAATAAACCAAATCAATTTACCTTCACAATACTTCAGTGATAGTTTCTGTCCAATCCAACATCCAGACCTTCAGTGTGTTGCTGTTGGAACAATGTCCCACTATGCATTGTTAAAATGCTCCATGGGATGGTAATATCACAGATTCTCAGGAATGTAGGGCTGGAAGGGACCACTTGAGGTCATCTAGTCCAGCCTCCAGCCCAAGGTAGGATCATCCTTGACTAAACCATCTCAGCCAAGTGTCTGTCTAATTAGCTTATGGAAATTTCCAGGGATGGAGAATCCACAACAGGAGCAGGCAATTTATGTGCCTTCAGGTCACATGGTGAGTTTTGGTGAGCTGTCACAGGCTGAATTAGCACCCCCCTCCCCCCCCCCTGCACAACTGCTCACCAAAACTCCTTAAGCAGCCCATTATGTCTGCCTAGCCATGCACCCTGCCCAGGCAGGTCTCAGCTGCTGTCCATGGAGGCCCTAGGATCACAGGGTAGTGACAGCATGGGGCCAGGGCCTGGGGCAGAACCATGATCCACTCCCTACATACCCTTGTCAGAACTGGCACCTATCACAGGGGCATGTAGGGAGCAGATCCTGACTCTGCTCCACTTCTGGCTGGAATGGCACCAGGGCTGCAGTATGGGGGGCGGAAGGGGGATGCATCCAGGATCAGGAAGAGTGGGCGAGTGGGGGCAGGCCTGGGATCACAGGGCCCCAGCCCTGTACTGTTACTGCCCTATGATCCCAGCCCTGGCCCAATCCACCTCCCCCAGATCCCAGCCCTGGCTCCATCCTAGCCAAGTGTGGAGCAGAGCCATGATCCGCTCCATGCACACCCCTGTAAATGAGCACCAGTTCTGTGGGCAGGAACATGCATGGAGAAGATTACAGCTTTGCCCCGGGCCCCATCCCTGTGCTGTCACCACTCTGTGATCCCACAGTCTCCATGAAGACCATACAGGACTTGCCTGGGCAGGGCACACAACCAGGCAGATGGGATGGGGCCACAGGCAGGCGGGGAACTGAACTTGGAGCTGGGTACAGGATCTTGGGGTAGTGACAGCATGGGGCTGGGGCAGGGGCCAGAGCCAGAGCCAAGCCATGTTCTGCTCCCTGCACAAGCCTGCCCATGGAACCTACACCCAGCCCACAGGCTATATTTTGCCCTCCCCTGTTCTACAACTTCTTCAGGTAGCCTGTTCCAATACTTGACTACCTCATAATTATAAAGTTCTCCTTGGTCTCTAACATACACTTCAACTGCTGCAGTTTGAGAGCAATGATCCTGTCTCCTATCGTTTATCTCCATCCTCTTTATACTTGCCCTTCAGCTATCTGAAGACTGTTATCAAATCCCCCCCCCCTTAGCCTTTTCTTCTCCAGATTAAATAAATAACCGTAGTTCTTTTAGCCTTCTCTCATAAATTGTACTTCCTAATCATTTTTGTCACCCTCTGTTAGCTGTTTTCCAACCTGTCAGCATCTTTCTTGAGGTTTGGGGCCCAATACTCCAGGCAAGGCCAGGCGAGGTATTGGACATAATAGTCCAGGCAAGGCCTTATCAATGCTGAGTGGAATGGAAGAAGCACTTCCTTTGATTTGCAAGAGAAACCCTTGTTAACACAATGCAATATGCTGGGGGCAGTTGGGGTTTTTTGTTTGTTTGTTTTATTTTTTTGGTTTGGGGTTTTGTTGATTTTTTTGGAAGAAGAACATGCTCTTGATTCATATTTAGTTGATGGTCTACCGCAGTGCTGCTCAACTACTGGCTCATGCATACAGCCCATGAGAGATTAAATATGTGGATACAATACAATATTAGGGTTGGAAGGGACCTCAGAAGGTCATCTAGTCCAACCCACAGTTCAAAGCAGGACCATACCCAAGTATATCATCCCACCCATGGCTTTTTCTAGCCAGGTCTTAAATACCTCTAAGGATGGAGATTCCATCACCTCTCTGGGTAACATGTCCCAGCACTTTACTACCTTCCTAGTGAGAAAGTTTTTCCTAATATCTAACCTAAACTTCCCGTGCTGAAACTTGACACCATTGCTCCTTGTTCTGTTATCTGCCACCACTGAGAACAATTTAGCTCCATCCTCTTAGTTTAGCTCCATCCCAGTTTAGCTTCACCCCTCTTAAGGTAGTTGAAGGCTGCTATTAAATCTCCCAATCTTCTCTTCTGCAGACTAAATAATCCCACTTTAGTCTCTCCTTAGAAGTCATGTGCCCTATCCCACTTGCCCTTTTTGTTGCTCACCACTGGAATCTCACCAATTTGTCTACATCCTTTCCATAGTGGGGGCCCAAAACTGGATACAGTACTCCAGATGTGGCCTCACCAAATAGAGAGAAATAATCACTTCCCTCAGTCTGCTGGCAGTGCTCCTATTAATGCAGCCAAATACACCATTAGCCTTATTGGCCACAAAGGCACACTGTTGGCTCTTATTCAGCTTATTGTCCACTGTAACCCCCAGGTCCTTCCCTGCAGAGCTGCTGCTTAACAAGTTAGTCTCCAGCCTGCAGGAGTGAATGGATTGTTCAGTCCTCAGTGCAAGACTTTGCATTTGTCCTTATTGAACCTCATGAGATTTTAGTCCAATCCTCCAATTTGTCTATGTCTGTCTGAATCCTAACCCTACCCTCCAGCGTATCCATCTCTCCCCCTAGCTTGGTGGCATCTGCAAACTTGCTGAGGGTGCATTCCATCCCATCTTCTAGGTCATTGATGAAGATATAGAATAAAACCAACCCAGGACTGACCCCTGGGACTCTCCACTTGACACTGAGGCATTGACTCCTGCTCTCTGTGCCTGATGATCCAGACAGTTTTCTATCTACCTTACAATACATTCATCTAACACATACTTCCTTAGCTTGCTTGCAAGAATTTTGTGGGAGACAGTATCAAAAGCTTTGCTAAAGTCAAGGTATATCACATTCACTGCTCTTCCTGCATTTACAAAACCAATCATCTTAGCAGAGAAGGCACTCAGGTTGGTTAGGCATGACTCACCCTTGGTGAATCCATGCTGATGGTTCCTACTTCCCTTCTTCTCCAAGTGCTTAGAAATGGTTTTCTTGAATACCTGCTCCATGATTTTTCTAAGGACTGAGGTGAGGCTAACTGGTCTATAGTATCCTGGATCTACCTTCTTCCAACTTAAAGATGGGCATTATATTTGCCCTTTTCCAATCATCTGGGACTTCTCCCAGTCATCGCAAGTTATCAGTGATAATGGTCAGTGAGCCTGCAATCACATCAACCAACTCCCTCAGTACACTCAGGTGCGTCACATCCAGCCCCATGGACTTGTATACATCCCTATGCTGTCACTCAAACATTGCTCTCTCCATCTCTGTGGTTGGAAAAGCAGCTAGAGACTCCAGGCTCCCTCTGACTGCTGTTGTTTACCTTCACACTTCAGGGCAGGGCACTGTAGCAGCACAGGGAGCTGAGGGTGTCCAGAGCCATACCCAGAAAATTGAGGCTTGGTATGGGGGTGGGCAAATTACACCCCTGTGGTGTAGTATGGGGAGATCACACCCAAGCACCCATGTAGCACACGATGAAGCGGGGGGGCGGGAGGGGGGAGGGGAGGAAGGGCATGTATCTGCATGCTATACCTAGTGGGCAGCTCTGGTCTACTGTATCCCCTAGGTTTTTCTCTGCAGTACTGCAGCTGATCTAATAATTTCCCCAGTTTTTATTTGTGCATGCAATTATTTGCTCCTAAGTGTAGGACTTTGCACTTGTCATTGTTGAGTTTCATCTGATTGATTTTTGACCACTTTCCCAATGTACCCAGGTCATTCTGGATCCTAGCCCTATCCTCCAAAGTGACTGAAGCTCTATCCAGCTTGCTTCTACTCAAGCATCTGCACAGCTGACACTAGCTTGACCAATATAATTTTGATAAATAGAGAGTTATCAAAAATAGAGTTGAGAGGCACTTGTACATGTAATGGTGCAGCCATGTACATGTGACAAAAAATGACAAGAGATCATTGTTTGTCTAATGTAATGGCATCACTGTGTACATTTGTACAATTTTTTTCATGTAAAAATGTATTTGAGCATAACAACTTAGACCACCTCCAGTGTATTTTAGTTTGATCAAGACAAATTGTCCCACTGTGGATAAAAAAAAACTGCAAATGTACATCATGTCTGGCTGCCAGAGAAGGGGGAGGGGATGGTACATGGGGAGCTGGAAGCCCAGTTTTGCTCATGGAACCTCAGGCTTGGAGGGCTTCCAGCACCCCATGCATGGTTCCTGCCATCTTCTCCAGCCACTAATGCACCCATCCACCCTCCTACACTGCCTCAGGGGCAAGCCAGCCCATTCCCAGGTGGTCAGAGAAGGTGGAGGGGACAGTGCATGGGGTGCTGGAAGCTCGCCAAGTCCGAGGTTCCCTGAGCATACCCATGCTTCCAGAGCCTCGTGTACTGTTGGATCAGGTTGGGTGCTGCCAGCCTGTGAGCTGGGGCAGCACCCACCCAGCTAGCACCCAACTTGGGCAGACCCGGGGGGCACTGCTGCTAGAGAGGGAAATACCAGGCCCCTGCTGTAGTTCAGAGGCTGTGTGACCTGGTGGCAGCTCATACAGGCAGGCTCCAGTGAGGGGCCTCCTTTTTTTTTTCCAGCAGAGCCTGCCTGCTGGGGAGTGAGCTACCAGTGGGTGATGAGCTATGGGGAGACTTGTCCTTCCTTCTGCAGTGGTGGCACCTCGCAGGACCACCCAGGTGGGCTGCTAGTGGGTGGGTGCCACCCAGGGAGCGCCAGCACCACAGAGAGAAGGACTGGACCCCCCCCACAGCTCAGGACCCACCAGCAGCTCACTTCTTGGCCATGGAAGAGTCAGAACAGCTCCACTGGAAGAAAAAAAAATCAGGCCACTAATCCCTCTTTTTTGTTTTTCGGGGTTTTTTTTTTCCCAGCAGAGCCTGCCTGCATGAGGGGGGAGAGTGTGAGCTGACAGTGGGCCATCTATGTTCTGTCACCATGACAGAAGTCCCTAAATTGAAACAGTGGATCACAATTAAAAACCCAGAAAACTAAAAACCCAGTGTTTTCATTTAGGGGAACTAACCCCCCCCCCGCCACCCCTTACATGTACAAGCTCCTGAGGATAAAAGAAGCAGAGAAAAGAGCAGAAATCAGGAAAACAGAAGTGTCATTACTTCATGAAGTAATATTTTGGATAAATACACAAGAAACAAGGAAAAAATAATTTTACTCTGGATGAGGGCTCGTTTATTTTTTTGTTGGTTGCTTAGAATTCAAAATACCCCCAGAATTATTTTTCCCCACAGGACCACCCGAACTCTTCATTGCCCTAATATGAAATGATCTGCATGATGGATCCAGTGAGAAGGGAAAGGAGGCTTTTCATTTGTCCCATGAAGGATTCAGATATTTTGACATTTCCTCTTGCTGGTAGCTTACCTTTAAAACTTAAGTTTGATCACCATTGATTCTGACTTGAGTTACACTTCCGGTAATCTCGTTTATTATAACACAATTGTACAAAGATAGGAGCATTTGATCTAAAAAAAATTAAGTATAAGGCTAAACACTTCAGCTGATGGAGTTGGCAGTCAGGGCTGGCAGACCCAGCTGCAGTCCTCGAGGGGCAGGGGGGTGCCCCCTCCCTGGTCCCTTTGACTCAGGGGGCCATGCCAGCTGGCATCTGGGCATGCCCCTGCCCTTGGAGCAGTGAGTGGGGTTCACCAGGGACACCCCAACTTGGCTCAATACCAGTGAGACAGGGAGGGGGGAATTAAAATCCTTCCCTGGTCAGTTCACTTGAGGCAACTGCAGGGCCTAATCCCCTGCCCCCCAGCACAACTTCTCTGCAGCTGAGGACACACTCTAGCACCCCCTCTACCCCCAGCTTCTGGCCTCAGCCACTTCAGGCATGTGCCTGCATTTTCTGAGTTAAAAGTGAATGTCTTGCAAACTGGTTCAATTTAGACAGGTTAGACTAACCTGTAAAGATTGAATCAGTTCAGGCTCTGGCTTTGTGAATGTCTGTCCCAAGCCCTGGAGACTTGCATGCTTGCAGTCACTATTGGATTTGAACACTTCCCAAGTATTCCTAAATTAATATTGAAGTATTCATAAACTACTCTTTAATCTATTCTAGGAATTGCTAGAAAACTTTTTATACATAGAAAATACGGTATAGGAAAATTCAGTAGTGCTTAACCAAACAAATAAACTAAATCTTTTATTTGGCGCAACATAACACTCACCATATAATTACACATTTATAAAAGATGACAACTTTGGAAGGAAATACAACCAGCAATATTTAATGTACATTATCTAAGAGAGTAGATACTAACTAGATGATTAGATTTTGACCTCCAGATTAAGTGAACCTGCTTGGCATATGTGGAATTCTCTATCATAAATGCCACCAGCAGCTTGTTTCATGAAAGACTGATCTCCTATCTTAATGTTCTCTTGGGTTAGCAGACTAGTAGATAATTTCTTTAATAAAATGTCGACCATAAAATGCTATTATTTCCTTTTGATCTAAATAGAGTTTGCTAAGCAATTTTACTGATTACTTTGTGCTCAATCAAGAGGGCAGGGAGCCCTAATGGCAAGAAACATTGTGGTAACCTGCCTTTCTTGTCAATAAAATCATTAAATAAGCTTTTTCAAGGTTAAAGATTTTTTAAACTCAATTTAAATTTATAAAAAGCACAGTGTGCCTTGTGAGCAAATAATGAACCTGTTGATTGCTAGCCCTCTTTATCTGAAATCATTTAACCCGTAACTTATTTTATTACCTTGTTTGATTATCCAGTGCTTATTATTACATGAGCTAATTCCCTGAGAAACTGCTATGCTTTCTTCTGTAAATAATTCACTGATTTTCCTCTTGTTCAAAGAAGGTAAGCAAAATATTTTTTGCTTTCAGGTATCTTCTATAGATTTTAATTATTAATTATTCTATTTACAAAACCTTTTAGCTCCACATAACTTGCCTGATAATAATAGTGAGCTAAAGAAAAAGACTCCTTTTGATGTCAGTAGCAATTGGATCGAGCTATAACAAAGGGTCATAAAAGTATATAATTTGGCATATATTTTAATGCATACAACAATGAAACAGTGCTTGATTTTGCATGTTTTTCTTTGATATCAAATCTTCTTTACTGTGTCAAGTTTGCTATAGTATAGGAAGTTAGTCATGGATGGTCTTTCTAGGGGGTTCTTCTGTTTGGCCTATTACAGTTTTAATTACCAATAGCCATGGGTAGATCCAGGATTTTGGAAAGGGTGCAGGCAGTATTGTGCATCACCACATAACACACATTTCTCCGCAATTTAAATTAAACTAGAAACATTACAAATATGCTAGGGGCTTGGGAATATTTTATTCTGTTTAAGATCCAAACAAAAACAAATATAATTGAGTTTGGAGGTGGGGGTGGAAGAGTGCCCGTTATAGAATCATAGAAAATTAGTGTTGGAAGGGAATGCAGGAGGTCATCTAGTCCAACCCCCTACTCAAAGCAGGACCACCCCCAACTAGATCATTCCAGCCTGGGTTTTGTTGAGCCGGGCCTTAGAAACCTCCAAGGATGGAGTTTCCACCACTTCTTGAGATGACCCATTCCAGTGCTTCACATCCTGCTAGTGAGAAAGTGTGTCCTAATATCCAACCTAAACCTCCCTTGCTGCAACTTGAGACCTTTGCTCCTTGTTCTGTCATCTGCCACCACGGAAAAGAGTCTAGATCCATCCTTTTTGTAACCACCCTTTGAAGGTTACTATTAAATCCTTCCTCAGTCTTCTCTTCTCCAGGCTAAATAAGCCCAGGTTCTTTTCTGCAGAGCTGCAGAGATGCTGCTTGGTCAGCCGGTCCCAAGCCTGTAACAGCGCATGGGATTCTTCCATCCTCAGTGCAGGTCTTTGCACTTGTCCTTATTGAACCTCATGAGGTTTCTTTTGGCTCAATCCACCAATTTGTCTAGGTCACTCTGAATCCTAGCCCTACCTCCAGTATATCCACTACTCCCAACAACTTGATGTCATCCATGAACATGCTGAAGGTGCACTCCATCCCATCTTCCAAATAGTTATTGAAGATATTGAACAAAACTGGCCCCAGGACTGAGCCCTAGAACACTCCAATTGATACAGGCTGCCAACTAGACATTAAGCCATTGATCACTACCCTCTGAGCCCAATGATCTAGCCAGCTTTCTATCTAGCTTATAGTCCATTCAACCAACCCATACTTCCTTAACTTCCTTGCAAGAACCCTGTGGGAGACCACATCAAAAGCCTTGCTAAAGTTAAGGTATATCACATCCGTTGCTTTCCCCACATCCACAGAGCCAATCATATCATCATAGCAGGCAGTTAGGTTGGTCAGGCATGACTCGCCCTTCATGAATCCATGCTGATTGTTCCTAATCACTGTCATCTCCAGTTGACTATCAGCTCCAGATTGGGGCAGGCACCTGCTGCTAGGGAAGTACAGATGTTATACCCAGCCTGTCCACAGACTGAACTGCTCCCTCAAATGCAACACAAGGGGCCCCCAGACAGACCACCATAGCTCTGAAATGCCCCTCATCATCCTCTTTTTATTGCTCCTACAGCCTCAAATTCTCCATGGCTCCAATCTGTACCTTGGTCCCAATACTTAGCACCAATCCATCATGTCCCAAACCCTGTTGGACTCCAACCATCCTCCTCAACACACTGAGTCCTCCCTTGCTCCTCTGAACACCAAAACCTCATTGCAGTCCTTCACACTCCATGGACTTCCTCACCCACAATCCTTCTTGTTCCCAACCCTCCTCACACATTTCACTCTACATTAGTCCTCAAACTCATCTGCCCCTTGCACTCCCTACACCCATAATACCCCAGCTCCTCCACACCCCACACTTCTCTATGCCAATGCCCATGCCCCCCCCCCCCCCCGCCTTCCCCCAAAAAACTTTTGGTGCTTGTGATAATCCAGCCTCTCATGGCACCTGGGAGTCCCTTCCCCTCATAACCCCTCCCAAACACTGTCCTTCACCAGCAGGCAGCCGCCATACTGAAACACCCTCATGCCTCAGCCAGCCCCATCAGCATTTATGCATGTGTTGCTGCATACTAAGGAACTCTGCTGCAGAATAGTACTTGTATTTATAAGTGCTAACCTGCAGCAAAGTTAATCATTTTCCCATGGCCTAATAGGGCCACACAAGTAGACACTAAGACTTTACTGTGGAGCTAATTAGGCAGCTCTGCAGTAAACATCAAACGTAGATGTGCCCACTGTGTCAGACCCTGATGTTAATATACTGAGCTATAACAGACAGAAATAACTGGGCCACAGCTCCTTCAAATGCCAATACATTCCTTCATAGATTCATAGATTCATAGATGTTCAGTACTAATGATCCCTGCATCTTAGGAGCAGCAGGTGGGTCCCTCATGATACAGAATGTATACACCAGGATCTTCCATCTGCTGATAAAGGTATGAGGAAAATGTTACGATGCTTGATGTTTCTCTGTTCTGATGTGATTTACAATTCACTATTTTCTGATCACATCAGAAAAGATCCCTAAGCACTGACTACCCAACAAGTTTTGAAGTGCCTACCTGAAGATGGTGCTAGCAGACTACATTCTAATACAAGGGCAGGAAAAATATGGCCCACAGCCCACATCTGGTCTGCCAGGCCATTCTATCCAGCCTGCAGGGCCCCTAAAAAAATAGTAAATTAATATTTATTTGTTCCTGGCTGCCAGTCAAAGCTGACAGGCACCAGGTGCAGTAGGACCCAGGGGGAGCCCTCAGCAGAACTGAGCAGTCCAGCCCTGCCCCATCCCCAGCCATTTCACTCTCTTCCCGCCCCCGCTCTGATCCAGGATCATGTAGCTCCCAGCTGCATCACCGGACAGGGGAGCACGGGGCCCCGCAGTATGTATGTATGTGTGTGCGTGCATATGTGTGCATATGCAGGCAGGAGCTGTGTATGTGTGTGTAGGCAGGGGCAATGTGTGTGTGTGTGTGTGTAGGCTTGGGCAATGTGTGTCTGTGCAGGAAGGGGCATAGTGTGCGGGGGGTGTAGGAAGGGGCTGTGTGTGTGTGTGTGTGTGTGTGTGTGTGTGTGTGTGATGGGGCAGTGTGTGTGTGGCGGCAAGGTCAGTGTGTGTGTATGTGTGTGTGCAGGCAGGGGAAATGTGTGCGTATGTGTGCAGGCAGGGGAAGTATATGTGTACGTAGGCAGGAACAGTGTGTGTGTGTGTGTGTGTGTGTGTGTGCATGCAGGCAGGGGCACTGTGTATGTGTGGGTGCAGGCAGGGTCAGTGTGTGTGTGTATGTGTGTGTGTATAGGAAGGGGCAGTGTATGTGTGTGCCGACGGGCAGTGCATGTGTGTGTGCAGATGGGCAGTGCATGTGTGTGTGCAGGCAGGGGCAGTGTGTGTGTGTGTGTGTGTGTGTGTGTGTGTGTGTTCATAGGGTGAGTCCCACACACATCCCCACCATACACATGCATCCACACACCCCCTTGCACTGTCATACACGCAGACCCCCACACCCATACCCCCTCATACACTCCAGCCACCCTCCCCCCACAAACAGCCCCCACAAAACCCCATACCCACCCACACCCCTCATACCCACAACCCCCACAAACCTATACATACCCCCATGATATATACAAGAGTAAGATTTCATTTTAAGCTATTGTGCAAATAGCTCTGTGTACACTACACAAACAATGGAAATCAGGACAAAAATATTTTTTTTCAAATCAAATTAATGAATGCTATACATGTTTGCTTTTTAGGATATAATTTGGCATTTTTCTGGTTCTGAGATGGCAAAACCCCCTGCTGAAATGAGTACTTCCTGGGGCAGGGGGAGGGTCTTTTGGTGACAAAGGTCAGAGGTTAGGGGGTTGGACTTCCAGTCACAAGATGGCGACCAAGGGGCGGGCACCTGTCAAGGGGCAGAGATACCCATGTGGCCCTCAACAGCTTGCCAAAACTTGGTAAGTGGCTCTCCACCTGAAATAATTGCCGGCCCCTAATCTAAGATGACCTAAGTTAAAGACATTCCAAGATAGTCAATATTTTGAGGTGCCACCTGTTTTATTCCAACAGTGCAGTGCATCATGTTATAGGAGGTGTATTGACTTTTATACCAGAGTTTCTTCTTTGTTGAACCAAAGCTGAAGAAGCATCTGAGAGGCAGCCAGGAGCAAACATAACCCCCCAACACTCCTGTCCATTCATTTTCCACAGACTGGTTTGGTAATGGTTGCTCAACAGGAAATTACTGATTTTTTAATTTCTCTGAATAAAGTAACCAAAGCAGAAGAAGAAACACCACGTATACAAATAAATATTAATTATGAGAAAGATACACAGAGCCAAAGAGCTGGAATTACATGGCTTAAAAAAACTTAGAAGGCAATGAATAGAAGTCAGGAAATACTAAGTGAAAAAAAAACAAATACTCATCCCCTGATGGTCTACAGCACTAAGAACTAAAATGTAATTTCTAGAATCAGAAGCAGCTCAGGAATAGGAACTCCATCACTGCCAGTATTGAAAAAGAATCAGGCCAGCTTTTTATATAATTTCTCAATTGCCTCATTGGGTGCATCTACATATGGAGGCATGTGCGCTTGCAGCAGCTCAAATAGGAGCAGCACACATTTGAGGCAGAGATTTTTGCGTCAGCGCACGTGCATGTGTTTATGGGAGGGCACTGCATGAGCCAGCAAACCCCACAGCAAGTGTTGAGGCATGCAAGGCTCCTGCTGAACCATCTGCTCTACCCCCCAGCCTTGAGGTCATTTAAGATCATGACCATCAATATCCATGGCTGCAGAAAGGGTCTATAGAGATTTCAAGTGCTCTCCATCCTTCAGGAGAGCGGGTACACAGTGATCTTCTTGCAGGAGACGCTAATGACTCCACTCAATGAGCCTAACTGGTCGCTGGAGTGGGGAGACAAGGTCTACACCCGATCTATTTATTTTCGGACACCCCATCCATGGAACCATCTAGTCCCGGGACCTCCTGGTCAACCTCCTTGTAGCCCTGGCTAAGTGAGCCCTGTACAGGATGAGGAAGGAGGCTTTGGCCGGGAAGGTGACAGGGACTGTGGGGCCATGTTCCTCTCACTGGTTCACACACATTTCTGGGGACAGCACCACGGTGTGGTGCCCACCAGCTGCTTGGATGCCTTTGAGGACTGGTGGGCATGGCCTGGAGAGCTCTGCTTGGTGTCCCCCTCAGGAGCACTTATTTTCATGTTTTGACCCTTTAATCCTCATGTCACTCCTTTCCTGTTTTTTGCCTTTGTTGTCCCAAGAATTCTGTTGCATCATTCATCCATTGGCCCATACAGTAGGAGGTTCCAGTTAGCTGGGTGGGCCTTAGGCCCAACATATTTGGATGACACAAATAGATAGGGCACAGTCCTGAACTGTGCCCTGTCCCACTTTTTTTCTGGGTGGAGGGCAGGGTTGATACCTGGATATCCAGCTATCAAATTTTGAGCCCACTCTGCAAATATGCAGTGCGGGGAACATTTTTTGTTCCCAGCATGCCTCTTGCCGCATCTCAAACTGCTTTGAGATGCGGCAAGAGGCACATGCGGGCTCATCTGGATGCACCCATTGAGTGCATCCAGATGAGCGGTAGTGTGAGCTTTGAGGCACCTGAAAGGCTTCTGAAGTGCCACAAAATGCATGCAGCACATGTGAAAAGGTTCTTCATGCTGTGCATTTACAAGTCAGGGCTAGAATTAGATACCTTGAAATCTTGATATCTAAAAAAATAAAATAAAATTTAAAAAAGTGGGGCAGTGCATGTGGCAGCATCATGCACTTTCCAAAACCAGAGCCTGGCCAGCCAGAGCGACGCTGTGGCTGCCAGCCAGATTCTGCATGCTTGGATCACTACTATTGAAATCCTGGGAGGCCCCCAGAGGTAAGGCTGCTGGGCCAGGCCAGGTGCTGGCCTCGGCCTCCCCTACCCCACCCAGGGCAATTTGCCATGTGCCAGTGCGTGGGTGCAGGGCCGTTCCTTAGCGACAAGTAGCAGTGGCACAACTATATGCCGCTGCTATTTGTCCCTAGGGAAACACATGCACGCTTGCAGGTATACACCCATTTGAAGTAAGCTCAGTGGAGCTCTAGCACCAACAGAGGTGCTGCAGTGGATTAAAAAGCTTTAAGAGCTTAAGCGACTTCCCACATGAGACATATACCAGAGACATATGACCCAAGAATGAGAATCCTGCACTAATAGTATCTTTACAGGATATTTTTCTCATAAGTGATATATTCGCATTTGGTAACTAATACAACAATAGGAGCATAGGCTCTCTTGCTGGCTCTCGTGTTCAACCCATGCTAATATAATTTGGCTGGAGTTTGACAGATAGAAGCAGCAGTCCCACCTTTTTAAGGAATCATTGAATTAAAATCTGGTAATCTGGAAAGTAATGCATTTCTGTTTAGTTATTATCGTATCAATAGGTAGCTAATCCTGTTCTGCCAAATCTAATGAATATACAAAGGCAACTTTAACTCGTTATTTAATTTTATATTAAAAATCTTTTATCTGAAGTGTAATGTATTTGTATGTGCCCACTATCTTATTAAAAGGGACCCACTTTTAGTATTGAAGGTTTTACAAAGTAAGTGTGAGATCTAACTTAACTGAGAGACATAACTTGGATGACAAAAATGCAATTAGATCTTAGTTCTGTATTACATGCTAAATGTTTGCATGTTGAGCTGACATTGGGTATAATTCATAACATTTCTACCTAAAATATATTATTCAAAATTGTTTCAGTTACATTGATTTTCTTATATCACTGTTGCCTTGGCCATATATAACATTTGTCTGCTTTTCATTAATTGTGTTATAATCATGAAATTATAAAACACAAGTTCAGATGTAATTTGAATTCAGTTTTCCAAATCAACATTTATGGTTTTAGACTTGCAGCTGAGAGAATATATGCACAAATCCTTCCTAATGCAAACAAAGCATATGAGAATTGTAGCATAGTACTCTCATTGTAGCTTTTAGTAAAAAGTTATCCAATTGCAGCACTTTTCCACAAAACCTAATTTGAAGTAATCATCACAGCTCTCCTTTGTAAACTGTAGAAAGTAGAATATACTTTGAGTTTAAGAGATTCATCAGGAATTCTAAGCGATTTTGACATTCATTACAATCAGTAATGGACTCACCTATTCTGTCCTCACAAACGACTTCATCATTAACCTCCTCTACATTTCATACTTTAGAATTATTCCTCCCACAGCCCCCAGTTTTCCAAAAGGAACATATCAAGTTAGAAATACAGAAGAAAGGAAGATAAATGAGAATGAGATTCACTTCTTAAATCATTCTGAAATCAAAGTGGCTCATTTTCCCAGGAATTCATTTGTGTGATCAAGACTCCCTTGAAATGACTGGCAACGACTATTGAGTATTCACCCTTCCCAGAGATAGCATAATGGTATCTCCACATGACTACATGTTGCACAGAAGAAAGGGTATTTTCTAGCTCTGCATGAAATACTCTTTAAAAATATATGCTAGTATATAAAACTATGCCATACATTTCTAGAATTTTGTCTTGGGGAAGTTACTTTGCTATTTTAAAATATTTTTTTTCCATAAATATCTCATAATTCATAAAAGACTAAGTTAAATTAATATTGGTAGCTCAAAAAAGGAGGTGTTCCCTTTGAATAGTGATGTTTATTGATGTTGTGTTAACTGCAGGAATAAAAACAGAGCACAGAAAAAGCTAAGCTGCAAGTTTCAATTTCCATCAGACATTCTTATTGAAAAAAAACTTATTCCTTTATGTTAGTGATAGAAATTTTTTTTTCTTTGCAAGAACTTTTGAGAAGAGAAAAATGGTAAATATAGTAGTAAACAAAAGAGAGTCATAGTTGGATAATTTTAAATGAATTTTGTTTTTATTAAATAAAATGGGCGCCCAGTTTAGGTCTGTAAATTCTTATTGATATACCCAAAGTTGTGTCTTCAAAGGCACCTAAATCACTTTAAAGCACAAATCACACTGGGTGCCTATACCCATGTTCAGATGCTTTCTGATTAGTATTGATTAGTAACTAATTAGGTAAAGCGCTGTCATTTTGAAACACAGGTCACAGAATATATGAGACACGGTGGCATTTTAATTAGAGTAGCTTCTGAGAGATGCTCTAATTAAACCTTCTGTCTCTCCCTACCCCAAAACATGTGTATAGGCACCCACTGACTTTTAGGAGCAATATTATTAAGGCATAAGAGACAGATAAGTATTTGATTCTCATTAAAAAACCCACTGAGAACTAGATTCCTAACCCTACAGTTTCTGAACATTTTTTAATTCTACTATAATACAACATTCTTTAAAATAGCCATCATAACAACCTGCAAGAAACCTGCAGGCTGGAGCAGGGGTTGTAGGAGGGACAATTTAGAGGATGATGCCAATAAGATTCCTGGAGGTTCCATGTGCTTGGGGATTATGCAACAGTTCTGAGCTCGCAGGCCAGGTATAGACATTACTCTTTTACCAGTACAAATTATCAGAAACTGGTCTGTACCTGTAACAGAACAGCAGTTCGGCACACAGACTGGTTTAAAAAATGGCAACATCCTGTCTAAGATTTGCCCTTCCCTTCCCCCCTGCCCCCAAACAAAGGGCAAATGTGTGTTCTGTTCACTACTGATATAAACTACACTGCTTACAGAAAAAATTAGATCAATTCTGCCTTGGCCTTTTTGAATGTCTGTACCTAGCTACAACATGTTACATGGTTGGAAGCAGAAGCACTGAATACAGTGCACTTACATAAAGACACAATTACTACCGTCCAAATGGAATCCATTTACTTTTGCAATGAAGCCAGCTCAAAATCCTAGACTCAGGCCAGTTCCAATCAGAAAATTCGAGCAACTCATCCCCAAGGCCCCAACCACTCCAGCCCTTAAATGTCAGACCTAGCCACAGCATCCTTGTCTGGCCAAATATGATGTGGTTGGTCTCAACCTCTGTGTGGTCTTGGCTTTCTCTTATCAGATTTCTGGCTTTGGCTCTGGCCTCCTGATCTTGGTCCTGATTCTTGGTGTATTCTGGCCCTGGTTTTGCCTGGTTCTGGTTTGACTCCTGGCTTATCCTGACTCCAACCTAGTTTCTGATTCTGACTCTGGTCCCAGTTTGACTCCTGGCAAATTCTGACTCTGGCTAACACTCCAGATTCCAGTTTTGATGTCAGACCCCACCACCCTCACTCCTTCACACCTAGGCCTGTATTTCATCCATACTTCAAAATACCCACAACCTGGTCCCTAACACTTACTGTACAGAGCTCTGTGCATGAAACAGCCATATCTCACTTTTCATATGCCAATTTATTCTGAGCCTTCTATTGATAGAAAAACACCTTGGATATGTATCATTTGGACAGAGAAAAACTAGCTCATGTATTTAATGTGCTACACCAACAGGTGATCTAGAGAATATACTCTTATCTTACCTGAGAACAGACATATTACAAGGATAAAACCAAATGACTTTTTAAAGACTCGGTTTGTTTTAAAAGTTGATATAAAAAAAAAATTTAAAAATCATAGAGTTAAATTTATTCTTTGTCTTGAATGAGTTACATTGTCATTAATGTAGCTAGTTACATTGGCTGTTGTTCTCAGGGCACAGTTGCAACCTTGATAAATTACAAATTAGAAATGTGAAGGGTTTCAGCAAATTCCCATGATCCTCCAGCACTGGAAGTAAGATACAGGATTAATCAATATTTTTAATCAGAAACTGTCATAGTACATTGATGCACTTGTTTCAACAAGTGTTAGGTCCCTGTGCTATTAAAACCTGCTTTCTTGCTATTTTATCATGTCAACACTATAGATTAAAAGTGTTGCTTTTTTGACAATATTACAGATACACAAAGTGTCACTTGTGATATCAAATACAATTTATCTTGCTTCAGTATAGGTGCAGCTAGCTATCCAGGAAAATGTTTTTGAAGTAAAACTTGCTGTAAGTACTGGAAGATAACTGAAGCTAGCAGAGGTCTACACTAACATATAATTACCTTTGGAAAAATGTCAAGGCTTTACATAACATTATTCTATATTTAGTTTTGGAACTAGCAACATTTTCATTACAGTGTTGCAGCTATGATTTTTGGATTATTTTAATACATGCTAAATACAATGTTCATACTTTAAAAAGCTCCCAGTTTTAAGAAATTAATTTACTTTAATTAAAGTTTCCTATCTGTGCTAAAGCCATGACATGTGATACCATTAAGATGAATAAAGTAAATTAAGATCTTTCATTACAAACAAAACTCTGTGATAACTGCTATAGCTAAGTTCATACACAAAATTCTATCATTTTCTCAATTAGAACCCCACAGAAACTGGAAAATATAGCAGAAAAATATTTTTTCAAAGCCATGTAAATCACCAATCCTTTTATAGATTAAATAAAAAAGTATCCATAAAATATATTTTAAAGGGTAAAAAGGAGGGAGAAAATCATACCCTAACTAAATTTGTTTTTAAAGTGACAAAAAGCTATCTTAGTAAAGAGAAACAAAACAACCTGTGGTGGCATATTTACCTAAAATATTACTTAGAATGAAAGTGGTCTAAGAAGATCATTTAGCTCTGTTGTAGACTTTCTCAATAACATGCCATTGCATCCATTATTTTGATCACCTATTATCAAGAGACATAGAAGGGAAACATCCAAAATAATGAGAAAGCATTTAAAATAAAATGTATTCATATCCTGGGTAAAGCAGAATGGTTGGCACTAGTGCAGCTGACTTCTGCAATGGATTACTGTTCAGTGATTTGCTGTGAGCTCCACTGTTAAAATGAGTTAATTCAATCTATTATATTTTAATCACCACAGCTATGTAAGGACATTATGAAAGCATAGATCAAAACATCAAAGACATCCTGGTAAACACAAAACAAAAAGTACACAAACTAATAACACTCAAACTGAGTGGGGAGTCATTTTGCAGGAGTATTTGGAAGAGTCAGCACCTGACTGCAGTGTGAACAAGGAGGTAGGGCCTGGTTACAGTAGATTTAGAAAGGCTAAGCTTGCCAGGACACATCAACACAGAAGCCAGTGAACAGACCAGCAGCAAACAGGGGAGTTTGAGTGGGAGGCTGAATGGGAAGTTCACCCAGACATTGTTCTCTCACTTTCCCTTCACTGTCAGCTTGCTGAGAGCAGGGCTGACTTAACCCTTCAGTGGGCCCTAGGCAAATAAACTTGTGGCCCACGGGCCGGTCGAGACCCTGCTCCTCACCAGTGGTGGACCGATGGGGAGGTGAGAGGGGGTCATGGCCCTTGGGCACCAGCCAGGGGGGAGGCGCTGGCCGGGCCCTTCAGTGTTCTTATCGCATGGGTGGCGGCCGCATTTGTTGTTTAACCTACCTGCCTGCCCTGTGGGTTGGGTGTTTACTTATTGTTCCAGCTGGAAATTATGACCGCCACCCCTCCCCCCATGTGCCAGGACTTTCATTTCCTTCCCAGCCAAAACAGGTAACCAAACAGGGCTGGGGCGGGACCAGAGGGGTTCCCAGTGCAAAAGACGGGGAGGGGGGAGCAAATGCAAGCATTGGCCCCTGGGCACCAGAGACCAAGGTACATCACTGCTCCTCACCTCGGTGCTGCTGCCCATAGGAAGTGGGGCTTGAAGCTGCTGCTAGGAAGTGACCACTGTGGCAGCAAGGCCAGCAGAGGGGAGGGGAAGGGAAAGAAAGGGAGATGGACAGGGCCATTTGTGCCACTGCTGTGGAGGAAAGGACCAGCAGCCCTGCAGCTCAGGGCCCTAGGCATATGCCTAATTTGCCTATATGTTGACCCGGCCCTGGCTGAGAGGAAGCAGGTGAAGGAGGAAGAGAGAATTTTTCAGGAAGCAGTGGCAGAAGAGGAAAAAAGAGCTAGCAGAGAATCAACAGGATGGCAGGAAAACATTTTAATGACAAAGTCCCTGCCACTGTCAGCTCTTCCTCTGCCTGTACCTGTGCAGGTTCTGTACAGGCTAACCACTGAACACCGAGGCTTCTACCCAGATTCTGGTCTGGCTTTGTGGGAACTGCAGCCTGCATATACATGCCAGAGACAGCCAGGTAGGTGTTAGAGAAGCCTCCTAGTGGATTCTCATGGAAACCAGGTAAGGGAGCCACAGGAGGAGGTGGATAAGCTGAGAAACATCCATGACCATAAGGCCTTTATTGACTTAATAGATAAAATACCTCCAGAATCATTGTAGAGGCACAGCCAGAGAAGATATTTAAAGACGCAGGTACTCCAGAAGCTGGAAACTGGCAGCTTGTCATCTCTGGCAAAAGATAGCACTACTTTTCTGAACCTGCAGCTATCCAGCTGGAGAACAGTATGAATCCCTGGCATCAGATGAAAAGGACCCCACTCCAGTGGCAGGAGAAGTCATGCCAGGAACCCCTGAAGGGGAAAGATCAAACACTAAAAAGGGTTAAACTTTTTTAAATTTTGTAACATCACAAAAATAAGACAAGTCATAAGTCTGAGTGAACAGAATAGTTTCACACAGGAGCAGGAAGTTGAAAATAAATCAATATTATACGTAATATTGATGAATAACAAAGAATTCACTGGAAATAAGGAGAACTTAGAGGAAACCAAATGTCATATGATCAGAAACTAATTGTATTTATTAGATTATTATCATTCCTAGTCTAATTCATTAACTTTAAATCCAAGTAATGGATAAACTAAATTATTAAATTCAGGAGGTAGTTTCATCTAATTCAATCCATTTGACCTGTTGGACTTAGGCACACACTTAATTTTAAACATTCTGCTTTTTTGTTGTCCTAAATATGAATATATTGCTGAATTGTGGATTATAATGAAGCTGTTACTAATTAGCTATGCTTAAGTTATACTCATTACTCTTTTAGGATCTTGTATTTAGAAAGGAACATGAAGTTTTAGAGATGCTTTAGATAAGCATGAAGAGGTTGTCTGCCAAGGAAAAATGAAACCATTATGGTTTTCTTATCAGTTTGACAACAGTAAAATGAATAGGAAGCTTCCTTACATGCACATTTGATTCTAGTACTCTGTCAGGTTAAAATTATACTGGAATCTGAATAGTAATAAAAAATATTAGCTATTTCACAAGTGTCCAAATTACATCTATTCTGAAAGATAAGAAACTTAAAACTAGGTCATATATACAACATATTTCTATATGAAGAAAAGAGCAACCATTGCCCTGGGAAAGAAGGGTAACTAGATCAAAGTTTTAAACTTCTTTAGATAGAGCATGAACCAACTGATTTTGTACAAAAAAAAAAAAAAAGAGGCAAATCTTACCTTAAACAAATCTTTAAGCAATCCTGAATCAGCCTGATTAGATAGCAGATTTGTTCAATGCTTTCTTGAATCAGTATAACTTGATATGTAATCATTTTGTTTCCAAAGTGTCTCAGGAGCAATGAAAAACAGTATTCACCTCTGGTAGCTATGATTTCTTAATCTTTCTCTAGTGTTTTTTAACCTACTGTCTTTTGGTTTTATCACCATTCTGAGTTCCTGTGTTGACCTCTTGACATTTGCTGTCCTATACCTAGAAAATTTGTGAGGGAAAATAATTTAATTTTGCTAACTGAGTACATGGTCCAGAGATTTCAAGCTTTTTGGGTACCTATACACATGACAGATCTCTATTCTGACATGCTAATTAGCACATCTTGGAGCAGACTCAATTAATATGCTTGCTGCAGCCTGCAGCAGAGTTTGCCTGCAGCACAGATTAATCAAGTTAAAGTATCCCCACCACCATTTGGAAGTATGGGAAACTGAATACATGTGACACTGCAGGTGATTTAATTAGAACAGCTCTCAGAACCTCTTCACCTCAGAGCACGTGTATAGATGCCGTTTATGACATATGTAAAGATAGAGGAGTTTGAACATTTCTTGCAATGTGAAAAATAATAAATCATATATTACCTGGCAGTAATCATGGAAAAATGTGGATTTGGGGTTACTTTTTTTAAATCTGAAAATTGGGGATATTTTTATTAGAGAAAACCAAGATCCCTGCTCATAAGTCATGTAAGTCATGTGCCCCAGTCCCCTAACCATTTTCATTGCCCATAACTGGAATCTCTCCAGTTTGTCCACAAATGATCTTAGTAGACATAAACAGCTGCCAAACACAGAAAATAAGACTAAACTTTTCATTTCATAGGAATGTTACCAATCTTATACATCTTGCAAAGTTATGTGCCAGAAATTATCAATGTTTTTTTCGTAATACTCATAAGTTTCTGAGCACCTCTATCGATTGTTACTAAAAGGTTTCAGTAACATGTACTAAATTATTCATCATTTTACCAGCATTGTTGTATTCATGAGTGATAAAGAAAGCAAGAAATTCATTGTATCATTGAATAGACGATAGCAAATAGCATGAATGTTTTCGCTTACTTGTGCTCTTTTTTTCAGTCTTATATGGCATTTTACAGCTTATCTGTAATTAAAATATCATTCAATGAACTTACTTTACATTCTTAAAGTTATTTTCTTCCCACTTGCATTGCTAATATAACTTTCTTCCCCATTGCTGTGGCTCCAGAATGTAGTATAAAGTTAGGTAATATTGGCCTGGAAAAACATCTAATTTATGACTAGGACATGAGAATAAAAAGAAAAACCCCTCAGAGCAGACCTGGGCAGTTGACTCCTTACTGTGACCCTGGCTTCCTTGGAGTCTTGGATGCTCAGATGCTTATCTTGCTGGGATGATCTGACCCCATCTGACTTCCTACCCCTTGGGCAGGGGGCTGGACCCGTTGATCTCACAAGGTCCCTTCCAGCCCTAATGTCTATGAAATCTATGAGTCCCTAACCATAATCTTAACCCTGGCTTCTAGCCTTGCAACACAGGCAATAAAACTACCCATAAATACTTCAACACGGAAAAATAGTACTAGACATCACTGGGCTATAATCTGCATACATTATTGAGTTGCCCTCTATATTCATTTGTATGTGTATGGCCTTCAGTTAAGCTGAATTTGGAACATCCCTAGTCTAATTCTTGCAGGATTATGTCCTAGGAAAATCTCTCTATATTTGCATATAACACATTGTGATGAATTAAAAAGGCTTTTTTTAAGCGTGTTTACATTATATAAGAGCTTGTTTACATTGCATACCCCATTACTTTCTCTGATAATGAACAAGAGAGACTAAGTTAAAGAATAAGTATGGGGCTTGGATTTCTAAGCACGAACAAACTAGATATTTTACCAAAAAAATGCTATCAAAGGTAATTGTGTCAATTCATAGTGCCCTGCATTCAGTTAACAAATGTTTTTAACAAAAGTAACTAGGAGTTTGATTGTCCATTCTACCTTGCACAAAGCAAAATACAGAAAAAGAGTAATGGTTACTGAGAGAATGGGTGTAATATTGCTTTGTTTTTTCCCCATATATTTTTATCTGCAAAATATTTGGCATTATGACAGTTTGGAAGATACCACAACCTATTCCATGCAGGTAGATGGCAGGTAGATGTCAAATGTAGCTTACAGTAAAATGGTTGAGTATGTAGCCATGGGGAATATGCATTATCTGTATCCACTGTTTAAGTTAATCAGCTCTATGCTTCCACAAAAATGGATTTTCATGAAATTTTAAAATGCATTATTATTGTTTCTGCAGACATTTATGAACTCAATATGAATAATAACAGTGGAGCCATATATATTTATTTTTGTCATATTAGAACAAAAATGTCCAGGTTTTTTTTCTTATTTAGCGGCCCCTCATATTGTGAGCCCCTAAACCATAGCTTAAGTATTTTAAGCCTAAAACCAGCACTGAATGGGAGAATGGGAGGTGCAACACGAGACCAGCCTGGCTAGACAGCAAGATCCTCAATGAGTTGAAACTCAAAAAGGAATCCTATAAAAAATGGAAAATTGGTCAAAGTAATAGAGAAGAGTATTGTGTTGGCATACCATGAGAAAGTTAGAAAGACCAAGGCACAATTTGAGATGCAGCTGGCAAAGGACATAAAAGGAGATTAAGAGGGATCCTACAAGTATTCAAGAGTAAGAGAAAAACCAAACAAACCAAAAGTCCCTTACAGACTGTAGAAGGCAATCTAGTTATGGATAATTCAGAGAAGGTTGAAGTATTTAATTTTTATTTCTTTATTTCACTTTAGGTTTCACAAATAGAGGCACCTACCAGACAAGTGCGTTTGCCAGCAAAAATAGGGAAGGAGATGATTGGCCTAAAGTAATAGCAGAACAGTTTAGTGATTACTTAAAATATATATACTTTCAAGTCCATGGGGACAGATGGGATGCAATCTAGGATGCCAAAATAATTGGCTGAGGTAATTTCAGAGCTATTGGCTATCCTCTTTAAGAACTTGTGGTGGTTGAGTGAGGTCCCATATGACTGGAAAAGGGAAAATATAGAATCCATCTTAAGAAAGGGGAGGAGGATCTGGGGAACTGCAGACCAATCACCCTGATAACAATACCTGAAAGATTATGAAGCAGGTATACAAGAAAGCCATTGTGAAGCACCTAGAGGAGAACAAGGTGATCAGAAAGAAACAACATGGAGTCACCGAGCATAAGTCATGCCTGACAACTGGATTTCCTTCTATGATATGGTAACAGGCTCTGTGGATGGGGGAGAGCAGTGATATACTTTGACTTTAGCAAGGCTCTGAACACTCTCTCTCATGACATTAATAGGCTAAGAGAATATAGCCTAGATAAAATTACTGTAAGGTGGATAAATAATTAGTTTGATCATTGTGCACAACAAGTAGTTAATGTCACAATGTCTAGTTGGAGGAGGTATCAAGTAGAGTTCCTCATGGGTTTGTCCTGAGCCCAGATTGTTTAATATCTTCAATAATACTTGGATGACGAGATCAAGTGCATGCTTAGCGAATTTATGGATAGCACCAGGGTGGGTGGTGTTGCAGATATTCCAAAGGATAGGGCTAGGATCCAGAATGACCTGAACAGGCTGAAGAAATGGTCTGCAATCAGTCAAATGAGATTCAACAAGGTCAAGTGGGAAGTCCTGCACTTAGGACAGAATAATTGCATTCCCCAATCCAGACTGGGGAATGAGTGGCTAGGCTACAGGACCACAGAAAAGAATCCAGGGGTTACAATGGACCATAACCTAAATATGAGACAATGATGTACTGTTTTAGAAAAAAGCCAACAGCATACTGGGTTGTATTAACTGGAATGTCACTTGCACTGTCTCACTCCAGCTTTTTTCTTCTACACTTTTCCTACCCCTTTCCTTTTGTATATCTGCTTAGATTCATAGATGTTAGGGTCGGAAGGTACCTCAATAGATCATCGAGTCCGACCCCCTGCATAAACAGGAAAGAGTGCTGGGTCTAGATGACCCCAGCTAGATACTCATCTAACCTCCTCTTGAAGACCCCCAGGGTAGGGGAGAGCACCACCTCCCTTGGGAGCCCATTCCAGACCTTGGCCACTCGAACTGTGAAGAAGTTCTTCCTAATGTCCAATCTAAATCTGCTCTCTGCTAGCTTGTGGCCATTGTTTCTTGTAACCCCCAGGGGCGCCTTGGTGAATAAATACTCACCAATTCCCTTCTGTGCCCCTGCAATGAACTTAAAGGCAGCCACAAGGTCGTCTCTCAACCTTCTCTTGCGGAGGCTGAAAAGCTCCAGTTTCTTTAGTCTCTCCTCGTAGGGCTTGGTCTGCAGGCCCTTGACCATACAAGTTGCCCTTCTCTGGACCCTCTCCAGGTTATCCGCATCCTTCTTGAAGTGTGGCACCCAGAATTGCACGCAGTACTCCAACTGCGGTCTGACCAGCGCCCGATAGAGGGGAAGTATCACCTCCTTGGACCTATTCGTCATGCATCTGCTGATGCACGATAAAGTGCCATTGGCTTTTTTGATGGCTTCGTCACACTGCCGGCTCATGTTCATCTTGGAGTCCACTAGGACTCCAAGATCCCTTTCCACCTCTGTGCCACCCAGCAGGTCATTCCCTAGGCTGTAGGTGTGCTGGACATTTTTCCTCCCTAGGTGCAGCACTTTGCATTTCTCCTTGTTGAACTGCATCCTGTTGTTTTCTGCCCACTTGTCCAACCTATCCAGGTCTGCCTGCAGCTGTTCCCTGCCCTCCGGCGTGTCCACTTCTCCCCATAGCTTTGTATCATCTGCAAATTTGGACAGAGTACATTTCACTCCCTTGTCCAAGTCACTGATGAAGACATTAAAGAGTATCGGTCCAAGGACCGAGCCCTGCAGGACCCCACTGCCCACACCCTTCCAGGTCAAGACCGACCCATCTACCACGACTCTCTGGGTGTGGCCCTCTAGCCAATTCGCCACCCACCGGACTGTGTAGTCATCCATGTCACAGCCTCTTAACTTGTTCACCAGTATGGGGTGGGATACCGTATCGAAGGCCTTCCTGAAGTCTAAGTATACGACATCCACCCCTCCTCCTGTGTCCAGGCGTTTCGTAACCTGGTCATAGAAAGAGACTAGATTGGTCAGGCACGATCTGCCCGCCACAAACCCGTGCTGGTTTCCCCTCAGCATAATTTGCCCTGCTGGGCTCTCACAAATGTGAGCCTTGATAATTTTTTCAAAGACTTTACCAAGGATGGAGGTGAGACTGACTGGCCTATAGTTGCCCAGGTCCTCCTTCCTCCCCTTTTTGAAAATGGGGACCACGTTAGCCCTTTTCCAGTCCTCCGGGACTTGGCCCATGCGCCACGAGCATTCGAATATTCCTGCCAGTGGCTCTGCAATGATGTAAGCCAGTGCCTTCAGCACCCTCGGATGGAGCTCATCCGGGCCTGACGACTTAAAGGCATCCAGTTCTTCCAAGTGACTCTGCACCACCTCAGGATCTACGTATGGAAGTCTGGTGCCTTGCTGCTGCCTCTCTACAACCCCAGTGAGAGACTTGTCATGCCCCTCACTTAGGAACACTGAGGCAAAGAACTCGTTGAGGAGTTCAGCCTTGTCCCCCCTGTCACCAATTGTTTCTGCCCATTTAGCAGGGGTCCTATTCCTCCCTGGGCCTTCCTTTTACTCCCAATATATCTAAAAAACAATTTCTTGTTGTCTTTTACTCGGGTTGCCATCCTCAGCTCCATGGTAGCTTTGGCCCATCTAACTGCCTCCCTACAAGCACGAGCAGAGGAGGTATATTCATCTTTAGTGATCTCACCTTGTTTCCACTTTTTATGTGCTCCCCTTTTGGCCCTTAGGCTGCCCTGGATTTCTCTGGTCAGCCAGGGAAGCCTCCTGGCCCCTTTCCCTCTTTTGCCTCGCTCGGGGATCATCTTGCTTTGTGTCCGAAGGATCGTTTCCTTAAGGCACAGCCACCCTTCTTGGGCTCCTATCCCTTCAAAACTCCTACTCTGCAGTGCGTCCTTGACTAATCACCTGAGTTCATTGAGATCAGCTTTCCTAAAGTCTAGCACTTTCACCCTACTAGTTACCTTACCCACTCGACATCTTATGTTGAATTCTATTATTAGGTGATCACTGTCTCCCAAATGGCTACCGATCTGGAGGTCCCCTATCATGTCATCCCCTGTTGCCAATACCAGATCCAGTATGGCATTCCCCCTAGTGGGACCATGTACCTCCTGTGTCAGGTGGAGGTCCTGTATACAGGTTAGAAACCTGCGTGAGCGATGGGACCTTGCTGTCTGCGTCTCCCAGCAGATGTCCGGGTAGTTTAGGTCCCCCATGACTACCGCCTCTTTAGCTTTTCTGGTCTCCGAGAGTTGCCTCAGGAGCCCCGCATCTATTTCTTCCCCTTGGTGTGGGGGTCTGTAGCAGACCCCTACCACCAAACCCCTTTCTCCTTGCCCCCCATGTAGCCTAACCCACAATCCTTCTACTTCCTCAACCTTGGATTCTGTCTTGATGAGGGTTGATGTATATTGCTCACTGACATAAAGTGCAACCCCCCCGCCCCTTTCTTCCCCGACCTGTCCTTTCTATACAATCTATAGCCCTCAATATGTACCGCCCAGTCGTGGGATGAATCCCACCAGGTTTATGTTAGCCCCACTAGGTCATAGGTGTTTAGTGCAAGCAGGAGCGCTAGTTCATCCTGCTTGTTCCCCATGCTCCTAGCATTAGTATATAGGCACTTGAGCCCTGCGACTGGTGCCTTTGCTGCCCCCCAGCTCCGAGTCCCAAGGGGCCCATTGTTTCTTACCTTCTTGTTCCTTACCTGTTCTGTAGTGCTGGTCTCCCCATGGCTTTCAGGTTTCCAATGCTCTCTTTCTTCAGGCTGGTCTGTCCTTGTGGGTGCCACATGGTTTGGTGGTCCACAGCTTCCCCTGCCCTCGTACTCCCCTTCCCTCGACGAGCCAAGTTTAAAGCCCACCGGAGGAGATCCGCCAACCTAGTAGAAAATACACGCTTGCCTTCGTGGGACAGGTGAAGCCCATCCCAGCTGAGGATGTCCCTCGTCGTAATGTGCGGGTCATTGTCCAGGAAGCCAAAGCCTGCCTCGAGACACCACTGCCGAAGCCACCAGTTGGTTTCTCGGATGCAGTTCTCATGCCGTCTTCCGCGTCCGTTCACTGGTAGGATGGAAGAGAATACCACCTGTGCACCAAACTCCTTCAGCACACCACCCAGAGCACTGTAGTCCGCCATCAGGTGATCGGGGGTTCTCCTGGCCGCATCATTAGTACCCACATGGACTAGGACCATGGGGTAGTAATCGGTGGGCTTGATCCTGGCCTGGATGCTTGCTTCACTTTGAAGCATATCAATTCAGGAAAGCTATTGAGCACCTGATTTCCTCTTGACATCAGTGGGATTTCAACATGTGCCTGAAGATTGCCAAGTGTTCAGCTAAGCAGGAATACACTTGAGCATGTGCATTGGTGACTTGTGGAACCAGTGATGTTTAGTACTCACCCTTGTTCCCAAGATTCAGGAGGATACTCGAGGACGGTTAAGTAATCAAACTATAAAAAGAAAAAAAGAAAAAGGAGGATGGCTTTCACATTCAAAAGGGGCAAACTAAATTGAATCACTGTAACACTGTATCCATTAAACATGAATTAAAAAGAGCAACTAAAAATCATGGTTAGCAAAAGGCTCCCTTCTTTTCCACCATCTTGCAATTAGAAGATAGAAACCTCCTTAACTCTATACTACATGGTGTGCATGTCTACTATAATGATCTATTGTGCTGAAGAAAACTTTTGTGTTTCAAGCCATTAATTATTTTAAAGCTTTTTTATTTTTTTAAGTAACAGAACTAAAAGCAAACTATTAGTACTGTGCCAGCAATAATTGCTTTTTTATCATTTAATTCCTTCAAAGTTCCCCAAATGACTGTTTACTCATTTTTGTTCTTCTCTTTCTTGAAGAGTCGATTTTTAAAAAACGGTTTACACCATAAATTACTTAACACAGAGATTAAACACATAGCAATTAATAATCACAGGAAAGCAGAACTCCTCACAATGAGTCAAATCCTGATTTCTCACACTTAATGTGCCATCTGTTACCAGAGTACCCAGTACTAAAGTTATGAGTTATACCTAATTTCGTATTGTGTATATGCACTATGCTGTTTTAAAATAATATTTATTTCTGTCCAGAGCAAGAGAACGTGACTTGGATATCCTCTGATGATGATATAACCCACACACTTTGTACAGATACACACACACACACACATGCACATATATATGTGTGTGTGTGTGTGTGCAACACACATGTGTGTGTATATATATATATATATATGCACAGTATCTAATATGTATATATATATGCCACGCACTCATTCCCCAGTCTGAATATACAGATATAGAGATATAGACTAGCAAATTGACCATCATGAATGATGGGGGGATGGAGGCGGAGATGGAGTGCTACCACCCAGTGTCCTGCGGTGCTGACACTTAGCCTCCAGCCTCATGTACCCCCCTGGGCCTCCCCCCCAACCCCCCCCCGTGTCCAGCCCCATGCATCCCCCCCACCTCCCATGTCTCTGCTCCCTGCATCCAACCCCACTAGTACCCTTCTATAATAGAAGGGTACATTCTAACAATAACCAATATTTTAATCTATAGTAGTGTTACAGTGATGCTGTAGCTATTATGATCCATGAATTATGCAATAGATGAGGATGTCTTTTTTGGGGGGTGATGTCTTTTTTTTGGACCAACTTGGGATAAAATTAGACAAGCACTTGAATGCCAAACATTGTTCTTAAAAAGCTTATCTAGCTTATTCCAACTATACAGTTGGTTCAATTAAAAAAATCACCAAACTAAATTCTTGCTTCCTACTCTTTTGCATTCTAGGGATCCATGCAACAGAGACTAGTAATGAAGGGCACAAGAATAATACAAGAAAATCCATTTGAATTTATGACAAGCTAAGATTTAATAAAAAAAATACAAGAGATTTAAAATGTCGTAATTCTATTGGCTCTAATTAAATTATTCCTTATTCACACTGAATTTATGAAAGAAGCATCAGGACTTTATTGATATATTTAGCACTTTACATTATTTGTCTAATTTTGATTTTATTAAAACTTCAACTTCATTTTATTTTAATCTTTTCAATTTTGCTTAATATCCAACTAAATCTATAACAACGTTTATCAGAGATCAGATTAATCATGGGTATTTAAAAAATAGGGCAAATGCCATTTTTTATCATTCTCATGAGAGAAACCCCTGAAGTCTATCAAATCAAGAAACTATATTTCAAGGCAAAAGTAATCAGTTCACTAAGTTGAAGAGTTATTAAATGAATTCCTAGAAAACTAACTCCAGTTCTAAAATTAGTTATTTTGGCCCATATTATTCTGCTAGAAAATAATATTTCTCATGTTAAATAAACTAAATAAACAGGTTAAACATCACACCACCAGAATAATTTAATATTCGTAATATTGCCTCTTTTCCTTGAACTTTTCCTTAGTTCTTTTTTGGTTTAGTTTGGGTTTGGTTTGGTTCAAGTTGTGTTGGATTGAGTTTTTGTTTGTTTTAGAGGAGGGTTGTTGTGGCAGGGGCGGGGGTAGGTAGAGTTATTACAAGACTGGCTAAATCACAACAGGGCTTATAGACAAGTATGAAGCCCGGAGCTTTATGAAAACATTTTATAAAGATGAAGAGAAAGCTAAACAGAAAAAAGGAATCCAAGAAGAAAGAGGGAGAGATCTATATATCTATAGATCTCTGTACAAAGTGTGTGGCTTACATATATATATGATGATAACTGCTGTGCATTCACTCCCATGAAATTAGCCAAGGCAATTTAGAGGTGCCAATTCTAGGTGCACTTCAGACACTTCAGACCTCCTCACTGTGGGGACTAATGGTTAATGAGTTGTGACTGGGTTGTCAAGAGCTATCCAGGGCGATCTCCCCATCTGCACCAGTGGAGGCAGGAATAAGGGGAATGGAACCCATGGTGCCATTACTAGGGCCATGGAGACTGACAGGTAGGGCATGGAATTATGACAGGGGGCCTTCCCAAGGCTGGTCCAATTGTTGACTGATCCTCCCACCTGTCTAGGGCAGTCCACCCACCTGACTCACCTACCATGCCTTTGTTGGAACTGAATAGTTGTTCATAGATGGGAGGCTACCCATGTATTGCCCTGATGCCAAGGGCATAATACATGGCTCCAACCTTCCCTTTACCATGTCCCATGCCTCACAGATGGCATCACTATAGGGCTCTGGCCCCACATTGGGCCCCACTATATTCCTGACTGACAATCAGACCCCAGCCTGGATCCTCCTATTCATGTGACCTAACCTCTGCACCATCTTGGGCCACAAGCCCCCTAGACCCCTTTCCCTCTCAGCAATGGCCCCCTCTGGGACCTTTGACCTCATAGGCCTGGCCTCACCTCTAGGTCAGTTGGGACTCCAGGCTGCTGGCTCTGGCCATCCGTCATGGTGGGCGTTCTTGCTCTTTGACCCTCATGGTCCCAGCCCCACCATAGGCCAATTGAGGTTTTCTAGGTAGGTTCATGAGCAGCTAGCTCTCTCTCCCATATGGGTTCACCCTCTTGGGCCCTCCAAATGCTGTTCTCACTCTCTAGGCTTGTGGGCTGCATAGTTACTGTGCACCTCTCCTGTGGCCACTATTCCACCTTCATTAGGCTCATTTGCTCTCTGCCCCTCACTGGGCTTGCTCTACCCCTTACTGGGCTCCTGGACCTTACGCCCCATGGGCCTCAGGCCCCACTCTATGGGCCTGAACCCTGCACTTTTCTGTTGAGGTGTGCTCCCCTAGCCTTTCCTCTCCATGGGGTACCTACAAGTCAGCAGGGGCTCAGGCTTTACAGTGCCCCATCCTTGCCTTTCACTGGGGAGGTACAGGAGTGGCATTTCCTGGAGACTGCCTCACCACTGGCAGCCCCACTACACCATCCAACCCCAGCAGGGTGTAGTTTCAGGTCTTACCCAGGACCAGAAGGAATCTCTTGCATCCCCGTAGTTCCTACCGTAACCTCCAGGTGTTCCAGGAGCAGCAGATCTTCATCTGGGCGATGTTACTTCAGTGGCATCCCTGTAGCAACTGTAGCAACTGTTGGCCCTGCTCTTGAGGCCTGGTCTTATACCCAGTCTGCCCCACCCTCCACTAATCAGGCGGCCTCCTGGTTGCCATGTGACCACCTGATCAGGTCTGCTCCCACCTGCAGGCTAATTTGAAGCCTGATTAGGCCTTTAAAGTGGCAGGCACCCAAAGGTGTACTGCAACAGGGATATCTCCTCTTCCCTTCTCACTGGGCACATCTACATGAGCCCCCATGGTGCAGTTGTTACTGCACCATCATTTTAGTGATGGTGTAGTAACAGATGTTACTGCACCATTCTAGTTGGCACATGGTTATTTTTAGCAGCTACATCACCATAGTGACACATTGTAGTAAGGGAGCTCATCACTATGGCAATATAGCAGTGGCATCACATTTTGTGCCCACCAATGCTATGTCACTATGGTGAAGTAGCATCTTGTGTAGACACACTCAGAGTTGTTGAGCAATATCTTTTGAAGCCATTGCCCAGTTGGCTTAGTCTTTAAACAAATCTTTTTCAGTGTCTGAAACAATAGTTCCTAAACCTGCTAAACACCACTGCAATATAAACAAATAGGGTTTGGCAAGCCAGTCTCTTGTCTTATCAAGTGTTGTCAGTTGACCAGTCAATTGACTACATATTTTGTGAATGGTTAAATATTATAGCAATTTTACAAACAGAGAAAATATTTTTTGTTATTTTCTCAGCAGAAATATGATTTTTTTTATACATTTCTTAATGGAAAATTTGTGCTTTTTCTCTGTATTATTTGGACCTCCTGGCAATTTTGTACAATTTTGACCAATATTTGACTGGTCAATTAACCAAACTTTATTTGACTGGTCAAATGCCCAACCCTATAAACAACAACAATTTAGCATTATATTATTGACTGTTAGAAATTAATATAGAAACATTCCTTGAAGCTATTAGGGATTGTGAGGTTGAAAAAGAATAGGTTGAGCAATATAAATAGAGAGCTGGGATGCAACATTTATTGTATGTCTTTGTGTTGACTACCATGCTTATTTTCTGATAAATTTATACATTGAAATATTCTCTTATACTTACAAATGTGAAATAGGATGCTTCTAATTCACTATGTTGTAACAAAAGGGCACTAATTCACAACATCTCTTCTTCCAAGCATATTTTAAAGGGTGTCTTCTACCTTCACTTTGTGCATGTAACTTCCATTACCGTTAATGGAAGTTACTCAAATACTGACAGCAGAATAAGCCCCACACAGTGAAGCATACGCTAAAAGCTCTCCACTTCATTCCCCCTCCTCACCCAAATCTTGCCAACAAGGTTAGAAAGCATGGGAGATGCAGTTAAAATGCAGTCATTTAGATACCACTGCTCTGTGTTAAAAAATCATAGCCTCAGGAGGTCTCATCAGGAAGGTCTTTGATTTTTTTTCTTTTTCTTTTTCATTACTCCTACAATGTTCAGCTCAGTGAATATCATGATTTACTGCATTTTTATAATAGAAGGGTACATTTCTGTCACTGAAAATGCTGTAAGTAGCCTCATAAACTAAACACTTTAATATCAAGAGCCACGTATTGAAGGGGTTTAATGATTATCAGCCATTTCCTTATTGCAGTGGGGAGCAGACCTGCGAATGTGCCCAACCAGACATTGGCATATCCCATATTATGGGATATGAAATTTAGATGTGCACCCTTGTGACCCAGAATCTCAAGCAAAGTGGGCACCAGACACCCTAAACTGCTCCAACTCTGCTTTCATACTGCTATATGACAGCAGTGGCAAATTTGAATTTATTAATAATTTACAGAAATAACAATATTAGAACAAAATAAATAGAATGTGAAATATAATTATTCTTAGGAAGTGTTAGTGTTTGCCTGGGTGAGTGTACTTTGTATACCTTTTTCTTCTTTCAAAGTGGTTTTCCTCTTATTCTCCCTCCCCCAGCCCTCAACTCTTCCATGATCCTTTTGGCAGAATGTCTTGCGGGAGTATCCATTTATCTCAAAGCTGGTGTCGGACCTTTTTGGAATCAAGCATCTGGTATCATCCTGTCTCTCACAACTAGTCTTGGATTTCTTCAGTTGTATTTTAGGATGCTCATGCTATCATCCTTTAACAAACAATATTTATAAAAAGGTCTCCTATGCACAGGATATCAGCATCAGCCAATGAGATAATGACTATTGCATTTATCCTAGACTATGCGTACTGTTTTGGAGTAACTGTTTTGCGTTCTTCTTTTCCATTTAAACTTTCTATCTCACTAAAGTATCACCACTCCATTAGTACCCTCTAGTTTGTTCTAGCCTAGTCTGGAATATTGTGTTCAGATGTTGTGCTCAAAATCCAAGAAGGATGTTGATATATTTGACTGCAATTGGATCATGAAAACAACTAAAAAATAAATGCCTTCAGCCTTCAGGGAGAACAGATATTTGATTATGGAATTCCTTGGTATATCAGTAGAAGTTATAACTTGATCCAACATTTGGAAGGTAAGTCTAGACTAAAAATTTTTAACAGTATGGGTAAGTAACCATTTCAAAAACTTTGGAATGGATGTAATAAGTGCTCTAACACTTGTTTTTCTTTCTCTCTCTCTCTCACTCTCTTTTTAATTAAAGATGAAAAAAAATGATCTCGTCAAAACAGAAATCAATTCAGGGAAGTCCAATGGCCTGTGTTAGACAGGAAGTCAGGCTAAATGATCACAATGGTCCTTTAGGTTTTATAATCAGGCAAGCAGGCTTCTGCACCTTAGGCACATGCACATGTCCCTGGGATCCAAGCTATGATCATGCAGCTTGCTTTAATTTGTGTGATCATAAATCATGTCCACTACTTATGTACAAGTTCACCAGTATCAGGAGCCATGCTGGGAATTCACTACAAATAAGTCAGGGTGGAGGAAGGAGGGCTAGTGGGCCTGCATGGGGTGTTGGTGGGTCCAGGGGACTTTTGGTGGTATCTGAGGGGGCTGACAGGTCCATAGGGGAACTTGTCCATACAGGGGTTGAGTGATCAGAGAGGGGTAAAAATAGCTTGGCGAGGGTGGAAGGGAAAAGGAAAAGCCCAACCCCAAAACTGGGGAAAGTGGCTTGGCTTTTTAAGCTCTGGGGGTCTGCTCCAAATGTGGACTCATTCAGCTAGACTGGACATGGGTTAACCTGATTTATGTAGTGCACCTACTCAGATGAACTAAATTAGATCAGGCTGGCCATTTTTTATGCTATCTAAACTCTGCAAGTGTATGTACAGTTCAGCACTTAGATCAATCCAATCCTAGTTAGATCAATTTAAGTGTAACATCTGCACACATGCTTAACCATCCAATGTAGTTCAACATGTGCCTCTAGAAAAGCAGAGCTCATATTTTCTTGTAAAGCCCACTTAGCTTAGTTTCTTCTCTGTATCAGATATGAATTATTTAGAATTTCAGGTCAGTCTGTCTCTGCTATATTAGCTATAAGTTATTAAGATAAAAAAACCTGTCACATCAAAAGATTTTTTTTTAATTTATTGAGGGTCCACAAGCTAAATGGAAACCTTTATCTTCATTTTTATGGCACAGCTTCAAAATAATACATACAACATTATCAGTTATTATTATGCATCAGGCAATATTATCTTAAAGGACATTTGGTCAGGAAGATGGATTTGTTAAAGAACAGGATCTATTGCCATAAATGTCTTCAAGTATAGGTGTGTCTACATGAGCTGCTTAAGTACGCAGTAGCATAGTTTACTGTGCAGTAAGCTTCTCTACATACGCACATGCTTACTGCACAAAAAACCTTGGTAATCATGAGTAAATTTGTTACCTGCAAATGCAAATAGCAAATTTACTTGTGATTACTAACTGTGCAGTAGCACTTATGTAGATGCCTGACTGGGAGCAAATCTGCTCCCAGTCAGGCATCCACCAAGTTGCAGGAGGTTGCTCCCTAGCCCCAGGAGTTGCCTGCTGCCAGGGCAGGCTCTGCCACTGGAACCCATGTGGGGACTATGTCCTTCCACACTGGCAGCACAGAGCTCCAAGCCCCTGCTCTAAATTCACTACCAGGTGTCTCAGCTGGGTAGAACCGACCGAGGGAAATGCTGGTTAATTAAGTGAACGTCAGGCAGGCTGGTGGATGGAGAGGCAAGACAGCGTATTGGTTGCAAAAATAGTTTTTACTTACACCACTGGTGGCCGTGACGCAGGCTGTAAAGGCTGCTTGCGTAGTTGCAACGAGTTGCTTCAACTGGCAAGAAACCGAGCCAGTGAGTCCATAGACGAACCGGGCATGCAGGGAAAGGGTACGTCGGGGATAAGCGCTCGGCAATGGAGAGGAAAAATCGGTAGTTGATCAGGCTACTGATTTGCTCTGCCACGAGTCAGGAATTCTTTAAAGTCACTCTGCAGCGTGCTCGAAGTTCTCTGACTTGGACTGAAGTCGCGCGGATTTTTATACGGCTAGCGAGCCAATTACTAGTCGTTAAGTAGGAACAATTTAGAATCAGCCAATAATGGGGTGCAAATTTACATACAAATGGCGGGAACTTTTTTGCACCGGGGTTTTCTCTCTGCAGCAGAAAATTCCACCGTGCAAAGAAGTTCCAATGTGGCAGGAAAATTCCACTGTGCCAAGGCACTAAAAATCATTGGGTTATGACACCAGGGAGCGGCACTGGGAACTCCCAGCTCATTGGGGCTGGGGAGCCTGTTACCTGCTCAGCTCCATGATCATGGAGCTGGGTGGAGAACAGGCCAGAGAGCAGAGTGGGGTCTGGGAACTGTCCTGATCATGGGCAGGTCCCAGCCCCATGTCCTGTGTGATCCAGGCATGAGGCTTGGAAAGAGCTGCAGGGGCGGGGTAGGTTTCAGTGCCAGCAGATTAGGGCAGGGGGCTGGGACCTGCCCTCCCCAATCAGCTCTTTCCAAGTTCCCTGTCCCTAATTGGGTAGCCAGGGCCAGGAGCTCCCTGCTGCTGGGGCAAGGGGACACTGTCCTTGCCCTAGCAGCAGAAAGCCCCCCCGGGGGCAGGGTGCAAGTACCAGCCCCCAGCCAGGAGACAGCTGTTTCCTGGACCAGTGCTCCCTGCCAGCCCCTGGGCTAGAGCCTAGAGTTCCCCCGGGTGGCAGCAAGGACCCACTTCAGGGCCCTAGGAAGTGGGAGCAGTTTGCTGCCATTAGCAGCTAAGCTGCTGCTGCTTCCTTGCACATGTGGATGCCTGCCCAGGCACATTTACTCACAAGTTCTTTACCCACAGATAAACTGCTCCCAGATCTAAGGGTTAGTTGTAGTCATGTTAGTCTAAGGACGTAGGCAAACAGGTTCTTTGGGTAGGTCTGTTCCTCCCCAAGCCTGGGATTAGTTGGCTAACATTGTCTTTTCTGTGACCTAGTTGTGTTCCCCTCCTCACCCCCATCCCTCTAATGTTAGTTCCTCGCTCAAGCACTCTGTATTTCCCTTATGGCTTTGTCACTTGTTTCATGATGCTTAACATTTTCTAATAAAATTAAATCTTTTATTAGACCGACTAAATAGTTGGAAAAATTGTTCTTTGAAAACTTTCAGGCAAAAAAAACACCTCTTCTTCAGGCATAGGGAGAGTCTGCTGCTGTTTTTTATGCTCTTCTGTGTAGAATAGCAGCCAATATGCAAAATGCAGGTCTGTGAAATTGCAAATGAGTGGCAGTGAGGATCAGAGGGAATGGGAGACAATAGGTGTGAGACAGGTAAGTTGGGAAGGGGGCAAGAAAGGGGATTGTTGAACTGGTGATAAAATGTAGCTGGTAAAAGGCAAACAATTTACCTGGGATTATCAGATGGCAGGTAGGTTATTATGTCCCATAAATCCAATGTCTATATTTAGTCCATGACTTTTCGTGTCCAGTAGCTCTATGAAGTGAAGTTCATAGACTCATCTATGAAAGTGGTTTTGTAAATTCCCTTTAAGGATTAGAACTGAGAGACTGGAGAGAGAGTGGGCATCTTGAGAAGTGTGCACCCACAGAAGCGTGCACCCACAGAAATGTAATACATCTCATCCAGTGCACTAAATGCCCTGATGAAATATATGTAGGAGAAACCAAACAAAAACTGCACACCAAAATGAACGCATACCAAAAATCTATCAAAGACAAAAACACCCAATTACCTGTGGGTGCACACTTCTCAAGACAACCACTCTCTCCAATCTCCAATCTCTCTCTCCAATCTCTCTGCTCAATAAAAAGCTTCAGACTATTATTTTTGTTCCCTGACTACATGAACATGCTAGCATTTTCTTTACACAGATTAATTTGAATTTCTTTTTTGTGAGTAGTTACACCTATATTTGGAATTTTCTCCATATGGGCTCTGTATGTCAGTAAAAATTGAATGCATAAATGTTTCAAGCAAATGAAAACAAAAGCAATTGATTCCTTTCTTTGAGGAATTCCTAAAGCAAAATCTAATTTGCAAGTATAAGCTTTTGGTTTAAGAAAAATCTAGTGAGCAGTCCTCAAATGACCCTTATTTTTATTAGCTAAGTATAAGTCACCTGACAGGTCTCTGTATATGCAAGTCCATAAGAGCTAGTGGTAGATAGGGCCAAAAGAATTATATATTGGGGGAAATTACTGTTTTCTGTTCATACCAAATATTAGAAGTACCAACCCAGCATACCGCTGCCTTTAGGAAATGCCCTTCTCCTCTTCCAATTTAGGTGTCAGAGGCCTGTAATCTACAGAATGAAAAGCTGCACCTGCAATGTAGTAATTGTTGAAAACACACAAATATGGACAAAATCTTTCTTACAGTAAAAGTCAATTCCAAGAACCCTGATAGAAAAGGAGAAAAAATCTGTGACAGTGAAAAAAGAAAACATGAGAGAAGGTCCCCAACTCAAAACTTACATCATGGCACAACTGATCTGCTTCACTGGGCAGAATACATGTCATCCCTTGTCCTGCCCTTGATGGTGTGAGGCAAGGGGCATTATGATCTCCTTGCTCTTCCCATTCAGCAGGTAAATCTATATGAGACGTTACTGAGCATTCATTTAGTAGTTGTATAAGCAAGTACCAAATAAATAGCCAGTAACTAGAGTAGTGGCAAACACATTTTAAGTGATGCTACTGTACAGTAGCCTAATACTACTGTGCAGTAGCATCTTGGCACAGTTTTTGCGATGCAATACTACAGCACAGTAGTATCTGGCTACTGCTCAGTCAGTGTCTCGTATAGACGTGCACCCTGAGATCCAACCCCTGCAATCACTGGGGAGTGGGTCTGACTGAACAGAGAAGGACTTCTCCCTGTTCACCCATATCTGTTCCCCATGATCACAGGGAACAGGTCTTGCTGAGTACCTGCCCACTTTTCCTAATTACAAACAGGCACCCCAGGGATTTAAAAAAAAAATTATGGTGGCATAGATGAGATGTCAGGCAACATCTGTTTCCACCCAAGATGTCAAACTCATCCAACCCTGTGGGCCAGATAAATGGCAAGAGAACAGTTTGTGGACTGCGCTGGACCCACAGACCAACCTTGCATTCTGGATCCAGAGCCACTGCTTATGCAAAGTGGTACAATGTCTTCCCAGAGCCACCACTGCTGGTTAAGCAGAGTGACTTGCAGAGTGGCTGCCACATGCAGCATGATCCCAGAGCAGCATGCAGCTACTCTGTGACTGTGCTGCTTGCAGCAGCTGCTCTGTCACTCAGGTACATAAGTTGAAACAGGTACCAATTCCCAATAAAAACACCTTTAAATACCATTTCTAAGCCAACAATGAAAGTCTCATTGTCTTGCATATACACCCTTATGTCCATGTGTGCTATGAACACCATGAACTAAGCCTTTTGAAAATATAGTTTCTGAACACTGGGAACTACATATGATATGTTCAGTGCTGTTACTACTCAATGCAAATGCAACAGACTCTGACAAAGGAAAATAGATTTCAAGCTTTTGGCTGCAAGTTTTGTTTGGTCGTATTTGAGGCCAAATTAAATCAAACTATCCTAGAGTCTCTAGTCCTGCAAATTCTAATAGATCTTATTGTGAGCCTGAAACATGACTCCTATCCAGCATTCCCTCTAAGCTGCGCAGCATGCGCAATCACGTAGGCGCGCTGCCAAGCATGCCTGCGTGGCCACACATGCCGCGCAGCTTAGAGAGAATGCTACTTCTGTCAATGGGGAGTTTCCAGAACCTTTACTAAACTCCCCAACCTGTATTTCTTTAAAGCATTTAGGCTTACCAAGGAAGGTGAACCTTATGACTTTGTTTCCACACAACCCAAGGGACTTAGTTGAAGTCTTCATCCAGTTCTCGTTTCAGGCCCTGACTTTATTTCTATTACTACTACACTTGCAGATTATTGTCCATGTGTTTAGGGCTAGATATGCAAAGGACTCTGGTTTACATATGAGTTTAGGTGTCAGATAGGCATGTAGCCATTTTTCCATTGTAGCACACATTAGGCACATCAGTCATTTTGTGGATCTGGTTTTCAGTGATTACTTAAGCCAAAGCTCTCACTTCTTCAAAGGCTTCTCTCAGCTGCCAGAATATTACCATATAGGTAAACAGATTCATGGCTGGATCTATGACAAGATTTTCCCAATTTTTAATAACTATCACATCATATTAACTTAGGATATGTTTTCATAATTCAAAATAAAAATATATGGCTAGAGATTTAATTCACTCCACTATTTTTCACTAAGTGAATCACTAACATGTATTTATAGCCAATTTGCCTATTTAAGAGACACTAAGTAAAATTTAGATATTCTAGGAGTTTTATAATTCAGCAATAAATTGAGAACCAAATGCTGTTAATTTTGATCGATTTACTTGCTTGAGATAAGTCAATGGGAGGACTGTACTAAAATGAGTAAAGCAAGTGACATTCAACCCAGAATGGTTCTGGATCCAAGTTGAATGAAACATAATAGTCATTACTTTTAAAGCATTTATTTTGTTTTCCACTATCCGTCTCCATCAAATCTGCAAGTCAGTGATTAATGAATTCTTTCACTAAAGCAAGGTTGTCCAACTTCTAAGAGGCCAGGGGCTGCACCAACAGGGGCTACATGCCACGAGGGCTACACCAGGGCAAGCATGGACCCCCCAGGTCCCTGCCCACTTCCCTCCACATTGCACCATGCATGGACCTAAGTGTTCCAGACCCATTTTCACCTTGTTATCCATGGGTTTTCTCCCCTACTGTGCCTCACTGTGCAGCTGCTATGGGCTGTGGGCTCTCCCAGTGCCACAGGCTGTGCCACTCTGCCCTATCTCACTTCCTGGGGTAGAGGCATAAAGCAGAAGCTGGAGGAGGGAAGGGGAGTCCAGAAATCCCGGCTGCCACTGCAGCTGGAGTGATGAGGGGAGTATCAGAAAGATCAAACCAAGGGACAACAAACTAACCCTTTGTGGGCCACACATGGCCTATAGGCTGCCAGTTGGACACCCCTGCACTAACGTAAAGTAAAAGCTGTTTGTCCATAGAATTTGTTCATAGCCAAAACTAAGTTCCTAGTTATGACTGGTGAAAAGGGAAAGATGAAAAAGAGGCTTGTCTTTTTCTCTTGATCTTAGGGCTTACTGTCCATTTTCCATTTATGAATCATAAATAGTTCTTCAGCTGATGATAAGCCAGTGCTTCATATTAAACACAGATATTTTCAACTCACCACAACTTTGATAATGACATTATTTAATAGCTACTTCTATCATCAATAACAGCTATAATAAATGGCTATTGCTGCTGAATAGCACTTCATGTTATCTCTAGCACTTAAGAGCACAAGCAGTTTGGTGGAAAAGTCTACTGAGTGATTTTTATGACTTAAAAGCAACAAAGTTCAAGGGGGCAATCTCTGTGAAGCACTTGGAAGTTGGACATAAAGATTTTTAAAAAGTATTCTACTATGCATTTTGAGCTAGTTTTATTCACTTGGATGTGTCAGCATAGAGTCAACTGTAGCTTACTCATCATCCTGCCATGTGGAACTTCATCAAAGGCTTCCAGGAAGTCAAAGTAATCTTTGCACTGTGATTATCCATTTTATTTCTAAATATTTATAACCCTTCTGCCAGACACTGAGTAGCAGTAACAAAAGCTGAGTTCAATTTAGCCGTTTTACACCAATTGAACATCTTGGCTCAAGCCCCCTCCCAGAAACCTAAACTTAATGAACTTCACAATTTTATAAGGTTGGGCCAGTGTACAGAAGTCTAACTTCCCTGGCCTCTTCTATTCAAACTGTTAAAAGCAGTTAAAACATCATATTATAGTCAAAACAAGTACAAGAGTTGGGTTTTTTTTACTCCCTTGCCCATGCATATCAATGAGGGACATGCAGATAAGAGACATGGTCTCCCTTAATCTGACCCTACATATCAGTGTAAGAAGCAGTGATTTCTTAGGGTGATATCTTTTATTGGATCAACTATGTAACTTGGATAAAGTCAGACAAAGTTTTCAAATGCAAAACATTCTTCCTCAGGTCTCCAATTACTGAGAACTAGACATAGCAAGTGGAAACACAGCACAGGGAGGTCCACCATAAATAGCAGATATTGTTATCTTCCATGTTCCAAAGAGTGATGTTGTAGCCATAGTGGTCCAAAAATTATGCAAAGGGCAATGATTTCTTGGGGCAATATCTTTCATTTGACTAACTACATCAATGGTCCAAACTTAGACATGCTTTAGAATGCAAGATATTTTTCCTCCAGTCCATGGAAGAACCTCTTGCATTCAAAAGCTTGTCTAACTTTATTTCTGTGACATAATTGGGCCAATAAAAGATATTATCCTAAAAAAAATCCTTGCCTTTTGCATAATTTCTGGATCATCACAGCTACACCATCACTCTCATACTACATTGCATACCAACAGTAACATGCAAATAAGGTACCGCAGAGAGGTTGTCACACAGATACAATAGCAGTAGGTTATATTTTAAACCCCCATCAAAAAAAGGAAGACCTTAGTCAGGCAGAGCCTTCTGTTTATTAATCCATGACAGCTATTTGTTATTGTGTCCTTATTATGCATTCCCCTTTCCTAACTTGTTCCTAAAAGTTTTCAACTTTTCTTAAAAAATAAGAACACTAATCTGCACAGCTTGTTCAAGTAATGTTATCCCTGCAGTACTCCTTCTGAAAACAGTATTTGTTGTTTTGGGGCAGAAAAAGGTCATTAGCCCTCTCTTAAGTAAAGCAGAATGCAAGGGAGAGATGCACCTTATTGTCAGCATTGCTAAGGACAGTTTTGGTACTTTGCTATAGAAAAAAAATGCCTGTTTAAAGCTGAAAGCATGTTTAATGCTTGTAAAGTTGTCCTTGAATCCCAAAGATTAGCTTAGTGCCTATGGTGTGACTAAAGCTCGCTGAACATAATAGAAAGACTTTACTGATCTTCAAAACATGTCCACTAATTCATTGCTCTTTTACTGTGCTCTTGTTACGTTAAAACTTTCTTTTAAATTGATTTCCCCCCCCTGCAGCCCAGCACCTGTATTTCCTGGATCCTGGAGTCTCTTCTAAGCTGCTGTTCCAGCAGCTCCATGATGCTAATGAAAGGACCTCATCTCAGGAACTACAGGAGAGAGGAAAAGAGATCTCCCAAAGGGGTGGTATCTCATCTCACTTCTACATGGCATGTCCAAGAAACTTAGGCGCCATGCAGGAGTGCCTGCAACAGCTAACCCACATCCTGAGAGAGGATGAGGGCCAAAAGCTGGTGGCTGGTGAAGTGCTGTCCAAGTGATTTAAATCTGTTATAGGTGCAGTGATCCATGAGGACCAGTGGTGTGTGGTACTGGGGTGGCAGATATACAGATCCCTGATGCAAGTCCAAGATGCACTTTGGTACTGCTGGGAGAGAGACACTTGGATGTTACAGTGCTGAACCTCAGCCTAAAAGATTCCTATGATCCAGTGTCCCACAAGTTTCTGTTCGCAATCATGCAACGGATTGGGGGTCTTCCCACCTTTGTGGGCTGGATCAAGACTCTCTCTATTTTTTAATGAAATCTTCATATTTTCCCAAGCAGGAAGCAACTGTGACCACCTGAAACCTGAGATCCTGCTCCTGCCTTTGTTTCAAGGTAATTTGCATCATCACAGATCTTCACAGGAGATGAGAGGCTTCATACCAACTATGAACTGACTACCCAGAGGAGTTTTCCATCTATTGACTCCTCTGTGAAATCCTATGAAATATGAACTTTCATTTCTACCCAGGAGAACTTTTACAATCTTTTCTCCAACACCCAATGAAGGGTGTTTGTGCCCGAAAGTTTGCAATTAAAGAATATTTTTTACAAAAATCTTGTTGGTCTTATAAAAGATATCATCTCTACTATGAGTCCTGATTGTCTTTTCCTCTAAACCAATATGGCCACAACCTGGATACCTGTCTCTATGTGGATATCACCGGCAGTTCAAATCTGTCCACTCTCCCTGATTTTGTTCCAAACAGGGTGATCAGCCTGACCCTGAGCAAAGGGGAAGACCCTCTAACCAGGAACCTCCAAATTTTAGTTCCAGAAGGAGCCTTCCTCCTCTGACTTCTGCCACCTGACCCAGCTCAAGAAGCTGGGACAGGGTGAGGCAGCACAGTGCAGCCTAGCCTAGTGCCAGGGGAGCTGATGACCTGTGACAGCCATGCTTTGTGGAGCGGAAATGACCTTGCAGCCAGCAGATGAAGGGGAAGCAGAGCAGTGTATGCAGTGCACGAGAGGTGGGAGCAGAGGTGGGGAGCCACAGACACATATGCACATGCAGTGGTGGTGGGGAAGGGGGCAGGGAAGGAAGCTCCCATGCATGCAGCGTGTGGATACCCAGGGTCATAAAAAGGCCTATGCATGCCTGTCATGTAGCCTAGGGGGTGGCAGCAAGGAAGGAAAGGTCTGTTTCCCGACAGCGTGCAGTCCTACTGGCGTGGTCTGTGGAGCAGGCATCCCCCAGTTGCTTAGAAGCTGAACAGCCTTGCTCTACAAAAACATTTCTAGCTTCTCTGTAACCCTGTTTCTCTCTGCCTATATTTAGAATCATGCTTCAAGAAGTGATAAGACAATTCTGTTTTACCCTCTGTTGGTGAGGAATGCCTCAGTTCAGGGCTTTTACCAAAAGTGTTCCATGTAGAAGCCTGTACAACTTCAGGCTCTGCAGACACTTTTGGATATGGCCTAGCATTACTAAGGTGTGGCAGTGCCTAAACACCCCCTGAAATCAATGGGATTGCATTTTTTAACATATGGTCCACTTTTCTGTACATCTTTAAGCATTTATGGTCATATAATTATCTATCAAATCTGTGGTCTAATTCCAGAAGTCACATGATATGCTGCAGAGATTATGGAACCTAGGTAAAAAAAATATGTCATTCTCCTTCCATAATTAAGAATGGCCAAATGCTGACAATATAGAATGATCTGGAGGGGAGGCACAAATATGGCATAGTGTATTGTCACATATAAAATTGTATTTCCCCTCTCCCCAAACCAGCTGGGGAAAAAATTGGGGTGTGCATTATATGCAATGTAAAGGGCTCCCCATGGGTCTGGATTTTGGTGGAGGGGGAAGGGGGAAGCAAAGCCATGATAGTGTTAATTGTTGTGGTTCTGGGAGCAATGGCAATTAATGCTGCCAATTCTTATCCCCAGCCTCTTGTACCACATCTCTGGATCCATGGGGAGCCCAATCATGCACCAAATTGGGCTGACCTATGACTAGACACTCCATGCTGGTTCTGGAGCCATGTGCTAGGTTGGACCTGGCACACCAAGTGTAGGACTATGCACTAGCTCTGAGGCCATGTACTATGTGAAACTTGGCTTGTGGCTCTCGAGCCAGTACATAGGGTTGGACCCACCATGCAGCCCCAATGCTGGCAAGGCTGATTAGGCCCTGCCATGTAGCCCTAGAACCAGTGCACCTGGACTGGGCCCTGGCCCAGGGAGGCAGACCCCCAAGTCCCTAACTCTGATATGTGGTCCCCAGCCCCAGAGACCCCAGATCTCAGGCTCTTACCTATACTCCAAGGTAAGATTTATTTTTTCCACCTTGGAGTCTTCCAAAATAGAGCAAGTTTATATTCAGGTATTGTAAGCAAGAGAGTGTCTTATTCTCTTATTCCAACCTCAAGGCAAACAGAAGGAGGCACATATTGGGGAGAAAAGCATGCCATCTTTTGGTCAACTAAAAAATAAAAAACCTTTTCCATCTGCTATTACTCTGTGATTAGAAACATAGATTAATCGACTCAGACAAAAGTGCAATCTGTTTCCCATTTGTCTGATTCTATACAGTCTGAAGCTAAAGGCAAAGTTTTCATTAGTAATTCAGGACCAAACTCCTAGCTGACAATCTGTAGGCAGGCATCACTCACCTGAGAGTCTACACACAGCCTTTGTCCGGCCTTCTGTTCACTTCCTCATGCAATGCAATTTCTATGTTATATAGGCTGAATCTTAGCCAGAGAGCTCTTATCCAGATCCCAGATTAAAAGCCAACTATTAGGACATCACAGAGAAAGTTCTTGTACATCTTAATTAGGACATTTCTGTAAATTTCATCTATGTATAACAACACTGTAGCACATTTGACCTAAGTCTAACAATTCTATAACCATATTAGATAAGAGGAACAACAAGACTGAATACTGTGGAACTTCACAACCGAGAGCCCTTGAGGAAGAAGAGTGATTAAATTGCTCATCACAACTTACCTTTCAGAGATGAAGCAACCACTCCATAAAACTCTGTCTGTCATTGCCCTCTATTTGAGTCAGCAACATCGAGATCAATGTTGGTGAAGGCCGCAGCTGATAAATTTATTAATGTCAACACTGCAGTCTGATCTCTGTCCAGTGCCCAGAGGATATCTACTACTAAATCTATGCCTGTCCACAAACCACGCCCAGGTCTGAAGCTTGATTGAATGATATTTAAAAAATCATATCAGAACTACTGACAGTAATCAGTAACATTAATTATGAGAAAACCATACAGCATTAATTATGAGCAAGCCATACAGAATACTGTTTTCATAATTAGATGTGTGTGTTATGTCCTATTTTCAGCACTATCTAAAATCTTAGTTTGAAAAATGACCTTATTTATTCACATGGATAAAGATACAATTACATAATGACACTGTGTTCAAATCTAAATATTTACTGTGCTCTCTCATAACTAGATTTGTGAGCCCCATGTTATTCTAAACTGCACATTAACTTAAAATGTAGTCATTGTTCATTTTGAGAGGGGCTTGTTTTCAAAGTAAAAAAATCAGAAATCTCATTAGAACAACAGTGTGAAATATTATGGTAATATAAAATCAAAATATGCCAATATTATTAATTCCCTTGTGCATCAGCAGGGCATTTTAAAGTCACTCTACTAAAACACACACACACAACAAATAGAATAAAACAAAACAAAGCAAACAAACAGCACATACCAGAAACTCAAAAACCTCCACTAGAGGTGATAGGATTAAAAATTGTAAGTTTGAGGGACCTTGAATTATCCCATTTTCATGAGTGTCACCTCCTTAATCTTTGTTTTGGATACATTTACTCAGTATCCAAAAGCAATTTGGCAATTCCATTTTACTCTCAAGTGTACACCAAGGCCTTTCTGTATGGGGGTGGCAGGCAGGGATGGCAGAGAATCCCAAAAGGAGCTACAAAAGCTTGATGAAGACATCTGTAGGCACATCTTTCTGTTTTACTCTTCCTAATACTCCCTGAGAACAGTACCAATACAATAATTAGAGAAGACCTTGTAGCAGGCTCAGAGGTCCAGCTTCAGCATTTGACACCTCCTGATGGTCACACTCACCTACTGCACTCTCCAGCCACCCTCACCTCCCATCTCATCTGCTACACCCTGATGTTAGTTCAATTAGCTGGTGACACTGCCTTTAGCAACAGGAGCTTCCCCCTTTGGTGCCATTTTTCTTGGCCAAGTACTCAGGGTTTCCCCTCTCCAAACTAAGGGTGCCTACAGATTTTCAGGTCCTCATCTAATTCATGGCATTTTACATAAAGCACTGTGAGTTAAAGCCCTCCCCTGCCCAACCCAGCATTCACTTGTTGGGATGTGGGGAGTGGGACGTGGCTGGAGCCTGCCTCCATTGACCCTGGCCAGCAGACAGAAGCTCTCCAGTAGCCTCCAAAGAGTCTTCCAAACCATCACTCTCCCCAGCCCAGCACTCCTCCCCCCTAGCTCCAGGACTGTCAGCTGGGGTATTGGGGGGAGCTGGGCCAGGACCGCAAGGTGAGGGGGCTCCATTCCACCAAGCCTCCCCTACCCCCCAACTCTGCCTATTCAAAAAGAGCTTTGTACTGACTGCTCCATCCCCTTTCCCCTCCCTCTCCCACTGACAGCCCCAGGGATGGGGTGGGGATGGGCTGGTGCTGGTGGTGCAAGAATCAGCCCAGCCCCATTCCCACATGAAAAAAATTAATCTTAGAGGGAACACAAGTTCCCTAAGGTACTCTGCTTTAAAGCGCCTTAATCTAATACTCCATTTTAGCAGGGTTAAATTTTAAACATGATCAGCCATTTTAAAGGTGCTCTGCAGCCAAGCACATGTGTTAAGTCATGGCTGTAGAGCATTTTCAGGGGCCTGATCACACAGAAGATGTAATTTGTGTTAGCACCTTAAGTCTTTCATGCTCTGGCACTGTCTTATGTCTGCTGACCCTAGCCCAGGCCTCCTGACCCTTGCTATGCCTTAAAGACTTTAATCATGGCTTCCAGCCACACCCATGCCTCACAGGTATCACTCAGTTGCAATTTTTGGGGACCCCTGGCCCCACCAAAATGACCCTCTGGGCCTCAAGCCCTTTTTCAGGCTTCAGCCCTCCCAACTTTAGCCCTTTTCCCTGGCAGAGACCCTCAACCCTGGTCTATTGCCTTAGACCTCAGATCATTGGTCTTAGCCCCTTGCATCCCTGGCCAGAACAGGTCTCAAAACACAGAGTTCCCTATGCACTCTGCTGCATGGCCTCTAAGCCACCCCTTGAGATATAACCTGCTCCTCTGATCAGAGAATAAGCTTCAAAGAAAAAACAACCATAACACAAAGTACAAACTATGTGTTTGCATCTCAGATATAAACCCAGTCTTGGGCATCTAACAACTGCTGCGCTCCTACCTTAAGGAGCTGGTATGTCCCCCCAGCCCCCAAAAATACCTCCTATAAACTGCCTGCACAAGGCCAGAGGCTAGGCTTATATACACCTAAGACCTGCCCCCCTCCTGGTCACCTAAGACCAGGTGCTGCTGACTTCTTAATCAATAGTCTGGTATCCAGGTTGTAGCCATATTGGTCTAGAAGCAAAAACAATCAGGACTCATGGTAGAGGTGATATCTTTTATTAGACCAACTAGATTTTTGCAAAAAAAAAAATATTTAATTGCAAGCTTTCGGGCACAAACACCATTCATCAAGCATAGGAGAAAAGATTGTAAAAGTTCTCCTGGGGAGAAATGAAAGTTCATATTTCATAGGAGAGTTGAAAGTGTGATAAAATGTCCTGTTTGGAACAGTTCATTTTATATGTAGATTAGGTTCAGAGAAAATTTGGAATATTCTCAAAGTTGTTTGGTGGTAAGCAGGATGTAGTCATATTTCCTTCTGGTTATGGTGTTTCATATTTCACAGAGGAGTAAATAGATGGAATGTTCTTCTGGCCAGGCATCTCTGCAAAAATCTAGTTGCTCTAATAAAAGATATCACCTCTACCATGAGTTCTGATTGCTTTTTCCTCTAGACCAACATGGCTACAACCTGGATACCTGACACATGGAAGATATTGAATTTTAGCCATTTTTTAAAATAAAACTTCATAATTTTACAAGGAAGAAGCAAGTTTGACCACCCGAAACCTGACATCTTGTTCATGCCTTTCTTCAAGGTAATTTGCATCATCACAGAGGTTCATCACAGAGCTCAGAGACACCTTGCCACATAAGAAATGTCTCCCCAAAAGACATCTATTTACTCCTCTGTGAAATATGAAATTCCATAACCAGAAGAAAACATGACTACACCCTGCTTACTACCAAACAACTTTGAGGTAAACAGACTATTCCAACTTTTCTCTGGGCCTAATCTGCGTATACAATGACCTGTTCCAAACAGGAGATTTTACCACACCTTTAACTCTCCTATGAAATATGAACTTTCATTTCTACCCAGGAGAACTTTTACAATCTTTTTTCCTATGCCTGATGAAGGGTGTTTGTGCCCAAAAGCTTGCAATTAAAGATTTGTTTTTGTTTTGTTTTTTTGCAAAAATCTAGTTGGTGTAATAAAAGATATCACCTCTACCATGAGTCCTATTTGCTTCATCAGTAGTCTTTCATCTTTTTGCCTGCAGCCTGCAGGCTAGGTCCTGCAGCCCAATTTAAGTAGGCTCACACTTGCACCTTGAAGCCAGATTTTCTGCAGACTGTGCTGGTTTTGCTCTCCCTATCTAGTAACAGGGGGAGGGGTCCACTGTTACACACTTATAGACCTGAAATTTTATCACAATAATCCATTATAACATCTAATCTCTCAGTAAAGGTGAAGAGGCCTTTAGCCAACTAATCCCACTCAAGTACCAGAGCCAGGTGAGAAACAATCTGGCGCTTTCCATAAAGAAGTAAAGAGAGCCCAGTTTAGGGAGCGGCAGGAGAAAGGCTGTGTTTTGTGACAGGTCAAAGGACAGAGCTTTTTGGTTGGCTTCTGAGTCCTTATAGCACAATGTTGGTCTGAAGAAAAGCCCCTTTTTGAGGTTTCTTTTTGAATAAATAAACTCTGAACTGAGGCAGCAGCTTGAATGGACCCAAATATGGTATTTATTCCTTCTTAGACTTGGGAAATGAGCCAGCAGCTCTACACTCCCTTTTCCCTGAACTTTATCTTTTAAAGAGTAAGGCTGGAGAGTTACAAGTGAATTTATTGCTGATAAAAATTCTGAGCGTGTACCATGTTGGTACCCTGGTGCTCTCTTCTTCTACAAACCTTGCTATGTATCCTTGGAATTCAAAACTTCATTACAGAAATAGATTGTAGAGTCACAGTGTGCATATATAGTAGATATGGCCCCATTAGGATTTTTTAGTAAAACATATTGAAAAGTTTATACATTCACCTGAAGTACCATACTGACTTTCTATGTCTTAGAAATACCTACAGTATCTGTCAATGCAGCAGCTTCTATAATAAGTATGGATTTTTTTCACTGAATAATGAAGAAGTCAGTAAGCCACTCATAAATTGGTGAATTATAAATTACTGCTGCCTGAGGCTATAACAGTTGATCTCTTTCCTCTTACTCTCTTTTTGACCGTGTGTGCTTTATGTACTGACGTTTATAGTAGCCCCTTTCCTAGATTCTTTTCAGAAGTATGAAGTATCATTTAAGACAAAAGAGAGTAAAAGTTTGAACATGTGGTGCTCATGTGGCCAAAACTGTTTTAAGTCAAAGGAGGGTCTCAGTGAACAAGAACTGCAATGGGAGAATACTTTGTGAGCCGTTGGAAAGAACAAGAGATATCAAAGATACAGTCTACAAGCCCAATCCAGCTTGAATAACCATAACATCCAGCGCACAGTGCTTCCTATAGGTCTTGCACCAGCCCTCAGCACCACATGCAACACACGCTAACCCTGACCTTATTTGCTGCATGTGGTGGACAGAACCCATCTGGTGCAGGCTTCACACAGTGCAGGGGCTGTGTGAGGCCACTTAGGGGCACACTCCAGACTGGCACTGCATGCTAGATTTGGGCCAGTCTGCCTTGGGTCCAGAGACTGGCTGTGCATGTTTGATCTAGCATGCAGGGCCAGTCTGGCATGAGCAACACACACAGCATGCACCCCAGACCAGTCCCATGTACAACACAGAGTAGGGGCTGCTGCATGCTTCATGCAGTGCATGAGGCCAATCTGGGGTGCATACTTCAAACAGCATGCTTGGCCAGTCCAGGACATATGGTGCATGTGGCACCTGCACTGTAGCAGCCCTGCACACTGAATCTAGGTCCACACTGGGGCCACAGAGTGGTCCCATGTGCTGAATCCAGTGCATAGAGCCAGCCTGGCACAGGCACCATGTGTAGCACATGCCCTGAAATACCAGTGTGCCATGTGTAGCACATACCTGGGGCCCGCCCTATGCGCCATGCATAGCCCTGGGGACAGGGCTGGCATGTGATGTGTGCTGCATCCACATCAACCCAGCCCTGTGTGCTGGATCTGGCATGTGGGACCAGTTCATAAACCCAAACCAGCCCAGACTGGTCTCACTCAGCTCATCCAAGCTGATTGAGTTTGATATCCCTGCTTTACATCATCGTTCATATTAAGATCCAAAAAAATGTGCTCATATCAGCCATGTTTATTATTCTTATTAGTCATATCCAGAGAGGTGAAAGATGAATAAGAATCCATTTTATAGACATATAGTAAAAAATACCCCTTGTTGCAAAGAGCTTCAATTCCTGGTAAATGATTGCATGTACCAAATGAATGAATGAATATGGCTTGAAACGTAAGGGTAATATGGGCTTCTTTTCATGTAGATGAACTGTACAGATACTATATATAGTCATAAACTCCAAAGAAAGAAAACAAAACAAAACAAAGTAAATACAGAAGTAAAATGAGTTTGCTTCTGAAAGAAATGCATAAAAGTAAAGATAGTTATAGTCCTTCAAAAACACACAGAAACTACTTCAGGATAATGTTATGGTACCAACGCAGCCCCTGCCACAGTATCCCTGACTTGCAAAGAGCTGATAATGGGATAAGAGCAGGGACCTATTTCATTATTTTTTGTGGATTGGCCCAAGTGTCTCCATTATAGCATCATGCAGTTTCTGCTATGTACATTTCTTAAATATTCTCAGCATTTTTGCCATTTGTTTGAACACCATTAGCACTGATATGTGAAAATACTTGTGATATACGCTGAAGCCTTATGCAATGCCAAGGTTAGGAGAATAAAATTGTTTTGTAGGCTGACCTTATTGTACCTACCATAGCATAATTATATCATTACTAAGGAATCAAAAAGAGATATTTAAAAATAGGTAGGGGAAATGTCCATTATAAATTATTAAATTACCATGCTAATTATGATAAATAAGAACTTGGTAATGAAGGAGATATAAAACCAACACTAATCAGCAAATTTCTGTTTTAGTTTGTAGTCATGTATTTGAAGCAGCAGCTTTCAAACTGGACAAAACTTCAAAATATGTGACTAAAAACAGAGCTCTGCAAGGTATTGCTTTTTTTATTTGCTTGCTGAACTGAAAAAATATAAAAATATTTATTTTTGGATGAAACCATAATAATTTCCCCATTTTCCTATTGAAATAAAAAGTTAAAGATAACTGTCTTAGGTTGATTGAAACTTTTTCTTTTTTAATGAAAGTGAAACATTTTCTGAGGAGCTACCTTTTTTAAATTATATTTAGATACATTTCAAAACAAAATATAATTTCAAATTGGAAAATCAAAATCGTTTGTCCTGAAAACTGTCAAACAAAACATTTAGCCTTAAAGAAAAACCCTGGTTTTATTTTGGCCTGGTCAAAATAAAAGTAAAAATAAAACTTACTAAAATCTATTTACCAAATTTTGGTAAATCTGACACAGGTTGTTCATTGCCATCCTAAGTAATTAAGGCTTGTATCCAGCAAAATATTTTCTTTTTCCCTCCTCTCCTGTTCCCACTAATGCCAATGAGAATTTTGCTATACAAAAGGACCTCAAATGTGCAGCAGGAATCCATCAAACTTCTAGGCCTCCAATCTAACCAACACTTCTTCTGATGTCTCCAATAACAATAAACAAATATTTTGGACCTAGAGCTCCTGAGATGATGGAGGATGTGTAGGAAGGCAAAGCTCCACTAAGTGAGGAAAATTGTGAGTAGCTTTCAGCAAAGTAAATACCCCTCTCTGTAGATACAGAAAAAGCACATGGACAGTAGTTATACTGCAGGGAAGAGCTGAAGCATTGTAAGGTCATAGTGGTTTAAATGCAACACAGTGAATGCACATGATTTCTATAGAAACCCTTGTCAACTTACTGCCTTTGCCTCTCTGGAGTCCTACTTTGCCCAAGTATGCAGAAGGACTGACCTTAACAGAAAGTGAGAGTAGAAGCTGTCATGAGGGCTAATCACAGACACAGAAAAGCCTCCTCTGACAGTCCCTATGAAAAATTTATCATGGCCCAAAACCTTATGACATAAGTGGGACATGGCATTGTTACCATCCCATCATCTTACAATGCTTACTCCCTTTGATCCCTTTACTGGACTGTAACTAAATACCATGTTGAGCAACTCTGCTGCTGGTTCTGTTATGTATCCCTGGAGGATCAAGCTCAAAGAAAGTGGGTGCTTGTTCTGTTACACCCAAGACTCTCTGGCCATGTCCAGATGAGCGTGGACGTTTGGTTCCCTGGGGACAAGTAGCAGCGGCACACCTTGCACTTTAGCAACCTGTCCCCGGGGAATGCCTACGCCGTGTGCACTTCGGCATGCAGCAAGTTACTCCAGAGGCAGTAGGTGAGGCTAGGGCCAGCGCTGTGCTGGCCCCCAGCAGCCTTACCTGAGGTCCCGGGGGCCTCCCGGGGTTACAGTACTGGCAATCTTTCTGGGCAGAGCCTGGCTGGCAACGGCAGCACAGCTCTGGAAGGCCCAGCTCTGCTTTTTAACAGCTCACGCTGCTCATGTATATGCTGCTCTGACTTTTTTTTCCTCTTTTCCTGTGGAAAGAAAGCCAGAGCAGTGCACGTATGGGCAGCATGCCCTTGAAGCATGGAGAACACCTGGCTGTACAGTATGTGGTGTAGCAGATGTTTGTGGCACCACATACTGCATGGCTACACTCATCTGGATGTTCCCTCTGATTCTGAATTGAAATCATAAGTAAAATCAGATTGATGACATCACAGTCATTCCAGAAGCAACAGATTCTGATGTCAGAATAAACTGGTTAATACTACTCTTAAGAAGCAACTAACAAAGTGAGAAAATGCTTGCTTTTAAATAAAGCAGCATCAATTAATGACAAAGTGTAATATTATATTTCATTCTAGACTTTGTTTCTAGTAAGTCCCAGTATGAAAGCCCCCATTTATGCAGTCTGAATATTTGTAACATGGCAAAATAATTTACTCCCAGATGGCAATGCTCTGAATTAAGATTCAGCCTAGGGTATGTTTCTTATAGCTGAGTTGTTGTCTTCAGAAAATAGGGTATTTATAATAAAATGTAGACGGACCCGCTGGTACAGTAGGAAAAATGGTGATGATATAATCATTTTTAAATAATTCCTTTTTTATGAACTGTGCCTTAAAATCACCAAATCAAGTAAGATGCATGATCTATATATGCACAGGCTCAAAATATCTGGTTGCTTATTATCAGTTATTCTGAAATTTGACTCTGACATATTGCTAAGATACAAAATATTAAGATTCCTCTAATTAGATTAAAATTGTATAAAAGTAATCTAATACTTCCTGGCTTTATCCTTCTATTAATGTGGTTTATATTATCTTTCTACTGTCTCAGGAGATTTGAACTTTCTATGAAGATTAATGCTACATTCACTTCACTGAACATTAATGTGCAAGACATTATTACTTTGAGCTCCAGGAATTCCCACTGGCAAAGAGTATTAAATCATAACATCCATGCAGTGCCTTTCCAGCTCTCCAGACATGTTAGCCCAAGAACTTCTATAAATTCAGCACTGATTTTACATTATGACCCTATGACAGCATTTTTTATTGGAATACAGAGAATTTTTATTGGAAGAATGTACAGATCAGTACAAAACTGAAATTGCTGCTTTCAGTTCCTTTTAAGATTTCCATGGGAACACTATAGGTAGGAATTTCTCATCTTTACTCTGAAATAGCAATCAAGTGAATATTATTTAGTATTCAATTGTCTTCTTATTTTGACACTTTGCTGATTTTTCAATTTATTCATCTATAAAAACTTGCTTTATTCAAGATGTACAACATTTTATATCCTCAGAGCCTTTCCCCTATTCTTACCAAGTTTAGACAACTGATGGAAATATAGAGAAATCTCATAATTAGATCTGGTTCTATAATCAATCATGTCACTAATCAGGAAAATCGAGTCATTATCATATGTGTGGAGACCCAAGAAGGCTTTCTCACTGTATATGACCATTTTTCAGTGCAGCAGATCTTTCATGTGCCAACCTTAATCTTTCCTTCCCAACTTATAGCAAACTTCAGCTTTTGAAAAAGTAAGCCCGCTCTGAAAGCCAAATTCCTCATATACATTTTCATTTGGCATCAGTGGTAAGTATATAACAAAGCCAGAACAGTATAATTCATCCCAGTGCAGAAGTTTAATGCTGAAATAGAAGAGTTGTTCTTATGGGATCTTTAATGTCAATAGAAAATAAGATCTTTGTTTTTAAAATGTTATTCAAAAGGCCATAATAGAATATAGACTGAATAGTTTTCAGTGGGTGCATCTACATGTGCATATTAATATGAAGCAATAAACTCCAGTGCATATCACACTGGAGTTTATTGCTCCCAGGCACCACGTTTACTCATGTGCCTGGGACCACAGCATGTTGAGTCAGGTTGGAGCAGCTCTGGCTGGCAGGGATTCAGGGGGTCAGCCTGCCAGCCCAGTGCTGCTCCAACCCAACAATGTGCTGTGGAGGGGCTGGCTGGGACATGTGGGTGCTCCAGTGCAGGGTTAGCTGGCAGGCAGCCCCTGCACTAAAGAACCCTTGTGCCCCAGCCAGCCCCATTAGCATCTACAGATGTGCTGCTCCACATGAAAGAACTCCGCATGAGGATGGTGCTTGTGTTTACAAATTCTAACCTGCTGTGGAGTTTATTAGTTTCCTGCAGCCTAATAGGGCCACATGTGTAGACACCAAGATATTTACAACAAAGCTAATTAGGCACCTCTGCAATAAACATTTTGTGTAGATGCACTGAACATACCTAAAAGATTAATTCAACACTGTTGGTGTTTAAGCCTGTGGTTCTCAGTCTTATTTTTTTTAAACCTAAAATGCTCTGATTGACATGTATAGAACACCATGTATATATACTTCCTCCCTGTGCAACCTAGGGTCATGGACAGGGGTATATTTCTAGAGGTAAGAATTACTGTGAAATTCTCCCCCATATAAAAATAGCCCAAATGTGCATATGTGCCAGCCCCCTGACTGGAAAGCAATGCAGATGAGCTTTCAAGCCAGGGTCCAGCAGAGAGCTGTTCCCTGGACTGCCCCTACCTGTAGGGGATCCCACTGGTTGACAGTGTGCCCTCTCAGCTGCCTGGGAAGCGGGGAGGGCCACACTGGCAGGTGGCAACGACTGAAAAGCAGCAATTGCCACAGATGGCCCTGGAAGGGTTCCAGCCATGGGGCAATGCCTTCCTCAGCCACCCCATCCTGCCAATCAGCTCACTGGCAGGGAAGGGGTGGCCTTCTACCATAGGGGGGAAACAGGGCATAGCTCTGTGAGAGAAGAGCCCCTAATCTGTGAACTCCTCCAGGTTGACAAAGAATACATGGGTCAAATTGGGAAGGGGTGTTTCTTCCTTAGCAGAAAGGCTCTCAAAGCCTTGCTGCTACAATACAGTTGCCTGCCACTCCATGCACTCCTCTAGGCCAATGTAGGACCATTCCCCCTGCCTGCCCCACCAGCACCTCCATCCCTACTCTGCCTGACCCCATTCCCCATATCCCCCCAAGCCCCACCTATTACTGCCCCCCCATCCCAATATCCCAATATCCCAGCAATTAAAAAAAAAAATCCCCTGCACTCACTTACCCTGGGATGGGGGCAGGCAGGGCAGCAATCCAGGGGATTGGGAGAGCAAGTGGGGGTGGGGTGTGTGGGTCCTCCAGGAGTAGCCCCTGTGGGGGCCATTTGGTCCCAGAGGGGGGATGTAGCCCCTGTTGGGGGACTGTAACCCCTGTTGGGGGGGCTGTAGCCCCTGTTGGGGGTCTGTAACCACTTTTGGGCTTGAGCCCCTGTTGGAGGGCTGTAGCCCATGTGAGGAGCTGTAACCCCTGTTGGGGGCAGCAAAACATATAGGTATTTCGAATTCACTTTATTATGATGATACAGACACTGGTAGGTAAATTGCTTTAACACTGTAGCTATATCAATAAAATATTGCCCAGCTGATCGCTGTCTTTGTCTCTGTCTCTCTCTCTCTCTCTATACATATATATATATATATACATATGGTGGTCTTTTGTTTTAATTGTGGAGGAACATGGATTTCAGGGTATTTAACAGAGTGACTTTGGGATTTTTTTTATCAGGGATTTTTCAGTTTTCCAATAGAGAACACCAGAAGTCCTGCTAGGGAGGCCAGTGGTAGGACCCTGCCTGCTCAGAGTTGATACCTTGGACCCAGCTGGAGGTGGCTGACCTTCTGGCCAATTGGGGCCAGGAGGACATGCTTTGATGATTCAAAGCAGGCCACCACACAGGGAACATCTTCCAGGTGATAGCTGCCCAGATGGCTGGGCAGGAGTACACATGGCAGTAGTGCCGCAAAGGCCAACCCTGCAGCCATAGCCCACTGACAACTGGCCCAGAGAGGCAAATGCCTCTACTGGCCGTGCAGTCCCCATCCAGGTCTGGCAGGTGTGCAGCAGGTCACAGCCAGGCAGCAGCCCCCACTGCCAGACTGCTACAGTGGGTAAAGGATGCAGGGAACTCCCAGGGCTGCTTCAGCAGTACAGCTGGCACAAGGGGTAGTGTCCCCAGGTACCAATTGGCTGGGCCGCAGAAGCTCTTGGGAGCGAGTAGCTCTGAGCTACTTGACAGGGATCTTTTCGTACTGATTGGGCCAGGACAGGGAAGCTTTTTATACTGCTGGGGACAGCACAGGTGCTGGCCCCGGGCTCGTGCTCCCCCTGGCTGCAGATCCAGGAGGAGCCAGGCAGGGTTATTTTGCCCCAAGTGGCACAGTTTGCTCCGCACCAAAGTGTGTGTCTGGGCAAGTGTGCTGAGGCACCACTTATATTTGAGCTGCTGCAAGCACACGTGCCTGCATGTGTGGACACATCCTGTGAGTGCAGGCAAACTCCTGGAACATCTCTTCTTTGCCAGAAAAAATATTGCAGTTGATTTCTGAAAGTTTAATTGTATAGCACACATAACTTGGATGGAAGTTATTAGACTTAAGGGCTCATTTAGAGGCAGCCACCATAAAGCATTTTCTGCAGTATATAAATAACTCAGTTTGTATTCAAACAGTTTTACGTTTCTCAGCCTGAGCCTCAAACTAAATATTGTTTTAATTTAGTGTTATGCACTCAACGTTCTTTCTTTCTTCCATGCTTTCTTACTAGTACTGTGAAATAAAAAGCAACCTGTGATCATCTTCAGTTCATTTCAAATAGCTTTCATATATGGTCCTGCACCACACTTAGTACTCACTGAAATCATTAATATTCTACAACCATACTAGAGTCTGTTCCTATAGTGCACTAAAGGCCTGATCCAACTATTGTCACAGTCAACACCAAGTCCCCCACTGCTTTCACTGGAGTTGTCAGGACATCCATCCCCTTTGCCAAATGCTGAGTAATCTCACCATAGGAGTAAGTGAAGAGCTTGGAGGATCAGGTCTTAAAATGAATCATTCTTCTTCAGATCACAACACAAAATAGGATAGAATAGAATAATCACTTTCACTTGACTTTTAAGAATGCTCCTATTGAGATTAGAATCACAATTTATTTTCTTGTGGGATGACTATTGTTGGAGCTCATTGATTCCACAAGTTGTTGTTTTTTTCCCTATTGTTTCCATAGAATCTGTGATCAAAAATAGTTTGCATATCTTCAAGGGGGGAACTTTTTTTTATATTCCATTCACAAGATAGAATAGTTTTATGGAATATGAGTTACCTAGATGTTCTTCAGTTTGATACAATATATGTTTATAATTGTTTATGTCTTTTATTTATTTTCTTATTTATCAGTGATAAAATATCACTATGCCTAAAGATAAATTATTTTTTTTGTAAGAGAGTCACACACACACATGTTAACGCAGGAACTCTTTGGAGTTAAGCCATAAATTCAAAGGACTATGTGTATATTAACTTTTAAAAGAACATATTTCTTTTTAACATTTGCATGATATTTTAAAAGCTGCTACTTTGAAAAGCCTCCTGGGTAGTGAATCTGGCCCTGTCAAAATTCAGTCAGACTCTGACACGTCCATAGGGGCAGCAAAAATAAATAAACATAAACCTATACATGCAACTGGACCATCATTCTTCTGCAGTATAAAGGTCAAGCAACCCACATTAGCTGGTCCTAACTCACATGAGTTATTGTGAGTACTCATAGACAGGGACAGCTGTGGGCTGTAGCTCATAATTTGAAGTGAATTCACATACAAGAAAGTTTCTAGACCTAGGAAACTGACATGGTAACCATTAATTCATTTTTTTAGATGTATACACAGATCCTTAAGAAGGTCAGCCAACCATTTGTTCTAATAAATTTTCCAGCATCTTATGTTGGTTAGGATGGTAATAATCCTTACGCTCTATATAAGGTTCTGATCTACTGCTGGGATCTACCATATTTTTCCATCCTATAAGTCCTACAGGGCTTGGAAATGGGGTGGTCTCTTCACTCCACTCCTAATACAAATTCTCATATTTAAAGAATGGCTTCTCCTAAATCCAGTTCAAATTCTGGTTTATCATGTAACAGAGGCTCCTCTGATACAAGTACCTTCCCCAAGGAAGAAGCAGCATGTAGCATGGCTGTTTCCTTCCACAGTCAGCCACTAACTGGATTTCTTTCTGTAATAATGCTTTCTCCTCCAGCAACTTGAAGGACCAGTTCCTGTTCCAATAAATTAAAAGGAGTTTTGCTATTGACTTCAACTTATTCAGGACTAGTTTTGCTACTGAGCTGTATTATTTATGAAGTTTCACATAAGCATAAACATCTATATTTTTGTACTCAGAATAATATAGAGGGCCTCCAGGTGAAGTAAGTTACAAAAATTATTTAGGTTTTGGTGAAGACAGGCTTGAGCCTCATTATCCTGATATTTTTACACAAGGGGATGTGTAAACTTTATTTCAACTTACTAACTTAAAAGATTGATAGTGCATCAAGAACTGCCTTCCACAGGACAAAAGGAAAAGCAGTTTCAGGCTTTTGTATGCTCAGGCTGCATACACGGGGGCCACATCCAGATGTGCATGGATGTTTAGTTTCCCAGAGATAACTAGCAGCAGCTCACCTTGCGCCACCAGTAGTTGTCCCTGGGGAACACCTGTGCCATATGTACTCTCATGGGAGACTGGTGCTGCCTTAGTCAGGAGGGGCACATGCCCCTCCCCCGTGATGAGTCAGTACTGGGGGGAGTTTCCCAGTGGCCAATTTCACTGAAAGGGAAGTGCCAGTGGTGCTCCTGGAAGTGCCAGCAGGGCTTCACCTGGAATACCCCCTCCCCAGCCACCTGCCCCCACTACCCATCACGTAAGTGGGAAGCACTACCTGTCACAGGGTGCACCAGTGCTCTCACTGACCGGGGGCTTGGCCTGTGACTAATCCTGCTCCCCAGCTGGCACATGCAGGGGGGTCACCACCACTTCTGTCTCCCCCCCCACAGCCTGTCACTTAAATGGTGAGCGCAGCTGGTCAAGGGGTGCACCAGTGCTCTCAAGGGGTGCACGTGCACCCCCTATGCATCACCACTGCATCTCTGGTGCATAGCCAGTTACCCCTGGATATTCAGGGGTCAAAAAATCCCTCTGTGTTGCTCCCTTGCAGCACGGAGAACAACTGAATATGCAGTATAGGGCACTGCAGATATGTCTGCCACACTACTTACTTCATCGCTGCACTCGTCTGGATGTTTCTACAGTTGAGATAGATAAGTACTTATATGTGCAAATGCCTGAGATGTGCACACGTGAGTTTTATGTAAGAAGTACTTTAACATCTAGGAATCACTGATATCTGGGACTGAAAGTGCAGTCCACAATTCCGTAGGATCAAATTCTGCAAAGTGCTGAGTCCCATTAACCACTCTTCCCCCTCCCCTCCCACCCCAGAAGCCAAGTGAAGTTAAGAAGGCTTAAAACCTTGTTGGTGGCACTAAGCACCTAGTTGGATTAGGTCCTCTGGCCAATTGAATCCTGAAGATCTTTCTTCAAATATTAAAGATCCATTTTACACTGGCCTTCATTTCAAGATATGGGCAGGATTGTTTAATTCTGAAGAAACAGTACTGGGCTCCTGCTTTCAGCATGATATATATTTGATTGTTCAGATTTTCTTTATATAAAAGTGCTATTAGTGGTCATTTGTCTTATCACAACCTAACCACCTATTTTGTATACAAATGGTTGAGGCAATAAGCCAATATAAATAAGAATATACATTTCCTTCAAATGTTTCCACAAAATAACAGCAGTATGTGTTGAGTACCTTAAAACTATCTATCTGAATTTAGAGGATAGTATTACTATGTGACTCAAGACTGTCATTCACATCATTTTTTACAATTTGTGTCTATTGTGCTTATTGACTTACAGAAGTGGTTAGAATGAACTATAAATCACCTCTTACCTCTATTTATAAAACACAGGCAAATCCACTGGGAGCTGTGGGCACCATGGGCTCTGAAATAGCTGTATTCTAGTGCCCTGGCTTTGTCCTAGACATGAGGAAAGAAAAATAACAGGTGAGGTCACTTAGGTCACATTTTTATCAACTTTTCTTACGTGAAAACTAGTGGCAATAGCTCATATAATTCATTGCTTAATAGTTTCCTCTTCCTGCCATCAGACCCCTCCATCTATATAAGGTTCTGATCTACTGCTGAGATCTACCATATTCTTCCACTTTATGAGGTCTAAGGGACTTCGAAATTCGGATGGTCTCTCCACTCCACTCCTAATACAAATTCTCATATTTAAAGAATCCTTTCTCCTAAATCCAATTCATATTCTGGTTTATCATGTAACAGAAGCTCTTCTAAAGCAAGTATCTTCCCCAAGGAAGAAGCAGCATGTAGCATGGCTGTTTCCTTTCACAGTCAGCCACTAACTAACCGAATTTCTCTCTGTGCTTGGTGCTCAGCTGATGGGCCTGGGTGGAGGCAATGCAAATAAGTTTTCAGCTGATGGCTCATTGTCATTTCTTTGAGATTTTGACTTGGGGCTGTGCACGGAGTTACATGCTAGTGTAGCAAAAAATGAGTTAATTGTGGTGTAGCAGACTTACCTTTTGAGCTCTGGACAAGTCCTGGCCTCAAAATTCTGCAATTCCGATTGGTGGAACCTATCCACCAATCAGAAGCAATCCAGGGAAAGCAATGCCATGCTATTTACCTGAAGGGAGGGAGCAAGGAGCAGTCTGGACCTGGTTCAAGGCTGCGCCCTGCCAGGTCCGGAGAACTTTGGGAGTGGAGTCCCTGAAGCATATAAAAGGAGAGCATGCTTGGCACACTGGAAGAGAAACATGGTGAGGGATGGTGAGGAGAGAGGAGCTCTGGAGATGACCATCCTTGGGACCCCACCTGAACCTCAACAGTGCATGGATTGCTGCATGGTGATCAGGCTCTCAGAGCTGCTTGAAGTGGCTTGAGCCTATGAACCCAGCAAGTGGCTGGGTAGGTGATGCGTGGATTGGCACATGAAGAGCCGACCCTGGGAGCAGTTCGAGGTTGCTCGGGCCCCACACAGCATGCAGGTCAGTGCATGGAGAGCTGGCCCCGGAAGCAGCTCGAGGCTGCTTGGGCCCCACACAGTGTGCAGGTTGGTGATGGGGAGCTGGGCCTGGGAGCAGCTCAAGGCTGTTTAAGTTAGCCCCAGCTCTGTGCCAAGTAACCGGAGCCCCACAGTGAGGCTCTGCGTTAAACTAAAAGAACCCCAGTGCCCAGAGCAGGGCACAGGAATGGGAAACACCCCCGGTGTGAGAGCCAGGAGGGGCTCAGCTCCTGTAGGAGCACCCTGGTTGCCCAGTGCAGGGCACCAGGCCATTGAGATGAGCTGGAGGCACTGCCAGAGAGAGGCCGTCTCTGGACTGGCCACCAGGAGACAAACCTTGGCTGCTTCAGAGCGGGAGTGTGAGTTGCTAGGGAAGTGGGTCCTGCAGGAGAGGTGGGCTTGGGAGAGGAGGGTCTTCAGCCTCCACCCTCCTCCATTGTGAGAGGGGGCGTGTCCACATCCTGGCACCCCAAAGGGGAGGGGCTCCAGGGAACACTCTGTGGGGTGGTACATGTACTCCTATATTTTGTGATTGTTATTGTTTTGTACTATAGAGATTAATAAAGTGATGGGTACTCTTTAAGGGAGTGTATATGGGTTTATCTGTCTTCATTGCCTATATGTGTTTATTGCCTATTATCGGAATTTACCGGTATTGTTCCCTGTGTACATCTATAGTATTGCTACCTCAGCTACCTCAGCTTACCTGCATTTATTTAAGTTGATGCTAATATATTATTGTGTTGATGCCTTGACTTACCTGTTCTAAAGTGTTAATGCTTATTCTGTGCAGGGGGGTTAATTATTGCATATGCTGTAAATCACCTAGTTTATGGTTTTGCAGTCCCTTGAAGTGGTGCTATATGTTGATTGCAGGTTATTGTATATGGTGCCACATACTAATTTTACTGTAAATATTTAATGTTTTCATAGATTCATAGATGTTAGGGTCGGAAGGGACCTCAATAGATCATCGAGTCCGACCCCCATAATGAATAATGTTTCTTATTCATTATTTATTATAGCAAGAAATTTGTATATAGTTAAATGCTTTGTCTTGGCCTGGCTCTGTAAATCGGAGAAGGAACTTCTCCCAGGTGGCAGGTCCTTCTCTCAGCACCCTTGCCTGACCACCCCATTCCTTCCACTGGCAGACAGGGCACACCCCTAGGTGTACCCAGGCTACGGTAGGTTCCAGTCACCTTCCACAATCTACTTCAATGCATCTTTAGTAATTTGGTAATAAGCCAAGAGCAGAGTTATAGTTTCCTGGTCTGGGCAAAAGCAAAAGTTCTTGCTTTTGACCCTCTGTGCACTTCCTTCCTGTTCTCTGGTTTTGGCTCCTGGCTCCAACTCTGGCTTGCAAATCTAGTAGGGACTTTGGCATCCCCTGATTCAAGTTTTCTCCCCTTTATTCTGGCTCACCCTATGCAACTGAAACAATTATCTCTGTTCCCACTCTGTGATTGCAAACCACCTCAATCCTGCAGAATGGCGAATGATATTCAGCTTTAAAAAAAATCTGATATCATACAACAAGCTGTTAAGTGGGCTGACACTATTGTTATGGACAAAACTTTGTAGAAACTCCAGGAGTTTTTGGCTACATCAAAGTTTTCAGTGTGACTCAAGGTAGACATCATAGAGAGCAAGCACACACAGCACTCAGTAGGAAGAAAACCCTGGTGTGGGCTGCCCAGGCAGTGTGGGTCCTCTTCTCCTTTGCAGCACTTAACATTTACAGTTTAGGATGAAACACTTAAAGCATTCCTACTCACTGAGATCCTATCCTTGCTGCCAGTGTTGCTTATTGCAAGGGTTTCTTTCTCCCTATGAGATCAGATGGGAGGCAGTATTGAAACCATTTTTATTGGACAAACAAAAGGGCTTAACTGTATATGTTTTAAGCAAATGAGCAGAACGCAATGGGATAAACACAAATAGAATAGCATCAGCTGTTGACAGAAATGCAAAACATATATACCTAATATATATCGCAGTACATAAGTGACATCCCACAATTCCTCACACCCCATCTAATATTCAGTTTTGCAAATTATTGCATGTTGATGGACTCCTTCACCATCACAGGATTGAATGAAATTTGTGGGGAAGAAGGGAGGGAATTAAGATTCAACTGTGAAAAAGAGCTTACAGAATTAAAGGCTAAATTCCATGGTTAATCCCTAGAAAAATTCTTTGTATAAACTAAAGAGACCTGAAGAAGAAAGTCTTGCATTCCAAGGCTTGTCTAATTTTATCCCATCTATGTAGTTAGTACAATAAAAAATATCACCCAAATAAATCCTTGCCTCTCGCATATTTCCTGGACCATCACAGCTACATCATTATAACACTTGGATAAATCAGACAAAACACTCTACTGTCCAGAAATGTCCCTTCCTCATCTCCAAAAATGTTACAAACATTTCATTACAAATTCTTTCTTTAGATGTTATTGTATTCACTAGGGAATTTGCACAGTATGTACAGACTGAACATGTGGATTTTCCATTAAGGTACCACAATCTTAGCTAGACAAGGCTCTTTGGGTAAATCCAATATCTTTTATTAGATCAAGTTAAATAGTTGGAAAAAATCTTCTTAGCAAGATTTTGGGCACAAACACTCTTTGTCAGGCTGAGGAAGCATCTGCAAATGGTCTGTGCTCTTCCTGGATGGAGTGTACTGGCCTCTGGCTGCTTTACCACTCCATCCAGGAAGAGCACAGACCATTTGCAGATGCTTCCTCAGACTGATGAATGGTGTTTGTGCCCAAAATCTTGATAAGATTTTTTCCAACTATTGAAGTTGGTCTAATAAAAGACAGATTCACCCAAAGAACCTTGTCTACCTATGTCCTTAGACCAACAAGGCTACAACCTACACCCCTGAAACAATCTTAGCTATATATTTCAGCTGCTCACAGTCTCTCCGTCAACTAGTGCTGAAATAATTTCCCAACAAAAGGAAATAAGCCCTTCTGTTCTTCTGTCTGGAGGTAGGTAGCACACATCTAATGAAATAGTGCCTATTGATTACAGTAGAAAAAGCAAGAAAAAATAGTCAGCACTGGATTTTGTTCTCTTTATTTGCATAGGTTTCTTATGCCTCAAACAAAGCATTCTCCTTCATAAGCAGCGCTATTGATCAATACTATTCAGGTAAATGTCTAAGAACATTTTGTTCAGTAATTATTGTGAGCTTGAAGCACACCAACTAGAGAAGAAAAATCAATTTTAAACTCTAAACCTAGTGTGCCCTTCAGTGCAGGCATGGCTGTGACTAACATAGATGTCATACTTATTATCTGTACCAGATGCAGGAGCTCAGAATGAACTACTGAGCTCATTAGAACACACAAAGCAAGGGATATCATCCAACAGTCATAGCAACAAATTACTGATATCCAGGCAAACCAGCTAACTACAAATTTAAGTGGGAAAAAGAGTGAAAATGAAACAAAGTAATCATTCACAGCAAACCCAGAAGTCAATATAAAAAATGCTGAGCTTCTTGATGAATCAGAACAGTCAAGAGGGAATATACCAAAGAACTAGCTTCCCTCAATAACAAATTGAAGACAAAAAGAACTATTAATGCAATAGGCAAGTTAAATAGCTAAGGTTTAGGCTGGAATAGTAGATGAGGCAAATCTTAATACAATTGAAAAGTGCACTCCCATAGACAACCCTTTCATGTCAGCTCATCTATTTCTTACACAAGCATAAAAATTAAATAATGTAGTGTTGAAGTTGTCCCAGAAAATGAAAGTAAGAGTACTACCCCTGGTTTGGTCCTCTTACAAGTTCTTTCTGCCATAACTTTTTAGGTACTGCACCTCAGAAAGCACCTTTGAGGATTCTATTGATAGTACACAACCAGGCCCAAACCCTGTAATATTTTTGTTCCTGAACAAGAGGCAAAATTTTCTTTTGATTGAAAAAAGGGTCTTCTATTCTGGGTACTCTTCAAGTCCAAAAGATAAGAGAGTGGAAAATACAGAAGTTATAGCTGACTGGTTTTTGTTTTCCAACTATAGTGAATTATAAGCCAACTTGTGAATGTATATAGGGTTAGTAATAATAATTTAATATTGCAAAATCAACAGGTATAATTTTTCATTGTTTGGGTTCCCAGATCCACACTGGATCAGGGCAGGCCTTTTTGGAGTACGAATACCATACACTAATTCAGTAAATAAGGATAAGTCTTTATTTCAGCCTGTTGGGCATTGTGATAGATGTCAGCTTTCATTAGATCTAGAAAACACTTTAAGTGGATGTTCAAGACAATGCTCCCTTGTAAAGGCATGCACTTAATCCAATGAATGTAGGAGCAATCTGAGAATCCCACTGGACTATTCACTACTTTTGATCTAGCACATTGTTTTAATAGCAAAAAAGGCTATCATACTGCCTTGCATACCGAGTGGCCCCCAAAATAATATACATCTTGTCTTTGAAAGACAGAATGAAGAAAAAGATTTTTCCAGAGGCATGACTGCACAGAGTAGGGGCAGTGCCTAATCTTCAGCTGACTCACTTTCATGTTCCTGCATAACTGAAGCTGAATCCTTAGCTGCTAATGAAGACTGGTCTCCATGGGTGGATCTATGATTTTGAAAAGAGCTTAAGAATCTGTGCTAAAGAACTGAAGAGGCTGTGAAGTAGAGAGACCAAGAGCAACTAGTAGACAGCAAAATTGTCCTAAGAAAAAGTTATCTTGACTCATAAAACATAATAACCATTAAAAAGGACAAATGATAGTTAATACCTGTAAAGAACAATAACCCATTAAGTCAACTGACTCCCTCAGTTGCCTGTACAGTAATAACACGACTGCTGCACTGTGGATAAGGAATCAAATGAGAGTGCTTCCAACCACAGGCACAAAAAATCAGCTCCCTTGCTAAATACACACCCCCCAATTTGGGAGAACTGATTTTGGGGAAAAGGTAGGTGTGGTATGTGAGAAAATAAAGTAATTCTGTTTTCCTCCATTCCCAATGTTGCAGTCATTTGTATCATTTGAAATTCAGTGTTCCAAAAGTCTGCCACCTACAATTTAGATTACCATAATAGAAAATTAATAGAATAACCATGTGAAGATTCAATTACTGCTATAGAAAACAGCTTACACTTAATGCAATAAAAGACACAAAGAATATATCACAATTGTGCTCCATTGACTCTCCATGGGTGTGTCTACATGAGACACGTTACTGCACAGTAGACTAATCTATTGCACAGTAAAGCATCACCTTTAAATTAGTCTACAGCCCAGTTAGCTACTACCTATAAATACGGGCAGTAAACTAACTGTGCAGTAGCACATGTGTAGACACTGCCAGAAGCAAATTTGCTCCCAGCCTGCCCCAACACTAGGGCTGCATCCAGATGAGTGCGGTCATGTGGTGCTGCAGATACAGCTGTGGCACCACACTGTACATTCAGGCATTTTCCACACTGCTATCTTGGAGGTGTGTGGAGCCCTCCAGGACATGCTGGCAGACACCATCCTCCATGTCTATGTCCCCAGGCAGTGGTAGCAGGGTTCTGTACACTGGAGTTCCCCCAGTGTATCAGGGCCCTAGACTGGACATATGTACTGGTGACCTGTACACCCCATGGAGACCAGCCCTATTATAACTGCAGGGGGTTCCACTTCATTGTCTTGCAGGTGGCCATGGACCACTGGGGCACATTGACACACATCAGCGCTGGCTGGGTGGGCAGCACACATGACATCTGTGTCTTTAGGGACTCTGGACTGGTTGCACTGGTGAAGAGCAGGTGCTTTGTGCCAGGAGTGGAGGACCGGCAGCCAGGTGCATTGTCATCCCACTCCTGCTCATCAGGGACCTAGTGTACCTGCTACTTCCCTGGCTGATGCGGCCCTACACTGGTCATCCTGGACCCCCACCAGGCCCACTTTAATTGGTGCCTGGGCCAGACCCATGCCCTTGTTGAGTGCCCCTCCAGCCGCCTCAAAAGCCATTGGTGCTCCCTCACTGTCCACATCAAAGTGGCTGAGAACAACTGCCCCCAGGTCATTGTGTGCTGCATAATATCTGCAAGAACTGGGGAGAGTAATTCTGGAAGGTGTGGGCAAAGGATGTGCATCAGGTGGAGGTGGCCTCACAGCAGGAGCATGACCTGTGGTGGCAGCAACAGCAGCATATCTCCGTGGCAAGGACCCTGATGAGGTGTACACTAACCATTGGAGCATAGGGCACTGCATGTGGAAGGTTATGGTGGACCACCTCATGGAGCACTCCTCATTCTAACCCTCCTGCCCTTCCATCCATAGACCAACTAACCCCTGCCCCACTCTTATGCTAGGTATAGCACCACTCTCATGCTAGGAACAGGTTCAAATAAAAAATCTTTATTCCCTTCACAGTTCATACCCCCCAATCCCTCCTTCCTCCCCCCTCAATACACAAAGCCCCCTCACCCCTCCCTTACCAACACACAGCGCCCCCTCCCTCCTCCTTTCCCAACAAACCGAGCTCCCCTGCCACCCTCCCCAACCACAAACAATTAAAAAACCCTCTGCCCACTTTCAAAACTATTTACAAGACAAGAGTCCATGTTTTTCTGTCCTGGGTTGGGGAGCTGTGGGGTTGGGGCTTTTAGTGGGCAGAGACTGGGGGCAGGTGGCCAGAACCCCAGTCTCAGGGCATCCCCCTGCAGGTCTGGGGGGCCATAGCAACTACTGCAGATGCGGGGCTCACCTGGGAGTGACAGCGGCTGGTGCCCCTCCGGGATGGGTGGCTCCCCCTCCAGCTGCCAGAGTCCAGGCCAGTAGCAGTTGATTTGGGGAAGCGGCCAGGCCAGGGGCTCCTGTGGGTGGGAGGTGCTAGAGAACCTCCTGCCAGGCCCAGGCAGGAGGGCCTCCTCCCAGGCCCAGTCAGCTCATGCAGGGCACAGAGCATCTACCAGGAGGCCTGCAGGGATAGGACAGGGGCTGGCCAGTGGAAGGCATAAATGAGACTGCCAGGGCCAGGATGGTGTTGAGAGTCTGGTGGTCATCATCCGGGGCCTCTACTCCCTGGCCCTGGATGGCATTCTGTTCCCTCAGGATCTGGAGACATTCCCACTCCAGGGCCAGGAGCTCAGCCTGGAACTCCTGTTCTGCTTGGTCCCACACCTCCTCCTGGGTGTTCCCCCAGTTGATATCCTCTATCCACCACCTCTCTTGGTGAGCCAGGCCCTCCTTCCACCAGGCCTGAGCCCACTCCTCCTGCTCCTTGGCTACCACCAGCAGCCACTGGAGCAGGACGGTCCAGTCCTACATGCACTGCTGGTGCAGCTAGAGAATCTTCAACTCCAGCACTGGGTGGTAGTGACCCTGAGCCCACATCTTTGCTGGGCCCTGTGGCCCCTCCCCCATGTCTAGATGCAGGGCCTGCATAGCCAAGAGATGGAAGTCTTTTGTAAGAGTTTGCAACATTTCAGAGATAAGATGCTCTGCAGCAGGGATCATGCACTGCCCAGCCGTAGATTGAGGGCCTGGCCATACACGGTGCCAGGCCAAGCAGTCCCAAGCCCAGGCAGCTGCCTCCCAAGCCCCACATCTCTGCACCCAGCAACCACAGGCTCAGCAGCCAGAAGCCCCCCAGTCAGCAGCCAAAGGCCCCCCAGCCAGCAGCCAAAGGCTCAACAAGAAGCAGCCACAGGCTGAGCAGCAGCACTGCAATGATGCCAGACAGGCACAGCAGGTCTGTGACCCGCCCAGGGGGACACACAGGGCCTGCAGTGGCCCCAGACTCCTGTGTTGTGTGTCCCAGGGAAGAAAATAGCTGCTGGCTTTTGTACCCTGTAGACAGGGGCTACCAGTGAGGTAGTCCCTCCCTGAAACAGGAGAAGCTCCAATCCAGGAGCCCTGGTGCTGTCCTTAGTCCAGTCCCCTGCTGGCTGGGCAGACCTGTCAACAAACTTAGTGCTGGGACACATCTACATGTGTACTACTGTGCATTAACTAATCATTCTTAAATTTGCTACCTGCATTCACAAGTAGCAAATTTAAGCATAATTATGGGAATTTGCTATATAGTAAGGGTGCGTACATGTAGATGCTCCCCTGTACTGCACAGTAAATTAGGCTAATGTGCAGTAATGCATCTTGTGTAGACACCCACTGTGTGCATCTACACATTCATTGATGTGCTTTTGCTATTGCATGTTAAATTTAATACCTCTGGGCACCTCTACACATGCTCCAGGGTATTGTGGGGGATGGCACTTTAATTACAGTAGCTCCAAGAGCAGCTCTAATTAAAGCACCAAAGTATTTTATCTATCAGCATCCCCACCCTTCAAAATGGTGCTTGAACTAAAACTTGTCAAACTAAAACTAATAATTACAGCCTCCATGCTCATTTACAGGCACCCTCTAATGTGAGGTACCAACTAAATGTGCATTAGGCTACCCTAACGCACAGTAGAAAAAGTGCATGCTTTTTTAGTGATGCTTAATGTGGAGTAGCCTAATTTTACTGCTCATTAGCATATTAACAGTTTTTCTGTGACACTCTAATATGCAGTAAAATAGTCTACTGTGCATTAAAACGCATGTGTAGATGTGCCTACTGACTATAATAGAGTCTATAATAGAATCTTAAGGAACGGTAGACAAAGCAACCATGACTTAAAACTCCCTTGTCAACAGAGATGTGGATCCTGCCGTTTCCAATTTCCAATCTTTTTTCCAATAGCATTTCTTAACAGAGAAGTCTGAATAAAAGAAAAGCAGGAAAGTAGTAAAAAAAATCCTGAAGGTAGTGATAATAGTCAAACTTTGAAAGAAGACAGAGCAGATTTCTTTGCATACAAGACAGCAGTTAGTTTTCAAATCACATGAGCAGTTTTCAGATAGATGAAATAAAAATAATGTATTAAAAAAACAGTGAAGGAAAACTAAATCCTCAACAGTCTTGGGAAGTTCAGAATTGTACTGGTTATACTTGTAGATTTTAGTGATATTAACATTAGGCAGTACAGCTCTTTATACACTCTCTTTCTTCAGAAAGATTTCAAAGAGGCCAACCTGCAAATTATCAATGTAGGAATGTCAGACTATAAAACTGCTCAATATTATAACACAGTGGGCATGTCTAAACATGCAGTCAATGTGCTGTAAGCTTACTGTGCAGTAAAATACTGTGCAGTAAGCATTCTCCAGGTGTGTGTCTACATGTGAACCTGTCAGGAGCAAACTTGCTCCTGACTGGAGCCATTTAGTTCATGGCTACTCCTGCCCTGCTCTTGCCTCCTACAGCAACCAGGGGGTGTTCAAGCTCCCCTGGATGGCAGGCTCGGACTTACAGGAGGCATTGGGTCAGACATATTTGGGCTCCAGGGGGCAGGGGAACCTGTTCTGCCTCTAGGGCAGCTGTCTCCAAGCTCCATGCACTGATCGGGGTTCAGGGCTAGGAAACTGTCCCCTCCCCCAGAAGCTGTTTCCCAGTCCAGATTGGGGCATGGGGCTGGAAACAGCTTCTGGGGGAGGGGACAGTTCCCTCAGCCCCTGCTACCTGGGCCAACTGGAGCAATTTCCTCCTGGGGAGCTGTCTACACGTGCACTACTGCACCATAGCTACTGCGCTGTTCATCTACTACCTGTATCTGCATGTAGTAGCCAACTGCACAGTAGACTAATTAATTGTGCAGTAAATGCCATACAGATGTAGACTCTGATGCTTGACTGCACAGTAGATTAGTCTACTGCACAGTAAAGTATCTTGTCTAGATGCGCCCAGTGGTAATCAAGTTGTGAAGTCTAAAAAATGCCCCAGGTTTTGAACTCACAAGTAAAAGTCTTATAAATAATTAGAACACTGAAAGATCTTCTTAAGGATGTTCTGCTGTTTATTGACCATTTTTTCATTTGAAAAGCCAGGCATAATTTAAGATGGCTAAGCAAAAGTTATAAAATTAGATTTTCATTAATTTATGACCATTTACATTTTGACAGGTTATAATAGTTTTCAGATTGCTTTGAAGACCTTCTGCATGCCTTTTTACCCTATAACAGCTAAATCCCTTTGGAATTATTACAACTTGACAGCTCTACATAAAGTCGTAATAGTGGGGTTTGGCATCTGAGATTTCTTTAATCCTCTTTCATCAATACTGCTGAAATAATTGAAAATGTCAAGCTAAAATGATTGTGAGTCTCAGACATCTGTCACTTATAATTATACAAAAGATGGGTATGCCTATTATGTTGTATGTTCCATTTACAAACTGTACCATTGAAAGCATAATTACTACAGCATGTCCAATTTGTTTCAATATAAACCAAAAAAAATATCACCCATATACATTAAAGGAAGTTCTGTTCAACTGTCAAAAGTATTATTCCTTTGTGTAGTATGGGAGGCTTTTTTTTTTTTCTAGTACATCACAGCCAAAGCAGTGTCCATACTTATAATACTGTTGAAGTTAATGAAGTTAAAACAGTGTTACTCTCAGATCAGATCTGTTTAGGACATAGCTTCTAAGTGACTGATTATTTTTGTAAACACACACACCTATCTCTATATATCTGTATAGTATAGATAATGAAGTTATAGGGAATTATCTCTTTGATCATTGATGGTTTTTTTCTGTTACTTTATAGTAAATGTAGAGGTTGCAAAAAAAACCACAAAACTTTGAATAAGAGGCCAACCAGAAAAGGTTGAGAAATACTACTTCACTACCCTAGATCATTTTCTTTAGTTATGGGTTTTTTGTAAATGTGTGCCATTTTATATACAAGTAAAAGTAATATGCAATAGATTATCACAAATTCTTTTCACCTTCAACATTTACAATGGACTGAGGCAGAGGTCTATCAATAAATGATCTAGAAACCAGTGCAATTCCTGAACTAGAGATAAGTTATGTCACCTTTGAGGAAAACGGTTCATTCTACACCAGATTAAATTTTCAGGATAATGTGAACTAGTTTGAATTGTTAGGTTAAAGTACCATAAACCACTGTAAAAGTGAGAATACCACCTACCTGTAAGGTAAGATCACTGCTTTCCAAACAAGAGAAGGTGTCAGGGCTTGCTTTGCCACTACAGCTATCCAGTAAAATTCTTTACTTGGTGAATGAACAAGAGAAGATAGGCAAACTACTTTAAATGATTGGATGCATATGATTTCTAAGGGCCCCTCTACACAATACAGATAACATGAAATTAACTGGTCAATTGTGCAATTACCTTGAGACCAGCTACCTATGCAAAATACCTATCATGCTATAAAGAGCTACAACCAGCTATAAAGTTAGACCTTCAAAATGTGTACAAACTTTATAGCTCATTGCTATGGAGCTTTATTTTACATGTATAGCAGGGTCTCCCCTGTGGCTCGGAGTCCTGTTAGCTGTTGGGGCTCCCTGCCACAGGGGTGTGCTGTGCCCTGCCAGGACTGTCAGTCCCACAATTGAGAGGACTCTTAGCCCCAGCAGGCACAGGGCCCCAGAGTCCTAGAGCTGCAGATTCTGAAGCCTAGCAGCTTCCTAGTGCTGGGACCCAGCTGGGTCTTGGCAGCCACAGGGTGCAGCTGTGATCTCCCAGCTGCGGTAGTTCCCAGCCACAGGAACTTGCTTCTTGAGGGTGCAGGGGATACTGCTCTGGCAATAAGGCACAATGGGATCTAATGTGCGATCCCACAGTTGCCTTCTGCCATGCACATGTGGCATGGCAGGAGGTGCAATTATGTGGATCACACATTAGATCCCATTGCATCTTTTCCTGCATATGTGGAGGGGGCCTATGATTTAGAATCATAGAATAATAGAAAATTAGGGTTGGAAGGGACCTCAGAAGGTCATCTAGTCCAACCCTCTAGGCTCAAAGCAGGGCCGTCCACAACTTGACAAGATTTTTTCCATCTTGTCAATCATGTTTCTGTTTTAGCCTGTGGATTTTGCGCCCTCTCTCCACCCAGTCTATCGGGGTGTTGCCCCTCCCCTCAACTCGCCTGCCACAACTTGGATGTTAAACGCATATTAAGAGGGGTCTACAGTGGAGATGTTATCTCGGATGGGCCTCCCGATAGATGGTGGTATTCACGGTCGTCCGACCCGGTGTTCCACAGGGCTCTGCCTCCCCTACACCCCGTCCACACACCAGCCGCTTGGTGATGTGTTACAGATGTTTCCTGGCCTCGTATGACAGCCTCAGATCGGTTCTCTGGGTTCCAGTCACTCTCCCTCCCTTCTTGGAGAGATTTCTGGTTTTTTTTCCCTTTTTTTATAGAAAATACTCCTCCGAGTCAGGAGGAGTTGCAGGGTTACCCCCCTTATTCCAGCTCCCTCTCGGATCCTCAGCTGTTTCCTCTCCCCTACCACAAGCAGGGAGCTCCCTTGCCTCCTGAGTGTAAGCCCTTCAGGAGACTGAGAGAGTGCCTCCGCTTGCACTCCTTGTCTGCCTCCTGCTCTGCCTCCCGCTGAAGGCTTAAAGCCCTTCCCTGAGCTGCCTGCTTGAGTCTCACAAGCTGGGTCCTCTCCTTCCTGTGCCAGAGCTTGCCTCATGAGCTGCCCGCCCGTGCTCTCTCTCTCCGGCTCTCTCCCTCTCCCCGCTCCACCGGCATTTTTAAATCTTCCCACAGTGGCTGATACAGCCGCTGGGATTGGCTCAGCTGTTCCCCTCACCGGGAACAGCTGATGCCACAGCCAGCATAATGCTGGTTCACGTGGCTGCAGCCGTGAACACGGCTCCTTCTCCCGCTGCTCTCCGGAAGGTACGTATGCCCCTGTGGGGGCTTGCTCTCAGGGTCTGGTGTCCATGGGCTCTCCTCTCTCCCTCGAGAGCCTGTGGGGGCACCTCTCCACCACATAGCATACTTATTTTTAGCTACCTGGCTCCAAATCTACCCATGTGTGGGTCACCTGTGATGTTGCACGCTACCTGTGGCAGTCTCAGTGTTAACTGCTCTTCCCCTTGTGCTACAGTCTACTGCACCACTGGATACACAGAGCCTCCTGCTGTGCAGCGGACTCCCTCACTACTTTCCTGCCATGTCTTGGTTGTTAAATGTTGGTAGTAAGGAGAGAGGTTCCTCAAAAGGAAATAGGGTGACTCTCCACCCTCAGGCTGGCACAGTTCTGAGGCAAGTGACTTGGGGCTCCATCTCCCCTACACCCCATAAACTCTCCAGTCATGTCTAGTTGCAGCAGCTTTGATGTAAAAGGCTGTCGGACTGAGTATTCTAATTTATTGTCACAAAAAGGTATGTAGGGTGCTGGTTACAGCCAAACATCCTTAAGGTCCATAACTCCTGGGCATTATCCCAAAGCATCCTAGCACTTGTCTCTTCTCTGGGGTAGTATGTAGTGCAGCCAGGCAGGAGTCCACCCACACCAGCTCTCACACTCAAATTAAATCACCACATGGCTCTCCTTGCTGGGCCTCTGGGGCTGTACCAGGGGTTCTTCTGCATTGGCTCACTCTTTCCACCTCAAATCAAAATAAAGGAAACCCTGGAGCACTTCAGGTGGTGCTGTACAGGGAAAAAGACTCATGCATCCTTTATCCAGGGTCAGTCCTGAGGCAGGTCCTACCACTCAGATGCATGCCTTATGGCTCCTGTCTTCAGAGGTGAGAACCCCTCTGGCTTCTCTGCAGCTGGCCTCAGAGGCAGCTCTCCAACATCATCATTGTACCCTGCTGGTTCAATGGGGAAGCTTTTTGCTGCCTGTGTGGCTCCTGCTTTCTCCTCAGTGGCTGCTGCCACATGCTGATACTCCAGACACCTTCTGGTGTCATCATCTGTGCTCCCTACCATGTTCAGGGAGAGCGTACTTTTTAAGCAGCATGACAAAAATCCATACATGTCCACTTCTGGGGCTCGGCAGGCTGTGAGTAAGTAAGGCCAGCCCTCAGCCCTTTCAGAGCTGTCAACCATGGACTGTTGGGGGTGGGGGATGTCCACCCTACTCCCAGAGCATCTGGGAGCCTCGACCTCCTGCACAGCAACACCAAGATTTGGATATCATACAATATTCTAAAAGCTAATTGAACCAAGGTGTTATGGTCAAAGGTAATAGGTGTTGGGCTATAAAATGCATACTTAAGCACAGCTAGGAAACAAACAACTTATTATTAGTGAGAGTCAGGATATTTTCAACAAAAACCTTTATTTTTTAAGAGAAATGTTGGTTCATCAAACCAAAATGCTTTTGAATTGAAACATCAATTTTAATTAAAACTTTGTCCAGAAAGCTTTCTCAGGTCCATTTGAAAATACTTATCACAGAAGTTTCTGGTCATAAGGATAATCATCTACAATGTGACAGACTCAGCTTCAACTTTCTGGGCTAAATTAGGCAAAGCATGGATTGTTTTTCTCTTTCTTTTTGTGAAACAGCTCAAAAGGTGCTGGTTTTGTTTCAAGGTGGAACACAATAATTTTTTTAATCTAAAACATTTTGAAGGCCAGAAAGTTTTCACCATCCAACTCTTTTTGCTAGTATTTTTACATGCCAAGTGAAGAGTAAAGGTAGCAAAGCTGAACTGCAGGGTGCAAATATGAAAAAAAAAAACATGGAAAAAACAAAATTATCACCCAATTCACCCTACTGAGACACTTCAACAGCAAAATTATTTAAGGTTCTGTACACCTGCTAAAAATTCTGGCATTCAAAGAAAATCCCAACTGCTGAACTCCAAAATATGTCCAAAAAGAATCCTCAACAAAGATGTGTCAAGAGAAGATTTTACTTCCTCTGTTTACTAGAGATTCTTAAATAAGCTATAGGAATAATAACTGTGCTACTTTTCTTTCCATAATCTGCTCTGCATAGATATATGGAGGTGCTTACTAGAGAGAAGAGGAAAAACACTCTGTTGAAAAGCAAGCAAGGCCCTTTCATAGGCCAGATATATTGTCTGTAATTACATTATCATTAATAAAGTGGTTTCTAATACATTCAGTAAAACAGAATAATGAGTAGCTATGTACTGTAGCATCATTTTTAAAGCAGAACTCCATGCCCAACTTCACAGCAATGTTTCTCTGAAAAAAACAGATTATATCCTGCATCCTGAAATAGTATGCAGCATAGTTTTTAGTGGTTAGGATCCTAATGGTATAGTAGCAACTGCACCTTGCTTTAAGTCTGAATAGGAGAGCAGATGAGAAATTTCAGAGGGTACCTACATTTACAAAGTCTGTGATTTTGTTGTATTGACTAATCATTGATGAAAATACATATTTGCTGGACAAGCTCTTTATAAACACTTCCTATGATTCCACTATACTGGAAGAGACAAGAAATACTCCCCAATTGTGAAATGTAAACATTTTTGTCCAGTATTAATTTACCTCAGCATTATTCATAATGTAAATATACTTTTATTCTTATTTTGTATTAGTTTGCACAAGGACTCTCTTAGTACTGTGCCAGAGGTTAACATCTGGAGGACATTAAAAAAGCAAGACTTATTTAACTATATCTAAACATGTTTATTATTCAATTATATATTTGGTTATCACAAGCTTCTTGAAGGTTTCTTGTTTCAAAAAGCTGAGCCATGTAAGTTATTAAACTTCAAAGTGTTCAAGTAGATACATTGAAGTCTTTACCAAAACCATTAGGTAACTGTGGTCATGTCTACACAAGATGCTGACTGTGTAGTCATTACTGTGCAGTCATTTAATACTTGTATAAACAAGTACTAAATGACTGCATTTACTCCTTCTATAAAGCTGTGTCGATGAATGGCTTTTTTGTGACACTACTGCACAGAATACAGCGCAGTATCATGATGTCAGTTTCTGCCACACAAAGCTACTGCACAGTAGTTTCAGGCAACTGCACAGTCAGCATCTCATGTAAATGCAGCCTGTGTGTATTAAAAAAGATATTGATTTTATGATCAGATTCATTTTTTAAGATTGATGCACTTATTTGATTTAGGGAGGAAAAGGAAGACACACTATACACTTGGGTTATTCACTAAAAAAGCCTTTAACTACAAAAGATTATGGTTCTTAATAATAGATCCTGATGTAGAAAAAAAGATTATTTTTTCTATGCCCAAGAAGAATGTACATAAGTAAAACTGGTATGATGTGAGGGGCGAACCATACCAAATATTTACTGACCACAAGCAACATTCTGGATATTCTCTCTATATATTATTAGTATCTATTATTAGTACATCTTTAGTACAGGATACATTATTAGTACATCTTATCTATTCTGCTATATATATATAGCAGAAACTTTCATGGGCTGGAGCTCACTTCATCAGATGCTGTGAAACAGGAGTGTTCAACCTCTGTCCTGCAGGCCAAAAGCAGTCCATGGAACCATAGATACCTGTCCCATGGGGCTCTCCATGGATTGGGAAATTTGGGGGCAGGGGCCCAGTAGCAGTAAATATAACCACCCTCCCCCACCTCCAAATTTCCAAACGCTGAGCCCCATGCAGCAGGTTGGGGCCAGTTCATGCCCCCTCCCTCACCCCCACAGCTGGATGAGGCCATGCCACATCCCTCCTCCTTGGCTGGATAGGGCTGGACCACATCCCCAGGTTGTGCCATGTCCTCTACCTCCCCCCACCCACATTGGGCCAGGTTGGAGCCAGGATATCCCCTGCCCTCTCCACGTGGCCGGATGGAGCCCTGCCATGATTACTCCATGCTGGATCGGGACTGTCAGGTGGATTCAGTCTGAGGATGGCCTTGGCACAGCCTATAGAGCCTACCATCCAAAAAGGTTGAGCACTACTGACATGAAATGACATGTAAAGAGCGGTGTATAGAATGGAGAGAGTGATTTGAATACAAAAGATAGGAAGGAACGGAAAGACAGGGGAGCCACAAAGGGGAGAAGGGCAGTGGTGGGGAAGGTATACAAGCAAAAAATTTGTGGGAACAAAGGGGTCACAAAAGGTAATCCAGTTAATGGGATAAGAATTCACAGTCCCTGTTTAAACTATACGTAACACAATTACGTTTGTGGATGATTTCTTGTTCTGCATTTTCCCATTCAAATCAGTTTTAAAGGTTTGCTTCTTGGAACAGCTAACTTACTTCCATTCTCACTGAGACTCCATGCCTTGCAATGGACCAAGATGCCTGCTGTGCCTCATCATCAATACAGACCATATGATCACTAGACCAAATAACACAAATTATAATATCTAAGGTTCATTCACCTACTATTCTACCAATATCACATATGACATCTTGAACCCCCTCTCCCCTTCAACTGTAGGAGGAAGCTTTTCAAAATGCACCCTGAACATGCCCAGCAGAGTGAGGAGAAGATACTGCATCCATTTTAGGAAGGTCAGTGAGACCCTTTCAAACATGCTCAGTGTGGACATGGTGATAGCTGGCAGCCATGCTGGGTATACCACATATGGCCAATGGAGGAAATACAAGGCTAGCAACCAGCTTCTATAAGCACTGTTACAGTTGGGGGCCACAGAGTTCAGGTCTTTTGAAAGCTTCTATGAAGAAGAGAGCAACTTTCTGCCAAACAGTGTTCATTAATTTGTGTTTACAGAGTAATAAGATCTGAAACCAGAGTGGAGGGCTTCAGGAACTGCTGCTTTTCCTGTTTTCCTTTCATGGATTCAGAATACTAAAAGTTCTCAATGTCTGAGCATCAATGATTTATGTTATGTTGTTCCATAAAGGAACAATATAACATCTTGTGATTTTCAATATTTTCATTGTAGAGTTTTCTTTCATTACACGTTATTACATGTTATTACATTAGTTTTTATAGTAAAAGGAGTTGATAATTTTAGACACCTTCTTATTTCATTATTAGTCACCATGGCAACTTTAATGACAAGTGCCTGATAATAGGTCTTGTTGTCTATATAGCTAATCCAGAGGGGCTGTGCACTTTACTCTTCAAAATCCTTACACCATCATCTGGTTACAGGCCCCCTCTGCTGTTTACATTGGACAAATGGGGCAATCCATACATGACAGATCTGAGAGGACTGGAAAAGGGACAATGTGATTCCTATTTTCAAGAAGGGGAGAAAAGATCTGGGTAACTATAGGCCAGTTAGTTTCACCTGTATCCTCAGGGAAAACTTTGAAAAAATTATTAAGAACTACATTTGTGGGAGTCCAGTGGGAAAATAATGCTGAAGGACAACAAGCATGGATTCATAGCAGGTAAATCCTGCCCAGCTAACCTTGTTACTTTTTATGATCAGGTCACTAAATACTTAGATGAAGAAATTGAAGTAGATGTCATTTACTTGGATTTCAAAAAGGCCTTCGATATGGTATCTTATCCTATTCTCACAAATAAACTAAGTGGCTATGTCATAAATGATTACATGGTCAGGTGGGTGGCACATTGGCTTATAGGATGCACCCAGAGAGTGGTGGTAGACAGGTCGCTATCGTCCCGGAAAGATTGGGGAGTGGAATCCCCCAAGGTTTGGTCCCTGGACCAGTGCTGTTCTATATCTTTATCAGTGACTTGGATGAGGGCATGGAGAGCACTCTGTCCAAATTCGCGGACAACACCAAATTATGGGGCAAAGTAAACACACTGGGGTGCAGGGAACAGATTCAGGCAGATTTGGACAGGTTGGAAAAGTGGGCAGAAAAGAATAGGGTGAAGTTTGGCAAAGGTAAGTGAAAAGTGCTGCACTTAGGGAGAAAGAATTAACAACACACTTACGGACTGGGGGATGACTTTTGAAGCAGCACAGCAGCAGAAAGGGATCTCAGCAATAGTTGACTCCAAGATGAACAGGAGTCATCAGTGTGATGAAGTGATAGGTAAAGCTGACCACACTCTGTCACGCATTAGCAGATGCAGCACAAGACGATCTAAGGAGCTGATACTTCCCCTCTATGTTGCATTGGTGAGGCTGCAGCTGGAGTACTGCATCCAGTTTTGGGCACCGCACTTCAAGCGGGATGTGGATAACCTTGAGAGGGTCCAGAGGAGGGCCACTCTTATTGTTAAGGGCCTGCAGGTAAGGTTCAATGAGGAGTGATTGAACTCCTCATTGAACTCCTTCTTCACAAAAGAAGGCTGAGAGGTGATCTTGTGGCCATCTATAAATTCATCCGTGGGGCGGGGCAGCAAGGAATAGGAGATACTCTGGCTAGCAGAGCGCCCCTCAGAGTAACTAGAAACAATGGCCAGAAACTGACAGAGAGCAGATTTAGATTAGATGTCAAGAAGAACTTCTTTATGGTAAGGCTTACCAGAATCTGAAACGGGCTTCCAAGGGAGGTGGTGCTCTCCCCTACCTTGGAGGTCTTTAAGAGGAGACTGGACAAGCATCTGACTGGGGTCATCTGACCCCAGTGCTCTTTCCTGCCCAGGGAAAGGGGTCCGACTTGATGATCTACTGTGGTCCCTTCCAACCCTAAAAATCTATGAAAAAATCTATGAAAGAATAAATTAACACCAGTCTGACATCAGCCCCAGAAAGACACATTTTACCCTCCGCATATGTTCCATTGCTGACCTAAGGGTAGCTGCTCTTAGGCAGCAAACCTTTAAAAACTGATTTGAATAGAAAAGTACAGAACAGGAAATCATCCACAGACTGCTGTGTGTTAAGTATGGTCTAAAGGGACTTTGGAATCTTATCCCATTACCTGGGCTAGCTTTTGTGATCCCTCTGTTCCTCTGGGTTCTTTGCCTTTATCCTGGCACTCCCCCACTCCTTACTCTTCTCTCCCTCTCCCCCTTATTAACCTAATTATAAGAATCAGCAGCTAATACTTAATTGTAGGCAGGGTGCAACATCCCTAAAATGACCAATCACAACATATCCCGTTGATACCTTGGAGAACTTTATGGATGACAATTAGCAAGCAAGCAAAGGCTCTCACCATATACTGTGCCCCAGGGTTGCACACAGGAAGACAGACATCTGGCTAGCATGTGATCATCTTCTGCAGGTTTCTCGCTTCAGCTTGGTGGTGGTCTCATCTGGAGGAAGTTGCTGAGCAATGAACACACACTCTCTTTGTTCCCCTCCAGTGTTATACCTTTATTCCATTCATTGTGTACCTAGTGGGTGCTCATTCATTGGTGGTCCAGTATGATGTACTTTGTCCAGCCAATGGAGGTATTGCCCATATGCATTTCATGCACCTGGCATCTGGCAAGATGTGATCATATAGTTGGAAACTTTCCAGCCCTAATTGGGACTTCTATCCTAATAGGTACCAGAGCAGGTTAATTCCTGAAACTGCACTCTTAACTTTTGAATGCATGGGGCATGGGACTGCTTCTCTTCTCAAGTTTCATTAGACACTCTCTACTCCCCCCACCCCCCAAAAAAAATCTTTATCTCTGGAATGTGTGAGACCTGCCTTGTTACACAGTTGCTTCCCTGCTAAGCTGTGTGAGCCTGATTTTGCTTTCTAGCATACTAGTTAGCCACACTTACATTGAATATATTGAATAATAAACAATAAGTACTAAATAGGCACTAAAATGATACAAAAAAGACATTTTAGCCATCACCCCATCCCCTCCTACATTTTCCAGTCAAAGCACTATCCATTTCATACACTTCTCTGTACATGACTCTTCACAGAGATCTTGAGTTCTTGAAAGCTTTATATTTGAAGCACCCAGAGGAGAACAACATGATCAGGAACAGTCAGCATGGGTTCACCAAGAGCAAGTCATGTTTGACCACCCTGATTTCCTTCAATGATAAAGTGACAGGCTCTGTGGATGATGAGAGAGCAGTGGACATGGTATACCTTGACTTTGGCAAGGCTTTTTGTCTCCCAGGGCATTCTCATTAACAAGCTAAAGAAATACAAACTCAACGAAAGTACTACAAGGTGGCTGCTGCATAACTGGTTGGATCATCATGCTCAGCCAGCAGTCTTTTATGGCTCAAGGCCACAAAATTGGCCTTTAAAGCAGCTTAAATGCCCTTTTGCACCACTTTAATGGCATTGCTGTTTGCATGCTCAGAGGCATATTCCTCTTTAAATTACTTTGTAATGAAGCAAGATAAAACACCTCCAAGGTGCTTTAGCTTGCTACCTAACAAATTTCAAAAGTGCACGGGACTTTGGAAGCCAACATGATTGGGGCTTGGTGGACTTCCAGTACCACATGCACCATCCCCGATTCTCTCTCCCACCACCAGCATACCCAGCCACCCTCCTGCCACCTTGACACTCTGTCCCAGGGGCAAGCCAGCCATTCCCTGGACGTTCTAGGCAGCAGGAAGGTGGTGGGAATGGTGCAGGGGTGCTGGAGCTTACACGCCTCTTCCGTGGTGGATGTGGGGAGTGAGCTGCACCCACCATTTCAATTTAGAAAGAACTAAATGGAATTAAATTCCTGTGACATGTACAAGTTGGGAGGATGTATCAAGTAGAGTTCATCAGGGTATGCCCTGGGCCCAATATCATTCAATATCTTCATTAATGGTTTGGATGTTGGGATTAAGTGCACACTTAGCAAATTTCTGGACAACACCAAATTGGGTGGTGTTGCAGATACTTCAGAGAGTAGAGGTAGGATCCAGAATGACCTGAACAGGCTCAAGAAAATGACCTTCAGTCAATAAGATGACATTCAGCAGACAAGTACAGAGTCCTGCACATGTGCAGAATAATTGCATTCCTCCATTCAGACTGGGGAATGAGTGGCTAGGCTGCAGTACTACATAGAAAGACCTGGGGCTTACAGTAGACCATAAGCTCAATATAAGCCAAGAGTGTGCTTTTGCTGCTCAAAAGCCAACAGCATACTGGGCATGTCTACATGAAACACTTTACTGAGAGATAGCATAATTTACTATGCAGTAAGCATGTGAACCTACATGTGCACATGCTTACTGCTGAGTAAACCTCACTAATGGTGAGTAAATTTTCTACTTATAAATGCAAGTAGCAAATTTACTTGTGAGTAGTTACTGCGCAGTAACATTCATGTATACATTTGACCAGGAGCAAATCTGCTTCTGGTCAGCTGGCCACCAGGGGGTGGGGAATTGCAATCTCTTACCCTTATCTCCCAGCCCCCACTTTACCATCACCTTTGGGGAGCGGTGGACTGGGAGATCCTTATCTCCCAATGCCAACTCCATGACCACAGGAGCAGTGCTAGGAGATACTTATCTCCCAACCTGAGCGCCATGACCACAGAGCTGGTGCTGGGAGGTGAGGATCGCCCAGCTCAAGCCCCATGACCATGGAGCTCAGGCTGGGAGATAAGGATCTCCCAGCACCAGCCCCATGACATCAGAGCTTGGGCTGGGAGAAAAGGATCTCCCAGCACTGGTCCCACAACTGCAGACCTGGTGCTAGGAGATAAAGATCTCCCAGCGCGGCCCCTGCAACCATAGAGCTGGTGCTAAAAGCTCCCTGCTGGCTGGGGCTGGGGAGCCTGTTTCTTGCTTGACTCCATGATCACAGAGTTGGGTGAGGAACAGGCTGGAGACCCTGTTCCTTGCTCAGCTCTGTGATTGTGGAGCTGGGTGGGGAACAGGCTGAATTGTGGAGTGGGGACTGGGAACTAGGGGTGTGTGAGGCAGGCCATATTTGATTCTGATTCAGATTTGGCCTGATTTGGGGGACAGTGATTCAATTCGCTGATTTGGATCACTGTCCCAATTTGATTCAGCCAAATCTAAATCTGAAGATTCAATTCTGATTTAGAGAATCAGCGATTCAGCCATAGACACAGTTTTATATGTTTTCATCTACATACCTTGAGGTATCAGGTGCAGCTCGTGAATGCTGAGATGGTGAGGTGGATGGAGCATGGGGGGGCCCCCTGTGTGTTCGGCAGTAGACCAGGAAGTGGACTAGAAGTACACCAGGAGGCACCAAATCAAGGGAAGTGATTTTTAAAGCCTCACCTGGAGTACAGTATTCAGGTTTGGTCCTCACACAGCAGAGTCTAGCACAGGGCAACAAAAATGATCAGGGGCATAGGAGACCAGACTTATGAGAAAAGACTGAAAGAAGTAGGATTATTTATTCTGGAGAAGAGAAGACTGAGAAGGGAATTGATGAGTCTTCAAATACCTGAAGGGTGATTATGGAGAGGATTATAGAGAGGATGGAGTGAGCAATGGCCTCAAGATGTAGCAGGGAATTTTAGGGTGGAGATTAGTTGGAACTTTCTGACTCTGAGAATGGGTAGGCACTGGAACAAGCTACCTAAAGAAGGTATGGAATCCCCATCCTTGGAAACTTTTAAAAGCAGGTTAGACAGACACTTGGCTGGGATGGTTTAGTCAGGGATAATTCTGCCTTGAGCAGAGGGTTGACCTAGATAACCTTATGAGGTCTTTTCCAACCCTAATTTCCTATGACTCTATAATACTATGATCCTATGGGCATGTCTACGCAACATCACGTGTGTCTACATGTGATCACGAGCTACCTTGCCATAGTGGCACGCTCCCCAGATATAGTGCACCACTGCAGGAACGTAGTGGTAAAATTTACCTGTGCATCACCCACGCAGTGCAGTAACTGCCTGTACTGTGCCATGCTTTAGTACTTCCAAGTTTCCTCTCCAAAAGGAAGTACTAAAGCATGGCGCCATAGCAATGTTGCCATACAGTAATGTGTAGATGCACCCTATATACCTCTAATTTATAAGATGCAAATCTACCCTGCCTCCTTCTTAAGTGATTAACCAGATATTTTGTTTTGTTTTTCTCCCAATGAAAACAGTATTTAATGACATCTTCCTAAAGGATCTGACTTTTCGTCTGATTCCCTGGCAGCAAAACATTCAATCATCAGAGAAGCTCTGATTTCAGAGTTATTTCTTTTTTCCAATGTACAGGATCTAGAGCCTGTAGTTTTCCCAGGATGATGGTCATAATTCCTGATAGGATTAACTCTGAGAGATACCATGTTATGGACAGCCCAAAGGGAAAGTGCAGCAGAGATTCTGTTGAGCTGGTTTCCATAGTCTTGATGATATTTTTGAAGTCTGGGAATGGGAAGAAATAGAAACAGTAGGTAAAGGTCCATCTGACAGAAAATGCGTCATTTTTCATTGCAGAAATTCATAGGAACTTTTTGGTGAAATTTCAGCTTTGTTGTGGGAGCTAATAAAAAGAGAATGGGTATAAAGATCCTCAGCAAAATGAGACCCCCAAAAATAATTTGTGACCTCAGGATGGCTTTCTGCCACTATCCTTTTGAGATCCCTGTACAAATAACTGGTTAGCTTGCAAATTGACAGAATAATCCTGACTGATTCATAATATTTTTAAAAATTAAATTAGCAACTTCCGTTTGTTCCGATTTTCAGTCATATTATTCATTGTTTACATTTGTCCCTATGTACAGGTGAAAAATAACTATTCATGCATCTTTGAAGATTCATGAATTTTAGTATGAATTATTAACTGATGTCTACCAGCTCAGCATTAATAATTATTTACTCTCTATCATTCAGTATTCTTATTTTGATAGCTTCAGTCATACAATCAGGTAATAAATCAACAGCATGTCATTTAGATGGACGGTTGTTTGCCATATTCCTTGATTATAATTAGGGATATTTATCTTGGGGAAGCACTTTAGGACCTACTGGGCAAGTCTATATGTGCAATTAATGCTATATAGGTTTACTGTGCAGTAATTTATTGTGCAATAACCCTGACCTGGGCAGGCATCTACACATACAGCCATTTGGGAGCAGATATTATTCTCATGGGACTAGCCTGCTCCACCCCACTGTAACCAGGGGGAGCTAGAGGCTCCAGCCACAGCTGCCTGGGTTGGGAAAGAGCCCAGTAGAAGGCAGCCCCATGTGGTAAACCCTGGCCCCCTGATTTTCTGGTTGGAGCAGTCTGCAGTGTGCTGGCACAGCCCTCTATGACTATCTCCAGAGCCTGTGCCTACCATGTGATCGGTGCTCCAAACCCAGGCCCCAGGAGTAGCAACCAATGTTCTGGGCTCCCGCTTGCCACCCTGCTCACTGTGCTTCACTGTTGCAGTGACCACCACCTGGCCCAAGTCAGTCTCAGCCCTGCCTGCCCTCTAGCCCCCCAGTGCTGTGTGGTCATGTGGCCAGGATCACCGCTGAATCTGATCCCCCCTGCCCCAGTGCTGATGCTGCCCAGCACTGCTGCTAAGACTCCAGCAGGGATACTGATGATGCACACATGGATGCTACCATCATATCATCCAGCACACCCGGGGTGACAAGCAGTGGATGAACTCATTCTGAATGACCTGATCCACCTTCCAGGAGCTCCTCAACCAGCTCTGCTTGCACCTGAAGTGGCATGTCACCACTATTGGGACACCCCTCCGCATGGAGACCCAGCTGGCCACACCTGCCAGCCTGCACTATGTTGGCCACCTTTTCAGCATGGGCAAGATGACCGAACGGAAGGCCATCCTGGTGCCCTCCAGAACTACTGGCGCACACTGTGCTCTGGGTCCATGATCCCCTGGAGGTGGTGGTGGGGTTCTGCACCCTGGGCTTCCCCTAGTACATTGGGGCCATGGATGGGGCCTTCATCCCCATCACCTGCCCACCCTACAGTGACTGCCTCTACTACAGCCAGCAAGGCTTTCATTTCATCATACTACAGGCTATTGTCAACCACCAAAAAATGCAAGGTTCTCCACCTTGGGAAGAAAAACCCGCACTATGCTTATAGGCTTGGCAGTGCTATGCTGGCTAGCACTACAGATGAAAAGGACTTGGAGGTCATGATTGACCACAAGATGAACAAAAGCCTTCAATGTGATGCTGCAGCTAGTAAAGTGAGCAAACGGCTGACTTGCATCCATAGATGCTTCTCAAACAAATCCCAGGACGTCATTCTCCCATTGTATTCAGCCTCAGTAAGGCCGCAGCTGGAGTACTGTGTCCAGTTTTGGGCTCCACAATTCAAAAAGGATGTGGAGAAGCTTGAAAGAGTCCAGAGGAGATCCACACACATGATCAGACATCAGGAAAACAGGCCTTATGATGAGAGACTGAGAGCTATGGGACTCTTCAGCCTGGAAAAGCGCAGGCTCAGGGGTGATCTGGTGGACACCTATAAGTTTATCAGGGGTGCTCACCAGGATCTGGGGGAATGTCTGTTCACCAGAGCGCCCCAAGGGATGACAAGATCAAATGGTCACAAACTCCTCCATGACTGTTTCAGGATGGACATAAGGAAGAACTTCTTTACTGTCCGAGCTTCCAAGGTTTGGAATAGACTGCTGCCGGAGGTGGTTCAAGCACCTACTTTGAATGCCTTCAAGAGAAATTTGGATGTTTATCTTTCTGGGATCCTATAACCCATAGTGACTTCCTGCCCCTGGGGCAGGGGTCTGGACTTGAAGATTTTCTGAGGTCCCTTCCAGCCCTAATGTCTATGAAATCTATGTATATGGTCCTATGAGACAAATTTGTTTTCAGCTCTGGGACTTAGGTTGTTGACTCCTCTTCTCAGGGATCCACCATGGCCATAACCTGCCCATGCCACACCTGTTGTTATAAATACAGACAGCTCAGTTCTCCTCTATGGGAGTCACCTCCCCCAGACTGCCTTGATCAGGCTCTCCATATTTTGTTCCTGGTCCCTGGTGGCTTGCCCCATTCTTCCCTGTATGTGTTCCAAGCCCACCATCACACAGTTCCTCCCAGCCCTTATCCTTCAGGGCTGGGTCAACTAGAGGCAATGCTGCAAACTCACTCCCATACACATCCCTGTCTCTTCTTTCTTCCAGATCCCCAGAGCAGCTGCTCACCCCACCTGGATTGGACTCACCAGCTGGGAGGTTGTGGCTATCTCATCTCCCTGCCTCCACAGGTAAGTGGTTTGTTGGGGCTCTTCTCTTAGTCCCTGTGGTTGGTCCCTTGCTGCTGACATTTTCCCATGCACTCTCAGGGTACTCAGAGTGGACTCTTCCCTCCTAGGCTAACCCCGACTGCCTCCTTTGCATCTCTTAATTCCCCGATGTCGGCCAGCTGCATTCGCCATAGCAGCTTCCCATCGGCTGCCTCTGCATCTCTCACAGCTTACTGGGATTATTATTGTCCAGGTCTTCTGCATGGCATTTCCCCAACTTGGGTTTGCAATGTCTCCTCACTCTGCCTGGGCTCACCCTGTTAAGTTGTTCTTTCTTCTTTGTTTCTTCAGGATTTCTTGGCAGGGCAGGTTTACTGCCCTGTCACATAGCCCCTCCTCACATATGCCCTGTGCCCCAAGTGGCACCTGAGAACCTGGAGCAGGATCCTGAGCTTTGACAGTGCAGCAGGCAAGCCCACACTTCCCTGCAGTGCTCACTGACACCTGAAAGGGTACCTGTGTCTATGTTTCACACCTCTGTCCCCCCTCCTCCAGCCAAGGATGACATTGTCACAGGCATCAACACATTTCTCCGCATGTGAGTGGCCAGTGGCTGCCTAGCTTTGGGAGCACTAGGTAATGATGTGTTACTTCTGGCAGCATCCTGGGGTTCAGGGGTGCAACATCTAGCTGCTCAGGCAGGGCCCCCCTCCAGGGAGGAGCTAGAACATGTCAGAGTGGTGGTGCTATCCCTGGGCTGGCTTCTTGGGTGGGGCTGCACATCTGCAGCTGGCAGGGCAGGCACTGGCCCATGGTACTGGAGCTGCTGGACAATGCTGGTGGTGGGGACTATGGTGGTGCATGCTCCTGGTGCCCACAGGGCCTTGAACTTTATGCAACACTGCCACACTGACTAGTTATGCCTACACTTCTGCATGCAGCCTGCCAGGCCATCATAAATGTAGGCATTGGAGCACCTACCCATAGTGAACTGGCTCTGGACCTCAGCCTTATCCCCCAGTGCAATGAGGTACATGGTCCCATCCTGGGACCAGTTAGGCCCCTGGGATATGGTGTGTGACATCAGGGACAATGCCGGCCTGGATCCCATGATGGCCCTCAGGAGCTGCAAGTGAGAGTCTGGGTGCTGTCAGGCCTGGGCAGGTGACTGCAGCACACAAGGCAGGGGCAAAGCTTGAGACAGGAAGGCAGGCAGTGGGGTTAGGCTGTGGGCCAGTGCCAGGGTCCATTCAGGTTGCTGCAGCTACACCAGGGCCACTGCTGTGGGACCTGGTGGCCAGGGGCAGACAGCAGGTGGCACAGGCCCCAGGGTCACCACAGAGTTTTAAAGACCAGGCTGGAGCAGGCAAAGACCTGCCCTAGCCCTGGGGCTGGAGAAGCTCTGAGACCCATGATCCTGGGGCTAGGCGAGGGTGGCCCCCTAGTGGTGGGGCTGATCAAAAGCAAATTTGCTCTCAGTTGGTGTCTACATGTGCCCTACTGTACCATAATTATGGTGCAGTTAATTTGCTGCCTTCATTTGCAGGTAGCAAACTAACCACACAGTAGACTAATTTACTGCTCAGTAAAAGCCTGCGTGTGTAGATGATGACACTTTGCCATGTAATCAATTAGTCTACTGAGCGGTAAAGCATCTTGTGTAGATGCACCCACTGGCCAGCAAATTTTATATATCTTGAGATACAATATTAGCTTGTGAGAATCTAGAAACTGCCCCCCTCCCCTGCCACAGATGCCCCAAACAAATAACCACTAGTATAACTGAGGATGGGCAAGAAGGTCACCAGTTCCAGGAGCTGATTTAGAGGAAGCACAGGAATGCCAGCCACTACTGTTACTTGCCCACCCGCAACTGCTACTAGTTCTGGTCTCAATACCATTGCTCTCCTGGCTGCTGAAGTCACCCTGAGAACAAAACATCCTAGTTACCCTCTGCAACTAGTAGTGCTTTTTTCCAAGATAGTAAGACAAAATGAGTGCACTGCTGTAGAGGTATTTGTCTGATGGAAAAGACTAAGTATCTTGGTATTAAACAAAGACGCCTACATTCTTTAAAGGCTGATGAAATTTCTGACTTTGCTCATCTTCCCTCAATGCGCTTCATAACATAGCACAGCTTTTGACCCAGCTCCTTTTGCAATTATTCTACTCTGAGCCCGGTAGCTTTCAGGTCCCATTTCCTCTTGTCATGGGAACTCTTCAGAATGACTTTCTGGTCAAGTGCAAAAAGGGTTGAAACTGAGGGTCTGATATAACACTTTAAATCAACAGAAAAGCTTCTACAGACTTCAAATCTGTTGGGGATAAAGCAGTGAAAGAAAGGGTTCAGAGGAGGGCTACTCATATTGTTGAGGGCCTACAGGTAAGATCCAATGAAGACAGATTGAGGGACCTGAATCTCTAAAGCCTCTGCAAGAGAAGGCTGAGAGGTGATCTTCTGGCTATCTACAAACTCATCAGAGGGGTCAGCAGGAAATAGGGAATACTCTGTTTACCAGGGAGCCCCTCGGGGTAACTAGAAACAACAGCCATAAACTGCAAGAGAGTAGATTTAGTTTGGACATCAGGAAGGAATTCTTTATGGTGAGGGTTGCCAAAATATGGAATGGACTTCCAAGGGAGGTGGTGCTTTCCCCTACCCTGGAGGTGTTTAAAAGGAGATTAGACAAGTACCTGGCTAGGGTTACTTGACCCCACCGCTCTTTCCTGCCCAGAGCAGGGGGTGAGACAGGGAGTCAGACTCAATGATCTAATAGGTTGCTTCTTACCCTAGAAATCTTTGAAATCTATGAACAACCAGTGAAAAACCTTCCTAGAATCTTTCTTGTATCTTGCTTGGACCCATTTCACTGTTGCTTGTGACAGTTGTTTGTTTTAAATCCATGTTTGTGACTATACCACATTAAAGTGAGCTCCCTGAACAGTCTTCTCTAACATCAAATGATCCATGGAAATTGATGCACACTGGCCAGTGAGCACCATGCCCTGAACCTTTCAGGCCATGTCTCTACTAACTCTTAGCTGCTCTCAAGACTGCTGCCAGAAAATCAGCCCTGGCCACTTGCTACAAGCCTGGAAATGCAGTAATGAGGCCACTTGGATTAATCCCCCATTTGCTGCTCCAAAGCATGGCAGAGAATGAAACATAAATATTTCCAAGTCTTATGTTTTTTATGCTCAAAGAATTAAAGCCATTCTATCTTGATTTTACTTGATTTCTTTCCTACAATATTAAGTACTATTGCCCTCTCCCTTCTTAATAATTTTTCTTCATTACATGATTCAGTTTTTTTTTTAATCTTACTAACTCCTCCTTTCTTTCCAGATTCCAAGTCCTACTACATCTTCTTTTCAAATTTCATCATCAATTTAAGTGATTTTTTCTGTTATTGTGTCATTTCCCCATCATAGTTTTCCCAGGACTTTGGACTTTCCTTTCATCTTCTTTCCCTGAGGCTTTTCAAATCCTTGTTACAAATGAAATATCTGTGCCATACCATCAATTCAAGAGGCTATGACAAATACATCATCAGAGCAATAGTACCTTAATGAGTAATGGCATAATACTTCATCAAAACATTGCTGATAGCCTTATGATGTATCATATTAATAGTTTGTCAAACAGTTGTCTTGCAAGAGAAAAGTGGAGTTTGCAAAGATGGCTGGACTGAAGATATAGTAGGAACACTGAAAAAAGATGTTATAAAAAGAGAATAAACTGCTAATATTTTTCTTGTTGATTTTTCCAAGGGAACTTTGGGGTATTTTCCTTTTATATGGTCCATCATTGCTATTCCATGCAAACACAATCACATCTTTTGTTATCTTTTTTTTGTAAAAAATACTACAGGAAATATCAGTGACAATTTACAACATGTATATTACCTTTAGGCTAAAAAGAATGGCCCAATCCTTGAATGAATAACCATAAAAATAGCAGGTAGAGTTTGGAGATTATAGGACTCCTGTACCTGGTGCTTGTGCAACCACTGCCAGACAATGTGTCCACATCTCACATTCACACTTCAAGAAACACTATGAAAAACTGTAGGTGGTTCAGGAAGTAGGCATGATAAAGATTAGAATATTAGAAAATATGGCTTTTATTTTGAGATTCAAGCACCTAAATGTGTTGAGTTTATAAAAGAGACAGTTAAGGTGTGATTTGATTACAGTATTTAAGTACTTATGCAGATGGGGGTGTGCGGGCCGGGAGCGGTCCGAGGGGGCACGCGGTGGGCTGTGGCCAGCAGCCCTGGCACGCGGGTCAGGGAATGCAGGCCGGCGGAATAGAATTAGGCACAGACGCGTAGCGGTTGATTAAAGATTATTTTACTTACACCGTAGATGGTCGCGGTGCAGGCAGGAAAACTTGCTTGAGTTGCAGTTACAGACAGGAAAGAAGAAAAGCGGACAAGAGTTCTAAACTCGTGAACTCTAGCCCAATCCGGCTGAAGGCTCTAAAAACACGAGCCTGTCGTGTCAACCAAAGAAAACAACTCGGAGAAGAGCTCTGGATACACTCACACGAAGTTTGCTAGGCTTCGTGGAACTTGCGCGCAGGGAAGGGGTTCGTCGAGGGATCGCGCTCGGCGACGGGGAGAAGCCAGAGGTTGATCAGACCCCTATAGCCTTCTTAAGGTACACGCTGGGTCTGTTAGGCTCCGCAGCGCTTAGAGTTCTTCACAAGACGTGAAGTCCTCCTCCTCCAGATGGTTGTGGAATCCTGCAACTTGGGCGGAAACCGCTCAAGCCTCTTATACGGCTAGCAAGCCAATCGCTAGCTGCCACGTGGGAATAATTTAGAACTGGCCAATAGTGGGACACAAATTTGCATGCAGGTGGCAGGAACTCCTTTGCACCGGGGTTTTCTCTTTGCAACTGAGAAATGCACCCTGCAAAGAAAGCTTCTCGTGGCGGGAAATAATTTAGCAGTGCCGAAGCGCGCGCACACAAAATCACACCCTTGGGTTGTGACAGGGGGAAAAGTTGATAATAGAGGACTCTTCAGTCTAGCTAACAAAGGATCTGGTGGCTGACAGCTGAAGCTAGGGATTTTGGACTAGCAGTAAGGTGAATATTTTTAACAGTAAGGGTACTTTGGGACAACTAGCCAAAGGCAGCTGTGCTTTCTGCCACTGCAATTTAAAAAAAAAATCAAGATTAGATATTTCTTCTAAAAAAATAAATTCTATTTCAACCACAGATAATGGATTTAACATAGGGACTAATTCAAGAAAATTCTATAGGTTCTATTACTCAGTTGATCAAGCTAAATTTCACAATGATTACTTCCAACCTTAAAATCTATGAAACCATGGAGTTCTTAGATTAAGCAGGGGGATGACATGACATGAAAACTTAACCATATCCAAGGGCTGGTTTTCTAATGCAAATTTCAAAGATGCTTTTTTCTGAAAGGTACATATCCAGAGCTAAATCCTATTTCAACTGTAAGTGGCTAAGTGACACTTATGAAGCCACATGACTACAGTTTGGGTTCCACACAGCTACACTTACCTGCTCTTCCCTACTAAGCAGGTTCAGTAGGCTGCACTGTTAGCAGGTAATCATGTAGATGACATAGAATTATCAGACATGCGTGTAATGCAGGATAAGTGCCATACTTATATTTTATAAAAGCCATGAAATCATCATATACTTGGATTTCAAAAAGGCCTTTGACTTGATCTCCCACAATGTCCTCATGGTAAAATTGGCAAGTTGTGACTTCAACAATGTAATGGTCCAGTAGCTAGGAAACTGTTAATAGAGTGTTAATAGATGGATCCAAGTCAATGTGGTGAAAGATAACCAGTAGTATCCCTCAAGGCTTAGTACTCGGACCAGTGCTTTTCAACATTTTTATCAACAATTTGGACATGTGTGTGGAAAGCCTATTGGCACAGTTTGCAGATGACACCAAGTTATGGGGAAGTGCGGCCACGCTGGAAGACAGGCTGAGGATACAGGCTGACTTGGAAAGGCTTGAAAAGTGGTCAAATTTAAACCTAATGATGTTTAATACCAAGTAATGTAAAGTGCTCCATCTGGGAATAAATAAACTACAACATATTTACAGGCTCGTTGGTGCTACATTAGCCAGCACCACCACTGAAAGATGCCTGGGGGTGACATTCGACCATAAAATGAACATAAACCAACAGTGCTGTTGCCCTGTGGGGCCAGGCCAACTCTCAGGATTTCAAAACTGCACTGTTAGATGGGAGAGTGTGACACAATTGCACATATACACACACAAAAATCAATTAGGCACATACACACACCCTAGCTGCATATACATCACCACAAACTCAGGCGCACACACATCCAGAATTACCAGCCTAGACATATGCACACCTATCACCAATTCAAGCACATACACACTATACAGACTGAAAATTAGACAAAAAGCATTGCCAGTACCCACACACACAATAAACATACACAGCTCACTAATTCGTATATCACACACAATGATATATATCTTGTCACACACACAACACCCACCTACACATACACACAGGTGAGTTCCTAACTTGGGTGGTATGGTGTGTATGTGTGTGCTTGGGGTACTTGGGGTACCTAGGGTGCTTGGGGACTATGGAAGGGGGAATCAAGGGTCAACATTTTCCAGAAGGAGGGAGATGGATGGGGGTTAAGATGAGAGAGGGAAAAATAAAAGAGTGAAAGCTGCTAGGGCCAGGATTAGAACCAGCAGACTGGAAGGGGAGCTGGGGTTACTTAAGTTCAAGTGGCTCCAGGGTTACTCGGGGTCACTGGTGCTGGGGTGGAAGCAAGAGAAAAAGCCTGGTGGCAAGGAGGAGACAGCCAGGAAAGAGAAAGGCAGAAAGCTTGGAGATTGGGTCTGGAAACTGAGGCAGAAAGCTGGGAGGCTGAAAGCCAGGCTCTGGCTCCAGCCCCCAGCCCCTGACCCCAGCTCCTGGCCCCAGCCTCCAGCCACCAGCCCCTGGCTTCAACCCCTGGCCCCCAGCTCCCAGCTCCAGCCCCTGGCCTCTGGCTCCAGCCCCTGTCCCCCGGCTCCAGCCTCTGACCCCTGGCTCTGGCCCCTGGCCCCTGGTCCCTGGCTCCCAGCCCCTGATCCCCAGCCTCCAGCCTCTGGCTCCTGACTCCAGCCCCTGGCCTCTGGCTCCCAGCTCCAGCCTCTGGCCCCCGGCATCCAGCCCCAGCCCCCAGCGCTCCAGCCTCCAGCCCCTGGCCCTCAACCCCCTTTGGTAAGTGTCCCATGCTGGACCGAGGTAGTGCGCTCATGGACCAAGGCAGAGCTCTCACGGACCACTGCCCCTTAGAGGGAACATTGATACACACACACACAATGGTACCAGGAGAGAAAAAGGCTTGGTGGAGGGATTGAAGTCAAGGTATATAGGGACAGAGTCTAGATCCTTTGCTTGGGGAAGGAAGGTGGGTAATAGCTACCTATCCTGGGCTGTGAGTTGATCATCGATGGCCAGTCAGGGTCTTCTCCGGCAAGGTGTTGTCCAGACAGTGGTTGCTGGCAGGGCTTCTGGGTGGATAGGTGGTGTGGCATGGTGCTGGTCCAGATGGAGAAGGCTTCCCACTGGGTCTGTCTGAACTTCCCCCTTTTATAGGGACAGACCTTCTATGACCCTAGTGGCAGGGTCATGCACAGGCAAGGGTCAGCCCCTGGTGTACTGAGCATGTGCACTCCAGATTAGGACATGCAGTTTCAGGTGTCTATAATGGTGGGTTGGTTGATTTCTTCAGCAGTCTTTGTCTTCCAAATCTTGAGGCAGGAAGGGTCAATGTAGGGTGATGGATGGGTTGTTGAGTTGATGGTTTAGTCATTCAGAGGGAGGTATTTTTAGACCAACTGCCATTGTTTCTCAAGCACCCTCATTCATCCCCATTCATTCAGGAACCAATTTACATGTGAGAGGTAGGTATGAGTCACACAGTTACAACATATTGTATAGGGCAGGGGACATAAGATGGAGGCTTCACATACAAAATGGAAACTTGACATAACTTGACATTACGTATGCTAACTTACACATGTAGGCCTAAATCATATAATAGAAAAAACAGTAAAAATCAATAAAACAGTAATCACACAGTAAAAATTGCTGTGCTTAACTTGTCCTCCTGCTTAACACAAATAATTATGATGTCATAGGGATAACGGAGACCTGATGGGACTCCACGCATGACTGGACCACAGGTATAGATGGCTATACCCTGTACAGGAGAGATTGAGTGGATATAAGGGGTGGGGGTACAGCTCTCTATATTACATGTCCCTGCAAGCTGACATTGGTGCCCAGGGTGGATGACTGGTGACCCTTTGGGGTAGAAACCGTGGGGAACATGACACAGGAGACACAATGGTGGGAGTCTACTACAGACCTCCCACCCAAAGTCAAGAACTTGACCAGGAGTTCACCAGGGAATTGGCTGAGGCCGCATTTCTTTGTATTAAGCAGGAGAACAAATTCCTTCTGTTTATTCCCCAAGCTCCTGGCATTTGTATACAGGCCTATACTTGCCTATAGATTGTTTCAGGGCTGGAGCAGGGGTGGACTCCCTTAAGTGCCTTGGCCTGCTGGCTTTGCAGGGGTTGCTCAGTAGGCCAGCAGTGGCAGTAGTTCCCCCATTCCCCGGTGGGCTTAATTTAAAGCCTGGTGGAGCAGGTCAGCCAGTCTGGCTGAAAAGAGCCATCTCCCCAGTGGAGAGACATGGAGGTTGTCCCTTCCCAGCAGCTCACTGCCTCTCTCACCAAAGAGTGGACTGTGGTCATGGAAGCCAAAGCCTTCCCGATGTGCTGCAGTCTTTGGTTCACTACCTGGATCCTCCTTTCCCTCCTTGGCCCATAACCGGAAACTGGAAGGATCAAAGAAAACACCACCTGCACCCCCAGCCCCTTAAGCCCTGCTCCCAAATCCCTGTAGTGCTTCATGACCCGGCTGGGAGGACTCCGAGCCATGTCATCAGTGCCCACATGGATAAGGAGCATAGAGTAGTGGTCAGTGGGCTAGAGGAGCTTAGGGATCTTCTCCATAGTGTCTCAGATTTGGGCTCCCGGGAAGCAACAGACTTCCCAGGTTAAGGGATCAGGGCAGCAGATTGTCTCCTCAACCCCCTCAGGATGGAGTCTCTCATGACAAACACTTTGTGTTTTGTCTTGGGGAGAGTTGGGGCGGTAGCTACAGTAGAGCCTGTGTTGCCTGCAGGAGCTGGCAACTCAGCAGACTCTGCTGGGGCTGCAAGAGGTCCATACCTGTTGCAAAGCTCCAGCACAGCAGGGACCTTGGTGCAGTGGGCTGTGGGGCCCTTGGCCACCTTGGTCCAGCCCCTCGGATGGACAGAATGGGAGGTCTCTGAGTCCTCCCTTGTCCTGGAGGGAGACTGTGGCCTACCCTCTGCCTCCTGGGGGTGAAGGGCCTGGCAATAGGAGTCAATCTCCTGCTCACAGTCCCTGATGGTGCACAGCCTCTGGACTGCGGCCTGGAGCTCCTCCATCTGGCGTGCCAGAGACCCCAAAAGGGAGCAGACCTCACAAGGGGAGATGGCCATGCTCCTGGGCCCCAGAGCCTGAAAAAGTGACAGGCAGCCCCCGCAGCCAAGAGCCAGGGGCTCCATCTGCGTGGAACCCAGAACCATGGGGTCCATCTGGGTGGAGGCCTCTGAGGAGCTGGGGGAGGCCACAGACCCCAAGGGGACCCTTGGGTTGCGGCACATGCCCATCCACATCATGCTGCTGGTAGGCCAGCTGTGCCTGGGACAGTCTATCCTACGGGGCTCACAGGCAGGGCCTTGGGCCCTCCCGCTCACCCTCCTGCACAAACTCCACACTAACTCATGCGCCAGGCAGACAAGTGCGCCTGTTTGCACAGCCTGTTTGCATGGCTCCCTGTGGGGTTGGACAAAGTAGGGGCCTGGGCGGGGTGAGACCTTCCGGCTTAGCTGCCTCCCTGCAGCTAGGCTGGGGCTAGTCCTTCCCACCAGGGGCCCCGCTTACCTCCGGCTGCTGCTGGGGGTCAGAGGGGGCACTCCGTGGCAGTTGGGGGTCGCTGGGGGTCTTCAGGGGAGTGGGGGGACAGGAGAAGGCAAGAAATCTAGAGGGATGGTGACTCAATGAGATATGTACCATCTTGGAAAGGAGGGACCCCTGGACTATCGCCCTTTTCCTTGATTTCAACAGGGCAGAAACTACCCCACTGCATTTTATTCAAAAATGCTAAATACAAGGTGGAGTGGGCCAACTTCAAGAAGAGGGTTGAAGCGAGCTTTGAGCCATGCTTGTTTACTGTTTGGTGGTTAGAAGACTTTGTTGAGAATCAGGAAAGTCTCTAGCCACTGGGATGTTGGATTAAAAGGTAGGAGAGCCCTCCTTTCCTCTTCTGATTTCCTTCTGGTAGGCACATGTATATAGAGAACTTATTCCATCATACCTGGAAGTAGAATTTAAACTGGGCATAAGTCCCAAAATGGCAGTTATCTAGTTATATGTCACTTTGTTGCATTAAGGTGATAGTTTACATCTCTTGCTGCCTCATGTAGAGGATGATTTTAACATCATATATAAGTACAAGTTTCAAAAGTGTCTCAGCAATTTAAGAGCCTAAGCCTAAGTTAATGTCAGTGAGACTTAGACGTTTTGAAAACTTAAATATGCTATATGTTTATAATTATTTAATCACATTTTATATGTTTAAATGTTATATTAAATGTCATCCATGAGATATTGTATTTCTCATTGATATTTTTATTTTATTTCCTATGTGAAAAGGAGTTGGGAAGGGTGAGATAAAGGACTGGAGTATTTTGGAAGTTACAGAATTCCTACATTTTGTGGGCAGGATAAGAAAAAAAGCCAAGATTAGGAGAAAGCTTTTTGCACATTCAGGGTGAGTGGAATAGTTTAGAAACTGAAAAAAAGCTTCGTAGTCTATAGTCCCCTCAGGATAGTTCAGTAATGGTCACAATAAAAGCAAGAAAGATACAATTTTCAAAAAAAGCCCAGGGGAATTAGGTGCTCAGCTTGCACTGAAAGTAAAATCATGTTTTTCAGTAGGAAGAAAATGTCAGTACTGATGTCAAAAACAATTTTGATTGAAAAAATGGTTTAAAATACCATGACGTTTTTAAAATTGAAAATTAAATGTTATTATTTCTTGAGTGATGTTATATAATAATATAATTATTATTGTCATATAATTATTATAATATATAATTGTATATTTATATATCATATAATGATAATATATCATACACTTATTCATAATTATTATATAATAATATGTATTCTATTTTTTTCCACATTCAATAATACTGGAAGAGTTTTGTGAGGGTTACTGATATGTTCAATTTCTGCTTGGAATTGTTGTTGCTCTTGAGTAATTGAAATTGGACATCATTAGTTTTGTAACCTCCATTAAGTAACCATTGTATTGGGAAAAGAACCCTATCATTAATTGCTTCTCTAGCTATTCTTCCTGTGTAGCTGGTTATGAAAGCTGAGGCACTGGCACTCTACCAGACTTCTCTATGGATAATTTTCTCTAAATTATGACCCAGAGCTATTTTTACATTCTTTGCTTTCATATGCTACACTGACTTCCTTTTTTGTTTTTGATACCGGGAAGTCATTTATTACATTTAGTTATGAGACTGTCAGTTTATAAAGTATATATTCATTAAAATAACTCAGCACAAAAGACTGCCCGAATATCAAAGCAAAGCAACCTCTAATGCATCTTAATGCCTAAACCTATTCAAACACACCCAAAATTCTGGAGTGAAGACTATTTTAAATAGATACAGTATATTCCACTGAATCCAAAATACTATATGCTTGATAACGTAACAGAACTGGGAAAGTTCAATCCCCTTCCTACTTTTACTCATAATGCCCCTCATGCATGGTAGCACCTCTCATTAAATATCATTACAAAATTATTTTATTATCCTCCTTCAAGTCCTCCTTAAACTTAAATTCTAAAATTCTATGATGTGTACCAAAGGGAAAAAAAACAATTTGAGAACTCCCTATACTGCTGACAAACACTGCATCTCAGTTTCCTTTTACTCTCCTGTCTCCTTATAACCATCCATTAATTAAAGCATCCATCCAAAAAACAGTCTTATATTTAAGCTATAAGAGATCTGGCCCAGGATTTGTTTTTTTATCCGGTTTTTGTGCAGAGTCCAGTACCATGGAGTCCTGACCCATAACTAGGACTCATATTTATTGCAGAAAATACAGGTAATATATATTGAGTCTTTACTTTTTGTGTTGGAGGGGGTCTCAAACTTTGATCTTTAGAAAAATCATGCAATAGGTATGATATCTGTTTTAAAGATAGCAAGCCTGAGGTATGGAAAAATAAAGTGGCTTGCTCTAGACTGCACAAAGAGAATGGTTATGGTGGCTTCATTTGAAATGCTTTTTCAAACTTCGAAAAACACTTTTTTTTCCTTCCATGAATGCTTGAGTGGACAGTTTTTACTATCAAGAATGACTGTGAAAACAAAATGCAGAATTATGTAAATGATAGATTTAATAGATTTCATAGATGTTATGACTGGAAGGGACCTTGTGAGATCATCGGGTCCAGCCCTCTGCCCTAACGCCAGGATGTCAGCTGGGGTCAGGTGTTTGCACCACTTCTGGGGAGAGTCTATTCCAGACTCTGGAAACTTGGACAGTAAATAAATTTTTCCTTATCAATCTAAAACAGTCTTCCAGCAGGTTGTGACCCTTAGACCTTGCCTTCCCTTGGGGTGCCCTGGTGAAAAGATGTTCTCCCAGTTCCTGATGCACACACCTTATATACTGATAGGCTGCCACCAAGTCACCCCTGAGCATTCTCTTCTCCAGGCTGAAGAGTCCCATGCCTCTCAGCTTCTCCTCATAAGGCCTGCTTCCTTGACCTCTAATCATGTGGGTGATTCTCCTCTGGACTATCTCAAGCTTCTCCACATCTTTTCTAAACTGTGGAGCTCAGAATTGGAAGCTGTACTCTAGCTGCATCCTCACCAAGGCCAAGTAAAGCGGAGGATGACTTATTGGGTCTCACTTGAGATGCATCGGTAAATGCAAGCCAGTTTTATTTGCTTTGCCGGCTGCAGCATCACATTGCTGGCTCGTATCCAGCTTGTGATCAATCATGACCCCAAAGTCTTTTTCAGTTATGGTGCTAGTGAGTGTAGCACAGCCAAGTCTATAAGTATGATGTTGTTTTTTTCTCCCAAGGTAGAGCACCTTGCATTTCTCTGTATTGAATGTCATCAGGTTTTGATGTGCCCACCTTGTAAGCCTGCCCAGGTCAGCCTGGATCACCAGCCTCTAGCATGACTGCACTTCCCCATAATTTGGTGTCATCTGTGAATTTAGACAGTCTGCTTCTGGCAGCAGAATCCAGATCATTTACTGAGCCCTGGGGGACACGACTGGTTATAAGCCTTGTAAAAGGCTGGGCTTCCTGAAAATCTGACCCTAGACTTACAAGTTCCGTTTAAAAGATCAAGCAAGCTAAAAATCTTTCCAGTCTACCAAGGATACACCACCTTCTTTTCTTTTAATTTCTTGTCTTTTACCCTAAGTTAAATTATACTCATTTTTTTAAAAAACAAATTCTTGAAGTGGCCCAAGTGATGATGAAGCTGAGCAAAATTTGGTGGCAACAGCAAATGTGGAATACTAAATCTATAGTATCAAACATCTTCAATATATATGTAGCACAGCATTCTGGAAAACTTGATACTACTGATATACTTGAAGATATAAGGACATGGATACACAAAAAGTTATCACAAGGTAAGCCAGAGTACCACCGAATAGTTTAGTAATGTGGTGGTAACTGTCCAGGGGCATGCTCTTAACTGCAAGATAGCTTATTTCTCAATGAAAGTATGGTATGAATTTTTGCATTTACTGCAGAATAAGAATTGTCAGTTACAATGAAGTAGCAGATGTACTCTAAGGTGACACCCAAGTTTATCTCACAATACCTTGTTCATGTACTCATACCACAAAAGTGATTTCAGATTTTCTATACAGACAGACTCCATGGAAGAGAAGGAAAAGAATTCACACGTCTCAGAAGCATTATTTGATACAATATATTTTTAGAAAACCACCAGTGCCAGAAGAAAAAAGAAAGAGATGATATTTCATACAAAAGGCAAGAGAAGGGATATGGAAATCCTTGGGATCAAAAAGGCTACAACTACTTCTTGGACTGCAGCCCGTAGTGACTGGAGGGAGAAAGAAAGAACCAAGTGAAAAGTGCTATCAAGGAACATCATAGCTATCACCCTTTGGCCTTTGTAACTTATATTTCATGACACTTAGGGGTTAACTTTTTTGGAGCAGTATCTTTGTGAGAGTGACTAAATGGTTTATCTTCCTTTTTTCTTAAAAACACCACACCTCTTTTGTCCTACAGTTGCAATGAATTTGTCTGTTAATATTATTGGAACATGAACCGACAGGCTGGCTGTCTTGGCAGATGGGAAAGGCAACATTGCCAGCACAGCCAAGGTTACACAGATGAACAAAGGTGGGAGGTGCAGTCCCTGGCCTATGAGGGCTCTATGCTGCCTGACTTCAGGGACATTGAAACAAGGCAACCCACTGTTACAAGCACTGATCCTGTGACATTCTGATACAAACTTACAGGCTTTGTCCTTTTTTACTCATTTCCCATTATGTCTGACATGCTGTACCATAAAGACGTTCACAGGAATTACTATTCCCACATATTAGTCATTCAGATGTAGTAGATGTCTCTTAATGTAGGCATGTGACTCCTAGTCATAGTTTGTGATCAAATTCCTATCACTATATATGAGCTGTTTCTCAGTGATATAGTCACTTTGTCATAAACTGACTATGGACAATTGTAATCACTTAGGGCTGATTTCTCACCTGCATATCCCAGCACAGTCAGAGCACTTTGGCTGTTTCTTTCACTGTTGAATATCTAGCCACTTAAAAGTGAGATCACAGTCACAGGAAATTACATGCTGTTATAGTCAACAGATATTTATAGAGCATTGTTAGTAAAACCAATGGGTCAGACATTCTCTTAGAGAATGTAAGAGCATCATTGGGATTTTTCACTAATGTGATTAAAAATCAGTAATTAAAGGGAGAAGAGGTGAATCAATTGTGCATTCATAGTTAGGTTATATGCACTGATTTTAGAAAATATAGTCAGAATATCTATGCATATATTAAATATAGAGAATATTATAAGACACTAGGTTGAACAGCTTAGTATATGTATATCTACAGATACACTAGATTTGGGGTCAGTTAAGAAAGCATTATAGAGGATAAACATTAAATGAGTTTCTGATAGCAGTACGAAACAGATAAATTAATTCAGACCAGTATCTGGTGTACATCAATACTGTTTGGCCTCATAGTATTTGTCCTTTTAATGAAATTATTATTGAATATGGCAAATGCATGTTTCACAATAGGTCAAAACATTACAGGTTATATAATTAAGATTTTTTTCCTTCTATAATTATAAAATCACTTATTTGCTACTCATTTCTTTCTTACAGACTGAAATGTGCTAGATGATATTCTCGAAATGAATCAGAATTAAGCATTTCTCCTTTTCAGTGTCCAAACGTGAGGAAAGACACTCAATGAGAGAATTTAATTTATGTTTTAAATACTACTAACTTAAAGTAAGCATTCTGCAAGTGTTAATTAGGGACCACTATTAAAATACTGTCAAATAAGTTCTTAGTTTAATAACAGTGTGTCATAAGCAAATGTTGAATGTAGGAAGAGTACAATTATAGATGCCTAATTATTTCATGTTATTGAACACATTTCAAGCATAAACAATAGGATCACATCTCATTTTTGTAAAGTAGCTTTTTACAGGTATATCACAAAGGCTTCTGTGGAGAATAAGGTAGTTACATGGGATTTGGAGGGGGAGGGTGGTTATAAACATCATAGGCCCCTCAGGTTATCAGTTTGATATTAATCTGCCCAACTTTCAGAAGATAAATCAAAGGCAGCTGTTAACAGAAAAACCAACAGGAAACAAAATATGGCAAAGACAAGACACCTAGGGCAAGCAGCTTTAAAACAGTCAAGATAAAAACAGTTGGGTTACTCTCTCAGATGTAGCTACCTATTTAGTTTCATCCAGTTTAACGAGGTTTACATTTCCTGAAGGTAATAGAGGAAGATGAAAACGGATCCTAAACATTAAAAATACTAGCCTAGACATGAAGGTAAACTGAATGAATAGTCAGAGTGGGGTTGACACCCAGACCTATGGAAACAGAGGAAGGTCAGGAAGTAGGTTAGCTCAACTTTCCCAGACATGAGAAACAGGACTTACCCAGGCTATAGATAGATCTGTTACACACAGGTAGGAAGGCAGGGAACTGTGGAACTTTAAAGACTAACTCAACAGAAAATATACACATAAGACCTTGTTATGCTCTCCCTTTCAGGTTTTTAAAGACAGTGGCCACGTCTAACATGAGATGCTGACTGCACAGTCGCCTGGACTACTGCACAGTAGTATTGTGTGGAGGGAGGAGGGTCCATTGCTAGGGGAAACTGGCTGCAGGTTGGCAGTGAACAGCTAGATTTCCCTCCCTCCTGGAACCAACAGTGAACTTCTGTTTGCTCCAAGGGATCGTGGTAACTCAGAACGTTTACTGCAAAGCGTTCTCAGTTACAATGGGAAGCTGCACTTCTGTCTGCACCCTAAGTTACATGGAAGTTGAATAGAAAGAAGGTATACTTTCATGGATTCAGTATCCTAGTTCCTAGATGATGATGGTTCCCTGAATTGTAACATGCTTTCTCTATTACTTCAGGTACATCACTTCGATTTTTAGAGTAGTTCAACAATGTCATGTGTTTAGAAATCTGCCCCTTTGTGCCTGGATTCTTCACTTGAACAGTTGAAATATTTTTGTTCTCTACTTCACAGAGAAAGATAAAAGATATAAACAGATATCAAGTTATCAAGCTGTAAAGATAAAGAAATACAATAAAGCTCATGAAGTGTTGAGAAGCTATAGTAAAGGCTGTCATAGATCAGCTCTTTTCAGTGGAAGCTCTGTTTTGGTATTACCACCCCCCAAGACACGCTTGTTTGATATCTTTCCTGAAGGATTCCCAGAAGCCAGACTTGGCATCATTTCTTGAGGGACAAGCCTCTGACCTCAAGACCCTGGCTTTTCTTGTCCCTAACTTCGTCAGCTACCTATTGAACTTCTACTTCAGAGAACTCAGTGTTTTCTCAGCTTCTAGAAAGAGGTGTTTTTCTTTTTTAAAGAGCCCCATTACATGGTAATTTGGGGCAGCTCCTGGAACTCTTGAGCATCTATACACCTGCACAAGTGTGGGGGGAGAGGGGCACTGTAATTAGAGCGCCCAATGTCACATGTATTCAGCATCCTGTGCTTCAAAATACAAGCAGAAACACTTTAACTAAAGCTTGTTCAACTAATTAGCATGCTCCAGCAGACTCATAGCAGACTTGATTAATCAAGCAGAGCTCCATCACATGTGCAGGTGACCCTTAGCACCTGGATTGTCCACATACTAACACCTGAAACTCCAGGGAAGGATTATCTCTGATCTGTGCCACCTTGTTGCACAAAGGTTCAGTCATCTTAGTGTAAAAACTCCACCTGTCCTCCCTCCCCCACTGGCATATATCAAGCCCCTCCTTCCAGCAAGACACCACTTACTAGCCCTCCACCCCTTCCCCTCCCCCTCCCCCCACCCCACCCCACCCCCACTTACCTGTGGCTGCCTATGCTGTCTGTCCCAGGGGAGCAACTAGGGAAGAATTACCCTGCCTGTCCTGTTTCTGGGCAGACAGCCTGGAGAAAAGCAGCAGCCCAGCAGCTGGGCTGGCAGGTTAACCCTTCCCTGCCTGCTCCCCTGGGACAGACATCTGAGCAGCCACAAGTAAGTGAGGAGGGGGGCTAGGGAGAACCCCAAGAGGCAGGGGGGGAGCACCCTGGGTTAGGAGGGAACTGGGGGAGTACTGGAGAGAAGCCTGGAATGAGAAGAGGGATTCTTATCTTTCAATCCTCCAGGGATCTACTGGCCTGAGTGTAACTGCTCCATACTTAAGCCAGTGTTAACACCAATCAATGTTTGTGCAGCTCACAGCATAAGGTATACCAAGGCCCAAAAGCTGGGGAGTAAGAGTGCTGATGCCTCAGATGGAACAGTAGATGTTTCCACTTCCAACAGCCTTGAATGTGCCATTGCCATTCCCCCTGTCCCACTGAGGGCAAAAAGTTTGCAGAGGGTGCAATAGCTTTTCCAAAATGAGGGTATGCTGTTCAAAATGCATGCTTTTTACTGGAGAATTTGAACTGTAACCACAGCCCAACTGCAAACCCCGGGCTCTGATTGGCTGCTATGGAGCCATAAAAAGCAGAGGGGGAGAAGCTACAGGAGGACAACACCATCCTAGAGAGAGGGGTAGAGTTTTAGCCCCTCCTCCTCCCTCAGGCAGAGGGAACGGAGCTGACGCTTGCTGGGAGCAGACATCAGGACAGAGGAGAGCCTGAGTCATCCTAGGAGGAGCTGATTCCCCACCTAGGCTGGAGCTGTGCAATCAGGGATACAGGTACCCAGGGAAAGACTGGGAATGGATTGGTAAGCTAGCAGGGAGCTGAGAGAAGCTGCCTGGTCAGGGACCTGTGGAGGAAAGTCTGCTGTTTCAGCTGAAAAGTCTTGTACTGCAGGAACAGAGACCTACAGAGGGAATCCCCTGTCTGTAGGAGGAGGTGCTGGGGGAGAGACAGCACAGAGAGGGAATGGGCTGTGAGAATCCCAAAATTGCATGGGTGTGTGAAGGAACACTTACACCTCCTGCAAACACTAGGGGGTTATTTTTCAGAAGAAAGCTAAAGAAAAGAAGCCTATTACCTGCATTAGCTGATTAGAGCTTTGTTTTGCTGAGTTACCAAGATGGAGCAGAGTCCACTTTCCCCAGAGCAGCAGAAGCCTCACCTCTGCCATCTAATGGTGGATTGTGGTTAAAGCTGTGTTGCCATTTATTGTAATGGGAGTTGATTTCTATTCTACGGGAAGCTGTTTTTGAAAAGTTAAAACCAAGGGAATGTAATAATTGAGGTTATTTGCTGTAAGTGGAACCACCCAGTGTGGAGGAATTATTTGCCTAATGTTGCATTTTGTAGATTGGGTTCAAACTGTTTGGTTTTATTGATGTTATATATTTTCTTTTTGTGATTAATCATTTCTTTTCTTTTCTGTATATAGTTGAGTATAATAAAGAAACCTATCTTTACATTGAAGTAAATTCTTGGGTGGTGAGGGCTACACCCCTCTATGCAGATCAGAATGGAGTCATCATACAAAACCATAATAGTTAGCCCAGGATATTCAGGGATTTAAATTAATATTCTGTAGCATAATAAAAGGCGCAATTAGAGTGGCAGGGGTGGTGTTAAAGCAAACCAAAGAAAGACCCTAGCACTCATCCCAGGAGTTAACTCATAAACTGTCTTTAACAAATACCACATAATCCTGTGCAAGAGATAATGATTTCTTAAAGTGATAACTTTCATTGAACCAAATGTATAGTTGGGATAGAGTAGTCCAATTAAAGATATCACCTTAAGAAATCCTTGACTCTCATAATTTCTGGACCATCAAAACTACAGCATCACTCTTACACAACCAAAAAATCCTATGTAATATAGAAGTAAAATAATATATTTAGAAAGTCTCTGAAGTCTTAAGTATCAGTTTGGACACATACCTTTCATTTTAAAATCAACAAAAGTTTTGGCTTGAAAAATTGTCATTGATTTTAGGTCTTCTGAATTATGTTTAAAAAAAACAAACAAACAAAAAAAAAAAAACCAAACTACTTTACCTAATTGGCTGACACAGTGATAGTGCAAGGATTTAAGTATAATATGGAAGGAGAACCACAAGTAGTCTCTAATTAGATGACCTAAGAGAAGAAGTGTGATATGAAGTAATATAAGTAAGTTATATAATAAAAATGTCCAATTAAGGATTTTACAGTTAATAATGCATTGAATGTAGTCAGCTAGACCTATCTTTGCAAAGACATGACTTAAAATAAATGCACTACTTGTTCCAAGTAACAGTGGACATGCTTATACCCTATCATGTATATCTTTTTATCTTTGGTATAAAAAGAACTGAACCAACACCAAAGGATGCTTTTCATTTCACTATATATGAGATCTAACAGGCACATCCAAATGAGTGAGCACGTGCCTATTGCAGCATCTCAAACTACTTTGAAGTAGTTTGAGATGCCACAAGAGGCACACTGGGAATGAAAAAAATGTTCCCTGTGCTGCATATTTGTAATGCAAACTCTAAATTTAATACCAGGAAGTCTTGGTATCAACAACAACAACAACAAGAAAAACCATGCAGAGAAAATGTGGCCCAGGGCACACTCCTGGAGCAGGCCCTGAGGCAACCAGAGGCTGGGTCTTTCCAGGAGATGTCTTGCATCTGGCCACAGCATCTCAATGCCTGCCCCCTTCCACTGCTGCTCCAGCATGCTGCCTTAGTGTGCTGGGGCAAACAAAAGTGGGGCAAGTCTGCAGTGGTGGATTGACCCATGGTCTATAGGGATGTGGGGGTGGAGGGACTGTAGGGGTGGGGGAGGTTGTGGGGGGAATCCATATATTTAGGGGGGGAATGGGGGACTGCTTAGGAGGGACAGGTCCCCCATCTGCCCCCAGCATGGCACATAACACCCCCCCCCCCCACAGCAGCTGCAGCCCTGCTACTGGCACAGCCCCCACTTGCTGTGGCCCCAGCTGTGGCTGTCTGGGATCCAGCCCAGGGGTGTATTCTTTCAGGCAGGACTGGGCTGCTTTTGCTGTCACCCAGGGCCCCCGGCACCATAATCAGGGGCTGTGCATCACGCCTGGCCAGGTCCTGTCTCAATGGAGCTGGCCTAGCTAGACCGTATGTGGAACACTTGGAGGCAGGATCTGGCCTGGCCTGATGCATGGCTGTTGCATGCAGTGCCATAATCCTGGGTGACAGCAAGAGTGACCCAGTTCTGCCCGAAAGTGTATGCTGTGCCATGTGACGCAGACCATGTCCCAGGTGGCCGGGGCTATGCCACACCGCAGGAAGCTCTGCCAGGAACGGGCCCTGAGTACCCTGCAATGGCTGCTGCTGCTGCTGCAGGGAGGGGAGCGGGCTGTGTGCTGCCTTGGGGGTGGGTGGGAGTCCCACCCCTCCCAAGCAGTCCCTCCATCCACAAGGTCCTCCCATGCGCACAGTCCCCCCACACCCACAAAGCACCCCACAAGCCCCCTGACCCACATGGCCAGCCACAAACCACACAAGCCCCATACCACCCCCACAGACCTCACCCCCACATACTTTACATCCACTCCCACCCACAACCCCACCAAACCTTCTCATAAACCCCACATCCCCCCCTACAAATCTCACACCCTGAGTGCCCAGCTGCCAAATGGAATGGGGCAGGACCTGCTGGCAGAAGCCATGGCTGCAGGGGCAACTGCCAAACTTCAGCCCTTCCCTATGCCCACACCAGTGCTGGGACATGCAGCCCTAGCCTGGGGTGGGAGGGCCTGGTCGAAGCAACCACTTGGGTGTGTGATGGGCTGAGGGAATTCATAAAGTCATAAATTCATAGATTGTTAGGGGCTGGAAAGGATGTTGTAGATCATCAGGTCCAGTCCCCCTGCACTAGGCAGGAAAGGACAACTGGGGTCTGTGCGGGCTGGGTCAGACCCCGGGCCCTTTTCGTCGCTCTGCACGCGGGCTGTGGCCAGCAGCCCGGGCAGGCCGGGTCGGAGAGGGAGGTCGCTGAGCTAGAATTAGGCACAGACACGTAACGGTTGATTTTAAGATTGTTTTACTTACACCGAGATTGTCGCGGTGCAGGCTGAGAACTTGCTTGAGTTGCGGTTACAACAGAAAACACGAACACACGTGGAGTTTGCTAGGCTCCACACAGACAAAACTCCGGATGTCCAGGACAAGCGCGCATTAAACTCATTGATACGTCTTATAGTAGGCTCCGTTCGAAGATGGGAAGAGGTGGGCGGTGGATCAGGCCGCCAAACTCCTCTGAGCGACACACAGGGTTTCTATTACCCTGCCGCGCACACCCAGAGTCCCCATGAGGTGGATGCGGAGTCCTCTTCGGCTTGGGCGGAAACTGCTCAAGCCTCTTATACGGCTAGCAGGCCAATCGCTAGCCGCCACGTGTGAATAATTTAGCACTAGCCAATTGCGGGGCACGAATTTGCATACAACGAGCGGGAACTCTTTGCACCGTGCATTTTTGTGTTGCAAAGGGAAATGCACCCTGCAAAGATAGCTGCAAAGTGGCGGGAACACTCCTTTGCATGCGGGTTCTCTGCGCAGCAGAACTCCTCTGTGCAATGAAGCTGTAAACCCACGGGGATAATTTGAGTGCCGAAGCGCGCACAAATAAATCAGACCTTTGCGTCATGACATCCCCCCTTGCTGAAGGCACAATAGAATTATACTTCAAACCTATCATCCGGGTTATTAACAGCTCTGTCAATGGTTCGCGAAACTAAACGAGCAAAAACAAAATCAGTCAACAATAAAAGTTCGTCCTCAAGGGATCAAATCAAATAATAACCGACACACACACATATACATAAAATCACATTCATAACAAAAAACTGAACGATCATGACTTCGGTGGGTGTCATAGTGGAATCGCGCATCGAGCCTTCATTCCTTTCAGTGATGTTGTCCCTCTTGGGCCTCTCTCCACCATGCACTCCGAATCCCTGATCTGTAAAAGAACTCTCTCAAAATGGTTATTCACAAATCACACAGGACCGCACAATAATGCAGTCGACTAAACTTATCATTACTTATTAAATACAAATATGTAAACACGATTTTATACTAGACAGCTCTTTCTCTTTTCCAACTCAGCAACTCGACGAAATCGTCGAGGAGTCGTCATCGCCTTCTTCTAGATAGTGAAAACCTAACTCGTAGGCTAGCTGCCATTGTCCCGCGTCTCCTAAAATCCAAAGCTGTCTCTTATTAAGTCCAGAATGCTGCAGGAGGTATCCAAACATGTATCTCTCCTCTTGCGTTCTCTGGCGTAATACTGGACGCTCGGATTCGCGGTGTTTCGTGTTCTGAGCCTCAGTCGGGCGTTGATACTTCCGATCACTGGATAGTCTTGGCTCCATTAGGACGCGCAGTCTTGACAACTGATGAAGGAGACTACTCACAGGATGATCGACCAGTGGGTTCAGCACAATTCGCAAAACCACGATGTTTCTTTGCCCGTAAACCTTAAGACAACTATCTATGCTGTCGAGGGTCACTGGAACGGTTCCGGGGTCTCGCAGGTGATGGTGAGGCCACGGTCGCATTCGATGGAGCGGTGTTAGTCGCAACGTGCATTCTCTTGGGTTCCAGGAGCAGTACGAAACTCCGATAATAGCCAGTACAAGCTGTTCTGCACCGGTGTGCTCTGGTCGTCCGTCATGCCATGCGTGGGCCTTCTGTTCAATCACTCCTGCCACAAGCGCTGGAATCGGAATAGGCCAGTGGACGCTAACGCCACCATGTCGATGTCGGTGACATGTCCCCTACTCCATGAAGCTGGTCTTGCCAAGAAGCTTGCTTCTTCCTGGTCCAGGAGGTTGGACCCAAGCTCCACGACCAGACGTCTCAACCACACAGCCAGAGTTTCTTTGGGTCGGATCCTGGATTCTCTACACAAATTCTGCAGTTCGGCTCTGGAACGAGCGTAATAGGTGGTAGCTTGAACTGCATTCTGCGGACCGATGACTGGGCTGCTTTGTACTGCAGGTTGATCAATTTCCTCATGAGTTATCGTTGCTGTTGCTGTTTCTGCCAGAGCTGTAGTCATTGTTACAGTGGGGGTTGTTGTTGTTTCAGGCGGGAGGGGCGGATGCACTCCTCCGCTTGACTCCCCCTCCCTTCGGCAGAGGGGCGTGGTCGGCGGAACTGACGCTGCGTCGCTGGGCGGAGTCGCTGGGCGGAGTCACCGGCCGAACCCTCGCGGGCTGTCCCGAAGCTCCATCCCTCACTTCCGGCTCTTCCACGCGGTCTTCCCTCTGCTCGGCGCCATCTTGTTGGGGCAGTTTAAGATCCCCTTTCTCAGCCGCTTCTCCGACTGCCCGAACGGCCATATGCAGCTGGGTCTTTAAGCTTAAAGTTTCACTCATCAAATCAGTCATAGTTTGAAAGGTTGCATTTAGTTTTCTCCCCTTGTCGCACCGTAGGACCACTCTCTCATTTACGGCGCGGTCCTCCGTCTCCGGGTCTTCGCGGAGCTCGGACGGACGCTCTCGACTCCTTAGTCTAGGCACCACCATGCAAGGGGAAAACCAGCCGATTGGCATCGTCTCTCCCATCTCTCGGGCACACAGTGAGCAACGGACACACTCCTGGGTGGGGGTCGGGCTTACTGCACTCGCCGGGTCGACTTCAGCAAGGGTCACAGCATCGAGGGGCCTATACAGGACCCGCTCATCGCCCATGATACACCCGAACGCCGCGGGGTGAAGATATACTTCTTTCCCTTCTAGGGCTCCGACTTCTGGAGTTCCCTCTTCTCCCCTTAACGAAAGATGTGCACGGACACATCTCTTGCCCGTTCCGCCCGCCTGGTGGTACGCGAGGTGCGCCTCCAGTTCTGCGACGCTTGCTACGCTGCGTCTCCCACTTCTCCAAGGGCAGTTCTCAACTAATTCTAACTCTAGCGAGCCCTCACCCGATCCCATCGCCATGTGCCGCGGTGATCCCGATCCCATCCTCGTCGCCATGTGCGGGCCGGGTCAGACCCCGGGCCCTTTTCGTCGCTCTGCACGCGGGCTGTGGCCAGCAGGCCGGGTCGGAAAGGGAGGTCGCCGAGCTAGAATTAGGCACAGACACGTAACGGTTGATTTTAAGATTGTTTTACTTACACCGAGATTGTCGCGGTGCAGGCTGAGAACTTGCTTGAGTTGCGGTTACAACAGAAAACACGAACACACGTGGAGTTTGCTAGGCTCCACACAGACAAAACTCCGGATGTCCAGGACAAGCGCGCATTAAACTTGTCGATACGTCTTATAGTAGGCTCCGTTCGAAGACGGGAAGAGGTGGGCGGTGGATCAGGCCGCCAAACTCCTCTGAGCGACACACAGGGTTTCTATTACCCTGCCGCACACACCCAGAGTCCCCATGAGATGGATGCGGAGTCCTCTTCGGCTTTGGCGGAAACTGCTCAAGCCTCTTATACGGCTAGCAGGCCAATCGCTAGCCGCCACGTGTGAATAATTTAGCACTAGCCAATTGCGGGGCACGAATTTGCATACGACGAGCGGGAACTCTTTGCACCGTGCATTTCTGTGTTGCAAAGGGAAATGCACCCTGCAAAGATAGCTGCAAAGTGGCGGGAACACTCCTTTGCACGCGGGTTCTCTGCGCAGCAGAACTCCTCTGTGCAATGAAGCTGTAAACCCACGGGGATAATTCGAGTGCCGAAGCACACACAAAAAAAATCAGACCTTTGGGTCATGACAGGGTCAAGTGACCCCAGCAAGGTGACTGCCCAGGCTCCTTTTGAAGATTTCCAGGGTAGGTGACAGCACCACTACTGGAGAAAGTTTATTCCACAATCTGGACACCCTGACTGTGAATGAGTTTTTTTCCTGGAAATGAGCCTGATGCAACCTTCCAGGAGTTTGTATCCATGGCTCCTGGTCTTCCCCAGGGGTGTCCTGGTGAACAGATGTTCATCAAGTTCATGTCTGGGTACTCCCCTGATGTAGCAGTAAGCTGCTACCAAGTCCCCCCTCAGCCTTCTCTTCTGTAGGCTAAAGAGGCTCAAGTCCTTCAGCCTCTTCTCATATGGCTTGTCTTGGAAGTCCCTGATCATATGGGTGGCTCTTCTCTGGACCCTCTCAAGTTTTTCCATGTCCTTCTTGAAGTGTGATGCCCAGAACTGGATGCAGTACTCCAGCTGTGGTCTCACCATTGCAGAGTACAGTGGAAGTATCACTTCCTTAGTTTTGCATGAGATGCAACAGTTAATGCAAGCCAACATGTTGCTTGCTCTGCTGGCCACAGCATCACACTGCTAGCTCACATTCATGTGATGGTTGATTACTACCCCTAGGTCCTTTTTGGCCATGGTGCAAGTGAAATTGTCACCACCAAGCCTGTGGGTATGATGGGGATTGTTTGCCCCCAGATGGAGCACCTTACACTTCTGAGTGTTGAACTTCATCTGGTTCCAGTCTGCCAAACTCTCTAGCCTGTCCAGGTCTGCCTCTATCTGCAACCTATCTTCTGGCATGGCCACACTCCCCCATTACTTGGTGTCATCCACAAACTTGGCCAGCAAGCTTTTCATCCCCACATACAAATAATTGACAAAGATGTTGAAAAGTACCAGTCCAAGCATGGACCCCTGAGGGACACCACTGGCCACTTCTCACCAGGACAACACAGATCCATTCATGAGAACTCTGTGGGTTCTACCATGCAGCCAGTTTTCCACCCACTGAACTTTTGAGCAGTTAAGCCCACAATCTTCCAATTTTTCCACAAGGATATTGTGAGATACTAGATCAAAAGCCTTTTGGAAGTCTAGGTATATAATGTCAACCTTCTCTGCCATGTCCAGGTGGTGAGAGACCTGTTCATAGAAGGAGATGAGATTGGTAAGACAAGACCTACCTGCAGTAAAGCCATGCTGGCTGTCATTCAGAATCTTACCCTCAACGAGCATATCACACACTGATTCTTTAATGAGTTTTTCCAAGATTTTCCCTGGGATGGAGGTTAGGCTGACTGGCCTATAGTTGCCTGGGTCCTCCCTCTTCCCCTTCTTGAACATGAGCACAATGTTGGCCCTCTTCCAATCCTAAGAGATCTCCCTTGTGTGGACAATTTCTGAAAGATTTTGGCCAGGGGGTCTGCAATGACCTCAGCCAACTCCAACAGCACTCTTGGGTGAAATCCATCTGGTCCTGCTGACTTATACGTGTCTAGCTTTTCTAGTTGGTTTTGTACCGGCTCAGCATCCACAGTGGGAAGGCTATCATTTCCACCATCCCCTCTGTGATACTTATCTTACTTGTCTTTACCCTTGGTCCGGTGAAATACTGAAGCAAAGTGGGCATTCAGGAGTTCAGTTTTTTCCTGAGTGTCTGTTACCAGTTATCCTGAGGTGTTAAACAGAGGCCCCATGCTTCCATTTATTTTCCTTCTGTTCCCTATATACCTAAAGAAGTCCTGGACTTCTTATTGTCCTTGACTTCCTTGGCTAACTTAAACTCAGTCACTGCCTTCGCTTTCCTAATCATTTCCCTACAAGTGCAGACCACTGTCGTATAGTCCTCCTTGAGGACTGTCCCAAGCTTCCACTGTGTGTACACCTCTTTTTTTTCTTTTTCAAGAGGACGGTAATGTCCCTATTGAGCCAAAAGAGCTTGCCAGCCCTTCTGCTACCTTTCCTCTTCATGAGAATGGTTTTCTTTTCTGCTTTGAGGATCGCGTACTTGTGGAATAACCACTTTTCATGCACCGCATTCTTCTTCCATCTCTGGTCCCACATCACCTCCCGTACTAATGCCCTGAGCCTGTTGAAGTCAGCATTTTTGAAGTCCAGGACTTCAATCCTGGTAGTTGATTTGTCAACCTTGCGGCAGACAGTGAACCTGATGAGCTCATGGTTGCTGTCGCCCAGGCTATCCTCAATGTTCAAGCCACAGACCAGATCATCTCCTTTGTCCAAGACCAAGTCTAGGAGAGCAGTACCTCTGGTTGTCCCTTGCACTTCCTGGGTCAGAAAGACTGCCTCAATTACAGTTAAGAAGCTACATGACCAATTTGACCTAGCTGATTGTTCCTACCAATCTATGTCTGGGTAATTGAAGACACCCTTGCGTGGCCTCTGTCAGTTCTTGAGCAGCTAGGTCTCTCTCACTTCACCACCCCCACCCCCAATGCCCCACCGCAAAGCTTGACCCAGAGGGTTTCAAGCTGCTTATCTTTGGAGCCAATGTCAGCCTTCAGAGAGGTGTACTGCTCCCTCACATAGAGATCTACCCCTCCACGTTTTTTCCCTGCTTGGTCCCTTCTATGCAGGATGTAGCCCTCTACAGCTATGCTTCAATCATGTGAGGAGCCCCGCCACATCTCCATGATCCCTACCAGGTCATATTGCCCACTACGGAGCAGGAGGGATAACTTCTCCTGCTTGTTCCCCATGCTCCTGGCATTGGTGTACAGGCAGCTGAGGACCCCAACTGATACCCTTGATTTCTTGAGATGCTGTGGGAGAACCATTCCCATTAGCATTTTCAAAAACAGTTATCATACTGTCCTCCATGTGGGAGCTTTCCTGTGTGCCAGTCCCCAGGCATACTCCACTTGGAATTTCCCCATCCCCCAACAAAGTCAGTTTAAATCCCTGTCCAATAGATCAGTCATCCTGGCTGAGAACAGGGACTTACCTCTCCACATGAAGTGGATGCTGTCTTGTCCCAGGAATCCTCTCTCCCTGAAGTGTGTTTTGTGGTCAAAAAAACTGAAGCCCTCACAGTAGCACCACTGTCGGAGGTGTCTATTTACTTCTTCCACACAGCCTTCCCTCTTGGGTCTGTGGCCTGCAACAGGGAGCACAGAAGAAAAAACTACCTAGTCCCCAGTCCCTTGAGCCCAGCCCCCCTGAGCCCTGTAGTCACTCGTGACCCAGTCTAGATTGCTCCGAGCTGTGTCATTCGTACTTACATGGATGAGGAGCATGGGATAGTGGTCAGAGGGACTGATGAGCCTGGGGATCCTCTCTGCAGTGTCCCAGATGCGGGCCCCAGGAAGGTAGCAGGCCTCTTGAACCAAGGGGTCTGGATGGCAGATAGGTCCCAGATAGCGGGGGTGGAGATGGAAGCAAGGGTGTGTCAGAGAGAGATGGGGGTTGGAGGTAGGGGAGAGCTCTGGATAGGAAAGACTTCCAGAGGCCCCCTGCGCCCCTAAAGCAGCCAGTGCAGGGAAAGACCAGCCTGGAAGGGAAGGGGCTTGCCCAGTCTGGTCCTTGAGACTTAGTCGAGGGGTTCTCAAGTATGGCATGGGGATCACTGGGGCCTGGGCACAGGTGCAGGGAATAGAACAGCAAGGAATGGCATGGCTCAGAGCCACAAAGTAGTGGGTGGAACAGCTGCTGCTGAATTCATGTCCTGGTGCTGGAGCTGCTGCTGGAGGGAGCTAGTGGGGGCAGGCAGGGGCTGTGGGTCAGGAGTGAGGGGCCCTGTGGGAGGCTATGGGCTGGTAGCAAGGGGCAAGGGCAGGGGCCCACACCTTGGTGAGTGAAGGGGACAGGGGCAGCTCTGATTTTTCTGTGATAAAAAAACCAAAAGCAAACTCGAAAGAGTACAGATATTTAGAATCTGTTTATTATGATGATAGAGGAACTGATAGGCTTCCAAATTGCTTTATGTTGTAAATATATCAATAAAACTTTGCCTAACTGGTCCCTCTATATATAGAGGTGTTTCATTTTAATTATGGAAGAACACAGATTTTGGTTATTTTAATAAGAGAATTTGGGTTTTTTATCAGATAATTTTCCATTTTTAAACAGGTAACACTCAGATCTCTGCTAGTGAGGCAAGTGGTAAGACCCAGGGAGAGAAGCCTGCCCAGGGTCAGCACCAGGGACCCAGATGGAGGGCAAATAAGGTCGCTGGCCTGGCTATTTGGGTCCAAAAGGACATGCTTTAACAGTTCAAAGCAGGCAACCACAGTGAGCACATCTTCTGAGCAATAGCTGATGGCAGAGTGGGGGCACCAGAAGACATAACAGCAGTTCTGCACAAAGGCCAGCTGTGCAGACACGGCCCACTGGCAGCTGTCCCAGAAGTGCAGAAGGCTCTGCTTCATACCACAGCCCAGGTGTCTGTGCAGTCACCTTCTGGATCTGGCAAGTGCACAGCCATGGGGCCACGTGCTGTTGCAGGTGGCAGAAGGTTACAGCAAGGCAGCAGCCCCTGCTGCCAGACTGCTGCAGTGGATAGATGGTGCAAGGGCCACTCTAAGTTAGGGCTGCTTCAGCAGGCAAGCTGGCATAGTAGGCTAGTGTCCCCAACTGGCTGGGCTTCAGAAGCTTCTGAGGGCAAATAGCCATAAGCTGGTCACCAGGGCAGCTTTTTACACTGCTGGGGCCAGCACAGGTGCTGACCCCAGTCTGTAGCTCTTCCTGGCTGAAGACCCGGGAGGAACTAGGCAGGGTTAGTTTGCCACAAGTGGCCCAATTTACACCACACCGAAGTATATATGTTCAGGCATGTGGGCAGAGGCACAAATCTCCAGCACAAATTTGTGCCATTGATATTTGAGCTGCTGCAAGTGCACATGCCTGCATATGGGGACATGTCCAATGGCCGTATCCAGATGATCGTGGACGTTTGGCTCCCCAGGGACAAGTAGCAGTAGCGCAGCTTGCACTCCAGCTACTTGTCCCCAGGGACCACTCATTCCACACACACTTTGGCATGTAGCAAATTACCCTAGGGATGGTAGGGGAAGCTGGGGCCAGCACTGTGCTGGCCCCAGAAGCCTTACCAGGGGTCCTGGGGGCCTCCTGGGGATGCAGCAACAGTGATCCTGCTGGGCGGAGCCTGGTTGGCAGCCGCAGCACAACTCTACATGGCCCAGCTCCACTTTTCAGTGCTGTGCACTCCCCATGTGTGTTACTCTGTTTTTCTTTCTTGCAGGTTTTTTTGACCCCCCTGGATATACAGGGGTAAAAAATCCTGCAGAGGAAATAAAAACAGAGCAGCGCACACACAGGCAGCATGCCCTGGCAGTTCAGAGAACACCTGACTGTGTGGTATGTGGTGCTGCAGGCGTGGTTTTGGTGCCACATACCGCACAGCTGCATTCATCTACACACACCCGATACGTTCAATTCATGATTCAAATACAGCCTATTAGACAATATGTTCTTTCTCTCCTCATCACATTGTTTGAGCTTCCCTTACAAAACATTTGCAGATTTTAATGAAGCTCTCTGTGGCAAATTTGATTGCATGGATCACTTTTCCAAATGGCAGCAAATAATTCCACAGAACTAAACTAAAGAATACCACAATGTAATCTATCCATCAGAGTCATGTTCTTCTAGATCTGGGAACTTGGCAAGCTAGCTTTTTCTCTCCAAGTTTATGGCAGAGTTCTAGCTCAGCTGGAAACAGTGACCTTGATACACAGATTATTGGGTGAAATTCTAAGACCTGAATTACACAGAAGGTCATCTCAGATGAAGAGTATGGTACTTCCTCATTGGACACTCTATGAATTTTAGAAACAATCAGAATGAATGAACACATTTGTAAATCTTTCATTGCTCTTGATACATGACCCTCCTAGCCTTTCTCTGAACTTGACAAATGCTATCCTGTTCAACACACACCCATTCAGAAACCTGATGCTACATGTACTTAAACTCTCTCTAATGATATTACCACTCTCTCTGCATCTTCCTACCAGTTCTCTCTTTTCCCTAGGCTGCAGGTGGCTTGGGGTGGAACAGGAGCTGAGGTGCATAATTGACATCCATAGTTTCATAGTTAGTAGGGTCGGAAGGGACCTGAGATGTTCAAGTCCGACCCCCTGCCATGGCAGGAAAGAGTACTGGGGTCAGACAACCCCCGCATGGTGTTCGTCTAGCTTCCTCATAAAGACCCCCAGGGTAGGACCCAGAACTCTTGGAAGTTGGTTCCAGATCCTAACCGCCCTGATAGTGAAGTAGCACCTCCTGATATCTAGCCTGAATCTACCCTCTGCCAGCTTGTGACCGCTATTTCTTGTCACTCCTGGTAGTGCTCGGGGGAACAGGGACTCCACCAATGCCTGCTGGTCCCCTCTGACTAGTTTGTAAATGGCCTTCTCTTGTGGAGGCTGAACAGGTTTAGGTCCTGTAGCCTCTCCTCGTAGGGCCTACCATGCTGACCCCTGATCATGCAGGTGACCCTCCTCTGGACCCTCTCCATGTTGTCCACATCTCTCCTGAAGTGCGGCACCCAGAACTGGATGCATTACTCCGACTGCGGCCTGACCAGTGTCACATAGAGAGGGAGGATCACCTCTTTGGACCTGCTCGAGATGCATCTGTGGATGCATGACAGGATACGGTTGGCCTTCCTGACTGCATTCTCACACTATCGGCCCATGTTCATTTTGGCATCAATAATGACTCCAAGATCCTTTTCTGCCTTTGCACTGACGAGAAGGAAGTTCCCCAGCCTATAGGTATGCTGCTGTTCTTCCCTCCCCAGGTGCAGTACCTTGCACTTGTCAGTGCTGAAACCCATCCTGTTCTCATCCGCCCACCCCTGTAACCTGTCCAGGTCCGATTGCAGCCTATTCCTCCCTTCTAGCATGCCCCCTTCTCCCCACATCTTAGTGTCATCTGCTAATTTGAACAGGGTGCTTTTTACCCCCTCGTCCAAGTTGCTGATGAAGATGTTGAACAGTGCAGGCCTGAGGACTGAGCCCTGCAGAACCCCACTGCCCACATCCCAGATATTGCAAGTTCAGTGCCATAGTAGAAGTGCTCACAGCACAGCCTGTCAGATTCCAATGAATCTGCAAATGAGGACACAAAAAAGGAAAGGAGTAGTGATGCATCCATGTGCACCCCTGAGATCAGCTGTGTACCCCCTGGAAGTGCCAGCTGCAAAACCGGAAGTGCCACCAGAAGTGCACTTCTGGTTTCAACGCTGGCTCCATGATCAGCCCCTGGTCTTCCCCCTCTGGTCGGCAATCCGGTGCCCACCCAGACTCAGGAGGTACCACTTGCCCATGGAATAGGGTATATATATATATATATATATATATAAGAACATAAAAATACCATTTACTGGGTCAGAGCATAGGTTCACATAACCCAGCATTCTGTGTCACACAGTGACAGAGACTGGATGCTGAGGGGGAGTGTAAACAGGATATGTCCAGAATTTTCTATCCCCTGCTCCTCTCCCACTACAGCTTCTAAAATTCAGAAGTTTATGAAGTTCTGATTCAGATGCTGCATCCCTATTTACAATGGCCGGGACCTACTGTTGCACCTTTCCTTCGTTAATTTGTCCAGATCTCTTTGAATTGGGTTAACCTATCAGTCTTCACAACATCAAGTATCAATGCGTTCCATAAATTAATTACATGCTGTGTGTGTGGGGGGGGGAAGGTTCTTTTGTTAGTTTTAAATCTGATACCTAAAAATTTTACTTTATGTCTCTAAGTTCTGGTATTATGAAAGATAATAATAAATCCATATTTACTTTCTCTGCACCATTTATTATCTTGTAAATCTATAACATATCCTGTATCAAGAATCAGTTTGCTAAGCTGAGATGTCCTAGCCCATTTAGTCTCTCCTTATATGTAGCCCCTTCATATCCCTGACTATCCTTGTTGCCCTTTACTGTATCTTTTCTAGTTCTTGTATATCCTTTTTGGGGTGAGGACATCAAAACTGCATGCAATATTCCAGGCATAAATGATCTATGGATTTCTACAGGGGCATAGTACCATCTGTTTTGCTTACAATTCCTTTCTTTATAATTACTAACACTTTGCTTACTAACACTTTTGCTTATACAACTGCTGATGAACACTGATATGATGTTTTTAGATAACTATCCACAATGACTCCAAGATTTCTTTCCTGTGTGGTAGCAGTTAATGTAGAGGCCATCATTATGTATGGATATTTTCATTTATTTTTCCTCTGTGTGTCATTTTGCATGTATTAGCATTGAATTTCATCTGCCACTTTGTTTCCCATTTGCTCAATTTTGCAAGATCCTTCTGTCATTCTTGGTAACACACTTTGGTCTTTACCACAAGCTACTTGTCCTCACTTTCAGAGCTCTGCTATACCTGCTCTACCTTTCATGCTTCATTTTGTTTCTGGAAGTCAACTCACACCTTCAATCTGCTCAAGATGGACACATAAAAAGAACAAGAAATGTCAACTGTAATTAGATCTTATTGACTACCTTGTTAGCAGTCTCAGCAAAGATTCTGAGGGCTGACTGTGCCGATGGTTAAGAATTCTCTCTCATCTCTTCATGTTATCCATTCAAAAGTCTGAGGTGGTACTGGAAAGCTTTCAATGTCGTATCTACATGAGGATATACTTTGCTTTGGACAGACTTCAGTTTCTAGAGTTAACCATACAACTATGTTACTATGCAGAATGTCATTTTAAGTATGACACTGCTTTTAAATTGGTTAAAATCTTGTTAATGTTTTCTATTTGGGTCAGTTCCCTGGTAAACATTCCACATTCACTAATTAAGTTCCTTTCTCTCAATTCATGTGAGAAGGCTTGCCATCTTTGTTTCTTGCGCTCAAACGGGAAGCAGATTGTGCTACTTTTCACCCCAAGACAGATCAAAAGAACATCCTTGAAATGTCTTTTGAAGAAGTCACAGCATCATATTCATGTTGTAAAAATCTATTATGTTACTATTTTAGAAACTAGGAGAGGTATTTGTGTGTTGATCTGAAGTCAAGGAGAAGTCAGGGTAGAAATGCACCTTACAAACTAACTCAATCAGAGATACATAAGCTTTCGTGAGTCAGAGTCAACTTCATCAGATGCTAAGACACTGGACATGCATAAAGAAGGATATCAAATAGAAAGAGTGATTTGTATACAAATGCAAAGAAAAAAGGGAGAGAGAGGAGAGGGGGTAAGGGAGGCAGTGCTGAGGTAAATAAGTAATAAAACCAGAGGGAGAAAGAGGTCATTAAAGCTAACCCAGGTAATAGGATATGAATCTGTAGTCCCTATTTACACTATAATTAATACATTCCAGTCTGTGGGTAATTTCTTTTTCTGCAATGTCATGTTTGAGTTGGTTGCTCTGAGGTCAGCAATGGAATATCCAGGAAAGTCAGTGTTTTGGGTGGTTTTGGAATTGATGTCAGATCTGTTTCCCTGCATTCACGTAGGAAGGAACATCCAATGTAGATAATAGGGAAGCACTGTAAGCAGGTGGTGACATGCATGATGTTTGTGAGGGTGCAGGTGAATGAACCTCAAGTGTTATAATCCATGTTATTCAATCCAGTGATGACAAGGTCTGTATTGATGTGCGGTGGGCACAGCTTGCATCTGGATCTGTTGCTAGACCTGACAACCTTGGTGAGAATAGGAATTAGGTACCCTGTTGTTTGACAGATGCCTTTTGAGGTTGGGGGGGTCTGTCTGTAAGCATGGGAAAGTTTGCCTCCCATAGTTACCTTATTTTAAAAACTACTATGCTACACAGAACTTTTAATGATAAAAATTAGATATTTAATCTCCTCCAATCCATTATACAGGTGTTCAAAACTCTAATGGGTATTCTAACAGTTTAGTGAATATTGTAACATTTATTTTTAACACTTAAATGCTTCCTCCATTTTTATTATGTTAGCTATTTCATCCAAAATTCTTTATACATTTTCTTTAAGAAAATATATTCTACTTTAATCATAGTACCCAACATGTAGCAAAAAAACTATACAGTGGGAAGACTGTTACCATAAAAGGTATGAATTTTACATGTTGTTTAATGAGTATGGGCTATATCCTTCAGCTGTCTGATCATTATAGTGTGTGGAAGTAACAATAATAAATATGCTGCAAAAGCCTGGTACAAATTAAACTGATGCCATATCAAAGACTAAAATAATGCAACACCACAAGATATATGCATATAATGCAAAACTCAGCAAGTGGAATATTAAAAAATAAATATTTGAAAGCTTCCCTTAAAAAGTGATGAATACTAGGGCTGTGCAAAATTTTGCCAGCTGTTTTGTTTCAATGCTGTCTCAACTTGTTTCAAGCTCAAAACAGCAAAATCAAAACAAAACAAAGGGCTTCAAAGCAGCCTCAAAACAAAATGAGGGCAGTCGAAACATTTAAAAAGCTTAGAAATGTTTCAAGTTTTGAAGCTCAAGCTGGGCTTGCCTTCAGGGAAACAGAAAGTAAGGAGAGGGAGGGGAAAGAGTGGAGGAAGGACTGCTCTCATATTGACTGTGTAGCTGGCCAGAGACTGTGATCCTTCCCTGAGGTACAATCAAATCCCAGCACTCTGGGGGAGGGATGGAAAAACAGCATAAAAGGCAGCATTATTTGAACTGGCCTGCTTTCTGCCTTGGGGTCTGACAGTTACTGAGCTATCTTCAAACAGCTCAGGAGCATTAGCCAACAAAGGTACTACCATTGATTTAATTTCCTACTTGCTAGCCTAGCCAGTGGGATTCCACAATACCTTTTGATTTTTTTCTAGACCCTTTTATTTTATTATTATATTCATTGATCTATTCTTTTCAATTTCATAATTATATTGGATATTACACTATAGACTTTATATTGGAAGGCAGATACTTTTTTATTTCTATACATTTATATATGGAAGCATATTATACTATAGAATACATATAGGAAGGGAGATGCATTTATGTTTTATTCCTATATGTTTATATCTTGTGGCATATTACATTATAAAATTGATATAGGAACACAGATACATTTATATATTTTTATAAAAACAAGACACTATGAAACACACCATGAAGCATAGAGGAAAGGCAGCTGGAAAGCCTTCAGGGAGGGGCAGAAGAGCAGGTAGAGGGAGAGCTGTAAGCCCCCCCTCAACTGAGATGCAGCCTCTTTCCTACAACTAGCAGGGGTGAAGCTTCCAGATGCAGCAAGGAGAGGGGAGGAGTGCCAGTGCCACTGCCTGTGCCTGAGTCTGCATCCCTTCCAAGAGCACCAGCCATAACCCCCCACCACTACCACCATGACAACAGGCAGCAGCACCAGCATGACAGTCTTCTCCACCCTCATTTCACTTCCCACGCTGAGCCTTCCAGTGTCAGAGGAAGAGCTGTTGCCGGATCTGGATCTGAGTACCATAGCAAGGGAAATTCTGGGGAAGCAGGAGGAATCAGCTCCACACCCCTCAAGTTTCCCCTAGATCTAGGTCTCCTTCCCAGAAGGCACTTTGGACGAGGCTGAGATAGAGGTCATAGGGGCAAGTGGCTCATCTGAGTCTGCTTCTCCTGTTACTGTGCCTCTGCCTGCTGAAGAGGGGGAAATTGCAGCATCCACACATGCACCCTCACCCCAGAAGCAAGTGATTAGTGTGGTCTGGGATCATTTTGAGCTGGGAGATGATCCCACATATGCTATCTGACTGTACTGCTGAGCCAAAATTAGCCAGGGCAAGGGAACAAAACACATGACCACCACGGGGATGCTGGTGCATCTCCTCAGGCACCACCCCCTTGTCCTTCCTCCTCCTCAGCCTGGCACTGGTGGGAGTGAGCCCAAAAGAAAGTCCCCTTCTCACTCCAAAGCCCCATCCCCCCAAAGCAGAGGCAGGTGACCCTGGAACAGTGGGGGAAAGGCGGACAGAAATCGGGGTGCATTGCAAGGGCGAGTGAGAGCACACAGAGCATCGTGGAGATGCTTGCTGTGGATGGCCAGCCTTCATTGAGCAGCCAGGGTTCAGGCAGCTCATGGTGCTTGTGGCCCCATCCTAAGTGTCCACATGCACCATCTTCAGCAGGACAGTGGTGCCCTCCCTGTATGAGGCACGGAGAGAGTACTTGAGGAAGGAGCTGCACAAGGCAGGTCCATGGGTGGCCTTACATTTCACCTCGGACATCTGGAGCAGCCAGGGAAGAGATCACGCTTACCTCTCCCTCACAGGGCACTGGTGCAACCAGTCAGGCCATCAGTAGGCTCTCCTTGAAGCCAAGGCGATGAATAAGTCTCACACAGCAACAGAGATCATGGGAGCCATGAACCACTTAGTGCAGGTGTAGCTCATTGGGCAGGGAAAGCTCACCCACGGGTTCATGGCCACCGACAATGGGGCCAATATGGTCAAGGTGGTCCATGATGCCAACTTTTTTGGCTCTGCTGTGTGGCACACAAGTTACACCTTGTTGTCAGGGACGCTTTGGAGGTAGACAGGGCTGCCAGTGACAGCGCCAGCACCACCAGCAAGTTCACTTCAAAATGCAGGAAGGTGACAGTCTACTTCCACCAAAGCATGAAGGGGGGCAAGATGCTGTGGGACAAACATGCAGAGCTGAACACTCCACAGCACAAAATCATGCAGGATGTGGAGACAAGGTGGAACTCCACATACCTGATGCTCGAGAGGCTGGTGGAGCAACAGAAGATCATCCATGAGATGGCCTTGCTCAGGGAGATTGGGATCAGTGGGGGTGATATCTTTTATTAAACAAACTGCATAGTTAGAATAGTTGGACAAGCTTTTGAATGCAAGTCATTCTTCTTCAGGACTGAGGAGGAAAGCAAGCAATTGTTAGAAACAGTGGGTACAGTTATAGACAAACAATTAGCAGAAGAAAAGAGCCTTGATTACTGAGATCCAGATGTATCAAAAGGGAAGAGGGTCATTATCACCTGGAGCATGTAGGAAGAATTTCAGGAATGAGGTAGATTGTAGTATGTCATAAAATCAATATTAGTGTTCAGTCCTTGGTTCTTAGTGTCCAACCAGCTTATGAATTTTTGTTCCCAAGCTGACCTTTTAAAGATGTGTGGTAGATTTCCCTTTAACATAAGAACAGTAAAGTCAGAAAGGAAATGATTATTCTATGAAAAATGTGCTCCTACTGATGTATGTGCCTTTTATATTTTTTTTCTGTGAGAGTTTATCTGGTATGTAACTGCTGTTTAGTTTCACCCACCAAGTTACTATGAGTAGGGTCACCATATTTAATAGATTTCATAGATTTTGTAGACATTAGGGCTGGAAGGGACCTCAGAAAATCATCAAATCCAGCCCCCTACCCCAGGGGCAGGAAGTTAGATGTGGTCAAAGGATCCCAGCAAGATAAACATTCAAATGTTTCTTAAAGAAGTCCAGAGTACGTGCTTGCACCACCACTGGAGGCAGTCTATTCCAAACCTTGTGAGGTTGGACAGTAAAGAAGTGTTTCCTTATGTCCAGCCTGAAACAGTCATGGAGGAGTTTGTGACCATTTGATTTTGTCATCCCTTGGGGCACTCTGGTGAACAGACATTCCCCCAGATCCTGGTGAGCACCCCTGATAAACTTATAGGTGGCCACCAGATCACCCCTGAGCCTGTGCTTTTCCAGACTGAAGAGTCCCATAGCTCTCAGACTCTCATTATAGGTGCTGTTCTACTGCCCTCTGATCATATGTGTGGCTCTCCTCTTGACTCTCTCAAGCTTTTCCACATCCTTTTTAAATTGTGGAGCCCAGAACTGTATGCAGTACTCCAGCTGCGGCCTCAAGAAGGCCGAGTACAGTGAGAGGATGACATCCTGGGATTTGCCCGAGAAGCATCAATGGATGCAAGCCAGAGTTTTGCTTGCTTTACCAGCTGCAACATCACATTGGTGGCACATGTTCATCCTGTGGTCAATCATGACCCTCAAGTTCCTTTTGGCCATGGTGCTAGCAAGTGTATCTCTGCCAAGCGTATAAACATGCTGTGAGTGTTTTTTCCCCAAGGTGAAGTACCTTGCATTTTTTGGTGTTGAACACCTTCAGCTTTTCATCCACTCGTTTTCTGAGCCTGTCTAGGTTGGCCTGGATCACCAGCCAATCCTCAGGTGTGGGCGCTTTATCCCAAAGTTTAATGTCATCGGTGTACTTGGCCAGTCTGCTTCTGATATCAGTGTCTACAACATTAATAAAGATGTTAAAGAGTATAGGCCAAGGATGGAGCCTTTGGGGATCCCACTGGTCACAGTGCACCACAATGATTTATTTCCATCCATTACCACACTCTGGGTTTAGCCTTGGAGCCAATTTCCCAGCCATCAGACAGTGATGTAGCCAAGGCCACAGTTAGTCCATTTTTCCATGAGGATATCATGGGACACCAGATTGAAGGTTTTTTTTAAAGTCAAGATATATGACGTCAATTTCTTCTCCCTTGTCCAAGTGATATGTCATCTGGTCATAGAAGGAGATGAGCTTGGTCAGGCAAGACCTACCTGCAAAAAACCAATGCTGGCTATCCCTCAGGATGTTGCCATCAGCCAGTTTGTCAAGAATGGTCTCTTTGATAATTTTTTCCACAATCTTCCCCGGGATAGAGACCAGGCTGATAGTCCTATAATTCCCTGGATTTATTTTCCTCCCTTTCTTGAAGATAGGCACCATGTTGGCCTTCTTCCAATCTTCAGGCACTTCACCTCAGCACCACAAGTTCTCAAAGATCCATGCCAATGGCTGAGCTATGATGTCTGCCAGCTTCTTAAGTACCCTGGGGTGTAAACTTCCTGGGCCAGCTGACTAGAAGGTGTCCAGCCTCTCAATGTGTTCCTTCACATGGTCTACATTGATGTAGGGTAACAATTCTCCCTCATCCTGGCCATCCCGTATCATACTGAGCTGGGCCATCCCTTGGAGCTGGTGAAAAACTGAAGCAAAATACCCATTAAGCAGGTTGTCTTTTTCCTGGGTGTTGGTTGTCAGTTGCCCCATTTAGTGTAGCAGGGGGTCCAGTGTTACCCTTGCTTTTTCAAGATATTTTCAAGATCAAAAAATAGGACACCTGGGATGGGGAGGGGGTTGGGAGCTGGCGGGTGGAGGGAAGGGTATATGATTCTGCATGATGTAGTGATATGGTTGTGCCCTGCCTCTGCTCCTCACTCCTAAGCCCCTACCCCTTCAGCACTGCTGGTACCCCTTACTCCCAAACCACAGTCCCCTGCCCCCCAGCACTGCCAGTGTCCCTCACTCCCAACCAGCAACTCTGACCACCCAGCACTATTGGTGTCCCTCACTCCCCACCTGGAGCCCTGCCCCCCCAGCACTGCCAGTGCCCCTTACTTCCAACCTGCAGCACCCTGACCCATAGCCCTGCTGGTGCACCTCACTCCCAACCCAGAGCCCCCTGTCCACCCAGCCCTGCTGCCCATGGAGCTCACACACACACACGCTAGGGCCATGCACCAAGCACATGATCTCCAACAGCCAAACACATTGCCCACTGTTCCCAGTCCCGAACACCCAAGCTGCTCATGGCCAGGAAAAGCAGAGGCAAATAAAAAAACAGGAAACCAAAAAAGAGGACACATCCAGAAAAACCCAGATGTATGGTAAACCTAATGAGGGGATTTGGTGCACTGGATGATCAGATATATCACATTTGGGGAAAGGCATATGTAGGAGTCATGGATTCTGATGGCTTTGTTGTGGGAGTGTTGTTAAGAGCATCAGTGGTGGTGTGTTAATATGCCTAATTCTAAGGCAAGGTTGTGTCCCACTTGATGCCTTTTGTGCAGTGAGGAGTTTGCTTCTGATGATGAGTTGGGCAAGGTTGAGCTGGGGGGAGAGGGTGTTGAAAGCCAGGGGCAAAGGGAATTGGAATATTTTTCTCAAGATCTGATCTTTGTCAGATATAGGCTTGTAACAAGGTGCACCTCCAGGGGTGTTCATGACACCCCCTTGGTGGTTGCGCTGCACTTGTCTGCCCACCCTGGTTTCCTAATTTGGCTCCTCTCCCACCTGCCATGCCTTGATGGCTACACTTAATACACTGTTTTAGGAGACTGCCTTTGGGTAACTGAGGTCCAGGAGTAGGTGCTTTAATTCCCCCTACTCTTTCCCCGGCTACTAATCTAACTGGGCAGTGCAGGGGGGTGGGAGGGACCACCCTTCTTCTCTCTTTGAGACCACCACCCCCCATGCTTCTGTGGGACACTCCATGTGCCCCAGCATCACAGCTTTCATGAGCTGCCTGCTATCTAGAGGTATGTAGGAAAAGCATTTAAAGCTGTGTGCCAGTTTGATTCAAAGAGATTAAAGTGTCTTCTGATTTGATTCAGATTCAGAGATTAGGACACCAAATCAGGCCAAATCTCTGCTGAATCAAATCAGAGACCAATGTTTTGCACAGCCCTAATGTATACTGGGTAGTATAACAGGAGTGTCAGTTGCAAATTAAGGGAAAGGATTCTTTAGCTTTATTCAGCGCTGGTAAGGACTCACCTGGAGTACTGTTCTCAGTTTTGAGCCACAGACTGTCAAGAAAGATGTGGACAAATTGGACAGAGTTCGTCATAGAGTGACAAAAATGATTAGGGGGCCTCGCAGACAAGACTTCTGATGAAAGACTGAAAGAACTAGGGTTATTTAGTCTGGAAAAAAGAAGAAAGATAGAGGATTTGATAACAGTCTTCAAAAATCTGAAGGGTGATTATAGACAGGAAGGGTGTGAGATTTTTCTGTGGCTGTAGGAGACATGACCAGGATCAATAGCCTCAAGCTGCAGCAGAGGAAATTTAGGTTGGAGATTAGGATCAACTTTCTGTCTAAGAGTGTGGTCTAGCTTTGCAACAAGTTACCTAGAGAAATTATGGCATCTTTATCCCTGAAAATTTTCAAGAGCAGTTCGGACACATATGCCTGAGAGAGTTTAATCAGCTGCCTTGAGCAGGGGGCTGCACTAGATTACTTTGTGAGGTCCCTTGCTACCTTACTTCCTAATAATCCTGTGATATCATTGTATAAACAAATGTAGGGCAAGAAAACAACAGTCTATATCAGGGGTCAGCAACCCCTGGCATGCATGCCGAGCATGGCACATGAGGCCATTTTGCTTGGTACACCACAGCCAGCCCTGGCTCTGGGTAGCTGCTGCCAGCTGGAGCCCCAGCAGGGCTTGCAGCATCCCAGCTGCCTGCTGGGAGCAGCCCAGGCTCCCGGCTGGCAGCAGCTACCCAGGGCCAGGGCCAGCTGCAGCTGGGAGGCTCCAAACAGCTGTGCCGGGCTCCAGCATCAGCTCCATACTGGTGCATGCACCTGTGCATCAGAACAGATGGGCGGGGTGGGGGCCTGAGGCAGCGCAGCCCCAGTCTCTCCTCCACTCCCAGCACAGAGGTGATGGCAGGGTTCTGGAGCCCAGCGCAGCTTTTTGTAGCCAGCCTGGGCTCTGGGCAGTGGCAGTAGGCAGCGGGCAGGCTGCAAACAGCTGTTACGGGCAAACAGCTGTTCCAACTGCGTGCGCACCTCGGGGCAGGCTGCACTGCTCTGCTGTCTGCCCCAATGTGTGCGCAGTCAGCACCAGCACAGAGCTGATGCTGGATCTGTGGAGTCCGGCGCAGCTTAAAAGAAGCAGACAGCAGGGCTGCTATTTGCAGCCTGCCCGCTGTCTACTGCTGCTGCCCAGAGACCAGGCTAGCTACAAACAGCTGCACTGAGCTCCACAACCCTGCCATCATCACTGTGCTGGGGGCATGGGAGAGACCGGTGCTGCACTGCCTCAGTCCCCTTCCCCACCTCCTGCTCCAACGCATGGGTGCACACGCTGGTACGGAGCTGATGTCAGAGCCCGGAGCCCAGAGCCCAGCACAGCTGTTTGCAGACTCCCGGCTGCAGCTGGCCCCGGCTCTGGGTAGCTGCTGCCAGCCAGGAGCCTGGGCTGTTCCCAGCAGGCAGCTGGGATGCTGCAAGCCCTGCTGGGAGCAGCCCAGGATCCAGCAGCTACCCAGAGCTGGGATAGCTGCTGACAGCCACAGAGTCTGGGATGAGGGGCAGGGGCTTTGGGTGGGGGGGCACAGGGCAGTATGGCTGGGGGGCAGGGGCTTTGGGTAGAGGCAAGGAGCACAAGCAGGGCATCCTGCCATGTACCCCTTGCCCTCATTGTATTTTTTTGGAACACTGGCACTCTGGCACCTTCCAAGGTAGGCATTGTGGTGTTTTTCAGCACTCCAGCCAAAAAGCGTTGCCTACTCCTGGTCTATATGGTTGTCTGGTTTGAGAAAGCAAATTCAGATTTTAGTAGAAGGCTGCAAATAATGTAACAAAGAAAAAAGACTTTCCCCAGAGCCATTAATTTCTACAAAGATCGGCCATAGACCATGCCAGCAAGTAACAACTCGTTTGGTTTAATCAACACACGTATGTTACTATAGTTGATTTAAGTTATCAGATACATTGACTTGACTCTACTTACACAGACCCAATCAGCATGGGTCATCCAAAAACTGAAGTCAATATTTGCAAGACACAGAATTCCTGAAATCATAGAATCATAGAAAATCAGGGTTGGAAGGGATCTCAGGAGGTCATCTAGCCCAAACCCCTACTCGGAACAGACCCATCTTCATCCCCCTCTAGATCATCCTAGCCAAGGCTTTGTCTAGCAGCATCTTAAAAGCCTCCAAGGATGGAGATTCCACCACTTCTCTGGGTAACGTGTTCCAGTGCTTTACTACCCTTCTAGTGAGAAATTCCTTCCTAATATCTAACACAAACTTCCCTTGCTACAACTTGAGACCATTGCTCCTTGTTCTGTCATCTGCCCATGACTGAGAACATAGTTTCATAGTTTCACAGTTGGTAGGGTCGGAAGGGACCTGAGGAGAACATCTAGTCCGACCCCCTGCCATGGCAGGAAAGAGTATTGGGGTCAAACAACCCCAGCCAGATGTTCCTCTAGCCTCCATCTTCTTTTGAACCCTGCTTCAGGTAGTTGAAGGCCGCTGTTAAATATCCCCTCAGTCTTCTCTTCTCCAGACTAAATAAGCTCATTTTCCTCAGCCTCTCCTCATAAGTAATGTGCCCCAGCCCCTAACCATTTTTGTTCCCCTCTGCTGGACTTGTTCCAATTTGTCCACAACTGAGCACTGTACTCAAGAAGTGGTCTCATCAGTGCTAAATAGAGGGGAAGAAGCTTTCCTCAATCTGCTACAATACTCCTACTAATGCCACCCAATACGCCATTAGGCGTGTTTGCAACAAGAGCACCCTATTGGCTTATATTCAGCTTATTGTCCACTGTAACCCCCAGGTCCTTTCCTTCCGAATTTCTGCTTAGCCAGTTAGTCCCCAGGCTGTAGCAGTGCATGGGAGTGTTCTGTCCTAAGTGCAGGATTCTGAACTTCTCCTTATTGAACCCCATGAGATTTCTTTTGGTCCAATCCTACATTTTGTTGAGGTGTCTCTAATTCCTAGCCCTATCCTCCAGCATATCCACTACTCCATCCAGCTTGGCATCATCCACAAACTTGCTGAAGGCACACTCGATCCCATCTTTCAGGTCATTGATGAAAATATTGAAGAAAACATACCCCTGGACCGACCCCTGGGACACTCCACTTAACACTGGCTGCCACCTACACATAGAGCCATTAACTACTACCCTCTGAGCCCAATGATCCAGCCAGTTTTTTATTCACCTTACACTGCATTCATGCAATCTATAGTTCCTTAGCTTGCTTGCAAGGATGGTGTGGGAGACCTTATCAAAAGCTTTGCCAAAGTCAAGGTATATCTTATCCACTGCTCTTCCTGAATCCATACAACCAGTTATCTCATCATAGAAGGCTCTCAGGGTGGTCAAGCATGACTTGCCTTGGTGAATCCATTCTGACTGTTCCTAATCACTTTCTTCTCCTCCAAGTGCATAAAAATGGATTCCTTGAGGACCTGTTCCATGAGTTTTCCAGGGACTGAAATGAAGCTGACCTGTATTTTCCTGGAAACTTCTTCTTTTAAAGATGGGCATTATATTTGCCCTTTTCCAATTGTCTGGGACCTTTCTCAATCACCAAGAATTTTCAAAGAGTGGGCAGAGTGTAAGGCCACAGAGACACAAAGGGGCCAAGGGCCCAGTGACCGAGAGGGGCACAGCCACATGGGGACTAGGGGCCCAGTGCCCGGGAAGGATGCATTCACACAGGGGCCATAGGCTCCACACCCAAGAGGGGTGCAGACACTCAGGGGCCAGGGACCTGGCTCCTGAGAGGGGTGTGAGCAGATAGGTGCTGAGGGCCCAGCAGACAAGGGCCAGGGGCCCAGTGTCCAAATGGGCCAAATGAGACCTAGTGCCTCAAAGCCAGGTCCAGTAAAGTGGGCCCAGGCTAGAAGGCCTATCTAGACTAAAGAGGCAGAGACCAAGGAGGCCAAAACCCCAACAGGAGAACATCATTATTGTAAGACCCACAAGGCTTGGGGCATGGTATAGAGCAGGATTAGAGCCACACAATTAGTTCCTAAGGATTTAGATGTCCTGCAGCAGCACAGCCATTGAGTGGCTTAGTGAGGGGCCTGGGAGCAGTAGAAGCCAGTGGGGGTCCACTTGGACTGGGGCCATGTGAAGGCCCATGGGCAGCCTCCCCATTGCTATTATTATTCTATCAAAGAATAGGCAGTTAAGAAGGGAAGGCACTCTAGGGGCAGAGCAGGACACAGTACAGAGCCACCAGCGGGCATCACAACTGCTCCTGGGATCCTGATATGCTATACTCCCCTATGTAGTAAAGGACTCACACTTCCCCTGATTTCCCTTTTCTTGCTGACATACTTGTAGAAATCCTATTTTGTTATCCTTCACATCCCTTTGGTAGCTGCAACTCCAGTTACACTCTGGCCTTCCTGATTTCATCCCTGCGTGCCAAAGTAATTCTTTTATACTCTTCCATAGTCTTTTGCCCACGCTTCCACTTCTTTTAAGCTTCTTTTTAGTGTTTTAGCTCACTGCTAAGCCAAGCTGGTCTTCTGTCACACTTAATAGTCTTCCTGAACATCATGATGGTTTGTTCCTGCACCCTCAATAAGGTTTCTTTGAAGTACAGCCAGATCTCCTGGATTCCTTTAGCTCCTCAGACTGGCCTCCCAGGGGATCCTGCCCATGAGTTCCCTAAGTAAGTCTTCATTTCTGAAGTCCAGGGTCCATACTCTGCTGCTCCCTTTCCTTCCTTTCTTCAGGATCCTCAACTTAATCATCTCACAGTCACTGCTGCCCACATTGCCATCTGGTACTACATTCCTCACAAATCCTTCCTTGTTTGGGAGCAGCAGGTTAACAATTGCACAGCCACTGGTTGGCCTTTCCAACACTTGCACAAGGAAGTTGCCCAGAGATTTTTGACAAGCCTATCTCCTGTTTCATGCTGGAGCTGTGAGTAATCATATAATTCTTCTTCATAAAACACAACTCATGATCTTCTTCTCCCCTGCCTTGCTAAAGTCAAGCTATATCATGTCCACTGCTCTTCCTACATCCATAGAGCCAGTCATGTCATCATAGAAGGCAATCTGGTTGGTTTAGGCATGACTTGCTCTTAGTGAATCCATGCTGACTGTTCCTAATCACCTTCTTGTCCTCCAAGTGCTTAGAAATGAATTCCTTAAGGAATCCTCATATAAAACAATGAAGCTCAGTTTACCTCTGATTTATTCTTAAAATTTATAGAAAACTTTGGTTTTAAATATCAAACTAGTAGTCCTTGCTATCCCCATAGCAATGGAGAAGCTGAGAAAGTAGTACAGACTTTGAAACAACTTCTGCTGAGATTGAGAGATCTGTATTTGGCACTCCTGACACATTGGGCTATCCCACTTGCATTGGATCTATCTTCTGCTGAAAGTATTCATGGAGAGACAACTTAGGATGCCTTTACTTATGGTACCAATATGACTTAATCTATATGGCCCCACCTCAATGAATTTAAGAAACAGGAATAAAGGGTGAAGACAGAAGTGACAATTTTTGCCTGATCTGGTCACAGAAAGCAGCATTTGGCTGTGACCAAGCACAAATATGTGGCTGAAAATAGCTTTAAAAATGGTGACAACCTGACCTCTCCTTGCAAGAAGTATCCAATAAAGATGTTTCAAAATGTAGTGTCTTCTGTAGCTTGTGGCTGCAGAACTTGTATGCTGTTGCTGTTTTCAGATTGGGAGGGGAAGGAGTTCAGTCTGGGGATTTTTCTGCCCCCCCCCAGAGGGTGGTGTAGTTGTATTGGAACCCCCCACCCTGTGGTAGGGGGCTCCAATTCATCCACTTGACCCTTCAACACCGGCTGGGGTAGATTGAAGAACAAGCTCCCTCCACTGCCTTTTACCCCCTCCCATTCTGAAAATAGCAAGCACAGTGAGCAGAGAGCCTCACCATTACTATGGGAACCTGGCTGCAACCTCCCAACAGCAGCTAGATTCCCCTTCTCCCCTGGAACCAACAGTGTTTGGTTTGGGGTAACAGCCATCAGAATGCTTTGCAGAAAATGTTCTGAATTACAGCTGGGAGTTGTACTTCTATCTACACCCTAATGCTGAGCTAATACTTCAGCAGCAAACAAATTTCAATACTAAAGATGGAGCAAACCCATTACCAGATTTGCTGCCAGGGGGTGGAGTTTGATACAGAAATTCTCAAATATTTGGAACTGTTCAAAATACAGACAACAATTCTAGATCCTATTTAGTGGAGACTCAAAGAGGCCTCCTCTGGCAAAATAACATTCACCTTCAACATCTGCCATTTCAAAAAAAAGGATCAGACACCAACACGTACAGGGTCAGAAAATAAAAAGGAATACTTTCCTTATGGAATCTCAGAAAAGCTCAGATACAAAGGGAAGCTCTACAGATATTTGAACATGGTCAGGAATACTGAGCAGCCCTCATAGACTTGACCTCAGGCATTTATTTATAGCTGCATATGTATGTATTGTTAGGTTGGTTTAGGAATATAAATAGTTTTCAAAATTATAGTTTACTTTTTATCATTTATAATGCATTGCAATATAAGCTTGTTCTTTGTAAAGAAAAGATGTGGAGTATTCATAGAGTACCTGCTCTCCACACTCACTAGAGCACTGGGAACCTGCACTAGGGAGACAGTAAATAAAAACTGAACAGCCCCTGCAGGGTATCCAGATTACAACTGGCTAGACACGTCTCTCGCTCCTTCACACTACACAGTGAAAAATCAAGTATAGCTAATGATTCCTAGATATCACTGAGCTATATAAAAAATTACATTACCTTTATTCTACCAATGAAACTCAATTGGTTGAATCTTAGCATCCAGGAAACAAGGCACCCAGACAGAAAGTAGACTCCTCTGTCCGATATTCCTTGTTACACTTTTGAAGTACCCTGTGGCTCATATGAAAATGGTGAACAGTATCTGCAGGCCAAAAATGCAATGACTTTCCTCTGCTTACTAGACAGTCTAGACAGTAGTTCACAATATTCTGCTTATCTTCCAACTGCAATTCATGCATGGGACCCAATATAATGTTTGTCTTTGCTCTTTCTCTGCATTCCAGAACTGGGAAAGAAGATAGGTAAATAATGACATAAAGATGATAAAATGCCTGTCCCTTTAGTTTGGTCTGATGCCTGTCTGGCAGTAGTTCTGTGTTACTGCCAGACTGTTGATTGAATGCTCACTCTGTCCCTACCCATGTCTCACTCCCTTCTTGTCAGAGTGTATTCTCATCTTTTACCTCTTCTTCACAAAGGGAAAGTTCAGTGCACTTTCAAATTCCTGTCTGATAAACCATTTCACAGCTTTCTTTTGTGAGCTAGTGCCTTGTTTCTGAATCTGGTCTTGAATTCATATTGAAAATGAGTGGTTCAGATAATTATGTGTATTCTTTTTACTACCTGAACATGATAATTGTTACCTTCATGCAGAATTTTCCATTAGTGTGTGCTGCATTAAATCAATTCACTATGCCTTAGAATTTAAAAATAAAATTAACACTTTGTCTAATGCCTATGAAGTTATTCAGCAGTGCTTTGGGAAAAAAAATCTTATTAAGCCTTTATTGAATGCCAGGGTGTAATACTTAAAATGAGAATCAGATAACTGTCAAATATCATAAAAAGCAATGGATGCTTCTTTGTTCTCACATGACAATTACATCTCTTTTTTTGTATTTTGACTTTTAATTTGTGAGGCCTTCCATAATCACATTTTATAGCCATTCTGAGACAGAAGTGAACCAGTATCCTAGGACAGCACAGGGAACTTTTACTGGATATGCCTTTACAACAGCAATTTTTGCATAATAAGCTTATATACTGAGGTTAGATACAGACATTCAAAAAGCCCAAGGCAGAATCTATCTAATTTCTGTAAGTGGCGTAGTTTAAATCTGCAGCAAACAGAACACATCTGCCCTTTACGGGGGTGCAAATCTTAGACCGAGTTCCACTGTTTTTAAACCAGTCTATGCTTCACTGTTTTTAAACCAATTGTTGCACAAACGGCTAGTTTCGTGCCCCTGGAGGCTTGTCCAATTTACCTCAAGGGGAGAGTCACACACACACTCAGGCCGGGTCCAACTCGAGTTTATTGTTTGCAAACGGATCGACAAGGAAGTTCAATGCTCAAAGCCGAGTCGACCCCTAGCCATGCCCGAAGTTACATTTTTATACCTCTCATGAACAAGATTCCATTGTGACAATCTGTGATTGGCTACAGTTTTCTGCAAAATTTAGTACATGCGTAGTCCTAAAACGGGCAAGTAACAAGGGTTGCAAAATTTATGTGCAAAGCAGGCAGTAACTAATCTTTGTGTTCCCACAGGAATCAGCCTTATCGCAAACCGAACATTTGTTCGGACTGTTCCTTATTATGCTACTGATTATCTAATGCAGGAAGAAAGAAGAGAAAAAGAAACAATTTGCAGTTCTCAGCTGTGAGGCCTTTTGTGTAGTGAGATCATGAGACATTTTTGCCACAATTCCCCCCTCAAGATGCTTTCTAACTCTAATCTTAATAGGTTTCAGCCAGTGCTAATTTCTGATAATGCACAAACATTTCTCGGTTGAAGACTGACTTTATTGTCCGTTTTACAAGGGCTATGAGACAGGGTAAAATACAGGGGAGCAAGCAAAGCATTGAAATTAGCAGGCACAAGACGAGGAAAACTCCTTTTAACCATCCAAAATTGGGGAGCCAGGATGTAAACCAATCAAAATTCCACCCATTCCATGTTTGGACGGGGACATGCGCAACCTTTTCCATTTCATCTGCTAAGGCTTTGATTATCTCACCATTATCATCAATATTGACACAACAGTTTGACAAGTTCAGCTTTCTATATACCCCTCCTTCACTTGCAAGTAAATAATCAAGAGCTAAGTGATTTTGCAGTCGTACTGAGCCTTATTGAGGGTTGCAAGTTCGTTTTGAGAACAAGTACAACAGGTGGACATAACTTTTGGCTTCAATATATCTAAAAGGGACAAGAGTCCCAACAAATAGATTAGGGTCCACATCTTTGCAAGCGTAACTTCAAACCTCCAGCAGGTTCACTTTTCCACTTGTTGGCTTCTTGTTCCCGGGTGTTATCAGCTTCCGGAGTGACCACACCCTGGGAGTTGGTGTCCTCCTGATGAAAAGGCTTCACCCTCGAGCAATGGGTCCTCTTATCGCTGTTTGATAAGCGAACAGCTGTGTGTGTAGTCAGCAGCACCTGGTAGGGTCCCTCCCACCTTTCCGCAAGAGGATCCTTTCTCCACTTTTGTACCAGGACCTGGTCACCCGGTTTAAAGTTGTGGATCGGCGCATCAAGCGGGAGACTCTGGAAAGGTGCAGCGACCCTGTGTAGGGAAGACAAAACAGACTGCAAGGCGATAACATGTTCCCAAATTTCAGATTTTCCCAAATCTACAGTAATCTGTTCTCTCCACCCCGCTGGCAAGACTCTGGGAGTCATACCAAACATTAATTCAAAAGGTGACAATTTAATCCCTCTACGTGGTGTGCTACGAATACGAGTGAAAGCCAGTGGGAGTGCCTGTGGCCATTTCAAATGAGTCTCAATACAGATTTTCGTTAACATCGCTTTCAGCGTTCTATTCATGCGCTCCACCTGACCTGAACTCTGGGGTCTCCATGGAGCATGGAGTTTCCATGTGATATCTAAAGCTTTGGACACTTCCTGTACTATTTTCCCCACAAAGTGACTTCCTTGATCTGACTCAATAGACCCAGGCAACAGAAATCGGGGTATCATCTCGTGGAGTAGTATTCGTGTCACCGTGGATGCGGTAGCCGTTCTTGTGGGGTATGCTTCCACCCATCCAGTCAGTTGATCGACCAATACCAGCAGATAACAGTAACGACCGGACTTAGGAAGTTCAGCGAAGTCAATCTGCCAGGCTTGTCCAGGATAATGGGCCCACTGTCTTTCTCCCATGGGGGCTGGTGGTCTTGCGGGTTTTAGGTTCACCTTTTGGCAGGTCGGGCACTGAGAGGCCACTCTCTGGGCTTCCCAATAGAGTCCTGGAGCCACTATCTGACGAACTAACAGATCTCCCATGGCAGTGCCCCCCATATGGATGGAATAGTGTAACTGGTGAAGTACATCCCCTAAGATGCCTCGGGGTACTAATACCTTTCCTCCAGGTACGACCCACCATCCCTGAGGATTTTTTTTGAAGGCTTTGAGCTCTGTGGCTAGCTGATTTGATTTTGGGCCATATTGTATTTTACAGTCTTCTAAGCAAAAGGGCACCCCGTGGGCCGAACCCTGAAACACTACCTCCCCTCCCGTCTGTGCTGCCTCTTTGGCTGCCACGTCGGCCCTTGCATTTCCCCTTTTCTGGCGCTCGTCTGCAGCCTTGCCATGGGCTTTTACATGTACCACAGCCACTTCTTTTGGTAGCCGGAAGGCTTCCAATAGCATTACAATCTGTGGCCCATTTGCAATCTTTTGTCCGGAGGCCGTGATAAACCCACGTTCTTTCCACAACAATCCATGGGCATGTACAGTAGCAAAAGCATATCGCGAATCTGTAAAGATGTTCACTCTTTTATCTTTACCTAATTCCAACGCGCGTGTCAGGGCAGTGAGCTCTGCTGCTTGTGCTGACCAATTTGTAGGGAGCTTTTCTTTCCATATAGTCTCAGTCAATGTTACCATAGCACACCCCATATGCCGCACACCATGTATTACACTACTTGAACCGTCTACGAAGAACTCCTCCTCTGGATTCTCAAGTGGGTCATCTGTCAAGTCAGGACGAATCAGTACTGTCTGAGTCAATACTTCTAAACAATCATGGCACGGGGGTCCCGGTTCTGGCATCAGGGTGGCTGGGTTCAAAGCAGTGGTGTGCTTGAAGGTAAGGCCCGGATTAGATAGGAGAAAGATTTCATATCTGGATTGTCTGGAGGGGTTTAAAAATTTTCCTCCCTCTCCTCCAAGGATTTGGGAAACCCCATGTGGGGTATGTATTTCCATATCAGCTCCCATAACTATCTTTTGAGCCTCCTCCACAAGAGTAGCTGTGGCAGCAACAGCCCTCAAACATGCAGGCCACCCCTTTGCCACCAGGTCTAGGACCTTGGGGTAGTAGCCCACAGGCTTCCAAGTTGGGCCCACTGGTTGAGTTAAGACCCCTGAGGCTACCCCCTTATTCTCATGCACATACAGTCTATAGGGCTTGCACCCATTTGGAATCAACGCTGGGGGTCGCAAGAGGGCAGCTTTTAACAACTCAAATGCATGTTGGTTTTCCTTAGTCCATTTCCAATTTGTGAGACCCTCCTTTGTGAGGGATTCATATAGGGGTTTGGCTTTTCCCCCATAATCAGGAATCCACAGTCTACAAAACCCGGTTAGTCCCAGGAAAGCTCGGAGCTCTTTGGGGTTTTTGGGAGCAGGCATATCCTGTATTGCATGAATTCGATCTCTACTCAGAGCCCGAACCCTCTCCTCAATCTCATAACCCAAAAAGGTGACCTTTGGCTGGCAAATTTGAGCCTTTTCCCGTGACACCTTATACCCTTTCTTTCCCAGGGTATTCAGCAAGGATTCTGTCGCTCTCTTTCCCATCTGCACATCGGGACTTGCTACTAATAAATCATCAACATACTGCAACAACACCACCTCAGGGTGTCTCCCTTTCCAATGCTCCAGGTCTTTTTGCAATGCTGTTCCAAAGATATGGGGGGATGAGACACATCCCTGGGGTAACACTGTCCATAACAATTGAGTCTTATGATACGTATCTGGGTCCTCCCATTCAAAGGCAAACAATTTCTGACTATCTTCATGTAGCAGAATAGAGAAGAAAGCATCTTTTAAAACACCTTGGCATCTGCTGGAACTTGGGTCAGAATGTTGTGGGGATTTGGAACCATAGGATGATCCACTAAAATCTTTTTTTTTGGTTTGTTTGTTTACAGCCTTCAGGTTTTATACCAACCTGAAGGAGGTGCCATCTGCCCATATACATGAATCAACATTCTCTAAAATCTCAATTCCTTTGGCTTTTGACACAGTCTTGGCTGCCTGGAGGGCTGTTTGGTAATTTGAGCCCTGTTTCACTGGCAGCCACATTACAATCAGGTTTTCATGGAAGAAGATTTCAGCTTGCAGCTTTTTTTCTCATACGGGGGAGGTTTTTTAGAATGGCTTGCGTCAGCTATCTCTTCCCGATCCATTTGGTCTGTGTCCGGTGGCGTTTTAGCCTCATCCCTGTGCCTTAACCCTTGAGTCAGATCTTCCCTCACTATCAGAATTAAAGAGGACCCGGGGCTTTCTCCCAGCGTCCTAGTTAATTTACGACAAGCCCGACGTGCTGTCGGATGAGGGCGCTTTGAGCAGTTTTTCCCCGAATACAATGTATGTTATCAGACACAAAAATAGGATCCTTTACCAGACAAAATTCTAGCTGGCAGTAAGGTTTTAAACTGACCTGTATTTAATAAGGTTTGGATCCAGTCACCATGATTTTGAACACGCAAAAAGACACAGGAAAGGCTTATTTAGGACATCCGGGCTGCTCAGTGCCTTACCCCACAGTCTTTACTGCCCAGACCCAAGGCCACTGACCCGACACCGGCTCATACAGTGGAAGGAGGGAGGGAAACACAAAAGGGATTCTTTCACTCCTGCCCTTGACAGAAGATACTGGGACAACGGATTTGGAAAAGACAAAATCACTCAGACACCTGCTACTGGGTCACGAGGTTCCAGCTGAGCCCCCTTGCGTTCGACACTACCTTATCAGGCAGAATCGGGGCGGCTAGATTCAGCCTTAGTCCCAGACCTGGTCAGTGGCTCATTTTTCTAAATACACAGACGCACATTCATTCAATCAGACCTACCTCCTCCCCCACACCGCCTTAGCCAGATTCACATCAAGAGAACCGGCATCCAGCCACTCCAACTGACAAAGAGTAATCAATCTATCTTTTGACATTTCTACCCCGTAATCCCCTTTGAACTTACTAAATTTTCTTAGCATGCATCCTAATGGGGTTGCGGAGTTTTCTTCTCGGGAGCTACCCAAACCCATTGTGTCAATCAAAATTCAGACCTATTTGCTGAACTTCAAACCAAACAACAAAGTCCCCGGGGCTAATGTTCAGACTTATATACTGAACGTTCCAAAATTCCAAATTCCCTGAAAGACTACCCAAATGACACAAGGCAAACGAATACTTACTCCGTCAACACCCTGGCACCGTCTCTTCGGACCCACTTAGCCTGGTTGACTCATTTAAGGGAGAGCCTTTAACCTCCCGGGTGTCCCGATTCACGGTTCCAGTGCCGTGACAGACTCCAAAAACGGTCTGGTGGCCACTTCACGGACATCTTTTCTGGTCTTGTCGTCCGACCCTGGGGTGGTCCAAGGGCTTCTCCTGCCTGGCTCGCCAAATTGTTGCACAAATGGCTAGTTTCCTGCCCCTGGAGGCTTGTCCAATTTACCTCAAGGGGAGAGTCACACACACACTCAGGCCGGGTCCAACTCGAGTTTATTGTTTGCAAACAGATTGACAAGGGAGTTCAATGCTCAAAGCCGAGTCGACCCCTAGCCATGCCCAAAGTTACATTTTTATACCTCTCATGAACAAGATTCCATTGTGGCAATCTGTGATTGGCTACAGTTTTCTGCAAAATTTAGTACATGCGTAGTCCTAAAACGGGTAAGTAACAAGGGTTGCAAAATTTATGTGCAAAGCAGGCAGTAACTAATCTTTGTGTTCCCACAGGAATCAGCCTTATCGCAAACCGAACATTTGTTCGGACTGTTCCTTATTATGCTACTGATTATCTAATGCAGGAAGAAAGAAGAGAAAAAGAAACAATTTGCAGTTCTCAGCTGTGAGGCCTTTTGTGTAGTGAGATCATGAGACATTTTTGCCACACAATCTATGCTTATAGACCAATTTTGTGTCCTGAACTTCTGTTATGAGTATTGACTGGTAAAAGTGTAATATCTGTACCTGGCTTTAGATTTAAAAATGCATGGGTATCTGAATGGCAGTACAGAATGCTATAATTTAAGGACTAATGGGATCACATTTGTTAAGCTAGACCTGGAAGTTATCATGAAAGAATGTAGAATAAAATAGCGGGGGAGAAGTTTGAGTTTTGGGCAATATTTCTTCCTTCACTTGTAGTCTATCTTGTTTGTCAATTTAGACTGTGATTTCTTTGGAGCAGGAACTGTGTTCTTTCCCCTACCTTTATACAGGCCCCATTTTTTTGCTGGCTCAATCCCATAGTGCATATGACAATTAGTAATAATAGAAAATCATGTAAAATTATTCAAAACAAAATCCTTCTGTGTACAGGCTTAAATAAAAGAACTGTCAAGGTGTCTTTTCAACAATGGTATATTAAAATTTGCACTGTACGTTTTATAAATAAAGGTACAAGTGGCCCTATGATGCCACAGAGTGATTGATTGCATGCCTTGTGAATGATGAAGAATGAAAGAGTTCCTTTCTGCATATTGTTTAGTGTTTATTGTTCAATTTAAATGATTCAGAATGCTTACTTTTATGGTTAGTCTCTTGCAGCATTAGTTACCAAATAAATAAAGGAAGTGCAGAGTCCAAATAAAGAGAGAAAAAACCATGACCTCTTTTCACTCAAATGAAAGGTATAAATAATTTCTACTGAAAATGATTTAGGGAAGGAAATTTGACTGCTGGTATATTGTGTCAAATATCTGAAATATATAGCTGTATTCTCTATTAGGCAATTTTCTTTCTCTAGAACTAAAAACCAGGCAAAGCAAATCATCTTCTTGAGCTCTTGTCTGAGCATGCCTTTCTGTTACTGTGAAAAGCAGCAGACAGGCAATTGCTTACTCATCTTGTTGATAATGTTAGATGCTTTCAATCAGTGTGCAGAATCATTCCTTCTTTCCATTTAAGGACAAGAATAAGTATTGTACATTCTTAACCTTATTAGTGTTTCTAAAAGACCTGATTCTGCCCTCCAATATGCATGCACAAAAATCATTTAGGGAGCAGGAAGCTTCAGAAGTTCATTTGAGGACAGAATTAGGCCCAAGGCAGCCATTTCAAATTATTCATGCTATAAAACTGATTCAGACCCTTGCAGAAGTAGATAATAAAGACATTTGAAGCTAAGATTCCATGCCATATTTTAATTTAATGTTAAATAAAATATGTGTCATGAATTTGTCAAGACTATGTAGTATGGATGCATTGTATGTAACAACAGGAGGAACCAGGGGGAAGTTTGCTGAGCTGTACTGTCTGTTAATTTGATCTACAACTCTCAGAAACCCCCAGTGGCTGGGGGGCAGGGGAAAAAGGAAGAGAAAGCTTGAAGTTGGAATAAGGGGGAAGAAAGAGCAGTGTGCACTTGGAACCTGGTCAGTCCTACATGGAGGACTGCACAGTGGAGCCAGAAATCTCACTGGCTGTGTCTACAAGAGATTCCGACTGTGCAGTTTATCAAGTATTAAATGACTGTGCAGTGCAGCTGAAGGCTGCTGTTTGAGCACTCTAAAGGCTTGCTTGCGGACACCTCCAGAGGTGGGTGTGTGGTGGGGGGTGGGGGGTTTAAGGTACTGAGTGTATGTTAACACAGTGTTGATGTTTCTTTACCTTTCACCTGTTCGCTCCCTCCCTTTTGACCCAAACTCTTATGCTCTTTCTATGAAATTGGGAACTTGCTTCTTGTGCCAGTTTCTGGGGCTGCAGGGTTGGCACAGCTGAAGTCTGAACAAATAACAAAGAAAAAACATGATTGATGAGAATACTAATTAGGAGTAAATAATACACATTCAGAAGGCTATGCAAACAATGAACTTTCAGAAAGATTTCAGCAACAGCTTGCTGATTTAAACACATTTAACCGATACAGCTACCATTTATGGAAACTGAAGCAAATACATTGCTCAGGACAATGAAGCTAAGTGCTTTAGTTCTCTGTACACAATGGGAGTGTCTACACAAGAGCAATGAGCTCCTTCTCCATAGCATCGCTGGGCACAAACCGTGACACAGACTCTACTGCACAGTAGCAATGAGCTACAGCACAGTAGCTCATTGCTACTGTGCAGTAACAGCTAAAAATAACTGTGGAGCAATGGGACTGCACAGTAATGCTGATTACTTGCTTAAGTATTGCTTAAGTAGTTGCTTAAGCAAGTACTAAATGATTGTGGAGTAACAGCTGTGCGGTCTGCCACACATGCAGACAAGCCCAGTGTATTGTAATTGTATTTTTTTTATCAAAACTTTTCCTGGATTTTACAAAAACTTACTTGATCTCCTGTTATTACCCACCAAATGTGATTTACAATGGAAAGAAGATTCCAAGAAGTGGTATATATAACGTAATGTGTAGAAGATGCAAATACTGATCCCTCTTTTCATATTGCATTGATATAAACGTCACAGACTAAAAAGGAAGGAGTTCAAAACGCCTTCAGAACTCATGCTTTGTTATTCTTTTTCCCTGCAGGCCTGAAGAACCATAGTTTTGGAATTTTATACGCAATATGGAAAAAGATTAAATTATTTAAGAATCACTGCTAGGATTTGTTTCTTATTTAGAAGGGACATCAAACAGACTAGAACTTGTATAAAAGTAAATATCTCACCATTTGGATTCCATGATGGCAACTGAAATATTTTTTAAAAATGAATGATAGGGGAGGAACCAAGTATCAGATAATTCTGTACAGAAACTGGTGTGCCTTAACAATGTTCACTTTATGGGTAACTAACTTCAGGAGAAGTTTTGACATTTTAGCTGAGTTTTTCAAAGCTGCCTGGGAATTTCACATCCAAATCACTGAAGAGGTTTTGAAAATGTCATATTTTCCATATAGTTCAATGGGGTGATACAATATTTCAGAGTAAATTAGCATGAATAGTGATATGGAACTTGATACAGTAGCCAAGATAAAATATTGTTAAAATTTTAGGGACAGAATCTATTCCATTTTTCAGGATTTAATTTGGACTTGTGAGAGGCATAATTTTTCATTGGTCCAGTAAAAGATATCACCCACAAAGACTCTCGTATATATCCTGGACCATCATGGCTACAATATCACTTCAGTATTACCAAGCTACGTGGACTTAGACATCTAAGTGCAATTCTATTCCGCCTGTTCAAGTCCCTGAAATTCATATCACATCTAATTTGCACCATTATTTGATCCTTAATATTAAGACACAAAAAAACAGTGAGGAGAAGGAGGAATGCCCGTCTCTTGTATTAACAAGCAGAGAAAAATAGGATTGCATTCTATATATAGAAGTGTTGTTTTGGTGCTGCTAGATACCCAACAAGATATGAAGCCTTTAACAGATAGATAACTGATTTAAGGTTACATTAAAGTAGGCTTGCAGTCACCAAGAGTCATTATGTCTGATTGCTATTTAATGGTTTTTTGTGACATGAACTAGGTGGTATAAATCTAATTTTACTCCTCATAAAAAGACAGCCTTATGGTGAGTGTATATTAAGCACTTATTGGTAGTCAGAGCAAAATCAGTATGTATCTGAACTACCATCTCACACTTGCAGGTGCTCCTACAGAAAACTAAGAGCCTTTGAAATTGAGGTGTAGGAAAGGTTACACCATTGTGGGTGCATCCGCATGAGATGCTTAGCAGTTTACTGCACAGTAAGCTGCTCTAATCATGAGGAAGTTTACTACCAGCAAATGAAAGTAGCAAATTTACTTGCAATTACTTGCTGTACAGTAGCACTCATGTAGATGCCTGACTGGGAGCAAATGTGCTCCCCGTCAGTCAAACACCAGGGGGTGGGAGATCGCTTTCTGCTCCTGGGAGCTGCCTGCTGCTGAAGCAGGCTCTACCACCAAAGCTCGGCAGGGACTATGTGCCCCTGCCCCAGCAGCAGGGAGCTTCCAGCCCCCTGCTCCAAGATCGTGATCGGGGAGCGGGGGCTGGGAGATCCTTATCTACCAGCCCCCTCTTCACAATTATGATCGGAGGGGAGGGGAGATCCTTATCTCCCAGCTCCAGCTTTGCAATCACAGGGCTAGGACATTGCTCCCTGTCCCCAAGGCGGGTGGCTGCCTGCTGCTGGGGTGGAGCTCTAGGGCAGATGACCTGCATCCAAGAGCTCTGGAAGAACTGGCTGAGCTTATAGCAGGGCCACTGGTGAAGCTGTTTGAAGAGTCATGAAACTTGGGAGTGGTTCCAGATGACTGGAAGAGGGCCAACTTGGTACCTATCTTCAAGAAAGGGAAGAGGGATGACTCTGAAAACTACAGATCAGTCAGTCTGACTTTGGTCCTTGAAAAAAATCTTGAAAAATTTGTTAAGGAGGCCATCAATTACAAGCTGATAACTGGTGGAGTATTAAGGAGTAACTAGCATGGCTCTGTCGAGAGTAGATTATGTCTGACAAACATGTTGTCCTTCTATCACCAGGTAACTAACCATCTGGACAAGGGACATGAGGTTGGTGTCATTTACTTTGTGGCAGAGCACCTTTGGTGCCAGCGAATTTAAGGGCTGAGAGTAGGCAGCAGGACAGCTGGCAGGTGAGGGCCAGCCCTGATTAGGCTGTCACATGACTACAGGATGGCATTGTGTGATAGGAGGAGGGGGGCTGAGCAGCCTCCATTTTATCTCAGGCCCTCAGGGGAGCCAGAAGTTTGTAGGCTGCAGCTGTAGGAAGTACATTTCCTGGCTGTAGCTGCTGCTCACAACATCTTGGAGCTAAGTACAGGAGCTATGTGGATGGCAGGAAGGTCCTGGTCCTGGGTATGACTGAAAACTACACCCTGCTAGGGAAGGATGGTCTGATGGGACTACAAGTGATGGGGTAGTTCCCCAGAAATGCCAGACCAGTTTCCTCCCAGTGAAAAGTGGTTAGGGTTGCCTTATAATCCCAGCCCCCATATTCTGATGGGTTACCCAGTTCTAGGGACAGGCACAGGGGTAAGGCATGTCTGCAGACACCTGAGCCCCACGGGTTGTAAAACCTGGAGGCCCCAGTGAGGGGGCAGAAGTGTGTGGTGGCCCGCACAGAATAGGGTGTGCAGTGGCAGCCTGAAGGACTGTGCATTGGGGTGCACAGTATGGTTGTAGGGGTGACCTGAAGGGCTGCACTGGGTGTATGCTGAATAGGGCTGCAGAGGTGGTCTGAAGGACAGCACATGGGCCAACCCTCATAAGAGCAATAGCCTAAGTGGTAGGCCCTAGTGAGAGGGCATAGGTGGAAGGCCCAAGTAGGAGGGCATAAGTTGAGCCCTTGGAAGGGGGCAGGTAAGCCAAGGTAAGTCTACAGATGCCTGAGGCCACAGTTTTGCCAGAGGCTGAGACTCTGGTGAGTCCTCAGACATTGTGAGGCTGAGTTTCGGTCAAAGGGTAAGAATTTGTTTGGGATACCATCTGAGAGGCATGGGACACGGTATTGGGAAGGTTGGAGCTGTGTACTGGGGGACTAAATGGACAGCCTCCCACATTTTACACCAGATATTTATTCATCAAGTCGTGGCAGGTGAGACAGGGCCCCTACATAGGTGGGTGGGCCAAAAATGAGACTTGGTCCTGAGGTGGCCCCCTGTCACATACTTGGACTTCACTAAAGCCTTTGATTCTGTTTCCCATGAGATTTTATCAACTAAACTTGAGGGTACTGGGCTGGACCAGTCTACAGTGAGGTGGGTGAACAACTGGCTTAGAGGCTAATCCCAGAGAGTTGTAATCAATGGGATGACCTCATCCTGGAGGGCCATCTCCAGTGGTGTCCCCCAAGAGTCTGCTTGGACCTGTTCTCTTTAACATATTTATTAATGACTTGTTTGAGGGAGTGGAAAGTTCAATGATTACGTTTGTGGATGTTACTAAGTTGTGGGGAAATGCAGGCAGATCAGAGGATAGGGTAAGGATCCAGAATGACCTTGACAACCTGGTTTTATGGGTGGAATGGAATCAGATGTGGTTTAATAGGGAGAAGTGCAGGGTTCTTCATCTGAATAGGAAGAACCTTCACCATAACTACACAATGGGTGGTGGTACACTGGCTGACACAACATCTGAACAGGACCTGGGGGTTACAATCAACCGGAAGATGAACATGAGTCAACAGTGCGATGAGGTTGCCAGCAGGGCAGATAGAACTTTAGCGTGCATCAGCTGATATATTGCCAATAGATCTAGGGATGTGCTTCTCCCTCTCTCTTCAGCATTGGTGAGGCCACAGCTGCAGTACTGTGTCCAGTTCTGGTCACCATACTTCAGGAAGGATGTGGATAAGCTTGAAAGAGTACAAAGAAGGGCCACCTATATGATTAGGGGCCTAGAAGATAGGCCTTATGATGAGAGACTCCAGGAACTGGGGCTGTGCAGTCTACATAAGAGAAGACTGAGAGGTGACTTGATAGCCGCCTACAAGTACACTAGGGGTGAGCATCAAGATCTAGGGGAGCACCTCTTCAGGAAAGCACCTCAAGGGAGGATGAGGACCAATGGGCATGAGCTAATAGAGGGAAAATTTAGGCTGCACATTAGAGAGAACTTTTTTTCCATAAGGGTTACCAGAATCTAGAACACTCCCAACAGAGGTGGTGCAGTCATCATCCTTGGAGCTGTTCAAGATGAGGATGGATAACCACCTTGTTGAGCTCGTTTGAGCCCAATAACCTCCTGCCCATGGCAGGGACCTGGACTTGATGATCTTGCAGGTTCTTTCCAGTCCTTTGATTCTATGATCTATGAAATACAAATAAGAAATAAATAAAACCTTAGAAAGGACCAAGCAGTCAATAGAGGTAAGTGATAAAATCTTCCGTGAAACTCAAGGCATTCCATTTAAATCAAACATATTTAAGTACTCCCTTGTCATGGCCCATGTTAGCATGTTACATTTTCCCTAGTGTTTAAGTTCCTTATCATGCAACATATTTAAATATTTTGATTTTTTTTCAGTTCCAGAACCTTATTTTTAAGTTCTGAGACAAGCTTCTCAAGATATATATTGCAATTCAGAATCATACTTACAGAAAGTTGAGTTGGAAAGGACCTTGGGCAGTCATCTAGTCCAACCCCCTGCTTAAAGCAGGACCAGCCCCAACTAGATCATTGTAGCCAAAGCTTTGTCTAGCCAGATTTTGAAAACTTCCAAGGATGGAGCTTCCTTGAGGAAGCATTAGTTAATTTATTCTTCTCATTGAAAGAAAGTACAATTAACAACCGGGGGGAGCTCAGTAAAGGTACAGGTTTAATTATTTTTGCCTCTCTTCCTTATGTGAAACGTAGACTTTTCTGCAAGAAAACACCTGGAAATCCCCTTTTTAAAAATCTTACTTTTCTCCTAAATACAATGATGTTCTGGTAGTCTTGCCAAAAGTTCTGGCAGGCTGCCAACAAGAAAAGCCATTTCTCTTAAGGATTAATTCTCCAGGAAAGTAATATAGGATCTGGAAAGCCTGAAAGGCTAAAATGTTCCAAAGTTAGTCTTCCTGCATCTATTGCAATACAAAGCTATCCCTTTAATATATAGCCCAGGCTTTTTCTTTTTCATGAATAAATTGTAGCTATATATTCTCCTTTCTTCAAAACAGCACCTTACAGAGCTGGCAACTAACCATATTTCTCAGAGAATTGCTCTGACTTAGGATGATGGATAGCTTGTATCAGGGGTGTCAAACTCGATCACCCACACAGGCTGGATACAGACTGCAAAACTCCTCACAGACCAGATCTGGATAAAAGGGTTCCTTGCAGGCTGGATCCTCACCATAAGCAGCCTGGCAGCCCTGGATACAGACTCAGTGATGGTGATAGCATGGTAAGTAGTGGCAGCAGCAGAACAGGGGTTGATACAGCAGTCACACAGCCTCCTTCTGCTAACACATGTGCCCATCAGGACTTTATCACTGGGAATTCTGCAGCAGGCCTCAGCCCCAGTTACCCTGCCCTTAAATTCCCAGCCTCTGCACTTGTCAGGTAAAATGACTTTCAGAACATATCTTTAGCATGCTTTGCTTATATGGTTTATTTGATTGCTTATTTAAGCATACCCAAAGCTTCCAAGACTTTTCCTCCCCTTTTTCCCATTGCCCTTCAATTTTTTCTCCTTTCCATCTTACCAAGTTCCCCACTCTCTTAGTTTATCCCTTTAGATATATTCCATAACTTTACTGCACCAGATTTCTCAGCATTAACCTGTTAAACTGAAGCCATTCCAATTTTCCCTCTTCTTCCTTTCCTCTGTCCTCTAGTTGCCTCTTCTTCCTTTCCTCTGTCCTCTAGTTGCCTATGGTCTGTTTGCCACTCCACTATACCAGATACATAAATAATCCTTGGAATCTAATGCATCAGAAATATAACATTTCAAGTTCCGTGTTATTAAAAAGGGGAAAAATGTACCTGAGAATTTATACTGAGTTTCTTTTGTATTTTGGTCATATGAGATTATGTGTTGGGAGAGCTGAAGCCTCTGTAAGCCTCACTGCAGTTTAATCAGCTCTCTTGGATACCTTCTTTCTATTCTATTGTATTTTTTTTTTAATTAGTGCACACATCATGGTGGGAGATTTCTAGCAAAAAAAAATATTAATCACGATACGATATACATCGTTTGACCACGTTAAGTTTCTGCTCTTAAAAGGAATGTCACCTGTAGTAGAATATTGTTCAGACTTAACTGCAAAACCCCCCTGTGTGTGTTTCCACTTCGACAGTACTTCAGAGCAATCTTAAAGTGGGAATTTCTCATACCAGAGTTGCTGAAACAAGTGTGAGGAAGTGCTAAAGCTTTAATTAAGATACAACCCTGTGACATCTTATAGAAGCCAAGAAGTGGAAAGCACAATGCCAATTCCACAGAGTGAGCAAACTTAGGAAGCAAAGAAACAAAAACATATGATGCTTCATATAGGGTATATACATACATTTGGAGAAGTTAGGAGGAGGTTAGATCAAGATTAAAATGGCCACCCAAGTTAAGGTAAGTCACAATGGGGGGAGGGGCTAGAAGGACCTGTGGATAGGTTTGGATGGTGCAGGTGGGTTGGCAGGATGGGGAGCTAGCAGGCCCAAGGGGAGGGGAATTAGAGGGGAGGAAATAGGAGGATCAGAAAAACTGCCCAATCCCACCAAACCCCCCAGACCCTCTCAGGTCCCTGATGCTACCAAACTGCTCCCAATCAATGCTCTGAGGGCATTTTACTGGCATTCACTGGTTCTGGAAGCCTCATTTAAGTAAGCTGGGGTGAGGGTAAGGGTGGGTGGATTGCCGGTGGGGGTGGAATGTCAGATCTGCGGGGGATGTTTGGTGGAACAGGAGGGACTCTCTCACCCCCGGGATCAGGCACTATTTTTAGCCCCTTCCCCCCCCCCCAAACAACCCCCACAGTGAATCAACACCCCCAATCCCACCCACCTCTCCCCCACCTCCCACCTCAGCTTAGTTCCTTGGCTCCTGACACTGGTGAGTTCCAATAAAATCAGGATTAGGAGTTGCTTGTGGGATGACAGGTTTGGTGGGCTTGGGAACAGGGGGCTGGCTGGTCTGTGAGGGTGGTGGTGTCCATCTGGAGGTGAGGTAAGAGGCCAGGGAGCTAAAAGTAGCCTAGTTCCAGGGGTGGGGGGTAAGGAAACCACAGCCCTGGGCACTGGGCTAGTGGCTGGGCTTTTTTAGCCCCAGGGCTATGCTCGGAACTGTATAGAAGTAAAGTTATATCAGTCTCACTGAACCTAATCTAAGTTAAAGTGCCTCCAAGGTACAGTTAACTTGGATCAGGTCACCCATTTTTAGACTGAGCTAAACTTCCTGAACTTCTAAGTGTACAGTTAACACTTAAATTATTCTAGCTATGGATCTAAGTGTAAAGTCCACACTTGGGCAAACTAAATTAAATTGGGTAGTCATTTTTAATGTTACCTCACATCTCCAGACATGTGTGCCCTACCCATAAAGTATTGCTTTGATTCAAATCCCATTATTGTAGCTGCCTTAGCTGTACTTTACTGTTTAACTAAATTAGTGAATTCTGTGGAGTTTAGTTAGGTAAATGATGTCACAATAATAAATCACCTCTGCATATTCTGTAGTATTTAAGATTATCTGCTATTCTCAACCCACCTAGTATAGAAGCACATCTTATTTAGACACTGATAACTAGCTTTTTAATCCTAATGCTAAATGTCTAACTTTTAATACATGTGGAAGTCCCTAGTGCATAGTGAATATTACCATAATCTGATCTAATCATTATTAAAACATGTATGGATCTCAGTAACGGTATGTTTGAAGTAAAAATTTTAATGTGATGTTTTCATATACTTTTTCTGAAAAAAAAATTAAAAAATCTATCTGAAGACTTAGCACAATGAGTTTAATTAGTGAAACTATATATGTAGTGACTTTGCAAAAAGGTTTTTGTTGTTTGTTTGCTTGTTTTTTTACATCTGGAGGCATAAGAATCTATTATGTCAGAAAATATGTAAAGATGTAAAGAACAATGGCTGTAATGTCTGTCCTCATTAAAGCCAATGGTTGTTTTTCAGACACTAAATTTCTGGGCTGGAAATACAGAAATATTTTGTTAAACTCATGGTCCTTGTATATATAGTAACTGAGATAGTTCAGGCAATAAGTAATGGACTGCTTCTTGGCTGACTGCCATATAATGGCAATTAGGTTCTCTGTGAATAATGGTAGTGGAGGTTTTGAAAGTGCCAGCATTCTTAGGCAGTGCCTGCATTATTCAGTCCAGAGGGATTCCCAAAAGGGGAACAAAAATCAAAACTAACCTCTCCCAGCTGCCAGCTTAAACATCAAGCTATGGAGTGCAGACCATGCCAAATATATATCTCAAACTGAAGTTAGTGAAAGAGAGATAATACCACAACCAAAGACCTTATTATCAACCACCAGGGAAGAAATCCCTACCTCCTTTCCCTTCTTCACCTCCAAAAACCATATTGGTGTCAGTAAAGTAGATCCTTCATCCCCTTCTTCTTGCTGGAGCAGCATATGAGTGCCCTGTGAGGTTCCACTATGGCATAAAATTGGAAATAACACTCTTGAAGAAAGGGGAACTTGGATACAGGAGCTTTCATCACATCATCCCCAGCACCTGTCATGGAAGCATCTTAATTTTAAAAAATGCAATTTCTAAAATGTTGTTTTCTCTCAAGTTGCAACAAAACCAAAAAAATGTCAATATCATGCAACATAAATTCCAATATAATTTAATTTAAAACAGAAATGAACGTTACAAGCAAAGAATGTCAACATGTTTTGATCTGATGCATTTGATCATGTTAAAAATGTTTCTTTCATTATTTATATGTTTTTGTGTTGAAAAAAGCAAATGAAATATTTCAACTTTTCTAGAGCTAGAGAAGTTCCTAACGGGAATTTTTATTTCTTTTTTCACTGCATCGTTCTGGCCTGGGAAAAGAAAGGAAAGAGAAGTTAGGTCACTGGACAGGATTAAATGGAAACTCGGAGCAAAATTGGAAAGTTGAAATGTGATTGAAAAATCAAAATGCCCAGTTTTGTATAATTCTGTTTTTAAAAAATCATGAAATCAAGGTGCTGTTAATTATACTTCAACAAACTCACATCCCCCCCACCACCACCACCTGCACCCCCACAAAAAAACTTCCTAAAATGTATTCAACAGCCACAGTAGTAGATATTGCCACTGATTACCTGATAATTACTAGTTTGTTCAGTGGGAATATTTTTAGGGTAAAGAACTATTCACCATAATCATGGGCACCAAAATTTGACCCTGTATGGTTCTTTTATTTACAGATGAACAATTTATATGCCAGATAAATGCAAGATTATTTTTTAAAATTAGAAGTAGTGTCTCTGTTTGCATAAATAATACTTCCATTTTGATGAAACTATAACTTTCTTTTTATAATCCCAGTCTCCATTTATGACTTATTCTGTCAAATAGTTTGTACATATGATCTTTCACCACAGCAGTTATATGTCCAGGCAAGCACATGCTAGAAGGCTATAAAATGATTGTTTACAATCTAAAATTCTCATTTATTTTCTCCTCTAAATGACTTATTGAACTGTTGCTGCTCCCAAAACTGATAAAAAAAAATTGTTTCAGCATTCTCAGAAAAAACTGTAAAGCTCTTATTTCTTTCAGTGAAAACCAGACTGGGTTCTAATAGCAAGAATGGGAATTTGTGGACAAATGCTCTCCCATGCATTCTATAAAGTTCAGTCAGTGAACTTGCTGCTTGACTAGCAAGGTTCTTCCACCCAGTAAAGTCAATATTAGAACTCCTATTGACTACCTGAAAGGTTGCCAGGTTGGACCTCCAATATTGTAACTTTATTGAATAGAGACAGCCAATAATGAAAAACTGTGCCACTGCTGATGGATTTTCTGTGTATAGATGGAGACTCAGATGAGATTATTAAAGTCTTTTTTACTTATGACCCACAATAAACTCTGATCTCAACCCTTATTTCCAGAGATGAGAGGCTAATGAACTAACGTACTGTACCAATCTCTTTGGTTGTGTGCTTTCTTAAGCACTTGTGTGACTAGCTCTCTAGTACTAATAATCCTAAGCATGTGAACTGTATGAATCACACAGAAGGTAACACAGGATGGCACCTTAGAGACCAATTTGTTCAGAGGCATATGAGCTTTGGTAGGCAACAACCTGCTTCATCAGATGCTTTGAATGGACTGGCAAAAAGAAAAGGTATTAGAAAAGCAAAATGGGAAGGGAACACTGCTAAGAGAAGAATAAAAGTGGTTACCTCCAGCATCCCTCAACGTGTTAACTACTTTGCTCGACTGAACTAATCAACCCAACTTTTAACTTTCTTAGCAGTGTCCTCTTCCTTCCTTATGATAGTAAGTTGTTGTCTAATAAAGCTCATGCTTCTGTGAAACAGTTAGTCTCTGAGGTACCACTCTGCTTTACCTTCTGCCTGATGTCAGACTAACACGGCTAACCACTTCTCTTCAGAATAAGATAACCACCAGATGGACACTACCCAGCAGAGGCATAGTAGTGCAACTCCATATCGGGAGCAGCCATGGAATGCCTGGGACAGCATTGGCTGCCGCGATGACGATTATAGTGGCATGATCAGACACCCCTGTGGTCATGGCTATTTTTGCACTCCCCCAACAAGAGTGGATCCTGGGGCTGCCTCCCCAGTCAGCCCTCCCTCTCAGTTATGCTGCTGTTACCCAGGACAAAGTGGACCACTGATAAAAGATAAAGATGGATTACTCAGGTTACACCTGTATATTGTTATTCCATACAGTCATCAAAAAATTGGGCTGGAAGGGTCCTCAGTAGGTCATCTAATCCAGTTCCCTGTTCAAGACAGGATCGTGCTTGTCTAAAGCATCCCAACAAAGCATTTATTTAACTTGCCCTTAAAAACATTGTAGCAAAACTCCCAGTTTTTCTGTTTTTCTATGTATTTTAAATTCCATTCCCTCCCCTTCCCCAACCATTTCTGACTTTTTCTCTCCCTCTCTGTTCCCTATAGATAAGTATAAGTGAGCTCAGACTTAGGATAAGTTTTAACATTTTTATTTTGGTAGCAAGTTTTTGGTTTTGGATATCCACTGTTTTATATTGTATTATTATTAGGTTTGTATTGATTCTTACTGTTGTATATTGTATTATTATCATTTTTGTATTGATTTTTATTATTTCATATGGATATTGTATGGTTTAGGCCTGTATTTGTAAGTGAACCAAAGTCATGTCAAGTTTCCATTTTATGTCAAGCCTCCATCTTGTGTCCTCTGCCTGGGCATCCCATGTTGCAGCTGTATGAGTCACGCATCCCTCCCATATAAATCGGTTCCCGGATGAATGAGAATGATTGGGAATGATTGAAACACAATGGTAGCAGGCCTCTACTGAATGGTCAGTAATGACCAGGCCCTCACCTTGCATTGATTCACCCAGGAACCATGAACCTCACCCAGGAACAGAGAGAAGAACCCAGTATTTGAAAGACAAAAGACCCTGCAGAACCAGCAACTCTATCATTGTACCCCACCATTACAGACACCCGAAACTGCACATCCCTGCATGAAGCACACATGCTCAGTATGCCAGGGGCTGACCCTTGCCTGGGCATTCCTCCTGTCACTAGGATCACACAAGGTCTGCCCCTATAAAAAGAGGCATTGAAGATAGACCCAGTGGGATGCCCTCTCCATCTGGACCAGCACCATGCCACACCACCTATCCACCCAGAGGCCCTGCCAACGCCCCCCCCTCCCCCCCCGGACAACACCTACTGGACAAGGACCCCTTTCCAGCCTGGCTAGGTAGATATTACCTGCACACCTCCTCCTACAATTTGGACTTTCTCTCTTTCTCTCCTCCTGGACTTCAGTGGACTTCAGCCCCTACACCAAGCCTCTCTAACCCCTGCTGCCATTGTGTGTGTGTGTGTGTGTGTGTGTGCACGTGCGCGCGCATGCGTGTGTAAGGGAACCAATAAGACATTGTGTCACCATTTCCCCTGTTTGATAAAACCACTGCCATTCGCAACCCTGAATTGGGTCATGTTTTACTGAATCCCAGTCCCTTCTTTATCTTAAATTCCAGCCTCATTCTCTCTCTCTCTCCGCTCCAGCCCCCACCCCTCTCCACTAGTTTCCCGATCTCCTCTCAATTCCTACTGCCTTTTCCCTGTGACTTTCTGCTGCCTTTCTCTGCTTTCCCGCTGCCCCTGCTGCCTTTCAGTCTCTCCTGCTGCTTTTCCTGTGATTTTCGGCTATCTGTTTCTCTGTTTTCAGGCTTCCCCCACGCCTTCTGTAGTCCTTCCACTCCCACCCCTGTAGCTTCCCAGCTCCTCGTGGCTATCCTGCAGTTTTCTCCAGCAGCTGGAGCCTTTCTCCAGCTCCCAGCACCTACTGCTGTTCTCTGAAACTTCTCTAGCTGCCCCGGAACCAACCTCTGGCTCCCCACACTCAAAGCCCCTCTTTAACACCCACATTTTCCCTTAGTCCCATTTTCCCTCTCCCCACCTACCTTTTCAGCTCCCCCGTAGCTCTGGCTCTAGTCCAGCCTCTGTGCTGGCATTACTCCCCTGTTCTGCAGGCTTTGGGATTTGTGTTTTAATCAATTAAGATCAATCAACCTAAAGTTACCCCTGAGCCTCAGTTCTTCAGCCCAGGCCCCTCTAGTCTACCCCTTCTAATCCCGGTCCCGGTGACTTTCACTCCCAGCCACTTTAACTCCCTACACTTCTACTTCCTTAACTTAACCTTTCCCCAGATATCCCAAGTACACCAAGCACATACATACATATATACATACACATCACAACATCCAACTTAGGAACTCACCTGTGTGTGTGTGTGTGTAGGTGGGTGGTGTGTGTGTGAATCAACCTATATATACATCTATATATACATATATAGATACCATTGTTTGTGTGGTATATGAATTAGTAATCCATGTATGTGTACTGGATGTGCAGGTGTTGGTAACTGATTCTGTCTAAATTTGGTGTGTGTAGCGTGTATGGGCTTAAACTGGTGATAGGTGTGCATGAACCTAGACTGGTTATTTTGAACATGTGTGTATCTGAGTTACTAGTGTGAGTGTGTATGCCTAGTAGGGGTGTATGCACCTAGTAAGTGTATGTGGGCTTCATTGATTTTTATGTGTGCATGTGCAATTGTACACCATGCCCTCCTGTCTAACAGCACAATATTAAGATCCTGAGCATTGGCCTGACCCCTCAGGGCAACAACATCTGAGAGTGGAGATTTCATAACCTTTCTAAGTATTCCAATTCTTAACCACCCTCATAGTGAGAAAGCTCAGCCTAATATCGAAACCAGATATCGGCAGCTGCAGCCAGATCCTGGAGCACTCCCCCCCCACCCCGCCCAGTGGTGGCAGGGGCCCATTGCAAGGCTGCAGGAAGTGGCACTAATTTGGTGCTAAGAGCAGCAAATCTGCTGCCACATCCCTGCATGTGTAGACACCTGCCTGGAAGCATTTTCTCACAGGTAGTTTACTTGCAAGTAAACTGATTTTGGATCAAATGTGTGAATAGACACATCCACAGGGCGTGTCTACACATGCACTTACACTGATTTAAAGTTACTGCACAGTAAATTACTGTGCAGTAAATTGGAATAGGCTGGCATCTACATGTGTAGGCATTAAAGCACATTAATGCTGTTTGTGGACTGACCTGGGACTAAAGTTATTCCCAAGTCAGCCCACGCACAATGTTACTGTGCAGTAAGGCATTTACACATGCACTACAGTGCAGTAACTAATCAGGTGTAAATTTGATACATGCATGATGCAGGTATCAAATTTATGCCCAAATTGGCATAAATCACTATATTAACAGTGCAGTATGGGCATGCATGTATAGACGTGCACCCATGCTGCACAGTAATTTCAGTTACTGCACAGTAAATGTGAATGTGTAGATGCACCCACAGAGTATAAAAATCAAAGCTATCCAGACATCTGTATAAATGGTACTGTATTAATGGCACCCCTAGTAACTCTGATAGTTTCTCTGGTAATATGTACTAGCTAGCAATTCTACATTTAGACAGATATATGTTCAAACCTCTATCCCCTGATAACAGATACCAAATTCAACAAAACATTTTGGCTATCTAACAGCCTACACAGCAGTTGAACTGAAAATGTTTTCTTAAATTAAATGTCTTCAACTCCTCCACACTTCATCTCCTTCCTTCGCATTTTTCCTTTCTGCCCTGTTTTCTCAGTTCAAAATTGCCTCCCTTTTCAATACCAGGAATATTGTTTTTTTTCTTGCCAGTCCATATGAGTTTTCCTTTTAAGTATCAAATATTTAACTTGCATTTCCATTTTATACATATTATATTTATTTGAAATTATTACATTTTAGTTAGAATAATCCTTAGAATGGTTACAGAATTGGAATGCTCTTAAAAACCTGGTACATACTGCACTTGTGTCCTTCATAAATTAAAATGACCATTTGCACATACTGTTCTAATGTTAATGAAAAGATTAAAATAACATAAAATAAAAAGAAAAAAACTCTACGTTTTGCCTTTTTCACGTACAACTTACTCCTAATAGCCTATCCATTAGGGAGTAAATTTTCTTTTTTTTACACTTTATATATTAACAAATCCTGCAACATTTAACAATACATCCAATCCCTTAAAATATACATAAAGACAGATATTTATGTTTCTTCAGCAGTGCTCCCTTAACCCAAGTCAATGCCCATAGGAATCTTGTGTTCTTTTCTTCAATTCTTTTCAGTCTCTGAAAGTTCCTTTATTTTTCAGTTAATGTTAAGCTTTTTGTTTCTTCATTTCTATGTAATAGTCCACCACTTCTTTCTTCTTAGAATTCTCCATACACAAATCTCACTATATTCTACTTATCTCTGCTTTTAAATTTAGATTTTTTTCAAAATTTGTTTTTAATTGTTAGCTCATAGATCTTGCACTTGCCTTCAATCCTTGAATGAATTTGTCCAGTTTTCTGCTTAGGAGACAGGAGAAGATTTCTTTTTTATCTTAATCCAATAATTGTCACCACATTTCTAAGTAAGCATCTTTTCCTTTCTTCCTTGTAGAATACTGACTTGATAGAGAAATGTTTCCATTTGTCAATTTTTTTGACACCAGTCAGTGATTTCTAGGGTGTCCTTTCTTTTGCAGGCTTTTACAACTGTTAGTCTTGCAGCCCCTAGAAGATGTGTGGAATAAAATTTGAATTGAAAATTGTATTAATTTCCATATTGTTTAGGAGACTTAGGGTCAGTTGCAGGGTCATGTTATAACCTGTTAGAACAAAGCCAACCATACACCTAATTATTAAGGCAGCAAATGATTTTTTTAGTTTAATGAAAACTTTTTAATGAATCACTTCACTGTGAGATGGGGGTATATCCACCCAGTTAGAGATCAATTTACAATCTAATGTTCAGCCTTCTTATCACCCAAGTAAATTATTTGATTTTACTCCTTGCCTAGGATCATATTGCTCTGTTAATGATATTTCTGTTTTCATTATGACATTTCCAGTAACATTTAAAAAAATACTTGTTTCCTGAAACAGATATTTTTTCAAACTTCTTAATATTTTAGCAAGAAATTGTTTAGCTCAAATGTATTTAATAAAGCTTATATATCATTCTAAAATTTAAATTAGATATAAAATAATTTGTGTGTGTTATTTACCTCCTCCCCTTTTTATATTTAACCTTAATCAAAATATGGGAAAGCTGGAGGACATACCCCATTGCTATCTTTGCCCAGTAATTAAGATTCCATCATATTCATACTATACACTCTGTACTATATAATATTTTACATTATAGACTTGCAATGACAACATTGAAAGTTCCAGTTAAAATCTTTGCAAAGTGGTGTAAGAGCAACTGACTTCTGATTCCAGTTGGCTTTATAAGCTTTTAAAGGCTGCCAATATGCAACATTTATAGAAACAAATTAATGACACTAGTAGAATTTCACTGACTTATACTATATATACTGTTATATGAATGTGATATTCAGTGCAGTAAACAATTTATGTAGTATTTGTGAATGTGAGTTAGAGGCCTACAGTGACTAGAACTACATAATCATAGGGCTTACAGCATGGGCAGGTCCAGGAAAGGAGAGTCGGGGCTGGGGGCAGTTATGACCTCCATTAGCTGTGCACTGCACGTGCAACAAGGTCTCTGAGCTCACTGGCTAGTTAGCATGGCTCCTGCTGGAATTACTGCCAAATTTGGAAGGATAAAATGGAGTAGGTAACACCTGTGTTCACCCCCTGGATTCCAGAGCTATGTCAAAGTGAAGGTTCTGGCAAGCCAGTACGCACCATAAAGCCAAGAGGGGAGGGGAGGATGCAACCACAATCTCCTGCTCTCCCTTCCTGGATCTGCCCATGGTTATATGGCCTCGGCTTAAGGCATGCACTGCATAGCTGAAGGGGAGATTCAACTGCACCCCCCACCCCACATCTCTCTGGATCCACCCCTGCATATAGTAATCTACAATACATGCTTCTACTGAAATCTGCTAGTACACAGAAATTTTGACCTGTGCTATCAATTATTGTTCCAGTTCTAGAACTTTCTTATGAAGAGAATACCAGAAATGTCAGACAACATGGCAATTATTTAACTAAATCCAGACTTTCAAAGGAATTTTATTAAACCCATGAAATCAATTTTTCTGAAGTTAAAAGACTAAGATACTTACGTTTTTATGTAATGTTGCATCTAGAGTTCACCTCTGCTTTTTATGCTGTTTTACCTTTTTTTTATTTTTTGGTTTAGTTATGAAAAAGGGACATTTTTACAGCTCAACAAAATGTTCAAGAGCATGAAATAAGATTTTTCTCTGCAGTGCTAGAAACACTAAAAACAGTGTTGGCTTGGAAATATTCCTGGGTCATTCTAATCAGACAGAGAGGTTGAGAAACATACCAGATTATTTCATACCATTTTGAAATGATACAGCTTCAGTCCAGTGACTGTACAAAGATAGAATTCTTTGGTATATAGAGCACATTTTATCCAAGCTTCTGTTTATGTAATAAAATTAAAAATATTCAGTGGTACTGTTACACTACCAGGATGTGGTCAATCTTACCTAATGGTAAGAGCTGAGATTTGGAACTACACACATAGCCAGCAGAACAAGACAGGCAGCTATCTGAAGCAAAACTGCTGAATAGTAGGTGCATCTACACTTGCAATTAATGCTATATGGGTTTACTACACAGTAAACCCTCCCTGGGCAACATCTACACATGCAGCCATTTGTGAACAGATTTACTCCTAATGGCACTAGTCAACTCCAGGACTCCTCCAGCCCTGCTCTGACCCCCCTGCAGCATCCAGAGGCAGCTGGAGGCTCTGGCCGCAGATGCCTGGGGCCAGAGGCACTCTTTAAAAGGCAGCTGTATCCCATGCTCCCTAGCCATCTGGCCTGGAGCAGTCTTCAGCATGCTGGCACAACCCTCTGTGACTCTGTTGCCAGGGCCTGTGCGCACAGTATGATAGCTGCTCCATTCCCAGGTCCCAGGTGGCTCCTGCTTGCCACCCTGCTCACTGCGTTTTGCCACCACTGTGACCACCACCTGGCCTGGGTCAGTCTTGGCCATGTCTGCTCCCTTGTGTTGCATGGCCATGTGGCCAGGTTCATTGCTGTGTATGAGGCCCCCTGCCTTCATGCTAATGCTACTGAGACCCTGGACTGCCACCCAGACTCCAACAGGGATGCCAATGACATGCAAGTGAACACCACTACTACTGCCATCCATGAGCTCCTAGGACTCCAGGTCTGCTGCCTGTGGGCATACCCAGGAAGCCAGAAATGGTGGCTACATATCATCCAGTGTTCCTGGGACAATGAGCAGTGGCTGGACTCATTCTGCATGACATGGGCCACCTTCCAGGAGCTCCTCAATCATCTTTGTCTGCATCTAGAGCAGCAGGCCACCATCATGCAACCACCCTTCCCTACACAGGACCAGCTGGCCACATCTGCCAGACTGTGTTACATCAGCCACCTCTTCAGTATGGTCAAGGCAACCCCTGGGGAGGCCATCTTGGAGGTTTGTGGCACCCTCCAGGATGTGCTGGGGCACACCATGCTCCAGACCCACAACCCCCTTGAGATGGTGGCAAGGTTCCATGCCCTGGGCTTCACCCAGGGCATGGGGTCCTTAGATGGGATACACATCCTCATCTCCTGGCTGCCTCATGGTGACCACCACTCTTATAGGTCCTTAGGCATTCATTGTATCATGCTGCAGGTCATTGATAACCACCAGGACTCCTTAACCAGTGTGAGTCCTGACTTGACTGGCAGTGTCCACAATGCCCACATCTTCCAGAACTCTGCACTGCCAGCCCTGGTGGAGAACAGATGCTTCCTGCCATGTGTGCCAGACCTCCAGCTGAGTGAGATGGTGGTCCTGGGACCCCACCTACCCACTCCTCCCCTGGCTCATGTGACGCTACACTAGCCAGTTGGACCCCCGCCAGGTGCCTGGGCTGGACCTACGTGCTAACCTTTGAGCACCTGAAGGGATGCTGGTGCACCCTCACTGCCTGCCTTGAGGTAATGGAGACCAACATCCCTCAGGTCATCATTGCAGCTTGTGTGCTGCGTAACAACTGTGAGGCCCAGGGGGAGGTCTTCCAGAAGGCATGGGTGGAGGAGGTACAGTGGGTGAAGGATGCCTGGCACTGAATGCCCAGTCTGTCCAGCCCCCACCTCAGCTTACTCATGACCCTCCGTGTACCAGGAAAATAGCCAGAAGAAAGAAGCTGTTTGTGAGAGTTTGCAACATTTCTGAGATAACATGCAGTATACCAAGGGACTATGCACTGCCTGGGCTCAGATTGGGGGTTGTGCACACACGGGTGCCCAGGGACCATGGTAAGTCAGCCGGGCAGGCCCTTGCACAGGCAGCCTCCAGCTGAGCCCCTAGTCCCCACAGGGGCAAGTGGGCCTCACAGGCCAGGACAGGCCTGGCTCCTGGCAGCACCTGCTGCTGCTGCTCCAGACTCACTCCCCCGTTCTTCTCCAGGCCAGGCTGTCTCTGCTGCTGACAGACCCACATTGCCCAGACTCAAGGGGAGAGATGATCCCAGATGACTGGTGGTGGTGTCCCCACCCTCCTCCAAGGGAGCCACTCTGGAAAGGCACCCTGGGTTAGACCACCCCACCCACATGTGCCCTGTGCCCTGAGTTTGACCCTGGTGAGGGTGTTCCAGGCATGCCATGGGTAGCTGTTTGAACAGACTGAGGGGTTCCTGACACACTGCACCCTCCCGCTGCTGCTCACCATGATGCTCCAGGCACACCTGAGAACCTAGCATGGGACTCTGAGTTTCAACAGTGTGGTGGGCAAGCCTGTGCTTCCCTACAATGTTTGCCACCTGGAGGGGTACCTGTGCTACACATCCCTGTCCCCCACAGCCAAGGATGTTATCGCTGCTGACATTGACATGCTTTTCTGTGTGTGAGGGGACTGTGCCTAACTAGCTGAGGGGGCACTAGTTGCTCAGTAAAGTTTTGCACTGCCTCTCACCTCCAACCAAGGATGACATCATTGCTGACATAGATGCATTTCTCCGCATGTGAAAGGTCTGTGCCTGCCTGAGGGGGCACTAGCTGCTCAATAAAGTTTTGCACTGACTTCCATCTCCCTGCATGCTGTGGGGAGGAACTCTAGAAGCCATCAAGGAACTCAACCAGCCCATATGGGGACATGGGGAAGGGGCAAGGGAGGGCTTTCCTCTCAGTGCAGGGCTTACTGGGTGAGTGTGTCAAGTGTGCCCAGTTACCTGAGTCTGTCCCTGCTGGCAGCAATAATGTGCAGCTCCTGGCAGCATCCTGGGGTACAGGGGGGTGGCCTCTGGCTGGCCAAGCAAGATTGCCCCTGACTGGCAGCTGTGATGGGTGATGAGGACTCACTGTGCCCTCAGAGTCTTGACATTTATGTAGCACTGATGTGCCAACTAGTCATGCCTGTGCTCCCACCTCAAAAATGTGGGCATTGGAGTGTCAACCCTGAGTGGACTGGCTCTGGACCTCAGCCTCACCCCACAGTGCAACAAGGTCCAGAGTTGGACCAGTTGGACCCCTGGGATGCTGTGTGTGGCATCAGGGATGACACCAGCATGGCTTGCTCAATGGCCATCAGGGGCTGCGGGTCAGTGTCCAGATCTGCCAGATCAGGGCAAATGCCTACAGTGCACAATGGCACAATGGCACAATGTGGGACAAGCAGGCAGGCAGTGGGGCTGGGCTGGTGGCTAGTGCTAGGGTCCAGGCAGGTTGTAGTGGCTGGCCTGGGACCACTGCTACAGGACCTAGTGTTGTGTGCTTCTCAAGAGAAGCAGCAGATCACCACAGCATTATAAAGGCCAGGCTAGGGAAGGCAAAGAGCTGCCAAGCCCCAGGGCTGGAGAAGCTCCAAGCCCTTTGGGCATTTGCTCCTGGTTGGCATCTACACATGCGCTACTGCACATTAACTACGGAGCAGTTAATTTGCAACCTGCATTTGCAGACAATGAGGCTTTACCACACAGTCAATTAGTCTACTACATAGTAAAGCATCTCGTGTAGATGCTCCCAGTCTGTATTTTGTTGCTCCAAGTAGACTTAAGTATGGGTCCTGCTTCTTCTCCCTGCCGATCAGGAGGTGTACAGGTGTGGCCAGCCTGAGACACTGTAGCTGGCAAATTGGCCTGGGCAGGCTCATGACTGGTGCAGATGGATTCAATTCAGGCTGTAACTGCTGAGCTGATAATTACAGCATGTAGTGGAAGATCCCAGCTAGTATAAAGATACTAGAAGTGATCTCTTCAATAGCTGCCCCACACCTACTATGGAACAGGAAGCATGCTGAGGTGGGGCAAGTCTCTGTTTTGCCCTACCAATCCTTGACTGATGTGTATTCCATCACCATATGACACGTGTATGTTAGAACAGCTTCTGGATTTCTCTAACTCACAGACAGGCAGAAGTTAATGCAGAATGAGGAATCTATGACCAAATCCATGATGCAGCCCTTTCTTCTGCAATTTTCCTGTGTCAGGTAGAGCTCAGAAGGTAGAGGGTGCCAAAATATTCACTTTTGTGCTTACATAAATGCAATTTAAGCCCCTTACAGCCATGCAATTAAAGGTGCAATGGGATCTGATGCATAATCCCCACAATCGTGCTTCCTGCCATACCACATGCACATGGCAGGAAGTGTGATTGTGAGATTAAGCATCAAATCTCATCATGCTTTATTGCTGGAGCAGGAGGAACCCAGGATCCTAATCCTAATCCCAGGTTCCCACTGCACTGGCAAGTAGGAAGCTCCCACATGTGGGAGCCATACCATTTGATTAGGCTCCCAACCATAGAGGCACATGATGCACTCCTGGGGCCCAGGAGCCCTGTTAGCTGATCCAGCTCCCAGCTGCACTGTTGTGACTGGGACTCCCATCCTGACCACACATTGAATTAATGGCATAATAGGAACCAGCCACAAAGTTATTACAGATATTTTATGTAATAACTTTGTGGCTTATTCCTTGTTTTATCACATCTCTCAGCCTCCTTTTATCCTGCCTTTATCTCTTTTTCTGTATCCTTGTCTCCCTCTTCAAGCCTTATCCCTTTGTTGTGTGCTTCTCAAGTACTCCCTATCTTGCACCAGAAAGAGGAAGGAGTGTTTTAGGCTGGAAACAGATGTTGCTGAATGAAGTAGTTGATGTGTGCTGTGATGTTTTGTGGTACAGCTGATCTGCCTCACTGGGCAAAACACACATCGTTCCCTGTTCCACCCATTTATGGTGTTGGACAAGGGGTGGTGTGTTCCCCTGGTGCTTGAGGGGCCTGGTCCTGCAAATGCTGGGAATTCTTGAGCTGGATTGAGCCTTTCAAGCCTCCACACCAGGACCCACAAAGCCTTTCCTCATTTATGGAGATAAGCTCCTGGAGATTCTGGGGCATGAGCAGGGAACCCTGACTTTCTCCACTTATGGGTGCCTCTCTGTAAGCAGAGAAAGCCAAGCAGGTGCTCTGGGAGCTTGAGGGGTCATTCTGGATAGTGCTAGGAGTTCAGGATGCCTGCATTCTTCTGCCACAGACATAATACACATCTGCCATAATAAAGAAATAGAATTTATGAGTACCTTTTGCTCTGTCACTGATTTTCATGTGGTATGGTGGAACAAGGGGGATATCTATTCTCTCACCACTTGTGCCACCATAAAACCATTTATGGTGGCACATATGGGTCTGTTTCTACCCCTTAGGATGCAAGGTTTGTTGTTTGCTTGATGGCCTATTCTGCCTTAATAGAGCATTCAGCTAGGTCTTCTTCCAAACCCCATTAATCCCTTCTTTCTCCATGTACAACCTAGTCTGGGAAATGGAGGCATGCAACATTATTATAACCTGAAAACATTTAAACCAGAAATATTACAATAGAACTCTAGTCTGTCACTCTAGCTTTGTAATAAAATAAGGTTTTGTTGATTCATATTGTTTGAAGTAATCAATAATAGGATCCACCCCACCCCCACCCCGTGACAGCTTATACATGTCAAATTTACCATCACTTGTTTAAGTGCCACACAACTGAATTCACTGAGAGGAAGATGGAGATGAGGTGAGAATTTGGTCCTCCATCTCTATTGCTAGCTTTCTCTTAATACTATGAATTTTCATGATAGTTTTGCTAGTTGAAATGTTCATTCTTAAAAACAAGCTTTTGATAAATAAGGAGGGATTGAGGTTGCTTACACTTTTAACATTGTTTATCCTTCTTAAGTCTTATAGACTGACAGAGTAGCATTGTTCACCACAGCAAGTATATGACTGTAGTACTGAAGGGAGTGACCTATCATAGCAGTAGGAAAGCTGTGATGCAGAATGTGTCTTGAAGTGCCTTCCTTTATAATAAGCTATGATGCTAAATTCCTCAGTGTAGTTATTAAAACAGGGTGACATACATCAGATTCCTACAAAACCCGTGCTTTAACCTCTCTCAGCCATACCTTTTCTGTGGCCTTGGGAAAGCCTCTGAGCTTGCTTTGCTTTGATTTCCCTTCCATGTAAAAGAGCTAACAATATGTGCTTACTTTTTATTAAGCACCTTGGCATCTATGGATTATGAGAACTAGAAGTTATTACTAAGGATCACATAAAACATACCAGAGTTGACCCATCTCCTAAAAAATTCTAATTCAGGGAGTTATATTTTACTTCCTGGTGTCTAAATATTCTTCATTATTTCTGTTGAAAACCAAGTCTTTAATTATCCTGAAAAAAAGAAAAATGAACTAAGACTCTGTTTGTATTGGTAATTCAAAGAAGGTGCCTGGAGTAGGCAGAAGTAATTGCTGCATGTCAGTAAAGCCTATTGGGATCCTTTAGGATGGAAGGTGCCATGAAAATATCTACTATTAATATTATGTTCACATATGCTTTATAGGTACTCTCCTTAGTTGCCAGCTCTTCCTTTCCTCAGCTTCTGACAGCAGTAAATCTATTTAGTGAGCGACTCATCTCATTGTGGAGTGCTCTTGAAGAGTATGATACTCACCCCATATTACAGACTCACATTGAAAGAAAAGCAGACAAAAAATTATAAAATACTTAAATGATATTAGAATGTGCAGATAATTCAACAATGTAGACTGACTGTTTCCATCTGCCTCCTAGAAAGACTGCTACAGGTATAAAAGGAAATGTCTGTGACAAGATGCTATTCCTGAAATACTTACCATATATATGGAGAGACAAGGTTCTTTAGTTAAAGTGAAATTTTTTTATTAGACCAACTAAATAGTTGTAAAAACTGTTCCTTGCAAGCTTTCAGGCACAAACACCCTTTGTCAAGCATAGAGAGAGTCTGCTGGTGTTTTGTGTGCTTTCCTGGGTGGAATAGAAGCAAATATGCGAAATGCAGGTCTGTGAAAATGCAAATGCATGGAGTGAGGATCTTAATTTTACCTCATATGTGAACCTATGTGTGTATGGGTGATCAAGGTGAGAAATGAACCGGAAAAGGAAAGGGAACTACCTATTTACCTGTCCTAATTGAAAAAAATAGTAAGGCCAGCAATACTTTAATTTGCTAGGAATGATGAATCCAGGCAGGATATATCTACAATGTATTCTTGGCATATCCCATTAGGGGTGCGCTCTAACTTGTCAAATCCACCTGTTCCAACTCACATACATCAGAAAGTAAGTCATGAGGATGTATCAGTGATGTTCTTCAGGCCAGTTGTTGAAACTTGTATCCCAAACAGGCCACTGGGGATAACCTCAGAGTGGCTTCAAGGCCACATTTTGATGTATGTGACCAGGAATGGGTAGGTGGACCATGCTCAGAGGCATCCCTCTCAGGACACACAAAGGACATAGTATAGATAGAACAGATCACGTTGTGATGGCTACACATACACCCTCAGTCAACATAGCCACTCTAAAGTTTACAAGCGTCTCATCAGAGTGCTCTCTACGGACAAAACATCTCATATGAGACAAACTACAGTCTAGTGACTTATAACCAGAACCCATTTTTTATCAGATAGAATGCAGTAGTACTGTGCAAAATTTCACCCAGCGTTTCGTTTTGAAGCTGTTTCAATGTGTTTTGAGCTCAAAACAGTGAAATTGAAATGAAACAAAAGCCTTCGAAACAGCTTCAAAACAAGGGGACTTGAAACATTTCAAAAGTTTCAAAATGTTTCAAGTTTCAAAGCCAGGCTTGCTGGCTTCAAGGCTGGTCCCAGCTGGCAGCACCCATCTCTTGTCATCCGGCAGGCAGATCAGGGGCTTCCTGCACCTCCAGGAGGGCTGCAAGGGCTGTGCCAGAGTCCTCCCTGGGGTGCAGGCCCCCCAACTGCCTGCAAGATGACAGACCAGCACCAGGCGCAGCTTGCACCCAGCGCCAGGAAGATCAGTGCTGCCATTGGCCCCAGGTAGCAGCACCCACCTCCTGTCAGCTGGCAGGCAAATTGGGGGCATGTACCCCCAAAAAGGACTCCAGCACAGCCCTCGCAGCCCTTCCAGGGGTTCCAGTGGGTCCCCGATCTTCCTGCTAGCTGACAGGAGCCGGGAACTGCCACCTGGGGCCAGCAGGGCCGGAGCAGATCAGCTCAGGTGAGGACCGGGGCGGGAGAGTGTACCCGCACCAGCTGATCTGCCCCATCCACTACCATAGCCAGCCAGGTGGCAGCCCAGGGCAGATCAGCTGGTACGGGGATGCTCCCCCACCCTGGTCCCTGTCCAAAATGATCTGCTCTGGCCCCACTGGCCCCAGGTGGCAGCACCTGGCTCCTGTCAGCCAGCAAGGCCCAAAAGGGCTGCAGGGGATTTGCCAGAGTCCTCCCAGGGATGCGTGCCACTGATCTGCCTGCCAGCTGACAGGAGCTGGGTGCTGCCGCCTGGGGCCAGTGGCAGCTTCGATCTTCCCAGCGCTGAATGTGGGCTGTGTCCATCATTGGTCTGTCATCTGGCAGGCAGATCAGGGGCCCACACCCCTGGGAGGACTCTGGCACAGCCCCTGCAGCCTTCCCGGGGGTGTGGGGGAGCCCCCAATCTGCCTGCCTGCTGCATTTTATGTTTCTCTACAATAAACTATGGGTGAAACATTGAAACAGCATCAAGACAGCAAAACAGTTTTGATGAAACAAAATGGAACAGTGGGTTTGAAATTAAATGAAACTCAAAATGAAACACTGTTCCATCAAATTGTTGAAACAGAAGTCAAATTGGAATGATGCCTTTTCGCGCAGCCCTAGTATGCAGCCAGCAATAGCAAACTTTCTGCCATGAAACACACGCTGGACTGTGACTTTTCAGTGTACTGATACACTGACATATTACTTCCATTGGTTTCAGAGATACTGGGTGCATCCACACATGCTTTTGCTGTGGCACCAGTTTACTCACAAGTAAATTACTCACAAGTAAATGGTGCCAGTCAAGCATCTACATGTTCAGGAAAGTGGGAGCAGATTTGACGCCAATCTGTTTCCACTTCTCAGGGCCCTGCAATGAGCCCCTGCTACCACTGGGGGGAAGTCCAGGCTCTGGCTGCAGCTGCCAGCAGCCGGAAGCCATTGCCAACACATAGCGTGTTCACATGCACCCCCTGAGATTGGCCATGCCCCCACTGAAAGAAGCTCTGGTGGCACTTCTGGGTTTGCTGTCAGCACTTTTGCCAGGAGTGGCGATCAGCCACTGAGGGACCCCCACCATTGGTGATTGACTGCTGGTGCCCCCCCAGTATTAGGAGGCACCAGTTGCCCATGCCGGCAGCCCTCTTCAAAAGCCAGGCCCACTTGCTACTCTCTGGCCATCCACTTCCTGGGCCAGGAGCAGCATGCCCAACACAGGGATGGCTAGTGGCAGTACTCTCCCCTCCCTCCCCCCATGCCTCTATGTACTATGGCTGCTCTAACCCCTGACCCTGGCAACTACAACCAGCAGCCTGTGCTCCTGCTGGCCCTGTGCTGGTCCTCCTGTCCCACCATGCCAACTAGCACCTGGCCCACAGCAGCTGTCTTGTCCCTCCTAGCTCCCCCACGTGCAGTGACCACCTGCCATAAACTGTCACAGGGCTGCCACTGCACACCTGCTTCCTCGACCCCACCCTGGGTGGACCCTGGCAGGGATCCTGATGACAGGCTCCAGGATGGCACCACTGGGGCCACCATTGCCATCCTGAGCCTCCAGCCCCACCACCTCTGGGCAACCTGGGCCAGACAGGACTGGTGATGGCATGTGGTCCAGCACTCCTGGGACAATGAGAAGTGGTTGGAGGCCTTCCTCATGACCCAGGACACATTCCAGTACCTACTGGAGCTGGTTGGGCCACACCTAGAGTGGCAGCATACCAGCATGCAGCTGCCTCTCCCCACACATAGTCACCTGACCCTTGCCTTGCTCAAGATGGTCATGCCCACCAGCCTGCACTACATCGACCACCTGTTTGTCATAGGAAAGGTCACCACCAGGAAGGCTGTCCTGGAGTTGTGTGGCACCCTCCAAGACATGCTGCAGCACAAGGTGTTTCACATGCACAACCCTCTGGAAGTGATGGTTGGTTTCCCTCCCCTGGGATTCCCCCAGTGTATTGGAGCTCTGAACAGGACTCACATCCCTGTCATCTGCCTATCCCATGGCGACCGCCACTACTACAGCTGGGCTTCCACTCCATGGTGCTCCTGGCCACAGGGATTTCATGCATGCAAGTACTGGCTGGGTTGGCAGTGCTCACAACACCTGCATTTTCCAGAACTCTGGCCTGCTGGGCATGGTGAAGAGCGAGTGCTTTGTGCTGGGGGTGCTAGACCTGCAGCTGGGCACCGTGGTTGTTCCACCCCTCATCCTCAGAGACCCTGCCTATGTGCTTCTGCCCTGGCTCATGCAGCCCTACACCAGCCACCTGAATCCCCTCCAGGCCCACTTCAACTGCTGCCTGGGCCAGACCCATGCCCTGGTGGAGTGCACTTTCAACTGCCTCAAGGGCTCCTGGCATGCACTGCCAGGATGGTGTTCTGTTCCCACAGGGCCTCCATCTTCTCATGCTCCAGGGCCAGTAGCTGCACCTGGAACTCCTGTTATGCCCAGTCCCACACCCGCTTGTACCACTCCTGCACCTCCTCACTGGCAAAGTCCTCTGCCCACCACCTGTCCTGGCAGACCACATCCTTTGCTCACCAGGCCCAAACATCTCTGACACCATGACTAGGCAGTCCAGGAGGAAGGTCCTATCCAGGGTCCTCCTCTGGCAGAGCTGGTACATCTTCAGGACCTGAGGTGACCCTGAGGCCACATGCCAGCTGCCAGGGGCAGCCTCTCCCCTGTGTGCAGCTGCAGATCCTGTAGAGCCATGAGACAGAAGCTGTTTGTTAGAGTTTGCAACATTTCAGAGATAAGATGCTCTGTACCAGAGGCTGTGCACTCCCTGGCCTTAAATTGGGCGTCAGGTGTGCAAAGATGGCCAGAGACCATGGAAAGTTGTTCTGGCCGGCCAGGGCCCAGGTGGCCACCACCTGAGCCCCCTGTCCCTGCTTGCTTCCCTGGGGCTCGTGGACTGCTGGGTGTTGGCCATAGGCAGCCTGCCTCCCCTGCCTCATTCCCAGGCTGGGACAGGCCAAGCTTCTGAGAGCATGTGCTTCTATGGCTAGAGACCCCACTTACCCCCTCCTCTTCTACTTCAGGCCAACTTCTCTGCTGCACTGCTGCACAGCCCACAGCACCCAGACTCGGGGGGACATGGGGCTTCCATATGTCTGTGATAAGGAGCTGACCATGCCCCCACCCTCCCCTCAGCAGGCCTCTCCAGGGGGCCAGCCCCACCCACCTCCCTGACACTGCTGCTGCAGCCAAAGCATACCCCTGCTTGGTAGTCTTATGGAGAGTTTCAATTATGGGTTGTACAGGATGGTTTGTATAGAGATGATCCTGACTCAGGCAGGGTATTAGACTAGATGATCTCTGGAGGTTCCTTCCAGCCTTAATTCTTTATGATTATACTTAGTTGGATTATATCCCCAAGCAGTGCATGAAGAGCTATTCTCATGGACGAAGGGGTGCCTGACCCACTACGCTGTGCTGCTTCTGATGCCCATGGTGCTCCAGGTGAACCTGCGAACCTGGTACAGGACCCTGAGCTATGATGGTGAGGGGAGCAAGCCCAGTCTTCCCTTCAACCTCTTCCACCACCTGGAGGGCTACCTGTGGCTGTGCTACATGTCCCTGCCCCCCACAGCTGAAGAAGACATCACCACTGGAATAGACACATTCCTTGGTGTGTGAGAGGCCTGTGCCTACCTACCTGCAGGGGACATGGGCTGCTCAATAAAGTTTTGCAATGTCTCCAACCTCCTTGTGTGCTGTGGGGGGGAGGAGGGAACCCAGGGCCAGAGGAGTGCAAGTAGGCCTGGCAGGGAGGAGTGGCAGGAACCAGGAGGCAGGAGCAGGAGCAGGAGCAGGAGCAGGGAGGGCCCTCCCCCCAGAGTAGGGTTTACTGCGTTAGGTACTCTTTTCCCTGCTTCACTGTTCTAACCATTGGTCCATGTCCGTCTCTCTGCAGCAAGAGAAAAAAGATGGGTTCCCTCTTCTTTATGGCAGCACTTACGGTATTTGAAGACTGCTATTATAGCCCCTCTTAAGTACATTTTCCACAAGCTGGACATGCCTAGCTCTTTCAGCCTCTTTTCATATGACTTCCTTCAAAGCCTTGATCATCTTTATTGCTCATCTCTGAAACCTCTCTAACTACTTCATGTCCTTTTTAAACTTTGAAGCCTAGAACTTCACACAGAACTCCAAATAAGGCATAACCAGTGCTAAGTAGAGAGGCACTATAACCTCCCATGTCTTGCACCTAATGTTTCTATCAATGCATCCCAAGACCATATTCACCTTTTGTGAGGTGCAGACTCATATTGAGTCTGTGGTCTACCAAGACTCCCAAGTTCTTTCTCATAGTTCTGCTGTAGGAAAACCCCCAGTTTTTCTTTTTTAATACACACACACACACACACACACACACACACACACACACACACACACACATATAGATATAGATATATGATAGATATGCATTCCCTTCCCTTCCCCAATTATTTCTGGCTTTTCTTTATCTCCCTCTCTATTCCCTATAGACAAGCATAAGAAGCTCAGACTTAGGATAAGCTTTAACATTTTTATTTTGGTAGCAAGTTTTTGGTTTTGGATATCCACTGTTTTATATTGTATTATTATTAGGTGTGTATTGATTCTTACTGTTGTATATTATATTATTATCATTTTTAATATTGATTTTTATTGTTTCATATGGATATTGTATGGTTTAGGGCTGTGTTTGTAAGTGAACCAAAGTCATTTCAAGTTTCCATTTTGTATGTCAAGTCTCCATCTTGTGTCCTCTGCGCAGGTACCCCCTGTGTTGCAACTATATAAGTCATGTACCCCTCCCATGTAAATTGGTTCCTGGATGAATGAGAGTGATTGGGAATGATTGAAATACAATGGTCTCAGACCTCTCCTGAATGGCCTGTAATGACTAGGCCATCATCTCACATTGATTCATCCAGGAACCATGGACCTCACCCAGGAACAGAGACAAGAACCCAGCATTTGAAAGACAAAAGACCCTGCAGAACCAGCAACTCTACCATTGTACCCCACCATTACAGTCACCCAAAACTGCACATCCCTGCATGAAGCACACATGCTCAGTATGCCAGGGGCTGACCCTTGCCTGGGCATGCCTCCTGTCACTAGGGTCACACAAGGTCTGCCCCTATAAAAAGGGGCAGTGAAGACAGACCCAGTGGGATGCCCTCTCCATCTGGACCAGCACCATGCCACACCACCTACCAACCCAGAGGCCCTGCCGGAGACCGCCCTCTGGACAACACCTACTGGACAAGGACCCCTTTCCAGCCTGAATAGGTAGCTATCACCCCCCACGCCCTCTTCAACCAAGGACTTGGACTCTGCTTCTCTTCCCTACCTGGACTCCAGCCCTTCCACTGAGTCTCTTTCTCCTGCTGCCATTGTGAGTGCTTGTGTGTAACTTCATGGGGCTGTGTAGTGTGTTGTCTGTGTAATAAAACTGTTATTTGGACCCCTAAATTGGTTTTTGCTTTACTATGGTTTGGCCCCGCTCCATTCTCTGCTCCTCACTCCTCTAACTTCTGTCTCATTTCTCCCTCTCTTGCTTCTGGCTCTCTGCCACCTCCAACACCTGTCCTGAGCTCCTCTCTGCCTCCAACCCCCCTGTTCCTTTGCCACTGTCTTATCCCCGCTGCCTTTTCCTTTTCCCCTGAGCAACCAGGTTTCTGCCTCAGTTTCTTTCCTGGCTGTCTCCTCCTTGCCACCACTTATCTGCCCCCCAATAACTCCACCACTTATCTGCTCCCCACCCCACAATATCTCAGCTGTCTGCCTCAGTTTCCAGCCCCAGTCTACCTTAAGTAAACCCAAGCCTCAGTTCCTCAGCCAGCTACTCTGTAGTCCACTGGTTCTAATCCTGGTTCTGGCAGCTTTCACTCCCTACACTTAAACTCTCTTTCTCTCACCTGAACCGTCCTCCAGGTACCCCAAACACACACATACACACTGCACCATCCAAATTAGGAACTTACCCATGTGTATGTGTTGGTGGGTTGTATGTGTGTGAACTGGTGAGTGTGTGTGTGCATATATATATGTCATTGTGTGTATGATATATGAATTAGTGATCTGTGTCTAACTTTTGGGGTGTATAGTGTATGTGCTTGAATTGATGATAGGTATGCATGTGCCTAGGCTGGTTTGGATGTGTATGTGCCAGAGCTGGTAGTGTGTGTGTGTGTGTGTGTATACACCTAATTGATTTGTGTGTTTATATATGTGCAATTGTGTCACACCCTCCATCTAACAGTGCAATATTGAGATACTGAGAGTTGGCCTGACCCCACAGGGCAACACTGCCATCCAGCCAGGTGTCATCCATTTCAGATTTTTGTTTTGATTACTCTTCCTGAGTTGTAGCACCTTGCATTTGTCCTCACTGAACTTCATAGAACTCATCTTTCCAATCTGTTGAGATCCTTCTGAATTGCCCTCTCATCCTCCACTGTGTTCACAGTCCTTCCAAGTTTCATGTAATCTGCAAACTTGCACAAGAAGATTTCTATGTCAGCATCCAAATTGTTAATAAACATGTTGAACAGCACTGGGTCCAGGACCCCTGTGGGACCCCACTTGAAACTTTCTGACATTCTGATCCATTAATGATTACACATTGCTTGTAGCTATTGAGCCAGTTATCTAACTGCCTTGTAGTACTTTTATCTAGCCCACATTTCTTCAAATTGTTTATGAGAAGATCATGTGGAACCTTGTTAAAAGCCTTGCTAAAGTCCAAATTTACTATAGCCACAGCATTCCCCAGTTCCCCAGGTCCTTCTTTTTGTCTTTTTTAGAGGGACACTACATTGGTCTGTTTCTAGTCTTCTCGTACTCCATCACCTGTTTTCAGTGCCCCTCTGCCCTGAAAGATAGATAAACCTGTGGAAGAACAATTTAACCTTCCTGGACAGTTCATTGCAGTCCTCAGAGCAGCTATTCTTAGACAAAAAAAAAATTTTAAATGAACTTGAATGGGAAACTGCAGCATGAGGAATCATCCACAGACTGGATTGTGTTAAGTATGTTATAAACGAAGACTATGGCTTTCTATCCTATTACCTGAATTTAGAAACTCTTTGTTCCTCATTGGGTTAACTGCTTTGTTTTTCTCTCTCCCACTTACCTTGTCTCTCTTATCGGTGCCCCCTCCTTTTTTCCTCCTCCCTTCCCTACCCTTTATATTCTAATCACTGCTTTCTATTTAGCAGCTCTGCTTCCTGAAGTCCCTTCACTGCATCTGATGAAATAAGCTCTCTGCTTAAGGGACTTTATGCTATACATCTTTGATTTAATTAGTCTATAAAGGTGCAAAGCTACCCTGATGTCTGACTTCAGACTAACACCTTTCTTCACTGAGATAAAAGATACTAATAACATAGTAGTATCAGCACAATTTCCCCATTGCCCTGAGAAACTAGCTGATCACATAAATGCCGATTATGATATAAACAACACCTGCTTCTCTCAACATACATGAATTAAAACTATCACGGAATACCCCAGATTAAACATGCAGTCCTAAAACAGTGAAACATTAATAAAAAGCATGTGGAGGAATCCTGTTCCAGCCTCCTCCTCTCCCTGGAGTAGTCTGCTCCCCACCTCTGCCTCCACTCTAGCTCATGTGTCTATCACTCCAGTTGCTAAGCAACCTGCTCTGCCTATGTACCTGAGGGCAGGTAAGAGGGTGGGAACTCAACTCCTCTGTTGTTTTAAGCACCAACCTCATGCCCTGGGGCCCAGGGCTTGAGCCATGTCAATCCTGTATGTGACCAGTGATGGTTTTCAAACTGGTTGGTTGCCCTCAAACAATACCTGCCCTGATTGGGTCTGGAAGATGAGGTCAGAAAGGTTATTTAAGGTTCCCTTCTTCCTGGAAGGGAGGGAGCTTATTGGGGAACATGGCATAAGCACATGGCCTCTGAAGCTCTTCTAGGCTCCAGATGAACATGTGAGTACCTTACCTAAAACTTATCTAGAAATATAGCTTACTGTAATGTAGAAGCATGTCAAAAGGCAACTAAGTCAGTACTGTTTGCTCTGGGCTATTCTGTGATACTTCTCTAACTTGTACCCTTCCCCAAGCCTGCCCTTTTTAACCTATAAAGCTCTCCACTATAACAAGCTTGGTGGTACTTTCTGAGAGTAGGATTGGGGTGTGCCTTTATGCCCCCTAAGTTCAGCTGACTAAGGGAGGCTACTTTTTGTGCTTCAGGCTAAAGAAAGCACAACAAGTTTTCTCAGTGGGTCAAGCACCCTCAACGTCTACAGGACCTGTGTACCCCAGGGGACACAGGGCCAGAATACAGACCAGACCCCTGGGTGGTGGCAGCAGTTATGCCAGACTTCCGGGTGTGCTCCAGGGAGGGGTTTGGATAGATGGGAGTGAACCAGGGGAGGCACTCAGAGCTTGGTAGGTGGACAGGTGCAGTGAGGTGGGTGGCTCAGTGCAGGAGCACCCCCTACTGGCCTACCACAAAGCATACCGTGAAAATATGACAAATATGCCTTTGATTAGATTTGTTTGGGGGCTCTGGAAAGATTGAATATTTGTTGCAAAGAGAAAAATGAAATAATCCACTTAGAGCTAGGATTTCCTTTTCTGCATGGCCCAGATCTATTTATCCATGAGCAGTGGTTCTCAACATTTTTTGAATCAACGCACCCTTCACTGGACTCGACCTCTCATTAGAATCAAAGCATACCTCCATAACTTTTGTGAATTGAGTAGTGCTTAGCTTCAAAAACTAAATGATAGATTATAGTGCTTGCTTCTTGCAGATGGGGCTGGCAGTGGGAATGGGGGATGGTCCAGGCAAGAAAAAGCCTGAGCCTATGCTTATCTGCTTAGTTTTGTGGCTTCTTTCCTAAAACCTTACTTATCTCCTCACAGCTCACACCCCTTAAAAGATTCATGAGCACCCCAGAGTCCCACCATCTTGGTTGAAAACTACTGTTTTAGGGAACTTCTCAACAGTGAACAGCATGAAATGTGGGTGTAGGCAGGGGTCTGCTATCCACACCTTCTCTGCCTCAGGACTTTCCTGCCACAACTAAGGAGATGGAAAAGATAAGATGTTAATCCCTGAGGGAAGGCTGGGGGAGAAAGGGGAAGCACCAGACCATCCAGGTGATTGATTTCACAAAGTGTTTATTTTATTAAATTAGTTACAATGTAGAAGCCCACGCTAATTGCTTCATTAATGTGGGAGTGGCTGGATTGCCGCTTAGTTGATTGCAGTTTCCCCACTGCTCCTGTGCCAGTCATGGAGGTCTTTCTGCTGTTCCCGCTGTGAGCTGGTTGTCCCTGAGACCTGTTCTTTGGGATTAGTCACCCTTTTTCCTCCCCAGAGTCTTACCAGATGGCTGCTGGCTCCTGTCTCCAGAGAGGAGTCCTTTTGGCCGCTCCTTCCCAATCATGGCTATTCTCTCACCACTTCTGTCACATGCTGAGCATCCCAGGGGGTTGTTCTCTGGAGGATCACATTCCCTGCCTCCCCAGAATCCTGCTGGCTGGCCACTGGCCACCATCCCTTTGGTAAGTATCCCTTCATCTCACCAGTGTGGGACCTGTCTTGTGCGTTCCCATTCATAGTGTCTTCTGTGTCTTGCCAGATCCACAGTAACTGCTCTCCTTTGCTCCTGTGCCCTGAGGGCAACTGTTTGATCCCTAGCCCCGCCTTTTATGTATGGCAGTGGCCATTATCCCCCTAATCTTCTCCCGGTGTGTCAGTCTTCCCCTAGCTGAGTCCCTGCTTCCCTATTCACCCGTGCCTAGTGTTTCCCTCAGTAACAGGGATTCTGCCCAAGCCCCCTGATGCTGAGACAGGTAATGATAGCCAAAAAGAAGCTAATGTTACAAATATGGAATTCTTCTGGCATGCATAAAATAACTGACAATGCATGACTTGGCAGTAGTAGAAAGAATATCTATCAACTAAATGATAATCAAACAACATATAATGCAATTCTCATTTCTCAATCATTCTTGATTAATAAATCAATTCAGCCACCTTTACTCATATCAAGAAGGATTATCTTTCACAATCTTACATCATATAATATTGTACAGAAACATATGTGCATCCTAGCTTAATTTAAAGCATGTATTTTGGAGATGTGTTATGGCTTGGAGAAATAAGAGACAGAAAGAATTCTTAGATATATAGGTAAAAAAAAAAGCCCAGCCCCACCCGCTTGAAGCATCAAATTGAGATACCATTTTCAGTGTAACATGTCTGTGTACTTTCTGAACTTTGCTTGACTTGTCAAGCCTGGCTTCCACTCCAGCAGGTTCCACAACCCTGTTAGTTTGCTTCCATGTTATGTCATCCTCTCCCTCTCCTTATCATTGCAATGTCATGCTCCGTACTGTATTCTCTACATCTCAGATCTGAATGTAACAGTCAGTAAGACACTACACACAGAGATTTGATTAAACTGAAGGCTGAACCTTGTATTAAGCATGGCTAAATGAAACTAGTTGAGGAATTTCTCAGTGTCTCCTCTCATGAAAATGTTTCCACGGGATAAGTCTAGTACAATTTATAAATAAATAGTGGTGGCTATGACTGTCAGCAACCTGTGAAATCAGCTGAAAAATTGGAATCAGGAAAGCCCAGTTCCCTCCTTTCATTTTCCATTTCTGAGAGACGAGGGTTGAGCCATATACCCTGTGGAAAGCAAAAGCTCCATGCCATAGGAAAATGTTATTCTTACCCTTTAAATACATATTTTCCAAAATGCTACCCATGGTAACAAGTAAAAACAGCCTAGGAGATGGCGGATAAAAAAATTAATGATTACTCATGGGGATGGGGGAGGTGGTGAACTACTGAAGTTGCTCACATTTGTAAGATGTAGTCTTATTCAATTAAGTACCTCTGTGACCCATGAAAGGGATCAGTCTGGTTATAAGAGAGTTGTGATTAAAGTCTTCCACAATTTTGCTTTTGTGCAAGGCAGTCAAAGAAATAAAAGACATTCTACTGTTTCCACCTATTCTAGCCAGGATCCCTGCATTATATTTTTCCTGCTAGGCCAGTTGAAGATCACCCTCAGGAAACAGCTGTATTGCCCAAGTCAATGTCAGTAACTCAGATAAAGGCTTTAACACTTCTGGTTAATTAGTCAGCCAGAATTTAACATTTCCCCAGTGTTGGTCCCATTTTTAGTTTTTTTTTCCCATAATTCTTTGAACAACTCTCTGCATTTGCTCTATGTCTTTGGTGACTATACCCTAAAATTGCCTATTGGTTGTTATCATATCGCTTATAGTACATGATTTGGACAGACTATATATATTTAGCTCCAAAAATGATACCTTTATATTTTTCATTGCTTCCCTATGAATTCTCTCCAATTAATCATCATCTTACTGGTTTAAAGGTGCCCAAAATGCATTATTCCAAGTATAGCCTCACCAGTGTTGCATAGAAAAGTGTTATCACATCTAGCTCCACAAGTTTCATTTCCTTTTCTTATTTGTGCACTTTGAAAAAATTCAATACAACAATTTATCTGAGTGCCAAATCATTGCCATTCATGTCACTGATACATACATGATTGATTGATTAGATGTCAAATAATCAGTCACTGACTCCCTTCTATTCTAACACTGGCAGTAATGAAACATTGCAGGAAGTTTACTTTTGGTTTCATGTGCTTAAATATGCTCTTGTTTACTCACATAATAACTGTAGTGGAAGACTCCTTGGGTGCCTGTACATGAGCGTGGAGTCTGCTCCATTGTACTGTAATTAAAGCACATCAGAGCAGACTCAGTTGAGTCTGCTGGAGTGTGGTAATTACCATGCTCCAGCAGCCTCCTACATCAGGTGTATCAGTGTCCCTGTGCTTCAAAATGGTGGTGGGGGCACTTGAATTAAAGCTTATTGAATTACATTTAGTTGAAGCAGCCCTGCCACCACTGTGAAGTGTGGGCATGCTGATACATGAGATGCTGTGGCACTTTAATTAGAGTGACTATCAGAGCTGCTCTAATTAAAGTTCCACCCCCGCAACTCTGGAACACTTGTAAAAGTGCCCCTCTACTTTAGTTATGCATCAGTCTGATTTGTTAATCATTGCACTTTTTTAGGTTGGGTCAAGTTGTTGCCCTAAAAACAAAATAGGGTTGAATGCTCAGTCCAAACTATCAAATGGAAAATGGTTGCTATATTTAGTGTGAACTGAGAGGTGCCTAAAGAGCATTTAGATGGATATAAACGAGAATGTTACGTACATAACTAAATATGCACAGGAAAAGAGCAAGTTGGATTATCTCACTAGTATTAAATGGGAGTAATTTTTTTCTAATCAATGGAACTATGATGATGCAAAACATGTGTAAGTGGCAGAAGAATCTGGATAAATTACTTTATCCAGTGGATAGGTTGGTCAGATTATAAACAGGCAGTCTTTCTGAATTATTATTACTGACAATTCCTCATTGGCTGTGTGCCCCTGACAGGATCATCATGGAGACAGCAAGGAGAACCAATAGGACTAATCCTTCACCTTCTCTTGCTTTCTTTATTAATGGGAAACAAAAAGTTAAAAAATGTTTGAGGTGTGTGTGTGCGTGCGTGCGTGCGTGCGTGCGTGCGTGCGTGCGTGCGTGCGCAAAAACAGGCTGCTTAAAATGAAGTCTGTTGCTTGTGTTTACTTTAATGAGATTTTATTCTGATTTTTTTTTTTTTTTTAGTCTGACCCTGGTGGCAGAGCTGTGCTGCTACCCAGAGCATCCACAGGTCATGGATAGTTGAATGACCTTCAGGGAAGGTTAGCAGTGAAATAGGCAGAGGTAACTCTGATGAATAAGCAGTCACAAACCAAGCAGCAGCAGCAGCACTATAAACCATCAGTATTTTAACTAGTGTCCACGAATAAATTTATATTGGAGTGAGGAGGCAACTAATTAAAATACTGAGCTGAAAGGAGTGGTCAAGAGTCATAAGGTTTAGCCAATTAACCTAAGAGTTAAAGCTTGGGCTGGATATCATCTGAGCTTTATGTGAGAGTGTGTAGAAGAGCACACAATAAACACATGCACAGAAATATATTAAACCAAATATAAGTATATGGTTAGATATAATAGAATATAAGTTATAAAACAGGATAGAACAGTAAAAAAAAAGTGATATTAATATATATGAGGGCCACACAGTAACCTTCACGCAGGGAACACTGAGCACTAACAAGCTGGTGTTGCTTTGCAACCACAGGCACTGGCCCACAGATTCACAAATTCATGCTCTTGCTTTCATGAAAAATAGTCTCTTCTCTTTCAAACAGTCAGCTATTATGGAGTTTCAGTAACCAGTTAGTGATGAGCAGGATTGTGAAGTCTGGAAGCTCCTAGTCATGAAATGACATGAAGAGGGCAGTTACAAGAAGGTAGTCTAGCACTTTGATGAGGCAGGAGTGTGATTTGGCATTTGTAACTGCAACTGAGCAGTCCTCTTTAGGATCCACTCTACCCATCTCACCTGAGGAGGAGACTAGAAAAGGTGGCCTAAACATAGTCTGCCTACATTTTTCCTGACTGGATAACTACATCCAGTTGGACCACCATTACCCAAGTCAAAATCAATGAAGGAACACAATCAATTTTGGGACCTGGAACATCAGGGCCCTCATGGATAATCTTAATAGTGAACACCCAGAGTGCCACACTACAATCATGGCTTGAGAACTCAAGCAACACAATATTGACAGTATTGCACTGGGCAAGACCTGGCAAGTGGGAGATGGGCAGATCAAAGAGCAAGCAGGAAATTATACACTCTTCTGGAAGGATAAACAGAAAGGAGAACACTGACTTCATGGAGTTAGCGTTGTCATTAAGAATGAACTCAGTTAATTCCCTATTGGAATTAATAAGTGCCTCATGACTCTGAGTCTCAAATTGGCAAGGAATCAATATGACACTGTCATAAATGCATGTGCCCCAACTCATGACACCACCAATGAAACCAAGGAAGAATTCTATGCCAGCCTTAACCAAGTCCTTCTTTACATTCTGGAGACTTAGTCTGCTGGGTGTTTTCAATGCCAGAGTTGAAAGAGACTTAAACCCCTGGAATGGAACCATTGGTAAGGAAGGAGTGGGAAAGGTTAACTCCAGCAGCAACCTTCTCTGGACAAAATGTGTGAAACATGGGCTCCCTATCACCAACACCCTGTTCCATGAGGTACAAGACATCATGGCAACATCTGTGATCTAAGCATTAGCTTTTGATAGACTACATAATGGTTTGTGTCCAGTATCTCAAAGATGTCCACATCACTTGAGGTATGCTAGCAGCTGATGACTGATGGACCAATCACTGACTCATCCACTTGGTTATGTCACTCAAACTGGCTGCCAAATGACTGCTACAGCAGAAGCAATGATGATGGAAGGTCACCATCAAAAGACTCAAGGACCCAATCAAGTAAGATCCCTTCCATCAGTGCCTCAACAAAAGACTAGCAAATTCCAATCAACAACAATGAAAGAATGTCAGCAGCACTTGGGGTGCCTTCAAATCCACTGTCATCAGGATTCTCTACCAGAAAACACACACATTGGTTTAATGAAAATAACTGGGAAATCCAAGGGTTGATTGACTGCAAGCACTAGGCCTTTTGTGCGCAGCAGTTTGACACCAACTCCAAGCAAAAGAAATGTAATCACCAACAAGCCAAGGCAGAGGTCCAAAGGGAAACTCACAATATGAAGAACAGATGGTGGAAAGACAAAGAAAAGGAGAAATTTGAATGCATGTATTTTATATAAATTTCTTATTTAATCTTTCTTTGCACCAATTTAAAGGATGTTTTCAATTTCTAGGATGACATCCATGATATGTATGGTTTCTTTAGTGCCATCAAAGTCATCTATGGTCCAAGCACTCAGGGACCAAACCCCTTGAGACCTAGGGATGGAAAACACCTGATCAAGGAAAGGAGAGTCATCAATGACCTCCTGCAATTCCGATTTATGGTGAGACTCTGGAGAACATTGAGTATTTTCCATACCTCAGCAGCCATTTCTTGCAAAAGGCTGACGTGGTGACACTTCAAATATCAACATTACCTCAAATATGCAAGTGCAGCCTTCAGACACCTGAGGAAATGAGTGTTCAAAGATTGCAACATCAGATTTGAAATAAGCTCATGGTTTATCAAGCAGTTGTGATCCCTACCTTACTGTATAGAGCTCAGACACAGGAGATACCTCAAGTCACTGGAGAAGTATTATCAGCATTGCCTGCAGAAGATCCTTTGAATCCAGTGGAAAGACAGACACACCAATATTAGCGTCCTCTCACAAGCAAATACACGAGCATCAAGGTGATGATCATCTGACATCAACTTCACTGGGCTGGCCATGTCATCCAGATGCCCAATGTAGATTCCCAAAGCAAGTTTTATTCTCCCAGGTCAGCCAAGGCATACACTCAAGAGGAAAGCAGAGAAAGCACTTCAAGGACATACTCGAGGCCAATTTGAAAAACAATGCAACATTGAAATTAACTCATGGGAGACTATCACCCAGGGCTGCCTCAAATGGAAGAAGAGTCTGCTGCAAGAATTGCAGTACTTTGAAACCTTATGAAAACTACAGGAGACTGAAAAGAGGAAGTGGCAGAAACAGCATGTTGCAGACTAAACCAAGAATCCAGAGCCACCCACATGGAAACATGTGCCTGAGTTGCAGTAGAACCTGTTGATCCCAGATTGGCCTTGTCAGCCATCTTCAGACCCACAGAGAATGCAATCAGGGAAGACATTCATCCTCAACTGTGCGGAATTGCCAGTGATGATAATGGATCACAAAGAACCAAGAAACCAAGATAGTAAGAAACAGAAAATAAAGTATCACAAGCAGGGCCAAGGAGGTGATCCTCCCCCTCTATGCAACACTGGTCAGGCCACAGCTGGAGTACTGCATCCAGTTCTGGGCACCGCACTTCAGGAGGGATGTGGACAGCATTGAGAGGGTCCAAAGGAGGGCCACTCACATGATCCAGGGACAGCAGGGCAGACCGTATGAGGAGAAGCTACGGGACCTTAACCTGTTCAGCCTTCACAGGAGAAGGCTGAGGGGGGACCTGGTGGCTGTCTATAAACTCACTAGCAGGGACCAGCGGGGTTTGGGTGAGACCTTGTTCCTCCAAGCACCTCCCGGAGTAACAAGGAATAATGGTCATAAGTTGCTAGACAGTAGGTTTAGACTAGACATTAGAAGGCACTACTTCACAATCAGGGTGGCTAGGATTTGGAACCAACTTCCAAGGGAAGTGGTGCTGGCTCCTACCCTAGGGGTCTTTAAGAGGAGGCTTGACATTTAGCTGGCTGGAGTCATATAAGCCCAGTTTTCTCTCCTGCCCATGGCAGGGGGTCAGACTAGAAGATCTACAAGGTCTCTTCCAACCCTACATCTATGAATCCATGAATCTAAGTAATTGTATAAGTTACTTTTAAATCACAGTGCTCAGCATCTGTCATACCAAATGAATAAAAATTCATGGGACTTAGAAACCTTCATAAGGAGTGTTGACTTTTAAAACAGGTCCTAACTTCATCATATATAATGAAAAGTAGTCAGATGAATCATACCTAATGCTTTTTGGGGGAAAGGGAGGGGTTCTGTATCGGGGTAACTTTTAGTCAGTTTAAATACATTTTCCCTGTATTTCAAATTACAACTAAAGCTCCCATTTGGTAGAATGTCTGAGTAGATACAGAACTAAGCTGGGTCTTAGGATATCTGAATTAGATTCTGAGATCTGCTGTAGGGCTCCTGAGTGACCTCAAGTCACTTCTACTCTTAGTGCCTCAGTCTCTCCATTTGTAAAATGAGGATCATAATACTGACCTCCTTTGGAAAGCTATCTGAGATCTACTGATGTAAATTACTGTCTAAGGGGTAGATATTACTATAATTTATAGAGTAACACATTAATTTATAAGATACAACATGCCCACATCTTCTATGCATGCCCTTATGGCCCTCCTTCAGGAGCCCATAGTCTTATTGACATTGACCATTCTACCTGTTACTGGCTTTCTGGCCCTCATGCTTCTGATATAGGAGCGTGGCAACACTTGCTTCAACATCATCATCATGTTACCAATACAACAGGAAAATTTACTCTGGTGTTATGACGTAATTCTGTACATACCACATACTTGCCCTCAGGCATCAAAACACTCTCTTAACCCCTGCATTCCTTATTTCTTAGATACCAAATGTAAAATGTACAATTTAAGTAATTCTTTGAACTGTGGGTTACACAGTTAGTCTTTTTGGGTGTCTATACATGAATGCAGTGGCTGCTTCAACATGTTGTAATTATGCGTCTGCAAGATTAACTGAGTCTGATGGAGCATAGTAATTACTGTGCTCCAGCAGCCTCCTGCATCTTGTGTATCAGAATCCCTGCACTTCAAAATGGTGGCAGGGGCACTTGAACTAATGCTTACTGAACGAGCTTTAGTTCAACAGACCCAGCTGCCATTTTGAAGTCTGGGGACACTGATACATAAGACACTGCAGGTCTTTAATTAAAGTGGCTCTCAGAGCCACCCTAATTAAAATGTCATCCTCCCCAACCCCTGGAGCACATATAAAAGTTCCTCTAGTGTGCCATGCAGCCTTTTCCATGAAATGACACTTTCTGATTATTTTACCCTAATTCTGTATTTTCCTTCCTGTTACTCATTTATTATGTTTGTGCTGAAAATAGTTTGTAGTAATTTTTCTTGAGATATAAATCATCCTTGAAATTGGTGCCAAAAAAGATTAAATATGAAATGTATATTACATATGGGCATTCAAATTTCTAATGAAGGCCAGACACACACACACCATGATTCATACAGATAAACATAATTACTGGTATCCACACTCATGTTTAATGTAACCACACTGAAATTAGAAGATTTACCCAGAGATTAATGTGGCCTTGGATTTCTAAGTACATGAAAAAAGAGATAACCTTTCTATGTATTATTGGCAGTCTGCGTTTTCCAATTCCTTGTGTCAGGATTACTATCCTGCTCACTTGGAGAATAAAAACCTCTTTCAGGACCAATTGTCAGCTCACTTTTAATGAGCTAAGATTAATTACAGACTTTGACATTGATATGTGGATCTCTGGTTTGAGCAAATCACTGAATACGATTAATGGATTTGGCTGGTGTCTGTAAAAATAGACCAAAATTTGAATAGACCACAATATGTTTTGGCCTCAATATCTTCCAATGGCACCACAGTTCTTTCAATGGTAAGGCTATGAAACATGGTTCATATGTTTTCCCATAATCCTCTCTTCATAGCATGCTCTTTGATGTTTGGACTAGCATGACAGATTAGTGGTACTTTTGTTGCCAGTTTTCTAAATGGTAATATATCCCTATTGCCTAAGCTGAAACATGTGCCAGAAGACTTTGACTTTAGTGTATATAGTGGGTGCATCTACATGAGATGTTTACTGAGCAGTTGACTAATTAGCTCCACACTAAACATGTCACTGGTACACATGCAGTACTAATAAACAAGAGTAAACAAATTAATTCCACAGCAGGATAGGACTTATAAATATAAGTACTATCTTGCTGAGGAGTTTCTAACTGCTAGGGTAGCAATACAGTGTGTGTGCACAAAGCATCAAAATAATGGGGCTGCTGATGGTGCACAGACTCCTGGGGAGGGCACCATTTTGACACCCCTACTAAATTTCATAGATTTCATAGACATTAGGGCTGGAAGGGACCTCGGAAGATCATTGAGTCCAGCCCCCTGCCCCAGGGGCAGGAAGTCAGCAGGGGTCATAGGATTCCAGCAAGATAAACATCCAAAGTTCTCTTGAAGGTGTTCAAAGTAGGTGCTTGAACCACCTCCAATGGCAGGCTATTCCAGACCTTGGGAGCTCAGACAGTAAAGAAGTTCTTCCTTATGTCCAGCCTGAAATGGTCTTGCAGGAGTTTATAACTGTTCAACCTTGTCATCCCTTGGGGTGCTCTGGTGAACAAATGTTCCCCCACATCCTGGTGAACACCCCTTATAAACTTATAGGTAGCCATCAGATTGCCCCTGAGCCTGTGCTTTTCCAGGCTGAAGAGTCCCATAGCTCTCAGCCTCTTATCATAAAGTCTGTTTTCCTGATCTCTGATCATGCACATGGCTCTTCTCTGGACTCTCTCAAGCATCTACACATCCTTTTTGAATTGTGGAGCCCAAAACTGGACACAGTACTCCAGCTGCAGCCTCAGCAAGGCCGAGTACAACAGGAGAATGACATCCCGGGATTTGCTTAAGAAGCATCTATGGATGCAAGCCAGCGTTTTGGTTGCTTTACTAGCCACAGCATCACATTGAAGGCTTATGTTCATCTTGTGGTCAATCCTGACCCTCAAGTCCCTTTCATCTGTAATGCTAGCCAGCATAACACTGCCGAGCCTATAAGGATGCTGCAGGTTTTTCCTTCCAAGGTGGAGAACCTTGCATTTTTCAGTGTTAAACACCATCAGGTTCACGTCCACCCAAAAGTTGGTGCCTGGGGCACCAAAAGTTGGTGCCTGGGGCTGGTGCCCTTCTTGCCAATCCTGAATTATGCTACTGAGCAGTAGTGCAAAACCTGCCTAATGCATAAATTAAGTAAATTCATATGCAACTGCCAAGTTTTAATGGTCAAATATATACTTGCATGATGACAAGTAATTTTTTTTTCTATTTGTCTTATAATTATTTTAATTTTATGTGGGAGAAGAGGCTTTCAAAATGATAATGCATTTCTAAAAAGAGATGTCTTTCTTTCTTCCAGTTTGCATATTTCATGAGCTGCGGTGTGTATGGTTTAAAATCCCAGAGATTTTTCCAGGGACTATGGAGTTGGGCAGTCAAGTCACATGGAAATTCAATGGCATACAAGCACCTTTAAATCTTTGAAATTCCTGAAAGCTAAATATATGAATATAGTTATATATTTTTGAGAATCACTATGAAATTTTCTTGAGGAAAAATCTTATGCTTCTTTCCAATAAAATGTAATCTTTACTCATTTATTCAAAGAGGATAAAACTTGGTACTCATGCGGTACAATAGTTCTGAATCACAGTATTCAATTTGCAAAAATGGTGTCATTTTGTTTCAAGAGTCCTAATGGAGTTTAAGTTGCATGGGCAACAGCCACTTTTAAAATGTTAATAGCTTAAATTACTTGAAAAAGACATCAATCTAGTTTAGGACTGAATGTCTGCCAAATTCTGTATTTCAAATCTCTGCAGCATTTTTTCTTTTGCAAGGAAATGAAATAACTCTATTATTTAAAATATCTCCTGATCAACATGGTCAAAGTAATTTTCTTAAAGTTTGGTAAAGGAAATATGATTTCACTCTGATAATCTTCTATGTAAACCAATTCTGAATATCATATCATAATTAGAATAATCAGAATACATCAAAACCTTTGTTATAGGCTCTTAGACACAATGATGTAGTACTGCAATCCACACAATTATTCTAATGCTGTAAAACAAGTGAATGGAGTAACATGTGATCTTAAATTGTCTCCCATGCTAAAAGCTCCTTTTATTTGGTATAAACTACTTTCATTGACAAAACTTCCATGAAAGCTAACAATTTCTAAGAGTGCTACGAAAAGAGTAGAGTGAATTTTGAGCTTCCGTTGGATGTGAATTTTTGCTGAAAGCTATTTATATGCATCTAATAAACTTTAGAAATAAATCAACAGAGAGCAACAAATCTACTGAATTCTATAAGTATTAGACCATCAACACTACTGTTCAAAGTTCATTAGAAGCCAGATACCCAGATCTTTCTCTTATATAGCTTATTCATAGCCACAGAGGTAAAATTAGTTGTTATTTACAGTTCTGTGCATTCCCAGAGTTTTCTGAATTCATTATGTGGGACTTAATCAAAGGCTATCTAGAATTTTATATGCTCTACCCTCAGGTTCCTTTCCTCATATTTTGCAGCTTTCATAATTAGTTTGTCAAGCAAAGGTTCATTGTTAGTACCTTGTATTTCATATGCGTTGTTTTTGCTGCCATGTGAAATATCAATGCCATCTGACCTGGTCAATGTTAACTGTTTCTACAAAAATGGGGAAGTGGATGAAGAAGCAGCAGCAGTAGAATTATATTAGCATAACATCAATTTCATTGTAAACATAGAACAAAAAAAAATCCCTTCCCCTCTTCAGAAAAGGTACTTTTGGGGGCAAAGTCAACAGAGCAAGAAGATCCCACCCCTTTGCAGTTAGCTCTGCTCCAGTTGGTCCCAGTGGGCATGTCTCCTTCTGCATTAATGCACTTTTTCAAATGTGCATTAAATTTAGTACCTCCAATGTGATTACTGTTTTGACATTTCCCTAGACCAGGCTGGACTGACTTCCCATCCCGAGTGCTATGGCCGAAATATTTTGACTTTTGAAATGTTTCAACTAGCCTTGTTTTGTTTCGAGGCTGTTTCAACACCCTTTGTTTCACTTCCGTTTTGCTGTTTCAACCTTGAAATGAGTCAAAACAGTGTCGAAATGAAATGGCTGTTGAAATTTATCACAGCCTTGCTGTTCAGGCCTCAGATTGCCATGCCAGGTCATAGAGATCCAGGTCTTGGGGGAGTGTACCAAGTTCAAATGTAAACAAGCCAGGAACCAGGAGATCCATCTGAGGAACAAAGTAAGAGATTCAGGGGGTCTTACAGAGGAGGAGGTCAGGATGGTAGCCATGTCAGGTATCCTAACATACAGAATCAGGAGTTTATATTGGAAGGGGTGAAGGGTAAGTTATGTAGGCTAACCACTTTGGGGCAGAGTGTGGATGCGTTACTAAGCCCAGATGTAGGGTTCTGGCCAACTGTGTCCATCCCAACATTTTGCCTGAGAGGTGGCAGAATGAGATAAGAAGCCAAGCTAGTCAGGCTAGGATCCTGGTTTCAAGGCCACAGCCTGACACAAATAGAGCATGGTGCCCTGTTTTGAGCTCTACACTTCAGGATGCTGACAGATTTAAAAAAACCATTCAGAAAGCAATTAATATGATTAGAGGTATGGGTGAGGTGTGCCCCTCAGGATTTTTACTCTCTGAGTGCTACTTGGGTTCACTGCCCCTGGGAGTTGCTGCTACTGCATCACCAGGAGTCAGTGCTTAGGTGTACCACCCACCACTGCTCTGGAAATGCCAGTGGGGTCCTTGGGATAGCCCCTGATTTAGAAGCACCACTAGAATCTCTGCTGCCCCTCAGGATTGCTCATAGGTGAACACATCAACTATTTTTATCATCACAGGTTTGGAATTATCAACAGTCTTAGAATGGAAGGGCTGTTCTGCCTTCTGGTCCCTCATCCATGAACTGTTTATCTTTTTATATGAATGATATGTTTCATCAGGTGATCTACCTGACAACATCTTTATTACTAATTATGTCTTGGCACTTAATGGAACCACTGAGAGCTGGAGACAGCAACCCGTCCTCAGTATCTACATTTTCATATATTTCATAGATTTCATAGACATTAGGGCTGGAAGGGACCTCAGAAGATCATTGAGGCCAGCCCCCTGCCCCAGGGACAGGAAGTCAGCTATGGTCAAAGGACCCCAGCAAGATAAACCTCCAAATGAGTCCAGAGTAGGTGTTTGCACCACCTCTGGAGGCAGTCTATTCCAGGCCTTGGGGACTCAGACAGTAAAGTTTTTCCTTATGTCCAGCCTGAAATTGTCTTAGAGGAGTTTGTGACATTTGACCTTTTCATCCCTTGGAGTGCTCTGGTGAACAGGTATTCCTCCAGATCCTGATCTACACCCTTTATATACTTATAGGCAGCCACCAGGTCCCCCTTGAGCCTGCACTTTTCCAGGCTGAAGAGTCCCATGGCTCTCAGCCTCTCATCATAGGGCCTGTTCTCCTCCCCTCTCATAATACCCATGGCTCTCCTCTGGACTCTCTCAAGGTTTTCCACATCATTTTCAAATTGTGGAGCCCAGAATTAGGTTCAGTACTCCAGCTGCGGCCTCACCAAGGCTGAGTACAGCGGGAGGGTGACATCCTGGAATTTGCTTGAGAAACACTTATGGATGCAAGCCAGAGTTTTGCTCACTTTACCAGCTGTGACATCACATTGGTGGCTCATATTCATCTTGTGGTCAATCATGACCTCCAAGTCCCTTTTAGCCATGGTGCTAGCAAGCGTAGTACTGCCAAACCTATAAGCAGGCTGAGGGTTTTTTTCCCCAAGGTGGAGTACCTTGCATTTTTCAGTGTTGAATGCCATCAGGTTTTTGTCCTCCCATTTTCTGAGCCTGTCTAGGTTGGCCTGGATCACCAGCCTATCCTCAGGTGTGGACGCTTTACTGCAAAAGTTTCATGTCATTGGAGAATTTGGCCAGTCCACTGTTGATACCAATGGTTACATCATTAATAAAGATGTTAAATAGTATAGGCCCAAGGACAGAGCCTTGGCAGACCCCACTTGTCACAGCACACCATGATGATTTACTTCCATCTATTACCACTCTCTGGGTCTGATCTCAGGGCAAATTTCCCAGCCATCAGACTGTAACGTAGCCAAAGCTGCAATTGGCCATTTTTTTTCCATGGGGAGATCATGAGACACCAGATCAAAGGCTTTTTTTTAAGTCAAGATATATGACATCAATCTCTTCTGCCTTGTCCAGGTGATATGTCACCTGGTCATAGAAGGAGATGAGATTGGTCAGGCAAGACCTACCCACAACAAACCCATGCTGGCTATCCCTCAGGATGTTGCCATCAGCCAGTTTGATAATTTTTAGATCTTCCCTGGGATAGAGGTCAGGCTCTCTTTCTTAAAGATAGGCACCACATTGAACTTCTTCCAGTCTTCAGGCAGTTCACCTCAGTGCCACAAGTATTTGAAAATCCATGCCAGTGGCTGAGCTATGATGCCTGCCAGCTCCTTAAGTACCCTGGGGTGTAAACTGTCTGGGCCAGCTGACTTGAAGCTGTCCAACCTCTCAAGGTATTCTTTCACATGTTCTACATTGATGTAGAGTAATAATTCTCCCTCACCTTGGCCCGCAACATATTGAGCAGGGTGGTCCCTTGGTGCTGGTGAAAAACCAATGCAAAATACCCGTTAAGCAGGTTGGCTTTTTCCTGGAAGTCAATTGTCAGTTGTCCTATTTGGTTTAGCAGGGGTCCAATGTTACCCATGGTTTTCCTCCAGCTCCCCACATATCTAAAAAAGACTTTTCATTGTCTTTGATATGTGTAGCCAGTTGGAGTTCAGTTGCAATCGGTTTTCCTGGTTCATTCCCTACAGTTCTGGACCAGTGCAGAATACTCCTCCTTTGAAGTGATTCCAGTCTTCCATCCTCTATAGCTCCTTCTTTTTAGATGCAGGAGGTCCACAAGTTCCCTGCAGAGCCAAGGGGACTGCTCTGCCCTTTTGCTACCTTCCCTCTGAGATGAGATAGACATTGCTTGTGCTTTCAGGATTTCCCCCTTGAGGAGCAACTACTCATCCTGAATTCCCCTCCCCTTTGGGTTATGGTCCCTTAGGGCCTTGCCAACAAGTCTTCTGAGCTTGACAAAATCAGCTTTCCTGAAGTTGAGGACTTCTGCATTGCTGACTGACTTGCCAGCTTTATGGTAGATCATGAAAATGATCGGCTCATGGTCACTGTATCCCAGCTTCACTTTGATCATTAGGTTACTGACTAGATCATCCCCCTTTGCCAGTACCAGGTTGAGCAGCATTTTGCCTCTTGTTGGTCCATAGACTTCTTGAGTCAGATAGAGCTTGTTCACGCATGTGAGGAAGTTTTGCAACCATTTGGATTTGGCCAAGTGCTCTTCCCACAAGATGTCTGGGTAGTTGAAGTCTCCCATGACAACCATGCACCAGAAGTGTGCAGCCTCAGCCAGTTCCTTGGCAAATTCCTGGTCGAGCTCTTGATCCTGATTAGGAGGTCTGTAGTAGACGCCTATCATTGTGTCCCCTGTGCCATGTTCACCATGGATTTTAACCCATAGGGTCTCCAATCATCCACCCTCGGTGCCAATGTCATCTGCAGGGACGTGTAGCTTTTCGTGACAGAGAGCTACACCCCCACCCCTTTTATCTACATGATCTCTCCTGTACAAGGTATAGCTGTCTATACCTGTGGCCCAGTCATAGGTGGAGTCCCACTAGGACTCATTCAGCAGGAGGACCAGTTCCTCCTGTTTATTTCCCAAGCTCCTAGCATTGGTGTACAGACACATAAGTGTCCCATTGGAGGCCCTAGTCTTCCCTACACATTATTCCAGGGCTAGGGTAGGGGTGGGTTCCCTTGAGTGCTTTATCCTGCTGGATTTGCAAAAGTTGCCCAGTGGGCTTGCTGTGGCGGTAATCCCCCCATGCCCCCAGCAGGCTTAGTTAAAGCCCGGTCAGGCAAGTCAGCCATTCTGGCTGAGAAGAGTGTCCTACCCAGTACAGTGAGGTGGAGGCCATCTCTTCCCAGCAGACCACTGCCTCTCTCACCAAAGAGCGGACTGTGATCATGGAAGCCAAAGCCTTCATGATGACACCAGTGCCGTAGTCTTTGGTTGACTACCTCAACCCTCCTGTCTCTCTTCAGCCTGTAACCCCAAAACCAGGAGGATCAAGGAAAACACCACCTGCACTCCCAACTTCCTTTTGGAAGTACTAAAGCATGGTGCAGTATGGGTGGTTACTGCATCATGCGCACAGAGCACAGTTAGGTTTTGCCAATACATTGTCATAGCAGCGTGCTATACTGGGGGAGCACTCCATTATAGTGACATAGCTGGTGATCACATATAAACCCACGTGATCTCTACATTGCTGTAGCACACCATAAGGTGATATAGCGCATGACTGTGTTGCTGTAGGGAAACATGTAGATGTGCCTTTTCACATATAATTTTTCTGTCTCTTAGCTATTCCTGGTAATGTCTCCTCTGTTTCACAGCAGTAGATTCTTTTTAGCTTTAGCTAAAAACTTGAACTCAGGTGTGGTAATATTAACTCAGGTGTAAAAATGACTGACAGTGAAGTAAGTATTTTCAAGACACTCAAGAATGCTACAGTTTGTTTTGTGAATCCAAATCAGACATACATTTAACTGCAATGAGTATAGGACAAATAACTCAATATCTTTTGACATTTTTTTTTTGCCTAGTTTGTTGCATTTTTTAACTTTATATATGATCTAGCAAATCAGAACACATTCCAATAGTTATATTTGTTTTTGCTTTAATCTTTACTTTTCTGTGCTTTTCACTCTAGAAATATCTGGTCTAATGCTCTCCCTGTATTGCATCCACTTCTGCACTGCCAGAGACAAGATAATGGGCTAGATGGACCATTTGTCTGACCCAGTACAGTACTTCTTATGTTTTTATCTTAAAGCAAATAATATAGTACTACCCCCAGCATATTAATAAAGCATCTAGTTTTTCTTTAATGGAGAAAAATGTGTTGTATTGTATGTGTTGATCTGCCACACTATCTGCACCCTCCCTTTTAAAATCATAGATTCACCCATGGGCATATGGATGATGCTAAATATTTTTCCTCTTTGAACACATCTGGAAGGAAAAAATCAGTACACATGTGTACCCACTTTCCAGAGATTGCCATATTTCATTGTGTTTGACACCTGAACTGCTTCACCAAAATAGAACATATTTTTGCCTGGTTGATGAGATTTACATAGCTGATTTGATCTGGGAAAAATAATATGGGATATTAGGAAAGTAGTTCTGGAAGGAACCTCACAAGCTCAGCTAGCCCAGTCCTATACATTATGATCTTTGGCTGTAAGTTTAATGATGCTAGACAAACAAAAATATAAATTCTGTATAATAGAAATAACAGACCTGGGAGATAAGTTAATACAAGTTGTACCCAAGACCACAAAAGTTGAGGCCATCACCCCTTTCCTGCTTCAATAAACAGTGAAGGGATATATTACCCAAGAATGGTGAACTATATAGAAAAATCTGTGACTACGCCATTCAAACAGGCTGCCTGAGAGTTTAGCTCTGCAAAGAAGTTCAATGGACATGAAAGGCAAATGTTAATAAAGAGTTTGAGAAACCCAATTAATTAATTAAATTAAAGGAGTCCAAGTCCTGAGGCATTATGACAATAAATGCAAAACTACACTGACAATAAATGCCACTAGGGAGTGTATTGGCACAGTCCTCTTAGCATAGCTTGATACCATATTCCCCACATGCCTCAGCAGGGATGCCCTCACCTGCAAGTGCCAAACTCAAAAGAAGTTTGGTGGTAAAGCTGCAGAAGGGTCACTGACAGCAGTGTGCTCAAGAATGCTAAAAGTTGAGGTTTTTAAGATTGCCTCAGGGCTACCCACCTGGAGCAGAAGCAAACGGCCAGAAGCATCACTATCGGGACATGCTGGGTTCATCTACATGTGCCCCTATGGCGCCATTGTTAGTGCACCATCATTTAGTATTTCCTTTGGAAGTAGTAAATGACAGAGCAGTAACAGCCCATACTGTGCCATGCTGGAGGCACATAATTATTTTTAGCAGCTATGTCGCTGTAGCAATGCACTATACCAAGGGAACGCACTGCTACAGTGACATAACATCATGTGTAGACATCCTCACTGAGAAATAAAATGTAGACGTTCCCTCACAGTAATAGTGTGGTCAAAACTGAAGAAGAGGGCGTGTGTGCCAGAGGTAGTGAGTGACAGTTTACCTAAAAAGAGAAGATTTCAGCCTTTGTCCCACTGGTGTAAAAGTGTTGATGTGTTCAATTATGGGAAGTTAGTGTTAAAAGAGATGAAGCATAAACAATCTTTTAACACTACCAAAAGATACCTGGCAAACCTCTGCCACCTCAAGAATGCAGGGGGCATTTTTTTTTTCCAGTTACAAATATATGATATGCACACATGCACACACTAATGAACCTTATAAAATATGCAGTGGAATTAAATGCTGAGTCACACCTTCTACATGTCAGCTTTGCTTTTTTTTAAAAGCATGCCTTTTTCAGGTAAAATGTGGACAGGGATGATCAAAGCAAAAGCTGAAGGACCCAGGAAAAAGCAGTTAATGTTATTGTAACCTCTTGTACTGGGAAAGGAAATTTTCAAAATACATGCATCTTGGGAAGCTCAGTGAGACACTCTTGAGCATGTTTGCTGGTTAAATGATGGTGGCTGGTGGCCATCTTGGCTGTATTGGAAGAGCCCTGAGGAGAGTGTTTGGAGGGAACTCTCTGTGAACAAAGACAGGGTCTGGTGGACTAAAACAGGCTGTCTGTCCTATTGAAACACTGATTGATGAGGTCTGGGTGAGCTCTGACAACTGCTGGTAAAGAGGTGTGTCCTGATCTGAGCACTAGCTGGGAGGAAAAAGTGATACAAGCTTGCTGGATCCAGTCAGAGGCTCCACAAAAGATGGGTTCCATCTGCTTCTCACCAGACTCAAAATACAAGAAGTCTCAGGGGCAGTGAAGCTAGTGAGCAGGTTATTTGTGATATTTTATCACTTACATATCACTTTATACATCACATATATACTGTATTTACTCAAATATAAGGCTTTCCCTCAATAATTAGATTTTATACAGAGAAAATTTATAAATTTCTTACATTTTTTCAGATATAGAATCTAATTATTGGAGGTTGACTTTGAATTTGTCCCCTTATCAGTCTTACAGCAGGGAAAATAAGTTTTGGGGTATACCAGGGAGCCTAGGGCTCCTGTTACTTCCAGGAAGAAGGAGCCTGAGGAAATAACTTAGGGGGGGCACAAGGATGTAAGGGTGATAATGATATGCCTAGGATGCTGATGAGAGAAACCAAAAGGCAGTGAAGAGCTTACCCTCCTGAACCATAACTTTGTAAGAAGGAGAGAAGGTGTGAACAGGGAGCCCGAGACAAGGTCTTCTGTTCACAATGCGTAGTGTGTCGTGAACTTCTCTGCTCTAGCATAGCAGGCTGGGAGTGTCCAGGCCCAAGGTGTTTTCCATCCCTCCTTTTCTCTTTCCCATGTCCTCAAGACTTTTCTGGCCAGGTACTGGCAAAATCCTGCTGTTTTCTCTTCTCCTTTTACCCCCACTATCCACATTCTGCTGATGAATTTTGTATAAATAAACATCTCTATATCCATCATGCTCCATTCTCCCACTTGTTTTCCTTTGTATATCTCCTGCCTTGCCACTCATTCCCTTTTGTTGCTTCATAAAAAGGTGCAAAATTCTCTTTGCATCCTTTGTGCTTGTCTCCACACTGGAGGAAACATAATTCCTACATAGAGGGTCACCATATCATAGTATCAGAGTACTTAGGGTCAGAAGGGACCTAAACAGATCATAAGGTCCGACTCCCCTACCCCGGGCAGGAACGGGTGCCGGGATCATATCACCCCAGCCAAATATCTGTCCAGCGTCCTCTTGAAGACCCCCAAGTTAGGAGGGAGTACCACCTCACTTGGGAGTCCATTCCAGAGCCTGGCAGACCTAACTGTAAAGTAATGTCTCCTGATGTCCAGCCTGAACCTTCTCTCTAACAATTTGTGGCCATTATTCCTAGTAACCCTGGGTGGTGCCCGAGGGAACACAGCCTCCCCCAATTCCCATTGGTCCCCCCTGGTGAGTTTGTAAATGGCCACCAAATCCCCTCTCAACTTTCTCTTGTGGAGACTGAATAGGTTCAGGCCCTTTAGCCTCTCTTCATAGGGCCTGCCCTGCTGCCCCTTGACTGTGCGAGTGGCCCTCCTCTGGACCCTCTCAATACTAGCCACATCCCTCTTGAAGTGTGGCACCCAGAACTGGATGCAGTACTCCAACTGTGGCCTGACCAATGCCGCATAGAAGGGAAGGATCACCTCCCTGGACCTGCTTGTGTTGCATCTGTAGATGCACGACAAGGTGCAGCTAGCCTTACTGAATGCTTCCTCACATGGGCAGCTCATGTTCATCCTGGAGTCAACAAGGACTACAAGATCCCTTTCTGCCACCATGTTGACAAGAAGGGTATTCCCCAGCCTATAGGCATTTGCTGGTTCCTTCTCCCTAGAGGCAGTACCTTGCATTTCTCTGTGTTGAATTCCATCCTATTTTCATCCGCCCACCTCTGTAATTTGTCTAGATCTAGCTGGATTCTGTCCCTCCCCTCCAGCATGCCCATCTCACCCCCCACAACTTGGTGTCATCAGTGAATTTGGACAGCGAGCATTCCACACCCACATCCAGATCGCTGATAAAGATGTTGAACAGTACAGGCCCCAGGACCAAGCCCTGGGGGACTCCACTGCCCACATCCCTCCAGGTCAAAAATGGTTCTCTGAGTGCGACCATCTAGCCAATTTGCCACCCATCTGACTGTGTAGGCATCAATGCTACAGTCATCAAGTTTTTTTAAAACAATGTGGCGGGAAACCATGTCAAAGGCCTTCTTAAAGTCCAGGAAGATGACATCCACCCCAAAAACCTTGTCCAGGGACTTTGTGACCTGATCATAAAAAGAAACCAGGTTAGTCATGCAGGACCTGCCCTCAATGAGCCCATGTTGGTTGCCCCTGAGCATTACCTCCCCTGCTGGGCCCTTGGTGATGTGCTCTTTGATAATTTTCTCAAAGGTCTTCTCAAGGACCGAGATAAGACTGACTGGCCTATAATTGCCAGGGTCCTCCTTTCTCCCATTTTTGTAAATGGGGACCACGTTGGCCCTTTTCCAATCCTCTAGTACCTGGCCAGTGCCCCACGAGTGTACATAGAGTTGTGCTGGGGCCCCACTATGACCCCCGCCAATTCCCTCAGCACCCTTGGGTGAAGAGCATCTGGACCTACTGATTTAAACATGTCCAGCCCCTCCAAAAGTTCCCTAACTAGGTCACCCCTGACCCTATGCATAGCGGTGCCTCCCCTGGGTCCATCTGCAATTCTAGTGGGGGGGATGTCTTGGTCCCTGTTCAGGAATATGGAGGCAAAGAATTCATTAAAAGGTCAGCTTTTTCGTTTGCTGCAATCACCAGACTGACAAGCCTATCCTGTAGGGGCCCCACGTTACCCGATGCCTTGTTCTTACTTCCTATGTATTTGGAAAAGGACTTTTTATTATCCTTAATTCTGGTCACTAGTCCTAGCTCCATTTCTGCCTTGGCCTTCCTAACAGCCTCCGTGCAGTCCCGAGCAATGGAGAGGTAATCCTCCTTGGTGATAGCCCCTTGATTCCACTGTTTGTACACCTCCTTTTTTGCCCTCAGGCATCCCTGGATGCCTTTGCTGAGCCATGGGGGCTTCTTAGCACTTCCTCCCCACTTGGTGTGTATTGGGACTGACTCCCTTTGAGCTTGGAGGTTTGTCTCCTTGAGGAACAACCACCAGTCTTGGACTCCCATCTCATTGAAGCTCTGAAACCCCAATGCCTCTCCCACTAACCTTCTTAGCTTACAGAATTCAGCCCTCCTAAAGTTGAGGACCTCTGTCTTGCTGCTTGCTTTCACCACCCTGCACTAGATAGTAAAATCCATCAGGCAATGATCACTGTCACCCGGGTGTTTGAGAACCCGCAGACCCCTTACCAGGTCATCGCCTGTGGCAAGGACCAAGTCCAGCAAGCCATTTCCCCTGGTGGGACTATGCACCTCCTGAGTTAGGTGTAGGTCCTGTATCCCATCTAGAGACCTACGTGAGCAGTCAAACTTGGCTGACTGCTCCTCCCAGCAGATGTCTAGGTAGTTTAAGTCACCCATGACAACCACATCCCTTGACTTTACAGCCTCTGTGAGCTGACCTGAGAATTCCAGGTCCGGCTCATCCCCCTGGTGAGGTAGTCTGTAGTAGATGTCCAGTAATTTTCCCCATGCCCCCGTTGCATTCTTACCCAGAGCACCTCATTTTGCCCCTCCTCTGACCCCATCCTGATCACTGAGGATGTGTATTGCTCTGTGACGTATAGCGATACACCTACCCACACACTCTTTTCCCTGCTCTGTCTTGCCTGTACAGCCTGTATCTCGCAATGCCCACTGCCCAGTCATGGGTAGAATCCCACCAGGTTTCTGTGAGCCCCACTAGGTCTGGGTTTTTGCTAGCTAGCAGGAGGGTGAGTTCTTCCTGCTTATTCCCCATGCTTTGAGCATTTGTGTAGAGGCATTTGAGGCCTCCTGTAGGTGCCCATGCCACCCCCTTGTTCCTAAGCCTGCCCTGGCCCCTGTCACTTACCTAGGTACTATCTGTGTGCATCACCTGGCTTGATGGTGAAGTATCCTCGTGTTCCTCTGTGTCCCTGTCTCCTGGCAAACCTAGTTTAAAGCTCACCATAGGAGATCAGCCAATCTGGAAGAAAAAACATGCTTACCTTTTGGGGAGAGATGAAGCCCATCCCACCCGAGCATGTCCTCTGTGCAGAAATGCGGGTCATGGTCCAAGAACCCAAGGTCTGCCTGGTAACACCAGCTCCAAAGCTGCCCGTTGACCTCACTGATGCATGTCTCGTGTCACTGTCCACATCTGCTCACTGGAAGGATAGAAGAAAAAAACACCTGTGCCTGTCTCCTTGAGCTTTGCCCCTACAGCCTTGTAGTCTCTCATGATGCGGTCTGGGTTGCCCCTGGCCACGTCATTCATTCCCATGTGGATGAGGACCATGGGGTAATGATTAGAGGGTCAGATGAGGTCCAGGATCATCTCTGTGATGTCCTGAATCCAAACTCCAGGCAGGCAACAAAACTCATGTGCCATGGGGTCAGAGCAACAGATGGGCCACTCTGTTCCTCTCAAGATGGAATTGCTGATGATGAGGACCTGGCGTCTCTTCCTCTTGGTGTTCCAGTAGCTCTTGGCCTGTGCTGTGCTTGGAGTGGCATTGGTTCCCTTAGAGGCATCCTCTCCTGCCTCCTCCTCCACAGCTGCCAGGGCCTCATACCTGTTCCCCAGCTGTACTTCGGGAGCTGACACTGAGGTAGCACGAGTAGACCTGGCTCTGGAGGTGGCTCTGCCATACCTCTGTGGTGGGTCCCTGCCGGGTGCCTTCGCCTCTAGGTTCCTGACCCTGCAGAGATCGAAAGTACCCATCAATTTCATCCTTGGCCACCCTAATCCCCCGCAACCTGCTGACCTCAACCTGGAGCTCCCTCACCTGCTCCTCAAAGGCCCAAAGGTGGACACATGTGGCACAGGCAAGAGAACTCCCTTTGCCCCCCCCCCCCCAAGGCCACCGAGTCCCCACCAGGTAGCCCCCACAGAAAGGGGGAAGGGTGGCTCCAGCCCTGCCATGGGCTCCATCTGGGTGGAGGCCGCAGGGGAGCCCTGGGTGGGCAATACCACCAGGGCCAGGGCCCTGGCAGTCCACCGTGTACTCACCATTATTGTAGAGTGAAGTGTCCTTCTTTCTCCCCTAGTGAAGTCTCTGACCTGGCTCCTTCAGAGTGGCTGCCTTGTGTAAACGCTGGTGCATCCCTACAGAGGGCGTGTACTCCTGCCCACAAACTGGCCTGTGAACTCCCTAGAAACTGCTCCTGTTGAGAGTCCCTGTTCGCTGGCTCCCTGGGCACCTAGGGAGTCTCCTTTTATACCCTCCTGAGCCGGGCTGACTCAGACCCAGGCAGCTATCCCACAGCAATTAAACAATCAGCAATCAACGCTCCCTCCCAGCTTCTCAGAGCACACACACACCCACCACACAAACACACAGTCAGTAAGCTAAGCCTGAGCTATAGGCAGCTGGATTACTCACTTTCATTCCTGGGCAAGATCTAGTTCATGGCCTGGCTTCTCTTCTCCTTCCTCCTCTTGCCTCCAGCAACTGCATGGAAACTGCTCCTGTTGGCAGTCCCTGTTTGCTGGCTCACTGGTAATAATACTGTCTTTACCAGTTCCACTTTGATTTGTTTAGACAGCTTTCTCATTCTCCAGAGGACTGTTATCTGCTGTACCTTGACAATTACCTTTCCCCAGGCCTTGTCACCTTTCCTTTTCACATTCATCTGAATGCCTAGGATCTTCATTCCTTCTGTTTGAACCTGCAAACCAGTCTTTCCCAATTCCCTATTCCATTAGCATGGTCTTCTTTTTATTAATTTTTGCCCTTGCTGCTTGGTCATAGTCCATCATGTATTTCAATATTTATCAATCGACAGTTTCTCTTGAACTATTACTGTGATGTTGTCCATATATAGCATGCACTTGATTTCTTCCCAAATAGGGATTTTCACCCCTGTGATCAACTTGTCTCTTTATTTTCTGGGCCAAAGGCTCTATGACACATACAAAAAGCCCCGCTGATAACGTGCATCCTTGTCTTACTCCAGACCCAGATCTTATCTCAAAGTCCCAGGTCAATTAACCTTTTATCAATATCTGGCTCTTACCCATCTCATACAATAATTGTCTTGCCTGGATCATTTTATGTGGGAATCCCATTTTTCTCAGAATCACGAGCATGTACTCAATCATATTCTTTATCCAAGTCCATATTCATAACTACCATATTTCTCTTTCTCTCTTGCACATCTACCAGTGTATTCCTTATTAACCATGATGCATCTGCAATTCCTCTCCCTGGTCTAGCACGCTGGTCCTCATGGATCAGTCCTGTTGTCTCATTTTCTGGGCCAAAACTTTCACAAAGATCTTATAATCTGCATTTACCAGTGTAATTGGTCACCAATTTTCTAGTTTTTCTCTCTGTCCTTTTTTAAAGATAAGGACTATGACTCTTTCTGCAAACCTTTTATCTATTTCACCCTTTTCCTGGATTCAATTAAATAATTCTACCAGGTCCTTCCCTATGCTTCCCTAAAATTTCTCATAACATTCACATGGTAATCCATTTTGGTCGGGTGTTTTCCCTCTCTTCAGTTTTCTCATTGCTTCATACACATCCTTCTGAGTGATTTCTCTCTCCATCTACACTTTTTCTTATTCACCTATTCTTTGTACAATTTCCTCCACCAATGACTGGGCCTTCATTTTGTCTGTCCCTCTATCTTTATATAGTTCTTCATAGTAGGAACGTGCCATTTCCAGCACTTCTTCCAGTCCCGTTGCTCATTTCCCTTCTACTTCTATCACTGTCAGAGTTTTTCGCTGCTCTGAGTTTGGTTGAGAAGTGTTTACTCCATATTTCTCCTCCCATCCATGACACTTGAGTTAAAAAGATCTTCTCTTTCACCCTCTTCTTAAACCAGCTGTTGATCCATCTCTTGTTCTCTGCAGTCTCTTCTGTCTTGTCTTTCCCTTGTGCTGCTTGTTTTCACAACTTCTGTAATTCATCCTGTAGAGTTCTCAGTTCTCCTCTCTTCCTTTGTACTTCCTTCTGTCCTGCTTTGCGGAAGAACTGTCCTGTTTGCTTCATAATCATTCTCCACCAAACCAAGGGATTCGTAAAATACATTTCCAGTGTTTTCCAACTTTTATATAGCACTACGTATGCCTTACAGTTTTTCATTTTCTAACAATCTTGTGTTTATCTTCCACACCCCTTTCCCTTTCCATCCTTTCTGGCCTGTTCCTAGTTTGACTTCTAGTACTTGGTGGCCACTCACCGCAATCTCTGTTACATTCTTTCATATCACCTCCAGCCTTTCTGATAATAGGACTAGGTCTATTTTTGAGGATTTCCTTCCTTTGGGATCATATTTTGTTGCTATTCTGGAGTTTGCCCATACATCTACCAACCCTTCATTTGTAATCATTTCCTTTAGAGTTTATGCTGATGTATCCATAGCCTTACTGGTGCTACATCCTTCCCTGTCTTCTTCTATCATACAATTTAAGTCACTGACAATAATTTGTTTCCTCCCACCCACTATGTATAATTCTAATTTTTGGAATAGTTCTGACCTTTGGGCACTCTCTGTGGGCGTATAGATATTAAAGATTCTCTCTCTTTTTCTCCTGTTGTTGTTGCCAGTCTCAATAATTGCCTACACACTATCTCCTGGATTTGTTGGTTTTTTTTCTGTATTCTCACATTCTTTATCAAGAAGGCCACTACTGCCACCTTAGTGCTCTCTGTTCCTGACCACCACAATGGTCCCTCTGTCCATCTCTTCTTCAGATGTCTATAATCATTCTCTGCTATTATTCCGCATTCCCATAGACACACTATGTCTGCTTCTAACCCTTGTAAAATGGGTTCTACCTTTTCCCATTTCTTCAGTGTCTGAATACTTTGAATGTTCAATGATGTTATTGTAACTTCCATCATGATCTTTCTTAGAGATCTTCTGTGCTACTGCTCTCTGTCATTCAGCTATGTTCTTTTCCTTGCAGCAATTCTATTATCTTCAACCTGATTTTTACCCTTCTATTCAGAGCTGGATCGTTTTCCTCTGTTCTCTTCTCTCCCTCATTCTTGTCTTCATCTCCCCACATTCCCTCTGCCTTCTGCTCTGTAATCTTCTTTATCTCACCTATTGCAGCTTTCTCTACATGTTCCATCTTTTTCCATCTCATTGATTTCAAACTCTTTTCCTTTTCCCTTTCACTTTCTCACCATCCCTTTCCTGTCCCCTTCCTTCTTCAGTTTCTGTGTTTCCTCAGCCTCTTCATCTTCCTTTTTTCCATCTCAGCATTATCAGTGTCTTGTTCCACCAAATCCTCTTCCTCTATTATTTCTTGCCCAGCCGCTTCTGTTATGATGTCAGTGCTTGGTATCATCCCTATCTTCAGCTCTTGTAGTATTTCTTCCACTGTGTGGGTTTCCATTTCCATTCTGTCCTCATCCTCTGTGAGGTCTTTCTCCTCATCATCTGTTTCTTCTATCCTTCTTACCTTGCTGGCATAGGTGGTTGGGCATCTTTTATATAGGTGCCCTTCCTTTTTACATATCTAGTACTAATCATATTTTTAAAGCAATTTTTCATGTTACAAGCCAAATCAGCCAAATGAAGTCCGAATCCATGAGTCACTCCAGAACCATATGTGGCCCTCCAACTGGCAAACTTCTTCCACCCCCACCAGGGGCTTCAGATGTTTCCAACGTTTTTTGGTGGGCATCCTACATGCAGGCCCAAGCCCAGAGTCTTGGGGTTTGGATGTCCCCAAGTTTTGCCTTCCCTCAGACATATGGCCTCAGGAGCAAGCTAAGAAGGGATCTCCCATTTCCATAAAATGGAACCCCCATTTTAAGCCCCAACATCTCAATGGGTACTAAACTACACTGCAAAACAGTTATCCCAGAGAGGTCTTAAGGAAAACTGCCTTCTTAGATCCAGATACATGGTGTTTCCCCTGCCAGATAAGTATTAACCATGCATGAATATTAGTCCAAAGCCAACAGGCTCATGATTTACCATATGGCTCATTTGACTGGGCCTTAGAAGAATCAAGCTCATTTCAAGCCATGGTGACTCCACATCTCAATGCTGCTCAGTATATGCATACTCCAGATACCCCACACAAAGAAACCAGGTAGTAATGAGCCCTTCACATAACACTGGAACTGGGTTTTCTTGTCATGAGTCTTAGGATCCTCCAAAAATTTATACACAGATGAGGCACAAGGCAACCAGGTCCAGCCTCACCTTCTTGAGGGAGGGGCCACAATAATCATATGTGACAGGCTGAGAGAGAGAACGGAAGAAGGATTCTGGGTGAATTGTTTGTGGCCCTTGTTTGTGATGTTTGCCATACATTTAAAGCTGGTGAAGAAACAAGAATGATTGGAAATGGGAAATAAAGGCGAAGCTCAGCTGTGGAAGTGAAGAGGAAGTCAAAATGTATACAGTGTAGTGGCTCACCATGGCTTGAAAGAGTTGGCTTTAAAGGGGACTACACTTAATGGACATTACCATGTATTTTTTCAGATGGGTTGTATTAACTTATTCTTATAGTAGGTTTCCATCAGTATGCTTGTGGGCTCTGCAAGGGATGACCCACCCCTCCCCTTCCAAGCTGCCCCCACATGGTCTCCCACACCCTCACTAGTCCACCTCCTCCCCAGCTCTCCCCAACCACTACTTATCTTTGAGCCCAAGCTACAAATATGCAGTGCAGGGAACTTTTTTTTGTTCCCTGCATGCCTCTTGCAACATCTCAAACTGGTTTGGGATGCTGCAAGAGGTACATGTGTGCTCAGCTGGACGCGCCCATTGGGAGCAAATCTGCACCCAACAGCATACACATAGGCTCATTCCCAGGACAAGCCTACTGCACCTTATTTTATTGTGCATTAAGGTGAAAGTCCATTAAATAACACATGTAGATGTACCCAGTAACATGAAGATGTTTTGTTTAGGACAAAACTAAAAAGTAAAACACCTGTTATAACAGAAAACAATGACAGAGGATCTAGAGATTTGCAGAAGTTTAAAGAGGAATATTATCCAAAACAAGTAAAACAAACAAATATTAAAATATAATTTGGATTCCTAGGAATAGTCATGTGATTTAGTGAACCTCGTTGATGGAAACCAGTACTGAGGAACAATAGGAAATTCCACCTCCAATTCCCAAAAAGGAAAGAGATAAAGGCACCTCAGCTTGACATTTTGCATAAGAACAGATCAGACAAGAATCAGATCAACTAAAGACAAATTAACCCCAGGATATAACAGTAATACAACATACTGACTTATTGCCTCCTGATAACAGTAGTGCTGATATTTCAAAGGATACCATATGGCCAAGCAAGTGCAAGGATCTTCAGAGGTTAATCAAACATTGCTAACTTAGTCAGTCATTTAAGCTATATTGTGTGTGAAATTGTGTGTTAAATCAGTGGCTAAATTTGGTCAGAAAAGGAAGGTTTTACATTGGGAACTGTACCTTTAAGGGTATTTGTTTACAGCCATTAAGGACAATCCTTAAAAAGACTCAAGGCTGTTCAGATAATTCTCTTTCTAGTCACATTTATTAATTTTACTTGTAAGAAAACAAAGCTGGCATTTTGGACTCAAATAAATGTGAAATTATATCCTGGATTTAAATTGGGAGACATGGGAATTATAGCATGCAAAGTCACTTTTTCAAAAAGGTTTCTGCATCAGTAATAATACTTTGCACTTCTAGAGCAACTTTCATCCAAGACTTTGAAAGAACTTTATAGAGTGATAGGAGTGGGAGAGGAACGAAACAAAACAAAAAATAATCAAGAGGTTCACTTGAGAAGTTGCCTATACCTCATCCCCTCAAGCAAATGGTTTTTGGTGGTGCAACAAAGAGGGTTTCTTACACATCTTTCTGGAACCACACCACTTGTGAAAAGGTCCTTGCATGACTCATTTTAGGATAGTAGTAGCTACAAAAAGGTCCCATAAGCAATCAGTTCATGATCAACTTCCTTCCTAAATCTCAATGAAAACACTTTCAAGAAGATATGGAAACACTTTAGTCTGAATGCCAGCCACATTGGTTGAGAAGGGGCTGGCAGGACAAGTCAACTCTGGGAAACCTATCTCCTCAGCTGCAGCATCAAAAATGGACAGGACCTTGATTTTTTGTATAATGGCTCACCTGTATTGTAGGCCCTGTCCTGCTGATGATGCTCACGAAGAATGAAAAAAGCATTTGCAAGCTTGAAGTGTAGAAAAAGCTTGCTTAGGGTCCATATTATTATTCCCATTTTACAGATAGATAATTGGTGAAAAGAGAAATTTATATTGGTTTCTCAAGGCTAAACTGCAAGTCCACGAAAATGAAATAGAAACAGGAACTTGGGACATTTGTACACATTTTTGCGCCAGAGCGTCAGGTGCTTCAAAAGCACCGAGTGCTGTGGCACATGCAGTTGTGTAAGTGGCTAAATGCATGTCAATGCTGAGAAAATGGTGCTGGTGTGCTTTTGAACTAAAACAGCTTAGAGGTGTTATAGTTCAACAGCACATCACTGCCATTTTCTGCTTGCTGATGTGCATTTTGCCACTTATACAACTGCACACAATGCAGCTCAGTGCACGTCAGCTCGCATGCGGACCAGACTTGATTAACTGAGTCTGCTCTAACCCGCTGAATCTCCAATTCATCATGGGATGAAAAGGTAAGTCTATAAATGTCCTTGGAGATTAAAGGCCAGATTCTATTGTACTTACAAGTACCTAACTGGACCTCAGCACCTAAGCACGTTGTTATATCTTACACTGTGAGCTGTACAAATGTTGATTAGTGTTAGTGCTAGTTTGAGTTTGGAGCAATCACACATTCACACCAGCAGAGACCTGAAGGATGGAAAGGTAAGAATCATGCCCTCCCCTCCCATTTGAGCTTCCCCCTGACCCTCACCCCCAAGGCTCCACTTTTCGTTCCCTCCCTCACTGCTTCTGGGCTGCTGCTCTTTTCTGGGTTAAGCGTGCCCCAAGAGTGGCAGCAGCAGTAGCAGTGGCCAGGCAGGAAATTTAACCCTTCCTTCCCTGCTCCTGCAGAGCATAGAGGAGGAGGAGTAGTGAGATGGGATCTGGGGTACTGGGGAGGGCAGGAGGGTCTTAGTGGGCATGATCTGGGTCAGCAGGGGAGGATAGGTTTGTGGGATGTTTACAATGAGGTGTAGCCTAGAGTGGCTACATCTTAGTGCAGAGGTGAGCAATTATTTAGGCCAGAGTTTTGTTAGGGAGTTATAATGACCTGTTCAAGGTGGGGTCAGCACCCTATGCCTGCAACAGCTCACCAAAACTCCCTAAGTGTCCTCCATACACAGCCAGGCAGTTGAGATGGAGCCACAGGTGGGCAGAGAGAGGAATCCAGGAGTGGGACCAGCTGGTGGGGCCAGAGCCAGGCCTAGCATCAGGATCATGGGGCAGTGACAGAGTGGGGCCAAATCTGGGGTCAGAGTTGGGGCAGAGCTGCAACCTGCTGTCCACATGCTCCTGTGACAGGCACCAGTTCTATGGGCAGGGACATGCAGGGAGTGGATTGTGGCTCTGTCCCAGACCCTGGGTCTGCATTATCACCACCCAGCAATCCCGGTGTTTCTATGGAGAGCAGCCAGGACTAACACAGGCAGGTTCCACAGCTGGGCAGACAGGATGGGGTCACAGGCAGGCAGGGAGCTGGGTCTGGGAATGGGACAGAGGCTTGAGTCCTCCACAGAGATGTTCTAGTAGCCAGCCAGAGTGTCTCTATGGCTGGCTCTTGCCCCAATGCTGCAGCACGCTACCTGCTAATGGAGGGCAAACAGCAGTTCAGGCTGCTGCGACCTGGACTCACCATTCCAGGTAAGTAGTGGTTGGGGAGAGCTGGGCAGGAGGGGGACTAGTGAGGATGTGGGGGACCATGTGGGGGCAGCTTGGGAGGGGAGGGGTGGGTCTACACTTTTGTAACACACCCTCATTTTACCCCTCATAGAGCCAAAAATCTGTGAGAAAGTAGGATAACATGCTGCCTTAACTGTTTTTCAAAGACCTAAACTAGGTGGATTAGATCTGCACTTAGACAGCTAAATCTATTTGCATACCTAGTAGATGAAATAGAATCTGGGCCTCAGTAACCGCTTTTGTACTCTAACTACAGAAAGATACTTATACTCAGATGCATTTGGAAGACATTTGAAATATCAGCTAACCCAGATTCACTTGCCTTTAAATAGGCTTATGATGAATTTGAATATTTACTAAATTCTGTGTAATATATGATCTTCAATGTCATAAATTTTGTCACAATAACTAGTCTTTTAATAGATTTCCTAAAATAAAGAATTAATATTTACCAAGGAAGAATTTTTTAAGAGTTATGCAAAAGCCCCGCTACTAAAATCCAGTACATTTTTTAAAATATCACACTCCCATTTTACTTGTATAAACCTGTTCATGAAATCCTTTCTGATAAGTGATCATCACAAAGAAATTCCTTTCTAGGTATAACACAGGGTTTCCTTCCTCTCTTTTATCAGCAAGCACCACCTGTCTGATATTTCTCATGAATTTACATCATGGATTGAAACACTGTGACTGAAAAATGGGCAAAAAGGGGAAGGGTGATTGTGACAGAGAGTATAATTATATTCACAAGTAAATATCTTGACCATCAACAATGATGAAAAAGAAAATGTGTGACAATAAATAGTGGGACATGACAGCTTAATGAGGTGTTGGCAAACTATGGTATTCTAAGAGTGTACCTGATTTTCAGAGATAAATCCTTATGTTATGTTAATGATGCATTGGTTCTTACAAACTTAGTAGTTGATAGCTACTTGTCCTGAAAAATCAAAGCTGCCCTATTGAAGTTGCAACAGACTATTCCTGTCTATGTTTTTGTATTTTAGACTAATACCTAATGGATTTGTAGAGTTTTGCTTGCTTTGATTAAATAAAATGACAGTGTTTTAACTGAGGTTCATGTTGCATGCTCTACTCTCATATGTCCAAGAAGTAACAGTTACCAAAAGCGTTGGTTTTGATTTGAGGTGAAAAGAGAAGGCTACCTGATTTTCCTCTGAACAAGCTCATTGCTACACTTGGAGTGGCATTCTAGTCTTTCCTCATCATCTAAGTAGCCATTTTTTTTAATATCTACAGGGCACATTTACAGTCTGAGGAGTTCTGTGCCTGGACAAGTAGCCCTAGGCACATAGGTAACATAGCTTCATTGTCGCATACACTGAGCATGCCCACTACCAGCTGTAATCTGTACAAACACCTCTTGTAGACATGAAATAGAGTTAGGTGTCTGAAAATGGAGGCATCCAGATCCTGGAACTATTGGACTTAGCCACAGTGTCTAAAGCACTGAAAATGCTAGACTCCCTTGATCCATAGCAGGGCCTTTTCTACTTCTCAGTGCAGCACACCACAGGTCAGCCATTTGTCACAACCTTCTCTGGCATTCTTGTTGAAGCTGATCAATTAACATACAGTGCAGACAGAAATGACAATTTTTTCCCAATCTGGTCACAGAAAGTGGTCTATAGCCATGACCCAACACAAGTGCATGGCTCCAGACAGCTTAAAAACTGGTCAATTGTGTAAATATCTGAACCCTCATTCCATGAGGGGTCAGAAGAAGACATTTCAAAACAGTGTCTTCTGTAACTTGTGTCTGTGCTGCCTTCCAGCCTGTCACTGTTTTCAGAATGGAAGGGGAGAAAGGGATCAGAGGGAGTTCTTGCAGTCTTTCAGCCCCTGCTAAATGGTAGTGTGTGTGTATGAAGCTCCCTCCCTCCCCCCCCCCCCCCCCCGGCAAAGGTAGGGGCTCCAATTCACCCACCCCACCCTCCAGCACCAGCTGGGGAACCTCTAAGATGAGCTCCACCTGCTCTCTTTCCCCACTCCAATTCTGAAAAATTTGCAACCTGACAGGAAGAGGGGCTGTTGCTAGAGGATACCAGGTGCAGGCTGGCAGCCTGCAGTTAGATTCCCCTCCCTCTGGAACTAACAGTGAACTTCTGTTTGGTCCAGGGGATTTTTGTAACCCAGAATGCTTCCTGCAAACCCTTCTCAGTTACAGTGGGGACCTGCACTTCTGTCTGCACTCATAGTTCTCCAAAAAAACATGGATGGGGGGCAATGAAAAGGGAAGATTCTACCCCACTGGAAGCAGGGGCCCCAAATAGAAGCCAGGACTTCCTTCAGTCTAGTGCCCAACCATAGAAGGGCAAAGGGGATGGGAGTGAATGCTCTCTTTTGTTTCCTTGCTGCCAATCAGGATGTCTATGAAATTGTCTACATATGTAGGTGTTACATCCAGAAATAAGATTCCCCTGACTTCACAAGTACCAAAAAAATGCCCTGTACATGTCCAAACAAAATCCATTTAGATGACTGCAAGAATAGAATGCAATCTTTTGTTGTTCCTCTGTCAGCTGAAAACTTTGTTTCTACAGTGAGCTATACATGGGGTTCATGTATACCAGTGATTCTCAACCAAGGTTTTTCAGTACTCTGGAGTGTCATGAAATTCCCTTTAAGGGTGAAAAGACCTATACATGATTCAAAAGATAAACCAGAGATTTGAAAAAGGAACCACAGGGTGCATCTACAAATGCCCCTATGGCACCATTGTTACTGAGTCATCATTTAGTACTTCCTCATGGACATACTCAATGATGGAACAGTAATAGCCCATACTGCATCAAGCCAGCAGCACATAGTTATTTTAGCCACTATGTTGGTGTAGCAACACGTTATAGCGAGGGAGCACATTGCTATGGTGACAGAGCAGCAGCATCATGATATGTGTCCGCCAATGCTACATCCCGATAGCATATTGCTAGGGTGACATAGCATCTCATGTAGATGTGCCCACAGTATCAAAAACATTCTGACTTGTTGTGCTCTGAGTTCTTTGCAACAGAAGAATTGCTCTATTATTTTTCTTTAGTCAAAAAAAGGAAGTAAAACATAAAAGTTCGCAGATGGTGGCCCCCACCCAAGCCCCCCACAAGGTCCCCCCACAAACCCCACATACTCCACATCCCTCCACACACACACCATATCCCCCACATCCCATACACCCACCCACAAACCCCACATCCCCCTATACCTACACCCCACACACAGCCCCCAAAACAACTGCCACACCCCTTCTCATCCCCCCAACAACCTCCCCCTCCACAACTCACACCTTGAGTGCCCAGATGCCAAACAGAATGGGACCTGCTGGTGGCATCTGTGGCTGCAGGGGAAGCTGTCCCCACCTCCTGGTTAGTGAAGAGATCAGGGAGAGCTCTGATTTTTCTTTGATAAAAAAAAACAAAAGCAAACACTAAAGTATATAGATATTTAGAGTTTATTTTATTATGATGATAGAGGCAGTGGTAGGCTTCCTAACTGTTTTAAAATTGTAAACATATTAAAAAAACATGCCCAACTAATTGATCAATCTCTTTCTATATATATGTGACCCAGGCGGTACTCCAAAAGGTACCCCCTCTCCAATTGAAGGGATCAAAGCAGGTGCACAAAGGCTGTGGGAGGTGTAGGTATTCTCCTCCCCCTATAGAGCAGAGACAGACCACCACTGGGGACTTAACCATATACCTTTTATGAGGAAACAATACTGGGAACATAACAGGCATAATCAGGGGGTATAGTGGACACTACAATGCCCCAAGGGGACAGGATTCAACAAAGTTAGACACTTACAATCATTGACAAAAGACAGGGTTAACAAAATATAAAACACAAACAGCAGAGCAAACAATACTGGTTGGGGAAATATAAAAAGGCACAGAATACAAAATGTCAAAAGACAAAGAAATATAGGGCCTAGGTACCTGGAAGGGGAGAAAGGGGGAAAACACAATGGCTCCTCTCCACTGCAAGAGGAATTTCTCCTTGTTAGCTCACTCACACCAAGTCACCAAAGCTGGGTCTTGAACTTGGATCTTCCATGTGGTAGGCAAAAACACTACTACACAGCCACCAGTGGTAATACTGCACTGAATGGCTAGGGATCTTGACCTTCCTGGAGCCCCGGCCTCACATCGAGCTGCCCGGTCTCTGATTGGAGGAGCTGGAAGCCAAGCTGGGAACCCTCAGGTCACTGCTGAGATCCTTGCTGAAGTGGGAAGCCTCTCCTGCTGGCTACAGCCTCTCATAGGGGATCCTGGAGCCCAGCAGGAAGCCACTCCTGACAGCCACATGCCGCGCTGCTGAGGGTCCAACTGTTGCCTGCAGGTCCTGCTCCTTCAGGCTCTTCTGGGGAAACTGCTCCCGCCCCGCTGGTTCAGCTCTTTGAAGCTCCTCCCTCATGGTCCCTCGCTGGTCTCTCCCCTGAGTCAGCCGTGCTGCCCCTTTTATCCCCCTCCAGGTGACCCACAGGGCCAATCAGGGGACATGAGGGGTGAGTCGTTGGGGCCTGATTGGTAAGGAAAGGGAATCCCAAGTCCTCCAATCATCTTTTGCCCTTTCAAAACCCCTGGGCTAGGTCACTGCCAGCTAGCCCGTCACATATATATATCTCCTGATGTTCTCTGTTTAAAAATTGCAAATCCTCTGATAAAAAAATCCCAAATTGACTCTTTAAAATACCCCCAAATCTGTGTTCTTCCATGATTAAAATTAAACACCAGTGGCCAAGAGGACATGCTTTGACAGTTCAAAGCAGGCCACTACACTGAACACATCTACTAGGCAATAGCTACCCAGAAGACAGGACGGTGGCAGACATGGCAGCAGTGCCATACTAAGGCCAATTTTGTAGCCACAGCCCAATGGCAGCTGGCCCAGAGGTGCAGGAGGCTCTGCTGCAGTGCCCATGCCACAGCCTAGGTGGCCAGGCAATCCCTGTCCAGGTCTGGCAGATGTGCACACATGGGGGTGGATGCTGTTGCAGATGGCAGCAGGTCACATCCAGGCAGCAGCCCCTGCTACCAGACTGCTGTAGTGGGTAGAGGGTGCAGGGACCACTTTAAGTAAGGGTTGCCGCAGCAGTCCAGCTGGCACAGGGGGTTAGTGTCCGCATATGTTAACTGGTTGGGCCTCAGAAGTTGGGGCAACACAGGTGCTCGCCCTAGCCTCCAGCTCCCCCAGCTGCAGATCCGGGAGGAGCTGGATAGGGTCAGTGTGCCCCAAGTGGCACAAGTTGCCCCATACCAAAGTGCATGTTCAGGCTTGTGTGCTGAGGTAAAAGTCCCCAGAAGAAATTTGTGCTGCTTTTATTTGAGCTGCTGGAAGTGCACATTCCTGCATGTGTGGATGTGCCCTTACAGGATATTCCAGATTTTTTTAAATACTGAATTGGAGAATCCAACTTGATTAAAAAGGTTTTATGGACATTGTTCAATTGGAATGTTAGTGTGCATTTTAAACAAAATATGTATAATGATTAGAAACCTGAACTTCTTTAATACAGTCACATAAATACATAAATAATATAAAATGTTCTATTGATGAACCCAACCAAAAAAGTGTAGTTCAGAACAGTTCACACTTGAAAAAAGTTTAGATCTGATATATACTCTGTAACTCAGACTCTGTTAAAATTCACACTTGAATACATTTGACCCATAAGTAGTCTAGATCACAGTGTTAAACACAATAGCAAAAGAAATAAATCATCCTCATTTCCTTATTTACTTTCATTCTCTAAAGTATTCACATTATCATTTCATATATGAGTGACAATCTGTGGAGGAACTCAATTTATTACAGAAAAACTACACATTTATAAAAATTTATATCTGTAGGTTAAAGCTCATTGCAATGAAATCCCTTGTGAATATTATTTTTCATCTCTCTGTTGTAATTATATATTGCATAATGTGTGATGAGAGTATAGTACAGCAATGAGGTCATGTTAATACACGTAGAGTTCAATGAATAATAGCTGCAAGGTCTAGAGTGATATTTAATATATGCTCCATTATTTTTCTACTTTCTATAGCTTCCCTTTGTAAATGAGGACCTTATTAATGCTCAATGATTCTGTGCCCTTTTTGTCATTTAGTAAGCCCTTGGTAAGGCTTCTGACACCTTTTTATATGATATTCTCATACATAAACCAGTGAAATATGGTCTAGATTAAACTACTTGTATGGTGGCTGCACTAGTGATTGGAAAAGCATTCTCAAAGGCTAGTTATCAAGGGCTCACTTTCAAACTACAAGGATGAATCCAGTGGGCTTTCACAGGAGTTTTTTCCTGTGTCAGATATATTTCATATTTTCATTAATGTCTTAGGTGACAGAATAGAGAGTGTCTTTATTAAATTTGCACCTCTCACCAAGCTAAAAGATGCAAGTCCTTTGGGAAGAAGATTAGAATTCAAAATAATCTTGACAAATTAGAGAAGGTGTCTCAAATAAATATTATGAAATTCAACAAGACAAGTGCAAAGTACTATATATAATGTGTGTGTGTGTGTATGTGCACACGTAGGAATAACCAACTGTATACATAAAAATGGGAAGACTGACTAAGCGGCAGCTATGCAGAAACAGATCTGGAGATTAGAATGGAGCCCAAATGAAATGTAAATCAATAATGTCATAATACTGGGAATAAAGCAGTATTTTGGAGAGATGTATAAGCAATAATGTCATATAGAAGACGTGAAGTAATCCTTCCATTCTGCACAGGAGTGCTGGAATACGGCTCAGGAGCTAGAGTGCACTGTCCAGTTTAGTCCTAAAAAGGATTAAAGAAACATTTCCTAGGAACAGTGTAGCTGCAGTTGGGGAAGTGACTTATCAAAGCCCCTTTCAGCCCTGTTTTCTATGATTCTATTACACCAACAGTTCTTTTTGGTCCATACTCACAAGAATAGGGTATCATATTTCATGTTATAATAGAATGTCGATTCAGTAAAGTGTACTCAATATGGTTTGGGTATAAGCTACCTTAAAGGATCACCTCTCTCTTCATGTAAGATCAGTTGAGGTGCTCAAGATAATAGCCTCTAGAAAAGTATTCTTGTAATTGGCCACAACTATGGAATGTGCGTTTCTTTGGCTTAGCACACAAGGAATTATGTTTCACAGATCTATTTTGCAGCCATGTTGGTCTGAGACAAAAAGAAATAAAAAACTCTAAAACTCTTGGTTCAGAGGTGATAACTTTTATTAGACAAACTAAAAAAAAATTGCAAAAAAATTGCAAAAAAAAAAAAAAAATATATATATATATATATTTCTTTGCAAGCTTTCAGGCACATGATAACCAGTAAGGTCTATTTTTCCTCTAAGGCCTATTTTTCCCCAAGTGCCTGCTGAAGACAGGTTGAAAGGTGACTGATTAGCCCTATTATGCTCTGAGGAACTTCAGATAAATGCCAGATCAAACTGATGGCCAGATTGCAGTATTCTTTTTTAACTCTAAATATTACTTTACATCACATAGAGTCATCTCAAATTCAATGGTATTACTCTGGAATCAAATACTAGTGAGCATATGGAAGGATATCATAACCTGTCCCCAAATGTTCTCCATGTATTTTTAGGAAGTCTTTGTAATTGCATCCAGAGCATGGGCACGGATGCAGAAGGGAAGAAAGGACAGAGGGAAGAAGATATTTTTCACTGTCAGATGCTTTCTTACAAGGTACAGAAACAATGCTTGTTTTCAGATCATATTCCCATGTTTCCTAAAGAGCTCATGCATTGAAAAAAAATGTATCCATGGTGAATCTACATTTTCAGAACCCATGTTTGTATTCTATTACATCTCCTTTGTACAAGGTGTAAGTTTATTTAAAAATATCACAGATCTATTTTATACGCTACAATGAGAAGGGAGATGCCCTTCTTGCAGAAGGGAGATGCCTTGGAGTCATTATTAATGCCACAATGAACATGGGCCAGCGAAGTGGGGACACGGTTAGGAAGGCCAACCATCACGGTCAGGAAGGCCAACATTACCTTGTCGTGCATTCACAGATGCATCTCAAGCAGGTCCAAGGAGGTGATCCTCCCCCTCTATGCGACACTGGTCAGGCCACAGCTGGAGTACTGTGTCCGGTTCTGGGCGCCGCACTTCAGGATGGATGTGGCCAATATGAAGAGGGTCCAAAGGAGGGCCACCCTCATGATCAAGGGGCAGCAGGGCAGGCCCTACGAGGAGAGGCTGAGGGACCTGAACCTGTTCAGCCTCCAAAAGAGAAGGCTGAGAGGGGATCTAGTGGCAGTCTACAAACTAGTCAAGGGGGACCAGCAGGCATTGGGAGAGTCCCTGTTCCCCCGAGCACTCCCGGGAGTTACAAGAAACAATGGACACAAGCTAGTGGAGGGTAGTTTCAGGCTAGACATTAGGAGGCGCTATTTCACTGTCAGGGTGGCTAGGACCTGGAACCAACTTCCAAAAGAAGTGGTGCTGGCTCCTACCCTGGGGGTCTTTAAAAAAAGGCTGGATGAACATCTGGCCAGGGTCATTTGACCCCAGTACTCTTTTCTGCCACGGCAAGGGTTTGGACTAGATGATCTCCTCAGGTCCCTTCTGAACCTACCAACTATGAAACTATGAAACTATGCCATTCCATTTGCCCCCTTTTGAATATCTGACATCTGATAACCCCTTCCATTACATTTTTCAAACCAGCAAAACAAAAGTTTTTGAGCCTTCATAGTGCTTTACAGAGTTAACTCATGTCTTCCTCTTTTTAACAGTTCATTCAGAACCTTACAAAAGTTGATGCTTTATTATTCTTCAGCATTCACAGACAATGAACAGGCAATTTAGGAAGTTTCTGGAGAGTTTTGGGGACAGCTTCCTGGTGCAAATGTTGGAGAGGCCAACTCTACGGGGAGCTACAGACTGGTCAGCTTTACCTCAGTCCCCAGAAAAGTCATGAGGCAGGTCCTCAAGGAATCCATTTCTGAGCACTTGGAGGAGAAGGTAATTAGGAACAGTCAACATGGATTCACCAAGTACAAGTCATGCCTGACTGTGACAAAGCACAGGGTGTGCTTGTAACTCAAAGGGGTTTGGGCAGGCAGTAAGCAGCCTGCAGGTGGGAGCAAGCCCAATCAGGTGGTCACATGTTAAGCAGGAAGCTGCCTGATGGTGGAGAGGGCTGGGATCCAGGGTATAAGGCTAGGCATCAGAGCAGAGTCAGCAGTTGCTGCAAGGGGCCAAAGGTGCAACATCACCCAGCTGGCTGCTCCTAGAACATCTTGGTGGTTTAGGATAGGAACTATGGGGATGGAGGATGTTCCTGGTCCTAGGGAACGACCTGAAACTACATCCTGCTGGACAGGATGGTGTGGTGGGGCTGCTTGTGGCAGGGCAGCTTCCAGTAAATGCCACTCTTGTGCCTCCCTAGTGAAGGGCCAGTATGGGGTGCCAGAAAACCCCAGCCTCCGCTGACTTGCAGGTGACCACATGGAGAGGAAAAGCTAGGGGAGCACATCCTGACAGAAAAGCACAGGGGCAAGGCCCACTGTGTGGAGCCTAAGGCAGGATCCAGGCCATGAGAAGAGGGCCTGAGACAGGGCCCAGGTCCACTAAATGGGGCCTGAGGCTCATGAAGGAGCCAGCTGTTGAGGCTTCACAGGTGTGGGATTGAGGCCCCAGTATGTGGCATGGGATAAGGCCCCAGTGTTGAGGTGCAGAGGACCAAGAGGGTCCAGGGCAGAGCAGGGATCCCGAGGGAAAGTGAGGGGCTAGAAGCCCAGAGTTGTTGTGGACTGAGGCCCTACTGTGGGTGGTATGACAGGCTAGGTATGACCAAGTAAGTTTAGGCCGGGTAAAGCCAAGTGAAGGCCCTGCTAAGAGGCTGGGGTGTAATAATGCATATGGATGCCAGCTGCAAGGTATGGGACATGGTATAAGGGGAGGTTTGTAGCTGTGTATGTGCCCTTGGCATCAGGGCAATTAAATGGGCAGTCTCCCACCTGGGAACAACATAAAGATACATCAAAGGCATGGCAGATGAGGCAGACGGGTGGTTTGCCCTAGACAAGTGAGCAGGCCAATGTCTAGACCGGCCCCAGGACACCCACTTGTTACACTAACCAAGCTGATTTCTTTCAATCATGAGATAACTGGTAGTGTAGATAAGAAGAGAGCAGTGTATGTGATATACCTTGACTTTACCAAGACTTTTGATATGGTCTTCCACAACATTCTTGCAAGCAAGCTAAGGAAGTACAGGTTGGAGTGTAAGGTGGATAGAAAACTGGCTGGATCAGGCTCAGAGGGTAGTAATCAATAGCTCAATGTCTATCTGGCAGTCAGTATCAAGTGGAGTGCCCCGGGGGTTGGTCGAGAGGCCAGTGTTCTTCAAGACTCATATCTTCATCAATGACCTGAAAGATGAGATGGAGTGCACCCTCAGCAAGTTTGCATGTTACACCAAGCTGGGGCAGTAGTAGATGCACTAAAGGGTAGGGCTAGGATTCAGAGAGACTAGAGAAATTGGAGGACTGGATAAAAAGAAATATCATGAGGTTCAATAAGGAGAAACCTTATAGTTTTATGACCAGGTCACACACTGCCTTGACATAGGAGCTGAGACCAATGTTATCTACCTGTATTTTAGGAAGGCCTTCAACACAGTTTCGCATCCTATTCTCATAGGGAAGCTAACAGGCTGTGGGCTGGATGCCTACACAGTCAGGTGGGTAACTAACTGGCTTAGGGACTGCACCCAGAGAGTGGTGATGGATGGGTTGTTCTCGGCCTGGAAGGAGGTGGGAAGTGGGGTCCCACAGGGTTCAGTCCTTGGACCAGCATTATTTAATAGCTTCATCGGCGATTTGGATGAGGGTGTGTTGAGCACACTCTCCAAGTTCGCAGATGATACCAAGTTATGGGTCAAAGTTAATACACCAGAGGGCAGGGAGCAGATACAGGCTGACCTGGACAGGTTAGATCAATGGGCAGAACAAAATAGGATGAAATTCAACAAAGATAAATGTAAGGTACTCCACCTAGGAAGGAGGAATTTCCAGCACACCTACAGGTTGGGGGATGACCTCCTCAGCAGCTCAGAGGCTGAGAGAGATCTTGGAGTCATAGTTGACTCCAAGATGAACATAAGCCAGCAGTGTAACGAGGCCATCAACAAACAAATCACACCTTGTCGTGTATTAACAGATGCATGACCAACTGATTGAGGGAGGTGATGCTCCCCCCCTATGCGGCATTAATCAGGCCGCAGTTGGAATACTGTGTCCAGTTTTGGGCACCACACTTCAACAGGGACACAGAATCTGGAGAGGGTTCAGAGGAAGGCTACTCACATGATTAGTGGTCTCCGCAAAAGACCCTATGAGGAGAGGTTGAGAGATCTGGATCTCTTCAGCCTTTACAAAAGACGGCTGAGGGGTGACCTTGTAGCCGCCTATAAGTTTATCAGGGGAGGACAGCAGGGAATTGGGGATGCACTGTTTACCAGAGTGCCCCTGGGAGTAACTAGGAATAATGGGTGCAAACTAGTGGAGAGTAGATATAGGTTAGACATTAGGAATTTTTTTACAGTAAGGGTGGCCAGAGTATGGAATGGACTTCCAAGACAGGTGGTACTATCACCTAACTGGGAGGTCTTCAAGAGGAAGCTTGACAATCATCTGGCTGGGGTCGTCTGACCTTGGGCCTCTTTCCTGCCAGGGGCAGGGGGTCAGACATGATGATCCATTGGGTCCCTTCCAACTCTATAATCTATGGAAAAAAAAAAAGAAGTGCAATGTCCTTCACTTAGGATGGAAAACTCCATACACTGGTGTAGGCTGGGGCCAAATGGCTAAGCAGCAGCTCTGCAGAAAAGGACTTGGGGATTACAGTGGACAATAAGCTGAATATGAGCCAATAGTGTGCCGTTGTTGCAAAAAAGGCTAATGGTATACTGGGCTGCATTAGTGTTGCTAGCAGGTTGAGTGAAGTGATTATTCCACTCTATTCGGCACTGGTAAAGCCACATCTGGAGTACTATGTCCAGTTTTGGGCCCCCATTACAGAAAAGTCATAGACAAACTGAAGAGAATCCAGTGGAGGCAACAAAAATGGTGAGAGAGCTGAAGCACATTACTTCTGAGGAGAGGCTGAGGGAATTGGGATCATTTAATTTAGAGAAGAGAAGACTGAGAGGCTATGTCCACATGGGCATGGATGTTTGGTTCTCCAGGGACAACTAGCAGTGGCACACTTATGTGGCATGCAGCAGATTACCCCATGTGAAGTAGGAGAGGCTGGGGACAGCACTAGGATAGCCTCAGAAGCCTTAACTGGGGTCTTGGAAGCCTCCTGGGGCTGCAGCACCAGTGATCCTGCCACTTGAAGCTTGGGCAGCAGCTGGAGTGTGGCTCCAAGCTGACCAGGCTTGGAGGTTTTGAGTTGCACATGCTGCCCCCACATGTGCCACTCTGCTTCTTATTTTTTTTCAACAAGTTTTTTTTACCCCTGGATATCAGAGGTCACATACCGCACAACCAAGCTCATCTAGATGTGGCCTGAGAGGGGATTTAATAGCAGCCTTGAAGTACCTGAAGGGTAGTTTCAAAGAAGATGGAGCTAGACTGTTTTCAGTGGTGGCAAATGACAGAACAAGGAGCAATGGTCTCAAGTTCCAGCAAGGGAAGTTTAGGTTAAATTTAGAAAAAACTTCCACACTAGAAGGGTAGTAAGACATTGAAACAGGCTACCCATACAGTTTATGGAATCTCCATTGTTGAGAGTTTTTAAGACCCAGGCAGACAAAGCTTTGGCTGGAATTATCTAGTTGGGGATGGTCCTGCTTTGAGCATTTGATTGTGCTAGATGTCTTCCTGAGGTCCCTTCCAACCCTACTTTTCTATGATTCTATGATTGTGATTACTTCCTGAATCTCTTAACAATTTGGGTCTGCTGCCAATATCTCTGTTGCCTGGAAAATATCTGCTTTGTGCTTGCTTTTACTCATTAAGCCTGGGTAAAGAAGTTACACTTACTCTGGAATAAGCACACAGAAAGTGTTTCACATCTGAAACCAAACAGACAGTTAGGACACAAAGAGCACTGTAATAATGGTAGATCCTGCTGTAAGATAACCATGGATGGATTTAGGATATCAGACTTCAGCACTGTAAATTAGTGCACTCTAACAAAGCCAGATGCAGAACAGCAGCACCACAGGGCACTGGGTGGTGGGACTTTGTCCCTTCCCACCCCATCTGTCATTCATGATGGGCAATTTGCTAGTTATGTCATATTCCATCAGCAGCCCATAGGGCTTTGTGGCACCCCACTCACCCTTCCCTTGCAGGGCAGTGATCTTGCCTTAGACAGAAGATGACTCCTCTGCCCAAACGCCGAGCCAACCCTGCCCCCCAGGTGTCACTGACAAGAATCATTGAAGCCCATGTTTCCAACCCCTCCCCACCTTTTATAGCTAGCTATGAATCATTATCTGGTAGTAGCCAGCATGCAGATTCCATTTACCCCTTCTGGGCATTTGTAAAGAATGCATCTTTTGATTAAGTGCTATGCTGATTGTGGACACCACATTCACACAGGAGGATGTCCAAGATGTTCATTTTGTATAGTGTCATTTCGAAGTGTCCATATCCAGATCTCATTCTGTTCAGCTTGACCCACACTTCTCTGTCAAGGTTTTGCACAAATGGGGGGCTCATTTAGTTTTGGTATAAAACAGTGTAGGAATAGATTTCAGACTATTACTCTGAATTATCATTTCATTTCCATTCACCCCACCACTTATCTAAATTTAGTGCAACACACAAGACTACACCACCCAGGCAGGCTCCCTTCTCAAAGCAGGAACCTCCCTGACTAAGACCAGTCCAGTCAAGAGTAAGTGTAATCTACACTTGAAAATTTGTGAGGGTAGAGATTCCACAACTTCTCTAGGTAGTTTGTTTCAATACTTGACCACCCTCAGAATTAGAAAGCTCTTCTAATTTTGGACTGTTTCTCTAGTTTATACAGGTCATTCTGAATCTTTGAACTCAATTCCATCATCCAGATAATTAATAAAGGTGTTAAAAATACCAGACCAAGGATACACCCCTGAGGAGCCCCGTTCAATATCCGTCCAACTAAATACTGAGCCACTGATGACTATGTGTTGCGCATGATGACCCAACCAGTTATGTGTCCACATTACATATTACTAGTACTTTTATCTAGTATGTATTTCCTTACTTTCCTATATTTCCTTGTTTGAGGTCCCTTTTTTCTCAGTGATATATAAAAATACCTTAGAGACAGCCAAAGTCATTCATTTGGATGAAAGGTGTGTAATTAAATTTTCTACACTACTTTGAAAACTCAACCCAAATTCCCTTTTTAAGGGATGCCTCCATCAAATGTATCAGTGGGAATGAATATGGGGATATCAGTAAGAAAAAAAAAAGAAGAGAAAAGTACATGAACTGAGTGGAAAGGAAAATACTATAATAAGGTGGCAACTGAGGTAGTTTTTTGCCTTTTAAAGCCAAGTGGGATGTGACACTGAATTGCACTTACTTACAGGTGAAGCAGTTTCCTCCTATTCAGAGATCTATCGGTTATTAGGTACTACAAAAACATTATAACATCCACACATTTAAGTATGCCATAAACCGGGGGTGTCCAACCTTTTTGAATGTGGGTCCAGATCATGAATTTTTTCTCACCCAGTGGGCCAGCGAGCCATATTCAAAGACCTCACAGGAAGCAGTATCACATCACGCCTCCCCCCCACACCCCCCGAAATGAAAGTACAGTGTTTACTTTCATTTCCCATCACAGCACTTTGGGCCTCAGAAAACAGTTTGGAGGGCCGCATGGTGGCCCACAGGCTGTATGTTGGACAAGCCTGCCATAAACAGACATAAATCTTTACTTTTGGTTTAATTTAATGTAGATTACATCACTACTACTTTGTTTAATTTAAAGTAGTTGGAGGGTTTGCTCAGCCCTATGCACTACCTCACTGTCAGTCTGTAGCAGTATAAAAAAAAGCATTGAGCTTTTTTATAAGCAACCTGAGCCACGCGTTTGAGTATAGTCATCATCATAGGAACATCAGAGCAAAAGCTCTGTTGCAATGGCTAAGATGCAGGTGAAATGTGGACTTTACCTTTGTAGTATATCTAGCAGAGAAAACTCCAACTTCTCCTCTATTTGCACAATGGTGGGCACATCTATGTGTGCACTTGAATGCACATTAGCCTATTTTAATGTACATTAAAGCATCACAAAAAATTATACTCTTTCACTAATGTGCATTGAAATAGGCTAACACACAGTTTTCCAGTACTTCACAATGGAGGTACTAGATTTAATGTGCATTACCTAAATCACATTAATGAACATATAGATGTGCCCAGCGATTTATTGGCAGTTGTGCTACTTTGTAAATTGACTTAGAAAGCTAAGCCAAGAGAAGTCTTAAATTTTCCAGTTCAGCTTCTTGAATAAAAATTCAGAGACCCAACCACTTCTGCAGAGCGTGGAAGAAAATATCACTCTTAAAAATACCTTTGTGTTAGGGTAAAAAAGATACATGAAGGAGAAAGAAGAAAAAAAACAGTTCTTTTTTTAAAAGCTCCTAATGATGATTGTAACTGACAAAGCACCCAGAGGCATTGCCTTCTGCAAAAGAGACAGATTTCAATGACTTATCTTCATATATTCTTTATCCCTCCTATTTTCCATAGCAGCAAAGGCAAAAAAATAATTTAGAAATGGCATATGTGTATATAAGGATCGTGAGCAATATTTTTAAAGCCTGTAGTCACCTTGTTGATGTTTTTAGATGATCTATTAATACTAAGGCCTTCATCCTGAGCAATAAAGATGGTGCAAAATTATCCCAGATAGTCAAATCCAAAGTTGATAAAAAAGCTACAGAAACATCTTGCAAAACATAGTAAGAGAGCAATAAAGTGGCAGATACCATTCAACACTGATAAGTGCAAAGTAATACATGTGAGAAAAAATAACCCTATGATTACAGAATGATAACCTATATCTCAATCATACCTGTTATCACTCAGGGAAAAGATCTTGGAATCACTGGAATAATTCTCAAAAAAATCAGTATTTAAATGTATATTAAACATCAAAAAAAAGGAAAGGAAAGGAAAGGAAATGGAATCGTTAGGAAAGGAGCTGAAAACAAAACAGAAAATATCATTAGGTCCTAATGTAAATCCATGCTATGCCTGCATCCTGAATACTTGGAGTGACTACACATGCATTAGATCCAGGAGCAGTATACTTGTGAGTAAACACTCCTGGGCAGGTATCTACTTGTGTAGGGAACTGGGTGATGGCTAGAAAATGGTATTTAGAGGTTTGCTTTTGAGAATTGGCTTGCAGGTAAAGTAGATATGCAATAGAACAATGGTCCAGGGCAATAGCAAGGGTTAATTGATTTCTAAAAATCCTGTTTGAGAAAGTTTCCTCAAAGACCACTGCATCTGATAGGCAAGCAGCTAACAGACACATTGGCTGGGAAATTAAAGATATGGACCTCACTGTTCCATAACTTGAGATAAAGTGCCCAGCTCACAGGGCCCAGCTGCAGAACCCTTGGGATTTCCGGTTTTGAGGAACAGACCAAATTAGGAGAAGACTGGTGAAGCCCAAATTAGCATGTGTGCATACGATGGGTTGGGGAAACAAAGGAGTATGCTGATGGGACAGAACATGGACAGTATGATGACCACAGAAAGACTAATCAGTGATGCTCAAAGATGAAGAGTCATCACAGAGGGAAAAGGATACAAATGTTAGGATTTCAGAGCAACAAAGGGTCCCTGAGAGGGGAAACCGAGGCCACCATAGACAGAGGGTATATCACCAGCCCATCTCACCCACCCCACTGGGGACGGGTGGGCCTTAGCCTCCAACCTCCAGGCTGCTGACATATGACATCCAAGAGAGAACCTCAGAGTGAAGCTTACATACTGGCCAGATGTACCTTCATTCTGACAACAACCCTGGGACTGGTAGATAACTGAATTGTTTGCATTATTCATATCTGCTATCACTGTGTATCAATAAAATTTGCCTATTATCAAATGGACAAGTCGCATTCAGTCTGAGGGTTTGGGTCTGCCAAGAACAAGGTATCTGGGTCATAAATCTAGTGCCAACAGCGGGAGCAGATTTGCTGCTAATGGCAGCAAACAGCTCTTGCTTCCTGCAATGGGCTCCTGTTGATACTAGGGAGCTCTTGGCTCCCACTGGGTGCTAGCCTTGGGCCTGGCTGCCTGGCAGGGAGCACCAGACCAGGAGACAGCTGTCTCCTGGCCAAGACTGGGACATTGCTCTCTGCCCCGGGGGGGCTGCCTGATGCTGGGGCAGGGACAGTGTCCCCCTGCCCCAGCAGCAGGGTGCTCCCAGCCCTGGCTCCCTGACTGAGGCAGGGACTTGGAAAGAGCTGCAAGGAAGGGGCAGGTCCAAGCCCCCTTCCCTGATCTGCCAGTGGAGCAGTTACCAGTGAGCCCATGGCTGGGTAGGAATTCCCCATCCAAGTGGGGACTCACTACTAGCTACCCCAGTGGCAGATTGGAGCAGGGGGCTGAGACCTGCCCCTACCCTGCGGCTCTTTCCAAGCCCTGTATCTCGATTGCCCAACTGGGACGTGGGGTGGGACCTGCCCCTAATTGGGACGGTTCCCAGCCTGGGCTCCACAATTGCAGGGCAAGGGTTGGAAAGCCTGTTCCCCTGCTCAGCTCCATGATCATGGAGCTGAGTGCTGAACAGGCTACCCAGCCCCTGCCAGCAGAGAGCGTGAAGCGCCACCGCTGCAGTCATGGGCCTGGTGCTGGGAAATCCTTATCTCCCAGCACTAACCCCATGACCACAGACACAGTACTGGGAGATAAGAATCTCTCAGTCCCCTACTCCCCAAATGTGATGGTGAAGTGTGTGCTGGGAGATAAGAATCATCCAGCCCCTCCTCCCTGATCGTGATCTCATAGCAGGGGGGTTTGGAACTCCCTGCTCCTGGGGTAGAGGGATATAGTCCCCATCTGGGCTCCAGTGGTGTAGCCCACCCTGGCAGCAAACAGCTCCCAGGTGCGGGGAGCAAATCTCCCACTCCCTGGTGGTGGGGTGACCGAGAGAAGATTTGCTCCTACTGCACAGTTGGTAACCACAAGTAAATCTACTACTTGCATTTGCAGGTAGCAGGTAGAAAATTTACTTGGGATTAGCAGGGTTTACTGTGCAGTAAGCATGTCCACATGTAGAGACTATGCTAATCTCTGTAAAGTGTCTCATGTAGATGCACCCACTGTCTGGTCAGCCCATCTCAAAAAAAAAAAGACATAATAAAACCAGAAAGTACAGAGGTGAGCAACAAGATGATCTGGGTAAAATACAGACAACTCAGTGGAACATGATAGAAGTCTATAAATTCATGAATTACACAGAAAATTGAATAGAAAACAATTCTTCTTTACCTCTCACAGGTAGGGAGCACCCAGGGTGCAGACAGAAGTGCAGCTGCCAGCTGTAACTCAGAACATTTTCTGTAAAGTGTTCTGAGTTATAATGTTACCCCAGACCAAACAGAAGTTCACTGTTGGTTCTAGAGGGGAGGGGAAATCTAGCTTCAAGCTGACAGCCTACAGCCAAGTTCCCATAGCAATGGCCAGGGCTTTCTGGTAGCACTCACTGTTTTCAGAATGGGAGTGGGGAGAGGCAGTGGAGGGAGCTCATTCTTGGGGTTCCCCAGCTAGTGCAGAAGAGTGGGGTGGGTAAATTGGAGCCCCGCTTATCTTGAGGGTGGTGCTCCAAAACATCTGTCCTACCACCTGGGGGGGAGTGGGGGAGGGTGCTGAAAAAAAACCCAGACTGAACTCCCTCTGTTCCCTTTCCCCACCATTCTGAAGACAGTGACAGGCTAGCAGCTCCACAGACACAAGTTACAGAAGACACTGTTCAAAAAATGGATTTCATAAATTTATGGAGAATAAGTCTTTCAGGGCCATTAATATAACAGTTGGGTATGTAATCTCCAGCTCAGAACATGCCTCAAACAATGGTTGTTGGGAACTAGGAGGATATAACAAGGTGTTAATCCCTCTGTACATGCACTGTACTTAAACTTTTCTTCTCTAAAACATCCAGTAGTAGCCAGTATCAGAGAACAGATGCTGGGTTAGATGGGCCTTTGTTCACACCTGGTGTGGCAAGTCTTATTTTATAGTCAATCTAAGTTGTGTAAAATATTTAAAATATTTACAAGCATTTCAGTGCTATATCCAAGCATCAATACTTGAAATAATAAAATGAAATATAAAAAAGCATCTGTGATGTCTGCGACAAAAAGGTAATGTATAGTATTTTGCGTGTGTTTTATGAATCTTATTCCATTCTGCAGTATATCTGTGCACCCCTACATACTTGAAATGGCTTGTATCAGTGGAAAATCTACAAATGATGTTATTTTCTTTCAAGTTTGCTCAAGCTTAAAAGCATGGCTATCAGTCAGCAATAAATAAATTATTTGTTTTGGCTCCTGTATACTAATATGATTCAGTTGTCAGAATACTATAATAATTAATTGTATCTTACATTTATCAGTGGCCATTCAGCTCTCAGAATCTCTTTGTACTTTAGAAAGTTTATATACATATACCATATTTACTTAAATCCAATAAAAAAAATGAGGGGAAAACAAACCTCGTCTTGGATTTGAGTACTGGCTGGGGTAGATGGCTGCCGTGGCCCTGGCTCTGAGCCTGGGACAGATCAAGGGCTGAGCCATTCCTTGTCCTGGGCTGGGGTGGCTCATGCTATGAGGTAGGGGGTGCACAGTGGGGAAGTGAAAGAAAGACAGCATGGTGAAGTGAGACACCCAGGGAGACCATGTAGTAAATAGAGGAAGTGGAGGAGACCCTCGGTTGTCTAAATTCTTCAAGTAAGCTCCTACTAATTCTACTACATTAAGATAACTAGGAATGGCTGTTAATCTTTTTTAACAGATGACTGATCACATCTATTGGCTGACTATCACAGAAACATATATGTTTTACTATAAAATATGACAGTCTTGTTTACAAAAAGGATTTAACAACCTGTGCAGTTAAATTGATGTAAGTGTATCAATAAAAGCTCCTACTGTTGACATGGTATAGAGGTACAAGTTAAGTTTTTGACCACAGCTATTGTATCACTACTCCTCAGATACCTCAGTGCTTGATGAGATCAACTCTGGATAAAAAATAGCAGAATAAAGCTGAACTCAACACAAACAACAATTGAGGTTATGTTGGTAGCACTTTGAAGCCATAGTATAGTCTCCTCCGGTTGAAGTCACATACAAAATTGATCAGTTCACATAGTTTGGGAGAGAGTCTGGACTCCATGTTAATGCTAATCTGTCTCATAGCAGCATCTGCAAGTAACCCTTGCTGTTTTTTCCTGTTGATTTATAGAAGATTGTCCCATGTTGGTGGCCAGTGACCTGGCTGTCATTACACAGAATAGAAGAGAAGAGAAGATGTTTTTTAAGCAAAATGTTCTATCAGAACTTATTCTATGTAAAATCTTTTGTACATGACTATTCATATGTATGCAAGTATAATACTTGAAATTATCAAGAGATAATGCAATAAATTATCTTACCGCATGCTACATTATATTCTGGCATACAAGGGAAAAAAAATAATAAAAATTAATAATGTGTCCTTAAAATTGATTCCAATTGGTTAATTGCCCCAAATTTGATCTCAGTTATGTATCTAAACTAATACATCTCAGAAGCTATCAAGAGTTATTCCATGGATGTCTTGCTGAGTTGACAAATGCTATCGAGAAAATGCTGCATGCCCTTTTTCTGTTTTGTTTTTTTTCATGAGGATGCTAGAGATAGAAGACTATGAAAAAGCATCCAATGAACTTTTTTGATTCCAAGCAGAAATCTGAAAGTCCAGATCTCTGCTAATCATAAATTATTCACATCCCAATGATTTATAAAATAAAAGCAAAGCATAGTGTAATGAAACAACATAATTAAGAACCTCATAATGTGAAGTTTCCTGTGGGTCTTCTCCCTCTTTGAATTTTCCCATTAGACGGGCAATTTAAGCATGTGAAAACAGTTTTAATATATTATTTTAAAATTAATTTTGATATATTTAAGTATTTTGAAAGACATTGTTGGAAAGCATTGCTATCTGCTTAGAAGAACCTAAGACATTAAAAAAATGAAATTGTAATCAAAATCAAAATGGCAGCAATTTCAAAATAACGTATGTTTTATTTTTGGCTTTGCTTGTAGGCATGGACAACTTTTCTGATGGAACTGCATACTGTGGGAGAGGACATAGATCAAAACAGCATCAATCATACATAGCTGTCTGTATTCTGTGTGTGGTGCGCAAGAGCTTTGCATTTCATTCATTGTTCATGACTCCCTGCAGACCTTAAGCAAGGTCAGTACATGCATATCCCTAATACACCATAAAGGTGATGATATACAAGGACTGAGGAAGTGTTACAGTTTGGACTGATCCATTCTGTAAAAAATTGATATTAAATCCCTGTTCTGTGCTGTTTCTGAACAGATACCTATTCATGGCCCAGAAGTAACATATGTCTGTAGAGAATGGACATGATTGATGAGAATTGACTCTACATTTCCTGCTAGCATCAGGGAGTTCTTAGAGATGAATACAACTTGAACATGATACAGCTCTAAATAAGGATTTGCTTACATATGAGATCATAACCTAGACCATGTTGGATGTTTATTTAATAGTGCCAATCATCTGTATTTGTCTCTGACCCCTACCCCTTCCTATATTTAGATGCTTTCCAGGAATAAATGTCCTATTCTCTTCTTCTGTCTCCTATCAAGTTACATTTAATGACAGTCTAAGGTCATTGTATTTCATGCCGATGTCTATCATTTTCTTTAGCTTAAGAAAAGCCAACCTTGACCCGGTGTCCTTCCAACACTTTTTAGAGAGCCACATGTACAGGTGGCCTCAGATGAAATGGCATGTGTATTTTCAATGCCATCTTGCTTCTACCTGACATTGTAGGTATTTCTTGAGAGACCGCTTTGGGTATTGCAGCCCTCTACACACAGAATGAATATAGCATGGCCAATAGCAGTGCAAGTTTCCTTGCGTTCACCTGCCACCATGTTTATCCAAGGGAAATCTTCAGAGACAAGACTATAACTGAATCCCAAAGGCATATTCTAAACTTAAACTATCAAAAGAGGAACAAATGGCTATCAGTTTCTGCCAAAACTGCACTGTGATATGAAAGAATAAGATGAAGAAATTTATAGTATAAGGGCTCTTGTACATGTGCCGGGGGTTTATCCCCAAGGTTTTATTCTATACCCCTTAAATTGAAATGGTGAAGCATAGAATAAAACCCTGAGAACTAAACCATTTCAATTTTTCTATCACATTATGGTGAAGGGCCTGATCCTTTTTCTTTTCCTTTGTGTTGGAGCTGGAGCCTTCCTGAAGCTGGGGATAAGCTGCTGGTAGGCCAAGCAGCCCCTGAGCTGTGGGGGGCCCCAGTCCTTCCCTCCACAGTGGCAGCACCCCCCACCCCCAGGGGTGGCCAGGTGGGCTATCAGTGGGTCAAGTGCTGCCCCAGCTCAGAGGCATCTGATCCAACTTTCCCATGAGCACACCCGGGCTTCCAGCACCTCACACAGTGTCCCTGCCCCCTTTTCCAACACCAGGGCACCCAGCTACCATCCTGCCACCTCCATGCAGTGCCCCTGGGCAAAGCAGCCCTTTTCCAGGTGGCAAAAAGGCGACAGGGGCAGTGCACAGGGTGCTGGAATCCGTGGCAGGCTTGGGGAAGAGTTGGATCTGGCCAGGTGCCGCCTCCAAGCTGGGGCAGCATCCAGCCCACTAGCAACCCACCCAGGCAGCCCCATGGGTACTGCCACCATGGAGGGAAAGACTGGGGCCCCCCAAAGCTACCATGGAGCTGAGGATGGCAACCCAAGTAAAAGACAACAAGAAATTGTTTTTTAAATATATAGGGAGTAAAAGGAAGGCCCAGGGAGGAATAGGACCCCTGCTAAATGGGCAGAAACAATTGGTGACGGACAGGGGGGACAAGGCTGAACTCCTCAATGAGTTCTTTGCCTCAGTGTTCCTAAGTGAGGGACACGACAAGTCTCTCACTGGGGCTGTAGAGAGGCAGCAGCAAGGCGCCAGACTTCCATGTATAGACCCTGAAATGGTGCAGAGTCATTTGGAAGAACTGGATGCCTTTAAGTCAGCAGGCCCGGATGAGCTCCATCCGAGGGTGCTGAAGGCACTGGCCGACATCATTGCAGAGCCACTGGCGGGAATATTTGAAAGCTCGTGGCGCACAGGCCAAGTCCCAGAGGACTGGAAAAGGGCCAACGTGGTCCCCATTTTCAAAAAGGGGAGGAAGGAGGACCTGGGCAACTATAGACCAGTCAGTCTCACCTCCATCCTTGGCAAAGTCTTTGAAAAAATTATCAAGGCTCACATTTGTGAGAGCCCGGCAGAACAAATTATGCTGAGGGGATATCAGCACGGCTTCGTGGCAGGCAGATCGTGCCTGACCAATCTAGTTTCTTTTTATGACCAGGTTACGAAACGCCTGGACACAGGAGGAGGGGTGGATGTCGTATACTTAGACTTCAGGAAGGCCTTCGATACGGTATCCCACCCCATACTGGTGAACAAGTTAAGAGGCTGTGACTTGGATGACTACACAGTCCGGTGGGTGGCGAATTGGCTGGAGGGTCGCACCCAGAGAGTCGTGGTGGATGGGTCGGTTTCGACCTGGAAGGGTGTGGGGTCCCGCAGGGTTCGGTCCTTGGACCGATACTCTTTAATGTCTTCATCAGTGACTTGGACGAGGGAGTGAAATGTACTCTGTCCAAGTTTGCAGATGACACAAAGCTATGGGGAGATGTGGACATGCCGGAGGGCAGGGAACAGCTGCAAGTAGATCTGGACAGGTTGGACAAGTGGGCAGAAAACAACAGGATGCAGTTCAACAAGGAGAAATGCAAAGTGCTGCACCTAGGGAGGAAAAATGTCCAGCACACCTACAGCCTAGGGAATGACCTGCTGGATGGCACGGAAGTGGAAAGGGATCTTGGAGTCCTAGTGGACTCCAAGATGAACATGAGTCGTCAGTGTGATGAAGCCATCAAAAAAGCCAATGGCACTTTATCGTGCATCAGCAGATGCATGACGAATAGGTCCAGGGAGGTGATACTTCCCTTCTATCGGGCGCTGGTCAGACCGCAGTTGGAGTACTGCGTGCAATTGTGGGCGCCGCAATTTAAGAGGGATGCGGATAACCTGGAGAGGGTCCAGAGAAGGGCCACTCATATGGTTAAGGGCCTGCAGACCAAGCCCTACGAAGAGAGACTAGAGAAACTGGACCTTTTCAGCCTCCGCAAGAGAAGGTTGAGAGGCAACCTTGTGGCTGCCTATAAGTTTATCATGGGGGCACAGAAGGGAATTGGTGAGTATTTATTCACCAAGGCACCCCCGGCGGTTACAAGAAATAATGGCCACAAGCTAGCAGAGAGCAGATTTAGACTGGACATTAGGAAGAACTTCTTCACAGTTAGAGTGGCCAGGGTCTGGAACGGGCTCCCAAGGGAGGTGGTGCTCTCCCCTACCCTGGGGGTCTTCAAGAGGAGGTTAGATGAGCATCTAGCTGGGGTCATCTAGACCCAGCACTCTTTCCTGCTTATGCAGGGGGCAGACTCGATGACCTATTGAGGTCCCTTCCGACCCTAACATCTATGAATCTATGAATCTATGAAAGCTCAGGGGCCAGTCACCTGCTGAAGGGAGAAAGAGTGAGGGCCCCAATCCTTTTTTTTTGGAAGAGCCTGCCCATCTCTCCCGCAGCTTGGGAGCAAGCTGTCAGATTAAAGGCTGCAACCTTACAAGTAGCAGCATTACAAACTAAACTACATGGGAATGTGGTCTAGTTTGCAACGTTGCAAACTCATTTGAAACCCCTAAACATTGTGCACATGTACTGTGTGACACTATTAAGTCACAATAAGAAATTTTTTTGTCATGTACATGGTGATGATCCTCGTGTGTACAAGCATCTGCAGTGACCAATTTTAAAATGTGGAGGAAGCAAAAAAACGCCCTCATTGCTCTAACTAATAATTAATATATTGTAGCTTACCCCAAAACCACACGGGAACCAAAGATAAATTCTTAGACTGTATATAAGGGACATACTAAGAGGTTAGGGTTACAGGCCAACAGGTTTAGGAGATTATAAACACATAACTGAATACATCAAAATATATATGCCAGAGGTACCATAACAGGCAGATAGAAATTAAGGTTCATACACTTGGAATAAGCATAGCAGGTTAATAAGCATTAAAGTCCATACACTGGGAATAAACATAACAGGAAAGTAACAGTCACCCAGTAGTAAGAATCCTGCAGAAGTAAATAACCAAATGACAAGTAAGATACACTAACAATGGGATATTCACACCAAGGTATTCAGATCTCTCTCTCCACTTTGAGAGCTCTTAAACCAGCCTCCACTTTCCCAAATACCCAGTTACCATTCATCAGGGACCCGACAACTGGGTTCCTTCCTCCATGATCCATCAGATCAGCTCCACTGTATACTCAGGCTCTCCTCTGCATGTCTTGCCAGCTACAGCCTCTCAGGATCAGTGCTGCTGTAGTTCCTATGGATCTGTGTGCCAAACCCAGCTTTCCCCTGGGCTTCCTTCCCCTTTTCCAGGAGTCTTATGGGAAATGGAGTCCAAGCTGCCAACACAGTCTGTTACGCTATTTTGTCAAAGCACCTTTGTTTAAGCAGTTGCAGAGCATTAAAAATAGGAGCTAGTCAAAGCTAGTAAAATCAGTAAATGTATAATTAGTCAAGTTCCAGATGGAGCTGATATGATCACAGGCCCCAGGTGGAGGTAGTCGGACAATCTGGCCCAGTCTGTGCCCGTCCAGATCATCCTATACACTAGCTTTTATTTTCTGTAATATCTGATAGACTGTGGCTAATTAATCTTTCCATTTTTATTCCAGTGCTTATAATACCTAAACTTGACTCTGTGATCTGAACCTTTGGCCAGAACTCTCCTGCCTTCTTCTGCTCATCTTGGATCTTGTGGCCTGGATCAACTGCATGCCCTGACTGAGACCTCATCTTAGTGTTTGGCTTTGATATCTTAGACTTGGACTGATACCTGGCTTGACCTCGCCTTCCACTCTGGTAATCCCCTGACCTAGCATAATTCACTTTGACTGACTAGGACCTGGTCAACACCTTTCATTCTGATTTTGATGAAATCCATCCCTAAGCAAAGTATTAGCACAACATGAACATCACCTGAGCCATGCTTAAAAACTTCAAAGTAGTGTTGAAGTAGGACTTAGGTGGTGTATAGGTCTTATGCTGATCTTCTGTACCAGGCTGGGGTTTTACTCAGGTTACAAGAAAGAACCATGTTAACCATAGCTTTCAATTAACAGGCAACCTTTAAAAATGAATAAAAGAATGGTTTTATAAAGGGGCTGATATGAGAGTGGATAAATGCAAGAAATATAAACCAGATCTTCAGCAAAGACTGCAATTGTTTTTTTTTCTTCAGGATGAACTTCTGATAAATGTAATTTTACAGAGCATTATTCTGAATGAATTCCTCCAGGATTGCTTCAGAGTTGGTATATTAATGTTTCACATTTTGTAAAAGGAGTACAAAAGAGCTGAGACATTTTAGACTTCAGGGAATGATTAAGTAGTTTTCTTGTATGACCTAACATTGATGGGTAGTTTGAACTAACTTTTAATATGAAATGTGCTCGTGGCATGTTTTAATATATTTTTCTTTTACCTTTCATTATGAGATTATTACCATCAGAATGTTTTCCTTTAGATTGCTTTCTCAGGTCTCCACACCTGTTAATTTAATTTTCTATTGATCTTAATTCTCATTTTTTATTCTGGCTTCAAAGATACAGTTTCCATGATAACTTCTGTAATATAGCAAAGGGTCTTTGGAGACTTGCTTTCCTATTTGTTTCCTTAAAATTAATTTTGCCATTCTTATCTTTTTTTTTTTCCTTTGCATAATTTTAGGGGAACTAATTCTGCAGGAATTATGTAAGTAAATCTTCCACTGGGCCACATTCTGTTTTCAAATATAGCATTTTGCTTTTGGAAAAATTTTAATGACTGTAATGATTTTACAGTAGATCATAAGTGAGAAAAGAATTTGACTCACTGGGTTAAGTGGAAGGTTTTTTTTCATTTAATGTAAAATGGAGACCTACAGCCCTTAATCTTGTTTAATAAAACTTTATTTTCATAGAATCGTAGAGAAGCAGGGCTAAAAGAGACCTCCAACGGTCATTTAGTCCAACCCCCTGCCTGAATCAGGATCATCCCTATCCAAACCATCCTATACACTAGTCTTTTTTTCTGTACCATCTTTTCTGAGTACTACTTATTTACAAACGGTCTGGTAGACTCACGCTAATTAATCTTTCCACTCTTATTTATTCAGTGATTCTAAGAGAAGAGCTGATTATGTTATGTACTTCAGCATTATCTATACTCCATTTTCTTCCTGCTTGTTTTATTACTTTCTTAGAGGATAAAATTCACCCTTATGTAGATACCCCACACACAAACTATGCATTAGTACTGTCAGATTTGAAAATCAGATCCACTACCATAAAATATCATTGCAAAAGAAATGATAGGAGGTTCTTATCATCATCTTAAAGATGAGATTCTAAAGCATAGAGAAACTAAGGTAAAAAAGAATGTATTGTTTTTTGGGGGAGTGGTTTTGGGTTTTGGTTTGGTTTGGTTTGGTCTGGTTTGGTTTTTTTGTTGCTCAGTTTGAGGCAATAAGACATTGACTTGGAGTAAAAACTTTTGTATAGCATTTTATATGTTAAAGGCAAGCTCCCATTGAATTCAGCTGCAGGTGAAAGCATTCAATAGTCAGGCTAATCAGACTCCTATATCTCTACTCAGGTAGCCTGGAAATGAGGAACACCAAGTTAGTGACCACTTCTGAAAAGTTTGGTTTAAGTGCCTTGACTGGCATCATAATAGGAACTCTGGCAGAAATTGTCCTGGGTCAAATTCCCCCCAGATAATTTTCAACTGCCTTAGCCTCCTCTCTACCTACAATTCCCCACCTCATTCACTATACACCTCCCAACCTCAGCAGCAAAAGGAGGTCAGGGTTCTACACAAAAAACTTCCTTTTACACAGCACTGGTTCATACAAAGACCAAGTCCATCCTCTGAAAGAGAGAAGGATCCCATGGAAAAAAATATTATATGATATTTTAATTAAAGGCTGAATCATAATACATATGTACACAGGATCTGAATTTAGATTCAAACTTTCCCATGTTTAAACCTTGGTAACATTCTTTTCATATAGCTTGGGGCAAAGGGTTTGTATACAGATTTGTAACAAAGGAAACTGAAAAAACAAATTCTAGCACATTCATTCATATGGACATCCAGATAGCTCATCAGCAGAGATGGAATCTCTAGTGCCATCACACAAATTTGTGCACCTTGAATTAAAGGAGTAACTGATACAATTACATTATCATGGTTGGCAATGGATCAGTGTTCATGTTGCACCAACTGTCAGTACTTGCTCCACACCAGAGAAACTAATGATCCTCCTAGCGAACTGAATTCTGAAAACTTTTCAAGGAATCCTGGTGTGGCTGCCACTGATCACCCATTATCATCTTCTATCCAAACCTGCATTAGAGTATATAGGGATACAGGTTGTGGCCGAATTGGACTACAGGCAAAAGGAATCGGAACTCGTAGCAGGCATGACATCTTTTATTAGACCAACTAGATATTTGCAGAATATATTTTATTTGCAAACTTTTGGGCATACTCACACTTCCTCAGGCACAGGAGAATGCAAAGACTGTAAAACTTCTTCTACATAGAAATGAAAGTTCATATTTTACAGAAGAGCCGAAAGTGATATAAAATCTCTTGGCTGGAATAGCCTAATTTGCATAAAATGAACTATTCCCAACCAGAAAATCTTACATCACCTTCAGCTCTCCTGTGAAATATGAATTTTCATTTCCACCTAAGAGAAATTTTACACTCTTTGCATTCTCCTATGCCTGAGGAAGGATGTGCGCCCAAAAGCTTGCATATATATATATATTGCAAATATATAAAGCTTATAGCATATATATTTTTTTTTTTTGGTCTAATAAAAGATATCACCTCTGCCATGAGTTCTGATTCCTTAGAGTATATAGCACACTTCAGCAATGCAAGTAAAACAGGCTCTGATAATGGGAAGTATCCAACCCACCTATAGTCAGTCATTTTCATTCCACTGCAGTATGGAATTGTAATTATATACTTTTCTTTTGCATACAGAGGTAAGATTACAATTGTTATTATTGTTGTTCTCAAGTTATTAATGTCAGTGCACAGTAAAATGCAACACTTAAGTTTTGATAGAGATTTACTACACTACTGTTCTTCAATAAAAGAATATTGCAGTATATTTTCAGCACTGTGCATTCCATATCACATACAGCTTTGCTAACAGAAGCTAGTCCATCCTGTTCTTGCAACACATGAATGATAACTTATTGCATGAAACAAGTTAGTGAACAGATTCTCTGACATGACTACTTTTGTCTCCTGGAAGACGTAGACACCATTACAAAATGAAACAAGAGGAGAAAAAATGACTTAGCAAATTATCCACTGTACTTTGCATTTATGTTTTATTGGCTACTGAGCTGATTTTTTTTTAATAATACTAAAACAAAAAAGAATCATTTAGCATTTAGAATAAAATCAATATCTGTATCAGTTATTTTTCTTTGTTTTTCTGGCTGTTTCTTTTACCATAACTTATGAACAATTTGTAGACATTGCAATGTACATCTGAAATACTCTTAGGAGTACAATGGCCAGAGCATCCAAGTATACAAAGGATATGGTGACTTTACCATAATTTATTTTACAAGGCTTCCTGTAAAACCTTATTAAAAGGCTTGCCAGGACCTATCTTACATTTTTTTTTCAACATGTTCAAGACCATTGAAATTCCATTACTTGAGAACAGAATTTTCCCCATGAATATGTATAGAAACACAAAAAGACAAGCATTTTATTCTATATAATTTAGCAGATAATGTCATAAGAATTATAAATTGTCACAGGAGAATGGTTTCCAGGCTAATATATAAATACAAAGGGAGAACTGAGAGGTTTATTTCCAAAGCAAGGGGGACACTACTCCTGTGACATCTTTTTATTTTAGTGATTTTATTTCTGCTATATAAAATGACTAATGTCATTCTTAACACTTTTTATCAGACAGATGTTAGGGCAGTAATGTGAAAGTTACTCGCTGTGCCATTTTGTGCTCTGAATGACTTACAGAACATGCACAAACCTGGGTTACTATTCAGACTTTTGTATTTCCATGCATCCAAAAATAGCTAGTTCCTGGAAGTCTCTTGAACTTTTTGAATATGATTGCTCTGCCTAGCTAGAGATTTTTACTTTATTCATTTACATAAAATATAGATCCATTTTCCAGCTATTTGACTAGTCTAGAAACTTTCTTTTTGGTGAGGTTGGAAACTCCCATTTGCCTGTCCATGTTGCCCAGAACACCAAGTGATTAAATGAGCCAGGGTTATAGTTGTGGTGAGGCCACATAGGATTGACTAACGCAGCTTTTAGGAAGGATGTCATTGGTTTGCAGGTACTGCAGTACCACCCAGTGGTTGATGCCCATCCTCTAGCCTTTTGGCATTCATTTTCAAGGGTGGCACCATTTATATTATTATAGCTATCACCATGGTGCCATATATTTTCTAATTCTAGCCTAATTCCATAAAATTTCTGTTAAAAATCTTGAGCTCATTTTAGTTATAACAATAAAATTACCTTTTCTTTTGGGATCCCAGATTCAGACCAGTGTGTAGCCTAAATAAGCTCACCATTTACATCAAATAAAATGCCTTATAAAATGTAACAGAATCCAGCATAGTTTACTATAACTAGCCCTCCTTGCTTCATATCATTTGAATGTTTGCAATTAAAGAATCTCATTTACAAGAATGATTTTAAAATGCATGGCTGGTTGCAGTGACACAACATACTAAAACAAACAAAATATAATGCACCCAGACAGCCAGACAGAGCACAACACAAAGACTGGGAAACAACTGTGTTTAAAAAATAGCAACAAACATCACAGATCTAGCACCCATAAATAATCACCCAGAAGTCATGTGTTACTTTGAAATTTTTAAACCTCTCACTTCCCTTTGATTTTATCCTTTAAGAATTAAGGCCTTGGTCCTGCAAGCTGTTTTATGTGGGCTATAAAGCACCCACCCTCAACAGAAGTCTGTGGAATAATACACAGGATGATTTTAAAGACATTTTAAATAAGTTATTTTAAAATTATATAAATATTATAATATAGTTTAAAATAGTATTTAATCACGCCCCCCCAACCTCCTAAAAAAAAAAACCCAACAACTCTTGTTGGAGACAAGTATCTTATCAGGTAGACACAAAGGAGTATCACCAAGACAATAGCATTCCTATTCCAGTTTCCCTTCTTGGATTTAAAATGGAATCAGCTGCCCACTTGGATTAAAAAATGGAAAGAAGAGCATTTGATCTGATACTGATTGAAAGGAATAATGATTTTTAGAGGTACTCCAACTCTGAATCAGATACAGTCTGAAAATTTGTCAGGTAAAGGATTAATTCTCAGGAGAAGAATGGGTGCATGAAGAGGGGAGTTCTTCTCTGTCTCCTGTCAGGATTATATGAGATCATGGCAACTGGATGAGCTCAAATTTCTTAACGTCTGCAAATTGTAAACAGTGATTGAAAACAAATTAGTTTTAACTAGCAATTGGTTACCAGGTGTTCTGAACCACATAAAAGGGGAGACTGGGAGTAGGATCTCTGTAGTTTTAAGGAATTTACAGTCCAAAGAGATTGAAGAAATATTAGAGAAACCCCATGAAAAGTCTTTGATATACAATAGTTTAGCTTTTTATATGAGCTGTAGCCAGAAAAGAGGATAGAAAACAGGAAAAAACAACACTGTTGAGGGACAAATTTAATAAAAAAAAAGTTTAATGATTTTTTTCTGAAGGGTGATAAACTTCACTGTCCTTTCCTGTGAAATAATTTATCTGGCATTACTAACCTGATTCAGTAGGTTTTATAATGAATAACAGACCACCCTGGGAACTGCAAGTCAAGAATAATATGATAGATACAAAATGTACTCAAGTGGAAGAAGTAGCAAAGAAGAAGGGTAGAGGTCTGGGGAATTCTTTGAATATCATTTAACTTATGCTGGATAATATTTAGAACTTTTGTTCCTTTTTCAGTATAAAGTAAATATTTTTAAAATGATATGAGCAAAGTTATTTAGTGGAGCCCGTACTTTAAGGGTAATACCACAAAATTCACTATGAAATATTCTGGCTGAAGAACAGCATAGTATAATTGATTGATTAGCTGAATAAAAGTGAACCAAACAACTAAATGGAAAAATAATAAAAATGTACAAATATTTTTTTTCCTAAAAATACCAACACTAAAATAATTAATCAAAGAAATGTTGGTTTGAAGCAGAAGAAAATGAGTCTAATGTGTCCTGGAGAAAATGTGTATGAGGCATCTCCAGTGGAGATGCACGGGGTGCACGGGGGTCCATGTGCACCTTGAGAGTGCTGATGCACCCCCTAACAGGCAGTGCTCCCCACTTAAGCGATGGGTAGCGGGGGCAGTCAGGAGCACCGGTGCCCCCCCTACGAGCACCAGCCGGGGAATGGGGGCACCAGGCATTTTCCAGTTGGCTAGATCAGCCGTGGGGGGACCACCCCCCTGCCACTGTGGGGGCATGTGCCCCTCCCCCTGACTCAGGTGGTACCAGTCACCCATGGGCCTCTCAAGGTTGTCATGATGTCAATGTCATCTAGCTTTAATCTCACCCCTTCCTGGAAACAAATGAATCTAGGAGGATGTGTCTACATGAGACACTTTACTGTGCAGTAGACTAATCTACTGCCCAGTATAGCATCACTATGTAAACAAGAGCTACTGCACAGTAGATTAGTCTACTGCATGGTTTTCCACTACCTGTAAATATAAGTAGTAGATTTACCATTCTGTAGCTACTGTGAATTAGCTCACAGTTACATTGCTGTTTAAGGCACAATAAGGGCATTGGTTTACATGTGTATGCCCTTAATGTGCCTTAGAAACGGTGATTTTAGGGTAACCATACCTAAACTTAATACCTGCATCAAGCAAGTATCAAATTTAGGTGCAATTAGTTAAGATGCCTTAACCCACATGTAGATGCTGTAAGGCGCCTTAACACCATGTGAATGAGCAGGCCAGAGTTGAGCCCGTGGGGCCCCATGCTGCCACCAGGCACCACCAAGATGAAGAAGAGGCAGGTGCTGTTGTGCAAATGCAGATACAGGAGTCACAGTTCCAGCAGCAGTGGTCCCTGTTGATGTGCGGAAAGTTAGCAGAGGGGGTAGGAGGCACGAGAGCTCCTCTCGAAGCACAAGGGAAAGGCCCCCCTGCAACCCCTTGCAGGATAGTGGGCAATACAATGCAAGCAGGGCCTTTGCTAGCAGCTTCCCTGTGCCTCTCCCTTGGGGTGGGTTTGCTAGCCAGGCAATGAAGCCCTATAGGGGCAGGATGCCTCACTGACCGCCCAGGATTCAAGTGCCCTTAGAAGCCCACACTGGGGCTCCCTCCTGGCATAGCAGGCAGGCTGGGTGCAATGTGACTGAGGGCTCAGTCATGGATCAGGTAGGCCAAGAAGAGAGTCAAGCCCCCAGTTGAATTACACCCAGACTGCCTAGGCTGAGCCATGAAGAGTCCCCAGGAACTGATGTCACCTCTTCCACCCACAGTGTCCAGCATGGAGGACAGGTGCTTGCCTGGGACAGAGGTGGGTAGAGCAGGGAAAGCCATGCCAGAAGCTTAGGGAAGATGCAGTCCCAGCCCCCCTGCTTTCTTGGGTGGGAGCCCCAGTGTGGGCTTTTTAGGGTGTCTGAATCTTGGGCAGGCAGCAAGGTGTTCTACCCCTGTAGGGCTGTATTGCCCAGCCAGCAAACCCACCCCAAGGGAGATATGAGGTGTGGGGGGACACTAGCAAAGGCCCTCCCTGCACTGCACTGTCCCCTTCCCCTGCAGGGAGTCATGGGGGGTGGGGAGGGGCTTTCCCCTGTACTTTGACAGGAGCCCTCATGCCTCCTTCCCTCTCTGCTGACTTACCACATACCAACATGGACCACTGCTGCCAGAATCTCTTCTCTTGCATCTATGCTTGCAAAACAGCACCCACCACGTCTTTGGCTTGGTGGCACCCAGTGGCAATGCAGGGGCCCACAGGCTTGGCTTGGCTCGCTGTCATCTGATGATGGGGAAGCAGGAACACAGGGAGGGGGTTAGAGCCAGGGTCAGGAACAGGGATAAGGCCATGGCCAGAGCCAGGCCAACTACATCTGGGGGACTGAAGGGTCTCACCCCCTTGGCTGGATCTGAGCTGCACTGCCTGGCTATACTGCCACAGGCTCCTGGGGGCTGTCCAAGGTGCTGGCCAGGGCAGACTGCCCAGCAAGCCACATTAAGGTGCTTTAAGGTGTCCATGTATAGATGTGTTCCTAAATTTCCTTAATGCACCCTAGGCTAAAGCACATTAAGTTTAGGCACATATAAATTCATGTGCAGACATGTCCATTGGCATGTTTGACTTTTGAGGTAGGGAGCTGGAGGGGTGGGGACTGCCAATTTTTTATTTTTTTTATTTTAGCATAACTTTCTACATTACACTTCATAGAGCTTCAGAAGATGCTACAATTAAAATTAAGCCAAGTAACATATAATAGTTATAAGCTTACTGGAGGACAATAGGTTTAAGGAGACTAATATAATTGATGAGCCTAAGGCATGCGGAGCACTCTAGTGGTGGGTGGCAGTGACCCTGAGGCAGCATCTGCACTGGGGCTGGTGGGCTGTCCCCCATGTCCAGATGTTGGCCCTGCAGGGGCAAGAGACATAAGCCTTTTGTGAGAGTTTACAACATTTTAGAGACCAGCCTGTGAACTGCACGTCCTCAACCTCCTAGGTACAGAATGTCATGGACTCAATATAGACATTGGAATTCTGACACACTACAACTTGCCAGACATCTGACTTGCCAGGTACCTCTCCACTTTTGCCTGCACTGCTACATCCCCTGTCTCCCCACCACCCCATCCTGTCCCTCACCCCCTGACACCTCCATTTCTGTTTTCACTGACTGGCATTCTTGCCTGCATTGCATGCCAGCCTCTGGCTTATTTACTATTCCTTCCATCAAGAAACAGAATGCACACCAACTGCAGGTGCTCTCTCAGCCTGATGAAGGGTTTTTCAACCCAAAAACTTATAGATAGATTCATAGGTGTTAGGGTCGGAAGGGACCTCAATAGATCACCGAGTCCAACCCCCTGCATAGGCAGGAAAGAGTGCTGGGTCTAGATGACCGCAGCTAGATGCTTATCCAACCTCCTCTTGAAGACCCCCAGGGTAGGGGAGAGCACCACCTCCCTTGGGAGCCCATTACAGACCTTGGCCACTCTAACTGTGAACAAAGTTCTTCTTAATGTCCAATCTAAATCTGCTCTGTGCTAGCTTGTGGCCATTATTTCTTGTAACCCCCGGGGGTGCTTTGGTGAATAAAACCTCACCAATTCCCTTCTGTGCCACCGTGATGAACTTATAGGCAGCCACAAGGTTGCCTCTCAGCCTTCTCTTGCGGAGGCTGAAAAGGTCCAGGTTCTCTAGTCTCTCCTCGTAGGGCTTGGTCTGCAAGCCGTTAACCATATGAGTGGCCCTTCTCTGGACCCTCTCCAGGTTATCCACATCACTCTTGAAGTGCAGTGCCCAGAATTGCACGCAGTACTCCAACTGCAGTCTGACCAGCGCCCGATAGAGGGGAAGTATCACCTCCTTGGATCTGTTCGTCATGCATCTGCTGATGCACGATAAAGTGCCATTGGCTTTTCTGATGGCTTCGTCACACTGACGACTCATGTTCATCTTGGAGTCCACTTGCTAAGATATATTTCTGTAACTATTCAGTTGGTCTGCTAAAAGATACCAGATTAGATTGACTCAAAGGACCTTGTCTGCCAGTGCCATGTCCTTAGACCAACACCCCTAGCACCTGACCAGAAGGACGCAGGACCCTAGGCACATCTGAGCCCCAGGGCTGGGGCTGGCAGAAAGAGGTCTCTGGCAAGTGCTGGAGAAGAAGCTGCTGCAGGAGAGGAAAGAAAGGCTCTGTTACGCTTTGGCTGGCGCTACTGTTCTAGTGCTCACTAAGTTATTATTACCTGTTGTCATTTAAAGTGATGGACTGGATGAGGTTGTAGGAGAGGAGGAGGCCTCATTCAAGCACACTACCATGTCATATAGAGGCCCTAGTGCCAGTGAGGGTGTGCCTTAACACACACACAGTGTCATCCATGTCATGAGTTTTGCTTGTCAGCAGCTTGAGGTTCAGTTTCCCAGAAACCTCTGCACCTCTCTCCTTAAAAGGTGGCAGGTTTCATGGCCTCAGCAGGGGCTACCATGCCTGCAGTTTTCACCCCACTGTGCCTTAACATACACACAGTCACACATGTTATGAGTCTTGCTTGTCAGCCACTTAAAGTACAGTTTCCCAGAAACCCCTAAATCCTATCTCCTTGAAACTTGGGCCTATGCATGTAGGCAGAGCCAAACCTTGACACAGAGGATGGCGAGGACATGGTGTGCATCCTGAGCTGGTGCTCTGGGCCCCTGCACAGCTGTCGCAGCATAGCTGGCTCCACACAACAGCCAGCACTGCTCATGGCAGAGGGACTCCCATGTGGCAGAGGCAAATGTGCCACAGGACCTGAAAACACAGGAAACCATGCTGGGGGTAAGCAGCAGCATGGAACAGGTGCTGGCCCTGATGCCAGAGACAGCCAGGCAGCAGCCCTGGGAAGAGAACAGGTCTGGGCTGGGGGAGCAACAGGCTGCAGCCCTTTGCAACACTCACCTGTGTCCAAGCAGGAGCTCTGGCTATGGGCCTAGACTAGCAAAGACAGCCTGGGTCCTGTCCAGGGGGCACACAGGGCCTACAGTCCTCAAAGGTTCTGGTGTATGTGCCCCAAAGAACAAAATAAATGCTGGCTTTTATAGCCTGGAGGTAGGGACTGCCACAGAGCAGTCCAGACTGGGGCAGAAGAGGTGCCCAGCCAGAAGCCCTAAGGCTGGCCTCAGGCTGCCCCACTAGCAGCTAGGCAGACCTAGCACTAAAGTTAGTTCCAAGTCAAATCTGCACATGTGTAGCAGAAAGCCCCCTTTGTACATTTCCCTTCTGGACATCAGTATAACAGAAGTCCCTTCTTTCCTGGACCCCCTCTCCCTCCCCCCACCATTTTCTGTATTTCTTTTTCCTTCTACGTATTGGCAGAGACCTAGCACACTCATTGCATGGGTGTGGCAAGGCTCAGAGCAAGTCAGAAAGCTGTAATGGCTTCCTGTAGGCTTCACTACCTCATATTGCATTTTTATGTATTTCTCACAGTGCATTTCTATATTTCACCTATCTCATCTTTACCATGGCATTTTGTATTTTATATTTTATACTTTTAAACCCTTAAGGAATGCACTCCCTGTACAATGAAGTTACACCCTGGACCATTGTTAAAACCTGCTTTGAGACTGTAATTGTAAAGTGATAAAATCTGCTATATTGGGTGGTCCCTTGAATGAATGTGAGTATGAATGACAAAACAAGTACCTGTGGCTGTTAATTGGCAATAGCCTAGCCCGAGGAACTGACCATTATAAAACTGTACTCTACAAGCCATTTTAAGCCAATCAAGCCAAGGAACTGATACCTGGAACTATGTACCCACTCTATTGCCTATTCTTGTAACCCATGACAATACAGCCATTAAAGTCAATAAGTCAAGGGTGTATTCCTGAAACTTCAGGTACCAGCAGGGAGAGACCCCTGTGACTAACAGCTGTCATGTACTACTCAAAACCCACATGGGACAGCAACCTCTGGATTGGGCAGCCAAGATGATGCTGCGGGATCACACAAGTCTGCCAGAAAGGGATAAAAAGCAGTGAAGTGTGATCCTCAGTGGCACCCTCTCATCCAGCACCTGACCTACCAAGGCAGAAGGACAAGCAGGCGACCTCTTTCTGGACAAGACATCACCTTGAAGGAAGCTGACCATTGACAGCAGACTCCAGGGCCTTGGATAGGTAGATATACTGACACCAGTGCTCTCACAGTCACTACAGCATCTAATATACACTATACTACATGGGTTTAAATGGCATGGGTTTGAATAAGTGAGTGCATGTGTGTGTGTATATGTGCTAAGGTGACCAGTACCCAACATAACTCTAAATTTGCATTCATGATTTTATTGGTAACTTCACATCCCGTCCAATAAACTAAAATTTATTATGATCCCATGAATTGGTCCTATGTAGCCAACATGTGCATTACTAATTGAGACTAAATTTGATACCTGCATTTGCTGTAGCTTTCCATCTACTCAGATTTTTAAAAACTACCACTAGTCTGAAGAGCAGAGATATTAAGGTTACTCATGGAGCAATCTGTTTTCTGTTGTGTATATAAAGTAGGAATAAAAACATTTAATTCTTTATATATGGCACTCTAAGCTAAGCTTCACAAAGAATTTACTGGGTGCATCTACATGAGATGTTTAATGCACAGTAGCCTAATAACACTGTGCAGTAGCATATAGGGCAAAAAGTGTGCTAATAGGCTACTGCATAGTAGTATTAGGCTACTGCACAGTAAGTATCAATAAAAAACCACGTACCTGCACTACTGCACAGTAATTGTAGTTACTGCACATTTAGTTAGTACTTCATTATGTAAGTACTAAACTAAATGTGCATCACTACTGTGCATTAATAAACATATACACGTGCCCACTGGGTAGGAAAATTGGGAGAAAACTGAAAGAGAAGAATAACCAATCAGCAGACAGAAAAAGATATGCAGAGAGAAAATTGTGAAATGTAGTCTGTTTATATTATTGATGTCCAATAACTCTAAAGGTCTAAGTATCTTCCTTGATCTGTTACTTCAGCTCATCTAAGGAATGTCCATCTTTATGGGGCCTTCAAAGAGATGGCCCCAAATTGAAAGTAAAGAGGAAGGACATGTGCTTCCTCTTCTGGTAAAAATGTAACAGGCTTTGAAAGACTCAATGCATGTGGTTTTATATCTGCTTTACAAAGAAAGAGATGATAAAGTTTTTATCTGTGTCAAGAAGTACCCTTTGTGACACTGAAAAATAATAAAACATTAGAATGCCAATGGAAAAAGAAATGAGAAATCCATTGTTACAGACTCAGAATTAAAAGCAAGAAGACACATTCATTTCTCAAATTTTACAAAATTATTTTTCTTCCCCGATTCAGATGTAAAAAGGGGTACAGTTTGCTGTTTTAAATATAGTATGGCAGGTCATTTATTTGTGGACTCCCTTGGCTAAGTCTTACAATCACTTAAAGAAATGTTCACTAATACTACATGAATGGGGTTTTATATTATGTTGGCAGGGTCAGTTCACAGATTTCAGAAGAGAAAAGGTCATATAACAGTGTGTTAGTTAATCTGAAAGGTTAATCCTGTAGGGTGATCTCAACTAACCTGCAAGAATTACTTTTTTATTGAAATGCTAATAAAACATTTAACATTGAAAAGGTGTATGTATTACTCTTAGTCTGACAAGTATGTTTTCCTTAGAGTACAGTTGATGTGTCTACACGTGCAATTAATACTATTTGGGTTTACTTCACAGTAAATTACTACCCAGTAAACCAGACCTTGACAGGCACCTACATGTGCAACCTCTTTGGAGCAGATTTGCTGCTAATGGAAGTAGGCTGCTCTGGACCTCCTCCTGCCCTTCTCTGCCCCCTGCAGCATCCAGGGGGAGATAGAGACTGTGGCTGCAGCTGCCCATGTGCCAGGGGCACTCTTTAAAAAGCAGCCCCACATGGTGTTCCCTGGCCACATGCTTTTCTGGTCCACAGCAGTTTGCAGCCTACTGGCACACCCCTCTATGACATTGTCTGCAGAGCCTGTGCCCAGCATGCAAAGGCTGCTTCACACCCAGTCTCTGGCAGCAACAACCCATGCCATGCCACTTTCCTTTCCACTGCACTTGCTGAGCTTCACCACTGCAGTGACCACCACCTGGTCCAGGTCAGCCTCAGCCCTGTCCACCACCCCAGTGCAGGACTGTTGCCTACCAGCCCCTGGGCCACCACCTGAACCCCAGCAGGGACATCAATGATGCCCACATGGATTCCCCATGAATGCCATCCATGAGCTTCTGGGGCTCCAGTTCCACCACATACAGGCCCACCATGCCAGCCAAGACTGGTGCCTCCACATTGTCCAGTGCACTTGGGATGATGACCAGTGGGCAGACTCCTTCTGGATGAGCTGGGCCACATTCCAAGAGCTACTCAACCAGCTGCACCCATACTTGGATCAGCATCCCACCACCATATGGCTGCCCCTCCCCATGGAGACCAGTTGGCCATAACCCTTCTCAAGCTTACCACACCAGTCAACCTGCATTACATCAGCCATCTCTTCAGGGTGGACAAGGTGACCACTGGGGAGGCCATCCTGGAGATCTGTGACACCATCCAAGATGTGCTGGGCCACACCGTGCTCTTGGTCAATAACACCCTGTAGGTTGTGGTGGAATTCCACACCCTGAGCTTTCTGCAGTGCATCAGGGCCCTGGATGGGACCCACATCCCTGTCACCTACCTGCCCAGGGGGGACTGCTCATACATACTACAGCTGGTGTGGCTTCCATTCTGTCATGCTTCAGGCTATGGTGGACCACTGGGGCACCTTTACTAATGTCAATACTGGCTGGGCTGGTGGCTCCCACAATGCTCAGGTCTTCCAGAACTCTGCCATGCCAGCCCTGGTGGGGAGTGGGACCTTGGCACCAGGTGTTCTGCACCTCCATCTGGGTGAGATGATGGTCCTGCCCCTCCGCATTGGGTACCCTGCCTACCTGGTCATACCCTGGCTCATGTGGCCCAACACCAATCAGCTCGACCCCCACCAGGCACATTTCAACAGGTGCCTGGGCTGGATGTGTGCACAGGTGGAGTGTGTCTTTGGTAACCTGAAGGGATGCTGGTGCACCCTTACTACTTGTCTTGAGGTCACAAAGGCCAACATCTCGTGGGTAAATATCACAGCCTGTGTGCTACATAACATCTGCGAGGCCTGGGGGGAGCTCTTCCATGAGACATGGGCAGAGGAGGTGCAGAGGGTGGAGGATGCCTGGCAGTAGGCATGCCAGCTGTGATGGTAGCAATAGTGATGGTCCCCCCACACACATACACATCACGGCCCTGGGAGAGCCAAACACCCAGCAGTAGGGGCCAGAGCACCATGTGAGAGAAGCAATGGCAGATTACCTCCTCCTGCACCCCACACTGTAGGGCACCTGGCCGGCCCACCATGCACCCACAACACAGTGCTTGCTTCAGTCAGTTTTCAGCAAAAGTCTTTATTTCCCTCCACAAACATAGACCCCATCCCACTCTCCCTCCCCAAACACAGGCCCCACCACCAACCACCAATAAAGTATCTCTTTCCCCATACATTATTTACATTGGGATCTGTGTGCCTGCCTGAAGTGTGGGACAGTGCGGGGAGGCACCTATGAAGTAGATCCTGGGGACAGGCACCCAGCACCCTGGCCTCTGGCCACCCCACTGTGGGTGCAGGTGCCCTGGCAAGGCCAGTGGGTTGGGAACTCACCTGAGGGTGAGGGTGGCTTTTGCTCTGCCTGCAGTGCTGGCTTCCGCTTCTCCATCATGGGGCCAGGGCTAGTAGGGTCCACATGTGGTGCTGGCTCTGCTGCAGGCAGCTCCTGCTGAAGGGCTGCATGGCACTTGGGTGAGTGGCAGGGAAGGCCCAGGAAGGGGGGCTGGCTGCCAGGGGACCCAGCACAAGTGAAGGACCAGGGGGCCCTGGCCACTGCAGGTGCCACTGCACCTAAATCCAAGCCCACTGGGGGGCTTGCTGTAGGTGGCTCCCAGGGGGAAGATGGAGCAAGGATCAGGGCCAAAGGCAGGGCAGTGTGTGGCATGAAAGTGACTACCAGGGCCAAGATGGTATCCAGTATGCAGTAGTCCTCCTTTGTGACCTCCACTGCTCAGGCCACCATGGTGGCCTCCTGCTCCAGCACCTTCTCTTGAGGATAGTAATGTGCCTTTCTTCAAGGACCAGAAGCACCCAGAACACCCAGTCCTCATGGTCCCTATCCCAGTCATGCATGAGGTCCTTAGCACACCAGGCCCATGAGTCCATTAGCCAGTCCTCTGCCTTGGTTAACCAGCTGGTCCAGCAGCAGGGTCTAGTCTTTCTTCTACCACTCTTAGAAGCAGTACAGTCAAAGGGCACTAATGGAGGGTGGCAGCATCCCTGAAGGCACATCCCAGTGGTGGCTGGTGCCTCTCCCCTGTGTGCAGCTTCTGGACCTGCAGTCAGGAGAGAGAGGCTCTTTGTGAGAGTTTGCAACATTTTTGAAATGACATGCACTATACCAGGGGGCTGTGTGCCACTCAGCCTCAGATTGGGAGGTGTGCACAAAGGTGCCCAGGGACCATGATAAGTTGGCTAGGCAGGCCCTGCCACAGGTGGCTACTGCCCGAGCCCTCCATCCCCACTCCCTTCATGGGGGCAGCAGGCCTGCTTGGTGCTTGTCACAGGCAGCCTGCCATCCTGATACCTCTACCCAGGCCTGGCCAGCACTGGCTCCTGGCAGCAGCTGCAAGAGCTGCTCCCAAGCCACTCCCTGACTTATCCTCCTGGAGGCAAGGTAGTTTGCTCCCATGGCATCAGGCCTATTCCATCCAGGCTCAGGAGGTGAGTACTTCCCACCCTGCTGGGACACAGAGCTGGTGATGCCCCCACCCTCTCCCCAGTGGGCCTCTCTGGATAGGTGGCCCAAGACAAGGCCCCCACTGCATGTGGCCTGTGCCACAAGCATGCCTCTGCTGAGACTCCTCCAGGAACACTACAGCAAGCTGTTTAAGCATAACGAGGGGTGCCCAACTTTGCTGCTGGTGATCACCAGGGATCCAGGTTTTCCATTTCCCACAGAAAAATGGAGTAAACTGCAGTTTTTAGTTTTTACCAGATGCAAACACGGATTTCCCATTTTACCAGAGAAACCCACAGATTTTGCAATGAGCTCCCTGCAGGCTGGTAGAGTTCCAGCCTGCAGGAAGCTGGGAGAGAGTGTGGGGGAAGGTGGGAAGACAGGGGGTGCTACATTCATGTACATGCACATGACCCCGGGCAGCCTGCAAAGCAGCTCCAACAGGTAAATGATGGGGAAGAGAGGGATTGAGGCCCCTGGAGGGAGGGACCGAGGGAGCTGGGCAGGGCTGTGGCTGCTGCACAGCTGGGTGGTGCTTGGGGTCTGGGGCCACGGTGCGTGGTTGCAGGGCCCCAGTGGGGAGCAGGATGGGGTGGCAGGTGGCTCAGAAGGGATGGCTCCTCGCCACCACGAACACTCCCAGGGGAGCAAAGGGAACCCGCACCCACCAGATCTTTACATGGGACAGGTGCAGACTGTGGACTTGAGCTTCCCTCCCCTGGGGCCCCTGCAGCCCAGTGGGAATGACCCAGTATGGCAAGGAACAGAGGGGCCACGTGGGGATCTCCTCCCTACTGGGAGCTCTGTGCTGCCCAGGTGATGTACTTCCTGTGCATGCCACTGCTTTGAGGGGTGCAACCCTGTGCTGTTGTCCTCACTGCAGCCCCATATGCAGGGGGTGCATTGCCAAGACAGTGCAGAGCTTGCAGTGGCAAGCAGCTTCTTCACATGGCTCCGCTTTTCCTTGCTGTGTCGGGTCGCACCCTCTGGGCTGAGGAGGCCCTGGGGGAGGGCAGCAGGGCAGGAGGGAAGAAGGGAGCTGCACGGAGAAGCTGATCACCACTGCTCACTCCATACTGTCGTGGCAATGTGCCTCCTGCGTGCAGGGGCAATGAGGGCAGTAGAGGATTGCATGCCTCAAAGCAGTGGCACACACAGGAGGCGTGTCAGCAGGGCAGTGCAGAGCTCACAGCAGCAAGGAGATCCCTGCACAGTCCTGCTCTTCCCTGACATTTTGGGTCATGCCTGCTGGGCTACAGAGACCCCAGGGGAGGGAAGCAGGCTGGGAGCGTGAGCTACCAGCCTGCACCTGCCCTGCATACAGATCTGGGAGGCATGGGTCCCCCCTGACTCCCAGGAGTGTATGCAATGGCAAGGAGCCCTGCCCAAGCCCACAGCAGGGAGGAGTGAGGGCAGGGGGCTGTGGACCCAAGTCCATAGCCCTAGCGGCTGGGGGCCCCCTCTGGCAGGGCTGGGGGAGCAAGGGCTGTGGGTGGGGGCCAAGTGGCACCAGCAAGGTTGTGGAGGCTGTGGGGGGTGGGGAGTGAAAGGCCTGAGCAGGGCTTGGGGGCTGTGGGGGGCCTTTAATTTTAATGCCAGATTTTGGGAGGTTTCTTAGAGAATTTGTGGTTTTTTTATCAGAGAATTTGCGATTTTTTTATCAGAGAAAACCAGATCCCTGGTGATCACCATGGTGCCCTAGGTGCATCTGAGAACCTGGAATGGGACCCTGACCTTCAACAACACCCCTGGCAAGCCCGTGCTTCCCTGCAATGTGCACCACCACCTGGAAGGGTTCCTCTACCTATGGTATGAGTACCTGACCCCCCTGGCTGAGGAAATCAGCACTGCCATCAGCAAATTTATCTGCATGTGACAGGCCTCTGGCTGCCTAGTTGGGAGGGTACTGGCTGGTCAATAAAGTTCTGCACTGCCTTCCCCACCCCTGCATGCTGTGGAGGAGGCCTCTGGGGGGTTGTCCCTGGTCCTGCTTCCTCTACAGGGCTTACCAGATTGGTGTAGCAGGCATCCCCAGCAGCCTGTCTGTCCCTGCAGGCATTGACGTGATGCAGCTATCACCACTGTCCTGGGGTGCAAGGGCACGCTGTCTGGCTGGCTAGGCAATGGCCCTCTCCAGGGAGGAGCTGGAGCTTGTCACAGTAACTGATGCCATCCCTGTATTGTCCTCATGAGTGGGGCTGCGCACCCAGAGCTGGCATGGCAGTCGCTGGCCCAGGCTCACAGATCTGCTGGACAAGGCAGGGGATGTGGAACATGCCAGGATCTATGCCTGGTACCCTAAGAGGCACTCCCCCATATACTGATTGTCACTGCTAGGCCACTGGGGAGTGAGGATGTGGTCTGGCTGCCACATAAATGGCAAGGTCCTGTGGGCAGTCCTGGAGGGGCAGTTGTGGTTGGTGACCTGGACGCACTGTGCCTGCAGGGCTTTGACCTCTATGCATCATTGCCACACTGACTGCTGGTGCCTGTGATCTTACATGCAGCCCACCCAGGCCTCATAGATATAAGTGTTGGAGCACCTACCTCAGGCAACCTGGCTCTGCACCTCAGCATCACCCAACAGTGCAAATAAATCTGTTGTCTTTCCCTGGGACCAATTGGAGCCCCGGGACACTGTGTGGTGTTGGGAAGGATGCCATTATTGCTCCTTAGATGGCCCTTGGGAGCTCCGGCTGAGAGTCCAGGTGCTTCCAGACCTCCACAGGTGCCCGCAGTACAAGGTCATGGTGTGTGGGTAGCAGGCAGGTGGTGAGGCTGGTTCTGGGGGCCACCGCTGGGATCCATGGGCCTCCGGCAGCCAGCACGGGACCACTACTTCAAGACCCAATGGCCACAGGCAGGCAGTAGGTGGCACAGGAGCTGGAGTCAGGCCAGGGCTTTAAGGTGAGGCTGGGGTAGACAAAGATATGTCCCACCCCCAGGGCTGGAGAAAATCTGAGACCCATGGCTCTGAGGCAATCCTGAGGGTGGCCCCCTAGGGTGGGGCTGACCAGGAGCAAATTTGTGCAGAAAAGCATCTTGTGTAGATGCACCCAGTGTGCATCCTTGCAAGCCAGAGCCCCCTTTGTTCCCTCCTGCCATACATGTATATTGGGCATAGGACTGCAAGGCATCCTAGGGACAAGTGGAGGGCTCCATTCTACTTAATCCACTCATTCCTGCCCCACTCACAGATACACGCTTGCTCTGGGCAGCACTACCCTACCTGGCTCTTTGGCCAGTCAGGAGCAGTGTAGGGCTGCCACTGCTGAAGCAAAGACTCCTAGGGATAGGGCATGGGGGAGGATCCCAGCACCCCATCATAGGAGATACCTGGGGCACATGCCCCCTTGCCCCACCCTAGTTCTGCTACTGCTGAAGAATAAAGCTATGTGACAATTCGTCATTGGAAGTAATATGTCCCAGATGTTCAACAAGATCACTTTTAACTTTCATTGTTCTTAATCAGCTCTCACCTCATTGTTCTTCATCAAAATCAGTCAGCTTGTTCTTAACTCTGAGCAGACTCTCTCTGCTATCTGTAAGGTGCTCCTGGTTATCATTTTTAATTGTAAAAATCTGCAAACAAATTATACTTTCCATAGTAACAAATGTTTCAGTAACTTGGTTAGGCTTTACATAACTGTAAAAAGATTAGCTAACTGGGGAAGGTATTTTTGTTAATCAGAAAACAAAATCTTGTTTCCTTTCTTGGAAAGGTAGCCTTTTGCATGCCAGACAAGATGCAAAATGCAAACTCAGACAAGCCTGGGAAAGCGTGGTTCCAATTCAAATTGTATCAGCATGGCAGACGCATGAATGAGATGGCACGGAGTGCCCAAGGGTATACGAGGTCAGCTTATACATAATTAATTTGTTAATCTTCCATGCCATTTCACTGAAAAGTGTTATTTGCTTAAATGCATTCAAAAGAATAACTGGCAACCTTTTGTGGTATGCTTTTTGTGTGTGCTGTGTGCATCATACAGATGGATACTACTATATACAATGAGCTAAGTCCTTTAAGTTCTCTTTGGGCCCCGAAAAATATATTAATTACTTATAGGCAGACAAGGTTCCTTGGGTGAATTTGATATCTTTTATTAGACCAACCCAAATGGTTGGAGAATAGTTATTATAGTTATAGGAAGTTTCTACCTCTCACACAATGATCAGTATCCAGAAGGGTAAAAATACAGACCACAGTATACAAGAAACCCACAGACCAACACACATATCTGCACAAAACCAGCAATCACCCGAAACACACCAAAAAAGCTGTGATATACAGCCAAGCCCTCAGATACCACCGCATCTGTACTGAAGAGAACACCCGGGATTGCCACCTCACCAATCTTAAAAAGGCTTTCACCCAGCAAGGACACTCCTCCAGAGAGGTAAATCGCACGTTTGAAAGAGCCACCTGGATACCACGTGAAGAACTGCTGCAGTACAGAAGAAAAACACCCACAAATTGCACACCGCTGGTTATGACGTATCACCCATCCCTTGAACCTGTACAGAAAATCCTCAAAAAATTGCAACCCATATTAGAAAAAGACCCTATTCTTAAAAAAAAAATCTTCCCAGAGCCACCCATCCTAGCCTTCAGACAAGCACCAAACCTCGCCAACCTCATAACCAGAAGCAAACTTCCTCAAGCCCAGAACACACCAAAAGGATCCAGACCGTGACATGACAAGAAATGCAAAACCTGCCCCCACATCTCCACCACCTCCACTATTACTACACCCCACAACAGAGCCATCAGCATCCCAGGATCTTACAGCTGCACCTCCAGGAATGTAATATACCTCATCCAATGCACCAAGTGCCCTGATGGAAGATATGTAGGAGAGACCAGACAACAACTGCGCACCAGAATGAACGCACACTGGAAATCCATCAAAGACAGAAACACCCAATTACCGGTGGGGGCACATTTCTCACAGGAGGGCCACTCTCTCTCCAATCTCTCAGTCCTGATCCTCAAGGGAAATTTACACAACACTTCCCAGAGACCAGCCTATGAGCTCCATCTCATCAACCTCCTGGATACTAGAGATCAGGGACTAAACACAGACATTGGATTTTTGATACATTACAATCTGCCTGGCAACTGACTCCCCAGCCCAGCCCAGCCCCTGGCTTCTTTACTTTTCATTCCATCCAGGAAGAGCACGCAGCAACTGCTGCAGCATCCTTAGCCTGACGAAGGGTTTTTGAACCCGAAAGCTTGCTTAATAACTATTCTCCAACCATTTGGGTTGGTCTAATAAAAGATATCAAATTCACCCAAGGAACCTTGTCTGCCTATATCCTTAGACCAACACGACTACAACCTAAACCCCTGCATTAATTACTTATGAAATTAGTTTACTTTGCTGTATTTTAGCTAATGGCACATTTCTGATCGCTTAGACTTGTCAATAGCAAGAAGCAATTTTTTGTTTAACAAAAAATATCAGAAATTACTTTCCAGAAAAAAAGTGTGGGGCCCTTTATGTATAAATGTTTATTACAGCCATGTTTTTAATATTTTTTTTTTTTTTTTATATATAGGGATGAGTCCAAAATCCAATAAAAATCAATGGAAGCCTTTCTATTGATTTAAAAGAATATTAGATCTTAAACTATGCCTTGTCTAAGATAAAGTTTGAATAGTGACTATAATCAGTCTCCATTTGATTCCTGCTCCACCCAAACTTTAAAATCAACCACCTAGAAGTGGCAGCAGCATTTCTAGTCAGGCAGTGCTGAGGCAGTCAATTGACTTCATGGCTCATTATAATCTACCTGATCTTTTCTAAACTCTCCACTCCAAATGTATTAATGACCCTCTCTTCTTTTAATGATCGGATGTTCCACCAATCAAACTATCCTTTGTTCTTCCATTCTGCTGTCTGTTAGCTGCTCCTGGTGATGAAGCTTTTATTTCATAGCCATGTAGATTGTTTTTTAACTCATTCCAATTAAGACTGAAGCAAAAACAAATAACTTAACTGAATAATACATTCCTAGGCCCCTAACATATCAGTAAAGCTTCTAGTTTATCTTTAACTGGAGAAAATGTGTGTTTTATATGTGATGATACACCTCACCATCTGCACTCCCCTATAGCTGTCTATCATTCATTGGGCACCCCAGGTCCTTTTCTGCAGAGCTGCTGCTTAGCCAGTCAATCCCTAGCCTATGCCAGTGCATGGTTGTTTCATCCTAAATGCAGGACTTTGCACTTGCCCTTACTTTGCACTTATTGTAAAACTCAATAAGGACATCTCTTTCGGTCCAATCCTCCAATTTATCTAGATATCTCTGAACCCTAGCCCTACCCTCCAGTGTATTCCTCCTAGCTTGGTGTCATTTGCAAACTAGATGATGTCACCCCATCAAACTCAACTTTATCCCATCTTCCAGATCATTGATGAACATATTGAACAAAACCAGCCCCAGGACTAGATGATCCAGCCAGTTTTTGATACACCTTACAATCCATTAATCCAACCCATACTTCCTTAGGTTGCCTATGAGAATGACAATGTCCTTCATTCCGTAGACAAACAGCAATGGACAATATAACATCTCATCTGAGAAATTAAATCATACATAAAAAAAAAGCATTCAGGTTTTGCATAAAATATTCATCTTTAGTTAGTGAGATTAGGCTGATAGATTAATGAGATACTGAACTAAATGGAAGATTTTAAAATGGTGTCATAGACTGTAAATTAAATTACTTAGTTATAGTGCATCACTGTTAGAACAGTGTGGCAGGAAGTTCACCTAGATGACCTCTCAAGGTCCCTTCCAGCCCTACTTCTCTATGATTCTAAGAAGAAGCACACAGGCTCAAAACTAAATCAATAGATTTGGGATGATGAAAGAATTAACCTACAGGGTATTTCGGTAGACATAGTACCAAAATGTCTAGACCATTTTCATAATCATATATCAAGTCATGGAATATCCCTACAGAACTTTTGCTGTAGATTTTAGCATTCCTTATCCAGGGTGGCTAGAAGTTGGGTATTTTAAAATGCAAATATACACAATAATCAAAACTGGAATGTATTTTTTATAATAGATTTAAGATGACAAAAGGCTTAGTTATGGGTCTACTCAAATCAAAGTTTTTGAACTGAAGCAAAAGTGGCTTAATTTTACAAAGGAAAGTTTTGTAACCATTTTGTGATAATAGGAGTTGCATTTGTTTATGAAAAGCAAAGCAAAGCAGCCTCTTCATGACAGTGAATTTAGCTATGTATTTTAAAAATGTCAAGTCATTTACTTGGCTCCTGAAAGATAGTTATAATATGGGAAAATTTCTGTATATGTTGCAAATGGTGTAAGTGATATATTTAACTAAAATAACACTCCAGCTCAGATAGCTCTTCACATGCCTGTAATAACAAAGGGTACTACTTGCTACCAATACATAAAGCATGGCATGAATGTTGCCTGAGTGATTACATTTCATGCAGTCAGCAAGTGCAGGCAAAGTCACTGAGAAATTTGTGAGATCTTCAGGTCACTCTTGAACACAAAGAAATATCTAGTGTGATGTGTCAGCACTGACTTTGCTAGTGGTGTTGACATTGACTTACATTAACATTTCATTGGCACTGATTTAATCTGAGTTAAGGTAACATTCAGTCATTACTAATTCCTTTACACTGCACACTTGATACAGCTCTAGCCAGGCGAGGACCAAATCAAAAAAAGTCAAACAAACAAACAGCAAATAACCCAAGTAAAAATCTAAAGTATGTGCTTAGTACTCAGTGAGTTTTTTTTTTTTAAATGAAAACTGCATTTTTTAATAAGCTTATTGGCATAATGCTCTGTGTGTATCCAGAGTATAAGCTTTAAGTATTTTAATTAAAATCTTTATCATTTTTTGTCATGGAATGTAGCATTTTTAATCTTCCCTATAATTACTATAAGGCACATTGAGGCAGTTTGAATTGCTTGTGTACACTTCTTTATGTATGTGGTCTGTAACAAAGTCTCTGTGAAGCTTATCCGCATGTCTCCATGGTTATGCATGATCAGGTAGTTAGGAACTGAATCCCTCATCTGCATATCTATGTTCCTATGCATGGTCAATGTACTGGGAATTCTTTGTACTTGTTTTACCTACATTAATTCATTTTAACTACATTTTAGCAGTTTGAATGTAAGGGGTCAGGTGAGTTGGGTTTTGTGTTCACTGACTTTCCCCTCCAAAACTTTAAAGTTTATAAGGGTATTAATGCTGTAAGAAGAAAATTAGGTAAAGGTTGCACTCACAATGACTTGTGTGGAGATCTAAGGTAGACAGACCTTCAGCTCAGGTGTACGAAAAGGAAGTTTTAAGGAAACTCTTTCAAAGACCTTTCCCTAAGATGGATTTACAATTTGCTATCAAGCCTAACAGAGATACTAGTGATATATAAATCCCTAAAATAGGTTTGGGTTGAAGTCTGTTACCTGTTTGTTTCTAAAAAAATTGAAAAAAATCTCTGGAGTACCTATAATGGGCCAGGGCGAGGCCTATTATAAAACTTTTAAAATCTAAAATGCACTGGAATCCTTGAGTTTGTCTGAAACATCAGAGCTGGGTTGAAGCATTGCAGTAGCAGTGAAGAACAAAAGCAGCATTCTTCAATCATGGCAAAGAGCAGGGACAGTAGCAGTGGTGGAGCCACATCCCCTCAGTGATGGTGAGGAGCCACAGCAGCAGTGCAATGCCACTCCATTGGTTGCAAGAAGTGGCAGTAATGAAACAGTGTCCCACAGTGGCACCAAGGAATGGTAGCAATTGCGGTGGTGGAGCAGGATCCCCCAATGATGGTGAAGTGATGGAAAATTTGGAATTTGCAGGTAAATTGATCCCATTAGCTACCAAATGCACCCTGCATTGAACTAGGAGAAATCTTGACCATATTGACTGTGGCAGCCTGTTAGCAGTTGCTTGTAGTGGGCTATTGACAGTTTAGGTTTCCCCTGAGATCTTGTCCCATTTTGCCCCCCATAATAAATCCTGTTATAATATTGCATGAAACTGGGAAAGTTTGTTCACATTGGGATGCTCAGGTATCATTTATTTTCCCAGGTTTCTGGCTGAGAACAAGCCAAAGGTGAAAAATTGTGTAAAACTTCTAAATTGAACTCACCTCTTGTTAACTGCTATCCAGTGCCTGGCAGAGGGCACTTGTATAGGTCACATAGTTTTTACCAACTTTATCTCTATATGTACATCACTTCCCTCTAAAGTATGAGTTTTAGACTTTGAGTTGCCTTTCACCAATTTAGAAAATTATTCCAAACTGTTAAAAGACAGCATGTGACATAAGCAGATGCATTGTTGCCAGAGTCTCAGGAAAACAGCTTTGAATGGCTCAGGGTGGGTAAAAGAAAAAGAACTAGCTCAGGAGGACATCAGGCATGATGTACACATAGGCACACTTTCTGCCTACATTTCTTCAAGCTCTGTTCCAAAATGCAAACTGGAGAAATGTGGCATCACATGATACTATGCAAGAGAGACCTGAAATAAGACTTAAAATAAATAAATAAATAACGTGTTCAATAGGAGAGAGAGACTTCAGTGCAGAAAGTCCATTCAGAAAACAAAGGTTGGAAGAAAGGGGAAATATCCCTTGGATATTAGAGGACTTTGGATATGGCTCTCCCTTCTTAATACTGTGGTACTTCCCTTTCAGTGCTGTTAATATTTCTGTTCATGACTTCCAGGCCTATTCAAAGGGCTTACATGGTATTTAAGAAATATGTAGCACCTCTACAGAGGACCAATTTTCATCTGAAAAATGTGTCTAAGACGAGTGAGGAAATGTTAGTCTGAAGCTAGTGTTAGCCATGTTCATCTGAAGTCAGGCAGAAGGCAGACCAGGGTGGCACCATAAAGAATAACTTGTTCAGAAAGATATACACTTTTATAGGCTTCATAGACATTAGGGCTGGAAGGGACCTCGGAAGATCATGGAGTCCAGCCCCCTGCCCCAGGGGCAGGAAGTCAGCTGGGGTCATAGGATCCCAGCAAGATAAAATATCCAGGTTTCTCTTGAAGGCGTTCAAAGCAGGTGCTTGAACCACCTCCAGCGGCAGGCTATTCCAGACCTTGGAGGCTCGAACAGTAAAGAAGTCCTTCCTTACGTCCAGCCTGAAATGATCTTGCAGGAGTTTATAATCATTCAACCCTCTCATCCCTTGGGGCACTCTGGTGAACAAACGTTCCCCCCAGATCCTGGTAAACACCCCTTTTAAAAACTTATAGGTGGCCATCAAATCACCCCTGAGCCTGCACTTTTCCAGGCTGAAGAGTCCCATTGCTCTCAGCCTCTCATCATAAGGTCTGCTTTCCTGACCTCTGAACACATGTGGCTCTCCTCTGGACTCCCTCAAGCTTCTCCACATCCTTTTTGAATTGGGGAGCCCAAAACTGGATGCAGTACTCCAGCTGCGGCCTCACCAAGGCCAAGTACAACAGGAGAACGACGTCTTGGGATTTGCTTGAGAAGCATCAATGGATGCAAGCCAGAGTTTTGCTCACTTTACTAGCTGTGGCATCACATTGAAGGCTCATGTTCATCTTGTGGTCAAGCATGACCACCAAGTCCCTCTCGTCCGTAGTGCTAGTCAACGTAGCACTGCCGAGCCTATAGACATGCTGCAGGCTTTTCCTCTCACAGTGGAGAACCTTGCATTTTTCAATATTAAACACCATCAGGTTCTCATCCACCCATTTCCTGAGTTTGTCAAGGTCAGACTGGATTACCCCCATGTCCTCAGCTGTGGATGCTTTACCCCAAAGTTTGGTATCATCAGTGAACTTGGCCAATCCGCTTCTGACTCCAATGTTCACATCATTAATGAAGAGGCTGAACAAAATAGGTCCAAGGACAGAGCCTTGAGGGACCCCGCTGGTCACAGGGCACCGTGACGATCGACTTCCATCAACCACCACCCTCTGGGTCTGACCACAGAGCCAAATCCCCAGCCAGCAAATCATGGTGGGCCCGAAGCCACAGTTGGCCAGTTTTGCCAAAAGGTGATCATGGGATACCAGATAGAAGGCTTTTTTAAAAGTCAAGATATGACATCAATCTCTTTCCCCTTGTCCAGGTGATAGGTCACCTGGTCATAAAAGGAAATGAGATTGGTCAAGCACGACCTACCTGCAACAAATCTGTGCTGGCTATACCTCAGGGTGTTGCCGTCTGCCATTCCATTAAGAATGGCCTCTTTGATAATCTTTTCTAAAGACCCCCGGGATAGAAGTCAGGCTTATGGGCCTGTAGTTTGCCAGATCTGCTTTCCTCCCTTTCTTGAAGATAGGCACCACATTAGCCTTCTTCCAATCATTGGGCACTTCTCCAGAGCGCCAGGAGCTCTCAAAGATCCATGCCAGGGGCTGAGCTATGATGCAGGCCAGCTCCTTGAGTACTCTGGGGTGTAAATTGTCAGGGCCAGCGCACTTGAAGGTGTCCAGCCTCTCAAGGTGTTCCTTCACGAGGTTAGCATTGATGGAAGGCAAGGAACCACCCTCACTTAGGCGTCCCTGTCCCATAATGGGCAGGGGCATCCCATGGGACTTGTGGAAGACTGACGCAAAGTACCCATTTAGTAAATTGGCTTTTTCCTGGGTGTCAGTCATCAGTTCTCCCTTCAGGTTTAGCAGGGGTCCAATGTTGCCCTTGCTTTTCCTCCGGCTCCCCACATCTAAACAAGGACTTTTTATTGTCCTTGATACTTGTAGCCAGTTGGAGTTCCATTGCAGCCTTGGCTTTCCTGGTTTGCTCCCTGCAGGTCCTAACCAGTGCAATATATTCCTCCTTGGAGGTGTATCCCATAATACATCCTTTGTAGGTCTGTCTTTTTAGACAGAGGAGGACTGCTAGTTCCTTGTTGAGCCAAGGGGGCTGCTGTGCCCTCTTTCTGCCTTCCCCGCTCCCCAAGATGCAATAGCCTTAGCTTGTGCATCTAGGATTGTTCCCTTGAGGAGCAACCACTCTTCCTGGACTCCCCTCCCCTTGGGGTCATGGTCCCTTAGGGCCTCACTGACAAGTCTCCTGAGCTTGTCAAAGTCAGCACTTCTGAAGTCGAGAACCTCTGTACTGCTGACTGACTTGACAGTTTTCAGCAGATGGTGAAGGTGATCAGCTCATGGTCGCTGTCACCCAGCTTCCCTTCGATCGTTAGGTCACTGATTAGGTTGTCCCCAGTTGCCAGTACCAGGTCGAGCAGCACTTTGCCTCTTGTTGGCCTGTAGACTTCTTGAGCCACATAGAGCTCATCCACACACGTGAGGAAGCTTTGCGACCATTCAGATTTGGCCAAGCCTTCTTCTCACAAGATGTCCAGGTACTTCAAGTCTCCCATGACAACCATGGACAGGGAGCACACGGTCTCAGCCAATTCCCTGGTGAACTCCTAGTCAATCTCTTGATTCTGGGAGGAAGGTCAGTAGTAGACTCCCAGCATTGTAACCCCTGTGCCATGTTCCCCACCGATTTTAACCCAGAGGGTCTCTAGTCGTCCACCCTGGGTGCCTATGTCAGCTTGTAGGGATGTGTAGCTCTCCTTGACATAGAGAGCTACACCTCCGCCCCTTTTGTCCACTTCATCCCTCCTGTACAGGGTATAGCTGTCTATAGCCGTGGTCCAGTGATGGGTAGAGTCCCATCAGGTCTGTTATCCCTATGACATCATAATTGTTTGCATTAAGCAGGAGGACAAGTTCCTCCTGTTTATTCGCCAAGCTCCTGGCATTGGTCTACAGGCATGCAAGTGTCCCCTTGGGGCCCCTTGCCTTGCCTGCAACTTGCTCTAGGGCTGGGGCAGGGGTAAACTCCCTTAAGTGCCTTGGCCTGCTGGCTTTGCAAGGGTTGCTCAGCAGACCAGCAGCGTTGGTAGTCCCCTCCCATCCCCCAGCGGGCTTAGTTTAAAGCCCAGTGGAGCAGGTCAGCTAGTCTGGCTGAGAAGAGTCTCCTCCCCAGTGGAGAGAGGTGGAAGCCGTCCCTTCTCACTGCCTCTCTCACCAAAGAGTGGACTGTGGTCATGAAAGCCAAAGCCTTCCCAATGACACCAGCACCGCAGTCTTTGGTTAGCTACCTCAATCCTCCTCTCCCTCCTCAGCCCACAGCCCAAAACCAGAAGGATCGAGGAAAACACCACCTGCGTCCCCAACTCCTTAGGCCCCACTCCCAAATCCCTGTAGCACCTCATGACCCGGCTGGGAGGGTTCCGATCCAGGTCATTGGTGCCCACATGGATAAGAAGCATAGGGTAGTGGTCAGTGGGCTGGATGAGTTTAGGGATCCTCTCCGCAATGTCTCGGATATGGGCTTCTGGGAAGCAGCAGACTTCCCAGGCTTTCATCTACAGCCTTCTTTATCAGATGCCATACATTCAGCAGTTAATAGGAGTTCATGGCATCTATTGAAGTAGGCTGTAGCCCACAAAAGCTTATGCCTTTCTAAACAAGGTAGTCTTTAAGGTACCACCCTGCCCTGCTTTCTGTGTAGACTAACAAGTTTTCTTACATCTCATATGCTGGGGTGGAATGATTATTATAAGAGAGAGTTTTATATTGAAGTGATTCTCAACCTTTTTTAACTTGAGGAACCCCACCATAACTTCTCAATTTAGTGGCACCCAATTTCAAAAAACTAACTTATATATTATGGTACTTATTTACTTGCAGAGAGTCCAGGTAGGGATAAGCCTGAGGGTGCTTATTTCCTCATACCTTGCATCACCCTTTTAAAGATCTCACAGCACTCCAGGGTGACATGGCACCTTAGCTGAGAGTCATTGGCATAAGGTTTAAAACTAATATAACATAACAAAACAGAGAAGTATTTATACATATTGGACATTTCATAAAACCAAAGTGTGTGTTATGGATCAGAAAATTAGTCATAAAATGTTACATATTCAAAGCAGACTGTAACCCTTGCCTGTCTTCATTCAGTTTGTGTGCTTTTCACAGGCATACGTTTAACTAATGTTTTACCATCTTGCTCCCTCACCTGTAATTAACCTCCCAAAGAAACAATTTATTTGGGGCAAAAAGTGTAGTAGTGTAGCAGAACCCCCAGTTTTCTTCTTTTTTTTTTTTTGCATTTATTTTAAAATTCATTCCCTCCCCTTCCCCAACCATTTCTGACTTTCTCTCCCTCTCTATTCCCTATAAATAAGTCTAAGTGAGCTCAGACTTAGGATAAGCTTTAAACATTTTTATTTTGGTAGCAAGTTTTTGGTTTTGGAAATCCATCATTTTATATTGTATTATTATTAGGTTTGTATTGATTTTTACTCTTGTATATTGTATTATCATCATTTTCGTATTGATTTTTATTTTTTCATATGGATATTGTACGGTTTAGGCCTGTGTTTGAAAGTGAACCAAAGTCATGTCAAGTTTCTTTTTTTTTTTTTTTTTTTTTTTTTGAATGTCAAGCCTCCATCTTCTGTCCTCTGCCTGGGCATCCCATGTTGCAACTGTATGAGTCACATACCCCTCCCATGTAAATTGGTTCCCCAATGAATAAGAATGATTGGGAATGTTTGAAATACAATGGTAGCAGGCCTCTACTGAATTGCCTGTAATGACTGGGTCATCACCTCGCATTGATTCACACAGGAACCATGAACCTCACCCAGAAACAGAGACAAGACCAGCATTTGAAAGACAAAGGACCCTGCAAAACTAGCAACTCTCACCATTAGACACCTGAAACTGCACATCCCTGCATGAAGCACACATGTTCAGTACTCCAGGGGCTGACCATGCCTGGGCATGCCTCCTATCACCAGGGTCACACAAGTTCTGCCCCTATAAAAAGTGGCAGTGAAGACACACTCAGTGGGAACACCATTTCCATCTGGACCAGCACCATGCCACAAACAGGGAACCTCCTCCTACAATTTGGACTCTCTTTCTCTCTCTTTCTTTCTCCTCCTAGACTTAAGTGGACTTCAGCCTCTGCACAAAGCCTCTCTAACCCCTGCTGCCATTGTGTGAGTGGGTGGGTGCAAGGGAACCAATTTGGCATTGTGACACCGTCTCCCCTGTGCAATAAAACCACTATCATTTGCAACCCCGGAGTTGGGCCATGTTTTACTGAATCCCAGTCCCTTCCCCATCTTAAATTCCAGCCTCATTCTCTCTCTCTCAGCTCCAGTTCCCACCCTCTCTGCTAGTTTTCCGATCTCCTCCCAATTCCATCTCCCCTTTTCTGCTACCTCTCAGCCTCTCCTTGCTTTCCTGCTGTCCTTGCTGTCTGCTGCTTTTCCTGCGATTTTCTGCTGTCCGTCTCTCTGTTTTCAGGCTTCCCCTGCACCTTCTGTAATCTTCCCCCCACCTCCCCTCCTGCAGCTTCCCAGCTCCTATTAGCTGTCTTGCAATATTCTCCAGCTTCCATCACCTACTGCCACTCCCAGCAACTTCTCTAGCTGCCCTGGAGCCATCCTCTAGCTCCCCACACCCAGAGCCTCTCTTTAACACCCACACTTTCCCTTAGTCCCATTTTCCCTGTCCCCAACTACCTTTTCTGCTCCCCCGTAGCTCTGGCTCCAGTCCCAAACTCTGTGCCGGCATGCTTCCCTGTTCTGCAGGCTTTGGGCATTGTCTTTTAATTGTTTAAGATCAATTAACCTAAAGTCACCCCCAAGCCTCAGTTCTTCAGCCCAGGCCCCTATAGTCTACCGGATCTAATCCCAGTCCTGGTAACTTTAACTCCCTACACTTCTACTTTCTTACCTTAACCTTTCCCCAGGTATCCCAAGTACACCAAGCACATACATACATATGCATCACAACACCCAACTTAGGAACTCACCTGTGTGTATGTGTAGGTGGGTGGTTTGTGTGTGAATTAGTAAATACACATATATAGATATCATTGTGTGTGGGCGGGGGGGTATATGGATTAGTAATCCACATATGTGTATTGGATGTGCAGGTGATGGTAACTGGTAGCTAATTCTGTCTAAATTTGGTGTGTGTAGTGTGTATGGGCTTAAACTGGTGATAGGTGTGCATGAGCCTAGACTGGTTATTCTGAACATGTGTGTATCTGAGTTGCTAGTGTGACAGTGAGTGTGAGTGTATATATATGGCATTGCGTGCATGATAAACTAATTAGTGATCTGTGTCTAACTTTTGGGGTGTATAGTGTATGTGCTTGAATTGGTGATAAGTATGCATGGTCCTAGGCTGGTTTGGATGTGTATGTGCCTCAGCTGGTAGTGTGTGTGTGTATGCAACTAATTGATTTGTGTGTATTTTGTATATGTGCAGTTGTGTCACAGCCTCCTGTCTAACAGCACAATATTGAGATCCTGAGAGTTGGCCTGACCCCTTGCCAGGGCAGCAGTAGTATGATATCTTAGATATATGTTGGCAGGCCTGGTTAGTGAAGGATGAGGTAGAGTAGGTGACATGATATAAATGTCCTGGTTCCTACACATCCAAGGGACTGCTTCCTCCCTTTTTCCTCAACCTCCGACTAGTACTATCTGTGCACCAAGTTTGCTTGTCCAAAGGACATCCAGGCCCACCAGAGTCCAAGCTGGGTCATTTTTCAGAAGCAGTGTAGGACCTTTTGATTTGGACCAGCTTTTAGCAGGGGGGTGTTAAATTTGGATATTCTTTGGGGAACTGTTTTATGATGGTTTTACTATTTTATCCATTTTTATGATTTTATTGCTGTAAGCTGCCCTGAGCTTTTTTGAAGAGTATAGCATACAGATCAAATAAATAAGAAAAGAGACTTAAGAAGAAGAGGACATGGCCCACATTACAGTAGTTATAGCAAAGTTATCAGTCCCAGTCCCACCAGTTACACACAGAGTTGCTTAAATTACTGACATTCCTCCACATAAATGATAATAGCCATACAATTTGTTGACCCATAATCAATTTTCAAAAAGTATGGATGACTTTCTTGATAGCTCCTCTTATATCACAGGATTGTAAAAACAGTATTTGATGATGATATAATCTAGAAATTTTTAACTCTTGGCCATTTGCTTGCTGATGACTAAACTCCTGGGGTATAACAGAATAAAACTGCAACTTATTTCCTATCTTTATGGCCATATAAATCCTTGACTTGTGAGCTGTAATTCATGCTCACAAAAGGGCAGTAGAAACCTTATTCAATTGCCCTTTTTATTACACTACACAAAAAGTAAGTTCCTGTAATGTCAGCATTCACCTCATTAGCCTTGAATTAGATTGTAGGGGATTAGACAACTATTAAAGTAGTGTTGTTTATGATGAGATTGAGTACTATTTCTTCCAAACAGACTCGTCATGACCTTTCCTACACTAGGGGGTTTTTTTTCTATTCAAATTTCCAACACCTGCTATATTTGTTCAGCTCTGTCTACAGAGATGAACCACAACAGAAATAATGGGAAATGTCAACGGCAAAAAGCAGACTGCAGTAGACTTCTTCCTACTACCAAAAGACATCTTGTGGTTGAAGAGTATTTCTTCTTTTCATCTAATAATAATTGTCAAATATTAATGAATACATGCTCACTGAGCATTTTCCTCAACATTCTGGATAAATGCCTTTTCCTGTCTAATATCATTAGGTTCTAGGAATACTTCAAGGCATAGAAGTTGAGAAAGGACAAGTGTCTGGAATAATGTATTTGTATATAATTTGGAATTGATATACATCCCTTGCTCATTCAAATCCTTATTTTTTCAACTTTACACCCAAGACATTCTTCACAGCTCTTATTTAGCTATGATACCTTGATAGACCTCCTAAGATATTGCACTTCCTTTAAAATTGAGGAATTACAAATAGCTATTGATTCACTCTTCTCAGGATAACATAATATCCCAGTTTATGAAGTCATGCACTCCAGAGATGTCATGTCTTTCAAGCAAAAGTCTAATTTTCAAGTTACTCATACTTTTATTAAAATCCTTTAAACAGAAACTCCTTTTGAAAAAGAGGAGTAATGTCACGTATAAATTACATAGTTCCTCTACTTTATTTTATGAAGTGTATATTCCAGAATACAAACTAATAATATATGAAAGGAGATTATAAAATTTGATTGATAATCATTTGTTTTTATACACTTTGATTTGTGTCAGATGTGTAACAGTGCCATGTGACATTTTTATTAAGGTACTAGAACAATATAAATATTACGCACATTAAATGAATTAAAAATTGGTTACTTGATGGGTCCCAAAATGTTTGATGGAAAGAGGGGTAATATCATTAAATCACCGCATTTCTAGTGGCATTGTGTAGGAATTAAGTATTGGCCTTATGATCTTTTATTTAAGGTTATTAAAAAAAAGATTAAAAATAAAAAGTCATGTATGATAAAGTTTGCAGGCAAGTCAAAGATTGGAAGTGGGCGATTTAACAAAAAGAACAAGCTAGATTACCAGTTAGCTGGACACAAGCAAACAATTAGTATTTTCACACAGCCAATCACAAGGCCCCATGTCAGAGAATAGGAGGAGAATAACCTACTGTTTAAAACAGTGACTGCAAAATACACCAGGTTTATGGTAAATAACCATCTGAATATAAGGCCCAAAACGAGGAACTTTCATTTGGGAATAGTTTATGTACTTGTTGCTAGTTCAATTACTTCTGGAATATTGTGTCTTATTCTAGTGCCTACAATGTATAAAAGATGTTGATAAACTGAAGATCGTTCACAGAAGAACAAAGAGAATTATTGAAGTGTTGAAATACTTCACAGGCTTATCAAAAAAAAAAAACCAAAAACAAAAACGCAAAGAGATGCTTAAAGAGTTATTTGGTCACAATCTATAAGTACCTGCAGGGGAAACAAAACTTTCCTAAATAATTCTTCAGACTAGCAGAAAAAAGTATAACAAAACCCAATAGCAGAACATTTAAATGATACAAATTAAAGTTATAAAGTCTAAAATACATTAATCTAAACAGCTACCACCTCTAATATATATTCATTAAATTAGGTGCCTTCAGCTTCTAGCCTAGTTTCACATCCTAAGTACTAAAAGAAAACGACACACTGTAGTGATTCCAACATTTATAATACATTATGCAAAGGAAAAATGTCAAATATAATGTTTATGTTCTCCGGTACAAAAAGAAACATGCCTTTTTCACCTAGTCTATACTTCTTACATCTCTATTTAAGGGAGGCAGAAAAGGAAGGAGAAATATAAAAATCTTTATAAGGGAAGAAAATAAAATGATTCACTCCATTTCGTTAATCTGACCTAAAACTGCTTTCAGAGATAAAGATCTCACAGAAACAAAGAAAGAAAAAGGAAAAACCAAGTTAAGCACAGAATCCTAAGTGTTAAATAGTTATAACACAACACTATGAATTTGCAATTGACTTCAGTGAAACTAGAGTTTTCACATGTTTAAACCATGGAAGCATACACAAAATCAAATGGGCACATCCTCCTTTAACAGATTATGTCTATGGAATAGAGACTAGGGGTGTGCAAAGCAGGCCCTATTCAATTCAGATTCAGCTCAAATTCGGGACACTGATTCAATTCGTTGATTTGGATTAGTGGCCCTGATTTGATTTGGCCAAATTCAAATCTAAAGATTCAGTGCTGATTCAGAGAATCAGCGATTTGGACATAGACACAGCTTTAAATGTTTTTTCTACATACCTTGAGGTACCAGAGCAGCTTTTGAATTCTGCAATGCTGGGGCAGATGGAGCATCCCACAGGAGTGTGGGAGGTCCCACACATGCTTGGCAGCGAATCCAGAAGTGGACTAGAAGTACTTCTAGTCCACTTCCAGGTCCGCTGGGGAGCGCGCTGGGGACCCCCCCCCCCCATGCTCCCATGGGGCATTCTATGAGCCCTACCATACCAGTATTCACGAGCCACCCACTACCTAGAGGTATGTAGAAAAAACGTTTAAAGCTGTATCTATGTCTGAATCACCAAATTGATTCGGAGGGTTCCAATTCGATTTAGAGAGATTAAAGGGTCCTCCAATTCAGTTAGGATTCAGAGATTCAGCCATTGAATCTGGCCAAATCTCCACTGAATCAAATCAGGAACCAAAGCTTTGCACAGCCCTAATAGAGACCTTTCACACAAGCTTACCAAAATTAAATTCAATTTGTTACACACGATTCTTTACAAAAATTCACAGAGGAATTGAATCATATTTATGAAACTTGATTGGTTTAAAGAGTTTGGTGTAATTTGGAAAGAGTTCTTAAATTTTTGATTAATTACTATTCCTTCTACATATCTCATTTTCTTCTATCCTTGCCTCCTCCTTTTTCTTCTTCTACCCTTTATTACTTATTGTTTGAGACAGACATGTATGTACTTCAGGTTAAAATATATAGTGGAGTTATATATCTATACATGTAGATATATGATTGTCACGGAATGGGATCCCCAAGGATGGCCATGATACCCCTAGGGCTCCTTGACCGTGCCAATCCTGCCCAATGGGCACCCTCTCTCCACCTGCCACATCTTGTTAGTGATTATTATGAATAGGGAGGCTGCTCTCAAGTTTGTTGGGCATGGTCCTGATGGACCCCACTGAATCCTGTGGGTTCTCAGACCCCTTTTGGGTCCCACTCCAAAATGGATGCCTCTTGAGACACCCTCAGCCTTATGGGCTAGATGCATGGCTCCAAACTGTCCCTTTACCATGCCCCAAGCCTCACAGATGGCATTCACTCATTATCCCTCCAAGGCCTTAAATTAGCTTGGCCTTCAGTCATCACTGGGCTCTCTGCAGCCCTGTCTGTCTGTCTCTCTCTCTCTCTCAGCGCCCCCTGGCACTGGGGTCCACACACTCCCATTGTCACTGCACCCACACTGGCACTGGGGTCTGTTCCCCACAAATCCTGCACCCACACTGGAACTGGGGTCCCCATACTGTAGTGAACCCCTGATGAGACCTCCTCCTTCCCCAATAGCCTCAGCCCAATCCTCCAGTGTTATAAGGCAGCAACCAAAATATAAGCCGCTGAGCTATAACATAACACTGAAAGTTCAGGGTGTGCTCTGCCCTTTTAAAAGAGTCAAATTCTTTCCTGGCACTAAGTGCCTAGTAGTCAAGGGTACCTGGTGAGCTCCTGGATCCCCATTAGCCCTAAATACAGCATACCAGGCAACTGCAGTATCTCTAGGCAATTCCTCCCTGGAAGCTCCTTCCCCTTCAGCTACTAGCAGAGAACTGACTCTCTAGTCCCAGCCCTGGGGTTTATATGGGCCTAGGGCCCTGCCTATTCTGGTCAGCTGACCGGCTGCAGGTGCAGGCTAATTTTCTCCTTAGGCCTGCTGCTACAGTAACCTGAACCTGTGGGGTTCCTGCCTGACTGCTAGGGCTCTCTCCCTAGGCAATTTTAACCCTTAAAGGAGAAGGCACCTTCGTGCCCTGCAACAATGATTTTCTGATGTTTGTGTTGCATTTAAGAAATCAATACAAATAATAAATAAAATATATATTTAACTGCTACTATCCAAGGACTATGTTAAAATACTATCTGGCAAAGGAGAGGATTGTGAGGCTAGAAACCAATTAATCAAAACTGGTATACTCTTGAAATTAGGCCTCCTTTGTAAACAAAAAATGTGAGAGAGCAGCTCTCCAAACCATCACCTTTAGGTGATGACAAAGCCAGCAGGAAGTTTCCTTTTGTCCCAAACATCTCATCATATTTCCTTTTCTCCCTTAATGATGTTTCTTCACTTTCTCACCTTCTCTTTTTCCATTTTTTCTGGATTAGCTGGACAAGATGCTTTCTTTTGTGATACTGCTTTAAGCCCATAACCAGAGAGGCAACAACAGGTGTATTTTAAAGAGGCTGGTCTTGGAACAAGTTTGGAAGATCTTAGAGTGGCTGAGATTATTATGTTCTGTATCTGTCCGTCTTCAGCTGCAGAGTTACAAGAATTATCACTAGAAATAGAAATGTCATTTTTCACCTTGGATGTTTTTGGTCTGCCCATCTAGCTTGTATTTGTCTAGTTTTGTCTTCAAGAAAAATATTTTTTAATAGTCAATTAATTTTTACTCCCCCCTCCAAAAAAATGTACTTTAATACTTTCTCAAATGCCATCTAAAGGAATGTCAAGGGTTTGGTTTGGTTTGGTTTGGTTTTTTTTGGGGGGGAGGGGGGTTGGTTTTTTTATTCTTTTATTTTTGGGGGGGTTTTGTTCTTTATGAAAACTCTCCATACCTAACCGGAAGGAAAATAAAATATATTATTAAAATGAAAGTTTGACTTAATACTTTATTTTTTTGGTGCTTTACATGTATTTTTTTCTGATCTTTGTTCCTTTTCTTTTTCAGTGGCCTTAATGAAAGGTTAAAAAGGTTTACATTAAACCTTTGACTTTCTGAACTCACTCATTACATTAAATTAATGCAGCAGGGGAGCAACTTCTGTTCAAAATCTCCACATGTTTTGAAACTCACTAAAGATTTTTCAGTCAGTTCACCCTAGCTTCTGGCTGTACCCCTGTGGATGTGTACACCGTGGCAAACCCAGTGGACAGGTGGCTTGCTCATGATCTATGACAGCCAGTGGTCCCCCAGTGTGGGCGGCTCCCCCTCTGGCAGCTGCCGTTCAGGGCCAGCAGGGCCAGTGTGCAGTCTTGGCCCCTCTGCAGGCAGCTCTGGTTGCACACCCACATGGAGCTAGGGTAAACAGCATGCCTGGGCCCTGGCGGGGGGGGGGGGGTGTGGGTTAGGTGGCAGGAAACCTGGCGCTGGGCCTGAAACAGGGGATCCTAACTTCTGGAGGCAGTGCAGGACCTCCTCCCAGGCCCATGGGGGAGCTTGCTGCTAGGTGGTGGGTGGCTAGGCATTGAGCATGCATCAAACTAGGCTACGGTGTTCACTTTGCGGAAGTCAATACGTAGTCAGATGTGCCTGTTGGCAACCACAATTGGGCTTTGCCACTGGCTCCTGGATTCTGTTATGACCCCCTTTCTTAGCATTTGGTTAATTTCCACCTTTACAGGACCAAGCAACCTCTGATGTATACACCTCCAAGTGTCTCCTACTACTTTCCTTGATGGAGTCTCTATGCAGTGGTTTATTCCTTTTGCTACCCTGGGGTCTTCTTGGAATACATCCTGATATTCCCTCATGGCTCACCTAACTTGAGCTCTCCATGTATCAGTCACTCTAGCTCCTAATTCCACCTGAAAGCTGTAGTTTTCTGCCTTTGGAGGTCCCAGTTCAAGTTCATCTGGATGCAGGGCTACACAGAGCCCTTCCTGGTCTTTCCAATGTCTCAGCAGGTTGACATGCTATACTTGCATGTGCTTTTTCTTGTCTAGCTGTATGATTTCATAATTGACTGGCCCTACTTGACAATTTATTTCAAATTGTCCCTGCCATCATGCAAGCAGTTTTCTCTCATTACCGGGGAGTAAAATCAGCATTTGAGCTCTGACTTTAAACCTCCACTCACAAGCTTTCTGGTCCTACATCACTTTTGATGTTCTTGTGCTCTCTGGAGGTTATCCTGGGCAACCCTCTGGATTGTTTTCAGTCTCTCTCTCTCAGTTGTCCTTTGTATTGCACTGGCTTTTTAGCCAACACTGCCTGCTCTTCCCTTCTGTCTTTCACTAGGTCCAATAGCCCCTGAGGTTGCTGCCCATACAGCAACTCAAATGGCAAAAACTCCAACAAGGACTGAGGTGCATCCCACATTGTTAATAATAGGGGAGGTACCAATTGATTCCACTTGCAGATCTCACTGGATAGGAATTTCTTCAGCATGCTCTTTAAGGTGAAGTTGAACCTCTTTACTAGGCCATCAGTTTGTGGGTGGTATACTGATGTATACAATTGTTTAATGTTAAGGCTTTCACACATTCCCTTCATCACACTTGACATAAAATTAGTTCCTGATCTGTCAAGGTATCTCTTAGGAGTCTTACCCAGATGAAGACTTTCAATAGCTCCTCTGCCACCTTTTGTACAGTGACAGTTCACATGGGTACAGCTTTGGGATACAGGTTGCATAATCTATTATCACAAGCACAATGAGTATTGACGGCACTTTTTTTAAGTGGCCCCATAATGTCCATTGCCACTCTCTTAATGGGGCATTCTACTAAGGGCAATGAAATTAAAGGAGCTACCAGGGGCTTCTCAGGGGTGGCCATCTGACATTCTGGACATGACCCAGAAAAGTCCACCTCCCAGTGTATGCCCAACCAATAGAATCCCATCAGTCAGGCCCCTGTTTTTTTCCCACCCCAGATGTCCTCCCATAGGCAGTTCATGGGCTACCCTTATTAAGATCCTCTGGTAATGCCTCAGCACCAGGAGTTTCACAACCTTATCTCCCCCTCCATTCTCTCCAGATCTATGCAATACAACAGGTCATTTCTTACCTCAAACTGAGGGGTGAACTTGAATAGCTCTGGATGTATGCCTACATTGGAGACTGAGACGCAGAATTGGGTGAGGAAGCATAAACCCCAGACCTTCAAGGAAGCTGTAATCATGGACTAAATATAGACATTGGATTTATAGCACATTATAACCCACCTGCCATCCAACAACCCCAAGTAAGCTCTCTACATTTTACCAGCTACATTCTATCACCCAGTCAACATTGAAAAATGGGGATAAAACAACATATAAAATAGATATGCACTGAATGAGGCAGGTGTTCCTGGGAAAAAATAGTGCATGGTCACACAAACATGTGGTTACGAGGGGCTTAATTATTATTTTGGTGTAATGTACATGCCTATATTATATAGGGCTTAATCGTCAAGATAAAAACTGACAATGGCATTGAGAAAGGCAGATAGAGATGAACCCTATAGATTAACTAAATCAAAAATGCATAACCTTTTGTGAGCCCAAGATTACATCTATTCCTGCTGCTCCTATGGTGGTCTGTCTGCCCGGGAGCTAGAGAGGAACTGGGAGTGGGAGTGCAGCCACCTCTCCAGTATCTATCGCTGCTCCCACAGTCTCCTTTACAAAATCCACTGATAGTCCCAGTGTCCTGTTTTTCTGGGCAGCAATTCTGTCTTGCTATCTGGACAGTCTACTCATCCCTCAGTTTCATAGTTCACCACTCTGCTATATTTAAATGACCTCATAAATTAGTAGGCTTTTGGGGTAATTGAGATTCAATCATTTTCTCTTGTTAGTGCAACTGTTTTGGTTAAAAATTAATGATGACTCAATGCAATGTTGGTAGCCCAAAGAAACAAACAGTCTCACTGAGACACATGTGAATGAATGTGCTTTGGTTTTTCTTAAAGAGTAATAGTAAAAAAGAGAGGTTATCAGTGTTCACTCTTGAAACGCTGGCTTTTCCAGGAATCCTGAATGAGAGCAGAGGCAATTCTTTCTTAAGAAAGAAGAAGGATTTAAGGATAAGAGCTTTTGCTTTTTCTGTGGAAGGAAAGTTTTTAATTTTTCATAAGAAAATACCCCTCCAAGTAAAACATTTCTTTAACAATGGAGCTCTCCTGATTTATACCAACTGAGAACAGAGCCCTTTATGTTCTCATATAACAGAAAACAAGTTCTAGGTGGATTTTAACCCATGTAGAATTTTAAATATAAGATTCCCCAACCTGCGTTCTCTGAACTTAATGTCTGTGTGAATTGTAAAGAATTTGTAGGAACTGGAACAGCATTTAGAGCAACACATTTTTTGTCAGGAAATGACTGCTAAGCCTCTGCTTTGGCACTGTCTCCAGTACTCTCGTAACTGTCCCCATGGTAAAAACATTCATTATAGTCATTATTTATAATCACTAGAGGCAGTCCATTATATATGTTATTTCAGTTATCAATGCATGCAATTGAAAAAGAGCCAGTTTAAAGGCTTATTAACATATTGTCTCTCCCATGTTATGATGATATCTTTCTGATGTGCTTCAAGAAAAGTTTCACTTTAGAAGTACTGTTCTGCACTTCATAAATTCAGAACAGTGCCTGCACTTCAATCAGCATTTGAACCTTCTTTTAGGTATCAATACTGCTACCTAAGTTTTACAGAGTAATATTTTCATAGCAGTGAGAGTCCTCATTAGTGTAAGCCTTTCAATTAACCAGTTTCACTGGACACGAATGCTGGGCTGGTTTCACTACTTCAGGACATTTCCTTTTTTGCCTCTTCTTGAATCAAAACTTCAAAATGTCTCTCTCTTAAAAAGGGAGGGAGGGGAAAGTGAGGGCCGGGAGAGGGGAGCAGGGAACATGATTACATTTAAATTGTTGCTGTGTATAAAATAATTGGCAATGTTTGAGAAAGTCTTACAAAAGGGATTTACTGAATAATGAAGTTACTCAATTAAAAATAAGTTAATATGCTGGATTAACAGGGTGCTGAGAAAAGACTGAAACAGTTACCTGGCAATTGATCAAGAAGCCTTGTCTTATGGAACAATACTAGCATAAAAATAACTCAACTCTGAAAGGCTGATTACTAAAGCTGTTGTGGGAGCTTTATTTTGTAAAAGAATATTGAATTAATGAGAAATAAGGCAAGGGGAGAGCTTAATTATTCTGAATAGAAGCATTTTCATACCTAGTCTCTTAGGACAGGTATGATTATGTAGGTCACATATTCAAAATGCTTTTTATGCATATTTCATTAAAAACCTTGTCTTTTCCTAAAGGATTGTCAGTAATAAGCCCTCTTCAGATAGTGTTGACTCTATAGTGTCTTCAACTGAAAAAATATTTCCTTTGTGACTATGAAGCCATTAAGATGAACAGGAAATAAATATACAAAAAGACTTTATTTTTAGGTAATCTATTTATCATATTAATTATATGGATACAGACCTCCACACCTCATCATTTTCAATTTATCGGAATATTTTGGACAGGCTTCAAAAACTTCTTTTATTTTGTAGGTGTGCTGTCACTCTGCTAAAGAACTAGGCAATTCTGTTTAAAAACATCCCATCAATGGGATGAGATGTATGTTTTATGCTTGTGCTAATATATACTATTTTCCAAATAAAAAAATTCACAACAATAAATAGGTCTGTTGGAAAACTAATAGCATTGTTACTGACCAAAGACATCATGTTTTTACTTTTTGGGTCAGCTTTTGCCATTACAGATAGGAACCATTTGTATACTTCCTTTCAGTGTTTGTCAGCATCTTTAATTTTTAGTTAAGTTGCAGATATATTTTGCTTCTGATAATATGTACACTATGTAATAATTATGATATAAAAATGTATTAAATTATGCTCTACCTCATGTATTTAGAGCTGAAAGTCCATGTACTAACTTGCTGAGCTCTCTTGTGTTCCACTGAAAGTACTGAGTAGTTGGTTATAACACAATACATAAGTGAAATACCCTCCCCCAGTATTTGTATACCTTTTTCATTTGTATGGGTGCACCTACACATGCTATTAATTTGTCTAAATAAACTCCAGAGCACTTCGCACTGGAGGTTATTGCTCCCAGGCGCCGTGTTTATGTGTGTGCCTGGGACTGCAGTATGTTTAGGCGGGTTGGAGGAGCCCTAACTGTTAGGAAATAGTGGAAGTCAGCTCCAACCCAGCTCAAAATGGTCTGCAGGGACTGGCTGGGGCATGAGGGTGCTTCATTTACCAGCAGGCAGCCCCTACACTAAAGCATCCTCATGCCCCAGCCAGCCCCATCAGCATCTACACATGTTTGGTGCACCAAATAACACCACCACAGGACAGAACTGGTGTCCTAGCTGCCAGCGGAGGGTTCGGGATTGAGAGTGTGGTCAGGGGTAGAAAGGTAAGAAAGGTTTATTGACTTAACAAACACACAACTACACATAAATAATAAGGCTACAACAACAGACAATAATCATTCACGTTGGCAACTTATCTGCAGTCTCCTCTGATGCCTGTTATATGACAAGTTTCTCATCTGCAAAGCTCAGTGAAGTCAGGCATCCCCAATCAGCGCTGTCCAAGAGGTACTGGGAAGGACCCTGGTATTCAGTCCTTGGGCTCCTCAAGATCCATGGGCCCACCAAAACCAGGTCAGCAGCTAACTCCAAATCAGTAGCTTCTTTCACAGAGCTGCATCTCCCTTCTAAATGATTTCCAGATGTGCTAGCCAATTTATAACTTCTGAGCTATGTTGATAACTTATAGCCATACAGATTCCCCCACTACAAACTTTCCTTAGGACTGACCAATAGCAATATAAGCCTTTGCATTCTTCTGATAAGGTTAATTTTAACTATGCGACAAGGCTTAACTTACTACTTCTACAAGGCTTTGCTAAATTTACTAGGCCTCACTACATACAAGGCCTCATTATTCTTTAACTTTAATTAGGCTCTTAGCGGCAACAAACAGTTTATAATACATAAACAAATGATAAGAAACTCCTGGTCTAATCTTCACAGTGTTCAGCAAGCACCTTAGACAAAATTTTCAGCTGTCACAACTGGAGCTGACAAGTACTATCCTACGGCAGCATTTACTAGTTTACTGCAGCCTAATAGGGCCACACGTGTAGACACTAAGACTTTACTGAGGAGCTAATTAGGCAACTCCTCAGTAAACGCCTTGTATAGATACACCCTATAGCTGTAGAATCAAATGTAGAAACTTAGATATACCAGTAATAATGGTCAAAACATTTTGTTCTCCTAGATTCATAAATTACCAAGCTCTACCATTGCCATTGCCATTCATAGGGCAGGTCTGGTATGTGTTTTAACACTAGTACTAGTACTTTTTGTCAAAAATGTTTTAACTGAGGAGCCAAGATATTTCTCTAAATGCTAAGTAGTGTTTTGTATTAGATCCCAGTTGCTTCTACAGCTGGCTAATCCACAAATAAGCTTATTTTAACACAATGCTGACACATCATTTTGAGCCCTCCCCCAGACACTGTTTTAAATGAAGTGTAGTTGAGGTTAAGTTATGCTTCTGGACATGTGGGACAAAGGATGAGATGCAAGGAATATAGTTTAATTAGAGCACAACTTAATTATCTTAACTCATCTGAGAGCTATAGCAATAATTCATAAAGGGCAGGTCAAATGCCTTCCTCAATTATTTTTACAAGGCAGAGGGCTGCCCAGAGCACCTCGGCTTGTTCTTGGGATCCTGATATTTTTACCCCATAGGAGAGGATAGGGGCTGTTGATTCTTTATTCTATGAGACAGTAATAGAACCAAGCTTAGTGCTTAGCTTCTTAAAGGAGCATCATCTTTTGAACCCTTCAGTTTAAATTTATTGGAGGGTAGGAGAATATATGCAGTGGTCACCTGACAAGTTGTGACAACTTGAACCCTCCCTTGATCTACTTAACCAGGTTCCTAAGCTGATTTCAGATAGAAAAAACATGATATTATTAACATCAAGCAAATAGACCTTTCTCTAAGTGCCACAGCATGGTGGAATATGTGTAAGGTATGTAAGATATTTCTGTATGCGGATGTTTTATACACAGACATTATACCTCGTCCTGCACAAATGGGCAAGCTAGGACTACCTTGGGTAACTTTGGCTCATCTTTAGTTATTGAGTTTGGTTGCTTTATAAGGAATAACTTCAGCAAATGATCTGTAGTATAAGAAGTCTGTTTCACTGTTATGGCTGTTTGGTTAAAGCTAAAACAGCATTTATTTCTTAAAAGACATTTTTCCCTCCAAAAATTCTAATTGTGGGTCAAATATTAAGGATAAAGCCAGAGAGAATAAGGAAGCCAACACCGAAGAATTTCCTTCTGCAAGTGATATGTAATTCTCATCTGACCACTTTATTTGTTTTTGTTTTTTTAATTCTGTTCTTATGCCATGTCAGCATTAAGCACTTAATGGAGTGGAGAAACTGAATGCCTGAGGCCCCTGGCACATGTTCACTTAAAGACACAACAGGAGCTGATCCCCAGTCTCACTGATCACACCTCTAGCTATGCCATATGTTCATGGAAGGAGGCAACATTTTGGGATCAGGGATTGGATTCCCAATTGTGTCCTTTATACTTGTCAGAGCAAGGGGAGCCCAAGATAATGATCCCAGGCTCCCCCTGCACCATCAAGTTGAAATCTGGATGTTCACAGGTCCAGGGCCAACAATCAGATGATTGTTGGATCCAGCCAGGAAGCATATCAGGGTCTCAAACAAGCCCCATGTGGACCAGAGCCAGGGCCAATAATCAGCTAATTCTTGACCCTAGCTCTTGACACTACTGGGGCCAGTTTGAGACTCCAATGTGCTCCCTCATTGAAGCTAACAACCAACAGATTGTCAATTGGTCCCAACCTGCTACATGTTCAATTAAAGTTGAAATATAAAACAGCTATAAAAATATTGTATATTTTATTGTTCTACTTTAAATATAGAACATATTCGTGACTAGTTTGTTATTCTATGGTACATTAAATTTGGTACTCATGTAGAGCCTTTGCCATTTTTATACTGAGTAACACATTAATTGTGGCATAAATGTAACATGTAGAAGGTGCCTGATAGACATATCTTGCTGGTAAATAATTGTAACGACAAATCTTTTTTTTAGTGATTGATTTAATATCTAGAATTCCCTTAGCCATTGACTCACACTTTATGTGTTACTTAAACTGAATAATGGTGACTTAAATGTTATTAATAGAGTAACCATAATTATTTTGGCAGGGTATGGACAGGCCAGTCTGGGCTCTCCATGTGGGGGCTGCAATGCAGTTGACCCGGCCCAGCCTAGGGCACATGGCCAGGATGCAGCTGCAGAATGGGGTCAGATCCATGAGTCAGAGCAGGGCAGACAGAGCCCATGAAATGTCCCAAGCCCGGCCAGTGCCTCAACCCCAGCCCTAGCCCACAGCTCCAGTGACAAAGTTATCATGCTCCCCAGCATGTCCTCACACACACGCACTGAATAATGACACTCAAATTATGCTGATGCATAAAACAGAAGTGAAAGCCTGAAGCATCACCTCCTTAACTCCCACTTTTAGAGACTTTATATCAGTGTAGGTTAGATTTTTCTTGCCAAAATTTTGCTTTGGTCAAAAAAAATCCATTTTTCCATTTACAAGGGCCAAAAATTAAAAACTAATTCAGCTGTAAACAAATAGAAAACTATTTTTAAAATTTCAGTTTTTATTTCCAAATTTTCCATTTAAAAAGTTTATAAAAACAATTTTCAACCAGTCATCCTCCATACTCATCATTCAGTTTGTATACAGAATTACAACATTGTATATAAGCATTTCTAAGCTTTTCTTTTGCTAGAGGTGATTACCATGTACCATCATTACAAATCTTCCTCCTCTTCTCAAAAGCTTCTCAAGAAAGCACATGGGCTGCTTACAGATGTGAAAATAAGAAACAGCACTTTAAGCTCAGTGTGCCTAAACTCCGAGCACAGCACATGCCCAGAAGGGGCTCGGCCAACAGGGCCCCTCCACTAATTGGGGAGCGGGGGAGCAAGTGGTGAAATGAAAAACATTAAAGAAGCTGATGCAGAGGACACTACTGGTGCAATTTACAGAGATTCCTACTAATGGAGAGTGGGGCTACACTAATTATGTGCAACAGGCTGAGAGATAGGGTGACAGGGGGGTTCTGGGTGAATTGTTTGGAGCCCCATTTGGTGATGGTTGCTGGCCTGGTGAAGAAACAGGAGGAAGCATACAAGATTGGTGAAGAAACAGGAATCATTGGAAAGAGGAAAGAAAGGTACAGCTTAGCTCTGAGGGGGAAAAAAGTTGAACTGTATCCAATGTAGTAGCTCACTGACTGTTGAAAAACAGTCAGCACTGAGGGAGACTGTGCATACTGGGCACTACCATATATATTATTCAGATAGGCAGCACTGCCCGATCCTTGTGGTAGGTTCCCATTAGCAGCATAGCTTCTCAGCTGCTCCTTGGATAAGATCAAGTGTAGTGGCTGGGCACTACACTGTACTGTCTTGATCAATGCCAGCAGCTGGGGGTACAGTAGTGATGGAGAACCAGGATGAAGGAGAAGAAGCAGGAGGAGTTTTCAGAGCCTGGAACAGCAGCAGCAGTGATTTTGGAGAGGAGAGTGGCAGTTACAGAAGGGAAAACAGACCAAGATATGAGAAGAAAATTGGAGGGCAGAAGCACAGATCAAGAGTCTGATGGAGGGTGAATGAAAGTTGGGAAGAGGGGATGAAAGAAGGTAGGAAAAAAGGTGTGGTGGGAGTGGTGGTTTTAGAGGAGGCTTGACTGAAGTGAGCAATGAGGGAAGAGTGTAGTCAGCATAAAAAAATAGGAGAAGAGAAAGTGGAGGTCAGGAGAAGAAACAGTAATTAAAGAGAAGATGACCAGCAGGAGCAACAAGCCAGGCCCACAAAGAGAAAGAAGATCGGAGGAAGCAAGTGCTGGAGTGGCAGGTAATCTACACCTGAGAATAAAAGCAGAATTAACTAGGGAAGAAGAACAGATAAGTTGGACAATGAATAGATATGAATTTATAGAGAAAATTGTTTAAAGAAATAAAGAAGGTAGATAAAAGTTGCGGGAGAGAAAGATAGGTTGGTGAAAAACTCATTGGAGCTAACTTCTGAGACTAATGGAGAGGGGAAGGGGAACCTTTCTTGAATATTAAATCAATAAAACAGTTGTCAAAGACTATGGGGATGCAATGAAGGGAAAATTAGAGCCAACTGTATCAAGCCCCAGCACAGGAGACTTGAAAAAGTGGTAGTGATGTGTATTTTAAATGGACATGTATGATTTTCTCTCTTGCATCAATATATGTCAGAAGTGTGTTATCAAGGAAGAGGCGGGATAAGATTATGCCAATATTGAGTGGGGTCAAAGTGGACATAATATGTTTATAGGAGTATGGAATCCCATGGGAGAGGGGTTAAAAGTGTTTTGCAAAGAGATGGGGTTGGGATTCATCATGGTGGGTGGGGTGAGATGTAAACAAAGCAGCTGGGGTCATGATTTTGCTCAAGGATGATGAAGTGGGAGTGTAGCAAGTGCCAGTGATTGTGGAAGGGAGACTGCAATGGATAGTAATAGAGCTTGAAAAGAAAGTGTTAGAGATTTTATATATATACACATGCCAGCTGAAAGAGAAGGAAGGATCACCCTGTTTAAGAAATTAGAGGTGTACGTAGGCAGAGGTAGGCAGAAAATTCTGGTGGAAGATTTCAACTGCATTATTGAGGAGGGGGATAGGAGAGGGGATGGAGGGGAGGGGGAGCTAGATAGTTTGTCAAAAGTCCTGATTAATATATGATAAAAGAAGGAGGCTTAAAAGATGCATGGGCCAGTGAATAATTGGTTATGAGGATGGAACTGAGTGGGAGACAGTTGTCAAGGACTGATTTTGTATTAACGTTAAATGGACTGGGAGAGGGGCTGCACTGGCCAATCAGGGGTGGCCAGATGCCCACCTGTTTGCTGGGCATTCTCTGGCAGCTTCCTGGGAGATGTGTGGGAGTGCTCCCAGCCTGCTGGCCTCAGCCAGTAGAGGCAGGCTCTGAGCCCTCCCCTCCCCCCGACCCTAGGACATACATGACAAACAGCAAACATCTATTCTGTTCACTCCTGACCTAATCTAGAGTGTTTGGAGTAAAGTGCAATACTTACAGTGCTTCCACTTTCAGCTTTTTGGATGTCTGTACTTAGCCATGTATCATCGGAGTTAAGAGAATTTTGACTCTTTCTGTACAGAGGGCTTCTATCTTGATAGGCTAAGCCCAAAATGTTCACTACAAATACCCTAGGTGATGTCAAGAAATACAAAATCTAGAACTCTTGGTCCCAAAATGATACCTTTTATTAGACCAACTGAAAAATTGCAAAAACAGTTTCAGAGTTTCATAATTGGTAGAGTTGGAAGGGACCTGAGGAGATCATTTAGTCTGACCCGCTGCACAGCACAGTAACGAAGATGAATATTATATGAGAAATAAACAATGTTTGCTTGGAACTGGTGGCCACAATGGGAGCGTCCACACATGCAGGCACATGCGCTTGCATGTGCTCCTGAGAAGCTCCTGAGAGCAAATACCCCTGAGTAGTAAGTTATAAATCGTATTTCAGGATCACTGCCAGCAAAGAATTATCTAAAGATTTTAAATTACTTCAGTTTTTAGTTCTCTGAATGTCTGGCTATCAGCAAAAGAAGCTGTGAATATCCTGTAAGAAGGCTCTTATACGTTGGTAATTTTTTTTTTTTTTAATATCTTCACAAATCTAATGCTACGTTAACTTTATGACTTGTGGCCTTATACCTACCATTTCTTTTGTAAGCAGCTTGATCATGAGAAAATAAGTTCTCATCTTGTTATTTTTGATGTACTTGGAAATAAAAGAAAAATAGTACCTATTATGTGAAGAAAGTTCTCTGTCCCTGATCATAGTTTATTAGTTAATAAACTAATAAACATTCATAAAAAGACAAGAGAATGGATGCGCGTGTGTTCTACTCCCGCAATCCTGCTAAAAATTGTATCAGTTTGTTCATAATTTTCTCAAAGGTTTAAGAAAAGAAAGTAAGCATTTGCCTTGTTATTTTTGATGTACAAAAAAACATTTGTTTAGAAACAATAAAAGCAAAATAGAAATTATTTCATGAAAGAAGTTTTCTGCCTCCCCTGATCATAGTTTATTAGTCAATAAAGTAGTGCACATATGTTAAAAAAATACTCATACTGAACATTATTTTCTTACAATCTTGCTTTTAAGAAGTTTTATATTCATTTGTTCTTCATTTTCTCAGAAAATCCTGCAGAGCACACTTTCTGTATTAATTGTACAAATCATAACAAAATACAATTAGCTGAGAAAAAATTATGTTTTATATTAGGGCTGTTAAACTCTCAGTGGATAGGTATAGAATTTGGTGGAACTGAGGCAGTAATATCCTTTAATAAGGTGCATTTGCTCTCATGGGGCGTGTCCACACGTGCAAGCATGCGGGCTTGTAGCAGCTCTAATAGAAGCGGTGCAAATTTGAGCCGAGGCTTTTTGCCTCAGTGCACGTGCTTGGACATGGACTTTGTTGTGTAGCAAATTGTGCCACTTGGGGTAAAATAACCCTGCCTGGCTCCTCCCAGATCTGCAGCCAGGGGGAGCTAGAGCCCAGGGCCAGCACCTGTACAGTCCCCAGCAGTATAAAAATCCACCCTGGCAAGTAGCTCAGGGCTACTCGCTCTCAGGAGCTTCTGGGGCCAGGCCAATTGGTACCTGGGGACACTACCCTTTGTGCCAGCTGGACTGCTGAAGCAGCCCTGAGTTCCCTGCACCTTCTACCCACTGCAGCAGTCTGGCAGTGGGGGCTGCTGCCTGGCTGTGACCTGCTGCGCACCTGCCAGACTCAGATCGGGACTGCACAGCCAATAGAGGCATCTGCCTCTCTGGGCCAGCTGCCAATGGGCTATGGCTGCAGAGTTGGCCTCTGTGCAGCACTACTGCCCAGATGTGCCCCCTGACCAGCTATCTGGGCAGCTATCGCCCAGAAGATGTTCCAGGTGTGGTGGCCTGCTTTGAACTGTCAAAGCATGTCCTCCTGGCCCCATTTGGCCAGGAGCTCAGCCACAGCCAGATAGGTCGGGTCCAAATTGCCAGCCCTGAGCAAGCAGGGTCCTGCCACTGGCCTCCCTATCAGGAATTCTGGTGTTCCCTATTGAAAAACTGAAAAATCCCTGATAAAAAAAATCCCAAAGTCACTCTCTAAAATACCCCAAAATCCATATTCCTCCACAAGTAAAGCAAAAGACCTCTATAAAGAGAGAGAGAGAGAGAGAGAGAGAGAGAGAGAGAGAGACTCCGAGACAGAGACAAGTCAGTTGGGCAATGCTTTATTGATATATCTAGTGTTAAAGCATGTCTCTTATCATAATAATTAAGTAAACTCTAAATACATGTTTCATGAATTCATAAATACATATTTTGCTGCCCCCTCACAGGGGCTACAGCCCCCCCCCACAGGGACCATCCCCCGGCAAGGCCCACATGCCCCACCCCAGCCCCCCCATTGCTGCCCCACCTGGCCCCATCCTGCAATCCCCCACACATGCCCCACACAGCCCCAGCCCCTGCTCCCCCAGCCCCTCCAATGGCTGCCCTGCCTTACCCCACCCCCCACTTACACCCCCAGGCCCTCTATGGCTGCCCCCCAACCCCAGGCACCATCACTTTAAAAGGGAAAAAAAAGAAAACAGAAAAAAAAGCCTCTACTTACCCTAGAAGCTGGGGGCGGGGGGCTCCAGGGCCTCCTGGCAGAGCCCCCTGGGCAGCACAGGGCAGCAGGGGGCAGGAGGGTCCAGGCTGAGGCTACTGGAGCTGTCCTCCTGCCCCATGCTGTGCGGGCAGGGCCCCAGTGAAACAGACACCAGCTAAACTGCTGGGAAGTGCTGGGAGGTTGTTTGTTTTGTTTTAAACTATGGGGTAGGGGGGTGGGTCAGCCAGGAAAGTGATTGGGGTGTCAGGGGAGGGCTGGCAGGGCATAGGCCTGGGCATGGCAGGGCCGACAGGGGACCCCTCCCCGCAAGGTCTCCTCCCCCCTCCTCCAGCCTCCCTGACCACTTACTTATGCCACTGGAGCCCTGGTGCTAAACACGCAGTCTGGCAGACTGCGCATTTCAGCACCAGGGCGAGGGGCCAACCACAGAGATGCTCTGGCAGTCTGAGCATCTCCATGGAGGACCCAGCCTCTGGTTGCCTCTGTGGAGGACCCTGCCCCGCTTTTCTAAACTACGGTTTTTTTAGACCCCTAAATATCCAGGGGTCTCATTTTTATCCCTGCGCTACAAGTTTGCAGCGCGGGGAACATTTTTTCATTCCTGCATGTGCCTCTTGCCCTGTCTTAAAGGGGTTTGATACAGGGCAAGAGACACGTGTATGCTTGTCTGAATGCACCCATGCTGGCAGGATGGTCCCCCCCCCCCCCCCCAAAAAAAAAGAAGCTCAGCTCTGGTGTGATTTCTTCTTCTATTCATGTGAAATGTTTTGATTAGTCCCTGTTTGGAGTCAGGGCAAAAACTAGAATTTTGACTAGCTCTTCAAAGAAGAAGAAAAGAAAAAAGCAAAATATCTTGTACCCTCACTGATTTCTCTTATTCTGGGACTGGGACTTAAGGGCAGTAACCTGACTGATCGGGGATTTGTTGATACAAAGTGAACCTCTGTAGAGGGGTCAGCCAAGACTTGTAGTAGGGCAAGGCTGTGGAACTACAGGTGGACACCTGTTTGAGGTGAAACCATATTGTAGTTCCAACTAGGGTTGTAAGTTAAGTAACCATGTTTGTGTCAGAGTCTTTTGCACAGGTGTTTGTTTGTTGCACTGCTGACCAAGGGGACAGTTGTTTGTCCCGATCAGGCAGAGCAGTCCAGGCCAACCAGGTACAGGTATATTGAAGGCAGGAGCAGCAACTTGAAGGAAGACAGGGTCACAACTTCAACAGGATCTGAGTGTGTCTGAGGTCTGTGGTTTGGACAAGGGTACAGGCTGTGGTCCGTTTGTGTTAAGTAAGAGAACCTCTTATCGCACCTTGTGATCCTGTGTGCCCCTGAAAATACATAGTGCCACATAAAATTGATTTTTGGAGACAGCTGATCATCCTAGAAAGATAGGAAGGGACACATGAAAGATAAGCAAAGTTTCATAGATTCATAGATGTTAGGGCCGGAAGGGACCTCAATAGATCATCGAGTCCGACCCCCTGCATAGGCAGGAAAGAGTGCTGAGTCTAGATGACCCCAGCTAGATGGTTATCTAACCTCCTCTTGAAGACCCCCAGGGTAGGGGAGAGCACCACCTCCCTTGGGAGCCCGTTCCAGACCTTGGCCACTCGAACTGTGAAGAAGTTCTTCCTAATGTCCAATCTAAATCTGCTCTCTGCTAGCTTGTGGCCATTATTTCTTGTAACCCCCAGGGGTGCCTTCGTGAATAAATACTCACCAATTCCCTTCTGTGTCCCCGTGATGAACTTATAGGCAGCCACGAGGTCGCCTCTCAACCTTCTCTTGCAGAGGCTGAAAAGGTCCAGTTTCTCTAGTCTCTCCTCGTAGGGCTTGGTCTGCAGGCCCTTAACTATACAAGTGGCCCTTCTCTGGACCTTCTCCAGGTTATCCGCATCCCTCTTGAATTGCGGCGCCCACAATTGCACGCAGTACTCCAACTGCGGTCTGACCAGAACCCGATAGAGGGGAAGTATCACTTCCTTGGACCTATTCGTCATGCATCTGCTGATGCATAATAAAGTGCCATTGGCTTTTCTGATGGCTTCGTCACACTGCCGACTCATGTTCATCTTGGAGTCCGCTAGGACTCCAAGATCCCTTTCCACTTCCGTGCCATCCAGCAGGTCATTCCCTAGGCTGTAGGTGTGCTGGACATTTTTCCTCCCTAGGTGCAGCACTTTGCATTTCTCCTTGTTGAACTGCATTCTGTTGTTTTTTGCCCACTTGTCCAACCTATCCAGGTCTGCCTGCAGCTGTTCCCTGCCCTCCGGTGTGTCCACTTCTCCCCATAGCTTTGTGTCATCTGCAAACTTGGACAGAGTACATTTCACTCCCTCGTCCAAGTCGCTGATGAAGACATTAAAGAGTATCGGTCCAAGGACCGAGCCCTGCGGGACCCCACTGCCCACACCCTTCCAGGTCGAAGCCGACCCATCCACCACGACTCTCTGGGTGCGACCCTCTAGCCAATTTGCCACCCACCGGACTGTGTAGTCATCCAAGTCACAGCCTCTTAACTTGTTCACCAGTATGGGGTGGGATACCATATCGAAGGCCTTCCTGAAGTCTAAGTATACGACATCCACCCCTCCTCCTGTGTCCAGGGGTTTCATGACCTGGTCATAAAAAGAGACTAGATTGGTCAGGCACAATCTGCCTGCCACGAACCCGTGCTGGTTTCCCCTCAGCATAATTTGTCCTGCCAGGCTATCGCATATGTGAGCCTTGATAATTTTTTCAAAGACTTTGCCAAAGATGGAGGAGAGACTGACTGGCCTATAGTTGCCCAGGTCCTCCTTCCTCCCCTTCTTGAAAATGGGGACCACACTGGCCCTTTTCCAGTCCTCTGGGACTTGGCCCGTGCGCCACGAGCATTCAAATATTCCCGCCAGTGGCTGTGCAATGATGTCGGCCAGTGCCTTCAGCACCCTCGGATGGAGCTCATCCGGGCCTGCCGACTTAAAGGCATCCAGTTCTTCCAAGTGACTCTGCACCATCTCAGGGTCTACGCATGAAAGTTATTAGACACCTGTTCATTCACTTGGGTTCATTGTTCTAACTTGTTTGTGTGAATTGCAAAGAGGCAGGAGCAGAGGATTTGTGCATTGGTAATAGGGGTGAGAAATGTCTTTGCTCCTCACCCCCTTAGAATAGTGATGCTGATTCTAGAAGGGAAAGTGTTAACAGCTTGTTAAGGCAAGAAGCTGTTTACAAAAAATCAGAGTACAGCTGTGTAAACAAAGGGGGGGGGGCATTCTGAGAAATTATTCTGAGGAGGAGATAGCCTGAGCCACAGGAAAAGAATGGGTCTTATCAGAGGTGCCTGTTTTTTTGCAGACACATTTTTTAAAGTTCTTTTTAGGACTGAAGGTTTCTGGAAAGATTGTGTGTGATGTAAAAACCAGCTGCAAGAACAGTAGCTTTGCTGTCAGAGAGACAGAGCTTTGATGGATTGGTTTGCAGAAAGCAAGGCCAAAAGGAGCCACTGATAAAAAATGGATGGATTGTAAAACCTGCAGCCCAAAGAGGATATGGTTAAAGCATTGCCACCAGAAGTTATAAAAGGTCTGTCAAGGGGAAAAAGAGGCTGAAAGTTAAGGGAGACCCATAAAGTAAATGTTAAGATCCAGAAAAGAGTGTGAGGGCTTCAAATATCTGCTGGAAAAAGAAGTTGAGAGTGAAAGACCTATGGAAGAACTTCAAAGAACAGACCCACAGACTCCAAAAAGGGACTGAGAGTTGGAAGCCAAAGAGTAAGGCCCATCCAAGTTTGTAACAACATGAAAAGCCAGGGACCCACAGGCTGCAAGGTGTTAAAGGCAGAGTCAGTGACTTGTGTCCCAGAATGGGCCAGGAGAGAGTGGGACTACATGGCTTCAGAAGTTAAAAATGGAACCGAGAGAGAGAGAAACTTGATCAGAGGTCTGGCAGCCCAAGAGGGGCCGAGTATCAGTGAGGCTAGATAGCCAGAGGTCTGCAGCCCAGGAGAGGTAAGTGTTAGCAGGGCCAGGTGCTAAGGTCTCACTAACCCAGGAGCAGGGCCAGGACCCAGAGATGGGTCAAAGTCCAGGGGACATAGCTGGAGACCAAAGGGGTCCAGGAGCTCATAGCCCAAAGGGGTCTGTAGGAGCCCTGAAAAACCAAGGGGTCTGAGGGTTTGGGTCTGCCCAGAACAAGGTATTTGGGTCATAAATCCAGTGCCAACAGGACACAGACAAGCTTTTGTATATAAAATAACTTTCCTTAGGTCACCTTAAATTTTAGATGAAGTTTGATCAGCTAATGAAGAGAATTAAATTACAAAGTTATGTGCAACAGAAGGATATAGGGGTCAGCGATATAGGTAGTCCTTTCTTGTCTTATACTCCTAAACACATATACTTCAAGGAAATTTTCATTATAAGTTTCATTAATAATTTAACTTCAAATACTTGCTTTGGGAAGGCTTGGTCATTTTTTAAAATAGCATTGGTCATTTTATACAGTGCACACAGATTTTCTTCAGTGGCAAAGCAGCTAAAAACTTAATTCAGCAAAGCAGTCAACCACAAACCTGATTCTATTCCACATTTAGGCATCTATGTGGATTTATGCAGTTCAGTATGATTTTAGTCTACTTTGTTCAGGGCCCTGACATCTAATTTTGTAACACATCATCATATTACCCTTATGAGTCCTAAAAAGGTGCGAGGAGGAAGAGGACATATCCCCATTTTGTGTTAAATGCTTTTATGGGAGTTAAGCAGAGTAGAATAGGCACACATAGATGCCTAAAACCACTTACACACCTAATCTGGCCACAAAATGCATAAATGCGGAATTGGGGCAATAAAGAGAAATGCAGAATGTTTCAGTCTTAAGGTGGATCTCTGAGTTGGTAACATCTGTTCTAAACCTTAATTCTATCCAGGAATTAGCCTTTACTATAATAAAAAGATATGAGTTCTCATTAGGTTAAATCCAAAGGGGGACTGGAATGAGAGTGATGACCTATGGTGAATCAGTAAATGATCTTGATCCCAGCTGGTAAAATGTAAATCATATGGCATTTGCCCCATAACATTTTGCCACCAGCTGGCCAAGTAGTTTTTAAAACTAAAAAACAATGACTAGTAACCACAAAGATAGCAAGGTTTGTTTTATTGCGTAGTTTCTATATTCCTTCTGACTTATAGGAGTTATCACCATTTAGAGACATGACAAAACTTGTGGCATTTGCCTCTCAAACAGTCTGTGACATTGGGATTTATATGATTCAATATCCTCATGAAAATTGGGATTCAATCTCCAAGAGAATTGCTAAAGGAATTTGATCATTGTGCTAATAACTCAGAGGAAGGGACCATTTTACTTTCCAGAGAAGCAATGACTAAGCACTTTTGGGCATTTCAAGGCACCATAAGACTTTTAAAAACTGTAATTTGTACAGATGAGCCATATGTAAGAATGCATATGAAGCAGTTACACCAACCACAGAAGAAAAAGCAGTTAAGTCTAAGGTGAACACAGATAGGAGCCCCTGTATGGCTCAAGAGGGTTCAGACTGTGCTTCCTGGACATTACGAAACAGAATGTCTCAACTGATTTTGAGATAAAAGTACAGATGATCCAAAAGAGAATGGATACAATCAGGGGCAGGGAATGCCAAGCCAAAAGAATCACAGAGACTCCACAAACTTACCAAATCATCCATTTGATATAAGAGCACAGCCAACATATACTAACAGGGGGACAGCTCCAAGCATTAGAATTCAAAAGTTTGGCTACCAGGTTTTTGGTTGGTGATCTCCTCCACAGACATGGGCAATATTACATTTCGGCACTTTGCCATATACTCCCAAAACTTACAGCAAGCACCATAGTACAAGCCTTTCTGAAAATCTGTCTTTAGCAAAGATAAAGTTGTTTCTCTGGGTACATGATAAATAGTTAATAGTCTTTTAATATTCCTTTATTTTCATACATTGAATTGAGAGTTTATGGTGGTCATAGGCAGACCATAAGGAAATCATAAAGGACTTGTGGGACACTGCTAGATATTGCCCCAGTGCCTGCCTGCCCACCTGCAAGGCATTCCATGCCACTCTGACTTCCAGCCAGATTGCACCCTGTGCCACTCTGTTTCTAGGATGCCCATTATAATCCTCAACAGCCAGCCAGGACCAGCCTTTGAAATCTGGGACTGTCCTGGATAAACTGAGACATATGGTCACCCTAGCTGTGAAACATTAATGTTTATTATTGTATTACAGCAGAACCTAGAACCCAGGTCCAGGCCCTAGAGCTAGACAGTATTGTACAAGGTGTAATGGAATAGTATGATGTTATCCACCATCAGTCAGTTCAGTGGCAAGTTAATAAAGCCACATTGTGGTTCTGCTAATCTCTGGTAAATCTCAGATTCCTGACAATTGTTCATTTTAAGGCATGATGGGATCTAATCTGCAATCTCAGCAACTGCACTTCCTGCCATGCCACATGTGCATGGCAGGATACACAATTTTGGAATCAGGATCAGAATCCCAGCCTCCCCTTCCACCAGCGATTTGAAACCAAGGTGTCCACAATCAACTCTGTCAGCTGGAGCCAGGGACCTACCCAAGATCTGGAATGGGCACCTGTCCAGTTCTTTGCCCCACCTGCAGGGCACAAACAGACTCATCCCCAGGCAAGGAACCCCAGGATCAGGCTGCTGCAGCTGAAGAGAGTCCTCTGTTCCAGGATCTATAAAATCCCATCACCCAGCTAGGCAGCACATGAAGTTTTACTCATCCCCAGGCATTGTAACCTATAAAACCATGTGCACTGCCCAGGTGAGTGGCACACAAGATTTTACAGGTCCCAGAACACAGGGTCCCCAGGATTAGGGAGACTCTCCCTGAACCTGCAGCCCTATTGTCCTGGGACTTTTAAAAGCTGTGTGTGCAGCTCAGTTGCACACAGTTTTGTGACATCCCTGGTGCATTGGGACCTTGGGACTGGGGAGAGACTCCTTAATCTGGGAATGTCCAGGTGCCATAGGTGTCAGAAAACCATGGAACCAGAAAAAGACATGCTTTTTTAAAGGGCTACAGTGCAGTGAACCCAAGACTGTAGAGACTACCCATTGTCAGGCTCACCACAACCCCTCTCTACCTCCAGGAGTTGGGTGGGGGTCTGGGGCCCAGGGACTTGTTCTGTCCCCAGCCTGGTTGGGTAGGGGATAGCTGTGTGCCAGACCCAGGGGCTGCCCCCACTGGATCCTAACATTCAGCTGAGTGTCAGGTTCTGTTATGGGCCAGTCCCAACTTGCAACACGTTCAATTGAGGATGTAGTTACCCGTTACCTTTCCAACCTGTTAAATGCTCTTAAAGGACAGTGTCCACATGTTAAAGGTAGGAAAAGACAAAACTAAGTACCCTTTGAGCATCTCAGAGTTAATCCTCTTCAGGTGAGGATTAACTCCAGGTGGTATTAAGTAGCCCACTTTGCAGTAATTTCAGTCCGCTCCATGAGATTAATACCAGCAACTTGTCATCCTCCAGCATCCCAGGAAGCACTACTCCCAGATGGACTAGCTGTCCTTCTTGGGCATATTCAGGTGTGATCGGGGTGGGGGCAGGACTTGAATTAGAGCAGCTCTAAGAGCTCTAAGAGCTGCTCTAATTAAAGCACGGGCAGTGTCTCGTGTATCAGTGTCCCTGAATTTCAAAATGGTGGTGACAGCACTTTAACTAAGGCTTGTTAACTTAAGCTTTGTTTAACTAAAGCTTGTTAAATCACCCCTACTGCCATTTTGAAGTGTGGGAATGCTGATATATGAGAGTGGAGGCTGGCTGAAGTGTGTCAATTAGCGCAGTCCAGCAGATTTGATTAATCAAGTCTGATCTGACACACCGTAATTATAGCGCTTCAGAGCAGCCTCCGGGCACGTCTACAGGCACCCCTTGATGCTTAGGCTCTGGACTGACAGGAGGAAGCTCTGAGCAGCACCAGGTAAGTGGGGAGGATGAAAGGAAATGGGGCTAGGGGAAGGGAGAGGGGGAGGTGGAAGAGGGGTTGAGGAGTTAAGGAAAGAGTGGATGGATGGGGAGATGCTGAGAAGCCACCAAGCAGGGCTGGTGGGTGAGCAGGCAGTAAGGGGGCTCAGTATGGTTGTTCAGGCTGGATCCAGGTACATGGGGGAGCTGGAGCCCACTCTGTAGCACATTTGGGGCAGCACCAGCTGCAGAGCATCCACGAGCAGGCAAGGAGAGGGAAACCCACCTCCTATCACCGAGTACAACCCCTGGCTCTTCATCAGTGTAGCTGCAGGCAGGGAGGAGAAGTCCCTCACTCAACTGTTGCCACCACTGACACCCTTGATCTAAGCATAGCTTGTGTGCAGCCCCTGGAGCAGCACAGGAGCTTCCCTCACCCTGGGGACAGCACCAGCAGCTGTAGAAGAACGGGAAGCTGAGACCCAGGGAACAGCCCCATTGGAGAATGGGGGTGAGACCCAGGGGTCAGGGAGGAGATGAGGATAGGGGGTGAACCCAAGGAATTGGGGGAGAGATGGGGTGGTTTCTGGAGAGCTAGCAAGGAGGGGCAGACTTGGCAACTCTTAACCACACCTGAGTAAGTCTGAACAGTGCAGACCAGAGAGGGTATTAACCCTTAATGTGTGACTACTCAGACAATGATTTAACTTTAATGCCGCCCAACTTTTACACTTCCTAGTTGCAATGTGTAACTACACCCTTAAGGCATGATACAAATGAGCCGCACAGTTGTTACACATGATATGTGGAATAGCTTTGTGGCTCATTTACTACAGTATCATGCCTTAAATTGACTTAAATGTGTGGCTGTGTTACTATTTAAGGCATGATTAATCTGTTAATCATGTCTTAAATGTAATGGGTGTCAGGAGCCTCATTGTCCACGTGTATGACTTCTTGAGTTGGTCAAAATAAGATACAAGGGGGAAAAGGGGAATTTTTTAACAAATTGAAAAGTTCTGTTCATTCCATTTTTGTAATTGTGATTTTAATTTTGTAATTTCCTACCCAATGTATTAAGATTAAAAGTGACATTTGCAAAATCAGAATTTTTAATTAAGTGTTTAATTAATTGGACTGTTCATGCATCTATCATGAACAATTCAAACCCAAAATAAAAAATACCAACCCAAAACAAGAACAAAAAGGTATTAAGTATTCTTCTGAAATAAATGGTATTTTAAGTTGTTTAAAATGATCATTTTTCTTTAATTTTAAAAGTTTTTATATGTTTTCACAAAAAAGTCTGTTTCAGACAAAACATATCTTTACAGTAAATTTCAATCCATACTATTTATTTCACTCAAATTAAAAAAATACCTGAGACAAAAACGTTGAAAGGAAATGGTAGCATTTTTAAAGCAGTACCGTTATTTGCATTGTGAATTTGGCACCAAATTAGTTAAATTTTCACTGCTGGAGTATTCCTTCCACCACATTTAAAGAGCATTCTGGTGTGATACAAAAGTCTAATCGGTACATTTCACTGCAAAGAAAGGGCACTTTAGGGCCTGCTTTGCATCATCTGCATTGGCCTCCACTTCAGAAGTGGCATTAAATATTAACCTCCTGAAAAAGTGCAACTGTTCAATTTGATTCATAAAGATATTGAGAGCAATAATGCTGTTTGCAAAATGTCATGAAAAGAGGTTCCATAAAAATTAGAAGTCCCCAAAAAACACTTGAAATTTGTTGAATACATCTTATTCACTATAACTTGGCCAATTCAAAAAGACGACAAGATTCAAAATGTCAGCATTCCCATGAAGTGGAAATTTCAAGTTTCAATCAACTCCAATTAAAATTGCACAGCTCTCCGCATCACATTGTCTTCCCAGGGCTGCTCCTGGGTAGGTCAGCACAGCTTCATGCTACCCATTTACTAATGAATGACAAGTTACAGTTTAGGCTTCATTCCCTCAGAAATTATCACTGGATCTGACAGACTAATCCTGCTCTATCTTCCATATTTATCTTTGAATACCAATGGTAAACAGTAAGAAAAGGTCAAAAATTACAATTTAAACACAAGAACATATCAAAATTTAAATACATATATAAAGACACATAGCCTACAAAGTAGTTTCACGAACAGTTAGATTAAACATTCACATCATCTCTCTCCATTTCAAAATCCACTTCCCCCAAAACAAGACTCAAGTATCCATTATTTGGGGCCATTTTTTCCCTGAATTTCCATCTTTTTTGGAAAATAAACAAATGTAATATTCTCTCTTACTGGTGAAAGAACATTAACAGAGTAAATATAGGATTAAAAATAAATTGTGGAACCATAATAAATAGCTGCTTGGGAAATATTTTGCCTGCCATTTGTTCTGTGGGTTAACAACTACAAGGTGCAAATTCCCCTTTGCATTTCCTGAAGTCTAGAATGGGTTCTGAACCTCTATCGCAACTTATTAGGTCCCCTCTACATGCTATACTTAAGGTGTGATTAACCAGGTAATCAAGTCTTATGTTGTCACCCAGCTACCTGTTCAACCAATTAATGGTGTGATAAAACAAGCAATAAGGTACAAAGGTATTCCATAAAAATGTGTAATAACTTTGTAGCTTATTCTAATCACACCATTAATTGAATGTGTGGCCAAGTGCTCCCTTGTGGCTGGGAGCCCCATCACCTGAGGGGCTCCTAGGCACAGGGCTGCACCACCTGCTGCCAGCCCTGCAGCTCACAAGGCTCACAGTGGTAGCAGCATTGTCATCTTTGGGGCTTGCAGTAGAGAGAACACTCTCCCCTGCCCACATGAGCATCCTTGGCTTCATGGCTTGCAGCAGGAGTAATGTCTTCTCCTGTGGGGCTCGCAGCCGGAAGAACACTGCCACCACTGCAATCCTCATGAAGTGTAGGGCTTGCAACCATGGGATTCAGTGAAGGAGGAGTTTGGGGTCCTGATCTCAAACTCCCCTTGCACTGGAGATAAAGCACAATAGGATCTAATACACAATCCCATAACTGTGCCTCCAGCCATTAGAACCCATTCCATAATTGTAAACCTCCATTTTGTTAATTTCTTCTGATCATGAAAAAAATTCATACTAAATTTGAAGAGGCCATTTTGCACCTGTGCAATTGATTTTTCCAACTGCTTATTCTTCTGAAGAAAGACAGTTGTTAATTCACAGGTGAAGCAAGCTGAATATACGAGTAAAACACGTGAAATGAACTGATATTTAATAAGTATGGAAGATATTGTGACTAATATAAATCAAGAGGTATACAACACCTAATTGTATAAGGTTATAATATTATTAAAATGTGAGGACTATTAAAAAGTATTTAAAAAAAAATAAGTTATATGTTAGGCTATTAACTCACATTTTACCAGCTACATCGAATTGAACTTGATCTCTAAAATATATATATCCCCTTAAAATCTCCTACAAATATAATCTCTGATCTTGAGAAAAGACGTCCAAATAAACATAGCTTACCATGTCAATCAATCAAAATACAGACAATATTCCTGCTGACTTCAGTGGAATTAGGATTTTTCATTTAGTATGTAAAATAATCTATGCATATAGCTCTCTGGAGGATCAGGATCTGAGGTTTTCTATACAAGGTGCTATAATAATTGACAATGAACAATTTAGTTAATCAACAAGTTGGCAGATTTATTTGTTTCTTGTATTTTGAATTATATATAAGAAGTCTGTTTGATTTTTCTAATTCTGAGTTGTTAGAATGAAAACAAGAGTCCTTGTGAGCTTTGAGTTTTATATTCTCCAGCAGTGTTCATTTACAATTTTAATAGGTCAGCTCTGTGATTGGTCACCTAGATCACATGGGTAACTTTTCATTTTCCTTACATAACCTTCATTAAAAAGCTTTCCAAACTGAATTTCATTTAATCAGGAAATAAAATCATGTTGACACAAACCTTGACTATGGGCCTAAAATGTGCTTTCTGCCATCATTCATACAAACCTGAATGTTTTCATGCCTTCCATGGAAATTCAAATCTTTTAACTCTTCTTGCTCCAGGCCTGCCTTCTGGCCCACAAAATTGACCTTCATCTTCCATCACCAACATGTAACTTCACTATTTTTCCTTATAATAAGTTTTGACTTTGTAAAAGGTCAAGCACCCTTAACCTGACCCAGAAAACAGCTTAAACACAAACTTGACTTTAAGCTTATGAATAGTTCCAGTTTGTTTTATTCAGCATAACCCTATGCAACATAAGTCTTTTCTCTGCACTTTGTTAATCCTCAAACATGTGCATGTTGATGTAATGCAGAGCCAAAGACTCCTGTTACCTTAAGGATGAAGGAGCAGCAGAGAGAGTGTTTGGAAGAGAAAGCTGCTTATTATGAGCTGCCAGAGAACAGGTACTCAAGGAGTTACCTGATGGGAGCACTTACCAGGAATCTAGCTGTGCTCCAGTAGCACCATGGGCTAGAGCCTTGCATGGGAGATAAGGTAGGAGCACAGAAGAGACCAGAAACAGTAAGTCACCCTGGCTAAACCAGCAAACTGAATCAGGAAACACCTGGGACAGCTCAAGGAGGCACCTGACAGACAGGGGCAGGCCCAGAGAGGTATATAAACGCAGAGCCTGAGCCTGGAGGATCAGTCTGGCTCTGGAGGCTGTTGAGGCAAGAGTGAGGGGCATACAAGCCATGTCTTCTAGCAGAGATTTTGCCAATAGTTTGCAGAGTGCTTTGGAGTGTTGGGGGGAAAAAAAATCTGTTTAAGAGATACTACCAATTACTTAGCCAGATTGCAAAATTACAGCTACTGGTTGCTAATATTATTACCTGTGCAAGTGTAATATATCTTTAGGAAATTGAAATACGTTGTAAATTCACCCATTTCTTCACAAAGTGCTTAGAAGCTGGTAGTATCCTTGATAAACTACACCCCAGTCATTCACAGTCTGCTACCATTTCTACACGTCTATTTCTTGCTCCATAACATGTATATTGGCATCTTTACTTTTGTATTAAAGTATACTTAAATTTTACAGGAGTGTAGATTGTAGCCGTTTTCATCCAAGGACATATGCAGACAAGGTTCTTTGGGTGAATCTGATATCTTTTATAAGACCAACTTAAGTAGTTGGGGGGGGGGGGGGGAATTAGCCAGCTTTAAGGCTTAAAAACCCTTTGTCAGGCTGAGGAAGTCTCTGCAGTTGGAGTGTGCCCTTCCTGGATGGAATGAAAAATAAGAAGCCAGGGGCCAGGCTGGTATGCATGCAAGATGGGCAGTAAGTGAAGATGTAAATTGATCCCCCTTTTATTCTCTCCCCCTTTCCCCCCCCCCATGCCTGTCTCTCACCCACTGACTCCTCAATTTACATCTTCACTGACTGCTTGTCTTGCATGCATACCAGCCTCTGGCTACCTTACTATTTCTTCGATCCAGGAAGAGCACACACCAACTGCAGATGCTTCCTCAGCCTGACAAAGGTTTCTTAAACCCGAAAGCTTGCAAAAAAGGTTTTTTTCCCACTAGTTAAGTTGGTCTATTTAATTTTAGACATCCTGGGCCTGATTTACTTCCCACTTACACCAGTAGAAATGAAGAGTAATTTCAAATGAAGTAATGGAACTGTTTAGCTTTAAAATTCAAGCCAAAGAAGAACCAGGTTGTCTGTGCCAAAGTTCAGCACTTTTATTTATGGCATTATTTTAAAGCCAGCCACTAACTCTGAAGCTTCATTTAAGCAGCTCTTTATTACAAATGGGCAGATATTCCACAGAAAATTCAAGTGATGCATATTGACTATTTCTATGATGCCCTTTTTTTCCCCAGAAGAGTAGAAATTTGGAAATAGCATCTCCATCAAGTTTTCACAAAGGTTAACAAGACTACAAAAATGTGTTCTCCAATTTCTTTTGGTAATCTGAGCCCATCTCTACTAAGTATTTCGTAAATTTTACAAGGGCTGCTGTAGGACTCCCATCCGGGTGGATTCTGCAATGTTGTTATCCGACTTTGCTGGTGTTTTTAGAGCGTGACATGTTACCAGTGATTTCAAGCTCCTTAAGTTTGAATGGATAGACTGTCAGGATACAATCTGTGATGCAGTGCCCCTAATGACTTCATTGTTATGAGGAGGTTTCAGTTCTTAGGTGACAACGCTCAGCCAGATTTCTTGCCTACAAACCCAGTGTAGACACTAGCATCTGTGATCAGCCAATACATGGTGCTTCCTGGGTTATTTCCAGGTATGGTACAGGCATAATAGGCAATAAATGCACCCCTTGAGCCAAATATAAAGCATTAAGGTTTCCCAGGCCTCTTTTTATACAACAAACAAACAAAAAAAACCAGATTCATGTTTACAGTATACTTATCCTAGTTCTTATAAATTACTAGAATATCTTTAGGTGACATCATCCACATCCTACTTCTCACCAATTAGTATGACCTTCCCACCAGATAAAGAAACTTTTTTGCCAGGTCACTCTGATATTTGTTTGGGTGTCCTGAGCTAGCCTTGTCAATTTGCTACCTATTGGCCATGTAAGGCACTGAACAAGCTACCTTCGCAGCATTTCCATGACAGCCATATATGATATGCCTAGTTCTGTGTTCCCCGAGGCCTACAGTTAGCACAATTTGACTCATGCTGTGATATGGACTGATCAATGTTCATATTCATACATACTCCAGTAAGGCCTATATTTGACACCTGACAAAGAAATCAGAGATGATGTGGCACGATCATACTAAACAAGAGGAAATTTCTTTCAGCTATACAATAGGAGTTTATTCATTCATAAATATTTTGTCCAGACTGAAGTATGCCCCAAGGCCAGCTGACCATATTGGATGTTTTTGTGCTAAAAAGAGAACTCAAATAAAAGAAATGAGTAAAACATTTTCCTAACGTTACACTAAGAAAGAATGAATATTAGAAGTGGATGATTATTTGGACTAGATTCTCAGACAATGTTTTTATTATCCTAGCTCCACTGAAGTACGTTCCACTATGCCAATTTTCATCCATTGAGGATTTGTCCCAAAATATTTAATTAGCTTTCTACATAAAATAGAAGTCATTTGTTCAAAAGGAGGTATTGGAGTTTTTTGCACCTGGAGCAACAATTTGAACAATGGTTATGAATTTTTGGATAAAAACATTGAACATTAATAATTGCAAAGGAATGAAAAGGATTATCTGGCCATATGCCTATCAGTATTCCAGACTGAATTTATTCAATGTTTGCTGTTCTCAAAAACTAATCACTTTTGGATATGAATAGTACATGGAAAGGTGACATCTTGGGAATCCTGGATGCAGCAGGTACAAACTAAGAACAAGTAGTTGAATACATACCAACTATTAGACATCAGAACCCAGTGACTGAAATAGTTTTATTCAATTCCATTATCATTACTGATTTGATTGGTAAAAAGAAAAAAAAATAGTTTGTAGACACTACTTCATAGCTGAGATGCATCTAGTTGTCACAGAAACAACTTCCCCTTTAGAAACTAATAAATGTTGCGTATAGTGAACCGAAGGTCCTCTGAAATGCTGCTTGCCCTTTTGTTCTTAAAGATCATCTTTAAAAAAATCTGTTTCCGTGCCTTAAATCACTTTCAAATCTCCTAGTATCTTCAGAGATCAGCCTCTTAGTTTCACTTACCCACTTTTTCCTGAAGTAGGTATTCCTTATTTCCTGTCGAAATATATGCAAAAACTTCAAGACATATATAGATGGTGTAACATAATCCATACAGAGATAAAAGTGACATAAATGAACATAGCACAAACATAAAAAAAAAAAAAACTTTGCATGATACTCCATGAACACTCCAAAATCTGGTGAAGTTTGGAACAGTATCGGCTTGTCTGACGTTTTTTGGTTTGTTTTTTTTTAAGATCAGTTATTTACCATCAGCCAGGTGCTGATAAAATACCAAGCATTTATCAATTAATAAAATGGAAATTATCCTAGCAGTTCATTAGCTCATATCTATAGTTGTATGATCATAGTTCCTGGTTATAATATAAATATTCAGGATGTTATTTAAAATCAGAAACAAACTCAAAGACTAAGCATTTTTTGAGTCAAGGGAAACACTTGATCCTCAAAGAGCCCACTTTTCAAGGCAAAAGCTACCTCATCTTAGATTGTATTAAAAATTTACAGTCATGTTATGATGGAAATAGGTGCGAAATGTAATGCTTGCTGAAGTTCTGGAAGGTGCTCAAATACCAAATACCACAGTAATAGGCAAATCAAAGAAGGACCCAAATAATCTACAAAAGAAGTGATTAGAAGAGAAATCTCAGCAGCTGGTTGAACTACTATGCAGTCCAGCTGGAGGAGGCAGGAGCAGCTTTGAAGCTTTCCCCCATCCTCAGGACAGCAGGGAAAGCAGCAGCAGTTTGGAGGGGGGCAGGGAAGAGGAAAAAGCATGCATATGAGCATGGAGGGGAAGAGGGGGATTCTTATGTACTTTGGAGACTTTAAAAAAGTCCCCAGAGACAGCATGGTGCACTCCAAAACGGGCATGCAGTTGTGCCACTGCACCCCCACTTGATCCACCCCTGGTTTTCACATAGTTCCTGGATCATCACAGCTACAACTCTAACACTACTTGAAATAAAATATATTTCATTCATGCTAAGTGCCATGAACTTCATTAACCTTATGTAGTCATGCAGCTTTAACAAACTGAGACAGTGGTGCTCAACCTTTTTTGACTCAAGACACCCCTCAGAAAACGCCAGCTCTTAGTTATCACTCATTTCTTAACTATGGCAAAATAATAGAGCAATTCTTCTGTTGCAAAGAACTCAGAAAGATCACAACAGGTCAGATTTTTTTTTTACTTTATGGATTCCTAGTTCAAATGCCTGGGTTTATGTTGTGAATCAGGTATAGGTGGTTGTACACCTAACTGTGTAACCTAATATTAAGTGGCACCCTTAAAAGCATCCCATGTCACCCCAGGATGCCATGGCACCTTGGCTGAAAATTATTAAGAGTATCAGCAAGAATGTATCTACTTTTCCCTTCTGATGAATGTTTACATCTTATTTAAATATTTTTTTCAAGGTTTATTTTTCCCCTCATTTGTCTTTGGTATTAAAACTGAAAGTTGTGTTTAACCAGTAATTGCAGTTATATTTCATCTTGATCAGAAATATATGCAATTGTACTTGTTCTTACTGGAGAGAAAAAAAAAAATCAAAAACTATATTTCAGCACAGTACCACATCTTATTAGAAATTAAAAAATCTTTTGTTTTATTGCACCTCTGAATTTGTACTGCCATTTTCATTGAGAAGTGCCATTCCTACAATATGGCCCGCTTTTAATTACATGTTTTTATTTCTACTTAAACAGCAATTTATATTTAAATATAATTGATTTGTAAATCTGAAAAGAGGAGAGCCATATGGTGCTCTAAAGATGATGTTTACTGCTAAAAACACAGGAAGTCAAGGGTTTTATTTGATTGATTTGTTTTTAATGTCTAGATTAAGCACTGGTTTGAAACAGTATTTTAATTACAAATCGGCTGCAAATAGTGTAGGTGTTCTATAATAATAGAAAAGAGGTAATTTTATGAATGGCAGAATTATAAAAGATACATATGCATATTTGTTAAACCCTTATCAGGAATTGTTGGAAGTTATCAGTTTCCTCCTTATGTGTATACAGAATAAAAAGTAATAAACTACAATTAAAAATGAATATATTTGAGCTAAATTCATACTAGAAACATAATCTGACAATGTTAATTTGGATTTAAAAATAATCTTCAGTTTTATAGTGTATGCAGCCCTTTTGTATTTCATTTTTGTATTTCATTTCTGCAAATATTTGAGTATAATTTACTAGCTCAAATGCTTTCAAAAAGTGAATGTTAAGCTCAAATGCTTAAGTCTTCAAAAAAGTAAATTCTAAATTAAGGGCAAGAAGCCAGATTTACAGTGTTTCTTACACACCTAAATATATGGATAGGTGCCTAGTAGAAATCTGCAAGAGCGCCTAAGTGACTTAGATGCCTACCTCAGATTTTTTTTTTTTTAGTTTTAGTCAGCTATTTACAACTTTGTGAGTCACAGCACCTGTGTAAATCTGGCATTATTTTACTGAAGCTAAAAATCTATTCTGCTTCACAGTGACTTTGAGACTGGCCCAATATGCTTTATTATAGCGTTCATGTTTAACAGTATTGGCTAGCTATCCAGTAAAAAAGCAAGGACGGTGACACTTCTGAAACTTGAATTTAAAATATTTTCCATGTAAATAAATATGAAAAAAATACAATCTGGCTTTTACTATTTAGGAAAATAAATTAATAAAGTGATCAATACACATTATTTTGCAACTTCCATTTTTTTGAGTTATAGAAGTATATAAAAGTATTTTGATCCAGGACTCTGGGCACTGTTGCTATATATAAAGGGGGATTTTATAAAGTGTTCATTTTTGGCCTGTGTAACGGGGTGCATGTTTCAGGGGCGGGAGTACAGCCATGGGCAGTTAAAAGTGATACCCTGCCTCCTCAAGGGAGTGGAGCTGAGAGAAGGAAAAGGGCAGTGCTGAGGACATAGCAGGGAGACACTGTATTCGCTCTCTAGGTGTTAACCCTTTGTTCATTGTATGGTTGGTTGTTTAAGTTCTTGTTTTGTTATAGACATTTTTCCTTGTGGGGACAAGTTTGCCCCAGGAAAAATAAAGAACTGAGCAACAACCCAGTTGAACCAGATGCTGTCCAACACTGAGAAGGGTAAAGTGCTCCATCTGGGGAGGAAAAAAAAAGGCAACAAACTTACAGGCTCAGTGGTGCTACACTATCTAGTACCATGTCCAAAAGAGACCTGGAGGCTCATAAATGACTATAAAATGGATATGAGCAATGAGTGTGATGCTACATTTAGCAGAGCAAATAATATGCTGGCGTGCATCAACCAATGCATCTCAAGCAAAACTAAGGAAATTATTCTATCACTCTACTCAGCGTTGGTGAGACTGCAGCTGGAGTGCTCTGTCCAGTTCTGGGTGCCACACTTCAAGAAGGATGTGAAGAAGCTTGAGAGAGTCCAGAGAAGAACCACTTGTATGATTAGAGGCCTGAAGAGAAAGCCATATAAGGAAAGGTTAACAGATCTGGGAATGTTCAGCCTAGAAAAGAGAAGATTTTGGTGGGGGGATTTGGTGGCAGCTTACAAATATATCAGGGGGAAGCATCAGGGCCTAAGCAAACAACTATTCACCAAAGCACCCCATGGGAAAACCAGGAGCAGTCATAAATTCCTACAAGGTTTCAGACTGGGTATAAGGAAAAACTTCACAGTTCATGTGACCAGACTCTGTAATAGACTCCCAGCAGGGGTGGTGTAGGCACCTACCCTGGAGATCTTCAAAAAGGAAACTGGTAGCACACCCTGCTGGGTTTACTTGACCCCAGAAGTCTTTCCTGCCCAGAGCAGGGTTCTGGGCCCGATAATCTCACAAGATCCCTTCCAGCCCTAAACTTCTGTGAATTTGTGTAAACTTCTGTAAAACCCCATTCCAACCTAATTTTGCTCTTCCCGTAAATTTTAATAGCAGGGAGAAATTATAGTTGTTGAATACTTCTAAAAAAATCTCCCTCTAATATATAAACAACTAATACAGGAAAGCAATTGTATGACAGTAATAGTATTTGTCAAGGAGTGACAAGGTCATAGGCAGTCCATCTGAGTGAAGCACACTAGTTAAGTGAGTTACCAGGGTGTAAGACAAGATAAAGATGTCCAAAATATTAAGCTAATGGTCCAGGCAATGCTGTAGTCCTGGCAAACAGTTAATGCAGCCTGGGAAGTCCAAGACGAGAACCTAACTAAACAGGAACAGGCAGGAAAGTTCAAGTCAGATGTTCAGAGCATGGAATCAGGTTTAGGATTGTCAAGAAAGCCAGACAAGCAGCAAGACGCTACTACCCAGATAGTTCTCTGCTGTCTGATCTAAGCTTATACAGCCATAGTGTGTGGGGCCTCTCCATGAGGGAGGACAGCCTGAACTTTGCCTCATTACATCACTCCCCCCCATCACCCTCCCTGCCTCCCATGCCTTTGGATGTGGAAGATGTCTTGAATCAATTCAGAGGTGAATATAGTCTCAGCTGGTTCCAATGAATGGTGTGTTAGTCCATAGGCTTTCCAATCAACAAAATAGAGGAATTTACCTCTTACATTTTACTGGCAAGGACTTCCTCAACAATGTAATCCTCTCGCCCTTGGACTGAACAGATAGGGATGAGGGAGTAGAACAGTCTGAGAATGGCTTTTCTAGGTAGAGTTTTAATAGAAAAATATAGAAGACAGGATGCGTTTTCATGGATGCAGACAACTGCAGTCAAAAAGCCACTGTGTTGATCTGTATCATGATTTGGCATGGACCCCAGTATTGGTGGTCCAGTATAGCAGAGGGTTGGTGTCATGGTGCGGGGTCCTGCAGGATGGCTATGATCTCCCCAAGGCCCCCTTACCATGCCAAGTTGGCCCAATGGGCACCCTCAATTCTCGCCCGCCACCTCTTTGATGGTAAATATATAGAGAGGCTGCCTTTATGTCATCTTGGACATGGTTTTGCTGTACTCTGTGACCCCATGGGCTCCTGGACCCTTTGTGGGTCCCATTCTGCAATGGGTGTTTCAGGGCACGCTAGCCTTATGGGCCATGTATGGCTCAAACCACCCCTTTACCACGCCCCAAGCCTCACAGATGGAACTGACATTGTTCAGTCTGGGCCTTGTTACAGTTTGGCCCCCCAGTCCTCCTTGGGCTCTCTGCAGCCCTGTCTTGCACTGTGCCTCCCTGGCGCCTGGGCTCTCCACAGCCCTGCAAAATGCTGCACCCTCTCTGGCACCAGGCTCAGTGCACCCCCAATGCTGCGCCCTCTCTGGCACTGGGGCTCCCCACACTGCGGTAGGTCCCCTATGAGGCCTCCTCTTTCCCCTAATAACCTCACCCAAACCAGTGGTCTTAAACAGCAAACAAAACACAAGCCCCTGGGCTATAACATAAATTCAAGCCGCACCAGGGGTGCTCCATCCTTCACCAGGATCAGAGGCTATACCTGCAGTCAGGCCTCTCCCCTTTGGTTGCTCTGGGAGACCTCCTTCCTCCTTAGCTGCTGGCAGGGAACTGCCATCCTGGCCTCAGCCCCAGGGTTTATATGTGAGCCAGGCCCTGCCCCTTCCGGTCAGCTGACCACTGGCAGGTGTGGATCACTAGCTCACTCTGGTTGCCCTGGTAACCAGCAGCTGGGGCTCCCCACTCACTGTTGGGCTCTTTCCCTTGCAGTTTCCCTTCTTTAAAAGGAGCAGGGCACCTAAGTGCTCTCTGACAGTTGGTTTTAAAATATTGGGAATAGTCACACCTTATGCTGCACCCTGAATGCGAATACTTCATAGTGGTGCTGGTCTGCAGAGCATTTGTAGGACTCCTTGGTCTGTTTCAGGTGGCTTTTAAGGTGATCTTGGATATTTTGTAGGTAGCTTACTAGCTCTGATGTGACAGGGATTGCTGAGGTGATGGTCAGGATTGAGTAAAAGCAGGGGTGGAATTCATACTTAACATAAAAAGCACTATGTTGTGTGGAGCTATGATTTGAGGTTTTTTATGCAAATTCTGGCAGTGGTAGGAGGGAGACCCAGACACCCTGATAGAAATTCAGGAAGTATTAGAGATATTGCTCCAGAACCTGTTTATTCCACTCAGTCCATCTTTTGGACTATGGGTAATAAGCCAACAAGACATGCAGCTCTACCTTTAAAGCTAAAAGAACTCCAGCCAGAAATAGGAATACATTTGAGGTCTCTGGCCTGACATGATGCTGGAAAGCATCCCATGGAGATGAAAGAAGTTTCCCAAAAACAGCTGGGCTGGTTCTTGGGCAGTGGACACACCACAACACAAGATGAAGTGAGCCATCTTGGTGTGTGAATATACCTCTATCATGATTGAGGTATAGTCTTGGGCACTGTGAAAATTGGTGATGAAGTACACGGATGTTGTAGTCCCAGACTGAGGAGGAGTGGACTGAGGTTGCAAAAACCCAAAGGGTTTGGCTCAACTTGTACTGGTGTAGGAACAAGTTTCATAGGATTTGATGTAAGATGTAGTATCTGAGTGCACCTTGGGCCACCAAAAATTATGGATGAGGCATCTCCTGGTCTTGGTATAACCAGTGTGACCAGCCAGCAGGGTGTCACGGCCAAGTTTAAGCACCTATAAAGGGGCTGCCCTCCTAGGATATATCCCTGATGGTAGGGGATGCACCCTTCAAGTTTAAAATCCTAATCAGGTTGAGGGCCTGAATTCAGTGAGGTGGGTACAACCCTACCAAAAAAGGAGCATAATGTAAATAACAGGCAGCACTGAGTCAGGAACCCCCTACTTTTTCTTGGGTCATTGCCAAAGAATTCAGGTCATGGAACCTTAGACTCAGGAATACTGAGCGGCACTTACAGCAGGAATTACAGCCATTGCTGAGTCTGGCTATAGCTTGAGAGAGGAATGTCTTTGTTGAAAGCCTCCACTTGGATCTGTAGGGCTTTATTCTGAGCTCTCAAGGTGGCCATTTGGGCCTGAATGTCCTGCTGCTTAACCAGTCCTGCAGAAAGGGTTCCACATAGCCAGAGGACAGTGTCTTCTTATGTTTGTTTTTTGGTCTGGGCAAACTGTAAAGGGGTTGACTGAGTCACAGGCAGTCAGTCTAAGTCAAGACCACTGGGCTGCGAGGTTTACCAGAGTATAAAACAAGGTCAAGCTAGGTATTGGTCTGAGTCTGGTATATCAAGCAAAAAGTCAAGATGAAGTTGTGATCACAGCAATAAGTTGATACAGGCTAGAACAGGGGTGGCAAAAATATGGACTGCAAGCTGGACCCAGCCCACCGAGGGACTCTTTACAGCTTGCAATGGGTCCCTTGGCCCTGCCCAGTACAGGCATGGGAGAACCCAGGACATGGCATGTGCACCCAATCCAACCATTACTGGGTGTGCAATGGGGTGGGGGTGGTGTGGTAGTTGGGCGTGGCTTCCTAGCAGCCCCCCACAGTGACAGCTCACTCTGCCCAGCTGCCACTGCCAGTGTCTCCACCACTGTCACAACACCTGGTCCCGCTGCCCAGGCACCCCAGTTAATCCACCCCTCACTCAGTACTGGGGGTGCCAGATGCAGCTGGGAGGTGGGCAGGCAGGGTCTCCATGGAGACTAGCCCTGGACCCCGGTGGACAGGGCACACTCAGTTGAATGGATAAGACGGGACTGTTGTTATGTCTCAGCTCTGTGTTCTTGGGGAACCCTGGCACAGGATGCAGCCTGTCTGACTCACAAAGAATTCCCCCCCACCCCTCCTCTACATAAATGAAACTGATTAAGATGCAGTGGGAGACACACCTAAGACCCTCCAGATAAGGGTGACAAGAGTGAAACAACTGCCCTAGGTCTCATTTGCATCCAAGATGGAACCAGATGACCATTCATTTACATGGGAGATGGAGAACAGAAAGCCTGAAGCAGAGACTGCAGTGAATTTTGGGATAAGAGAAGCAGGGGAGCACTGCATGATGGGGAATCTGTACTCCAAATGCTAATCAACCCATGTTTACACACACCCAGCTCAGCATTTATCAGCCCAATTCTAATCTGGATTTACAAAGGACTTCCCCCCCCCCCACCCCCCGACACACACACACCTCTAAATTTAATAGGCATCTCGGGCCGTACATTCCCCAGTCCCACTATGGGAGGCCTATTTAAACTTGATTGACTAAAACTTGGTTGCCAGGTTAGGGAATGCTGAGGCAAAAAGAGACCAAGTCAGAGGGGGTACGGGCAACATTTGAACAATGGTAAAGGGTTCATCACAGCATCCAGCCCATTGGAGGCCTGACCACAAGTGTTGTCATACTTTTCCTGGGATGACTGGTGGAAGTCCTCCTGCCCAAAGGTTATAAACACTCCAATAATTGCCTTAAGTCTGTTAAAAGACTATATTAAGATCTGGAAAAGTCATGCTAAGCTGAGGCTTGTTCACAACAAGTAAAAATCCAAAACCCTGATGCTGCAAGCTGTCTATTGTTTCCAAAGAAACCATGAGATATCCCATCAGTATATCTGCTATCCATAGGAATTTCAAGCTGCCTCCCAAGTGTCTGGTTACTCTCTAACCTTATGTGTTTCCTGATTATCAATCAGTTTCTTGAGATGTTCCAAACCAGATAACCCCTTGTCAAGAGAAAAGACAATGATTTACACTATTGAGAATGCTTTGAAGAAGCTGAACTGAGCTAAGATTCCCCAAATACTTAGTGAAACCAGGGTAGTATTGTAATTGTTTGTGTTTGTTTTCCTTTACATGTCTATTACTATTAGTACCATTATATATTTCATATACTTAGCAATGAATAACTTTTATAGTCAAACTGGTAGTAACTGGGTACATTTTTCCTTCTCTACTTCTCCTTCCTCACTTGCTCTGCAGCAACGCTTCTTTTACCTAAGCTAAAGATCCCTGTGAAGCCCAAAAATACTGTGGGGTCTGCTCATCAAGGGGCTAAAGATTGGGACGTGCTGATTTTGAGACACATAGCGGGGTCAGCTTGTACAGGCTGATTGACCCAGTTTGACTCAGATGTGTCCTAATGAACTGAATGCTGGCCCATGAGGGTGTCAGCTGGACACCCAGCTGGATTCAGAGGGATTCTGTTTACCTGTGTGCTTATGTCTGACTGCAGTTTATTGTTGTTCTGATGAACTGATTCTTGGCATATAAGGGTGTCAGCCTGTCCATACTGATCAACCCGGCCGGGACAGGCATGTCACGTTAATATGTGTGTTTGTGTGTATGACTGATTTGGTGACTGAAGGAACCCAGCCCCATTGAAACTGAGTCCTGCAAGGTTGCTCCATTGGGGGTGAGGACTTGCAGAAGGGAGAGATACAGCTCCATATAGAAACACAAGTCACACAAGCAGCACATTGATAGAATTACCAAGACCCTAGAAATGTGTCCCTAATAAATGAGCACACCCCAAAGTAATGGGCAAATCTGGTAACACTGTGGGCAGATGGGGAGCAGCATCTGGGAATGGGATAGGTGGGAGGGGGTTGGGGCAAGGTATGCAGAGCAGTAACAATGTGGGGCTGGGGCCTCAAGCAGAACAATAATCCACTTCTCACATGTCCATGCCTAAAGGGACTTGCAAAGAGAAGATCATAGCTCTTCCCTAGATCACATCCCTGTGCTGTCACCACCCCACAATCCCAGCCCTTCCCACCCATCCTGCTCCAAAATGCTGCTTCCCACCTATCCATGGTCCCATCCCATCCTCCCTGCCAAGTGTGCCCTGCCCATGGAGGCCCCAGGCCAGTTTCCATGGAGATCCCACCTGCTCACCCTCTCAATCTGGCACCGCCAGTGATTGGTGTAGGGTGGATAGGCCCAGGACTGGATTGGATCAATTGCCCTCATCCCCTCTCAGCCCACAACAGCTCACCAAAACTCCTTAAGTGGCCCTCCATCCCAAATAATTACCCATCCCTGGGCTAGAAGGTCCAAGACAGGAAAAGGAAGAGGCAGGAACAGGCAGGGGAGTCCAGTCTGAGTGCAAAGGCTCATATCATGGAGTCACAAGCCAGAAGTTCAGAGCATGGAGTCAGGTTTTGTTGTTCCAAGCAGGCCAAAGGCACAACAAGGTGGTCTGTTGCCCAAACAGGTCTCTACTATCTGGTCTGAGTTTATATAGTCAGTGTAGGTGAGCCCTCTCCCTGGAGGATGACTCAGCCTGATTGTCTGATTACCTCCAATTCGGTCCTGGGATAAGATCAAGCCTAGCTAGTCATAGCTCATTACAGTATTCATGTAAGAAAGCCAGATGTCTACAAAAGATTGACATGAACCTTCCTCAGTCTTTGGTGGCCTAAACTAGAATTTGATCCAGAAGGCAAAATGTATTTAAATATATGTGAGTGCACCCCAATTGAAAATGTATATGATCTGCTTTATTCACATACTTTAAAATATGATGGGGTAATAATTTGACCCTTTAGCTGCTGTCTCAATATTTTTGTTTTTATTTTTAATATGGGAGGATCTGCTGCAATGGATTATATTTAAATTGTTATGGGGAAACTATGGCACCATTAAAAATCAGCGGGCCTAGGATGTCAGCCTTCCTTTCTCCTCCATTCATGAAACAATGGGTTTTCATCATCACAAAGATGAAGTAAGAAGTGTGAAAAAGATAGACCAAGTGAAAACCATTCTTACAGACAGGTGATAAGAGGAAGACACATGCTAGCCATGTAATATTCAGGACAGATATAAATTTGTTTTATAAAATATTTTCCAGAAAATATGTCAATTTTTCTTCTAGGGAACTCTTGTATAGGACCCTCAGTGAGAACCTCCAATCCTTAGAAGCAAATGGCTATAAATATTTTCAAAGGTCTCCTTCTACTGATGCAGACATACATTATCTTTTATCAAAGCTCCCATCAGACTTTGAAGCTGTCAAACTCAGTTTGCTGAGACTGGAACTATTTTTATATATAATTCAATATCTATATCCAATTCATCAACTTTAGACTGTAGGATACCCATGTGAATAAGAGTCAGTCTTCAGTCCAACAGCTTGCAATATGTCTGGCAATATGATGTCAAAAATAAGTTACTGCAACTTTAGCCACACGCAGAGAAAAATCCCATATCACCATATTTGCAGCGCTAGGGTCTAGATGTTCTTGGAAAGTTGCTGTTATGCTTTTTCTTTTCTATCCTTTCAATTCAACATTCAAGTATGTTCTTATACCTATCGCCACTCAACAAAGACTCCAAACATACTTAAATACTATTAAAATCCATGGGAAGTTAAGTGCAGGTAGTTAAATGCTAGTAAGGTATGGATTGCTAAATCAAGGATCTAGGTACGTGGCAAAAAGCAAATTGCTTGTGTTTTAATTTATTTTTCAAGCACACGTTAAAAAACTCATGAGGGAAAAAGACCCAAGGTAGTAAATTACAACTGTTTTCACAAAAAATATACTTCAACAGACTTTTTTACCTCAACTGACTTCTCAGGTTTCTGAAAGAAAGTCAATTCAAAATGTTATATCAGTTCCCCAAAGGAAGTGGAAACATCAGTGGAAATAGTATTGGGTCTCCTGTCTTTATAACAGTGATTCTCACCTGGAATGCTGTGGCACCCTGGAGCACTTCAATATCCTTTCAGGCGTGCCACAGTACTCAACTCCTATGCCAGGAGGTAAGCATTTATTCCTCCTCTCCTCTAGCACCCTGCAGTTGTCCCATGGACAAGTAGCATCCACAACTGATCCTCCAGAGGCTCCGGCTCCTACTGCCAACCCCTGCCCCACAGCCACACTGTCCCAGCCACCCCCATACTTTAAGCAAAACACTCGGCTACAAGTGAACAAGGTTATACTTTTCAGCACAGCTCGTCACCTTATTCCCAGGTCTGGTAGGAGGGGCTACAGGGCCAGGTGGTTTCAGTTGCCAGCATGAAAGTCCCTGAAGGAGGGCTTTTCATCTGTAAAATGGAGATGGTAATAATTCTTTCTTCCATCCTCTGTTTCTCTTGTTTATGTTCTGCTTTTATCAGGACAAGGGCATGGGTTTTTTTCCAGGTACAGCACCTAGAACAGTGTGGTTCTGATCTTGGCTGTAGCTTCACAGTGGTGTAATATAAGTAAATGATAACAAGGAATGACATGGATGGGAAGTGGCAAATTAATGACCTTGCTAAAGATCATCTCAGCAGTGTAGAGAGTGCAAATGTTTGATTGGAGCTGATCTAAAAGAGCACGTAGCATACTGAAGAATTAAAGTGAAAAAAGGAATTCAGATAGACAGTAAGTGTAGCTGACTTTGTCTTTTCAGGATCATAGTGAAATAAGGAGTATCAAAGAGTTACAGTGAAAATTATGAGAACAAGGCAGCATTGAGTAATGCGGAAAGTTCTGACCTTGGTAGCAGACCACAGGAAGGGCTTGGGACTAAAGATTTTTATAAATTTTTATACAAATTAAAGATGAAGAAAAAAAAATAGGGACTTCTGATTTTCAATACCTTTTCCCAGCTTCTCTAAAGAGCTTAGGGACAGCTTTTCTAGGGGTCAGTCCCTGTGAAACCTGTTTTGAAAATATAGACATTTATTTAAGACGTGGGGGGATGTGGGCATGCTAGAAGGGAGGAATAGGCTGCAATTGGACCTAGACAGGTTACAGGGGTGGGCAGATGAGAACAGGATGGGTTTCAACACTGACAAGTGCCAGGTGATGCACCTGGGGAAGAAGAACCAGCAGCATACCTACAGCCTGGGGCACTCCCTTCTTGTCAGTACAGAGGCAGAAAAGGATCTTGGAATCATTATGGATGCTAAAATGAACATGGGCCGACAGTGTGGGGACGCGGTCAGGAAGGCCAACCACACCTTGTCATGCATCCACAGATGCTTCTCGAGCAGGTCCAAGGAGGTGATCCTCCCCCTCTATGCGGCACTGGTCAGGCCGCAGTTGGAGTACTGCATCCAGTTCTGGGCGCCACACTTCAGGAGGGATGTGGACAGCATTGAGAGGGTTCTGAGGAGGGCCACGCGCATGATCAGAGGGCAGCAGGGCAGGCTCCACGAGTAGAGGCTATGGGACCTGAACCTGTTCAGCCTCCACAAGAGAAGGCTGAGCAGGGATCTAGTGGCCTGTTACAAACTAGTCAGAGGGGACCAGCAGGTATTGGGGGAGTCTCTGTTTCCCTGAGCACTACCAGGAGTGACTAGAAATAATGGTCACAAGCTGGCAGAGGGTAGATTCAGATTAGACATCAGGAGGCGTTACTTCACTGTCAGTGCGGCTAGGGTCTGGAACCAACTTCCAAGAGAAGTGGTGCTGGCTTCTACCCTGGGGGTCTTTAAGATGAGGTTAGATGAATACCTTGCTGGGGTCGTTTGACCCCAGTACTCTTTCCTGCCATGGCAGGGGGTCGGACTTGATGATCTGTCAAGGTCCCTTCTGACCCTACAAACTATGAAACTATGAAACTATCTTAATTTTCTAAAACAGTGATTCACAGCACCCTTGGGTGCTGTTAGGTCCATTAAAGGGTGCTATGGGGCAAAAAGAGGTAATCTCTGTCATACATTTTTTTTTAAACAGGATGTTGCTAAACTCAGAAACATTATAGAAGGGCACCTGGAATCTAAAAAAGTGGAGAACCACTGCCCTATTTTTTCAGATAAAATTAATGATCATGATGTGGTCATAGTTATGCCAGATCCTTGTAACTAGCTTTTAAGTTCCTCTGCATGTTTCAAACAACTTGGTAGTTCCTGAGACCAATTAAAATATATGAGAAGCTCAAGAGCTCTAGAGTCTAGTCTTCTTTGCGAGCAGAGAAATCTGTGCTTTTTCTTTTTAACTTGTCTCGTTCAATATTTTATTGGTTTCAAAGATGAACTAGTCTGAGAAAATTGCCAGACAAATGTACAACTTGATAAGAGGGTCCTTTCTAAGTTTGTGTTATATGATTATCCTTATAGTTCTTAAAATTTTCCAGTTTTAACTAAGACACGTATGAAAGCGAGGAGTGAAGACACACTACAAAGGAAAATAAGGAATTAGCCATTGATGTACTCCAGAAAGGAATCCTAAATGCTTTCATACCTATCTTTGTAGTTTTATATTCTATCTGCTTTTTCCATATAGATAGTTTCTATTGAATACACTGTTCATTCTCTTTCCTTTGGGGAATCTCAAACTTCCAGTTCTATGATATTTTTGCTTTAGTTATTATTAAACCTGTATTAATTTACGTAACTGTCCCTTTTGATATCCTCTTATCTTCTATGCAGAATACACCTTTTCTACAGGAAACTTTTAGATTAGTTTCCCTTCTCTTATGCTTTGTGAAAGAAAATTCAACCCTGCCTCAATATTGGGGCAGATCCATCTTCTATTGTAACTGCTGGAATTTTAATGGGAACCCATTATGTGCATTCCACAACACTTCATTTCTGTTATGAAAAGCTATGCTTTGGACATATACCATAATACAGCAATGGCAGGATCTTTACACTAGTAGAAAGAAATTGCTGACTGAAGTATGTTTTTTAATGCATAGACTTTTTATTGTAGACTTATCTGCCAAATTACTATTCTTAATTCTAGTTTTGTTATTAAGAAAATTAGCTCAAATATGAAAACATGGTTTATCCCAGGAGAATTCCCTAGCTAAGAACCATAATGATAACTAAAGAAAAAATGGCAGTCTTGATCTGGATGTAATTATGTCAGCAGCAAACACCTATTTCGTTTACACCAGGGACCTAATGTGGAGCCATCGCATCTGGTTCACAGTGCTCCCCATGGATCCAAACCTCTGGCAGCAATGCAATAGTGGCCATTAATATAGCCACCCTCCCCACTGCCAAATCTGCAAATCTCATCCCCTTCAGGGCCAGCTGGAGCCAAGCTATGCCCCATTCCACAGCAAGGCCAGGCCATGCTACACCCCTTCCCCTGTGGGACTAGGTCAGGGTGGGCAATTATTTTGGGCAGAGGGCCGCTTACTGAGTTTTGGCAAGCCATCAAGGGCTGCATGACAGGCAGCCCAGGGCAGATAAATATTAATTTTCTAAATTTTATAGGGGCCCCGTAGGCTGGATAGAGTGGCCTGGTGGGCCACATTCGGCCCGCAGGCTGCATTTTGCCCACCCCTGGGCTAGGTTGAAGCCTGGCTGTGCTCCCTTCCCCTCCAGAAGTGGGCCATGTCCCGTTTGCTCCCACTGGGTCTATATCATGCTGCTTTCCTCCTGTGGGGCTGGGCTGGCTTTATGGGCCCACTCCATGGGGCTGCATAGAGGTGAGCCTAAACCCCATTCCCCCACCCCTGTGGGCCAGGTACTTCCTGCCATGCCTGGCTGGTGCCAGATTGGGAGCACTGGTTAGATCTGGCCTACAAACAGACCGGGCACTGGGCAAAAAGATTGGGCTCCACTGCTCTATGCTATTAGGCCAGTATCTATTCCACCTATTAGGCCTTGGGTGCTTTACTGTGATTCTATTCCATGTTTCTCATGTCCTTAAAATCAATTAATGCAGGAAATGGGTAGACTTTTCCTCCTCTTCCTCCTTGTTGCTTTTTTGTGACTCAGTCTTGAAGTCTTAAGGATCAGATGATGGTGGTCATGTCTACATGAGACGCTGACTGTGCAGAAGCCCAGTGAAGAAGCACAGTAGAATCACGTGGCAACAACCATGATGCAATGCTGCTTAGCAGTGGTATCAGGGCTACTGCACAGTAACATCATGAAAAAGAAGTTTGTCAGAACTACTTCACAGTAACTAAGGCTACTGCAAAGTCATTTAGTACTGGTTTATATAAGTATTAAATGACTGCACAATAATGACTGCAGTCAATGTCTCATGTAGAAGTGGCTGTTTTGTTGTAAAAGTAGATGCATTATTGGATTTTCAGGAATTGAATGGGGTGGATTAAAGATCTGGCCCTTAGTTTGTGGGATTTCTGATATGTAGGTTGGGAGGACAGATCCTGTCTCTTGTGCAATCTATTTCATCCACCGTTCATTGTTACTGGAGAAAGCCCCTGCCTGCACAGACACCTGACTTATAGATTTTGATGTGGTAGTGGTTTGTGAAGATAAATTGCCTTTCTTCACCTACTGCTAGCACCTGCCAGTGCCTTTTCCTTACTAACATTAGACAGGATCCCTCCCCAGGTTTTACTGTATCTTTCCTCAGGCATAAAAGAAACCAATCCAGCCATGCCAATAACATACTTGATCAGACAGCATTGGGAACTATTATTATTATTATGAAACTCCCAATCTCCTTCTCCTGCATTACAGGGTGATGTAGCTTGATTGAGTAATGAATGGTAAAACCGTGTTTTTGTTTTTGTGGTGGGCAATGCTGCCTGTGGTGTGTGAGGTCTCTCACCAATTTAAGTCTTGGTGCAATCTTTGATAGTAAGGCCTTGTTTAACTCTGGTGAATCATTGATTTCTTGGGTATTCAAAGTACCCAGTCAGAACTATGACCCCTGGCCCTAGATCCTGAAAAAATGAAATGGCAAAATACATTCAATTTATCCAAAAATCTTCCCATCTGGAAAAGATGGGCCAAAGTAATGAGTACAAAACCAAACAATGTATTTCAGTGGGCAAGAATTAAGGAACTCATTTAAATATCACTACAGTGCCACAAGTTCATAATCTGATTCCTTCTCACTTCCCTTTTATCTGGTTCTGCCCAACCACCTACCCCTATCTATCAGCCAAACAAAACAATAATCAAGTCAAAACTATTTAAAACATTGCTTCCTGGTTGCTTCTTCTCCACCCCTCTCCCTCAAGGGACGAACATTGCCACTATTTTTGCAATTTATCATGGAACAAAGCAAGATTTCCTGTTAGCTTCTTTTCACAAGCTATGGTACTATGTTCCAGGGGAACAGTTCAGATTTTCTGACCGTCTCTTTTCTGGAGTCACTACTCCCTTCCTTCCCCTCCCCCTCCACATGTGCATGCTTCTCTCTGGACACAGAATAGCTATAACTGTAGAGCGTTAGACAGGCAGCACTGTTGATTATGGTCCTTGGGCAGCATATGGTGACACCTCCAACAAGGGGCTGTGGCATGAAGACATAGATTAATAAAGATGTTGACTAGTTTCCTACAGCTTTTATATCTGAAACTGAGGCTATCTAACAAACATGGGCACAGCAGATGACAGCTTCTCTGGGCTCTGATAGTTTGAAGCTGGGCAGACAACTGTGAAGCTAAAGTAGAATTAGGGAAACAGAAAAGGGCGTGAGGAGTGTGTGGGTCCCAAAGAAATATTAAGGGGTCCACAGCCTGTATTGTAGGATGCAAGAGAAAGAGTCAAGATGGTAAAAAAAAAAGAAAAAAGAAAGCAGAAAAAAGGAATGTAAGATATAGTCTATTGTCACAAATAGGGAGAAAAATATTGAAGTGTGTGAAAAAAGGGTGCAAGCATAGGAATAATAGAAAGAAGAATGGTATGGCTATCCCCAAATGTTTGAAAACCATTATCTTAACATTTGGGTTTGCCTCCAGGTTTTTGAGACTTTAGGCTACACACAGGTTTTGTTTTCAAGTTTTAGTTCACAACCGTACTAGAAAATGATGCATATGTTTCAATGAAAGCTAAAATTCTTAACTGGGCACATGGATAATGTCATCTCCATGTGCTGGGGATTTCAATAAATTATCAATTATTGTGAGATTCCTAATAAAATTGCAAATGTTATAACAATCAAAGAAGAAGAAGAGGAAGGGATAAAGATGGGTAAAAGAGCACTACCTCTGCCTCAACTGTTAAAGTAAATGGACTCCCCATTTTTAACATCCAGAAAGGAGACTCCATTTTCACCCAAAAATTTAGGTTTGAATTTTTGAGCCAAACAAACTTAAAAAAATATGACTGCAACTACACATTATTAGATAATAATACCAATAATGAAATCCCAGGGTATAATAATAATAGAGACAATAAAAACAGCCCTTAAGAAAGAAGACAAAATTAGAAAGTGCACAGTCTACAAGGCTGCTATGGTTTTTGGCTTAAATATTTAAAATTTTTACACCTAAAACTCACACAACCTCTCCAAGTAGGCTTTCAGGAGAAATAACTGAATGATGGTGCATGGCAGAACAGTGCTACGTATGAAAAACAAAAGTAAGTAGTTTGCAACCAGAAACTAATGATGTATCTCCCAACTCTGTGGAAGCTGTTAGTATCATTCATACCTGATCAAATCTAAGGGTATGACTAGCAGGAGAGGGAGGCTTGGTCCTTGGAAAGGAAAGCCACTAGATAAGAGGAAGGAGATGGGCCAAGAAAGAGGGACCAATAGGAAGAGAAAAAAATGTGAGGAAGAGATTGGGGCCAAGAGGAGGACAAGAGGAAGAAAAACGTCATAAGAGTATGGCAAACATGGGGGTGGGCAAGATGTTGAATTTAGGCTATGTGGTTAGTGCACAAACCCAGGAAATAAGCTGTAAGGTCCCTTTTCAGCCCTGCTTCTGACTGTAATTGTGAGAAAAGTAGTGTCATTTCTAAGTGCCTCTGTTCCCACCTCTGTGAAATGGGTCTGCTGATACTGAAGCAGTGAAATGGGGATGTTGATACTTCCCAGGAAGGTGGAAGCCTCAGAACAACTGTGTTAACATGGTTTGCTGGAACTTGATGGTAGGAAATGGGGTGAATCACAAAAAAATCTTGGTCCATGTCTTTCAGTGTGACTCAGACTCTAGCAGCAGTACAGATGCCTACCAGTCCCTTCTCTTCTTACCTGTTTGGATGCTTCCTTCCCTAAACAAGGCAAGAAACTGTCCCTTCATTGCACCCCAAGAGATAGAGACAGGCAGCCCACATCCCTGTCTCAACCCCACTGAAATCTCAGCTGCCAATCCCCCATGGGTACCCCTTCTCTTTCTCCAGTGGCAGTGACACCTTGTCCCCTTTCCCTCTCTGTATCTATGGGTCTGTACTTTCAAGCCGCTTATAGGTGAAATGCTGCATTCATCCATAGACAAAAGCACAGTGATGCTTGTCTGCGTTTTGCTCTGCGGGGGTTACAATGCTCCTTCCATCAGCTGGAGGCATGGGAGAAAAGGCAAGAGGGGGAAAAAAGCATGCCAAGAGGCATGGGGTTAAGCTGGCCCCTGTTTTTAAAGGCTGCATGGACCACCCGCTCTAGAGCCCTGCATCTCTTCCCACTGTGCTCATTGCAGCTGACATGACATTGACAGCAAATCCCCCAACTGAAGCCTGCTAGAGGGACTGTTTGATTAATAAATTCCCCTGCAGAACAGCTCCCCAAAAGCGGTGCTGATGTCACATCCGTTGTCCAGGTCTCAGCACCTCTCCCAGCTGTGCTTCCTCTCCTTGGATCCAAACTTTTTGCGGTGGGCTGGCTGGGGGAGGACGGGAAGGGAGGGAGGCAGGCAGGGGGAGAGAGGCTGGAGGCGCTTCAGCACCGCGGACAGAGCCCGCCTCGCCCGCCTGCCTGCCTGGTGGTGCTCCCTCCCGCTCCGCCCTAAGGATGCCTGCGGAATGATCGTCCCCCAGGCGGCTGCTGCTGCTGCTGCTACTGCTGCTGCTGTTGCTGTTGCTGCTGCTACAGTCGCCACCGCCTCCATTCAGGCTCTGGCGGGCAGACAGAAAGTGCAAGTGCCTAGCGTGGTCTCCGCAGTGCAAAGGGGACGAATGCTCGAAGAGTAGGAGAGAGAAGAACCCTGGGATCAGGATGCAGGCGCCCTCCAACATCCTCAACCTTCTCCTTCTGTCCTTGCTGGCTGGGCTGGATCCTTCTAAGGTAAGAGATGTTAAAAAAAAATATTTTGGGGGGAGGTGAGGAGGGAGGCTGTAAATCTTTCCTCCTCCTATGCGAGAATCTCCCTTACCTGGCAGATGACAAGTTCACCTATCCCAGGAATACCACTGCAAGGTAAAAGAAATACATGGAAAATCCTGTTGTATGCAGCAGGCAATGCGGGTCTCTTGGGCATTTCGCTGTCTGAGTGGAGAGGCTTTTGTGTGTCGGTGTCCTTTTATTGTCCTGATTAACAGCACCGGATAGTTGATCAAAGAGATGCAATGTTGTTGTCTATATTCATTGAGATGTCTGGCTCCATTGTTTAAAGAGGAGAAGCCGCTGTGTGAGAGAGAGAGAGAGAGAGAGAGAGAAAGAGAGAGAGAGAAGCAGAGGGAGGAAGGGAGGGAAACTCGTCAATAATGCTAACAACGCAGACATACTGCAGTTTGTGTCCAAAACATTTAGGATGCTCATAACACATGCACATTCACACACACACATGTGCGTGCACACACAGACCCTAACTGAAAGGGGTTAAATCCTGCCTTCTATGGTTTGGTTCTTTTTTCTCTCACTACAGAAGTTTCATTTATTACCGACAAATAAAATCAGCTGTAACAGAAGCCTTATATGGCTAAGATTAGTATGGAAACAATTATCTGTTGAACTCTGAAAGCTGTTTAATTCTGGCTGAAATAAACCCTATATTATCCAACCACAAGACAAGGGTATATTTATAGTGGTCAATAAATATATCCATTATGAATAAACATCTAGCCTGTCAGAAGCACCGGTATCAGCAGTCTAAATGTAAATAAATTTATTTAGAATCAAAGCTAAAGTGTCATAGGCAAGAAACAGTTTGGGTATCTTTCTCTTCCTCTGTTAAGTACAATAACTATGCATCTAGCTACCACTGAGTTTCATTGCTTTCAAGTGCTTTCAAGTAGCACAAAAGTCAGATCTGGAATGGAATGTATGACTACTTAAAAGTAAACAGTATCATATATTGTATATCCTGCCTTGTGTAGATAGTTTTAACATCTTTTAATAATACACTGAAAATCAGGGATGCCCAATACTGTTTAATAGCAATGATGACTTGAAAGAACAAGGCCTACAAATGTGTGTGTTGTACACCATAAACTTAGAACTTGTTTTATCCAACTCTTAAAATGTATATGCCATGCAGTCATCAGATTATTTGCAGGCTTTATAAAAAGGGAACAAGAACATATTAGAGTGTATGTCAGTCCATTACTACCAGTAATGCACATTGTGTTGCCACCACTTTTATGGTATGTTTATGAAAGTCATTTTTATTATGCATTTTAAGTACTAAGCAATAATATGATAAATTTTCAGCATTTGTAAACAGCATTTTTCTTAACAGATGTCAAAATTGCTCACATGATAAGTAACATGTTTTCTACAAAGATGGAAACAATATTCCTCTAAAAATGAAAAGATTGAATTTTGAAATGAGTTCAATGGCAAATTGATTTACAACTGCAGATTGTTTTATGGTGGGCTGTTTTGTTTTATTTTGTTGTGTTTGCGGGGCGATAAATTTGAGTTACATTTATTATATAAAACCTATAAGCTCAAATAGGAGTTAAGATGGCATGACATCAGTTAAATGTGTTAACTACCCAATAAGTTAAATTAATATTTTATTAAAGTATATTGAATAGCCATTACTTTAATCAATGAAGGCAAATACACAACAGTGCTACATATATGTTTGCAAGAGCACATTTTCATTATAGTCAATGACTTTCACATATAGGGGGAGGGGCTTGCAGTGCCCTGGGAGCCACCTCACTCTCAGGATGGAGGGGTCCAGCAGTTGTGATGGTTACAGGTGCATGGAATGCAGTGGCAAGGCCCCCGAGCTGTACAGGGACTATCAGCATGGGGGGCTGCACCTCAGCATTTGCAAATCCTGCCAGAAACCTGTGGACAAGTATATTGAGTATGACCCTATTATCATCCTGATTAACGCCATTTTATGCAAAGCACAGGCTTACAGACACATTCTGTTCAATACGAAGATAAATATTCATGGGAAGCTCTGCATATTTTGTTTGCTTTGTGAAGCTTATGTCAGGTGGCTACAGCTACAAGATTTTAGCCAAAACATAGATCCTGATGACTTAATCAGATATGCCAAGGAATGGGAATTGTATAGAATGGTTGGAATAGCTTCTTTAGAGCAAACTTCATTTTTGGTTGACATTTTTACTGCCCTATGGAGAGCCAGGCCTAAGATGCTGAAAAGAAACTCTGACTTCATCTTACTTCTGAAAGCCCTGCTGTTGTCTAGTTATAGAAAACTTCTGCTGACTCCAGCTATTATTTGGGAACATAACTACACCCCTTTGTGTCTCCATCTCATAAATGTATTTGTACTAACATCTAACTCACAAGTAATTGGAGTTACATTGAACTTAAGCCGAAAGTTTGTTTTGTTGGCCATTCTGAGTGGATTGCTTTTTAAAAGTGATATTGTCTATTTGTTCCAGAGAATGGGATTAAATGTTTGAAAAAGCAGCCCAGCATCCACTTGCTAAATCTTCAATTATTTTGAAGGTCTAAACTAAAATCAACATGGTTATCATTCTCAAAGGATTACCTTCCTCCAGCAAACCCAAATCATTGCTTTCATAATGTGATAAAGAAAATTGTTGAGTAACAAACATTTTCATTGCCAGCAGTTGGCTGGATACAGTTCTGGAATTTCTAGTTTTAATTCCTCACACAAATACAGCTTTTGTAGGTGTTGAGTCATAAAAAAAGAAAAGAAAAGAAAAAAACCCAGCTGACTTCCTGCCCCTAGGGCAGGGGGCTGGACTCGATGATCTTCCAAGGTCTCTTCCAGCCCTAATGTCTATGAATCTATGAAATCTATACATTTTCTTTGTCTATTTTTCTGTCTTTAGTTACACTTAGCTCCATTAATTTATAAGGGATTACTTGGGAGCAATTAAGGGAAATTTTCTATCTATTTTTCTATTCACAGATGAGTAAAACCACTAATGTATTAAATGAACTGAAGCTGGCATGCTTATTTTTTGTGATCTCAAAGCAATGCTTCAGGTCAAGAAAACAAACATCTCTCTGTCAGGGATATGCCCCCAAAATCATGGTAGATGAAGCTCTCCATCATACATGTCTATAGTCATAAAAGCTAGGATGAGCCACTGGAAAGAGATGGCATAAATTAACTTTTCAAACTCTGCTTCTAGCTCTTTTGCTGCTGCATTATACTCTGTTGAGAGTATAAAAATGGCCTTTTATTCTTGACTACATGTGACATTTTAGGGGATATTAAAATGTTCACTGTAGTCTATTTTAACTCTGTGAAGGACTCATGGTCTGAAAAGCTAAAAAGTCCTTAGGATAATATGAAAATAAGTGCACTTTGTCAAATTTTGCTACTTAGAAGAACTGAACTGGGTTTTCATAGATCTAAAAGTTGTTGGTATGTAGTTCTTTCAGGCCCCTAGTGAAAATATTTCACGGAATTAGGCATTTGAAATAAATTGTATATTTGAGAGGTGTATATTTCAAATTGTATATTGCAGTTGTACATTGTATCTTCTGTATTCTTATGCATAAGTATTTACATTTTAAGACTGCAAATAATCAATTTTAAATTTCTCTAACAAATTCTACCTCTTTGAATTGTATATAGTTGTCTTTATTAAAGAACTCCAAGTAAAGACTTAAAGTACTAAGGAAAATAAAATAATACCTGTTTACTTATTTATTGATTGATTTATTTAATACTAAAGAGAAATGGATCAATAATTTCCCCACCCTTCAGACTGGTAGGCATACTGTCCACATGAAATCAACTGGAAGGACTAAGGGAAGATTAATAGGTGTTTTTCCCCAGAAGAATTGTTTTGTGCTTATCTTTCTGTTGAGGGGAATACTTGTATTAATAAACAAACATATCAACATAACCTCTCTCATACATACCTGTTTATTCTCCAAACAAAATGCTTTAAAAGTTTTAAAACAAAATATGTGAACACTGTGCATACATATATACTGAATCACCTTCAATTTTGCTATAATAATAATGTGTGTACAGTAATAGTTGTATCAGATAAGTTATTTTAAAACAGCACTTAAAAATAAAAAAGGTTTAGCAACAGATAGGTCACTGTTGACTAAGAGGATCATGTACTGGCACTTTTATCTTGACAAGGTTGCTGTGCTCTAACTTTCTAAGTTATCTCCCAATTGTAAAGTGTTTAAGTATCGCCACCTTATGGCAAGATATTTACCTAGAAAAAATGTAGAGTTTAGTCTTTAATTTCTGAAATACTAAAATGTTATTTCACTGGTTTAATTCCTTTTCCATGTTGACACATTTTAAGATTTTCTCTAAAACATGACAGGATTTTGATTCAGCATGGAAGTTCTAGAACTAATGAAATGCCTTTTCTTTCTATTTAAAATGTAATGCTGATGACAGACTATCCATTTTATTTTTAAAAGATGTATTCAAATGTCTTACCTACTAATTAGACTGTAAGTATACTCTAATATTTATATAGAAAAATAAAGGGAAATATAATCATCCATGATAATGTTCTTAAGTAAAATGTTATTTCCAGTACAGTCTCTAGCTATTCACTAAGACAGGATATAGGCGTAGGGTTTAAACTAAGGTGGAAAAAGTTTGTTCTATGTTATACTTGGATCCAGTATCTTAAAAGAAAAACTATTAAACGTTTGGAAATTCCTAAGAGTTGCTGCTAGATGGCATCTCTGGGCTGCTTTTTTGGAAGTATGGTTTTTGCAATGACCTTCATAGTCTCTGAAGTGGGTGTCTGTTATAGGGATCAGTTTAGGCAGACTATTATTTGATCTCTGTAACCAAATGACCCACTATATAGCATGACAGAACAAACATTTCAAAGCTGTGCAGTGCTGATCCATAAAGAAAATAAGCATGTGAGGTTTAAAGGATTGTTGTATTTCTGTATAGAAAGATTATTTTTTTAAATCTAGAATTTAAATAAGTCCAGAAGAACTGTGCTCTATTTCTATAAGTTTCATAATAACTTTGTGTTTCAATTTTGGAAGTTAAATTGAAAAAATGAAAAGACATTTAAGAATATTTTTTCATTACGCTATGATGCATATTACACACCTTTATTTTGACCTAAGGAATTATTATATTTCAAGCTAGAAAAATCCATGAAGTTATATTCTGTGTACAGAAAGAGACCACAGAACTAGCGAATAACCTTTTTACCCCCAAAGCATTCCAAAATCTTCTGAGGTAAAAAACAGTTATATTGACTTTGCTTCATTAATATTACAAGTTAATTCATTCTCATTGTGAGAGCAGGAATATTGTTTATGAACATGGGTTACTTGTCCTGCAATATATTATTTTTACTGGAAATAATGACTCATTGTCCTACAATCTTTGACAAGATATCATGTGAAATCTCATTATCTACTATGAAATTAAGTATAGCCCGTTTCTCATAATATCAGTTAGTAGTCAATAGAAAAATGTGACCTTTATCATCTAGCCTACAAGCAGAAAGCTCAAAAACATTTGTTCCCAATTGTGGTCAGCTACAACTCTATGAACATTCTCCCATTTCTGAGCAAAGTATTTTAGAAACAAATGTAGAGCTGTCTTCTACCTAAATGCTTGACCTTTTCTCAGTTGGGTTTCATAGTAGAATATGGAACAGGGCTAGCATTGGTCACCCTGTGACACATCCAGATAAGCATGGACATTTGGTTCCCTGGGGACAAGTAGTAGCAGCGCACCTTGTGCTCCAGCGACTTGTCCCTGGAGAATGCCTATGCCACATGCACTTTGGTGCACGGCAAGTTGCCCCAAGGGTGGTAGGGGAGTCTGGACCAGCACTGTGCTGGTCCCAGCAGCCTTACCTGGGGCCTTCAAGAGCTGCAGCATTGGCAATCCTGTTGGACAAAGCCTGGCTGGCAGCCACAGCATGGCTCCAGGCGACCCAGCTCTGTTCTTCAGCAGTGTGCACTGCACATGCATGCACTGCTTCAGGCTTTTTTTCTGCGGGTTTTTTGACCTCTGAATATCTAGGGGTCAAAAAAACCTGCAGAAAAAAAAACCTGGAGCAGTGCATACATGGGTAGCATGTCCTTACAAAGCAGAGAACTCCTAACTATCTGGTTTGAGGCGATGCAGACATGTTTGTGATGCCACATACTGCACAGCCATTCTTGTCTGGACTTGCCCCTGGTATCTGTTTACACCACCAAGGGATAGGGCCCAGGCACTGATATATATACTATAAGTTATTTTGGCAGTGCTGAACAGATCATCAAACAATGCTTCTTGCACATAGGAACCTCAAAAGGACAAATGGATATGTACAAAGCTGTTAATATATTTCCTCCCAATCCAACCCTTCCACAGCATTTGCAAAATTACCCAGGGATTTCTTCTGTACCCCATGATGTGTAGTTAATGTAATACAGTTGGAGAGATTCTGAAACAATATATGAGTAACATTGAAGGTTTCCATTGCTTATGGTATTCTCACAGTTCTTATGATTTAAGGTGCATTTTTAACCTGGTGATATCAGTAAAAAAATGAGATTTTTCAGCCCTAACACATAACAGCCACTATCTCTCAACAAGACTGGAACTATGGGTCATGCTCTACAAAGATGGCCAGTATTTGCCTAAATGCATTGAGGGTTGAAATTGAATGATTATTGACTCCCATTGTTTTGTTTCTAAGTCCTAAAACAGATGCCCCCAGCTCACATATCCACCCTCTTCATTTTATGTGGTCCAGTCATATGACAGTTATGGGGCAGGGAAAGTTCAAGGAAATAAGATTAACACTCAGGAAAAAGAAATGTCCAGAAATAGATGTGGAGAATGTTAGGGCAAGGGAAGGCAGTATCTGGATTTTTCATTGCTTCAACAGTTCCCAATAGCACAGGCTTCCTAGGACCCCTCTATACTTTACAATTAACTTGTTATTTCTGGCATAAATGGCAAGGGTACTACACTTGTTCCTTATTTAAGGTGCCATAACATGTCAAATGAGCTATAAAAATGCTCCACATACAATGTAGAACATTTTTACAGCTGGCTCATATGGCACCTTAAATTTAATGATTGGCCAAGGCCGACAATCAAGTGACTGTCACCTCTGACCTCATGCCTCACACTTCACCAGGGCTGGTTTGAGACCCAGTGCTGTCTCAGGGCTGGAGCCGACAATCACCTGATTATAGGTCCCAGAACCATGCTTGCCAGTGAAGGGGGATGCTGGGTTTACAGTGCATGTGTAGCATGGCAGAAGGCACAATTGTTGGAACTGGGGATCAGATCCCCAAGTGCCATTAAATGAACATGTACCAATGACTTTAAAACAGCATCCAACTACAGCTCTAGAGATGATCTGTGCTCTGTAGATGCAGAAAAACTAAACCATATTTATTAATATAATTAGAACTTCCCAGCTTGACAGTCATACCAAAATACCTTAAAATGTTCCATCTTTTTCAGAACACTGCAATCTATACAGTGTGGTAGGTTTATCAGTATAGTGTTATGGAATGTAATTGGATCCCCACTTGAATTCAAGGTCTTGGCCATCATTTTATAGCCTGCAGAGGATGAGGCTGAGTCCTCTTCAAGATTGTGGGTGTGTCTACACATTAATTTAGGCATGCCTAAATTTAATGCGTATTAGCTAATACGCATTAAGGTGATTTAGACTCACGTCTACACATGCACATGCTAAAGTGCATTAACGCCATGTGCGCAGACTGATGCAGGACTAACTAAAATTAGTTCCAAATCTGTCCAGACACAGCCTTGATGTGCCTTAACGTGCCTACACATGAATTAATGTTCTTAGCTATTCACACCTAAACTTGATACTTGCTTTTGCAGATATCAAATTTAGGCATAAATAGCCTAAAATCACCTTTTCTTAAGGTGCATTAAGGGTGTGCACATGTAGACACGTGCCCTTAATGTGCCTTAAATGGGGCTAAAGCACCTAAAATCAGCACATGTAGATGCTCCCTGTATCAACAAAATGACATTCTTGGATCATCAGTGACATTTGTCTTCTTGAGACATGGTAGTAAAACTCATATGAGTAGGGACAAGGGCTTTGTTGTAACTGCATCTACCTGCTACTAAATGTGAGAGGGAATATTCTGTAGTGAGTATAAAAGTTGTAGCCTTCCTAGAGTAATAAAGTGTTACAGCATTTATAATAGGATGCTTATAGCTACTATAATTTATGACCAAACCATGATGATAACAATCTCAGTACTCTCTACTGAAGAGAGAAAAGCACCAAAAGAGACAACTAAAAATTTCACTAGCCTGTTTAATTTTTGTAAGACATTCACGTTATGCCGTATGGTATAAGCACCTAGAGGGAGACTAAATCTATTAACTGCATATTGTATCTATAAATCAGATGTGTTTCTAAAATCAGGATGATTTTTTTTTAATGTATGTGTATATACATATTTTTTAACTAAAAAGTTCAATGTGCTGACTAGGCAAAGTATAGACCTGATTGTCACACGTAATATGAAGTTGAGACCATAATAATACACACTTGAATTTATAGACTAATATTGTTTTAAATTGTAATCAAATAAAATGCGCAAACAAAAGCATGTTAACAGATTCCAAGAACTTGGAAAAGAGGTTTAAAGTATTTACATATTTAGATAATTTGTGATAGGTGATGATCTTTAGGTAATAATCTGTCCTATATCCTGCAGGGTTGATTGGCTGTTTCAATGCACCAGCACAGCAGAGTAAACTAGTCCTTGTTGAATCCTACTTCATTTCATTCAAGCCTCTTTTCATAGGGATGACCTTTCCCAAGTACAAAAGTTCCTATACAATGATAGCCACAAATCAAATATGTCTGTCTACAATGATTCCATTACAAACTCACTTTATTTCCACTGGGAGAGAATCTGCATGTTAGTACAGAGAGACTCCTCAATAGCTTTTCTAGTGTACAGCAGCAGTGTTCAGATGTATACCTTGAGCACTGATAATTATTTTTGGTAAACTTGATAAACAACATATGATACACAACTTAACCAATGTATGCTGGCAACAGCTGCGTAACTTTACTATGTTAAAACTACAGGAAAAAAAGGATACTTTACATAGAAACTGGATAGACACTGCATACCTTCCTCCTTTCAATGTTCATTTTGCTTGACAGCTGATAATTAAAGTTGAACATGAAGACTATAATACTTATATTTACACTGCCCTAGAATAAACAGAAGACGATCTACAAAGAATGATGATGGTAACCCAGAAAATATGGCTATATGATAAACACTAATAAAAAGATGGGCTCTGCCATAATTAAATTGTTCAGAACCATGGTTTAGAAATCTACAAAAATGCATCATTTTCATCTTTGATGCACAATATGATCTGTTTAGCTGATGGACTCCAGTCCTGCTGACTGCAGTCTTACCATCTGCATCCTAAAAATCTGAGCAGGTGTCTTGTCTTTGAAATGGATATGGCAACTTTGTACAGTTTAGGAACATTTTATTTCTACTGGCAAATAGTTTTCAGATGCTGATGATAACAAGGATGTGGTCATAAGGATGTGGATGTGCTTGGTGCAGGGGGCTAGACCTGATGATCTTCCAAGGTCCCTTCCAGCCTTACAATCTATGAATCTATGAATAACTGTGGAGATAATAGTGTGTGACCACTGAAAAAAGAAAGGGTTTGAGGTATTCTTGGCTTTTAAAGGTTTCACTACTACAGCAAGATGGTACCTGAGAAAAAGATTGGAGACAGTGGTTGGCTAGCTTGTCATTGTCTAACATACAAAAACATTCTTTTCATGTGTCAGGGAGCAGTTTGCTGTAAGCATGATTTGTAGAATATGCAACCAACCTCTTGTTGATACCACAGGGTACTCTAAAAGAAAGTGGTTTATTTTCCCTTTTATGTCTGTCTAGTATGACACCTATCTTCTCAATCATGCATTTGTATGGGGGGGACAAACTGTATTATGGTTTTGTATTATTTGCTGAACATGTTGTTATACAGTACTGCATTTTTCATTTGTATTAGCAAATTGAAATCGTCAGGTAAACTATTGTAAGTGGGTCACTCACAGAGCTTCCTTATCACAGCCAGATAGCTCAGAGCTTAGGGCTTCCAGTCAATTTATTTCACATATGGAAACCTTATCCCCACAATGAACAAAACACACACCAAAACAAGCAAGTGTGCAAACAGCAAACAAACAAATAAAACCAAAACCTGTTGTCTTCCTTTAGATTTTGAGAAGAGCAACCTAGGCTCTGTGCTTCTCCCTCAGAACAAGAGCCTCCTCTCTTCTTTCCCCTTGCACTCTGTGCCTGGAGCTTCTAATCCTTTTTGTGGATCCACCCTGATTTTTTAATTATCATCTCAGCCTTCTGGCCAGGCAGAGTATTATCTGCTGTCTACCTGCAGCTTGGGTTACAGCTGAACACCTCTTTACAGTTACATGTATTTATGTCCAGGTCCTTAAATATTTTCAGGACAGTTCTTGCCACAGAATTGTGTGGTCTAATTAGACAATAACTGGTGCAAGGTGAATTTTATCATCTGATTTCATAATTGAGAGACTAAGCATTTTGGTATACCATAACACAATTTTAGGCTGTGTTTTTGTGGAGTATGGAGAGAGAAAATTTTCCAGGTTTATGGTTTAGTCTAGTGCATGCTTAAAATTTAAAATTAGGGAGACAACTGAAACCCACTGAGTGGCAACTGAAACCATTGTGTAAAAATGTTTACTCTTATTAGTTCATCCCACTCCTTCTTCTCCCTCCCAGTTGGTTATGAGCTATTCTTTCCAACTGGATTGTGAGCATCTGAGATAATGCTATAGATCAGGGACATTCCACTGGCAGCCTGGAGCTGGCTATTATATGGGCTACAGGAAGTCTCCTCTTTCACTGCTGCACAGCAGGAGAAGGCCCAGAGAATTGGGGCTATGTGCCACTGGTGCTGTGTGGCAGGCTGCAGATCCAGGACCCTGTCCCTGAAACATATGACCTGTGTGGCATGTGGCCTGAGGACTGCACACTGACCGCACATGTGGCCCCCAGCCACACAAAAGTGAGACAGCCCTGCAATGGAGTGAATTTTTTTATTGCTTAGATGTAGTATGGAAAATGAAATTACAGACTTCTCTGCACTGTCCCATTCACTTTGGTGTTTGCATGCAACACTGAGACAACAGTTGAGTTTCCATTCCTAATCAGTTTTTGGTTTTCCTAATCAGAAAAGCTTGGATTTAATCTCAATGGAGATGACAATTTTGTGATATGGTTACTTGTTCACTGGAAACATGACCAAAACAATTAAACCTATTTCACATGTCACTAAACAGTCATAAGATGTTAACTTCCAATAATTATGAAAAGTAGGCTGTGTTAGAACTGGTATCCTAAGATGGGAAAGTTAATATTTCATTACCTCTGATTGCCTCTGTGTGATTGTACTTTTATTCTGTATTCATAAGAAAGAAAAGATACTGTAAATAAATTCACTTACAAAATGTCTATTAACATTTGGTAAAGGATTTATTCTATTAGAAACAAAAAAAAAGTCTTAATGTTTTTCCCCTCCTTGAGTTTTTGTCAAAAAGTAGCCACATAGTAATTCATAGCCACTTCAGGTAGCCCCAGCTGCATTATGTTTGCTTCTTTGTTATCTTTAGAAATATCAATAACTAAGAACAAAAGCATCAGCCTAATATATTGGCATTTATTCATATGGTTCATTGTAAATCTGAATTCAGAATTCATCTTCAGTTTGGCTTCTTTTCACTTGAAAAAAAGATTTTTGGATGAGTGAAAGAAGTTCTTCATAAAGATGATTTCCTTTCCAAAAGCCAGATGAATACACATGTCTTTGGGTAGTGGTAAATGGAGGCTCCAATTTCATGGCGGCAGAGAAAGAGAAGGATTGTCAGTGACTTGAGCACTGAGCAAAGTGGATTTAAGCAAATTCCACAAATAAAGAACCACATCCATCCCTGTGGTTTCTGGGAGTAATGCTATTTGCACTCATTAGCTAGCTGCAAAATTAACTGTATCGAACTGATGGAAAAGAAAAAGAGCTATCCCGGAAGACGGTAGGTTTCAACGTTCCTTTATAACCTGCCAGTAGCAATTTTGCAAATGACTGTTCTTTATGTGAGAGTCAAGGATTTCATTGGGTGATATCATTGGCTTTTATTGGAGCAACTGTATAGCTGGGATACAGTTAGACGAGCTTTTGAATGCAGTGCATTCTTCTTTTCTTTATGAGACTGATGTGCTTATTACAATTTGCCAGATATATTCATGGATAAACTTTTCACAGAGCATCCAGGTGAGGCTTTCATTCAGGAAAGCACTTCAGAATGTACTTCAACCCTCTATGCACATGATTATTTTTAAATTGGGATTAAATGTGTGTTTAAACACTGTGATAAAGGAGAGTGGTTTTGAGAATGGGCCTCAAAATCTGATGACAACAGAATTTTATCAAAAAAACTGACTGATGGTATTGAGCAGTCTAACTTTCACTTCTGCTTTTTTATTTTCTTTATTTATTTGACTTTAGGAGTTGACATGTTTTCCTTATAATAAGAAGAAAATTAATTAATTTGATACTGAGATAAATAGTTTTTGTTTATTACTAGGATGATTTCTGCTTTTTTATGTTGTTTGTGTTTCAGTTTCCAGTTATTCTTTTGGGAATCCTTCCTTATTATTTTCTTGTTGTTCTAGTTCTTTCTTGCAGATGCTCGTGAACTTGCTATCTTATAACAAATTGCATTTTTGTCCATTTCTGTTCAAAATATTGATTTGGGGCTTTTCTGTTAAAATCAGTGGAGAAGAGGACAACCCTTACATTTAACAACGCATGGGATAATCATGCATGGAATAATCAGTGACAAAGCAGTTCTGTAAAAGAGGAATGCCAAGAAACTTCATTGGAGTTGCATTCTGTTGTATTAATCTTCAATTAATGTTTTCAGCGCTCTGGCTGCTTGTTACTCTCAAGCCAACAGAATCAATCCTATTTCCACTATGTTCACTTCTGAGTTCCGCAGTGGTGAAAGCATGCCTATTATTTGTAGCTTGTAGTTAACTTGAAGCCCATTATTTTCTAATTACCTGGTGATAACTCAATATTAAGCTGTTCACTGAGAACTACTGTTTAGCACATCATTTGAAAGGAGTGGAATGTAATTCCTTAAATATAAGGATTCCATTCCTGTACCACTGAAACCTCATAAGTCACTCATTCCCTGGTGTAGTTCTTTAAGTCAGGCTTTTCTAAAGTTATTTTGATAGAAAAACCTAGAGAGTAAGAGTCTTTGTATGCTTCTTATAATGTTCATGAATTAAATTTTTTGTGAGAAAGCACCCAGACTTAGAGCTGTCTGGGAATTTGTTTTTATTCCCAGGAAGGTTTTTTTTTTTTCTTCAGAACTGGTTTCATTCTGATTTCCTGCATGTTTTTTTTTTTAAGTTTTCCACTAGCTCTATTTAAATTCCTACTTAATATGGAGTTTGTCGCTTGCTGTGAATTACTACACAAGAAAATTCCAGATTAGGTTTGCATACCCATCGTAGTGGATGGGTCGGTATCGATCTGGAAGGGTGTTGGCAGTGGGGTCCCGCAGGGCTTCGTCCTTGGACCGATACTCTTCAATATCTTCATCAGCGACTTGGACGAGGGAGTGAAGTGTACTCTGTCCAAGTTTGAGGAAGACACAAAACTGTGGGGAGAAGTGGACACGCCGGAGGGCAGGGAACAACTACAAGCAGACCTGGACAGGTTGGACATATGGGCAGAAAACAACAGAATGCAATTCAACAAGGAGAAATGCAAAGTGCTGCATCTAGGGAGGAAAAATGTCCAGCATACCTACAGCCTAGGGAATGATCTGCTTGGTGGCACAGAAGCGGAAAGGGATCTTGGAGTCCTAGTGGACTCCAAGATGAACATGAGTCGGCAGTGTGACGAAGCCATCAGAAAAGCTAATGGCACTTTATCGTGCATCAGCAGATGTATGACGAACAGAACCAAGGAGGTGATACTTCCCCTCTATCGGGCGGTGGTCAGACCGCAGTTGGAATACTGCGTGCAGTTTTGGGCGCCACACTTCAAGAGGGATGTGGATAACCTGGAGAGGGTACAGAGAAGGGCCACTCATATGGTTAAGGGCTTGCAGGCCAAGCCCTATGAGGAGAGATTGGGGCACCTGGACCTCTTCAGCCGCCGCAAGAGAAGGTTGAGAGGCGACCTTGTGGCTGCCTACAAGTTCATCACGGGGGCACAGAAGGGAATTGGTGAGGTTTTATTCACCAAGGCACCCCCGGGGGTTACAAGAAATAATGGCCACAAGCTAGCAGAGAGCAGATTTAGACTGGACATTAGGAAGAACTTCTTCACAGTTCGAGTGGCCAAGGTCTGGAACGGGCTCCCAAGGGAGGTGGTGCTCTCCCCTACCCTGGGGGTCTTCAAGAGGAGGTTAGATAGGCATCTAGCTGGGGTCATCTGAACCCAGCACTCTTTCCTGCCTATGCAGGGAGTCGGACTTGATGATCTATTGAGGTCCCTTCCGACCCTAGCATCTATGAATCTATGAATCTATGAATACCTGTTTCTACACATGCTTATTGATTTTTATTCATTGTTTAGCATTTCTGTGCACTCTTTAAAATAATGATGCTAATTTAAAGGAACTAACTACATGCTAAAAGTTAAGCATTTGCTTAAAAACCTTGCTGAAGCAGGACACAACAGTAAATCTGATCTTCCTTCTGTCTTTGAAGTAACTTACAATGTTCCTAAACCTGTGAGATGCAGGAATGAAAAAACAAATTAAGAATTACAAAAGGGAATGGCTTTAAAAACAATGCCTCTACTATCTACTTTACTTATTTAGCTTAGTTGCAGAAGCTTATGCTTTCAACCCTCTATATTTTTATCATCACATCAGCCTAACATTTTAAATACGTTTCAGTTTGCATTATGCTCAAGATTGTTATGTTTTTTCTTCATTAAACTGCATTTCCTACCTCTTTCAATATTTTAATGTTTTTTGTATTATAATCCCTAATAGTCTTGGGGGGTCCCCAAACCATAGCCATTGCAAATATATTTTATTAAAAACCTTGTTTATGCTACTGGTTTCAATACAATATTCACTTTATTCTAGTGGTTCTCAGTTTTCTTAGACTCAAGGCACCCCTCATTAGACACTAGGAAACCTTTGGAGAATGTGCTCACTCATTCTTGCAATTCTTTTGTTGTAAATAACTCAGAAAGAACTCAACAAGTCAGAATGGCTGAGGTTGAATTATATAAAGGTGTTTGCTCACATAACAGTGTTAATATTGTGTGATACCCTGCAGCACTCTCTAAAGGAACTCACACCTACAGCACCTTGGTTAAGAATCACAGCTCTATTTGGTCTAAGTAGAATTCCTTGTCCATTAGCTGTTGTTATTTTTTGTGCAACAAATAGTGTTTATCAATCATTCCACACACTTGAAATTATATTTGACTTGTGGGGGAAGTACCATGACTATCTGATGGAGAACTACAAAATGAAATCTGAAGTTGGATGCCCAGCAAATATACATCAATATACTCTTTGTCATGCCACATGAAAGGAAAATCAGTAACGTGACAAAAGGTGTGAGAACATAAGATTTGTAAAAAATCTTCTACTAAGGCCTTGTGAATACAAACAAGGGTGCCTACAGACATTCAGGGCCCCACTTTAGCTCATGGCGCTTCACATAAAGTGACATGAGTTAGAGCCTCCCCGACCCAACAGACATTCAGGTGCTAGATCAGGGGCAGAGGGGCTGAAGACTGTCTTTACCGGCCCTAGCCAGCAGATAGGGGTGCTCCATCAGCCTCTGAGGAGGCTGCTGAACCACCCTCTCCCCAGTGCTGCCCCTCACTAGCTCTACAGCTGTCAGTGGGGGAGGGAGTGTCAGGGGGAGCAGCATCACAGAGCTGCCAGCTGCTTTTGAATGGCCAGAGCTCATAGGGGTATGGGGTGGAACAGAGCCCCCTCACCTTGCAGGCCCCCCAGCTATCCTGTCAGAGTTACTGGGGGGAGCCAGGCCCACGAGGTAAGGGGGCTCCATTCCACCCTGCCACCTCCCCCTCCCTCCCAGCTCTGGCCATTCAAAAGCAGCCAGCAGCTCCATGCAGCCGCTGTCAAGAGGCCCAGGTGGGGGTTTGGAGAAGGGAGTCCCCCACACCTCACAGGCCCCCAGAGCTACCCCAAATGCAGTACTGGGAGGAGCCAGGCTGGCCCCATGAGGTGAGGCTCTGCACGCATGTGAAAAATTAACCCTGGAGGGTATACAAGTTCCCTAAGGTGCTGTGCTTTAGAGCACCTTAATCTAATCCTTCATTTGACCAAGATTAATTTTTGCATGGTTGGCCATTTTAAAAGTGGTCTTCAGCCATGCACATGTTAAATCATAGATGTAAAGTGCTTTCAGGGACCCAGTCATGCAAAAAAATGTCACTTGCTTAAGTACCCCAAGTTACCACAGGTGAAAGAATTGGGGACTGTTTGAGTGAAAATAGATATCATCTGACATCTCATTTGTGGCACCATAAAATGTTATGGTGGTATAAAGGCTGAGCCAGTATACATCAGTACCCTTTGTCATGCCACATGAAAGGAAAATCAGTGGTGTGACAAAAGGTTGTAATAGAGTGTGTCACTTTATTTAAGAACTTTTCTCCACCCAGTCATACCTGGGGCATGGGTCTGGCTAAGTAGGAAAAGTAGGTTTTCCCTTTCCAGCCAGACTTATTCCTCTGCAATCATAAGGGAGTAGCTCTGGCTGGGCGGGGAAAAGTAGGGAGACTGCATTGCCTCTTGTCCTAGACCATCAACTTCAGAACAAGGGGCAACATGTGTTTCACCCAGTAAAGCAGATAAAGTGTGCCACAGCACCGCTGATCTGTTTTATTAGATGACGTCTATTTCTAGCCTTTTGTTCTGTTATATTCGGAACTCAGTTAGGTGCTAGCATTTAGAAGCAAAGGAATTCCATCAGCAGTAGTCCTATATCTCCTAACTCCTGAGTCAGTTATCAGATGCAAGTATGGAAGGAGAGACAAGTAATTCACAGACTAATTCCAAACAGGATCCTTATGGGCCAAAAAGTACTACATGGACAGTTTTGCTGGGGGTCACAAGGTAAAATATAGACAGTGAAGAGCATCTTACGTAGCTCAGGCTGGATGAGGGCAGTTCTCATGACAGACTTTAAGAGGGTGGACAAAAGTGCAGCTCCTAGCTGTAACTCATGGAGCTCTCTGTGAAGTGCCATGAGTTACAGAGAACTTCCCGACTCAACAGATGTTCACTGTTGGCTAGGGATGGGGAGAGGGGGGGAATTAGGCTCCACTTTGGAGCAGATCCAGGAGGAATTGCCTGTCTTCAGCCTCTCCCCCCTACACTCAAATCCCCCTCTCCCAGCTCCAGTGCTGGCTGCAGGATGAGAGGGGGACAAGGGATCTCCCCTCCCTTCTCCTCCCATCCTGCAGACAGCACCAGGGGTGGGGCTGGGCTGCATCAGCACAGCCCCAATTGCAGGCAGGGAGAGAGAGACGTTTATGCAAACATTTTGTTTTGGAGTGTGTTCATCTGAACCTTCATTACATGGTGGTTAATTTACTGCATGATCGGGTACTTTTAAAGCACTCTGCAGCCATGTAGTTCTATCAGGGTATGGCTGTAGAGCACTTTCAAGGGGCCAATTGCACAATAAACATCACTGCTGTCAGTGCCCTAACTGTCAACATACACAAAGAAGGCAGAATAGAAAGGCACCTTATATACTAATTAAAATTATAAATGTATGAGCTGGAGCTCATTTCATCAGATACTCATTAACAACTAAGCAACATAGCAGCTGATGCAAAAATAGCTTCTGACTACTGATTAGTCCTGTTTTCTTGATCCAGCCATAGTCCATTTTCATATTTACCATTCCAGACATGTGACTATGCAGAATTAATTTTCTTTGAGTTTCCTCATGGTGAAGTTGGGGAATGAAACAAGAAAAATACCATCCCCTAATGTGGTCCATTTCCCTTTAATTTAAACAGCTTCTACCAAAAGTGGTATTTTAAGCACTACATTTTCTTGACATAAAAAGCGTAAGATGGGCAACAATAGCTTTAACTGTAAAATAAGCTATATGTATTTGAGTGTGAGTATTTACTAGCTTCTGTTTGTGTTCCTTACAGTTCCTCCTGTAATACAAACAAATGCATTTGATTCATGAAAAAAATAATTTTATATCCACAAGAAAAATATTTTGCTGTGCTGTGGGAGTCTGCTCTGATATTTCTTTCAAATAGGTATTAAACATTATAGAACAAAATGTCCAAAATAAATATTGAGAAGTTTACAAAATTATGGTCTAAGTCATTTTCTGGATTTTCTACATATCTGCACATTGCAATGTTGTCATGAATAATAGCTGACAACTGAGACTGTGAAGATGTAATTTTATTATTTGTTTCATTATCTTTTTCTTGAAGAGCAGATATTGACGTTCCACATCAGAAATTTTTATCCTAAAGCTATTAAGAGATGAATTTCTATTTCCTAAAATTGTCTTCATCTTATTAAGGGCTATAATCATACAGTCTCATGGTGAAGTGGCTAAAGTTCCAGAAATCTTGAGATTTAGTCAGTCGAACACTATCATACTTGACATATGAGTTAGATGTTAAGATGTTTCCTATTACAAGGTTTTTCATAGGACCATAAGTGCTATATCAGATTTTATAATGAGCCACCTAGTTCAGAATCCAGTCTTCGACAGTGGCCATTAGTGATATAAAGGACTGAATTTTTTAAAATCTTACTAAGACTCTCTGATATCTGGTGGCAATAAGTTTCACGGGTTATATGTTGGAAAGCAACTATTAACCATTATTGATTTTAATTTTTTGTCCTAGAATTTCATATAATACCGTTATATTCTTATATTATATATAGGGATCACCAGAAATACCCAGGTCACCTTCTCTAAATCATTTCTTTTTAAACCCCTTTTATGATGCCAGTTCTCTGCCTTCTCATAAAATTAAATGGTTGCAATTTTTCTTTCAGTTCCTGTATCAAGAAGTCTCCCAGTTCTCTAAAACTTGTTGTTGATCACCTCTCAATCCTATCTAAATCTGCTCAATCCTTTTTGAGATAGATTGACCAGAAATGAACAAAACTGAAGATATAATATTAATTAATATGCTGTCAAGTTTTACACCTTTGGATCTGAAGTGAAAGCAAAACTTTGGAAAAATAACAATGCAGTTCAGACAACATCTATATGTTAGCATCCCTAAAAATAGGTGAGGTCTTGATAGTACCTCTGGGCATGCTTCTACTTTAAAAGCCAGCTGGCCCAGAACTATGTCGGGCACTTGAAAAACAAACTTGCAACACATTTTAAGTAAGAGCTTCACAAGCCTTGTCAAAACTGACCAGTTTCTCTTGGCAATGTTTATAGGATGGAACCATAGTTCTACTTAATCTCTGCCTGTATTCAGGTATTCTGGTATACCTTCAATACATCTCAGAGGCATCTCCAACTTCAGAGGTGCTGTTAACACGTTCTAGGGTGTACTTGGTAGCTGTGTTGGTCTAAAACAAGAAGACATACAACAAAACTAGAACTCTTGGTTCCAAAATGATACCTTTTATTAGATCAACTGTCTAATAAAAATGATACCTTTTGTTAGACCAACTGTCTAATAAAAGTTATCATTTTGAAACCAACAGTTTTAGTTTTTTTGTATGTCTTCTTGTCTCAAACCAACACGGCTACCAAGTACACCCCCAAACATGGAAGATGCTGAATTTTAGCCGATTTTGGATTTTAAACTTCATGGCAGAACAACAAGAACAATTGGTCTAATAAAAGATATCATTTTGGAACCAAGAGTTCTAGTTTTTTCGATGTTAACATGTTCTAGCATTTCTCTGACCCCCCCAAAAAGTACAGTGGCATAAAGCCTGACTAGGATATGGGTGTGTATATGTATGAACACAGGAAAGAACACATTATGTGATGACATTCTATCAGGCATTAATGGTTTGCTCTTCGAAGCCTTCAAATTCCATTCTAATGCCTTCACCAGGACCTGATTGTGTTTCTGCCTGTGGTACAAAGAGCAGCAAGCAACTAATTTGCTGAGCCCCATCTGGGGATTCCATCCCAATGTATAGAGCTGGCCCTGTTTTTCATTTACATTGCATTTAACACATTAATCTAATCCCAGAATTAACACTGTTTGGCACAGTTTAACTAGCTGAGCAAGCAATGATTTATCCATGTAGGTCAGTAAAATATGATAGGGATTGCATCCAGATGAGCATGCACATGCAGGAACATGCATTTCCCACAGCAGAAAAAGCAGCAGCACATATTTGTGCCAGTGCTTTTTGTCCCAGGGCACGCCCCTGCATGTGCACTCTAGCACATGGCAAATTGACCCAGGTGAGGTAAAGGAGACTGGCACCCCACCTTACTGAGGTTCTGAGGGCTTCCTGGGGCGGCAGCAGCGTCAATCCAGTCATTTAGTGCCTGGCCAACAGCTAGAGCATGGCTCTAGCCAGCCAAGCTCCACTTCTGCTGCACTGCACCACTTTTTTAACAGCATTTTTTTTGTACATGTGAGTTGAAAACTACATTTCTTTACCATTCATTTGTTTCAGTTCTGCTTACAATGGCAGTGCCCTTCTGTGCTATATACACGTATCTAAACCAGAGTGGGTTGGTAATACAACTTCTGCCAGACTAAGAAAATGTATTAGTAGGGTAGTACTCCTTTCTTCACTATGGAATTCAAGCATGTACTTATCACATTTGACATTGTGGGCATATACTACCTATCTCCATATTCTGTGGTAGTAAGAGCCAATTCATGATTCTCCAGAGGCTGCCACTACTGACTTTCAGGGGGTTAAAAATCTGATTTGCATTCTAAGCCTATCTAATTGGAGGTTTATAAAGATAATCCTTACAGACCTTCTGTTGTTGTAGTACTGCCAGGCACTGCTAAAATAAATATTCCTTTATTATTTGATGGTTATAAAAATACCTCTTTACCTTGCTTCTAACACTTCCTGCTGTGTTCTGCAATTTATACAGGATGAACCGAGGACTTCAGTTGTCTGTGCCTTAGTATCTTTGCTGATCTCTCTTTGCCCCCATGAGTTATTTTCTCATTAGGCCATGTACATATTCTATTACAGTTCAGTCAGTGAATTTAAAGATCTTCATTGCAGCAAAAAAATCACAGTATCTGTGTGGAGAAATTCCAATTACTGGACTTATATTTCCCTACAGTACCCTAGTGGCCTTTAAACAATTGCTATCCTCTTCCTCTGCAGTGAATGTTGCTACTACAATTCTCTGAGCTATTTAGAGTTTTTCACATTTTAAAAGGGCTTTAAACGTTCATCAGCTTCCCAGCTGGAACACTGATTCAAGTCACTCTTACCAAACAAGACATTTCAGTTTGCACTGGTCTGTTTGACATAATATTCAATAGAAACACATGAAATTTCAGAGCAACAAGTGTTTGCCTCTTTTATCACATTCATCTTTCTTCCACCCATTTGCCTATATTTCCTTAGACACTTCCCTCCTGTCTCCTTAGGATGAAACATTTCCCTCTGACGCATACATACTTTTTGCATAGTGGCCCTTTTCATTTTTTTATCTTAACACTTAACAGATGTAGAGCATGCAAAGGCTGACACTGATACAAAAATAAGTTCCCTTCTACAGAACAGCACAGTAATGGATACTTGCTTCAAAATCTTTCATTCAAAACTTTTTTTAAATGGCCTTTTGGGGCAGAGGATTGTTTGGTTTTCACATTCTCTGATTGTTAAATGGAATAACCAAAAACTGAAAAACTGTCTCTCTCAGATTTTGAATTATTTTGGTTTCATCCCTTTTCTTTCCCTTTTCCCCCCTGCACTCCTTTTTCCCTTTTTCTGCCTTACTTCCTTGTTTTGCTTTATTCATTTTATCATTAAAGTAAAGGGAGGAAAAAACAAAGGAGACATGAGAGGGGAAAGAAGAAAAGAAGAGAAACAGAAAAGGAAAAGAATAAGAACCAAAAACAGGAAAATTGAATATTAATGATTTTTAGTTGGAAAAAATGTGATTTTTTTTTCAAAGAAAGTTTCAAAAAATATAGTTAACATTTTTCAGCACGTGGCTTCAGCCTAAATAGAATTAAATCCAGGTAGTAGAGAGATAACTGAGTGTCCTAATTTAATTTAATTTAAGTTTTTAGCCTTTGTTGAGACTGCTAACTTGGATGTCAGATGCAATGGTGGGGGGGCTTTGTTTTTTTTTGCTTATCAATTGACTGTTTTGGGGAGATGCAGGCACCTGTTTACCAAATATTGCCAAGGATAGAGCGTAATATAACCTGCTCATTTAACAAAAGCCAGTGATCAACAATTGAATGGCAATTACTTCATTGGGTGAAAACAGATGTTACCTTTATGTTGCTATAAGAATTTTTATGGGGGCACAAATTCTAAGAAAACAGATATCCATGCCCCTTGTCATGCCACAAACGTCCAAAATTTGTGGCCACAAAGTATGTGGTATTAATTTCTGGTTAGCAGTACACATCTGCTTGCTTTAAGGTGCAAGAGCATGGGCAGCTTGGAGTCACCTATGTTCTCCAACCACCCTGGGCAGGTGCTCTGGGGGTTTGATGGTCCAGTCCTGCTCACTCCAGGAATTCCTGTGCAAGATTGGGCCTCTCAAGCTCCAGGAGTGTTTGTTAATAGACAACAAGACCTTTGACTGCCAAGGGTGATTTTCAGGGTTATCCTAAATCTGGCTTGTCCAACATAGGGCCACGGGCCGCTATGCAGCCCACCAAGCCATTTTCTGAGGTCTGAGGTGCTGCGTTGTGAAACAAAAGCAAACACTGTTTACTTTCATTCCCACCCCTTGTCCCTCCCCAAGCCCCTCAGCAGGTGACTGGCGAACACAGACTATGAGGCAGTTGGCTGCCCAGTGACTACTGACCCTCTCCCCAGGAGGAGCAGGGCCCCTCTCTCAGCTCCCCCGACCACAGCCATGGAGGCTGGGGCAGGTGAGTTTGCACCAGGTGGGTCCCAGGGCCCAGGCCAAGGCATCCCCCTGCCCCCTCCATGCCCATCATGTGGGGGTGGTCTGCACTGCATTGGCAGGGAATGGGTGAGGCGGTGCGGTCCGATGCGGGGATGAGCGCACGAGCATAAAACATGACTGCCCGGCTGTCAGTGGGGCCGTGTCCCTGGAGCCCACGTGGTGGTGCCACATGCATGCGTGTGCTTGTGAGGAGGAAGCACAAGGTCACACTCGTGCCTTCCTCCTCCTCCTCCTCCTCCTCCTCCTCCTCCTTGTCCTCCTCCATGGGAGCCAGGGGTGAGGAGGGAGGCAGGCTGCGTGCGTGGCTGTGTGTGAAGACCGGGCTTCTTGTCCCTGATGCAGCCGGGCAGCATCCTGAGGTGCTTCTCCTCTTCCTCCTCCTCCTTGCTGTTGCTGCTGGAGGCCAACAGCTGGCTGCTCCTCCACGGCTTCCTCTACCTGGTGCTGCACACCCAGGTGTCCCAGGGCAAGCCTGCATTATGCTTCTTTCATTCATTGAGAAGTGAGTAGAAGTGAAAGTGTTTATTTTAGTCAAGTGTTTGGTATAATTTCATTGTTGCTTTTATATTGTTTTTATTTTGGATTTTAAACCACATTTCCAGACCCATTTCATTGTCACTTCCTGCAACTTCATTGAGGTCAAAGGTCACATGACATCACTTCCTGGTGTGATACCGCTTCCTGTGAGGTCTTTGAATATGGCTCGCCAGCCCACTGGGTGATAAAAAGTTCATGATCCGACCCCACATTCAAAAAGGTTGGACACCCCTGTCCTAGAGGATGCATGACCCTTCCTTCCTTCTCTCTCTTTCCTCTCTGCCTATGCTGTCACCTTCTCAAGCCTCTCACAACACTGACTTTTTCTCTTGGCTCACTCAACCTGTATTGATGCAGAAACCTGGGAAAGAAAGCAGCTCTCTTTGGGTTCCCAATCCAGAAATGGTTAGACTTCACTTAGTTGCAAGAGACACACACAGACAAGGCCAACCAGTTGGATTGGCACACCATCTGGAGGGGAAGGGCCTCTCTCAGACTTGGCAGTAGCTTCAGCATGTGTGTTGCCATCCTCTTCTTGTAGAAACAGAGGCTGGATTCAGTGACTGCCCAGGAAGTTATCCCTAGTTGCCTACTAATGGTTTAAGCCACTTTGGAACAGTTCCATATGATCCTAATTAACACCTATGCACCCAATAAGGGGTAGGAAATGGTGTGCTTTTTCAGAACACTGGCTGACCTCCTGCAGACTGTAGCTGATGACAAAGATTTTTTCATCCTAGGGAGCGATTTTAACTGTGCTCCAGGAAAGTCCTAACAGAATCCCCATCTACCCTTTACTTAACACCTGCAGACAGCTTATCCAATGTGTGTCAGCACCTCTGTACTGGTACAGAGCAGCATACCTGAGTGAAGGCAAATTCAAGTAGGCTCTCCAGGGCTCACCTGGATCAGCTCTATGGCACAGAAAACAACCTGTCTCTGTTTTGCTTCAGCTGTATTGTCCCATCAGAACTCCCCGATCACAGCCTGGTCCAGTGTGAACTAAGCTTTCCTGACTTCACTCAAACCTGGTGTCTCAATGTCAGCTTTCTTCAAGATGCCCACTTCTAAAGCAGTTTCACACAGAGCTTCACTCTGGCAGACCTGGGTGGCCTTCAGAAGTGACTTTGTGTCCTGGAGGCAGTGGTGAGAGACAGGGAACCCGCAAATCAAAATTTACTGCCAACAATGTATACAGCAGGTAACCCAAGACATTCACTGTAGTATGCAAGAGCTTGAGAAGAATATTGTGGAGCCTGAGGCTGCTCTGAGGGTTGCCAGCAATAACACAGAGATGTATGACAGCCTTAAACTCCAGAAAGTGCTTGAGAGAACTGGTAGAGAATGCAGCCCAGGGCATACAAACTTGAGCCCACTTCCAAGAACTCACAGAGATTGATGCCCCAACCCTTTTTTTTCAGTCTGGAGAAAAAGCATGCAGAATTCAAGATCACTGGGCAGTTAAGACTTCATCACACCAGGTGTTCACAGACCCTGAGAAGATCCCAGAGCAAGTTGTCAGCTTCAACACGGAGCTTTTTGCAGCTGAGCCTATCTGTCCACCTGCATAAGGGCCTTCCCAAATGCTCCACATCTGGAGCTGATGATCTTGAGCAAAAACTTTCCTTGGAAAACCTGACTGCTGCCTCTGAGGCCTCACCATAGGGAAAGCACTGGGCCTCAGTGGATTACCCAGAAAAATTTCCTGCACCTTCGGATCCCTCCTCGGGCAGCTTTTAAGAAGCCTTGTTGTATATCACCATTTTGTCTAACCTCATTGATACATTTAATTTCCATAGTCAGTATGTGGTTAAGATAGGAGCCTGTTTAAAGGCTACTTGGATGAAGACTAATTCAAGTTAATAATAAAATCAGTGAAAGCTACAGGTGCTCATCAACTCTGAAGACAGTGACATGTTTCAAAGTATGGATATAGGTATTTAAGCCTTTTCATTTGAAGATATTGGATTTAGGCTTCTGGATAAAGCCGAAGAAAAGAGAGACTGGAAGATGACAGTTCCTATTGCTGAGCTGGTTTATATTTTTTTTAATTCATGGTTATTATATAAAATGAGCAGGCAAATCACTTTTACTAGGTCAGCCTCCTGTTAATTTATATGACTGATAATTACATATATTGTATGGACATGAATAATGTGTAAGGCAAATATTGGAGGTAAGTGGCTATGTAAATATGAGATATCAATGCATGTATGACTAAAGCTCCACTGGAACCTCCTTGGCAAAAGCTTTCCCCTTATTCTACATATTTCCTCATACCCTTGTCATAACCCAATGATTTTAATGCCTCGGCACATTGGAATTTTCCCGCCACGTGGAGCTTTCTTTGCACGGTGGATTTCTCAGCTGCAGAGAGAAATCCCCGGTGCAAAGAGTTCCCGCTACACATATGCAAATTTGTACCCCATTATTGGCTGATTCTAAATTATTCCTACATGGCAGCTAGCAATTGGCTCGCTAGCCATATAAAAGGTTAGAGCAGCTTCCGCCCAAGTTGGAGGACTCCACAATCACCTCGTGGAGAACTCTGAGCGTGCTGTGGAGCCTAGCAAACTCCACGTGTGTCTTGGAGGAGGACAGAGAGGCCTGATCAGCTCTTAGCCACTCCCTGTCATAGTATAATTTGACGTATCCCCCCGTGTGAAGAAGCGCTCGTGGAGTTGTATATCGACGACTCATCTCGGTTCAGTGCGGTTCAGAAGAGATCTCACTTGTGTTTGTCTGTCTGCAACTGCAACTCAAGCAAGTTTCCTCCCTGCACTGTGACCATCGGCAGTGTAAGTAAAGCTTTCTTTATAAAACCAATACACTTCCGTGCCTAACTCTACTCCATCGTGGAAAAACCCCACCTGATGGTCCGGGCTACTGGCCATAGCCTCAGACCGACCCTCGGTCCCGACAACCCTTACTTTACCTAATCTCCAAGTTGCACCATTGACTTTGAAGTAGAGGTTGAACATGGTTAACATTGCTGTTTGCTCTACCATTTGCTCCAGAATGCTGTTTTCTACTGTTGAAAGTGTATTAGCATCACAGTTTAGCAGATAAATGTGCCCAACTACATTTTGCTACCTTATTCCTAATGTAATATATGTTAAATTAGCATTTGTTTTGACTCATGGTACACTATTATTTTAAAGGTTGAACACATCTTAACTCTTTCTTCCCCATAGGGAAAGATAAAAAATAGATTGCAGATAATGTAGTTGGAGGTGGGAATAGAAGGAAGAAAGACAGGTATGAGTACCTAATATAGTATGCTGCACTTTAAAAAATATACTAAATACACTACCAAGTGTAGAAAGCATACACCAGACAAATAAAACTGGAAGAAAGCCCAAAACCTAAACAACTATGAAACTAAAAAAAATATTGGAAACACTGTAATATCAGACAGAAGTGCCTGGGAAAGTGTAATAAAATGTTGAGGGCTGTCTCTGGGCTATTATAAAAATACTGACTGTTATTAAGAAAACATATAGTAAAAATATCACTCATTGCGCCAAGGTACATTGGGCTTTAATTTCATTTAATAAAAATATAAGCTGCAACTTTTTCTGAAGAAAGCTCTGTATTGGTCTCTACCTAAAAGAAAAAAGGGGTGGAGATCTCCAGAGATCTGGTACTGGTCACAATATACACTGACCAAATTCTCACCAGTTCTGTACCGTCAATCAAATGTGAGTTAGGGTATGTTATGTTACCACCTTTTCAGGTAAAGTACAGTAAGAATCAACAGGGGTACTGTCTATCAAAGTTTATCTCTTAGCAGACATGTACATCAATACTAGCTGCCTATACAAGAAAAAAGATGATTAAAAAGAACAATGAAGTGATTGAATGATTTTGTCTACAGTATACACTGTTCTTAGCAGAGAGGAGCAAATCGGTGGGGGAGAAGTGGCAAGAACTGTTCTTCAGCAAATGCTCATTTACATATTTAATCAATATTTTAATTAAATATTTTCTGGCAAGGGAAATTGCTGGCAGCCACATGTTTATGAAGCTTAAATAAATATTTCAAAAAAATTCCTGAAAGTGAATTTCTGATTTACAATTATATTTTCACAGGGCCCAATTTTATGAGTTTTGTTATTTACTTTGGGAATACAAATACATTATGTGACTTATTACAACAAATCTATTAACCCAATAGCACAGAGTCTAGCACTGGCCATGAATGGGCCTTTCTCACAGCACAGAAAGGGTATGGACAGCCATTCAATAGATTGCTTGTGCAAGAGAACTGGTTCAATTACAACCTAACCAATTTCTCTATAGGGAATTTTCTCTTAATGTTTAAACCCAATCAAACTCCTACTGAAGTAATTGAAAAGACTCTCCAGTGTTCCAGGGAAAGCTGAATAGGATTTTTCAGCCTAGGCTAGATCATGTTTTTTCTTGCCTTCATCCTAGGAACTTCTATTATAATGGCTATTCCTGTCCCTCTTTTGTGTCTGCACTCTTCAATTATTGTGAAAGATAATCTCATCTTTACTCACCTATTTGGTCATTTGGGTACTCTCTCCAGATAAACATCTTTTCTTTTTCTCTCATTTCTTAATTTTTGTCCTGACATCCTAATTATGTCAAGATCTCCAAAATACACAAAAAGACCCAACATCTTTCCTTCTGCGCCATTAGCCACACTGGCTGAATCCAAATATCTGATGTGAGTTTACAGTTGATTATTGGTTTGGATTTTGGGGGTGAAAGGTTAATCTAAACCTATTTTTTTCATTCTGTCAAAAAAAAGACAATTTCACAATATTGTGGAAAATTGTAGAGAAGTCCCACTCTTAGGCTGCATACAGATATTTGGAGAGGATTTGGGGAGGTTAGATTGGGTTAAAAATGTTCACCCAATCTAACTTAGCTCTCCCAGGTGCAGACCTTACACTTGTTAGGTGGATCTAAGTGTAAACTGTATGGAAGTTCAGGACAGATTAATCTAAAAATGGCTGACGCAAACTAAGTTAACTTTCCCAATGAGATATACTCAGTTTATATGACACTCAGCTGGGTGACAGCGACCACGAGCTGATCAACTTCACCATCCGCCGAAAAGCTGGCAAATCAGTCAGCAACACGGAAGTCCTTGACTTCAGGAAAGGCGACTTTGACAAGCTCAGGAGGCTTGTCAGTGAGGCCCTAAGGGACCATGACCACAGGGAGAGGGGAGTTCAAGAAGAGTGGTTGCTCCTCAAGGGAGCGATCCTCAATGCACAAACTAAGTCTATTCCATCTCGGAGGAAAGGCAGCAAGAGGGCACAGCAGCCCCCCGGCTCTCCAGGGACCTAGCAGACCTCCTGAGGCTAAAAAGAAAGGCCTACAAAGGATGGAGGATGGAAGTCACCTCCAAGGAGGATTATTCTGCACTGGTCCGGTCCTGCAGGGAGCATACCAGGAAAGCCAAGGCTGCAACTGAACTCCAACTAGCTTTGAGCATCAAGGACAATAAAAAGTCCTTTTTCAGATATGTGGGGAGCCGGAGGAAAAGCAGGGGCAACATTGGACCCCTGCTCAACCAGATGGGGCAACTGACAACTGACGCCCAGGAAAAAGCTAACCTATTAAATAGGTACTTTGCGTCGGTCTTTCATCAGCCCCATGGGACGTCCATGCCCTCTACGGGACAGGGAAGTCCGGGTGAGGGTGATCCCCTGCCCTCCATTAATGCTGACTTCGTGAAGGAACATCTTAAGAAGCTGGATACCTTCAAGTCAGCCGGCCCTGACAATCTTCACCCCAGGGTACTCAAGGAGCTGGCGAGCATCATAGCCCAGCCTCTAGCACAGATCTTTGAAAACTCTTGGCGCTCTGGTGTAGTGCCCGAAGACTGGAAGAAGGCCAATGTGGTGCCTATCTTCAAGAAAGGGAGGAAAGTGGATCCAACTAACTATAGGCCCATTAGCCTGACTTCTATCCCGGGGAAGATCTTAGAAAAGTTTATTAAAGAGGCCATCCTTAATGGACTGGCCGACACCAACATCTTAAGGGATAGCCAGCATGGGTTTGTTGCGGGTAGGTCTTGCTTGACCAATCTCATTTCCTTTTATGACCAGGTGACCTATCACCTGGACAAGGGAGAAGAGATTGATGTCATATATCTTGACTTCAAAAAAGCCTTCGATCTGGTTTCCCATGATCACCTCTTGGAGAAACTAGCCAATTGTCACCTTGGGTCCTCCACGATCCACTGGCTGGAAAATTGGCTCCGGGGTCGGACCCAGAGGGTAGTAATTGATGGAAGTCACTCATCATCATGTCCTGTGACCAGTGGGGTCCCCCGAGGCTCTGTCCTTGGACCCATGCTGTTCAACATCTTCATTAATGATGTGGACACTGGAGTCAGAAGCGGACTGGCCAAGTTCGCCGATGACACCAAACTTTGGGGCAAAGCATCCACACCAGAAGACTGGCGGGTGATGCAGGCTGACCTGGACAGGCTCAGCAAGTGGGCGGACAAGAATCTGATGGTGTTCAACGCTGATAAATGCAAGGTTCTCCACCTTGGGAAGAAAAACCCGCGGCATCCTTATAGGCTCGGCAGTGCTATGTTGGCTAGCACTATGGAAGAAAGAGACTTGGGGGTCATTATTGACTGCAAGATGAACATGAGCCTGCAGTGCGATGCTGCAGCTAGTAAAGCGACCAAAACGCTGGCTTGCATTCGTAGATGCTTCTCAAGCAAATCCCAGGACAACATTCTCCCCTTGTACTCGGCCTTAGTGAGGCTGCAGCTGGAGTACTGCGTCCAGTTTTGGGCTCCGCAATTCAAAAAGGATGTGGAGAAGCTTGAGAGAGTCCAGAGAAGAGCCACGCGCATGATCAGAGGTCAGGGAAGCAGACCCTACGATGACAGGCTGAGAGCCCTGGGGCTTTTTAGCCTGGAAAAGCGCAGGCTCAGGGGTGATCTGATGGCCACCTATAAGTTTATCAGGGCTAACCACCAGTATCTGGGGGAACGTTTCTTCACCAGAGCGCCCCAAGGGATGACGACTAGGTCGAATGGTCATAAACTACTACAAGACCGTTTCAGGCTGGACATAAGGAAGAATTTCTTTACTGTCCAAGCCCCCAAGGTCTGGAACAGCCTGCCACCGAAGATGGTTCAAGCGCCTACATTGAACACCTTCAAGAGCAAACTGGATGCTTATCTTGCTGGGATCCTATGACCCCAGCTGACTTCCTGCCCTTTGGGCAGGGGGCTGGACTCAATGATCTTCCGAGGTCCATTCCAGCCCTAATGTCTATGAAATCTATGAAATCTATGAAATATCAGATTGGCCAATTTAGACCAATCTAACTGTCATGAACTTCTGTACAGTAGCCACCACAGCCCCAGATCGAGGAAAGCATAGTTGCTAGCCCCAGCTGCAGGGATACACTTTTCCTACCGCTTTCCTGGCACCAGGTTATTTTTACTCCCCCCTTCCCAGCCCCTCCTCCCCACCTCCAAATGGACAGCCCTACCCCCAACGGGCCACACAGACCCCTCCCACAATGCTCACCAAACCCCAGATCCTGCAAGCCACTCCCAGTGCCAGTTTTACTAGTGTTTGCCAATGCCAGGAGCTAAGTAAATAAGTCAGTATTGGGAAGGGGCAGGTGAGATGAGGGGCTGGTTCTTGGGGGGGTCCATCTGGGGGTTGGGGGGCTAAAAATAGCCCCTGGTGCCAGGGAGTGGACAAGATAGCCTCCACCAGCTGTTCCACTGATCCTGCAAGCCCCCTGATCTTGCCAAATCCTCCCAGACCCCATCTGATCCTCCCCATGAACCCCACCTGCCCCCCTGATCCTCCCGCAGACACTGCCCCCCCAGTTCCCCTTATCCCCTCTGTAGATGATGCCCCCACCCTACCCCCATCCTCCCTGGAGCCTGATTGCCTCACCAAGCCCCCCAAGTCCTCTGCCAGCCACCCCCCCCCCTTCCCAACTTGATTAAATTAGGTGGCTATTTTTAACTCTATCTAACCTTCCCCTAATTTCCCTGAATATCTGTACACAGCCTTACAAAATGGAAAGTGAAAGAATGTGCTTAGTCAATGAGCTTCTGCAGAAAATTATCACAGTAGATTTCCACTGCAAGGACTATAAAGAAAAGGCACATGGAATGAGATAAGACTGATTTTCTTTCAGAACACGTCTGAAGAACATGCCAGGAAGAAAACAGAACAGGGAATAATCTACTGTAAACTTCAAGAACCACCCTACAAAATATGAATTAGAGCTATTTCCAAGCTTGATCTTTTCCCCAACCAGCCATAAATTTCAAATGGTTTGCAACAAAGAAACAAATAGTTATCTTCCTTTATAATCTCTAACTAAAGGAGAGGAAATTTACATTTTTTCCCTAACATTATTATTTTGTTTCATGTATAATCATATAGGTACATTTTAAATGCATTTATCCATATTCCTATGTATACAATACAGTGAATGCAAATATTACAAAAAGACCTATTCAGTGAAAAAAGACTCCCTCCACCAGTTTTGTTTACATGTTTTTTAAAACAAGACATATGAATTTAAAAGATACTAAGCCTTTTCAATTGTTTGTCATACTGAATAGAAATATCAATATCATGTCAATGATGGCATACATTATGCAGCTGCAACTGGACACAATAGCATTTCTGGATCATACTACTCACTAGAGTTGGATAACAATTACAAGTAATTTCCACTAAATTTTTATCAAAGTTTTAAATGAATTCATTTTACTCCCAGGATTTCACTTCTGTTTTGTTTGCTTTCCTTGAAAAGTTGTGAAATAGATTTTAAAAGCAGAGTTTTTGGAGCGAGCTAATTTCAAAGTCATAAGCTCAGTTATTTGCAGATATATCATTTTAAATTCATATGCTAGCCTGGGGAAAAGTTTCTATCTGATCACTCACAATTAATCTTAAATAATAATTCATTTTGTACAGGTTAGGCACAGAGAAAAGTTGAAAAAGTCTTTTTACCTCAGAATTGTCTGGTGGCAAACAGGATGTAGAAGCATATTTCCTTCAGGTTATGATGTTTCATATTTCACAGAAGAGTAGAAAGAAGGCTCTTCTGGGCAGGAATGTCTTTTGTGGTGAGGTATCTCTGTGCTCTGTGAGATGCAAATTCACTCCAACAAGGGCAGGAGTCTGGTGTTAGCATATCAGGTGGTAAAAATGCTTCCTTCTTGTAAAATTGTCAAAATGAAATTAAATGGAAAGTTCATAATTTTAAACCCACTAGATATTTGCCAACAAATTATTTTATTTATTTGCAAGCTTATGGGCACACTTGCCCTTCATCAGGCATAGGAGAGAGCAAAGACTATAAATGTTCTTGTAGGTAGAAATCAAAATTCATATTTCACAGGAGAGTTGAAGGTGTGGTAAAATCTCCAGTGAAATACGAATTTTGATTTCTACCTAGAACTTTTACAGTCTCTGCTCTCTCCTATGCCTGATGAAGGGTGAGTATGCCTGTAAGCTTGCAAATAAATAAAATAATTTGTTTGCACATATCTAGTTGGTCTAATAAAATATATAACCTCTTCCATGAGTTTTGATTCCTTTTGCCTCTAGACCAATTAATATGGTGACAACCTGGATACCTGCTAATAGAGAGGCACCCAAAGATTCTCCAGGATGCATCCCTGTAAGTGGATAAAGTGGGCAGGTGCTCTGAGGGCTTGAGGAGCACTCAAGCCCCCAGAGCACCTTCCCAGGGTGGCTGCAGAGTGTGAGAAGCTCTGGCTGTTCATACTTTCTTGCCACAAAGCTAATAGGTATCTGTTGCAATAAACAGACAGAATCTATTGCTACCTTTTCTCACATCACTAATTTTCCCTTGATGTGTTATGACAAAGGGTAGCAATGGCTATTTGCTCACAATTTGTGCCGCCATAAAAAAAATATGGTAGTACAAATGAGATGTCAGGCAACATCTGTTTCTACCCAGAGAGATGGAGGTTTGGGACTGAATCAAAACTGAAGGACATCAGAGAGCTTTCAGATCCTAAGAGTCCTATCTACCCAAAGGGAGCAGCAGTCAGAGCTGTTTTATAATCTGTATTCATTAATGCCAAAAAGTTACAAAGTTATGTTTTCAGTCAGAAAAATGCCATCTTATTGCACTCCCAGGCAAATCTCAGAGGGAACAAAATATTTTTTCTTTTTCTCTTCAAAAAAATTGCATTTTTTTCTAATTTAGGTTTTCATAGATTTTTATTCACTTCCCCCTTAGAGAATATGTGAAAGGGAAAAGGAATCTCTGACACTGAAAACTGTAAATCCGAGATTAGGGCTGCAGTGAAAGGAGAATGAATTTAATCTTCCTATAATAGCAGAGAAAGTGTTTGTGTCTTGAAGGGAGGAGTCAGCCAAAGGAGTTTAGGGTAGCTAATATATTGCTCAGCTGAGTCTGTGATTCTGGAAAGGCTAAGGGTCTGTCAAGAAGCAGAATGATAGAATTAAATCTGGCTTTTCTTGTTAGGCATAATTCCTTTTGGACTTTCAAAAATGTGTATTCATGAAAAAGACAGTCTTCCCTTATGTCCCCACCTCTTCTTAGATATAGATGGGTCCTATCCTCAGCTGGTGTAGGCACCCACTCATGCCAGCTGAACAATGAGCATTGCTACCACTGCTTTTTTTTAATATGCTACATACAATCTTTATCCTAATGACCATGATCCCACAAAAATCTGAACTCCAAGAACTAGGTTCCATAGATAGATGGCTCTGGCCCCCAAGCAGCCATCCTCCATCTGGAGATCACCGAAGCATAATGATATACGCACTCCACTCTGTGGCATGCCACCTTCATTAGGCCCTACGATGGGGGTGGCATAATGTATGCCCACAACTGCGTAGCTTGTTAGGGACCCCCCACTTTCCACCCCCTACTCTCTTCCCCCTGCACACACACTGGAAGAATACCAAGATCAGATATCTAGGAAAAGGCCCATTTTTCTCAACTTAACTGTACAGAGGCTGGGCTGAGTCAAATAATCTGGACCCATTCTAATGTTAAAGAAAGGTCTGATTGCTCTACATGCAGTGAAAACCAGAACAACCATTCTTTTCCACTTGAAAGCTTGTTAACAAAAGAAGTCATGTTGCTGTTTACTCCCTATTCATCATTAGCTAAATAAAACTGCCATATAAATATTTTAGTATGGCAAGTCCTGGATATTTGAATAAATCAGCACATTCTGACTAGCTGTGTCTGTTGGTATGGGTTACTCTGAGTTGACCAGACATGTATAATTTATTTTTTTTGCTTCAAACAATAAATAGAATTGTTAGGCTTTGGCAAAGATAAATTGCTCCTGGGTGCTTTCATTCTGTTTATCTGGTGACCCACTGAGCCACAGATATATTCAGAGAATGACATTCTGCTCTCATTTATACTGGTGTAAATGAAGAGCTACTTTACAAACATTAATTGCGTTATTACAGGTTTGTATCAGGGTACATGCAGGCAGAATTTGGCCATTATTTTTAGAAAAGATATGGGAACTCACACAACCTCAGCATATTGCCAGTTATTATTAAGAGATGCCTCTGACAATCACCCTGGGGAAAGCCAGGAGCTACATTTTGAATACAGTGAAATGTATGGAGCTGACTTATACCAGCTGAGTATCTAGCCAAGTATACTTCTATTAGCTATCTCACAATTTTTACTAAAGTCTTTTCAGTATTCACTACCAGCAGTGACTAGGCATCCGCAAAATATAGAGGTTAGTTTTCAACATTCACTTTTCTTCTGTGCAGTAGTACCTTGAACTATATTGGATAGTCTGCACTACCATTGCACGGAAATTAGAAAGATACTCCCTATGCTTTTTTTTTCATTCAGAGTGATAAAAGGGGGGCAAGGAGAGAACAACTGAAAGTTTCCTGAGTATTAATACTTGCAAACAAGTAAATTTGTTAGTGAATTGACTTTATGGACCAACATATGCAGCTTTTATTAACTCTGAAATGTCCATCAATGGTTTTGCCTGAATAAAAACTATAGTATTTAGTTATATATAAGAAATATTTCCTGATGTAAATCAATGCCATATTTAGTGATGAAGTAATACACTGACATATGGGGATAAGTACTATTTTGTTATATATAATTTTGAAACTATATGTTGTGCATATAGATGATATCGCATTCATTTTCAGCTCACCCAGGCAGCATAGATTTACCAAGAGCAAGTAATGCCTGACCAACTTGTTTTCCTTGTATGATAAGGTGACAGGCTCTGTGGATAGGGGAAAGCAGTGGATATGTTATACCTTGACTTTAGCAAGGCATTTGACACTGGGCCCCACCACATTCTCATTAACAAGCTAATGAAAGATAGACTAGATGAAAGTACTGTTATCTGTATACAGAACTAGTTGGATTATCATATTCAATGAGTAGTCATCAATGGCTCACTCTCTACTAGAAAAGAGGTATCAAGTAGGATTCCCCAGGGTTCTGTCCTCTGTCAGGTATTGTTCAAAATCTTTGTCACAGTCCACCAAGAAATTTTGTCTCACAAGTAGAGCCAGGAGTGGAACCAAGCATTACAAAGGTTAGAGCAACAGAAGGCAAATCTAAGTTCCAAGCTAGATAGTGGGGTCAGAAACCAAGAGTCAGGAAACAAATACCAAACCAGGAAACCAACCAGAATCAGGGGGTTAGGAAGCAAGCCAAGGTCAAGCTGAAGCCCAAAGGGCTGGGTACATGAGCAGAGATGCTGGTCCAGAAACTAAAGAGGTTACTAGACAAGAGCTGCTCAAGGCCAGTAAGTTGTTCAGCAGGGTTCAGACAAAGGACCAATCAGTGGAAAAGGACTAACACTCAGCTAGTGCTGGATAGTTTGTTAGGTGCAGTTAGCCCAGTTAATCAGGCTGCAAGGAAGGAGCCTCACTTAGCCTATCTTTATAATCTTAATTAATGATTTGGATGTTAATGATTTGGATGATGGAATTGAATGCATGCTTCACAAATTTGCAGATGACACCTAATTGCAGGGAGTTTCAGACACTCTGGATAGACTGGAAAAATGGTCTACAGTCAACTAAATGAAATTCAATAAGGACAATGTAAGTGCAAGACAAGTGCAAAGTCCTGCATTTGGGATGGAATAATCCATGGGTGGGCAAAATATGGCCTGTGAGCTGGATCTGGCCTGCCAAGGAATTGTATCTGGCCTACAGAGGGTCCTTTAGCCCGGCCCAGGCCAGGCATTGGGGGAAGCCCAATCTGTGGCATGTGTGGCTGGTCTCACCACCCCCAAGTGTACAGCACGGCTGGAGTGGTATGGGGGACAGACTCAGTTCCCAGCAGGCCCCACAGCAGTAGCTCCTTCCAATGACTGCTGCTGGCAGTCTCTGCTACCACCACCAGCCCTGCTGCCCAAGCACCCCAAGCCATTTGCCCTCACCCACCACCAGGGGGGCAAGACAGTGTAGGCAGGAAGGGTCTCCATGGAAACTGTCTGGGAACCCCATGGGTAGTATGGACTCAGGTGGGTGGATGGGGTGGGGCTGTGAGTGGGTGGGGAGCAGCATCTGGCAGCAGGATGGGCAGGTGGGGCCCAGGCGGTGACAGAATGGGGCTGTGCTCAGGGTGGATCACAGCTCTTTCCTGGGCCCCATCCCCATGCCCAGCAACCTGACCTGCTTCTGGATTCCACTCCCCACCTGCCCACAGCACCATCCCATCCAACCTGCCAAATACACTCTGCCCACCAGGGTTGCAGGCTAGTCTCCATAGAGCCCCCACCCACCTGCTCCAATAATCTACCACTTAGGGAGCTTTGGTGAGCTGCTGCAAGTGCGGGGTGGGGGTGGAGGGAGGGTGCTGAACCTGCCCACAACAGATCACCAAAATTCCCTAAGTGGCCTTCCAGCCCAAATAATTGCCCATTCCTGGAATAACTGCATGAACAAATACAAACTGGGGAATGACAGACTACAGTACTTCAAACAAGGACATGAGAAATAATACATTTTGGTTGCATATGAGGAGGAACGTTCTAACTATCAGGGTAGTCAAACATTAGAACAGGCTGCCTCAAAATATTATGGAATCTCCATTGATGGAAATTCTCAAGAGCAGGTTGGATGGAGACTTGGCTGGGGTGGTTTAGTCAGGGATGATCCTGCCTTGAGCAGAGGGCCGAAGTAGATGACCTTGTGAGGTCCCTTTCAGCCCTACTTTCCTTTGATCCTATGAAACTGAATGCTAATCCATGTTCCCTAACCAATAAAGTTGCATAGCTTTTTTTTTTCTTTTTCTTGGCCAGGTTGTAACATGATTTATTATAGCTATTATTCCAGTAAATATAATTGTTTTTCAATTAGTGCTGTGAGACTGAGCAGCCAGATAAATGCATATGCGCACAAGCGTGTCTGATGTACCTTATTCATTGATCTCTCTCATATACAAACCCTCCCCCCCATATTTTGTTTATATATGTGTATATTGCTTATTGGATCCCTGAAAGTGGACCTGTGTGTAAATTTAGATAATAGAAAAGATACCTGATTTACTATAAACATAACTCAGAAGACAAATTTAGTGCCAATATACACAATCACCCATCGAAAATATATCCACTTCTGTAAGTACAATATTCAGCTCAGTGTTTCAGAAATATAATGATTATAGTCCCATAAACATATATTAAAAGTATGAGTAGAAAATGCATAGTTAATGTGGTATATTTTATATAATACGTTCATTTTGTTAGAAGTTCAGACTTTGTAATGTGTGTTGCGTTTCAACAGGGTTACTGTTTGCACATGTGAGTTTTCCTGATGTTTTAAAAGTCTTCCTGGCATTTTGAAGTAAAACGCATCCAGGCATAGTTTAGTTTGGGTCGCCACAAATTAAAACATTGCACCCATGGATTCATTAAGTGCAAACAGAAATACACTCAAAGATGTTTAATGTGCCCCTTTGTCCACCTGATGGCGCTGCAACTTTTGGGTAGTTCACCCCTTTGTCCACCAGATGTTGCTTCGATTTGCAGGTTGGAGAGAAAGAGGATCCCTGCAATTTGCTAGCATTTCTGTGTAATATTTATTTTCAGGCAACATGAATCAATTTTCTGCTCACCAACCTGCACAGACACCCATGCTGCCCCTGCCCCAAACCTGTAAACATATTTACACGGACAAACCCTTTTGCTCATAATAAACTCTGGAGCAATGCAGCAGGGTTCTCAGTAATACAATTGCAAGTTCAGGACTTATCTACTGGTTTATTTCCTACTGGCTAGCCCAGTAATGGGTGAGAAATGGATCAATTGTAGTTAAATTAATGAATTCTGTACATAAAGAACTGCTTCAATAACAGCCAGGAAGCAAGAAAAATAAATTCTGCTTTAAAATAATAAAACCTAGTTTTCACAATATTTCTTGAATAGATATTGAAGTTTTTCTTTGATGAGCCTCATGAAGTTTTTGATTAAATAAGAACTAAAGGTCTCCAGCTGGATAACAACTGATAGAAAGAAAGTGTTCTCTGAGGGAATATAGCCCTTAAGATATATATCAGTGGATGTTTTAATGATTACAAATGTGTTTCAATTATAAATGAGAAGACATATATATAAGTTGCCAAGCTGACCTGCAGTTTTTGACCACTGGTTCTGCCAGTTTTTCCTATTTCAGGTGAATTTGTAAAACAATGTTCCTTAAATGGACTGAGCCACAGGACATGAGGTTCAAGCCTGAAGTGTATTTTGACAGCTGCAGGACCGATCCTACAGACTTTACCACAGCAGAGCAGCAGTCACCTTCTTATTGATTAGTTAATAAGAAAGAGATCACACATGGAGATGAGAACTTTCCTAAGCCTTCACCACAAACTCCAACCTTTTTGAAATTCAAAGAGGATTTCTTAATCCTGGCCTTTTTTGAATGCAGAAGCACTTGGTGCCTCTTCTGTTGGGGGAAAGCCAGGACATGTCCCATGGCATGTCCAGCCCTGTTGAAATGAGGACAGACCAGAAATCTCTCAAGGATCTGTCTTTGCCACACCAGATAACCAGCCCTTAGCTGAAGCTGCTGCATTTTTTCACACTTTCCCCTCCCTTCCCTGCCCCCCTCCTATCTCTACTCATTGTCTTCCAAGCGCCCACCTATTTACATCTTCATAGCTTCTTTTCTATCTTGGAGATCTCAGAACAGCAGCAGTCTCCCACTTGAAGAAAGTTGTTTGTGTCTGAAAGCTGGCAAATAACTTTTTTCCAACTGTTTAGTTGGTATGATAAAAGATATCACATATATCCAAAGAACCTTGCCTGCATATGTCTTTGCCACAAGACTCCTGCTGCTCCTGAGTTGCTGAGCACTCATGGACTGAGTCTATTGTGATAAAAGTTATATTCTAGAATTGTTCCATAACTTAGAAGATATGGGCATGGGGAGATTGATGTTCCTCTAGTGTGTAAACAGTTAGAGCCCAAAAAAGGGTCTGCAGAGGTTACCAACAGCTCTGCAATTAGAGTTTGTGGTGCAGCTCACTCACTATCCAACAAAGATTAGACATGGGCAGTGTGGCTGGTTTAGTGCAGCCCTCAGCCAGTTTCAGCTCTCTGTCTCAGGTGTGCTTCTTGGCACATGTTCAGGGCCAAGCTAAACAAGTCACTGCCTAATTTTCAGGCTCTTGACTGTGCTAAGCAGAAATGAGTGAGCTAGGTTATCTTCCCAGTGTTACTCTCAGGTCTACCCTGGGGACAGTTCAGACATGCCCAGAGCAACTTTTCACTCTGCATCCTCAGAAGGAATCCCTGTCTCAAGATTCCTCACTTCTAGAATATGGATAATAAAATTACCTCCCATCATTGCCATGCACATGGATTCACTGACTCATGTCTGCCTCTAGCTTCAAAGATGTAATATGCCAAGGACCTTTACTATGATTTTACTTTCCCTTTGAAATGTCTACATTGTAGATTGCATGGTAGTGCAAAAATAGTCAAGTTAGTTGTAAGTGAGTTAACCTGGGTACTGGAAGCACTCACACTACAGTAATATGGAGTTCAGAGAGGGCGCATTTACCTCACTGAAAAAGATACATTTCAGGACTTAAACTACTTCATTTACAGACAGAGGTAGTTATTCATATTAGTCTCAAGCTTAGACAGAAGGCAGGGCAGTGCGACACCTTATAGATTAATTCATTCAGAGAGGCATGATCTATGAAAGCCCATGCTTCTCTGACTTAGTCTGTAAGATGTCATACTGCCCTACATACTTCATTTATTGCTAGCCTGTGCATCTCTATACCGCACTGCAGCTAGCACAGTAGACATACATACATTGATACCAGCATTGCTGTTTAATTTGATATATACTTTTTAAACTAAGAAGAATGAAGCCTGTGCCCACTCACTGCTAGAGCCACAGAACTGATTATATAACAGATATTTATAAGAGGCCTGATCTGTGAAGCTGCTGAGGCCCCTCAACTTTCAGTGATTTCCACAGGACTTGAAACTGCTCCACACCTTATGGGGTCAGGCCCAACAGATCATGAGCTGCATCCAGTTCCATTAAATATGCTCTAATAATACTTTTATCAACAGGTAGAAAGGGTGACAGTTTGAATTAAAGGCAGGCGTGGTAGCTATTACTAAAGGTTGCCAGACATTTTGTACTATAAGGCCTTCCTTTCAATTGCTCATTAGTGCTAAACTGTAACAAATCAGAATAATATCTAATGTGTTGCATATCTTCCTGTGGCAGAAAGTTTTTGGAAAAATTCAGCCAAAATAGCTCCACTGCTTCTTGGAAGAAAGGTAGGGGTAAACAAACTGTGTTTCAATGTTAAAAAAACAACCCCCTACCTTCCAGTGACCTTTGATTTGGAAGCTTTAGCACCCCAATGCTCCAGAGCAGGGACCTGACATTGGACATAAAGGTAGTCTTCATCAATCCATGCAAACTTGTCTAAATAAAACCAATTTATAAGCCTTTGAAAGCTGGGTTTCCATATGTTCAGTAGAAACTTGGCACTTCACAGCTAAAATCTCTGAAGATTCTGTGAATATAGGGTATACTCAAGACTTTTGTTGCGCCCAGTGCTGAGTGCACGTGCACGTGCACCATCCAGCACAGAGTGACTGAGCAGTCACCATCCCCATAGAACAGGGGTTGTCAACCAGGGGTTACATGTACCCCTGGGAGTTCTTGGGAAGGCCCCAGGGGGTATGCGTGGCAGTGCAAAGAAACAGGAGCACTTGGGAAGCGGTGGCATGGGGGGGCGGGCCTGCCGCCGCCATCCATCACTTTGCATTGCTGCCGCATGCCACACACCACTGCCCTATGCCCAAGTACCCTCCGCTTCTCCATGCCAGCAGCTTTGAGTCTGTCCAGTGGGGCAGCTTTGAGTCTGTCCAGGGAGGGTGCTGATGGTCAGCCAGATGCAAAGCCAGCAGTACAGAGAAGTGGGGGTACCTAGCAAGTAGCAGCATGGGGGGTGGGGCCACCACCATCCATCACTCTATGCCACCTCTGGGTGCTGCACACTGCTTTCCTATGCCTAAGTATCCCCACTTCTCCATGCCACTGGCTTTACCTGTGGCTGGCTGTGAGCACCCTCTTCCCCCAGCGTGCAGTGGTGCTACAGAGTGGTGACAGGGGCAGCCACTGCATGTGAGCTCCCTGCATTGCCACCACACACCAGGGGTGCTGAGGGGGTGCTGATGGCCAGCTGCACATGAAACCGGCAGCATGGAGGAGCGGGGATACTTGGGTGTGGGAAAGCAGTGCCTGGCACCCGGCAGTTACACAGAATGTATAGATGGCAGCAGCATATGAGCTCCCCACATCACTGGCTTTGCATCCGGACATCTGTTAGTGTGCCCCCGGATCTGTGCAGGGCAGGGCAAGCTGCTGCTGCGGGCTGGGGCCAGGGCTGCCCAAGGCTTTTCCTGGCAGGGAGGGTGGACTACGTGGCGGAGGGCAAAAGTGGTGCTGGCTGGGGACTGCAGCCACCCCAAAATTTGCTGTAGCCCACCTGACACCCCCCCCCCCCCCAGTACTGCTGCTGTGCATCCAGAGTGCAGCACAGGTCCCTCCCCTCCCCCACCAGAGCCCAGCACTGTCCTGGCCACAGCCCACAGTGGCAGCCCATCCTGCCCTGTGCAAATCCATGGGAAAAAATCCCCATGTCTTCCTAAGATGCATGCATCAGCTTGAGCTACCACTGCTCACGGTGCCTCCAAAACAAGCTGCAGCTTTATCCCGCACCCTGCTCTGGTTGTGAAGGGCCTGGCGGGGTGGGTTCGGGGTCCCATGAGCTCCATCCCCTCCAGCCCAGTGGCGCATTCAAAGCTGGCCCAGCTCCAGCCCTGGGCAGTGAGGGGCCAGTGCCAGGGTGGGGAGGCAACCAGGGGTGACGGATTTGTTGGTGCAGGAGATTCTGGCACCAGGCAATGACCCCAGGCATAGGGGAAGGGACAAGCTCAGTTTGGCTCCCTTCCTATCCCTTCTGGGTTCCAGCCCTCCCCCTCCCACCCCTGTGGCCCTTTCCCCTCCCCCACAGACTTTCCCACAGCTGGCTGGGCAGGGGGATGCTGATGTCACTACACAATTCATTATAAAGGCTATGACATGCAAATATTGATGCAATGTTCTAAAATAAACCATTTAAATTTAATAAACCTATGTAATTCAATGAGGATTAAACCCTGTTACGTATACAAGTGCCCACTGTATGTGTGCTCCAACTTGGGAGAAACTTTACTCCCAAGTCAGAGCACACACCACATTACTGGGCAGTAATGCCGACAAATGTAGATGCTGGTCTAAAAGCCACTTGGTGTGCAGTAACTTACTGTGCAGTAATTTACTGCACAGTACATCCATGTGTAGACATGCCCTGTGTCATCTACACTGCTACTTTCAAAGGCTCTGTGCACAAAGCAGGTGCAAGCAGACTTATTCAAGTGGCATGCTCAATCTTACATAGGAAGAAGTAGAAACATTACCACTAGGACCTAAAATGCACAAAAAATTGGTTCAGCAAGAAAACCAGGACTAGATTTAAAGCATTCAGTTCATTTCACCAATGGACGCATGGAGTTCTCCTACATACCCCAGGAGGCAAGTTTGATTGTCTGAGGTTGGGGAGATCCAAATCATTCCTAGATTCATAAACTGTAGAGTCAGAAGGGACCCCAAAGGATCATCATGTCCGACCCCCTGCCCCAGGCAGGAAAAGAACCGAGGTCAGACGACTCCAGCCAGGTGCCTATCTAACCTCCTCTAGAAGACCTCCAAGTTAGGTGATAGTATCACCTCTCTTGGCAGCCTGTTCCAAATTCTGGCAACCCTTACTGTGAAAAATTTCTTCCTAATGTCTAACCTGAATCTACTCTCCACTAGTTTGTACCCATTATTCCTAGTTACTCCTAGGGGTGCCCTGGTAAATAGCACATCTCCAACTCTCTGTTGTCCTTGCTTGATAAACTTATAGGCTGCTACAAAGTCTCCCTTCAGATGTCTCCTGTGAAGGCTGAAGAGATCCAGATCCTTCAACCTGTGATCCAGAGAGAGTGAATTTCCAGACAAACTTCTTCTATTTGGAGTTCTATGGAACTTCCGTATAAAACTGGGGGAAACAATTATTTCAGGTGGAGGGCCACTTACCGAGTTTGGGCAAGCTGTTGAGGGCCTCATGGGTTGCCCCGTCCCTTGACATGTGCCCACCCCCGGCCGCCATCTTGGGACCAGAAGTCCTGCCCCCTAATCTCACCTTTGCCACCAGAAGTCCCTCCTCTTGCTCCCAGAAATACTCCTTTCAGCATGGGGTTTTGCCATCTCAGAACCAGAAAAATAACTAATTATATTCTAAAAATTGAATATCTACAACATTCACTAATTTGATTTAAAATATATATTTTTATCTTGATTTACATGTGTTTGTGTAGTATACACAAAGGTGATCACACAATAGCTAAAAATGAAATCTTACTCTTGTGTATTATGGGGGGGTGGAGGGCATGGGGATGGGTATAGGTTTGTGGGGGGCTGTGGGTATGCGGATATGTGGGGAGTGAGGAGGGTGTGGGTGTGTGTGGAGGGATTTGTGGGGGATTGGATAGGTGTGTGGGGTGTGGGTGTGGGGTAAGAGAGCATGTGGGTGCGTGTGTGGATATGTGCGGTGTGGGTGGGTATGACGTTTGTGAGGGCATGTGTGTGGGGGAGGTGGCTGGGGTGTGCAAGGGGGTGTGGGTATCTGCATATATGGCAGTGTGAGGGGGTGTGTGGGTGCATGTGTATGGTGGGGTGTGTGCGTGGGACTCACCCTATGAACACACGCGCACACACACACACACACATTCCCTTACCTTCCCTCCCTCATTGCACACACACTCTCTGTGCCTCCCTCACTACACACACACACACAATGTCCCTCCCACACTACTCTCTCTCTCTCTCTCTCTCTCTCCTTCCCCCATTGCTCTCTCTGTCTCCCTCTCCCCCTCCCTCATTGCATGAATGCATGCACACACACATACACAAACACAGATTCATAGATTCATAGATGTTAGGGTCGGAAGGGACCTCAATAGATCATCAAGTCCGACACCCTGCATAAGCAGGAAAGAGTGCTGGGTCTAAATGACCCCAGCTAGATACTCGTCTAACCTCCTCTTGAAGACCCCCAGGGTAGGGGAGAGCACCACCTCCCTTGGGAGCCCGTTCCAGACCTTGGCCACTCAAACTGTGAAGAAGTTCTTCCTAATGTCCAGTCTAAATCTGCTCTCTGCTAGCTTGTGGCCATTGTTTCTTGTAACCCCCGGGGGCGCCTTGGTGAATAAATCCTCACCAATTCCCTTCTGTGCCCCCGTGATGAATTTATAGGCAGCCACAAGGTCGCCTCTCAACCTTCTCTTACGGAGGCTGAAAAGGTCCAGTTTCTCTAGTCTCTCCTCGTAGGGCTTGGTCTGCAGGCCCTTGACCATACGAGTTGCCCTTCGCTGTACCCTCTCCAGGTTATCCGCATCCTTCTTGAAGTGTGGCGCCCAGAATTGCACGCAGTACTCCAACTGCGGTCTGACCAACGCCCTATAGAGGGGAAGTATCACCTCCCTGGACCTATTTGTCATGCATCTGCTGATGCACGATAAAGTGCCATTGGCTTTTCTGATGGCTTCGTCACACTGCCGGCTCATGTTCAACTTGGAGTCCACTAGGACTCCAAGATCCCTTTCCACCTCCGTGCCACCCAGCAGGTCATTCCCTAGGCTGTAGGTGTGCTGGACATTTTTCCTCCCTAGGTGCAGCACTTTGCATTTCTCCTTGTTGAACTGCATCCTGTTGTTTTCTGCCCACTTGTCCAGCCTATCCAGGTCTGCCTGCAGCTGTTCCCTGCCCTCCGGTGTGTCCACTTCTCCCCATAGCTTTGTGTCATCTGCAAACTTGGACAGAGTACATTTCACTCCCACGTCCAAGTCGCTGATGAAGACATTAAAGAGTATCGGTCCAAGGACCGAACCCTGCGGGACCCCACTGCCCACACCCTTCCAGGTCGAGACCGACCCATCTACCACGACTCTTTGGGTGCGACCCTCTAGCCAATTCGCCACCCACCGGACTGTGCAGTCATCCACATCACAGCCTCTTAATTTGTTCACCAGTATGGGGTGGGATACCGTATCGAAGGCCTTCCTGAAGTCCAGGTATACGACATCCACCCCTCCTCCTGTGTCCAGGCGTTTTGTAACCTGGTCATAGAAAGAGACTAGGTTGGTCAGGCACGATCTGCCCGCCACAAACCCATGCTGGTTTCCCCTCAGCATAATTTGTCCTGCTGGGCTCTCACAAATGTGAGCCTTGATAATTTTTTCAAATACTTTACCAAGGATGGAGGTGAGACTGACCGGCCTATAGTTGCCCGGGTCCTCCTTCCTCCCCTTTTTGAAAATGGGGACCACGTTAGCCCTTTTCCAGTCCTCCGGGACTTGGCCCGTGCGCCACGAGCATTCGAATATTCCCGCCAGTGGCTCTGCAATGACGTCGGCCAGTGCCTTCAGCACCCTTGGATGGAGCCCATCCGGGCCTGCCGACTTAAAGGCATCCAGTTCTTCCAAATGACTCTGCACCACCTCAGGATCTATGCATGGAAGTCTGGCGCCTTGCTGCTGCCTCTCTACAACCCCAGTGAGAGATTTGTCGTGCCCCTCGCTTAGGAACACTGAGGCAAAGAACTCGTTGAGGAGTTCAGCCTTGTCCCCTCTATCTGTCACCAATTGCTTCTGCCCATTTAGCAGGGGTCCTATTCCTCCCTGGGCCTTCCTTTTACTCCCTATGTATCTAAAAAACAATTTCTTGTTGTCCTTTACTTGGGTTGCTATCCTCAGCTCCATGGTAGCTTTGGCCCGCCTAACTGCCTCCCTACAAGCACAAGCAGAGGAGGTATATTCATCTTTAGTGATCTCACCCTGTTTCCACTTTTTATGTGCTCCCCTCTTTAGTGATCTCACCCTGTTTCCACTTTTTATGTGCTCCCCTCTTTAGTGATCTCACCCTGTTTCCACTTTTTATGTGCTCCCCTCTTTAGTGATCTCACCCTGTTTCCACTTTTTATGTGCAGATACACACTGTCTCTCCCTCCCTCATTGCACAGACACACACTCATGCACACAGACACACACCCTCTCCCACTCCTGGCCCTGGGGTACTGGCACTGGTCTCATGCTCCACAGTCCAGCAATGCAGCCAAGGGTCACATTGTGCTGGAGCAGCTGGCTGGCATACAGGGAAGTAGTGAAAGGGGCCACAGGCAGAGGCTTCTGGTTGGGGGGGATGAGGTAGAAGAGGTCTGGGGGGGCAGAACCTGGTCAGCCTTGGTGCTGAGTCCTGTCAGCTTCCCCTGAGTTCTACTGCCCCTGTTTCCTGCCATCTTTGACAGGCAGCCAGGAGCAGATATTTTCTAAGCTTTTTAGGGGCCCTGTGGGCCAGATACAATGGCCAGGAAGGCCAGATTTGGCCCACCCCTACTATAAAATGAGTGCCCCTTCTACTTGCCATACCCACAAGCAGGCTTCAGTTGTTAGAAACATTCGCCTTTCTCCTCTGATGAGTTCACTGTGGCACACATGGCCCTGTGACTGTAGGAGGAGGTGACACAAGCCATTTACTTTAATGAAAATCCTCTTTCCTTCTTGCCTTTATGTGTATTAGGATCACATCCTCAGAGATGTGTATAAATATTTTAGCTCTAGATTTTGTCCCCAGGATACAATCTTCAGCAACGGGCATTGCATTTCTTGGTTGCATCATGAGCAGGTAAAGAAGGAAAAGATGTTCCCCTTTTCTTCCCGGGTCACTGATTGTGGCTGGACTACGCATTCCTGTCCCTCACACACTGGTGGGTGCGTTGGAAGGAATCAAACCAAGGTTCTGCCCCCATTCTGCAGCCTTCCCTGCCCTCCAAATCTGGCTTAGCTTTCTGAAGAAGAGCAGAGGACTAGCTGTACTCTGTCTTCTTCCCTTATGCAAGTACACAGGTGATCTCACCATTTGAACCACAGTTTCGTATATGTCCATGATTTGGAAACAAGTATACCAAGGACAAGATATCATTTAACTGTTTAGATTTATCTGGTTTGGTGGTTTAAATATGTATAAAATAAATTCTGATGTTGGTATATGGTGGGGGAGGCTTGGTTTGGGGTTTTTTTCTTTTTATTTTGTTTTTAGCATAGTTTCTTTCTCTTTTTTTTTACAGGAATTGTGAAAAATAAGTTTGTAAGCAAAAAGTCATCACTTGATCCTTCTTACATTCCTCTGGCATTTATATTACCTGAGTTTGGTAAATTATCCCAGTTATTTGGAAGTTTGATTTAGTCTGTTATGAACTCTGAATGAAGATTTGAGATTTAATTCTGTTGAACCTGCTCTACTTAAGTAAGTTATTTTTAATTCATATGAATTACCTGAATCTCAGAGCTCCATTAACTTTCATTATGCCTTCTCTGCAGTTTATAGCATGGCAATGTGCCAAATTTCTTAAATTTGCTGGGAGAGAATAAAGAACTAGGAAAAACAAAAAATATGACATGAAACCCATTAACGGTTGTGCATTTTAGAAGGACAGCCTGAAGCCTAATTAACATATTTGGCAGATGCAGTCCTTTGTAATGAGGACATAGGTATAGCTTTAGAAAGAAGCTGAAGCTAAAAGATATCTATTTATTAAGCTCTTATATGCATGTATATATACCAATATCCTAACATCTTTCTGAACTAAACACAAAAAGATCATAAAAAAGACAGAGATATTATACTAGAAGCATTATAAATTCCTTTAAAACTTCCTTAAATTGTTTCAGTTCATCATTTTGGCCTCAAGGCAGTAAGATCTGCATTGTCAAAGATATGCCACAAGTGGAAACAGACACAGGATGTTAGTACGAAAGAGCAGGTGCTGTAACTTTATTAGACCTTTACTGTCTATACAAGATGGTCTCATCCTGGTGGGTATTGAACATCTTCATTTGAACCCTCATACAATGAAGGTTAATTTGTGACATGATCAGAGTGCTCTGCAGCCATGCTCTTCTGTTAGGGCATGCCTTTAGAGTGCTTTCAAGGGGCTAACTGCATGACAAATGTAATTCCTGTCTGCACCCTAACAGTGATATAGGAAATGTGCTTTGCCAAGTCCTTTCTCTCTAGCCAGGTTACCTATTTAAAAATAATATTTAAAAAATATTTAAAAATATTTTTAAAATATTATTTGCTTTTGCCATCTTCACCCTGTGACAAAGCTCATCTCCCAAACACATATATTTAATTGCACAATTAGATATCCATACATTAAGCCTACCAGAATCTTCCAGTGCCTAGATTCTGCTATGAATTTGATCAGCAATTGTTCAAAGAGGTCCTAGTCCAAAGCCCTTTGGAATCAACATGAATCTTTCCATTCACCTCACCTCTACAATCTAGTAATCTTATTTATCTTGCTAGCAGACTAGGGCTCATGTAATCACTATCCTAAAGAAAAGTGTCATACCCATAACAACAGCCATAACTGAATGGTACCTCAGCTGAGTGTTTTTTGTCTTATAAAAAATATAGTCACATTATAGGACTATTGGTGAAATGTTTGGTCACACTGTCAAACTGTACAACTAAGTTACTGTATACATAATATAATACAGTTATTTGGTTGTACAGTTCGACAGTGTGACCAAACATTTCACAAGCATTAAAATTCACATTACCATTCACCGCATTCCTTTTGTTCTCCTCTCCCCCATCCAATCCTCAAACCTATACCCACCCCATCTCACACCCCAACCCAAAACCAAAACCTCCCCTTTCCCTTCCCAGGTCCCCTTCACCGCACTACAGATCTTCAGCTGTCTTCTGTGCTTGTCTCAACATAGATTGTGCCATCTCTTCCTCTTCCAGGTCTCTTCTGCCTCTCTCTCTCTTTTATCTTCATTCTTTGGAAGTACAGTTGCAGTTTGCTTACCTGCAGTCTTAAGCAATCCTGTCCTGGGAGGCTTGTATGCCTGTAGAGCAGCAAGTGCCTGGTTTTCCACAGAGCATTTTTTAAGAGGAAAGCAAGTTGGTCAAACTGGACTATTGGGGTCCCTTGCTTTTATGTTAGGTGGTCATACGGCATGGCTTCTCTGGTAATATTCATCTGCTCACCTTCTTCCAAGTCTCTTTGGCATATGCAGTTCCAGAGCAGGTGCTTAATTGTTTCTACCTCAGGGCAGGGCAATCTGGGATGCACAGGTGGGGTGCCAACCCTCCATGCTGCACTGTCCACACCATTAGTACTCAGTGGGCTATCTGCCAGTTGAGGTTCCTGTGTTCTTTGTGTAGGCCCTTGTGGAAGATACCTTCCCACACACCCTCGATAGTGTCTCTCACCTTCACTGCTGCTTGCAGCTTGCAATGGTTCAGCAGCAGAAAATATAAGTGTAAGCTCAAGATAGAAAAAAAAGAAGAAGTTTTTTATTACATCCTCTTGATTTTGGTACTGCTTATGTGCAAACAGGCACCTTTTACTAAGTTAAGGGATTTTCTAGTTGCAGCATCTCCGCAACGTAAATAAAGGTGTGATTTTGAAGCAAAGTGCCTACCTGGTACAAAATCTGAGTGAATGCTCTGATCATTAGTGTAACTTTTGTGCAGAGAAAAGGCTTCAGGTGATCATGAGGGCTACTCTAACCACAACAGATTGAACCTGTGATTTTTTTTTAACAGGAGGGACACCTCAGCTGCATCCACTTTATGTAGCCACGCTCACTTTTCTTGTTATTTCAACAGACAGAGAGGGGAGGAATTAGAGCCTAAAGGAGAATTTCCATTGCACCTTTCACCTCTCTGGGCTTGTTAAACTGGCTGTATAGGCACACTCCACCAACAACAACATACCAAAATCATTCTAAAAGTTCTGGGCTTCTATTTCTATACCTATAATGACATTTTTCCTTCTGTTTTCCTTTTATGTATTAATATTGGTGCAGACTATGGGAACAGGTTTTCCAAACACATTAATGGAGCCCACAGACTGAGATGTAGAGAGGCATAGACATCAGAGGAGCATGCAAGGATAACATTATATCAAAGGAACTACCTGTGTGGTGAGAAATTAAACATGGCTGGCTTATATATGCACTGAGATTTAATAAGAAACCACTTCAGCTCTCTTTTTCTAGTTGTTATTAAACCAATGTATGTTCCTTGGATAGTACTTGCTTTCTGACTTTCATGTATCTCCTTCTGTCAGTTTTACCAGAGGAGGTCACTTTCTGTCCTTGCCATACCTTTTGGTATCCTGTCTGTACAAAGCTCATGCACAGGATCTTTGGCTTTTCTCCCTTTACTGCATGCACAAAGAAGAAAAAAAGAATGATCTCTTAGGCAGAAGAAGCCTATTTCCTTCCCAGTTCACCCTCTGACAAGAGTAGCCCCTGCATCCTCTGCTTTCAGTAGTATATGGTTGAAAAGTTAGAAAAACAGGCTTCCAGCCTGCAAGGGAGAAATCATTAGCTAGTTTTAGCTGGAAAATAAGTTTATCTTTCCATAGAAAAAATGTAACTTGTTTGTTGTAAAAAAAAAAGAACTGAAAAACTAAACATTGTCAGCCAGAAGTCTGAATGTTGAGGCCCAAAACAGCAATATGTGAAAAATCTTAGCCTTTGGGATTTTTACTTGGAGTGTTAGAGAGGCCAACTAGGGGCCATGATCTTCTTGACCTGCTGCTCACAAGCAGGGAAGAACTGCTGGGAAATGTAGTAGTGAATGGCAACTTGGGCAGCAGCAACCATAAGATGATTCAGTTCGGGATCCTGGGGAAAGGAAGGAAGGAGAGCAGCAGAGTATGGACCCTGGACTTCTGAAAAGAAAACTTCAACTCACTTAGGTAACTGATGGGCAGGATCCCCTGGGAGGCAAGTCTGGGGGAGAGAGGAGTCCAGGAGAGCTGGCTGTACTTTACAGAAACCTAACTGAGGGTGCAGAAACAAACCAAACCAATGAGCAGGAAGACTAGCAAGTTTGGCAGAAGACCAGCTTGGCTGATCAGGTAACTCTTCAGTGAGCTAAAACACATAAAGGACGCTTACAGGAAGTGGAAACTTGGACAAACAACTATGGAGGAATATAAGAGCATTGCTCAGCCATGCAGGGATGAAATCAGGGAGGCCAAGGCACAACTGGACTTGCAGATAGCAAGGGATGTGAAGAGTAACAAGAACGATTTCTATAAATATATCAGCAACAAGAGGAAGATCAGGGAAATTGTGGGAGGCAACCTAGTTACAGAGGATGCAGAAAAGGCTGAAATATACAATGACTTTTTCACCTCAGTCTTCACAGGCAAGGTCAGCTCCCAGACAACTGCACCAGGCAGCAGAGTTTGGGGAGGAGGTGAGCAGCCAACTGTGACAAAAGAACAGGTTAGGGACTATTTAGAAAATCTGGATGTGTACAAATCCCTGGGGCTGGATGGGATGCACCCAAGGGTGGTTAGGGAGTTGGCCGATATGACTGCAGAGCTGTGATATACCTTGACTTTAGCAAGGTTTTTTATATGATTTTCCACAATATTTTTGCAAGCAAGCTAAGGAAGTATGGGTTGGATGAATGGACTGTAAGGTGGATAGAAAACTAGCTGGATCATCAGGCTCAGAGGGTAGTAGTCAATGAGTTGATGTCTACCTGGCAGCCAGTATCAAGTGGAGTGCCCCAAGGGTCAGTCCTGGGGCTGGTTTTGTTCAATATTTTCATCAGTGACCTGAAAGATGGGATGGAGTGCACCCTCAGCAAGTTTTCAGATAACACCAAGCTGGGGGGAGTAGTAGATATGCTGGAGGGTTGGGCTTTCAGAGAGTCCTTGACAAATGGGAGGATTGGACCATTCATGAGATTCAATAAGGAAAAGTGCAAAGTCCTGCACTTGGGAAAGAACAATCCCATGCACTGGTACAGGCTAGAGACTGACTGACTAAGCAGCAGTTATGCAAAAAATGACCTGGGGGTTACAGTGGACAGTAAACTGAATATGAGCCAACAGTGTGCCTGCCCTTGTTACAAAAAGGAAGCTAACAGCATACGAGGCTGCATTATTTGGAGTTTTGCCAGCAGGTCAACAGAAATGATTATTCCCTTCTATTCAGCACTGGTACAGCCACATCTGGAGTACTGTGTCTAGTTTTGGGCCCCCCAGTTCAGAAAGGAAGTAGACAAATTAGAGAGAATCCTGCGAAGGGCAACAAAAATGATTAGGGGGCTGGGACTTATGAGGAGAGGCTTAGGGAACTGGGCTTATTTAGTCTGGAGAAGAAAAGACTGAGGGGTGATTTAATAGCAGCCTTCAACTACCTTAAGGGTGATTGTAAGAGGATGGAGCTAGACTGTTCTCAGTGGTGGCAGTTAACAGAACAAGAACCAGTGGTCTCAAGTTGCAGCAAGGAAAGTTTAGGTTAGATATTAGGAAAAACTTTGTCACTAGGAAAATAGCAAAGCACTGGAACAGGTTACCCAGAGAGGTTGTGGAATCTCTATCCTTGGAGATTTTTAGGACCCAGGTAGCCAGAGCCTGGCTTGCTATAGCTGGGGCTGGTCCTGCTTTGAGCAGGGAGATGGACTAGATGAACTCCTGGGTCCCTTCAAACCCTAATTTTCTGTGATTCTATTATTCTGTTTTCCAACAAAACTTGAATATTACTAGGGAAGCAAGTATGTTCTGTGAAAAGTTTTGTTTTGTCAAGAAACCAGTTTTCTGTTAAAAATGTTTTGATGGAAATTTTCCTGCAAACCACTATAAACCCATATAATCTTGCATTCTCTTGGAGCATACCCAGTAAAGCTGTTTGAATTTTCTTCTTCCCCCCCCCCCTTTTTTTAAAGTTTTCCTTAGCCAAAGAAATCAATGTGCTTTCTAAAATATTAAATAACATTTGAAAAAGAATAAATGCTGCAAGGCTAATTAAATGCCTTAAATAAAGAAATGCCATATATTTAAATACCGTTAAATGTCTAAAATCCAAGGAGTATTTTTTATATTAAACTTTCTGTTCTGCACTGTTCTAGAAATGCTGTTGAGATGAGTTACATCAAAGTGCTTCCTCACTATGGGTGGTGTCACATGACCTTCTTTCAGTGGAAGTGAACAAAAAAGGCCTCAGGCTAATAAAGACATCAGTTCCAGAAGCTCTTGTTCTACTCTCAGAAATCATTTTATTGAATTTACAAAGTCTCATCCACTACTTCTAACAAATGAAAAGGGCACCTCACTGAGCATGATTGTGCAGATTTACAAGACAGTACTTTGAAATTGTGTGGGGAAAGCCATACAGCCAGATCTCTGAGAACTGCTGTAAAGCTTCTGTAGCCTGAAATCCAAGAATAATATTTTGATCACACACAACTGACAACTCATGCTTAGGCTGTAAATCACTTTTGCATCTTAGTTGGTCTTTGTACTGATAGGGTGCTATTTACATTATCATGCCTGACCCAGGGCCTCTAGTACCAATGGATCTTCCAATCTGTGGCTTTCCAAGAGGTCTGGGACAGATAAGTGGCACTGACCCATAAAGGTGTCTTCTCTTCACTTTTCCATGTGACAGGACATGGATTTGTATACCAAAAGTTTCAGAAGGCAATGAGGCACATGTCTGAACTAATAGCCCATATAATTTGGACGTCTGATAGTGTTTTCGTGATGCACCACTTAATAGAACGAATGTCCTATGCTTTTAAAGTTTGAATTCTGTTCTTTTTACTGATTTTTCTAAAAATCATACATTTTACTGGTGTCTTCCATAGAAGGTTAAAGGATTAAGATTATAGATATAGAAAAAATATTGTCAGGCAAGAGTCCCCAAGTTGCATTATTAACACACAGTGTTTTACAAGTTCTTTTCCATATTGCAGAAGTATACATAACTATAATAGCTAAAAGAAGTTTGGGCTGTAAGAAGGTTATATAATATAACTTATATTTGACATCAAGGAGTGCTTTTGGGTGTGAACAGTCAGGCTTTTGTTTAAATATATTTACTGTTAAATTAAACATGGTCTTTGCTTCTTTAATAAATGAGTGTTTGATATACAATATCTGCAGCAGCCACACCTAGGTCTGGTAAATCTTCTGTAAAGCTATGGGGTAGAAAGGAGAAACAGTCCATTTGAAGGAAGAGATACTGGGTGATTTGGAGTGTTCAATGTTACTTTCGTACTATGACAATGTTGGGGGTCAAGACTGGAATAAACAAGTTGATTTTCTATGTGGGTGGTTCTCATCATGTACTGAAGGCACTGGCCGACATCATTGTACTGAAGGCACTGGCCGACATCATTGCAGAGCCACTGGCGGGAATATTTGAACGCTCGTGGCGCACAGGCCAAGTCCCGGAGGACTGGAAAAGGGCAATGTGGTCCCCATTTTCAAGAAGGGGAGGAAGGAGGACCCGGGCAACTACAGTCAGTCTCACCTCCATCCTTAGCAAAATCTTTGAAAAAATTATCAAGGCTCACATTTGCGAGAGCCCGGCAGGACAAATTATGCTGAGGGGAAACCAGCACGGGTTCGTAGCAGGCAGATCGTGCCTGACTAATCTAGTCTCTTTTTATGACCAGGTTACGAAACACCTGGACACAGGAGGAGGGGTGGATGTCGTATACTTAGACTTCAGGAAGGCCTGAACAGCAGGGAACAGCTGCAAGCAGACCTGGACAGGTTGGACAAGTGGGCAGAAAACAACAAAATGCAGTTCAACAAGGAGAAATGCAAAGTGCTGCACCTAGGGAGGAAAAATGTCCAGTATACCTACTGCCTAGGAAATGACCTGCTGGGTGGCACAGAAGTGGAAAGGGATCTTGGAGTCCTAGTGGCCAACATGAGTTGGCAGCGTGACGAAGCCATCAGAAAAGCCAATGGCACTTTATCATGCAACAGTAGATGCATGACGAATAGATCCAAAGAGGTGATACTTCCCCTCTATCGGGTGCTGGTCAGACCTCAGCTGGAGTATTGCATGCAATTCTGGGCACCGCACTTCAAGAAGGATGCGGATAACCTGGAGAGGGTCCAGAGAAGGGCCACTCGTATGGTTAAGGGCTTGCAGACCAAGCCCTATGAGGAGAGACTAGAGAACCTGGATCTTTTCAGCCTCTGCAAGAGAAGGTTGAGAGGCAACCTTGTGGCTGCCTATAAGTTCATCACGGGGGCACAGAAGGGAATTGGTGAGGTTTTATTCACCAAGGCACCCCCAGGGGTTACAAGAAATAATGGCCACAAGCTAGCAGAGAGCAGATTTAGATTGGACATTAGGAAGAACTTCTTCACAGTTTGAGTGGCCAAGGTCTGGAACAGGCTCCCAAGGGAGGTGGTGCTCTCCCCTACCCTGGGGGTCTTCAAGAGGAGGTTGGATATGCATCTAGCTGGGGTCATTTAGACCCAGCACTCTTTCCTGCCTATGCAGGGGGTCGGACTCGATGATCTATTGAAGTCCCTTCCGACCCTAACATCTATGAATCTATGAATCATTTTTAGACCTAATGCATCCCTTAAACTCAGGGCACTGCTCAGATAGTGCCAGCTCTTAGCTTTCACTCATTTCTTGACTACAAAAAATAGTACTTCTGTTGCAAAGAACTCAAAAACACCATAGCAGGTCAAAATGTTTTTGACATAATGTACAGTGGCAATGCATAGGGGGTGCATGAGGGTGCACGTGCACCCCTTGAGAGCACTGGTGCACCCCCTGACAGGCCTCAATTGGTGGGGGGGGCAGGTGGGAGCACCGATGCCCACACTGTGAGCACCAGTGGGGAGTGGGAGTGCTGTGGCCGCTTCCCAGTTGGGGAATTTTGCCATGGGGGGACTCCTGCCCTGCCAGTTGATGAGTTTTGCCACAGGGCCCCCCCCCCCCCCCAGTTGGCAACATTGACCACAGCAGGACCCCCCTTCCCCCCTACTCAGTGAGACTGGGCGTGGGCCCCTCCCCCCAGTCACTGACTGGTCACTGGGAGGGCTTGTGCCCCCTGCCCCAACTAAGGTGAGACTAGTCACCCATCATTATAGATTCCTATTTGAAATCTCTGAGTTTATCTTGTAAACTGGTTATAGATATTTGCACATTGGTGAGGCCACAGCTGGAGTAGTGCATCCAATTCTGGGCTCCACAATTTAAAAAGGATGTGGAAAAGCTTGAGAGAGTCCAGAGGAGAGCCACGCGCATGATCAGAGGGCAGGAGAACAGGCCCTATGATGAGAGGCTGAGAGCCATGGGACTCTTCAGCCTGGAAAAGCACAGGCTCAGGGAGGACCTGGTGGCTGCCTATAAATATATAAGGGCAGTACATCAGTATCTGGGGGAACACCTGTTCACCAGAGCGCCCCAAGGGATAACAAGGTCAAATGGTCACAAACTTCTCCAAGACCATTTCAGGCTGGACATAAGGAAAAACTTCTTTACTATCTGAGCCCCCAAGGCCTGAAATAGACTGCCTCCAGAGGTAGTGCAAACACCTACTCTGGACTCCTTTAAGAAACACTTGGACGTTTGTCTCGCTGGGATCCTTTGACCCCAGCTAACTTCCTGCCCCTGGGGCAGGAGGCTGGACTTGATGATCTTCTGAGGTCCCTTCCAGCCCTAGTGTCTATGAAATCTATGAACATCTAACAGTGGTTATATTATGTAACACCCTTAAAAGGATCTCACAGCACCCCTGGGTCCTGTGACATCCTGGGTGTGAATCACTGATCTATGCTTTCAACTACAATCTTATTTATGCAAAGAACCAGAAAGCAGAAAATGTCCTAGAAAAAGCATAACAAGTTCAACGTACCACTTTAAACAGTAAAATAATTCATACAAAGGCATTTTCCAGAGGTAACTTTGCATCCATGTCATTTAATTCAAGTAAAACGATCCTCCATCTATTCCATTTACCAAGAATCCATCAATGGAACTGTTAAAAACAGACACAATTGGTCATATCAGGCCCCATTGGATGTTTTTAGCCAAATTAGAATTGGATTCTTTAGTGCATATTGATTTCCTATCTCCTAAGAAGACGAGAAGCACTTTAGTTCCACACCCACTCTTGTAAGATAAACTATTTTTGTCCTTTTGTGAAAGAAGTAAATGGAAAGCAAGGGCTACTCTATGCTCATATATTCCCATTTCCATAATTATAGCATGCTAGATCGTGTCCTACAGTGCAATAGTTTGCATCAAAAAGAAACATAGTGAATTTCCCCTCACAGCTTCCCCTAATACTATATTTACTAAGATGACCCTGAATTTAAGACAAGCCCTCAATAATTAGATTTTATATCAGGGAAAGTTATAAATTTGTTATAATTTTCCATGTATAGAATCCAATTATTGGTTGTTTGTCTTAAATTTGCCCCCCTCCCACTGCTACAGCAGGAAAAATAGTGACTAGAGGGAACAGCTGGCTCCGTTGTCCTCTGCCTCCACCAATTTTTCCCCCCTGTAGTTCTTGCCCCGCCCTCTCTCCCACCCCTAACCCTTTTAATGTCAGACCTTGCTTGGGCTCCATTTCTCTCCCCAACTGCATCCTCAATGTGCCTGACAGTAAGTGGGGAAAGGACAGAAGCTAGAAGCTAACTAAACATGCAAGGGACCAAAACGTTGAAATAAACTGACTCTAAAATAAATATACCTGCAGTAATTTGCATATATGCATTTTATCTTTTTTTTCAAACTGCTGCAAGTATCAGCATAGCCGATCCATAAACACACTTTTAAACGGCAATTTTTATACTTATTAATACATGGCACAAACTATTCTTTTGTTGCAAAAAATATATGTGTGTGTGTGTGTGTGTGTGTGTGTGTGTGTGTGTGTGTATGTGTGTGTGTGTAATAGTGCGTGTGCTGCAGTTCCGGGCACTGCAGTATAGGCAGAGTAGGTAACTCACCCCTAATTTGAGGTTCTTGAAAACATCTGTGTCTTTTTTAGAGAGCAGTGTCTCGGCTGGGGAGGTGGAGGAGTGGAGTTTTGAGAAAAGGACTGAGGAGTTAAGATCTTCACAAGCAATATTTTTCCACTTGCAGTTTATCCTCTAATACTGTCAAACTATCTTCATATCTCCTCTCATCAGTTTTGACATTTGGCCCTAAAATTTTCATCTCCTTCTAAGTAATAACTGGAGTGTTACCTACATGGCTGCTCTGATACACTTTCAGGCCAGGGTGCAGAGCCATCCATCTACGTTCTACAATATATTTGTCTAATGTGGTTGCTTTTAAATTTTCCTTTGAATGGCTATCCAACAAGAAATATTAGTTTATTAAAACTCATCGATACATACATGCCTTATGAAACAGCAGTCAGGACATTTTCATCAGTTTAAATGAAAAAGTAACTTTTTACTAACATCCAAAACTGGTCATTTTTATACCACTTCTTGGGCCAAAACAGCAGCATCCTTAAACATGTTCATTCTGAGATATCCTTAAAATTGTATGACAGGCAGAAAAAATACAATATTAAAATATAGCAGCCTTATATTGCTTAAATAACATGTGCCTTTATGAGGCAAGAGATGTGTTTTACTATTATAATATGATTAATGAAATGGAATCAACTTGCAACAGGAATTCTATGCAGTTGTTGACTGAAATAAAATCATTTTCCACTGGGAATAGTGAACAATCCATGTAGTGAACTTAAATAAATTCACATGTAAAGTAAAAAAAAAAACAGCTGAAAAAGCCTTAGTATTTTACTGATATTTGCAATACTTCCTTAATATTGCTAAGAAAAGTAGACCATGTACATCTTCTCTCTCCTTTTTTTTAACAGAGATGCACCACTGCAACGTGGTATATGTGTTACAATTAAAAAAGACTAGTGTCTCACTCCTCTGGAACTGCTGATCTTTTCTTAGCCAAAGACCCAAAGAAAGCAGATAAGGTGATCATAAATCTCCTTCCCATTACCCCAGTCCCTCATACTGCTGGGGAGCACAGCAGAAGTTAGAGTAGTCTACATTGCCAATGAAGGATTGGCAGAAAGCTCTAAGAAGACATTCTAAACTGGAGCAAGGGGAGTAATTGCAAGACATAACCTAAGGTTTCCTCCCAGCTGAGAGACCACTCAGTTGCCTGGTTTGGACAACTTCACAGTCCCAAGGTGTCATAACCAGAACGCTCATGTGGCTAAATGGTTCCTAAATTATACCAGCATTGGTATTCAATAATTTTCTGAATCACTGTCCCTCTGGTGGGTTCACTTCTCAGTTATACTACTGTCCTGTTGCTTGCTAGCATTATACTGGGCACATCTACATAAGACACTTTACTGTGCAGCAGACTAATTTGCCACACAGTAAAGCATCGTTGTCTACATGTGCATGGCAATTAGGGCACAGTGGACTAACTTACTGACCTGCTGGATAGTTTCATGAGATACAAGTAGTATCCGGAAGCGCAGTGAATTACTGCACTTAAATGTGCATGTAGACAGTGGTGTCAGGATTAGTTTACTCCAGCTCAAACTGAGCCAGAATACATTCAGTCACATTAATTGCATGTGTAGATGTGCCCACTGTTTCTTAATAGCATTCCTATTATACTTCTCTTGCATATGGTTCCACTTCAAATTATCCCCTCCACAGTTTTTACCTTTGGTGTTGTAGTTTCCTCATCCCACATTAAATTATATAGTAGTTTCCTTATTCTATAAGTCAGCCTACTATATACTTATTTTTCCTCCCTGCCTTTTTGTTTAATTTTATATGTAGTCAGTGGAGTCTATTGTGTTTCAACCCTTGGATATTTCATTTATAGTGTAAATATGGTTGGTGAATTTTCTTACATGTTTTCAAACATCTTTCATATAGTTGAAGACAGACTGACTTTATGAATTGAAATTGTTGTCTGTATTTAACTTTGGAAGATTTGTCAGATTTGTTACAGGTGAAATGCAATTTGTCTTTGAGCGCTCATACATTCTGTATCTTTAGCTGTAGTAATAGCCTTGAGCAAGGTAGTCTGGAATTTGTCACCTGCTCTTCAGCATGTGATGAGCCACTTTCTCCCACAGGGATGTTTTTATTTTCCAAGAATAAATAGTGTTCGTCTCATTCAGAGCTGTCAGTCTTTTCAGTTCTTCTTAAGGGATCCGCAACATTTTTTCCATCAAACCATTTTGGGGGGTTGTTTAACTTAGGTAGTAGGTCTGTGTTTCTTCTCTCTCTCTCTCTCTCTCTCTCACACACACACACACACACACACACACACACACACACACACACACACTTATAAACTACTGTTATTTGTTTTCTGCATGTCTCTCCATAGATTCTTCATGTTGCTGGGGATTACTTTTTGTGTTACTGATCATTATGGATTTTTGTGCAATGGAGCTGTGTTGTTTCAAAATATTCTGGAAACAAGTTGTCTATTAAAGAAATTCCAGAATCAGCAAGTTTACAAAATTACAAAAGCTCCACCTCAGATTCCATGCAAGAACTATCATAATATCAGTCTGGCATAGCTACAGTGAACTACACTCATGATAATGTTTTGTCTCAGAGGCATATATTGTGCTGATAGGACTCACTCCCTGCACTTCAGTATGGGTAGATCCATATGATCCAAACATTCGAGGACTAGGTGGCTTGGCTGTGGACTCTTGGTTCCCAACTTTATTACCAATATGTTTCACTAAGTTTTGGCGAATAAAGGGTTTCCATGCAGTGACCTATGGCAATATGTCTTTGCAGCGATATAGAAACTTTATCTTCAGAACAAAATATTATTTATTCATCCTTTGAAGGAAAAAAAGCATAGAAAGTAAGATAAAAACAATAAGAGCCCTATGATTAGGGGCAGTGTTTGTAACCTTTGTATATTAATCTCAGCCCAGCTAACTCTGCTTCTCCAGCCTCCTCTTGAAAACCTATTCTGAATCTTTTGTTCCTGAATATTCTGCATGACTAAACCAGTCTTCTGTGTTGTCATATATCAAAAACTGCAGAGCCTGGTAACATTCAGGGTTCATAATACTGATTAACAATTAACTGAGTTGGGTTCAAATCATTAAAAGTTCTTCAAAATCAATTTATATGCCTGAGCTGGTATTTATTCTAAACCCTTACATGTGAGAATCAGTTTGGTTATCAGCAGACATTTGGCTATATATACACTAACCTGATTTGCAAGCTTTCTAAAGATCAAAAAGTCACTTTCAATCCAAGGACTTTTATCTTTAAAATACATCTTTAAAATATATATTAACAATTGAAGGGCAGCCTTTTCAAAATTTCTCCTTTTCTATCAAACGTATATAACAATATGTTCAGTAATAGTCCACTGTGAGTAAATACTCCTCTATTCTGAGTGATCAAGTCCATTGTCAGAATTTGCCACAGGCAATCTGGTATTTCATCTTGGTTGGTTTCTGACTTAATCTCAGCTAGTTTTGTTCCCCTGTGTTAGATTTCTAACTACCCTGTACAATTCCTCATCCATTTGTACATCCGTATCTCTGACATTGTCATTAATGCTCATCATAAGTGCTACATTTTCAGTGTTCTATTTTGTCTTGGATCTCCTTGTGCTGTTTAAAAATCCTTACACAGCTGTGTTGCTTTTGTGTCACCACAGCAACAGGCAATTTCATTTTCTGTGGTTTTTGCAACCCTTAATAGAGGAGAAAGTTGTCCATTTATTTTAAGTGATCTATGTAGTCTTCAAAATTATGTATCCCCCTGAAATTACATTTCCCTGTGTTCCATTGTTAATTTTCAATATCATCCTAATTTAATTACTATCTAGAATCATGTAACATGAATCATGCAAACATAATCTTAATAAAGTGGTCTTCATTTTCAGTTTATCTCTAAAAGTATCATTTTTTGTGCTTTAATGTCCCCATATTATTTATGAATAGGGTGGCCATCATAGAGGACAGTCCAGTTGTCCTCTGTCCTCTATTGATAAGAAACCCAATGCCTTTATGTCCTCTATTTTTCTCTTGAAAAGAAAAATATTTCCCCTATTTTTCATCTATTATGTCCTCTTTATTTCCTCATCATGAAATATTTCCTCCTTATGTCCTCTATTTTTATCTTGAACAGAAAAATAGAGGACATAAAGGTGTCAGGTTTCGTATCAATAAAGGGCAGAGGACAGAGTAGCAGAAAACCGGAATATCCTCTATGATGGCCACCCTATTTATGAAGCAATCTCTAAGTTTTATTAAATATGTTTCCTAATCTCTTTTTCACAAAATATATTGGTCAAATATCTTGGTGGGTTTTCTTACAAAAGTCAAAACATTTGCTGTACTGCAGAGTACCTATTCCCTGAGGTAAAGCTAAGTTGTGGTCAAGCAATAATCAATTTGTTTTATTAGCTACCCTAGAATATGATGTATATGATTTGGATATATCAATTTGTCCTCTGTTTCTGAAATAATCTAACATGACTGAGAAGCCACTGAACTAATAACATATATTTGAATTTTATGCAAAATCAGGTTCTTGATTTCCTGTGATTGTTAATAATTCTTGCCATACATTTCATAAGAGTAGGGTAGTTCCATTACAATATAGTCTATAACGCTTGCTCTTTTAGTTGTAACAAAGGTGAATGTCCCAGGTACACTATTTCCAGTTCATCTGTTAAGAATTCCAAAATTCTCTCCTACAATAAATTTCAAGCAGCATCACCCTTCTTCTTTTAGTTTCTTATAACATCAGATTGCTGATGGGGATTCCCCATATTTCATTTATTACATTATTACCATGTATATTGGCGCTACCAATTCTAGCATTGAAATCACTTGCTATGGTGATATTGTCCCTGCTAGAGAATTTCATCTATTTATACTCTACCTGTGGAGTTTAAGAATTCTCCTTACTATTCACATTTCCTACTCAGTTTAAATTATTAGATCATTTTTTTAATTTCCTGTGCTAAATTTGTTAAGTAGGTTTGAGGTGTATGGATAGTAAGCTCTGCTTCACACTTCATGCTGGAGGTGGTTTTATGGATAAGTGATGTGACATACCTCTTGTTCTTTTTTCTTGTACTCATAAAACACTCACCATAGCATCAACAAGATGATACAATCTGCTTTTTGATTGCTGGAACTGAGCATCAGGCTTTCAAGTATGATCATATATTTGTGTATGTAATAATTGTTAAACATTTCAATTGTTTGCTTACAGTAATAATTTTCAGCCAGAGTGCCATGGCAATCTTGAGTGCCTTGAACTCCTTTCAAGAGTGTTGCAGGTTGACACTCAATGTTAGCACTGATAGGTGTGTAAGTATGAGTCACAAGATAAATCCAGAGATTTCAAATAGGAATTCATAGTGTTAAAAACACTATGACCTGTTGTAGTCTGAATTCTTTGCAACAGCAGAATTGCTGTATTATTTTCCCATAGTCAAAACATGAGTGAAAACTAAGAGCTGGCATTTTCCAAAGGGTGCTTTGAGTCTAAAAAGGACAGTCTCAAGTCTAACAAGCTTCATAACTGTTGGTTTAAATTGACTTTTTAGAGTTTCTGTAAACCTTGAAATTTACCAGAATGTAAACTGTAGCAGATTAAAAACACAATTCAGCATACAGCACAGCAATTGTCAATTCATACTTCCTTTCCCCACACATCTCTTTTCCTTAACATTGTTCTTATGGACTCAGCTGCAGAGACTGAAAGCTAATACATTAGTAGAAATGTTTAAAGTTATGAAATTTGTTTAGGTGTTTTTGCTATAGAATTGTTTTAAAGTATGTCTTGATCATTGTCATTGCAATCTTTATAATTCATTCTTATCCCATCTGTAGCTTCTCTTGAGATTTCCAAAAAATATAAAATTGGTTACACTGGTTCACATTATAGTGTTTTAATATGTCTTTAAATGTAACTATTTTTCCAAAATATCCTGGAGGTGGAAGCAAAACATCAATGGCTGACTTTGTTATGCTTCTGGCTTGGCTGAAACTAAAAATTACTTGAACTCTCACGTGAATATAAAAGTTTTTCTATGCTAAGCCATTTTTCCTTCAGAGCTTCTGGTATTATCAGTCATGAAAGGTGATAGGTATGGTGTGGACAGCTACCCATTGCAATTAACATTCTGCAGAAGATTCTGCAGCTTTTAGTCAGTTCCAACTCAGAACAGATTCAACTCATTATACTAGAAAATGAAAGACCAATATCTTATAACCAAATATGTCCAATCTCTTTCCATTAGCACAAACTTTCTCTTCTTGTGAGTATGACTTGTTTACACCCTTGCTACACATCAGTACAAAAGAGAAATAAATCAGGAGTCTCATGGCATATAGGCAGAACTTTGCAAGATAAGGAAATAGTATCTAATCAAATCAATTAGAGCTGAGCTAAACTTTATAAGGGAATAAATCACACTCTGCTTAGTGAAAAGGTTTGGATAATTTCAACATAATGGACACAATTTATTTCAAAGTGACATGAGGAAGGAAACTGTGATACCTAAAACCCTGTCTAAATCTAGCCTGACTAGCCATGCAGTTTGTCCAATAAAAGATATCACCCATAAAAGCTCTTGCCTTTTGCAAAGCAAGTGTGATTTCAAAAATTACACCAGAGATAAATTTTGACAAGCTATTTTAAATTCCACATTCATCCAGAAAGAAGCTTGCACAAGTCTCAGTATAAGCATTACTGAAACCTCCTATAGTATTAGCTGCAAAAAGTCACCAAGTCACCTTTAAAACTCTTGTTAAAGGATTTTAACAACTCCACAACTGTGTAATAGTTCGCAACAAACAATCTATTCAACCAATTTCATTTCTGCTTGTGTTTTCCTTACTCTATGTGATTTCAGAAGTAGCCTTTTGTCAACTGTTTCTTGAACAGTCCAGCATGAGTGAGAAGCCACTGCCTGATAAGGCTGTATTTTTCCAGATTAAACATAACAAGTATCTTGAGCATTTTTTGCTGTTCGGTAGGCATTGGTTTTGTCCTAATTGTAAAAATGCAAGTAAGACTTAATTGACCAAAAGATAATAGGAAATAAATATACAAGGGCCAAGATCAGAACTAAAAAAGGCACATTGGGTGTGTCTACATGAGATGATTTACTGCACAGTAAAGCATCACCATCTACACATGTTCACATTTACTGCACAGTAAATCAGTATACTGAGCAGTTAGCTACTACCTATAAATACAGGTAGTAAATTAACTGCACAATGGGTGCATCTACACATGCCCTGGACTGCACAGTTGGTACTGCATAATCATTTAGTACTTGCTAAAGTAAGTACTAAATGACTGCACAGCACCCGCCAGTATAGCACAGTCCCAGTGGTGCACAGATCGTTTTCAACCCTACTGTGCAGTAGCAACGAGCTACTGCATAGTAGCTCATTGCTACTGTGCAGTAATGGCAGTATCACAGCTAGTGCCTGCTGATGTTATATTGCCGTAGTGATGAGCTACATCATCGTAGCTCATTGCTATGGCAATGTAGCATTTCATGTAGCTGCACCCAGTAAATACATTACCTCCAGCCTAGATTTACTGTGCAGTAAATTACTGCAGAGTAAGGGCTTTCGAGTAGGTGTCTACATATGCAGGGATTAGGGAAAAGATTTGCTCCCAGGTCCCTGCAGCCCTGCAATGGGCCCCTGTGGCCACCAGGGGGAGTTCCAGGCTCCAGCTGCAGCTGTAGCAGCCAGTGCATGGAAGTCATTTTTAGAAGGCAGCCCTGCTCCCTGCTCTCTGGCCTGTCCCTTCACTGCCCAGGAGCAGAGTACCCAGCGCAAGGACAGCACACAGCAGCTACCTCCTTGCTAATTCTGCCTCCCTGTGCCGTGGCTGTTCCAGGCCCTGCCCCTGCTGGCCATGATGCTGGCCCTGCTGGCCCCAGAAGGCACCCCTCACCCAGGCCTCAGGAGAACTGAGCACCCACCAATGGGGGTCAGAGCACTGAGTGTGGGGGTTCCCTGAGTAGCTACCTCCTCCTGCACTCCTTGCTCTAGCCCACCTGCACCACTGCTCTTGGACTCCACCCCCACTCTCCACCCCTTGCACCATGCTTACTGCAGACACACATCAGAACAACAAGTCTTTATTTCCCTCACATCCAACAGACCCCTCTCCCTCCCCAACGCACAAAGCCACCCTCCCCACTCCCTCCCCAACATACAGAGCCCCTTCATGACCCATCCCACCCACCAACAATTAAAAACCCTCTTCCCCATGGAAACTATGTACAAATATGTGTTTTTTGTTGAGTCCTGGAGTGGGGAGGAGCTTTTGGGGGGTACCTAAGAGAAAAAGCCTGGGGGCAGGTGGCCAGCACCCTGGCCTCTAACCATTCCCCCATGGGTCCACATGCTGAGGTGAATACAGCAGGTGGGTGATTTATACTGGGGTGATGGCAGTCACTGGACCTCTGGTGCAGGTGTCTCCCCCTCTTCCAGGGGCTGCCCATGGCCAGCAGAGCTGGCATGGGATCCTGACCCTGCTGTTGGCTTCTCTGGCTCCACACCTGCATGGAGCCGGGGCAAGCAGTGGGTCTTGGCCCTAGGCAGTGGGGCTGGGTGACAGTGGACCCGATGCAGGGGATGGTCCAGGGGGCTCCTGCCACCTGGAAGCAGCAGAGGACCTCCTCCCAGGCCCAGGTGGGGGTCTGCTGTGCGGTGGTGTGTGGATGCTAGGGAGCCTGTGAGGTTAGGGACATGGGCTGAGCAGCGGTGGACATGCACAAGACCGCCAGGCCCAGGACAGTGTCCAGGACCTGACAATTGTAATCCATTGTCTGAACTGCCCAGGCCAGGATGGTATTCTGTTCCCACAGAACCTGGACCTGCTCCTGCTCCAGAGCCAGGAGCTCTGCCTGGTATGCCTCCTCCCAGGCAATGTCATCCACCTACCACTTGTCCTTGTGGGCCATACCTTTTCCTTCCAGGCCTGAGCATTCTGATCCCACTCCTCTGCCACTGTCACCAGCCACTGGAGGAGGAGGGTCCTGTCCATGGTGTGCCTCTGGTGCAGGTGTCACATCTGCAAGGCCCCAGCAGTGGGTGGGAGCAACCCTGAGCTGGAATCCCCTCTGGCAGCTGTGGCTTCTCCTCTGAATCTAAATGCTGGACCTGCAAAACCAGGAGCCAGAAGCCTTTTGTGAGAATTTGCAACATTTCAGAGATAAGATGCGGTGTACCCAGGGCCATGCGCTAACCAGCCTTAGATCAGGGATTGGCCATGCAAGGGTACCCAGGGACCATGGTAAGTCAGGCCAGGCATGCTCAGGCCCAGGTGGCCACCTGTCAAGCCGCCTGCCCCTGTGCACTCTCCTGGGGCCAGTGGGCCACTTGGTGCTGGTGGCAGGCAGCCTGCCTCCCCCACCCCTTCCCCAGGGTGGGAAAGACCAGACTCCTGGCAGCACCCACTGCCACAGCTCCAGGCCATGATGCCCCCACTTCTCCTGCTGGCCAACCACTCTGCTGTGCTGCCACACAGCCCATGGCACCCTGGATGGAGGGGCATGGAGGACCCAGACAACTAGCATGAGGAGCTGGCCGTGCCCCCACCCTCCCCACAGTGGCCTCTCCAGAGAGGTTCTCTAGAGCCAGCCATGCCACTACTATACCCCAAGCATGTCTATGTTGTCTGTGGCCTAGATGGTGCACAATGAGTTGTTTGTGTGGGCTGAGTAGTGCTGATGATGATCCTCATATTGCCCTGCATGCACGTGTGTTCCTGGTCTGGGGCCCTCAGCTTCAACAGCATGGGGAGCAAGCTCAGACTTCCCCTTAACCTCTGCCACCACCTGAAGGGCTACCTGTCATAGCACTACACATCCCTGCTCCCGCCCACCCTACCCCCACTGATGCTGAGGACATCACCGCCGGCACTGACACATTCCTCAGCATGTGAGAAGCCCATGGCCCCCTATCTGCAAGGACACAAGCTGCTCAATAAAGTTTTACACTGTGTCCTGCCTCTCTGTGTGCTGTGGGGGGTGGGGACCCAGGGCCAGGGGAGTACAGGAGGACCAAGCAGGGGCAGGGGCAAGGGCAGAGTGAAGGTCTGGGGGCAGGAGTAGGGGTGGGAACTGGGGCAGGGAGAGCCCTCTCCCCAGTGTGGGGCTTACCATGTGTCTGGGGCTGGCATGGCTTGTGGCTCAGTATAGCCTTCCCAGCTGGTGATGGCATCCAGCTGCACCTGGTATCCTGGGCCTGTGGGTTGTGCCATGCAGGTGCCCAGCCAGGCTCCCCACCCCCTTCCCCCCAGGGAGAAGATGGCTCTGCTACTGGCCATCAGTGACATGACTGACCATTCCTCATGGCTGGTCCTAGGGCTGCACAACTGCCAAGGCAAGCACTGGCCAGGGCTCCCTGAGCTTCTGGTGGAGGGAGCAGCCAGGAAGCTGAGTAGGACTGGTGACTGAAGGTGCCAGGGTGGGGCAGAAGCTCCAGCAGGCTGCTCGTGCTTGTGTATACTACACAGTTGCAGCCTGAGTCCCAGCGCACAAGAATAATGGTCAGCTTCTGCATAAAGGGCATGGTCTTGCAGGCATGGCCAGACCAACAATTGTGATTTGTCACAGTAACCCACTGTGACCATAAGGCTTGAACTTTATGCGGCACTGCCTCACCATCTGGTTGTTTCCTCACTCCCACATCGCATGCAACAGGGCCTCATAAATATGGGCATTGGAACGTCCACCCCCTCAAACTGGCACATCACCTCCACCTCACCCCAGAGCGCCATGAAGTCACCAGTATCCTCCTGGCTCCAGTTGGGGCCCCAGGTGAAGGGTTTGGGTATGCACATGCATGCAGTCCTTGGCCTGGACAGGAAGGACAAGGCTATGCTGGGTCCTGCACCAGCTCTCTGGGACCCCACACAGCTGTCCCTCTGTTGCTGGCCCTTGGCATCTGCCAGCAGTGCCCAGCGCAGGAGCACAGCAAGGAACTGACAGCTACACAGCAGAGGCTGTACCTTGCAGCACCTGCAGACAGAAGGCAGGCTGCCAGGGGTGTGCATCAGGCAGGTGGTGCTGGTCCTGCTGCACTGAGCTGGCTGCAGGTGGCCTTGGGGGCTGGCAGGCCTGGACAGAAGCTGCAGCAGGCTGTAGAAAGCTTCTAGCCCAGCCACATAGCTGGGCAGGGCAAAGCGGCAGCACTGGGATGCTACCAGGCAGCCACAGCTCAGCTGTGGTCTGCCCAGGGGGACACACAGGGTCTGCAGTGCCCGCAGGCTCCCTGTGGTGTGTGCCCCCAGACACAAAATGTCTTCAGGTTTTTATAGCCTGCACACAGGGGCTGTCATACAGGCAAATCAGCCCTGGAGCAGGAAAGGCTTCCAACCATGAGCCCTGGGGTTGGCCTCAGACCAGTCCGCTAGTGGCTGGGCAGCCCCTAGGTTGCATCTACATGTGCATTACTTCACATTAACTAATCATGCTTAAATGTGGTACCTGCATTTGTGATTAAAGGTTTTTGCTGTGCGGCAATTGTGTGCATGCAAATGTGCAGTAACGTATCTCATGTAGACATGCCCACTGTGCTGTAAAACATGAGTAGACACTGGCCAGGAGCAAATTTGTTTCCAGTTAACCTAGCCAGCTGCGAGCCACAGGAGACAGAGAGATCTCTGTCCCCAGGCCTTCTGCGGCTCAGCTCCCTGGCTCCCCTCAGGATCTGTGACCTGATCATGGCCAGCACTGGGGGGCTTTCTGCCCCCTGTCCCTGCTCCCCGTGTGGAGTTGACTGCACTGGAGAGGGAGTGGGGCTGAGAATCCAGTCCTCACTTGTCCCCTAGAGCAACCTGCTCTGCACAGTGGGGAATCCAGCTGGCTGCTCTGGGGAGTGAGCAGGGGCTGAGAGTCCAATGGATCCAATGGAACTGGATGCTCTGGGGGACAGTTGAGGACTGGATTCCCCACCTCCACCTCCTCCCTGGAGCAGTCAGTTCCATGCCATACTGCACAATGAGCCTACTGAGGAGCACATCTACATGTGCTCTCTCCTGGGAGCAGATTTGCTCCCATCCTGCTCTGCCCCCCTGCAGCAGCCAAGGGGAGCTTCAGGCTCCCCTCACCATGCTAGCCCAGGAGGTGATCCCAATGAGCATGGGTCCTGGATAGTGCTGCCTGCTGCAGTCACCTCTCTCCTGGCCCAGTGCACATCAGGTCCCCTCCCAATGTGCACAGGGCCAGGAGGCAGCTGCCACTGCAGCTGGCAGAGCTCTCCTGGCCCTGTGTCCACTTGGCTAGCAGGGGTGAGGGTGGAGCCTGGAGCTCCCCCTGGCTGCTATGGGGGGGAGCAGAGCAGGATGGGAGCAAATCTGCTCCCAAGAGGAAGCACGTGTAGACATTCTCACCGATAGACTTACTGTGCAGTATTTATACTGTGTAATAAGCGTATTTTGAACTAATAGCATGTGTAGCTGTGCCCATTCTTTCTAAAAGTCATATTTTTTTCACTTTTCTTCACTGTGTATGTTCACAACAAAACTTTACTTGTTGTCTGTAGATTTGTGGCACTGCATCTGGGTTAAGGGAGTTGGATACAATTCCAAGCACCTTCCTAGGTGTGTTCTAGCTGTTACCACTCTTTGATTTAAGAGACTGTTGTGTGTTATTTTCATACAGAAACAAAGTAATTTGCAATTCCATCTATTGCTACCATGAAAGTTAACAGAAAAATGAAAAATATAAGTGAAATATGGTCTCTCAGTCATCCAAGTTTTGACCTCCACCTTATTTTCTTCACCTTATTGGTATTTCATTACCTCTGTCAAATTATTTTTCCTTTATGCAGCTTTTAAATCATTTAATTCTGGGTATAGAGCTAAAATTGATCTCCAGGGCTAATGATGATGGGAGTTATTGCTTTATATTGCCATTTAATAGCCTTAACAGCATCAGCACTTTGACAAGTTGGCTAAGGTGTATTGATTTTTCCACTTGCATGTTGATAATCTTCGTTCTTAAGTCTTAATCCATTGTTGTCTGTAGGCAGGCACACCATATTTCTAGTGATTTATTCAATACCAGGAAATCTTGTCTCCTAGTTGTCAATGGTTTAATGCAAAATGGTGACTTGGACAGAGGGGTGTTCTTTACAAAACAGATTACTATAAATGGCAAAAATGATGGCAGAAATGACAGAAATGGTGAGTGTGGCCCACTAATGCATGACTTAATTTTATGTTTGCACAATTCCAATTATTTTTCCATTACACAAATTTAAAATTGGAGTGGTGTATCAGGCCCACTAACTGCAGGAGACCTCATTTAGTACTTGTAATCTGTGCAATTCTGAGGCGTTTTAATTGTTTGTGTTTTTGAGAAGGAAAACATCTTTCCCTGTTTTCATAAAACAGCTATCCAAGCTTTAATTTCATGCCCCTCCTCCTCCTCCTTTTTGATTGCCTTCCACATTTTAAATATTGATAACTTTGTAGTATAACTATGTAGTAATGACCTCAAGTCCTTGATGATCTGACCAAATGGCACTTGATATTCTTCTGTTTGCTGTTGTGCTCAGAACTTGTTGGTCTCTAGTTGTTACATTCATTAAAAAAATTAGCAAAATTAGTCAACCTTTGAGTAGATGTGTAGTCACTTTATCACATGGTAGGGACTACCTGATGTCACAGAAAGAATAAAGGTTCTTAATTCCACCCACAAGGAAAAATCAACAAGTTAAACTCTGGCTTATAATTTCTGTTTGCAAAAATTAAATTCAAGAAGTTTTTTCCAGAAAATTATGTAACGCATGTGCACACTCCTGATCCAGCAAGTTACTTAAACACATATTCAAGCACCTGAAATGGAAGAGATTATATACCTAATCAGAATTGAATACTTTGTTAGATTTGTCCTGCAAGGTCCATACTGAGGAGTCCTTGCAACATATCTATTTGTAGCAGGTGTAGGTTAATTTATTTTTCAGCATGATTTTTTTTATCTTTTTCCTCAGTACTTCCTTAATGCCCAGTCCTATATCATGCAAGTTTTCTTATTGCTGTTGTTATTCAAGCAAAACTCCCTTTGGCTTCACCAAGAGCGCTGTGTGTGAAACAATACTAGCTGATAGGCTTCTGCTGCTTAACAGTGATTTTCTGTGAACTACATTGCAGCTCAGGTACTGTATGCAGAATTAATATTGTATGTTCTATACTCATATCCTGAGTGGAGTTTCCATTGTTGCAATGAAAAATCCATGTGCATAATAAGTATAGAATATAAATTAAATATCTGCTGGAATCTATGAGCACAGAATATGAAATTGAAATCTGCATTGCAGGTTAGAGAAAGTAATTTGCCCCTTTAATCCAAAATTCAAATGTTCAAATGTAAAGCAATTTTAACTGCTTTAAATAAATATTAATACATTTTTCTAATACATTCTTTTGATTGTATTAGTCAGCTCCTTTATATTTTAAACAATCAAACACCATAAATCCAACCATGAACCATGTTTTGTTTTGTTTGTGTTGTTTTGTTGTTTTGTTAAAGAAATCATCTTGGGCTGGAGCAGTTGGAAAATTCTGGGTGATAAATTAAATAGGTATTTGGCTACTAAAGTACAAATGCAGAAAATAAAATTCTAGCAGTGAAGCAGACCAGATCTTTGTAAAAATAAAAATGTATCAAAAGACAGCTATAGTATGTCCAGAATTCACACTAAATCTCTGGCAAAGTGAAGAGTTTGAGATGACAGAAATCACTCCAAAATTATTTTCTCAGTATATGTAAATTTGGAAATATTATATCATTTTAAATATTCTCTTCCTTCAATTCCAAAATGGAAAATATAAAATCTAAGTTTTGGAAAAAAATTGTATAGCTCTGCTTTATATCAAGCTAATGAAAATGCAGTTTCATGTTAACAGACTTTATATCACACAAAATATTCATAATTTCATTTCTGTGGTTATGCACTGCACTATAACTAGTTTCAAGGTGAAAATCAAAATGTCAGTTTAGTCTATGAAGACTAAAATGATAATTGCTTGTTTTCAAAATAGACTTTCTTATTTTTGTGCAAATATAGAATCTGAAGTCAGCTGAGGTGCTCAATATAACATCTTGTTGTAAGTATTTGGGTGGTACTGTGAGCACATTATTCTCATTCAAGTGTCTTCATCTCTGGAACTTAATCTCCAGTTTGGTCTGACAGACTCACGTTTCTGTGATCTTCAGAGTTTGAGGTTTTTACTATACTGGCCAAGGGGTGGATCTAAAGCAGCATTGCCAACCCAAGATTGATTGATTGACTGATTGATTGATTGATTGATTGACTTTTTACTGACAAACTGCAAAATTTTTAAAGGCAGACATACTTTTTTATTGACATGTTTCACAAAATGAAAATGAAAATAAAACCCTTATGCCAGGTCCTTGATGTCAGTAGCAACGACTGGGTTCAAATTTAGGGATTTAACACCAACATTTAAAGTTTGGCTGGAGCCCCCACCCAGAGGCATAGGAAAATAAATTTTAACTGGGTGTCCTAAAGTGAATAAACTTACAAGCAACTTTCAACTAAAACAGTTTATTATAGCATGCTTGCATACAACTTGTGCACCACATGTGCTACAATAAACCCTTTTTACACAGCTGCGTTTAGCATTATGCTTGCTTTCCTTGTCTTCACAAATTCAATCGTTGGATTCAATATCTGTAGTCCAAGCAGACTAAAACATATACATTCTGCCTGCTTTTGCTTTCTTAGCAATATAATACATTCATCTATGTTTTTACAATTATCGCTTATTCTTTTCTCAGCTGCCATTTTTATATATGACACTAACATGAGCTGATGAATAAAGTCTTACTTGACTGAAGCAATGGTTTTATACCATGCTGTCTCTACCCCAGAAGTCCCCTATTCACTCCCACACTGATATATTTGATGGCACCCCACACTGTACTGCCTCCACCCAGCCCACTTCCCCCGCCAAACCTAACCCCACTGGCCCCCCTGCCACAATGCTGCCACACACTCCCACAAGTCACTTCTTCCCCCGCTCTTGGCCCCATAGCCCTGTCCTGGCTGCACTAGTCCCTCCCTGTTTCATCCAGTACCCTGGGCCATGCACCCCTACCTACCTTCAAGGAGAGCAGCTATTATAGGCTGGTGACAGCCAACCAGGCACAGCAGCAGCACATAGCTGAGAAGGGTTGGGAGGCTTTTAGAGGCCTGCCACAAAGTCCAGATGGAGACCTCCTTAAAAGATATTTACCTGAACTCCCAATCAGACACAAGGTGGCACTATTCAGTTTAGTCTATCCTTCAACATTTGTACCCAGCCTCATTCCAATGATGGATCTTCAATCAAGCTCAGGATTTCTTAGTTTTTTAAGGACAATTCAATTTCTAAATGCACTTTATGCATAAGTGTTTTAGCCTTTTTTTGTCTGTAAATGTAAGGACAGTTGCCAACTGTTCCAGAGGAGGTGTAGTGGTACAGTCCTTTTCCAGTATAGCTCATGAGCTCTAGTTTCCTGCAGCCCCAGACACCTCTAGGGTCCAGACCATGTCACAGGAGCAGCAACTGGGGACATTTTAAGTCCCCAAATCAGGTAATAACCTTCCCCTCCTAGCTCTTGGCAGCCCTTCCTTTTCCCTCTATGCTAAGTAATACTTCCCCTCCCCTTTTATTCCCTCCATCTACGTATGCTGCTGGGCACTCTGCGTGGGAAACTTGCCCACTGCTGTCACTGCTACCGTCTCCAGCTGACTCAGCGCTTGAGTGAGGAGCCACAAAGCCACTCCTATCCTACTTCAGCTGAGACTATGGGGAGTGGCTGCACAGGAAGTTGGAATCAGCTGGGAACAGTAGCTGTGGTGGCAGCAGATAGGTTCCACCCTCCCTTCTCAGTCCCTTGGGGTGTTCCTCACTATCCCAGGAGGAGGCTTATGGAGGGGGAGACTGCCTACTACTGCCACTGTCCCCAGCTAAGCCTGGGTCCTCATGTAGCTTCTCCCTGCAGCCCCAGCTGGAACAGAGAAGGAACAGTCATGACAGCTTTTTCAGTGTAGGTCTCCCCTTGCTCTTCTCAGAGGCATAAGTAGAGTAGGTGAGGAGGGGAATGAAGGGAGGGGAGGTTCTGTTAAACATGAAGGGGAAGGGAAGGGGTGCCAAGGGAGAGGGTCCTACCTGATTTGGGGACTTTAAAAAGTACCCAGCTGCTGCTATCATGGCATGGTCTGCTCCCCCCAGTCAAGTGGGGGAGGACAACTGGGAGCAGGGGAGTGCAGACATCCTTGCAGCACTGATCGCTGCTCCCACACCCGCTTTTCAGTGCACATGAACATGACACATACTAATACTTAATGACACTTCCCAGCCTGCTACTTTTTCATAGTTAAAGAATTTTTCATCTAACTCAATTTGTAGTGGCTGTGCAGTTAATAGTTATAAGCAAGGACAGACATAACATTTGTAATATTTCCAAGTTAAATTCACTGCTTCAAAATGGAAATGTTTCAGGCAGGAAGCACACATACAAAGTTTCTGGATGGAACATTTTAAAACACTGAGACCTTCTCAAGCATCAGCCAAGAGGCTCTAGAGCAGGTTGTAGCTACCTGTGTCTCCACTCTCAGCTCTATCCTTCCTAGGAACAGGAGGGGAGAGCTGAGAGCCAAGGACAAGAGGTAAGCAAGTGTAGATCAGAGGGAGGTGGGGGCTTCTAAATCCCTCTAGTCTCTCCTCTCCCAGTCATAGGTTAGAAACAGATGAAATTGGGGCTGGAGGGCCCAGCTCTAGCATGGGCAAGGGCCCTAGGGAACTGGCAGAAAGGGCAGGAGGTAAGCCCAGCCCCATTCTCACTCCCAGTTTGACTTGTGTGTGTTGTCCCTGGGCACACATAAACAAAAGTAAAACACTTCAGAATAGTACCCTATTTAAAGAGGTAGTGTTCTGGAGTGTTTCAGTCCCTTTTCAAAGGTTTCAAAGGGCTTGTTCATGTACCCAGCTGGCTCTTTGAAATGTTTCAAAGGCATTTTAAACATTGTAATTGTTACTTGTGTCCTTCCCCTAAATACCATGGATTCAATCCATTCCAACAACCATTGTGTGTGAATGTATATCTATCCACAATGCCCGAAGCTAGTTGGACTATTTATTTTCTGATTAGATTAAATGATGGTGATATGAATAGTTTGGGAAGAGATTTTCTCTGCAATGCCTGGGATCTAAATAAATATTGATTTACTACAATATTTATGCCTGAGTGGGGAGGAGGGGTATTATTTTTTTAATTCAAACCAAATATGTCCTAAAAAGTTTCAGGTTGGCAATTTTAGGAGAGCCAAAGAAATAAATATTTTGGCAAACTGCTTGAAAAAGAAAGGAAGAAAAACTACTGTGTTCTTACCCTAATTGGCATACTTGCTTTAGTTCTGTCTATTATTCAGAATTTTAAAGTGTCCCAATAGCCTCATTGAAATGAACTAGAATTTCTTTTCCTGTGCATATTCTTTTTTATTCACCTTCATCTGTGCTGAAATATACAGTGATTTTTGTTTTCTTTCAGTGTTGTGTATTGCTTGATGTCAAGAGGCCTTACCTCATGCCTTTTTTATTCAGAATTTGGCATGAAAAGACCTTTCAGGAGTTACTGAGTTCTGTTATATTCTATGCTATTATATTAGTTGAGTTGCGGTGCTGAACTATACTGAAATTTATGGAATTTTATAGCAGGTAAGTTTTTCTGGCATTTTCTAATGGTGTCATAAATCTTTATTATGAAATTTACACTGAATTGGGAAGTTTAGTAAAGATCCGAACACTGCAAGACGCTCAGTGATGATGATGATGATAATATCTGTGTTTATTAACTAAAAGCACATGTTAAAAGTTACTAGCTTAGGCTAAGAGTTCAATTCTTCACCAACTTATTGGCTGGCCATTTTTTAAAAATCAATTACTTGCAATAAAAAAACTTTCTGCTATAAAAAATAAAAGCTTACATCAACTTCTTGTTAGGTGAAGTCCTTGAATATTTTTCCTTTAGTAAAATCTTTTTATCTTCTGGTTTTCATCTTGATCTTGCTGCATATAAGCTTTCCTTATTAGGTAATAGTCCTTTTCTCAACTTCTCATTTTGAAATTGTAGAGTACCAAGCTTTCATATGAAGAATATCAACAGAAGAAGAAAAAAATAGCACTGGTGTTAAGACTGGGGCAAGAAAATAGGAAAATATGGGCCATGCACTGCATATAGAATGTCTGAAAGTGGAATTTTTCAAGTGCTGTCACTTGGGTCTTCAGTGTTCCTTTACAAGCTCTTACTGTGAATTTACAGAAACTCTCAAAACTTCTATAAAATCTCGACTATTCCATAAGCAGGAATGACCTTGTTTCCTCCCCCTAGCCATAAAACATTACTTTGAATGAATGTCTCTAATGTGACATGGCATGTACCCAGTTTTCTAGACTGCTTTACATTTGAAAGCTGTAAGAGCCTTTTGTGTAAAAAAAAAAAAAAAGTCATTCATCAGCTTTATGTCAGAACTGTTTACTATGATATAAAAGGTTTGCTGTCCTGCACGACAACAGTGTGTGGTTATCAGAGATTTATCTATAGCACTGCAAAGCAGCCCAAAACCTAATCATGCCATTTCCCAGGGCATGTACAACTTTTGTAATAGCCTAGAATTGTAATAATTGAAGAATCATTTATCAGTCAGAGACCCCAGATCTCTAACTCAAAGGATATAGTCTCATTCCTATTTCGGAGACACATTAAAAAGCAATGATACATTATATGAGGAATAAAATGGATGATAATATGATTATATATAAATATGATGATAATATATAAATATTCAGGGCGCGACTACATGTGCATTAAAGTGCTTTTTCTAATGAGCATTAACTTTAGTACCTCCAATGTGAGGTACTAAAGAAATACACATTAAATTGCCTTAATGCACAGTAATGAATGTGCACTGTTTTAAAGTAATGCTTAATGCATAGTAGCCTATTCTACAGTAGCCTATTCTACTGTGCATTACCCTAATCAGTTTTTAAGTGATGCACAGTAAAATAGGCTACTGCACATTAAAGCTCACGAGTAGACTCACCCTCAAATGATTAACGTCTGCCAAAGGTATTGGTTATTTTAATTGAGAGCTGCACAAATAGTTACTGTATTTTGAATTTGATAGTCTAAGTCTTAGGAGTCATGGCCAATTCTAAACTTTTAGACAGAAATATGATGAAGAGGTGAGATACATCTGTGCTTTGCTTATAACCTATTAAGCATTTTTTGTAACATTACTAAATTGTAAATGTTTGGAATCAATAATTAACCCAGACCATTTTGCATATGTCTAGCAGAGTTTAGCAGTACTAACTTATATCATATTCACTAGAATAGCTGAACAGCAGCTCTCTTAAACTTAGGGTAACCAATAACCATATGTCCGGTTTGACAGTCCAGGATTCCATAGGCCACTCACAGCCGGTTGGTCAAAAATCCAGGGCCAGAGTCCAGTGGGGAGGCAGTGTGGCATGGTGCACCAGGCAGGTGGGTGGGCAGGAACCACTGCTGCTATATGGGAGCAAGGCAAGTGGACATATGGTCACCCTATCTAAGGAGCCATATCCAAGGTCCCTGCATTCCTTGCTTCTACTCAGTGGCAGCAGTGCCTGGCCAACCACCTTCTTGGTGCACCATTTTTCTCTGCCTCCCCATTGAACTCCAGCCCAGGACTTTTGACAAACCAGCCAAAACCAGCCTACAGAATCCAGAACTGTCCCAGCCAAACTGAGACACATGGTCACCTTACTTAAACTCATCCTTTATCTACTTTTTATCAACAACAAGGCATGCTATTCCTCATAATCTAGAAACACACCACATAATATGAATCAAGAAGATGTCATCATACAATATTTCTTATGAAAAAGTAAACTCTTAGGTAATTTTTAATAAGTATTGACATTTAGTTCATGTTAAAAAACACAGACTATGATATGATTACTGTAATATACAAAATTTCACCAATTTTTCCTCCTTACTACAAGTTCTTATAATTCATTTCATTGCTTCCCCACTTTATTTTCTATGTTTACTTTTAAAATAATCTCAGTATATACCTGTCTTCCAATTGCAAAACAAAAAACAACTGGTTTCTTTAGTGGCATCTACTGTACCAGACAGATTTTTCTCAGAATTTTGTTATATATGTAAAAAAATAACAGCATTATTTGTAATGCTGCTTAATTTTAACACATTAAAATGTGTTTTAATTGTTTATCATGAGTCTTGAGAATATCAAGAGGGAAATACCCTCCTGCAAGCAAACTATCAGTGTGGGTAACAAAGAGAGAGGGGTAGTTAGGTATATATATGTAGACATAATGGAATTTATGCCAATAAAATATCGATATCTGTACTTGTTTGAAACTCTTTTCTGAGCCTAGATTTTTGTAAAATATATCAGATTTATGAACTACAGTGATTGTCTTTGAAATAAGAAGTAAGAAATAAAGCATGCTCAGTACCAAAGGTAGTTTCTAACACTAAGGTTTTTAACTAGTTCATTGAAGCTCTGATATCTTAAATTACTCATCTGTTTAACTATATTTTGTGAGAGACAAGGACTTCTTAGGGTGATACCTTTTATTGGACCAGCTATGTGCTTAGAATAAAGCTAAAGAAACTTTCAAGTGCAAGACATTCTTCCACAGGTTTCTGATCACAAAAACCAGACTACAACATCACTCTTACTCTATATTTTATGCAACTTATGTGAACGCTCTGCTACCTGTGACAGCCATCAACAACAAATCCACAGAATGCAATAGCAATTACAGTAGTGAGGTATAGATAGAAAAATACTGCAGAGAGTTTCCCATATATTTACTCAAGCATTTAAATGAATTTACCCATGTCCATGACCCTTTTCTATTTGCTTTCTTCAAGCAATTGATTTTTAATGGCATGTGTGTTCACGGAAGGACATTTTTGAAAAGCTCTGCAAAGCCACGGAAGTCAAATTTAAAATTTTCAAACCTACTTAAGACTTGACACTTGAACTGGGACTTACATAAGCTTGAAGTGCTTGAATGTTCAGCTAAAGCCTGACTCAAAACTCATGATGTTTAATAGACAAATGCCCATTGACTTGGATGGTATAGGGTCAGGCCCCCAATTAGGAACAGATACCAAATACTTTTCATAATCATAACTAAGCAACATTACTTCCAAGAACTGTGTGTTATGAAAGTTAACATCTGATTTTCTTTGGCAATAACCCATTCCCCAGTCCTTCCTAAGTCTCACTAATAGATCTTTGATATTCACAGGGCGCCTCTACATGTGCTATTAAGGTGAAGCAATAAACTTCTGCACTTATTGCACCAAAGTTTATTGCTCCCAGGCACTGCATTTACACATGTGCCTGGGACTGCAGTACAATAAGCTGAGTTGGAGTAGCCCCAGTTGACAGGAGACCCAGGGGGTCAGCCCACCAGCCCAGGGTTGCTCTAACCCAGCTCAACGTGCTGTCGAGAGGCTGGCTGGGGTACGAGTGTGCTTCAGCACAGGGCTAGCTGGTAGGCATCCCCCAACACTGAAGCACCCTTGGGCTCCAGCCAGCCATTTCAGTGTCTGGACATGCAGTGGTGCAGAATAAAAAACTCTGCAGCAGGGTAGGACATGTATTTACGAGTACTGACCTGCTGAGAGTTAGTTTCCTGCAACCTAATAGGGCTGCACATGTAGACATGAGATGCTTACTATGAAACTAATTAGCCTCTCTGTAGTAAACATCTTGTGTAAATATACCCACTATCATCAGTAGTTTTGACATAGACAGATGCTCCCACTGAGACTTAAAAAAAAACAAAGGTTCTTTGCCAGAGGGTGCTCCTCTGTTTAAAGTCAGACTGACCATTACATTTGGTCTCAGGAAACAATTTTGCCCCACAGTCAGATTGGCATAGATTGTGGGCCTTTACACCTTTCTCTGTACTGGAAAGCATGGTCCTCTTTTTTTGGATCTCTTGAGCATATTTTTAAAAACTACTTCCTGCACTTGCAGTGGCAGTACACAGAGAGTGACTTTGTCCTCCTGCTTTACCTGTAGCAAGTTAAAGGGTGTTTTTAATATTTTATTCATAGATTCATAGATGCTAGGGTTGGAAGGAACCCCAATGTATCATTGAGTCTGACCCCCTGCCCATGGCAAGAAAAAGTGCTGGGGTCATATGACCCCAGCCAGGTGCTCATCCAGTCTCCTCTTGAAGACCCCCAAGGTAGGGGAGAGCACCACCTCTCTTGGAAGCCTATTCCAGATTGTGGCAATCCTAACCACGAAGATGTTCTTTCTGATGTCCAACCTAAATCTACTCTCTATCAGTTTGCGGCCATTGTTCCTGGTTATTCCAAGGGGTGCTCTGGTAAACAGAGCATCTCCTATTTCCTGCTGCCTCCCCCCATCCCCCACAGTGAATTTGAATACTGCCATAAGATCCCCCCACAGCCTTCTCTTGTGGAGGCTGAAAAGGTCCAGCTCCCTCAGCCTTTCCTTATAGGGCCTTCCCTGAAGGCCCCTACCATATGAGTGGTCCTCCTCTGGACCCTCTCAAGGTTGTCCATATCCCTCTTGAAACATGGTGCCCAGAATAGAATGCAGTACTCCAATTGCAGCCTGACCAGTGCCACATAGAGGGGAAGCATCACCTCCCTGGACCTGTTCATGATGTACCTATTAATGCATGACAAAGTGTGGTTAGCTCTGCTAATTAGTTTGTCACATTGATGACTCATATTCATCGTGGAGTCGACAACAACTCTGAGATCTCTTTCCACCACTGTGATGCAGAGAGGGTCATCCCGCAGCCTATAGGTGTGCTGGTGATTCCCTCTCCCTAGGTGCAGCACCTTGCACTTGTCCTTGTTAAACTGCATCCTATTGTTCTTTGCCCACTTCTCTAACCTGTGCAGGTCTGCCTGGATTCAATTTCTTCTCATCACTGTGTTGACTTTGCCCCATAGTTTGGTGTCATCTGCGAATTTGGACAGAGTGCTTTCCATGCCCTCATCCAGGTCGCTGATGAATATAGTGAACAGCAGTGGCCCAAGAACCAAGCCTTGGGGGACCCCACTGCCCACATCTTTCTAGGTCAATACTAACCCATCCACCACCACTCTCTGGGTACAACCCTTAAGCCAATTTTCCACCCACGTGACTGTGTAATCATCTATGGCACAGCTGTTCAATTTGTTTATGAGAATAGGATGGGATACTGTGTTGAAGGCCTTCTTAAAGTCCAAGTAGATGACATCTACCTCAGCTCCTGCATCTAAGCATTTAGTAACCTGGTCATAGAAAGAAACAAGGTTAGTCAGGCAGGATCTACCTGCTACGAACCCATGTTAGTTGCCCTTCAACATCATATTACCCCATGGACTCCTACAAATGTGATCCTTGATTTTTTTTTCAAGGGTTTTCCCAAGGATAGAGGTGAGACTAACCAGTCTATAGTTACCCAGATCCTCCTTCCTCCCCTTCTTGAAAATAGGGACCACATTGACCCTTTTCCAGTCCTCTGGGACCTCATCTGAGCACCACGAATGCTCAAACAGTTGTGCCAGGGGCTCTGCTATGACCCTGGCTAATTCTTTCAGCACCCCTGGATGGAACTCATCCAGTCTCACTGATTTAAACACATCCAGGCCCTCCAAGTGTCCCTTTACTAGGTCGGTGCTGATAGTTGGTGGGCTGGTGTTTCTGTTTTTGTCAGTAATGCATTTGGAAGAGTTGTCTAGATCCATGTTCAAGAATACAGAAACAAATAACTCATTGAGGAGCTCTGCTTTGTCCCTCCTATCTGTCAGCAACTGCCCTAGTCTATCTTGGGTTCTATGCTGCCCTGCACCTTCTTTTTGCTCCCTATATACCTGGAGAAGGACTTTTTGTTGTCCTTAATTGTTGTCACCACCCTAAGTTCTAATGCTGCTTCCTAACTGATTCCCTGCAAGTGCAAGCCAAAGAAGGTATACTCCTCCTTGGTAGCTATCCCTTTTTTGCCCTTAGGCTTTCCTGGATTTCCCTGTTTAGACAAGAGGGCTTCTTGGCCCCTTTGCCCCCTTTTCTATGCAATGGGGTTGCCTCCTTCTATGCCCAAAGGACCGTTTCCTTGAGGAACGACCACCCTTCGTGGACCCCCATTTTGTCAATGCTCTTGAACTTCAGTGCCCCCCTAAGTAATCTCCTAAGCACACTGAAGTCAGCCTTTCTGAAGTCTAGCACTTCTGCCCTGCTGGTTACTTTTCCCACCCTTCACAGGATAGTGAATTCAATCAATTGCTGATCACTATATTGTTTATTTATATATTGTGCCTTTTTGTTAAGGGAAGCAGTTATTTACAATGTTTTTAGGACAAGATCCAGAGGTGGCACAAGGAATATGGACAGCCTTTGTGTGTGGCATGTAGCAGTTGCAGAGGGGACAGAGAGCACAATGGAAAACAGGGCAGGAATCAGAAAGTAGACAAACAGATTGAGAAGAGAAAGGGGCTCAGAATGGCACTTGGGAGGGTGTGGTGCTAATTTGTGCCAAAAAGGTTGACTGGACTGGGTTAGACAAACACTTTTCTAGGATTGTTTAGATAGGGATGATCCTGAATAGAGCAGGAGGTTGGACTAGATGACCACCTGAGGTCCCTTCTAGCCCTATTTTTCTTTGATTATATTTCTATGGTGAGTACAGGACAATGAATATGGAATTAAGTGTCATTGGCCTAAGTTTGTTCATTATATTTCTGAATAATTCTTTGGATTTTCTTTTTCTCAACAGTCTTGTCTTTGATATATTTAGGGTATATGTTAGTAGCAGAGAGAAAGTGATTTCTAATGAAGAGCTCAATACTAAGTATTTTGCAGTACTTATTGCTTCACTTTTTCAGTCTTTCCTTTTCCTTCCTTGTATTTTGTCCTCCCTGCACCTCCTTGCTTCCCCACTGTGAACATTTCACTTAAGGCTATTTATGTTCAAACTGTTTGTTTGTTTGTTTGTTTGTTTACGATCTAGACCAGAAGTGGGCAAAATACAGCCTGTGGGCTGCATCTTGTCTGCCAAATGATTCTATCCCACCTGCCACTTCCCCTCTAAAGGAGAATTGTATCTGGCCGGCAGCTGCCCTGGTTTTTGGCACATCTGGTCCTTTTTCTTTTCCCTAGCCATAAACAGCTGCAGCAGCAGCAGCCACTCCCCAGCCCAACCCACTCCCCAACTCCTAGTGTACACTCCAAGGCAGGGGGTGCTGAGCTCCTGGCCAGGCTTCTGTCCACCACGGCTGTCTGTGTACCACTCTGACCCTGCAGCCCTTCACAAACCAAATAATTCCACTCCAACAAGCTGTAGCCCAGGTACGATTCTCCCCACTGGTGGGGGAGGGGGTGCAAGGGGAAAAGGCCAGGTGCCATGGGTTATCCAGGCTCTGCCAGGACGGGGCTTAGTCAGGGCACAGACACCACGCTGTGTTCCTGTGTGTTGCTTCAGGCTGTGCCACATGGGTACAGCTGGAGCAGGTGCCATGGCTTCTGCCCAACCCCAGCATAGCTCCTACACAACCCTGAATCCCAAGAATGTGACCAGGTCAAGCAGGAGCCATGCCAGTGGCACCCAAGTGGCCCAAAATAATGTGGGAACACAGCATGGTACCAGTCTGGTCTTGCTGCATGCCAGGGACTCAGGGCAGGGGAGGGGTTACAGGGAGAACAGACAATGCAGCATGGCACCTACCTGGCCAGGCCTGGATAACCTGCTGCTCCCAGCCCCCTTCTCCCTGTGTCCCCTCCCTGCCCTGAGTGCCTGGCATGCAGCCAGGTTGGTGCTGAATTATATTTCTATACCACCTTGGGCCATTTGAGCACAATTGGACCAGCTCCTACCCAACCGAGTCAAGTGCCAGGGGCTTGGGGTGGGAGAGAAAGGGGACCAGGAGTCACAGGTCAGGGATGGGTTGGGGTCAGGGGGGAAGGAAAGGTGCTGACCTGGCCTACAACAGCTCACCAAAACTCCCTAAGTGGCCCTCAAGCCCAAATAATTGCCCATCCCTAATCTAGTTCCTTACACATGTGCTAAAATATCTTGGAGGTTCATATAAAATATAATAATGTTGATCCTTGGCTGCTGCAAGGAACTGAGAGATGGTATCTGTGTTAGTCTGAAATCTGGCAGAAGGTAGGGCAGGATGACACCTTAGACTAACTGATTCAGAAAGACATTCAGAAAGACATCAGCTGTCAAGTAGCAATAACCTACTTCAACAGATGTTATAACATCGTAGCATCTCAGAAAACAGGTATATGCCTATGACAGCTTGTGTTTTTCTCTGAACCAGTTAATCTCTAAGGTGCCACCCTGCCACCATACCTTCTTGCAAGGAAGTGGTATCCAAGATTAAACCACATATTATTAATTTGATGAAGCTGCATAAAAGGTGAAAATGGCTAGTACCAATGGAATCAACTGCAAATTAGTATTTTTTCAAGATCACTTTTGGATTTTGTTCACTATTGTGGATTGCAGAATTATATTTGTAATAAACAAGTATCTTCATATAATAGGCACAATTTTGTGAATTTCTCTATTTCACACATGCAGCATTCAGAAGGATCAGGAATTAAAACCAGTGTCCTTCAAACTCCAAAAATCAAACCATCTTCTTTTTGATGTTAGAGGAAAGGTCTTTCAGCATCTCTTATATGAAGTTCTTTGTCCTCTTTGTAGGTCACTAGGGGCAAGGTAATTGATTCATTTGTACTCATAAAGCTAGTACAACCCTCCTGATTAGCAGTGCCTTCACTTTAACACTCATAGTAAAAGCAATAATAGAATGAAAAGCAAACTCAACAAAAGCACTAACAATTAAATTCTTTAACATGCAGTAATTGAGAATAGAATTTTATTTCCAATCTACAAAAAATAGAGGAAATAACTGACAATAGGATTTTATTTCTGATAAGTAAAAAATAGATTAAATAAGAATAATTCTTGCTGTAAGTGACAATTTGGAGGAATTTGAAAAAAATATTTTGGTGAGATAATGCCAGGAAATAAATTAAGACACATTTTGACTTATTCTAAAATAAACTTGCTTGGTTGTTTAACTATACCATATACAAAATCATTCTCAAATATATTGGAGACTTAAAAATAACAGTTGTTTGCTTTTTACATGCTTTCTAATATATTTACATATACACACACGCACATACATACATATACATATATATACACACACATACATAGATATTTTACATTTTATGGTGTCTTTGATCACACACTGAAATGAAAACTATATGGTGCACAGAGATTACTTTACCCACCAGTGAAATGCAGCCATCTCTGAAGTGAAACACAGCATCTGTTTAATAGTATTCAAAGTACTAATCAACAGCTTAGGACAGATTGTAATATCCAACTGGAACTGCAGGGAGCACTTTGCTAGGTAGAATATAATTAACTAAATTGGAATTTAGCCACAATACTAGGATTCACACCTTGCTTTCTTGAAAAAATAATGCCCTGGGGAGTTCCTTATTGGCCATATATACTTGTATCCTTTATTCTGTTATCATTGTTTAAAAGTAAAACAACTGTTCTAGAATGGTGCTGCAACTGAAAATGCATAGTCACATAATTAGTGACCCCCTCAAATTGTGATCTTCAAGATACTGCAGAAATCATGTATAGTACCACAACAGGGAAGAGTGGCCCTTTAAAAAGGAGCAGACAGCCCTGTTGTAGAAGTCCAGCTGTTGGTGGTTATCTAATGAGAAAACCTCCAGAGGAGAGCACAGGAGGCAGTCTGGAATGCAGATAAGCTTGCCACCAGGAGGTCATACGGCAATACTGGGCAAGAGCTAAAAGAGAAGGCTGAGAGGTTGGGGGAGTGGTTTTAAGGGGAATTTTGGTTTAGTTTTGTTTTTTACTTGTTTATTTAGTATATAGACTATGTTTCTGTATAGAGAACTGGCTGAGGAACTCTCAGGGGAGCAAAGGTAGCCTACAAGCCTGCTTACAAGTGGTGCAGAATGAGGGCAGCCTCAGCCATTAGCTGTTGAAATGAACACCAATGCCATGCTGAAGTGGTTAGCAGGGCTGCATCAGCAGCAGCAGTAAGTGTTTCAGCAGGAGACGTAAATGTTTCAGCAGCTCCAGACTCAACAACAACAATTTTGTGTGAAAGAGCAGCAATACTTCATACTTCAACTGAGGGATCAAGTGAAGCTCAGCACGCAGCTCTTAGCCCAGTCAAATGAGAGTGAAATACCTACAAAAATAGGGCCTGAGACTGAACCTGAAGCATTTTTAGAGATGTATCAAGGAACCTAAAATCAGTGGCACTACCAAGCTAGTGCTCTTCCTAACTGGGGAAGACAAGGCAGCTTACTGGGCCATAAGAGCTAAGGCCACATACTCATCATAGCTTATGAGTAGGGATCTACATAAAGCATGCAGAGGGAAAGTAATAATCGCAGATCACTGATGACACACAGTGCCATTTTCATGGTCTTTTCACAATAAGTCCCACTCCTCCCTCGCTGCTGATTTCACAGTGACTGCTCCCCACCCCCGCTGCTCACCGCTGATTGACTGAAAGGGACAGGACTACACAAAAGGCAGCCTTCTCAGCCAATCAGCAGTGGAAGGAGGAAGAGACAGTTGTCATCTTGGCTGCTCCCCTTTGTGCTGGTGGCTCTGCACCCACCCCACTGTGGGCTGTAAGGTCAGGCCACAGTGGACATGGGCTCCCATTAGGAAGCTAGCATTTTATTTTTAGTGGTTGGGGGTTTTTTCAGCAATTCTCTGCAAGATTGCAGGGAATGCCAGCTTTTGTGGTCTTTTTTGCAGTTTCTGTGAAAATTGCAAAATTGTGAATTGAGTAAATCCCTACTTATGAGCTGTTTGTTGAAGTCAGGCACTTGATCTGGGAATCCTGTCTAGCTCCCTGAAATGACAGTGGCAGCTCACGGCATTCAGTTAAAGCCCTCTGGGAGGGAGGACTAAGTCCAGTGTAAGGGAGCCCTTAGTCTGTGTGGCCAGTCTGGTCATTGGCACAAGGATTATCTGCTCATGGAAACTCTTGTTATGTACAGTCTGAGATCTCTAAGGTCTTGATGGAGACCTCCAAACAGAAAGCCTATGTATTCCCCATAACAATGTCATGTCCAGGTCCTTGGCCTTGTAGACTCTGGTTCTGACCAGATCATAGAGTATGTTTACATAACTTGTATACATGGGGATACTCAGACCTATCTCACCATGAAGTAGTAATTCTCAATTGGAGGCCAGACAACAAAACTGGTTTCAGTAGTGGTCAACCACCTTTCCCACCCAGTAGTGGTAGGCTAGAACTGAGGCCTGCATACCAAGTAGCTACACCTAGCAGCATGAAATAAGGGGAACTTGAATCCTGAAGATCAGGATGAGGACCAATTGAGGTGTACTTTTCCTTTTGACCATGAAATCTTTGGACCCCGAGCAATGCCTTGCTGGAAGTGCCAAAGAATTAGAAGGGAAGCCCTTGTAGTGGAAAAAAAAGCCTGGGTAAGAGGCAAGGCAAAAGGGTCAGAGTCCAATGTGAGCTGAGGGGCCCCACAGAGGATTAAAAACTTGTGGTGGTCAGGGGAGGTCCCAGATGATTAGAAAATAGCAAATATAGTGCCCATCTTTAAAAAAAGAAGAAAGAGGATCCAGGGACATACAGACCAGTCAGCCTGACCTCAGTGCCCAGAAAAATCATGAAGCAGTTCTTCAAGGAATCCATTTCTAAGCACTTGGAGGAGAAGGTGATTAAGAACAGTCAGCATGGATTCACCAATGGCAAGTCATGCCTGACCAACCTGATTGCCTTCTATGATGAGATGACTGGCTCTTTGGATGTGGGGAAAGTAGTGGATGTAATATCTTGAGATTACCAAGGATTTTGATATTGTCTCCCACAGCATTCTTGTAAGCAAGCTGAGGAGGTATGGGTTGGATGAATGGACTACAGGGTGAATAGAAAGCTGACTGTTGAGGTCAATGGGTAGTAAGCAATGGTTCAATGTCTAGCTGGAAGCCCGTATCAAGTGAAGTGCCCCAGGGATCAGTTCTGGAGTTGGTTTTGTTCAGTTCAATTCAATGTATTATTAAGGCTACCAGGAAGAGGCCACACGACAATAATGGGCCAGAGCTAAAGGGCATCTCCCATCACCCAGAACAGGTCTGTGAAAGATTTTTTTGTTTGCTTGTTTTTGTTTTTTGCTCATCATTTTTAGTGCATAAACTGTGTTTGTGTAGAGGACTGGCTAAGGAGTTCCCAAGGGAGAAAAGTCAGCCTGCAAGGCAGCAGGCTCATCAACCCACTTGCAAGTATTTTCTAAAAGTCCTACAAGTCTTTGCCAATTTCTGTCTTTTTAATCTTTCTGGATATAAGTCGCTGCCTCAGAAGTGCTGTAAATGCTGCCAGTTAGCTCATGTACTATTATGATTTTCTGCAATTCTTTAGAGCTGGAATTCCTGCCTTATTACTTAAATCTGTGCAACTTTTGCAAGATAAATGCTAAGTGACATTAGGATACCAGAGTTAAAGAAAAGAATGCTCATATAAACTGCCAGACTCTCTCTCTCTCTCTTTCTGGGAGAAGGAAGGAGTCACGAGGAGTCTTTCCAACATAAATATCATAAATTAATAAATTAAATAAATTCATATGACACTTTGGCTCTTTTCCTTGGGGTCACACTACAGATATTTCTGTGGCTGCAGCTTTGACTTGCTGACCCTTCTCTGTCTCCTCCTGAGTGTTTCTCTTTCCTCACTCCCACAGGCAGACATATAGTTGCAATTAAATGAAGCCACCCCGCCCCTACGCTTATAAAATCATACTGAAAGCCATTGGTCTTCATGGTTCAACTTCTACTCCAGCCTTGAACATACAGGGTGCATCCAGGTCAGTGCACATGTGCCTCTTGCAGCGTCTCAAAGCCCTTTGAGATGCTACAAGAGGCACATGCGGGAACAAAAAAACATCCCCAGCACTGCAAATTTGCACCAGCCCCATCCCCTGCCCATTCCCTGTGCACCCTGGATCACTGCCCCACGTGGCCCCATCCCCCACCTGCCCTCTGAGCCCCACCATCACTGCCCCACCAGGCCCCCAGCATCCCAGAAAAATTGTTTTTTAAAAGCCCCACACTCACTGGCAGTAGCAGCTGCCATTGGGGTCATTGGGGCCTTGTGGCAGCGGGCAGGCTGCGGGGAGCAGCACCAGCCACCTGCACTTCCCCATCATGCAGGAGTGGCCAGGGTCAGCAGGGTGCTGTGTGGCTCCACGTGCTGTTAGGCAGCTGAGGCTGCTCACCTGAGCAGTGCTGGGCCCCAAGTAACAGCTGCAGTGGCCCCAACTGCTCGACAGCGTGCAGAACTGCATGGCACCCTGCCAACCCAGGCTGCACCCATGCAATGGGGCAGTGGCAGTGAGGGTGCCAGGTGGCCATGGCTGGTCCCCACTGCCCCACGCTGGGGTGGGAGGGAGCTCTGCCACAAGGCCCCAGTGACCCTGATGATAGCTGCTCCTGCTGGTGAGTGCAGGGCTTTTTTTATTGCTGGGGTGCTGGGGCTGGGCAGGGCAGTGATGGTGAGGGGAGTTGGGGGGCAGGCAGGGGATGGGGCCACTGGGGTCACCCCATGGTCCCATCCCCTGTACTCCAGCCCCCCCAAGCCTACTTATCAGCCAGGAGGCCCCAGTGACCCCAATGGCTTCTGCTACCACTGTAGTGACAGGAGGTTGGGGCCAGGTGAGGCAGCCATCGGGGAGTCTGGGGGTTAAAGCAGGGGGTGGGGCAGGGCAGGGCAGTCATCGGGGGGCTGCAGGAGCCAGCAGGGGATGGGGATGGGCAGAGCAGCAATCTGGGGGGCTAAGGGAGCAAGCAGGGGTGGGGCACATGGGCCCTGCAGGGGGAGATAGTAGCCCCTGTGGGGGCCATGTGGCCCTGTTGGGGGGGACTGCAGCCCCTATTGGAGGGCTGTGGCCCCTGTGGGGGGGGCTGTAGCCCTGTGGGGGGGCAGTCTATGAGCTATGTAGGGGGGCTGCATCCTGCAGGGGGCAGGGGACCCACCCCTCCTGAGCAGCCCCACACACAGTCCCCCCATAATCTACCCACACCAACCCACACACCCCATGGCCCCCCACATCCCTCCACAGCCTCCCACATCTCCCCACCCCTCTTCTGCAAACCCCACATCCCCCCAGCAGACACTCTGTGTGCCCAGATGCTAGACAGGATAATACCTGCTGGCAGAAGCTGTAGCTGCAGTGGCAGCTTTCCCCATATCCTGGTTAGTGAAGGGGTCAGGGGGAGTTCTAACTCCTCTATGATAAGGAAAGTAAAGGCAAACAGCAACATATATAGGTATTTAGAATTCATTTTATTATGATGATAGAGATACTGGTAGGCTTCCAAAATGATTTAACACTATAGATCTCTCAATAAAACATTGCCCAACTGATTTCTGTGTCTCTATCTCTGTCTCTCTGTCTCTTGCTCTCTCTCTATATATATAGTGGTCTTTTGTTTTAATTGTGGAGGAACATGGATTTGGGGATATTTTACAGACTGACTTTGGGATTTTTTTATGAGGGATTATTCAGTTTTCAAATAGGGAACATCAAAATTCCTGCTAGGGAGACAAGTGGAAGGACCCAGGCAGAGGAGCCTGCTCAGAGATGGCACCTTGGACCCAGCTGGAGGTGGCTTACCTCCTGGCCAATCGGGGACAGGAGGACATTCTCTGACAGTTCAAAGCAGGCTACCACACTGGGAACATCTTCTTGGCAATAGCTGCCCAGATGGCCAGGTAGGGGCACACTTGACAGTAGTGCTGCACAGAGGCCAACCCTGCAGCCACAGCCCACTGGCAGCTGGCCCAGAGGGGCAGATGCCTCTACTGGCTGAGGCTGTGCAGTCCCCATCTGGGTCTGGCAGGTGCACAGCAGGTCACAGCCAGGCAGCAGCCCCCACTACCAGACTGCTGCAATGGGTAGAGGGTTCAGGGAACTCCCAGAACTGCTTCAATAGTCCGGCTAGCGCAAGGGATAGTGTCCCCAGATACCAGTGGCAAGGCCCCAGAAGCTCCTGTCAATTTGTAACACTCATACCATGGGCACCTGGCTAACTAGGAACCCTGCGTGGGCCTGAGTGGTACAACTAAATTCTTGGGACAACTAATGAAAAAACCAGGATAGGAGTGTTGTGTGGGTCAAAGGGTCAAAACGTGAAAATATGTGCACCTGAGGGGGACACCAAGCAGAGCACCCCAGGCTGTACCCACCAGTCCTCAAAGGCATCCAAGAAGTCGGTGGATGCCCCGCACTGGTGCTCTGCCCAGAAACATGCACGGACAAGTGAGAGGAATGTGGCCCCACAGTCTCTGGGAGTATTTTAAAGGGGAAAGAAATTTGCTGTAATTTAAGAGTTATCTTGTCACATTTAGTGACAACCCCAGCTGGCAAAGGTTAGAAGCAACTCATGAGGAATACTCTGTCTCAGTAGCCAATCACAATGCTTACCAAAACAACCAAACAGAGTGCTCTGGACAAACAGAATAAGTGTGTTATTATTATAAATCCTGAGGCATTTCAAACAGATATCAAGTCAGAGCTAGTATGAAGCAGAGGGGGGCCCCCACTGCAGAGCAGGCAGGCTCCACCAAATGGGAAAAAAATGCAGGGGAGGAGGGAGGTTGGTCTTTTTCTTTTTCCCCCAGAGCCATCCCGCCTCTCCCACAGCCAGAGGGCAAGCTGCCAGTGGGCCCTGAGCTGCGGGTGGCTCCACTGCTTCCTTCTGCGGTGGCAGCAGCCCCTCAGACTGCATAGGCGAGGTGCCAATGGGTGGATGCCACTACCTCGGGGGATGCGTGAACTGCTGGCAGTTTGCTCCCTGCTTTTGGGAGATGCAGACTGTCAAAGTTGTGATTTTTTGTGTGTGTGTGCTTCAGCACTGCTAAATTATTTTCCCGCTAAATTGCAGCTTCTTTGCATGGTGGAGTTTTCTGCTGCAGAAGAGAACCCCGGTGCAACGGAGAATTTCCCGCCAATTTGAAGCTTTCTTTGCACCGTGCATTTCTTTTGCATCTAAGAAATGCACGGTGCAAGGAGTTCCCGCCATTTGTATGAGAATTCGTGCCACATTATTGGCCGTTTCTAACATATGCACACGTGGCGGCTAGCGATTGGCTTGCTAGCCGTATAAAGAGCTTGGGTGGTTTCCGCCCAAGTTGGAGAGAGAGAAATTGGAGTTTGAGAGGGAGAGCATGAAGATCTCTAAGCGCTGCAGATCCTTACGGACCCAACGCATTTCTTAAAAGGCAATAGAGGCCTGAACAGCCTCTAGCCTCTCCCCATCGCCGATAGATTCCTAGACGTATCCCTTCCTGTATGAGAAACTACCGAACCTGCAGAGCTTCAACAACTCTGGGGAAAAGAACGAATTTGTCGTAGTCCTCTAATGAGGATTTAAGCGGAGCTGTACCTGGAAACTGTCCAGCCTACACCATGACCATCTATGGTGTAAGTAAACAATCTTTAAATCAACCACTACGCATCCGTGACTAATTCTAGCTCGGCCCCGGTCCTCTCCGACCCCGCGTGCCCGGGCTGCTGGCCACAGCCCGCGTGCTCAAAGACAGGCCCGGATTGCCCCCGGCCTGCACACAGACAAGCTCCAAGAGAAAAAAAAAAAGATCGGGCCCCTCACCACTTTCTTTTTTTTTCCTTGGTGGAGTCTACCCACGTGAGTTCCCACCAGGTTATGCAGCCTGTGAGCTGCAGGGGGGCCTGGTGCTTTCCTCTGCTGTGGTGGTGCCACCCAGAGCCACCCGGGCAGGGTGCTAGTTGTCCAGCTGAAGCCCCAACTTGCAGGCAGCATCTGCCGGGTCCAATGGTGCACAGGGTGCTGGAAGCCTGGGAGTGCTTGGGGAAGTTTGGGCTTGGTGGGCTTCCATCCCCACCGCCTTCCCAGCACCTGGGACCACCTGGGAATGGGTTGGGTGCCCCAGGAAGGTGTCAGGAGGACAGCTGGGTGTGCTGGCAGCCAGAGAAGGTGGCAGGCATGGTGCATGGGGCACTAGAAGCCCACCAAGCCCAAGTTTCCTTGAGCATGCCCAGGGTTCCAGATCCCCATGCACTGTCCCCACCACCTTCTCTGGATAGGGCCCTTGTACACTTGACGAGTATTGCTGAAATGTTATATAGCAGACTAAAATACATGGGATGTGTTTTAGTTTGCTACATAAAAAAGTAATTTAAATCTAAATATGCCACTGAACGTGTACACTGTTATGTAATTAAATTGTTAAAAAGGGCAAATAAACCACTAAAAGGTGCAATTCCCTCACATGTACAAGGGGCCTTAGTCACATGTACAAGGGCCCTCTTATTCTATGACTATAAACAAGTCACGAGGTCAGACTTTTGACAAAATATGTATTTATATTCCTAAGCCTGTGTTTACACATAGACAGTTTTATGTAACCTTTTCAAGGGTGAGAAGTTTTGATTCTGTTAAAGTATTCAGTCAAAGGATAACTAAAAATCCTGTATTTAAAGAAATACTTTTGCAATAAACATTTAATCACAAATGTTTTGTGGGTTTCAGCTAGTTCATACTATTAAAGAATGCCCAAGCAGTACTATTCTTTGGGATGTTTAGCCAGGTCCAGAAAAATATAGTTATAGTTGCACCACATTCCAAACTCAGTCTTCCAGCAAAAATGGGATGGGTTCCTGCTTTTTTTTCCCAGCACAAAGAAAGCATCTGGCCAGGATGCTTGTAAACATATCCTTTCCAACCTCTACATAAAGCCAGGAACAAACTTGCCCTGAAGCTTTTTGCCACCTATGGAATAGGTCTCTACCAATAATTCAGTAAAAGGATTTTCTAGTAAGTGCAAGCTATTTATAAATTTTGATCACCCACAGAAATAAGCACACTAGATGGAAGGAGAAAAACTCTATTAAATTATTTTCTCCAATTAGATTAGTCATTCATTGTGTGCTTTTGCAGGAATAGGATATAAAATTAGAAGTTTTATTGAGAATCTGAGGTAATTGGTAAGGAAAACAGACCTGCAGGAATTAATTGAAAACAAAGCCTTGATTTCACTTCAACCAATCACTGCTCTGATTTTCTTTTTTATTAACTGAAAACAGTTCCTAAAGTACCCCACTTTCCTTTCTTCTAATACTTGCCAATTTATGCAATAAATTAATCCCATTGTAGATGCAGGGGTCGCTAGTGGCACAGGAGGGGGTAGATGGGAGAAAAATGGATATTCTCCAAGAATGACATAGCCTTTGGCACAGAAGGCCCAACAGATCGCTTAAGCCCTTGACAGGAAAATGAAGAGGAAAATACAAATGCTCTATCCTGATAAAAATACTACTGTAACTGCAAAATTTAAAACTCTTTAAAAATACACCCAATAGGCAAAAAAGGAAATAGGCTCCCTTCATGAGCCCACTACATTTAAAATAAGTGGAAGTGTTTGATGTGATGTTTTCTTTGTTCAAATAGGACTGAGCTTGTATTCTCCAACAAGTCCTTGATTCTAGAATGCATTTTTCCCTATATTCTGGTGCTGCAATATAGCTTGGCCTTTTGTTGGGAGAGAATGGATGCTCAAATGTAGAAGGTCAATAATTTATTGGATTTTCCAAATTCCAGGGATTGGACTTGAACTGAATAAGCAAAAGTATATTTGTTCATTAAGCCCATCTGAAGACATAATAATGGCAAGTGGAAAAAAATGCTGATGTGGTATACTACTGGTGAATGTTCTAAAATGCACTTACTATGCTGCCTCTGAAATATATTTCATTTATAAAAATAATTTGAAAGGATGTAAACTTTGACATTTGGGTGTGGATATGGTTTCTGAACACAGTCTGGCAAAGTAAAAAAGTGTTGGGTTTATGGTTCCTGTTTAGACCCTGCCATAAATGAAACTATGCAAATGAAACACTATGTAAATAAAACTGTTAAATGCAAATAAAACAAAACCAATTTATTTTGGACATAACAGTATGATTTTGAACCCTGAAAAAGTTTGGGACTTAGCACTGCTCCCCCTTATTTAGATAGGCAGGGTTCTTTGGGTAGATGTGATATCTGTTATTAGACCAGGGGTTGTCAACTGGGGCAGGCGTACCCTTTCGCGTACTTGGAAAGGTCATAGGGGATATGTGTGGGTGAGCAGGAATGATGTACACCCCATGGCACAGTGGCGGTGTCTCCTTCAGCACTTTCCCGCATATCGCCTCTTACCTGGGGGAGAGGAAGGGGCATGATGCAGGGCGCCACCAGCCCCATGCAGCACACCTGTTGACCTAAAGTTAATTTGCCTTTTATACTCTTGATATTGCCTTTATAATATCCTTTATTGCTTTGTTAATTATTACTTTATAACCCATATCCATTTTGGTTTGCTCAAATAACTGTGTAACTGAGCCTTAGTTGAGGCTCCATTTTGACTTCTACATTGCTTAGCATGGTTAAATATAGTATAAAAGAAGTAGTGTGTATGCAAGGCCTGTGGCATGTCTGGGATGTTTGAAAAAAAGTAGTGAAAGGAAAAATAGTATGTGTGGAAATGTATATGCTGAGACAGTCTATCTTGCACCTCAGATGGATAGAAATAGCCTTGCACCGCAGAAAGATAGAAATAGCCTTCTGTGATTTAAAAGCCAAAGGTTACAGCAATGTCCAAAGATCAGCAGTTAAGGATTGAAAAACATAAGATCAGGTTTTGTTTTAATGGCTGAAGAAATTGCTGACAACAGATGGAAGAAACTGAAGATTCCAAAGCCCAAACAGTCTGTCAATCATAACATCGTAACCAAAGAGGAGGATCATTTCATCATCAAGGGGACATGACAAAGCAAGACCCATAGACCTGTATGGAGAACAATTACTATAAAGATGGACAAAAACAAAGAGGCTTTGGGTCAGTCCTGCACAGAAGAAGCAGCAGCATCAGAACGTGTCCAACAAGACCTGGCTTCATTCTCGTTGTTAACTTGGCTGGCCACCAAGCTAACCCGAGCATCTTAAGGACTGGTAATATCTTGATATTTGCAGGACTGTCTGTCTGCCTCCTTTTGGATGTATGTGAATAAATGGGTATGTATGTGTGAGTGTATGAAACAGGAAACACCACTTTTTTGTTGTTCTTTTATTTTATTTTGTTTGTCTTATGTTTTCAATAAATGCAGCATTGTGCCTTATCCCCAGTTAAGTTTCCCACTTGTTTTTAATTCACACTATACACCCTGTGTGTACAACACACCACAGTGCCTCCCTGTCCTCCACGTGGTTTAATTCTCCGAGCCTTATACTTAATAAATATAAACCAGATTTTACTAAATAAATTAAATTTTAATGCCATATATATTCTACTATATGTGCATAGTTTTATGGAGCAGATCATTTCATAGGATTCATAAGACCTCAGTAAAAAAACAATTTTCAACCTGAGAGTTGAAAAAAATATCATTAAATACTTTTTCATGGGTAACACAAGATGTACTAATTTTGTGCTTAAATATATACAACCTATTTATTCAACAGATATATATCTCTTGGAATATAGTAAAATAGTCAGGTCATTTAACTTAAGTCAGAGTTATGCAGTTTCAGTACTGCTGGGGGTTGCACAGTGCCAACTATATGATGTGAGTGCAGCCTCTCTGGGATCCGTCGCAGAGAGGCTGTGTGGGCAACACATGCTTCCCCTTCCCCACATGCATCATTCACGGTATGCAGGGACTTCCCCCTGCCCCCCCCCCCCCCCCGAGGAGCAGCAGAAAGATAAACCCTCCCCCAGGCTGTGCCACCAGCACTTGCCTCCTGCCCCCTGCAGTGCAGGCAGCAACAGTGTTTCATGGGGCCCCCTCATCCCCAATGTGTGGCAATGGGAGAGGTGGTTGCAGGGGCCCACAGCCCACATGTTAAACCATAGGTCGTCATTTAGATCATCATTGTTTCTGTGCATAAAGACAGCAAAAATGTTGAAAGAGTGCTTTCTATGGTCTTATCCAGCATTCTTTGCACACTCCAAACTCTCCACTTGAAAGTCATTATACTCAAATACACAGTGCTTAGGTGAAGAAAGGCATCTTATTGGAATTCATACATTTCATTTACTTCAGATAAATATATCTCAGTTCATCTGGTCATATTAACAGTAGACAGAGGGAAATATTTTAGAGCTGTAAATATTGATAGATGTTGACATTAGACAAAATATGATTTCAATTTCTGCCTTAGAATGCTAAGTGAAATAATAAATAGCCTTATTCACTAGGCTGGGGCTATGGGCAGGCATTACATTTGTCTTGGGAGAAATGCCTTTCTCCCAGCACAAAAAGCTAGCACAGAACAGTTCAAAGGGTTTCTTGTGAAAAAATAACTGTATCTTCTGCAAGAAAATGAGAGCACTTCCAATGAGGAAGACCTCTCTTCTCTTGTTCCAGCTTGAAGGATGATGCACTTCCCTTGATTGTAGGATACCCCCAGTATCCCGCAGTCCTCCACTCTCCTTCCCCCTATCCTAGAAGAAGGGAGAACATTGGCTTCCTGATAGCCCACCCAGCAGTGAACTGTCCAGGAGCCCTGTGGAAACCCTGTTGACCTAAGCTGTGCAGGCAGTAGCACTGATACCTCCTGCCACTGAACATGCTAGGTCACCTCAGGTCTGTGCAAATGGTGAAGGGGGCTTCCCCTGTGGCTCAATCCATCCCAGGTGCCCCCAGGAGGCCATCCCACCAATCAGCTGATTGGTGGAACAGGGGGCAATGTCCCATGGTTCTAACTATCCCAGAGTTCTGGGATAGTTCTAGTCATAGGAGAATGCCCCCCAACCCATGCATATTCCCAAGTGACACTAAAACTGTACACTGTGTAGGAGGCTTTTCCTATGACTAGAATCCTCCTACATGACAGTTCTGGCCACAGGCAAATCTCCTTGCCACTCCATGCACAGCTCCATAAGACCTTAGAGCTGTCTGTGGCATGGGGAGGTTGTTTTCCAATTAGAACTATCCTGCAGCCATGGGGCAATTCTAACTTGTGCAGAGCTTCATCCCGCCCCACCTTTTTTTGTAGATCTTCTTTATAAATACTGATTTAAATAAGCATTTTGATCTGATTAGGAAGACAAAGTCTTGGCAGAAGAGGAAAGGATGCATCATTTTCTAAGAGAACATTCCCAGCTGCTTTCTGTAGAATTGGTACCAGGCTGCAAGCCTTTGGACATGATAAACTCTGTGATAAACTCCAGGTGTTGCGAGACCTGTGCACAGTGCAGGGGGATTCTCCCACAGATGGACCTCTCCTCTACCAGGACAGCCTGTGCAGGGGGTGAGGAGGAGGATGGGTGTACCCCAGGGATAAGTGGAGCTGTAGTGTTACCGGTCAGTCCCCTCCCTGCACAGAAATTTCTCAGAAATTCTTAGCACTGGAAATGAATGCCCATCCATACACTAGGAAACTTCACTCGCAGTGTCATTCTGTAACTTTTACTCCAGTTACACTCCCATTGACTATAAGAGGAATTGTTTTTCTCGCGGCTACAACAACAGCTGCTGGGTTACTGTTTATTGTTCAGATAGGACAACTAATAATATAAAACTTAATATTGTCACTTGAAATAAAAAATTGACACCACTAGGGTGAGCAGTGAGAAAAATATTTTTGTTTCAGAAGTCAATTCCATTTGTGGTTGTGTTCTTGGTAGCCAAGTAAACAAAGCAATAAATATATTTGGGGACTGGTTAAATGCCACAGGAAAGCTCGATATCCAATAACCATGAAGCTATTTGTTGTGAATATATTCCATCATAATGAGAGAGAGAAATGTTTTGTCTCATGGAGATTTTAAAAATTCTGTGATAACGCTTTCACAGAATTTCCAGTAATTATACAAAAGGGGATATGGATTGAGGCAAATAAATGATTTGCACTGTTTATAATACCCATTACTTCCAATTTTTAAAACAGGTAATTTTGTTTACCTGAGAGGCACAAGAACATATTGTCATTTGAAATCACCTGTTGTTGTTTTTTAAGGAGATCTTTATTTTCCTGCCTCATCGAGTATTACGGCCTTTTTGCTTACAGTGTGACATGAGACCAAATTTATAGAGATTTCAACCTAATCTCCATTTGTTTTACATAACTATGACTCGCAAGAACAATTTGTCCATTAACACGTTAAAATAAATGTAGAGAAGCAAAGAAGAAACTGAATAGTTCTATTAGTTGCTTGTAGGAGACAACAGGAAAAAGAAGACCTTACAAAGTTTCGTGCATATGTTAGAGAAGCTGCATCTTTGGAAATTTTGCTCAACAGTTTTCAGTATTCCAGCAAAGATAAAATAGCTGGTTGTGCGTACAAGTAGGGACATAAAAACCCTTAAGATAGCCAACTTATCATTCGTTAATATATATAAGGAAGAAGATTATTTTCATAGACACAAGCAACAGCATTTCTCAAGGCACCTATGTTAAATAGGCACAAGAAACCTAGCTTCTTACTTGGGAAGTGAGTTTTTTCAGGATATCCTTTTCTTGCCAGATAGAAGATTGTGACAGAATCATACTTTCATAGAAGTATACTTTCACATTTTAAAAAAAAATCAGCTACTGAAAGTAAGACCTATACACAGATGAAGAACTGTAAAAGGTTTATAGCACCACAGCCTGAGAAAAGTCTATCTGCTACTTTCAGATGCTAGCACTTGATCTTACCTCCCCACTTCCCCCCATCCTGTTCTCCCTGCCCTCCCTGCACCCCATTCAAAAAAATACTGTGGTTTTCTTCTCTAAATGAGTATTACATTCCTCCATTATTTTATTTACCTTCTGCCTGCCAATAATAATGAATTAATCTATCATCACATGAAGAGGATGGTTGAACATAGGGAGAAAAAAATCTCGTGGCTTTATTCGCTGAAGTACAAAAGGAAAATACATTTGAAAGCAGGTTTGAAATGTAAATAACCATCAAAGGAATATCCTTATGAGACTGCTGGGAATGGTCATATCTGATCTGTTACTTTTCTCAGTGTAAATCTGAAGGAATTCTACTGATATCAGAGAAATTGCTCCAGATTTACAACCATCTCACTGAGATCATGTTCCAGCCTATATAAGCCTTGTGCCCATTAACCACTTGTTCCATTGACTTCAAGGATTACTCAGCTGCCACAACAATTGCTTGATCATGTCAGTGAGGGTGATTCCAGTGTAGCTTTTTAAATGGAATGATGTTCCATATTTTAGAGCTATCACTAGTTTAACTGTTGCTCAGTAAATACTTCATGAACAGAGGATCATGAATATTTAGTGTGTGAAGTTAAATTTCTGCTGTGTTAATGAAGTTTGCTTGGACACACAGATTGTATGGTCTTGCTTCTGCAAAGTGGATGAATGTAAGTCTTTGAATCAGTTTCCTACTGCAAATATTCAAAGATATAATTTCAGATATCTGCTTCCTTCTAATATTAGCTTAAAATGTTCTTGTTTCTGTGAACATTCTTATTCTGTAAATAAGAGCAGAAAACTAGCTTAAATGAATTCAAGTGTTTTATTCCTTCAAACAGGTATAGACATTTTTGGACACTTGTCCAGTTATACTAAACTTCCCATATGAAACATGCTTGTAGTGTATAGCTCCATTTGTGGACCCAAAATCTGTTTTCAGGTGCACACCTTGTTCCCAATGAGATGCTTTTTGGCAGTTTGATTTTGAAGTACCTACTTGATAAATAAATGTATATAATAAAGAATATTAGCTATATGGAGTATTATGCAAGTAAAAATATTTCACAAGGACTTTTATTAAAACTGAAGCATCACATTATGATTTTTCCATTGAATTATTTAAACTGTAATATGAGTGTGAAATTTCTATAACATGGTTCGTTTTCTAGGGCAGTTCCAATGAAGACAAAATTGAATATAGGTTGCAAAATGAATAATAATTTTTCTTTAAATTCCCAAGGAAGCAGTTTCCCTGGTTATGCTACAAATGTATGAACTATTATATGCACATTTCCCCCATTTTTGGGGCATATTTTCTTGAAGTTCCACAAACTCTTTTGGATCCTAAATGTCAAGTTTTAAGTAGGACTTCCAAACCTCACAAAAGATGTAACTCTCTAAATTACTGTAAAGACTTAGCTTTAGACATTAAGGTTAAGATTCTTCAAAGCTAGTGAGAAAATAAATTTGAAGTAGGATTTATTTCAAAGGCAACATCTGAAATTTTCAGATAATGCAAGTCAAAAAGTATACCTTTTTCTAAGCAGTTAACATCCAATGAATTGCAGGTCAACTTTCATTATTGTTTTAAACAATAGAAAGAATTCAGAATGCTACAATTAGGGGGTGGCCCTTGACCTGACTCTAGAACAAGGTTCAAAGTCATGCCTGTGGGTAAAGGGAATACTTCACAGGGTTCACTTCCTTACCTCCCTGCAAAGAAGCAGATTTGTAAAGTAATCAGGGGTAGCAGAGCCCCAGCCAACAGCTGCATGGTTCCATGTAGCTGTTCACCACAGTTTTTATTTTTCAAGGGCTACTGCTTTTCTGATCAACTCTGTGAGACTACTGATAAGCTGCAACTGAGTGGCAAAGTGGTATTCTGTGTAGTAAACGCCACAGGTGAACAGCTGAACAACTTGTCTGCAATTCAATAACTGGCTTTGAACTAGGTGGGATATGAACCACTTCAATATAAATCTGTACTTTAACTGCTCTGCCAATGTGCCCCATAGCACAATGCAAGGTTTCACAAATATTTCAGATCACGTATCTGAAAGGATGATGGATTTGCTATCCCATAGATGCTTTAGGGATTAAAAGGAAGTCTGTACAGACATCCCTGAGCAAGCTCTAAACTTTTATTGTAGCTGCAGCAGCACAAGATTCAGCTAGAGCCCCAGCTAGGCTTGTACATTTTGCATGGAAGCTGGTGGTACTGCAGCTAGACTGCTATCCATCCCAAACTATCTAGTTAACAACTAGCTTAGTGATGCCTAAATGAGCTGCAGTTACCTCTCTGCGTTGCAGTGCTGACAGTTCCTAAGGCTCAAATGATGTAATGGACTCTATGGCCGCATCCACATGTCTGTGGACATTTGATTCCCCAGGGACAACTAGCAGTAGTGTACCTTGTGCCACTGCTAGTTGTCCCCAAGGAATGCCTGTACCATATGCCCTCTGGCATGTGGCAAGTGACCCTGGGTGGGGTAGGGAAGGCTGGAGCCAGCACTCAGCTGGCCCCTTAGTGAATCATGCAATTTAGTTCCATGTGGGTGGCATCTACATGGGGGCCTTACCTGGGGATCTGGGGGCCTTCTGGAGCTGCAGCAGCTGCAATCCTGCCACTCAGAGCCTGGCTGGCAGCCGCAGCATGGCTCCAACCAGCCCAGCTCTGGTTTTCAGCAGAACACACTGCCCCCCACATGCACTACTCTGCCTTTTTTTTCCCCGTGGATTGTTTTGATTCCTGGATATCCAGGGGTCAAAAAAAACAAAAACAAAACCAAAAAAACCCTGCACTGCTCTTTTACAGCACAGAGAACAACTGGACATGCAGTATGTGGCACAACCGTGCTCATCCGAACGCAACCTATAAAGGCAGATTTTTGCACGCATGGGGACAATCATAGAGATAAGTCACGTTTCTGGTAGATGCAGATGCCATTCACATGGAGCTAAATTGCATAATCCACTAAGGATACTGGATTATAGCAAGAGCTGCACCTATCCTTAAAAATAAGAGCATTGCCAGGAATTATAGCTCAGTTACTTTTACTTAAGGACTAGGTAACTTGGTTCAAAAATAATTCAAGCTAAAGTTGTAAAATGTTTTGATGAGTATTCTGTGTCAAGTATCAATCAGCATGTGATCAGTAAATAATAATCATGCCCCTCCAACCTATTACATAGTATTTCTTGAGGGAGCTGGCCATACAGTGGATAAAGGACAATCTGCAGTTGTAATTCATTTGGACTTTTGAAAAATCCTTGATTAAATCCATTCCAAAAATAATTAAGGAACTCAGTAGTCAGGAGGAGACAGGCAATGTTCTGTCATAAATTAGCAATTGATTATGGGAGGGAAAACAAAGAAGGAATATTACCTGATTTTGAGTGTAGAAAAAGGTTTGCTGGGTCCTCCATGGAAATATACTAAGACTAGTATTATTCAATGTCCTTATTAAACTCTCAGAATTGCTGACTAGAATGATGGTAAAACCAGTGGAGGGCAGAAAGTTGTGCATGTTGTGTCAAAAAAGGTTGCTGAAGAGCTTCAGAATAACATGCTAATTGGGAAACTTCAGCTAATAGACAGACGTAAAAGCTTTATTGAGAAAATGTTAAAATTAAATTCTTTACATGGTTCCACAAAGTTAGGAAACAATACAGGATCCTACTCATGGTAGCTACTTAAGTACAGAGCCATATAATGTTAAAGTGATATAAATCATATAGTTCATCATGCGATTGCTTGGGTAAATTAATTGGGAAATTTGCATTTGATGCTAGGTAGAAAGTGAAGTGGGACCTCATGCATAGTAGCCACATTAGTATAGAGTTATAAGATTGCAAAACATTCTTAGACAATGACTTCTGCATCCTGTGTACATTTGCTGGGGTGGGAAAATGTCAATAGCATTATCAGTCTTTACAACAGCCTATAGTATTATGGGAAAGGGGGGAGTCTTCTTCACTCCTTTCCCTACTCACAACTTGCTAGATGGTTTCAGTTGACTCTCTTCATATTGTCAATGGCCAGGATATGCTTGACATAAATATTCTGTGACTATATGATACTTGAAGCACCTTAGAGAAGAGCATGGGTACACTTCAGACTCCCAAGATACTCTCATTGTGCAGATCCCATGCTCTGAGCATCCTGACAGTTAGCATCTGCACTGTTGTATTGTACCCCTTCTTCCTCAAAGTATTGGCCAGTGGCCTGGACTTAGACAGCTTTCACTCCCAGGCTTTGGCAAAAGCCTGGCACAAGTTCTTGAAGGAGACAGTCATGTTAATAATTAAGATATTGGAAACAACAGACGAAATCATTCGTGATACTGAAAGGCTGTAAATGAAATGTAATGGTTCAGCAAAAAGATCTATTCCTGGTGTCTTTCCAGGCAGTTCAGTGAACATATCTGTTTAATGCCCAGTGGTAGTGAAAACATGCAAGAAAGAAAATAAGGAAATATGAGGGCCTTGTTACATATTAAATTGTGAGCTTCTGAAACGTTGATCAGTATTAGTGTTACCTTCAGTTTGGAGCAGTCACACGTTCAAGCCAGCAGAGATCTGGACAACTGAAAGGTTAAATTCGCCCCTCCCCTCCCATTCCAGGCTTCTCTTCTGCCCCCTATCCCGCAGGACTCCCTCAGATCCCCACTGCCCACTCCCACCCTCAGAGCTCCCCCCACTGCACCCCTCTCCCTGTTTACTTGTGGCTGCCTGCACTGTCTGTCCTGGGGGATACAGGCAGGGAAGGGTTAACCTGCCTACCCAGCCCCCACTGCCACTGCTGTCAGGCTGCTGCTCTTCTCCAGGCTAAACCCCATCCAGAGCAAATCAACAGCTGGGGCGGCCAGGCAGGCATGTTAACCCTTCTTTGTCTGTTCTCCAGGGAAAGACAGCAGAGGGCAGACACAAGTCAGCAAGACAGGCAGTAAGTGAGGTTTTGGGGTGCTGGGCAGGCAGGATGGGACAGTGGGCCTGATCCAGGCCAATGAGTGAGGAGGGTGGGCTTAAATGAGTGGGAACTGGAGTTAACAGCTTCAGGAGCCACCTAAAATTAATTTATTACACAGTAATTTGAGTGGCTCCTGGATCTGTTAGCACTTGGACTGTCCACACATGAACACCTGAAACTGGTTTTAAACACTCCTTATGGGGTTTAAAGGCAGGATTACCTCTGATCTGTACTATCCAGCTCATGTTGCATGAAGGTATATTTGCTGTAGGCTATGCCTTAGTGTAAACATCCCACCCTCCCTAGCACCCCAGATCCCCATAAACTGGGGGAAGGGGTGGGAGGAACCAGGGGAGCCCTGGGGAGCATAGGAAATGCCCAGAATGGAGGTGGGGGAAGGGGCTGATTCTTATCATTCAGTCATCCAGGCCCCTGCTGACCTAAGGTGTAACTACTCCAAACCTGAGCTAGGACTAACGCTAATCAACATTTGTGCAGCTCACAGTGTAAGATGTAACAAGGTCTTGATTCTACTGAATGATATAATTCAACAATTCACTCACCTTGAACACTGCCTTTCCTTAAAGCATTCAAAAAGAGAAGTGTTCATGAGAATGTCAACAAACTTTTGAAAGATTTTGAAATAGGAAAGATGTAGAAATAATAAGACATTTTAAAAACAAACTAAAAGATAAAATGTAGATGGTGTGCAAAAGATTAGAGATTGTAAATCAGGTATTCCTTCTCCATTCCTTCTTATAACGTACATAAAGACTGTGAATGAAATAAGAAGTCCGTAGATTTAAACACTTTAAATATTTTTACACCACTCCTAACTGAACTATGGAACTTACTAATATAATTGCATGACTTGGTCAAAGAGCTCAGTGAGGTTCAGATACTATTTAAAAAATGTTCTTCTCTTGGGAACCACAAGGGATTTGAATATTTCATAAACAAACAACTAGGTTAATTCTAGGGTGGGGGAATACATAGAATCTGTTTTTGTTTTGTTTCTGGTCCAGTGTAGAATAATTGGTAAATATCTTCTATAGATTATATAAATTTTAGAAACCTTCTATTTTAACTAAATTACTGTTGTGTGTTAAACCTACTTCTGTGGGTAGTACTTAGCTTAATTAGCTGGGATGTGTTCTGGCCAGACCAAAACAGACAGGATGTTCTTTACCCAGACCTGGAGATTCACTCCAATGAAAATGAATCAATCTAACAATAAAGCCCTTGTATGCACTTCTTTCTAGCAGTAGATTCATGTCTATGCCCCACTGGTGATACATAGGGGGTGCACACGGGCACACGTGCACCCTCTGAGCATGGCAGTGCACCCCCTGCAAAAAGGCACCACCGACACTGCCGGCAGCGTCTGTGAGTGGTCGCCAACTGCCGGTCGGCGCTTGCCACACCCCACTTCCCCCACCACCAACAGTGCCATGGCCACCTGCGGGAGCTCCTCACTTCCTGCCGCCAACAGCACCACCACCACCTGCAGGAGTTCGCCGTGCCCCACCAGCCTTTGGGTGCGCGGCATTAGTGGTATACCCCCTCCCACCTGCCCTATAGGAAACTTGAGTTCTGCGGCATAAACTGAGTATATGATTAGGTGACTGTCACTTGAATGTTAAATATTCCAGGCATTTAAGTTATCTAGGAATCTCCATACCCAAATGTTTGATCACCTACAATTTTATCTATAGAGGTGTCACAAGATTACGAGACTAACATTCTCTCTGAATAAGGCACATGATAGGACGTCTAACAAAGCTCACAAGTAATTTACATGTACATTTAATTTATCTGAATTCCATACCCTTCTATTACCATATGAAACTTTAAAGATCATTGAGCATATAACTTTTAGCTGCTTACTCCGGATTCTAGCATACGGGTGATAAGGCCTTTTCACATTATATTGTTAGAATTTGGAGCTTCCACCCAAATGCTTTTAAAATGTCTCCTGTTTGGTTTCTCTCTCTGATGCACATAATAATGTAACTTATCCATGATGAAGGGAAGACCTGTATCCCCAAATTAGGATAACGGGGCTTCTGTTGCTGGATGGGGAACACACGTTGTCTCTTCTAGAGAGAATTCTTCCATGTGAAAGTTAATATAAGTTTAACTAGCATTCAGATCAGATAATGTGAATACAGAAACATACTTATGCCTAGGAGGACAGATCTCTGAGTCCTTGCTGGTTTTTCAATTCTGCATGTCCTTCACTTCCTTCCAACTCATGTTTTTCATTCCCCAATCCTCCCTAGGTTCACAATCACAAATGTACAGTCATTAATGACATGCAACTATCTACATGCGATTGGGTATATGTTAATGAAAGCAGCTGGTCATGAAGATCTCCCCCTCAGTTAAGTGAAGAGTTTATGATAAGGTGCTACCCATCATTTTGTCTGGTCAGAACACATCCCAGATGATTGAGCTAAGTACTACGCACAGGAATAGGTTTTCATAGATTTCATAGACATTAGGGCTGGAAGGGACCTTGAAGATCATCAAGTCCAGCCCCCTGCCCCAGGGGCAGGAAGTCAGCTAGGGTCAAAAGATCCCAGCAAGATAAGCATCCAAAAATTTCTTGAATGAGTCCAGAGTAGGTGCCTGCACCACTTCTGGAGGGAGTCTATTCCAGGCCTTGGGGGCTTGGACAGTAAAGAAGCTTTCCCTTATGTCCAGCCCAAAACGGTCATGGAGGAGTTTATGACTGTTGATCTTGTTATCCCTTGGGGCACTCTGGTGAACAGATGTCCCCCCCAGATCTGGATGCAGACCCCTTACATACTTATAGGCAGCCACCAGGTCACCCCTGAGCCTGCGCTTTTCTAAGCTGGAGACTCCCATGGCTCTCAGCCTCTCATCATAAGGCCTATTCTCTTGCCCTTTGATCATGTGCGTGGCTCTCCTCTTGACTCTCTCAAGCTTCTCAACATCCTTCTTGAATTGTGGAGCCCAGAATTGGATGCAATACTCCAGCTGTGACCTCACCAAGGCCAAGTACAGTGGGAGGAGGATATCCTGAGATTTACTTGAGAAGCATCTATAGATGCAAGCCAGGGTTTTGTTTGCTTTACCAGCAGTGACATTACATTGGTGGCTCATGTTCATCTTGTGGTCAATCATGAACCCCTAGTCTCTTTTAGCCATGGTGCTAGTGAGCATAGCACTGGCGAGCCTATAAGCGTGCTGCAGGGGGGTTTCCCCAAGGTGGAGTACCTTGCATTTTTTAGCATTGAACGTCATCAGGTTTATATTCACCCACTTACTAAGTTTATCCAAGTTGGCCTGAATCACTAGCCTATCCTCAGGTGTGGACGCTATGCCCCAAAGTTTAGTGTCATTGGCAAACTTGGCCAGTGCACTTCTGACACCACATTGTTGATAAAGGTGTTAAAGATAACTGATCCAAGGACAGAGCATTGGGGGACACCACTGGTCACAGAGCACCATAACGATTCGCTTCCATCAACTACTATTTTCTGGGTCTGACCTCGGAGCCAATTTCCCAGTCATCGGACTGTGGTGTAGCCAAGGCCACAGTTGGCTGTTTTTTCTATGAGGAGATCATGGGACACCAGATAAAAGGCTTTTTTAAAGTCCAGATGTATAATGTCAATCTCTTCTCCTTTGTCCAGGTGATATATAACCTGATCATAGAAGGAGATGAGATTTGTCAGGCAAGACCTACCAATGACAAACCCATGCTGGCTGTCCCTCAGGATGTTGCCATCATCCAGCTTATCAAGAAGGGCCTCTTTGATAATTTTCTCAAGAATCTTACTGGGGATTGAGGTCAAGCTGATTGGCCTGTAATTCCTGAGATCTACTTTCTGCCCTTTCTTGAAGATGGGTACCATATTGGCCTTCTTCCAGTCTTCAGGTACTTCACCTGAGCGCCATGAGTTTTTTAATATTTTTGCCAATGGCTGGGCTATGACACCTGCCAGCTCCTTGAGTACTCTGGGGTGCAATCTGTTGGGGCCAGCTGACTTGAAGATGTCCAGCCTCTCAAGGTGTTCCCTTACAAGGTCTACACTGATGCTGGGTATAAATACACCCTCACCCTGGCCATTCTGCATCAAGCTAGGCAGGGCAGTCCCTTTGGGCTGGTGAAAGACCGACGTGAAGTACCCAGTAAGCAGGTTGGCTTTTTCCTGGGTGTTAGTTATCAGTTGTCCCATTTGGTTCAGCAGGGGTCCAATGTTACCCTTGCTTTTTTTCTCACTCCCTACATATCTGAAAAAGGACTTTGTGTTATCTTTGATATGTAAAGCAAGATGGAGCTTGGTTGCAGCCTTGGCTTTCCTGGTTCACTCCCTGCAGGCATGGACCAATGCTGAGTACTCCTCCTTGGTAGTTATTCCAGCCTTCCATCCTTTATAAGTCTCTCTTTTTAGGAGTAGGAGGTCCTTGAGTTCCCTGCTGAGCCAAGTGGGTTGCTGTGCCCTTTTGCCACCCTTCCACCAAAATGGGATGGACAACCCTTGTGCTGTCAGAATCGCTCCCTTGAGGAGCAACCACTTCTCTTGAACTCCTCTTCCTGTTGAATCATGGTCCCTTAGGGTCTAGACAGTGAGCCTCCTGACCTTGTCAAAGTCAGCTTTCCTAAAGTCGAGGACTTCTGCATTGCTGACTGACTTGCCAGCTTTGTGAGGAATAGTAAAGGTGATCAGCTCATGGTCACTATCACTCAGGTTTCTATCAATTCTTGGGTCACTGACTAGATTATCCCCTTTGGCCAGTACCAGGTCCAGCAACGCTTTATCTCTTGTCAGCCCATAGACTTCTTGAGTCAGGTAGAGCCCATCCACACATGTGAGGAAGCTTTGCAACCTATCAGATTTGGACGAGTGCTCTTTCTGTGAGATGTCTGGGTAGTTAAAGTCTCCCATGACAACCAGGCACCGAGAGCATGCATCCTCAGCCAGTTCCCCAGCGAGTTCCTGGTCTAGCTCTTGTTTTTGGTTAGGAGGTCTGTAGTAGACTCCTACCATGATATCCCCAGTGCCATGTTCCCCACGTATTTTAACCCAGAGTGATTCCAGTCATCCTCCCTGGGTTCCAATGTCAATTTGCAGGGACATGTAGCTTCCCTTGATATAGAAAGCTACACCCCTAACCCTTTTATCTGCATGATCTCTCCTGTACAGGGTATAACCATCTATACCTGTGGCCCAGTCATAGGTGGAGTCCCACCAGGTCTCCATTATCCCTATGAGACTGTAGTCTTTCTTGCTTATCAGGGGGACCAGTTCCTCCTGTTTGTTCCCCAAGCTCCTGGCATTGGTGTATAAACACATAAGTATCCCACTGGAAGCCCTAGGCTTCCTTGTACTCCCAGGCAGACACTATTTCAGGGCTGGGGTAGGTCTGGATTCCCTTGAGAACCTGCTGGTTATGCAGTAGCTGCCTAGTGGGTTTGCATTGGCGGGTATCCACCCATCCCCCAGCGGGCTTAGTTTAAAGCCCGGTCGAGCAGGTCAGCTAGTCTGGCTGAGAAGAGCCTCTTCCCCAGAGGATAAGTAAGATAAGTTTTATGATAAGTAAGAATTTATGATAAGGTTCCACATTCATTGTTTAACAAATGTTTGACTAAGTCTTTGGAGTTTTTCAGTTGACTCTGAACAATGGGCACTTACACACATGCAGGGAGGCTGCGCTGATGTGCTGTAAATCCAGCCCATTGGAGCAGACTCAATTAATCGATTAATCAAGTGTGCTGAAGCACAGAAATTAACGTACTCCAGCAGCCTCCAGCATCATGTGTATCAGTGTCCCTGTGCTGAAAAATGGCTGTGGGGCACTTTGAGCATCCCACCACCATTTTTTCAGCACAGGGATGCTGATACACGTGACACTCAGGCACAGTTAATTAGCATGGATCACTAATTAAAGTACCCCTCCTGCCTCCCAGAGCATATTTATAAATGCCCAATGAGTCTCAGTCTTATGGCAATGGGTTTCAATTACTTCATTTGTCTTTCTGTGGGAAACAGTTAGTCAGTGTTTTCCTGTTTACATCACCACGTAAACTGGGCTTGCAAGCCTATCTTTAAACAAGGTTACCCAGAATTTGTTATTTTAAGTTACACATTTACAGCAACAACCTACAGTTCCAATCTTCATATAATGGTGAATATATACAAGATAGAGGCCACTAATGAGTCTTTACACATGAGCCTCAATATAGCAAATAGCATTATACGAAAGGCTTGAAGTGTTGTTGTAGCTGTGATGGTCCAGGGAATGTCTGAGAGGCAAGGGTTTTTTGTGATATTTTGGCTTGAATAAACCCTATAGTTGGAAGAGCCGCTAGAAAAGTTTTAAGGCATTAAGAGTCTTTACTCAGGTCCAAAGTTGAAAATTTTATTCTCAACTTAGTAAAGGACCAAGTCAGGTCTTGCCAGTTTTCTTTAACAGTGATCTTGCTGTTGTAAGACTCCCTGAGATGTCCTTGAGATGATGTCTCAGTGCCTTGGGTATGTTGTTGTTTTATCCAACAAAGAAGAGAGAATGGCTCTCTTCTTTAAAGTCTTGATACCTGCACAGTCAGAACTAGGCCTTTTATATTAAGTTCTATTTGTGATGAAAATATTTTTTATGCAACTGAACAGATGCAATGACAGGTGAAGAAGGTAGATTAGTGCCAGTGCTCTTCCCAGTTATTAAAACTCACTTTTTATACTGCAGCAGTAGCTTTCAGTTGTTTATTTCCAATCAGTCACAAGCAAAGTATGCATAAGGAGAGAAGAGAAGGAAAGAAATTATATATATTTTATACTTAATTTTTTTCCCTGCCAGTATCCAGATGTCTGTGAGGATTTATGCATACGAGAAGCCCCATTCTAAGTTAGATGAGTGAGGATTGAGTTGATCTTTTCCAAATAATTTATTACAACTTTTATAGAACAGTTCAAATCAAGCAAATTTTCACAACCGTGGTACAATTTCCTAATTTGGTTTTGTGCCATTCCTGTAATGCTAGAAGTTTCTCTTAAAACACTGGGCTAATCCACCTGTTATAATTTCACATCTACAATGTCTTAATCTTCAGAAACATGCCAAAAAGTTATGCATTTTCAAAGAGTAATCTTAAAACTTGGAAAGACAAAGAAACATCTACAGAGAAGTTAATAAGAAGCACTAATAAATGAATGGTTTCATTCAACACAATTTGCAACCATTAGCTATTTGCCCTCCGTGTCAGGCAGGACACTCCTTTTTACACAGTGGCGTAGACTTCTCATTGAGTACCTGGTGTGGGCATAGGGAAGCACCATTGTGCTTACTCCACTCACCTTCCACCCCCAGATAGACTATTTAGTGCAATGCTGCACTGCCCAGCTCCTCTGCAAAAAACTGGGTTTCCCCTGCTTCTGCAAAGGCTCCTGGGGGCAGAAAGAAGAGGGGAGCACTATTCCACTATTCTGCTTGCTCCACTTACCAACTCTCCCTCCCTGAACCAGTCCCCAGATACACTGGTTGCTATGGCACTGCCCTGCCCAGCTCCTATGGCAGTGAGGGAACCCAGCACCCTCTCATAGTTGGCACCCAGAGTGGGTGCCTCCCTCACCCCACCTTACTTGTGCTACTGTTTCTACAGATGGGGGAATATAGAGGATAAATGACCCACTTAAGGGGAGAGAGAGAAAGTCAGAGGCAGTGCTGGATTAAGAGCTTTCTACAGTCCAATCCTGTCAAACTAGTTCATCCTCAGCACTGCAAAGCATAGGTATGGATATAGATTCTGTTTTCAGGATTATTCTTCTCAGAATGACTGGGGATGAAAACACTGGAGGTAGCATAATTAGCATCTAAAGAGAAGCATGCTTTAGCTCTCTATTTTGAGGGAACTCATATGAGCTAGGGGCAGACATTACACACAAACCACTGTAAGTGATCAGAAACCGGTTTAAAACTGTAACAGAACAGAAGTTCAGTGAACATACACCAGGTTCAAAATGTCTGAAAAAGGTTTAAGGTAGTAGACCTGGATGGATGTAGTATCAGACTTAACTGAATTAGGTTAAACCAGTCTATCACACCTCTGTCCCAGATCCACTCCCAACACAAGGTAGGTCTCCATTCCCCAACATCCCAGGTTGCACTGCAGCCTCCCCCCATTATCTCCCTCTCAAATCAGGTGGGCTAGCCTCGGCTTCAGCTTGTATGCTCTAGCTGAGTCTGGTGGGCCCACCCCCAGCTGTCACAGAGTGGAGGCAGCCTCCCCAGCCCCACAGGCAGTGGCATGGGAGCAGGGGAAGGAAAGAAAGGCATCTGCCTGCCTTGGCCAACTGATGAGTGGACAAGTATTCTGCTCCTTAATGATCCAAAGAAGTCAAGTACAAGCACAAGTCCTAAATATCCCATGAGCTCACATTTTTGTGTCTTCAGGAAATATAGCAATAGAGGAATTAGTTCTACCTCATTTCTTTGTTTGAGAAAAGAAGAAGGCAGAAGAAAAGTTCCTGTAAAGAAACTGGTTGGTTGCAGCAAATGATTACATTTTTTTCAATTATGGATGGGAAATTTGGGTTGGCGGCTCTAGTCTTCTTGTATGAAGATGACCATTTTCTTCTTGTACCAAATTAGTGTATGCACTAATCAGCTTTAGGGAAAACAAAAAAGGAAAAACCAGCAGCTCTTTGGCCATCAGAGCCACATCCAGACAAACACAGATATACGGTATGTGGCCCCACAGACCCATCTACAGCACCACATAACACATATGCAGGCATTCCCCATGCTGCAGGGGGGTTTCTTGACCCTGGGAGATTCCAGGGTAAAAAAACCCACACCAAAGGAAAGCAGGGCAGCACACGTGGCAGCAGCAAGCACTGCCCAAAACTGGAGCCTGGCCAGCCTGAGCCATGCTCCAGCTGCTAGCCAGGCTCCTTGCTTCAGGAGCACCACGGCTGCAGCTCCCTGAGGCCCCCAGGATCCCAGGTAAGCCTGATGGGACCAGCCCAGTGGCTGGCCCCAGCCTCCCCTACCCCACCCAGGGTTACCTGCTACACACCAGAGTGCACGTGGCTCAGGCATTACCCGGGGACAAGTAGAAGCAGCACAAGGTGTACTGCTGCTACTTTTCCCCAGGGAAAAAAAACACCTGTGCTCATGTGGATGTAGCCCAGAAGTGCATTATTTAGAGTATCAGCAGGACTTATATGTAAAGTCAGTACAATCAGCCAGTTCCTGCAAAACCAATCAATGCTTGCATTTGTTCAGCTTCCTTTTAGCCAAATGCATTAAGCCTTGGGAAGGGCTTTGCAAACCAGCCTTTATAAACAATAATAATATAAAAGGGATCACTCTGGCTCTTGAGATTTCCATTCCCTCATACATTAATATTTTATGTACTAAAGAGAAAAAGCCTAGCTCTTTGGCCTTGCCCATGTCTCCTTTTTACTAATTTTTAGATGCCAATGGGATTTAAGGCTCACTTAATTGGGTATCTAATGACCCTCCTACCCCAACATCCTGTGCAGGAAATGTTTGCTGGTATAGAGACACTAGATCAGATGTCCCTGGTGGAAAGATTTCCTTAGAGATATGAAAGAGGGGAATCCTGAGTCCTAGAAAAAAATCTCTAACCAAAGTTAGAATAGTTTTGTGGTTTCTTCAATAGGACCTGTTTATTTCCCAGCTGCCCCCACGACCAGGGGAGGAGTAAAGGGAGCTTAGAGCCAACAGTGTCTCCCAAATTTTCTTGACCCATCTCAGTATCTGAACTATTAGCATTCATTTTAATATCCCCTGCAAAGGATCTTGAAGAGTATGACTTCCCAAGTAAGGTACATATAAAAACCCATGGGCAGTTTAAAGTTGGTTGTCATTCTAATATTTAAAAAGGGGCTTCAAAAACCTTTCACACCAAAGAACTACGTATGAGAGGGGGGAAAATTGCCAAGATTCAATATTTTATTTCATTGAGCAAAATTGATTAATATGTAAGCCACCAGTTTGCCACGCAGCTTAAATTCTGTTAATTGTGGTTGATTTGTTGGAAATACAATTCAAAAAATATTTAGCTTCAGGTTTTATTATTACTGCTTTATTAAAATCTAGTGGATTTTCAAGTGCTCCCTTCACTGGGTTACACTTTTTTCATTATCCTGAAACTTTTACAATTTTAGCTCAATATGTAATTACAGGAAAATATTTAATATTTAGATTTATGTATTTGCTGCTAAATCTTTGCGCTGAAAGGACCCTCATAAAATTATATGGTGACTCGCAATGTGTTTTTCCATTATTTCTTGATTAAAAAAAAGACAATGATTGATTTTCTCCATACCTGGGTTAAATAACAGGGATTGATTGAAATGATTTTAAATGCATTTTGAGAGAATTTGCACACAAGGTCTGAGAATTTGAAACAGGTTTTATGGTAGGTAGTATGCTTAATTCTAGTGAATGCATTCATGAGCTTACATACCTCTATAAATATGTATCTGTTTCAATTTCATTAAAGATTTTTCTTTTTATATCAACTGCCAAAATTGTTTAAGAAAAATATATTTCTTTGGAAGCAAATTCTGAAACAAATTCCAGAATTCCCTTTTGGAACTGATATAATATTCTGTCTCCTTGCAAACTTTGAACTAAATTCCCTTTCAAATAAATACTCTGAAGAAACCCTTGCTCTGCCTGCCCTCTTTAGAGTTGTATCATGATGTAGGTCCTATACATAAAAATCATCCATCTCACATAATTAGTTGTACATGGTTTTTTTCTGTTGTTAGTTTATAAATATATGACTTCCTTACAAATTATCATAATTTGCCACTGAACTTGGAAATCATCCTTTTACATTAGAAAGCAGATGTTTTAGAAGCAGATTTAAGGAGTCATAAATCCCTTAACCCTCCTTGAACTGCGCATAATTTATTTTTTATTTGTCTCCTCCAAAGCAGCAGAGATGCCTCCTCTTCTCTTATTCTATGCTTATACTGCCTGTGATGAAATAAATATCAGTGTGAAAATATGTAATTTATCTAACAAGAAAAATCAAATTTGGAAGTATTTTTGTCAGTGCTGCTCTAACGAATTGCAAATGTATAACAACAGACTTTGTAAACTAGGGAAATATTTATATTAGTAATTTAAGTGGCTATACCAAATAATTGATTATTAATGATTAGAAACAATGTCTTGGGGGGCCTGTAATAATCTTTCCCACCCCCCATTACCTCAGATGAATACTGATACAGAGTATTATAGTAAATATGTTCCTATATACCAGTATATTTCTAATGGTGAACAGACCTGAAGGGGTTGTTTTGTGATGATGTCAGTTTTTATATTTTGGACTATAACTATATCACTATACTGAGAGGGGCCGAGTTAACAAAACGTTAACTGATTCTGGGGCATCTTAAAATCTTGTTTGTTCCCCCACCCAGCAGGAAAACTGTAATGACTATTGGCATATAAAGGATTGCTTGTTTAGTGGTTAGTATAAGGTCATCTGTATAAAAGTATTTGCTGGCAAAGGCAGAAGAACAGAAGCTGAAGAGGCTACATGTGCTTTTTAATGGATGATTAAATCTGGGAAGGTTGATCTCCTTTCATGCTGAGGATGTTGTGTGCTGCAGTCACGCCTCTCACTGCCAGCCCGCACTAGGATGATAATCAGTCACTATGAAAACTCATTAGCTCCACAGCAATGAGTCCTCCACTGCTCAAGCTTGGTGCTGTGCTTAGTACCATGGCAATGATCTCTAACTGGATGTCCCAAACTCTCCCATCTCTGGTAGGACTAAATACCACCAAACTAACCACTTCAGATACTCTAGTAAGTAGCTCTGATGTGTTGCAAGCGATCTTAATTATGAACTGATATTTATGCTACTACAAAGCCTGTGGTTTAAGTTGCCTCTTTGTAAATTTACTTTTAAGCTACTAATCTTCATATTGTCACTTAATGCATGCTGTTCTCCAGACATAAACTAAACATTTGTGAGAATGCTGTGGACTTACTATGAAAAAGGAAGATATTAAAATAGGATGATTAAGTATTTAAGAACAAAGGACTCTGTTTTGTGGGGGGAATTGTTAAAACATTTTAAAGAAATGCTTGCTTCTTTTGCCTAGAGTCTTTTCATAGATTCATTGCTTCAGAAAATATGTAGAGTTGTCATAAAGAGTAAGAAATTAAACTGCAGGATTCCTTTCACTTTTCTTTCTAATGTAGCATTATTATCTGTATCAGTTTATCACCATAATATGCAATAGACATTCTTCTCATTTTTCTTAACTTGCAAAGCTATCATGTAAGTGAATATGTTTTAAACATAAAATGATATAGGTACTTTTTAGCTTGGCAATCGGACTTTATTCTCATTAATAATGTAGATAATAAATACCAGGTAATTAGTTAAATTCTTTCATTACTTATGTTTGATGTTCAGATATCAGGGAATTTTAAAGCAACATATAGCAATCTGCTAATGTCAAACTAAAAAAAAAAAGTGCTATTAACTGTTCCTGGATACTTTGATGGTCAGTCTAAAAATTAAATGAATAATTCAATTGGACGGTTGAACTCTGGGACTTTAGAATGGTATTTGTAAAAGACCAAATGAAGTTGAAACAGAATGTGCTATACTAAATACTTAGGAAATAAATATCCTCACTGTGTAATTGAAATGTGATATATAAGTAGAATAGCTTACTATTCTGAAGGCTGAACATCTCAATTCTAAATATTAATTCACTAATCAATAAATATTTAGTTTACTACATATGCATGGGAAAAATTATCACACAAAAAGCTTTTAAAATCATTACTTATGAAGTTATTGTTTTATTATGCTAGAATACTGAATTGCTGGTTTGATTCAGTAACAGAGGGGAGAAAGATGGAATCATTATTTGTTCTAACAGTAATATTAATCATAACACTGGCTATTGAATAGATCTCTAGTTCCTACTGCGATTCACAAGTGATGTGGGGTTCTTGTTAATTTAACACCAAGTGTAACCTTGCGAGTAGCAAAGGGACATGGACATACATAATATAGGTGTATGCGTGTGTATACACACACACACACACACACACACACACACACACACACACACACACTATTTCTACAGGGTCAGACTGAATAGTTTAAATGGAGCGTCTCCCTTTGCCTGAAAGGAGTCTACTGATTTATACCCACTGAGAATCTGGCTTATAGTGTTTATGACTTTAAAATGGAGAAAACAACATCTTTAATCTGCGTGAACATGGATATTTTACATTTTAGTGAGGCATGGAGTAACTGGAGCATCAGTGAAGTCGGGACATAGGACATAAGCCTTATATCTTAAGTTGAGCAGACTTGTAAAATTTGGATAGTGAAAAATCCTACCATATTCAATACAGCATTATTTCTTGAAATAAAGAGAGTTTCCCCTGTTTCAAACTCCTTTCAATGAAGGTTGCTTATTTCTATGGTGTGTAATTTCAGTGCTAATCTTTGATATTTGACCAACATATCTTCCAAGATATGCCAAAGTGCATTCATAAGAAAACTTAAACTTTCTTGTATAAAAAACTCTAATTGTCCTTTTTCAGTACACATTCATTGAAAAGTACACATATTGTACATGAAGGAATGGAACAATAATATCCTTTATTAAACTGCTACTTTTGACCTGACCTGGAAGAGACAGTTAAAAGAGCGGGGAGAGGGAATAGAAACACTTTCTCTTTTGTCATAACTCTGTTGAAGTCAGTGTAGTTGCTCCAGAAGAGAATTTGACTGTACTTACCTAGTCATATGAACTCTGTTTTTCAGTTAAAAGCATGTAACTGTCCTGTCAGTGGTGACAGTATAGCCAACTATAATATTTTTATTAAAGTATCTGAATGTGCAGAGGGGAAAAAAACTTCTCGGCATGGAGTACAGAAATTCTGTAGCAGGCTATCTTCCAAGTGTATGTTAAGTATTTGTCTATTCATGGGGTTTCTTCTGTTTCCCTAAGATTTTTAAGAATTAGGACAATGTACTATTGTTCCTTCCCTCCTACGCTTAGTTATTTCTTTTCTTGTCTGCTTACTAAGGCCTGTCAGCAGCAAGTCTGTGTTTGGAGGATGAAGTCAGCAGCTTTCATATGGTTTGATGCCTTCTAGCGCCTTCCCTGGGAGGCTGAGCAGCTTCTTCTTGAGGTTGGGATTAAATGTCAAAGAAAATATGACAGAAAAATTTAAGTGGCATGAAGATGTGTTTTATACACGCACATATTTGCATATTTCCTTCTATGCCCACTCTCATGACTGCTCGATCCATCCTAAGAAGTAAAGGAAACCTCATGGTATGAAAAGACAGAAAGGCAGAATACAACAAAAGACTAAATTAACCCAATTAAATTAAAGCTTAAATTAAACTGGGTAATATTTTATCACTCATTTAAATGCGCAATCAATGACAATCTAGTTTTCCTGTGTCTGAGGGTTTCTTATTGAATGAGTATACACATAAAAGTTAGAAAAGCTATTTAAAAAATGTAGTGCCCATTTCTTCTATGACTGATCAAGTTTCCCTACGTCTAACAACATATTGTAAGACAATTCAGTGTGGGCACCCAATAAACATGCTTCTTATCAGAAAATGTGCGTGAAATATTTAATATAATCAGAACATATAAATAGAATTTGGATAATGCAGTCTATACTGCAGCTGTCCAACTTCTAAGTAACCATGGGCTGTAAGCCCAGTGGGCCACACTAGCAGAGGCACGCCAGGGTAAGCCCTGGGTATCCTAGGCCACATACTGTATGAATAATCCCCTGCTCTATTGCAGAGATATTCCAGCTACACCCTCCCAACCACTGCACTGCATGTCCCCATGGAAGCTCCCTCCCTCTCTACCTGAGTTGTGCACCACTTACTCATACAGTCTCAGCCTCACCCTCTGCTCCCCACACTGTCCCAACAGACAATGGGGAAGCCCAGAGACTCCAACTGCTGTTGTAACTGGATTGATGCAGAAGCAGCAGCTGAGGAATATGCAGGGGGCCACAACTCAACTCCTCACAGGCCACATGGAGCCCACAGGCCACTAGTTGGACAGCCCTGGTCTAAACAATACAGTTCTGATAATAGATTGGGCCTGAGTCTAGTTTTTATTTATTTTATATTGATGCTACCTTATTCACATACTGGAACTTCTCATTTATGCCAGTGACAAATGATGCTAAGGCCCAAAGTTTGCAGTGCATCTAAAAATTAAGAATAACCATGCATATGTACTTGTGTTGCCAACCTTATACAAGCCATTGCTGGGTTTTGCAGATCTTCCTTAGACTTGGACTTAAAATCAGCCTCAGTTCTGCTACCTGGCATTGCTGTCTGGGTACAAGGACTACACAACTTCGATAAAATCATAGAAGTTACCCGCCTGAATTTAGTTTACAGTGTAAGGGTTGGCTGCTTCAACAAGCTTGAATTGTTCCATCTTACAACTATACTAGCTATTCAAAACCAATTTAAACTTTTCCTGCAGCTGTAATTTTGTTTAGGTTTTATTCTTCTCCCTTGCAGTTAAACTAGACTTCCTGGACCTAAAAAAATAAAGGCTAGAAGAACATCATAAACTTGGCATAATTTCGCACTGAACCTTAAATATGCCTCTCTAGCAAACCCTAAGGCAAGTTCAGCTGTCCTCCATTTACAGTCATCTAAATTATGGGCTTTTATTTTCTTTGCAAAACAGGAATATTCCAGTTTTGATCTTTCAATTAACTCTACAGTAAAAGAGGTCCCTTTTATCTTCAGTGACTCCTGCACGAAATTCTTTGTAAGAAATAAAGCCCCATCTCTTTTCTTTTATTAAGCTGACATGCTGGGAAGAATCACCTGCTTTTCTTCTAGCCTCAGCATAGACAATTACTGTATCCATTCTGTATTGATACACTGTGCTGAAAAACAAGATTAGTCTAATTAATGACAGTAATTAGCATTTGAGTTTTGCAGTAAAGATGCCAGCATTGCATGTACTTCATGTAAAAAGAATAATTCCTAATATCAGCTATTCCAAATAGTCAATACTCCTAATATTGATTCATAGTATTCCTAATATTGACTAGTCATCTCTAAATCCAGAATTTAATAAAATTATTTCTATTACATGTTACAGTTCATTTTATCTCCTACAACTCTTCCATCATCCTCTTTCTCTCTCAGCTTCACTTGATACATTTTTAAACATCTTTTAAAATGGATGTCGACTCACTTTTTTGTTTTTTGACTTATAGCTAGGAGGATAAATAGATAGTGCTTTTGGATATAGGCCACTATTGCAAGCAAACATACGATAAGGAGAATTTCTTAGTTTTTCCATGATTGCTGAAAATATAATGTGCTAAGGATTTCCAGTACCTTTAACAGTCTTAATAAATTTGTTTCCTCTTATTTAAACTGGACCTTTTATTTTACTTCTCTGAGGCAATTTATATTTTTTCTTTTGGTTCATGTAACTATACAACTGGAAGATTGTTTTCTGTATACAGTGCCTTTTAAGAGTAAAATGGGTCCCTGCTAACCTGTTTTCAGATGCACTGGCTATAAGTTAGTTCCACATGGCTGTGTTTACAATCTGAGTCATACATGCTTTACTCTCTCTTTGGGGCTGTATATGTATATTTTTTTCTTCCTGTCTTTGTTTATTTTAGTCTAAAGTAGAAACTACCCATGCTAAAAGGATATACTGTATTTATTTGAACACAAAATGAGGTTTTTCCCAGTTATAATTCCATACAAACATCATTAAATGCACTATCATCAAACCCCTGCCAAAAGCAGTTTAACTGCTCAATAATGGAAACCACCTATGAAGGAGAGTAAATACAACCAATGCAAAGCATGATTATAAAACACAGTATATATTAGGTAAGCAAACTAACAAGAACCTACCACAAGGATAAATCAGCGCAGCCCACCTGAGGAAAATATAGGGTAGGGCACATTGCACTAAGTCCCCCTCAGCACCCACTCTTTTTAAAGTCATAGTGAGCCACTACATTGCATATATTTTTACTTCTTCACTCCCACAGCTGAGCTGTGGTTTTCTGTCGCATTTCCAGTGGTTCCTGTTTCTTCACCAGCCTTAAATGTCTGGCAAACATCACCACATGGGGCCCCAAACAGTTCACCCAGAATCCCTCTATTGACCCCTCTCTCAGCCTGTTGCATATGATCAGTGCCCCACCCACCACAAGATTGCCCTGTGCCTCATACACATATAAATTTTTGGAGGATCCCAGGACCCATGACAAGAACACCCAGTGCCAGTTATGAGTGGGAGTCTAATTAGCACATAGATTCTTTGTGGAGGGTATCTGGAGTGCACATACATACTGAAAAGTGCTGAGCTGTGGGGTCACTATGTCGTAACATGCTGTGGATTCTGCTGGGGCCTAGCTCAGTGAACTATGTGGTAAATCATGAGTGTTTTGCCTTTGGGCTGATATCATGCATAGTTTGTATTATTTATATAACTAAATGCTAAAGTACTGCTTAAAAGTGTGTTATATGGAGTGCCTGTGCTAAAACTGGCCATATCTTGGGTAAACTAAATCTATGGGTACTTATAGCAATATGCAAATTGCTATAGGGAGGTTTTTTCCAGTCAGTGGGTGTGTCTACCTGTGTTATTAGCACACAGGAATAACCTCTGGTGTATATTGTGCCAGAGTTTATTGCTCCCTGGCATACCATTTGAACGTGTGCCTGGGACTGCACCATGTTGAGGCAGGTTAGAGCAGCACCAGCTGGCAGGAGGTCTGGGGTGAGGATCAGCCTGCCAGCCCGGGGCTGCTCCAACTCGTTTCAATGTGCTGTGGAGGGGCTAGCTGGGGCACAAGGCTGCTCCAGTGTGGGGCTAACCAGCAAGCAACCCCCGCATTGAAGCACCCTTGTGTGTATACATCAGCACATATCTGTGCAGTGCTGCAGAGTAAAAACCTCCACAGCAAGATTATACTTGTATTTACTTCTGCTGTGGAGTTTATTAGTTTCCTGAAGCCTGGTAGTGGACATGTGGACACAAGACATTTACCTGCATAGCTAATTAGTCTACTGCTCAGTAAATGTCCCATGTAGATGCACCCAGTGTTTTCAAGTTTGCCCCTCACTTCCACTTGCAGGAGGAGAGTAGGGTATGACAGTAAGGAGGGAGGGGTAGGGGATGCAGGAGCCAGAAGTTGGGGCTGGGGACCAGAGTGCAAGGGGACTACCAGATCCCCCAGATTTATTTTCCCTGGTATATCAGTCAAAAGGGAACAAATTAAAGGCAAACCTCCAATAATTAGATTCTATACATGGAAAAATTATAACTAATTTATAAATTTTCCATATATAGAATCTAATTAATGGGGGGGCTGTCGTATCTTCAGCAAATATGGTATTTGTTCTCTATTAATACCCAAAGAATGCAATCAATGAACATGTGCTGTGGAAAACTGTTCTTGTCCAGATTGAATATGACACTTGTAATTATATAGCTTTGTCAGGCATTTCCAAAGAACTGTTAACAAGGTATTATACATGATAGAAAATTGTAAATGTGCAAAATTGCCAATTATCAGTTAAGAGAACAATAAATCATAACTAAATGACACCTGATTTTGAGCATGTACATCATGTAAGTAAACAAGCATATTTTCCTAGAGTAATTTAAAATTAAATTCCAAAACATATTCATGAATATCAATTTTTCCATGCTTATTAACTGTATTATTATATTATATTGTTATAGACTCAAATTAGCCCTAAGGAAGGGTGGCAAGTGTATAGTTCAGCCCAAGATCCTGATGGCCGATGTATTTGTACTGTTGTTGCACCAGAACAAAACCTGTGTTCCAGAGATGCCAAAAGCAGGCAACTTAGACAACTGCTAGAGAAGGTAAGTCTTCCAAATGTAGTCCTCCTTTTTTTTCTACTAAAGGGAATAATTTCCTTTCCCTTTGTAAAATAACAAGTGATACTTTTTTCAATAGTAATCTAACAAAAGTTATTTCTCTATATCCCTTCCCATTTTTCCACCCTTAATCACACTTCATCTCTTTCTTTACAGTATAGCTCTGCTCATCTGTGTCATTGATCTGGCAGCTTAATGCTGCATATTCTCTTTTGTATTTCACCCCCTGAATTCTAACTTTCACAAAAGCTCACGTGTCAGTATCAAGATACTTTTTCTTCATAAAAGTAGTTGCAAATCCCAGTCCAAATCTGCTAGAAGCGCAGATTCAGACTAGGTCCCCTGTCCAAATCATAGGAAACTTATTCCCTTGAAACTCATTAACAGATTGTAACATATCAATACAAACATTATATCATCTGCAAACTAATTTCCTTAAGATATGAATTATTCCAAATAGTTGCCACTTGTATATATGCTAGTTCCTTAAATACAATAAATTATTGCATCCTGTTCAATATTATCTTTCTGCCAAACTACCAGAGTCTTACACTCTGGGTGCATCTACATGTGCCCTTATGGTGCCATTGTTACAGCGCCATCATTTAGTCCTTCCTTGTGGAAGTAATAAATTATGGTGCAGTAACAGCCCATACTGTGCTGTGCTGGCAGTGCCCAGTTATTTTTAGCCACTACGGGGGTACGGTGGCAGTGGGAGTGTGGTGGCAGTAGCGGAAGTGCAGCAGCTGTAAGTGGTGAGCTCCCACAGATGCCGCCAGCAGTATTGGTGGCAGGGGGAGAGGGGCGGTGAATGGCACCTTTTTGTAGGGGGTGCAACACCATGCACAGCGGGTGTACGTGCACCTGCATGCACCCCCTACACATCACCAGTGGAGGGAGCGCATTGTTATGGCAACATAGCTGTGGCATCAGTGTTTCTATCTGCCAATGCTACGTGACTGTAGCTCATTGCTATGGCAGTGTAGCGTCTTGTGTAGACATGCCCACTATGTTTATTCACAGATGCATGTACGGTTAAATTAATCAAAGGTTAGATGGGTTATATTCATGGGCAGATCTAGGATTTTGAAAGAGGGGTGCAAACGATGTGTTACATCATCACATATAACACAACACATTTTTATCCAGCTAAAAACAAAGTAGTAGCTTTACAAATATACTGGAGGTCTAGGGCTCTATTATTCAGTTTAAGATCAAAGCAAAAACAAATATAATTTTATTGGAAGGTATATTAATTTTCTATGCCATATATTATGTACAAAAACACAAAATTAGGCAAAATAATTTTAAACTGTTGTATCTTTAGTCCTGCTGTCATTACAATTAAATCTGCATCTCTCTCAAATCCATAAAACATGAATCTATTTTTCTTGAGCATGTTGCCAGTGAAATGCTTCATTGAAAGTTATTTCCACACCTGAGTTGGTTTTCCTGAATTAATGTTTCCACGCTTGATTTAATGTTTTTCACTAGAGCTAAAAACAGTCTGCAGGGCTGTGAAATAGGAGCTACATTAGCAAGGGCAACTAACAGACAGCAGAATTGCAAAAGAATACCCAGATTAGTGAAGCATCAACCCATTAAAAAAAGATAGAGGATCATTAACTCCTTTGGAAAGAAGAGTTTAGAAGGAATCAGGTAGATCATAAGCCATGAAGTCAAATGACTGTCTCACTGATGCCTGAATAGAAATGTTGCTGCCACTGCAAAGGAAGTTGGTTTTAAAATTTGGTGGAGCAGGAATCAAAGGCAGGGTGCAAATGCACCACTGCATGCACCCTGGATCTATCCCTGATTATATTATAATAGAAGGTACCAAAAGAAGAATGTACTGCATTTGAAAGCTTGTCTAAATCTATCCCCACAATGCAGGTGATCCAATAAATAACATCACTCATAAAAATCCTTGTCTTACACATATTTCCTAGACTGTCATCACAGGTGCAACTACATTACTCCATATAAGGAAATTATATTCAAAGGTGTTACTGTACACTTGAGTGCCCAGTGCAGTGCAAGTGGTGGCAACCAGGCCAGCACACAACTACTGCTATTTACGTGTGCCTTTTCCCCACCTCACCTCCCCCACTCCCCGCAACCAGGGTCAGTGGCTGGGGCTGCTGCCCTGGTTGTCCCCATTCATTGTAGTACTACACAATTACCCCTTATGTTTATCTTGCATAGGACATTATGAAAAAATCCTCTAGTTATCAAAACACAAACTATTATTTTGCATCCCCAGTAGCAGTAACCATCTTTTGGCTTATTATATAACTAGGAACCTACCTAAATTGTGGTTTCATGGATTTCCTGGAAAATGTGAAATCCAGAGTTGCCTGCAAAATACATTAAACAAAACAACTTAATAAAAATAAGTTTTTATTAAGTCTTCCCCTCCTGGGTGGGCCTCACAGCCTGCCCGGGAGGGGAAGGTACTGGCTGGCAGTACAGCATGAGCAGGGCAGCAGACAAGATGGTGCCTGCCCCTCCTTACTCCTCTGAATCCTCTCTGCCAATCAGTGTTCTGGGGGTGGGGCTAAATCAAGAACAGCCAGCAATCAAGATGCTGGTTACCCCCTCATTCTTCCTCTTCCCTGATGGCTCTCCACCAATCAGTGCTGAGAGGTGGGGTCTCCCCGCCAATCAGCGCTGAGGGCCAGGGCCACCATGAAATGTCCGTGAAATATGCCCACAAGTTAAGTGAGTCCCTATATATAACCACTGGTGGAGAATATGTTTAAAGAACGAGGGCCGAGAATAATACAAAATTTAGGACTAAAAACATATTTGTCAACTTTTCAATACTTTATTTCCAAAACATTTATGTATGGTAACATCACAGAAATACAAATATGGAACCAGATCTTGCACAGGCAAAGCTTATTACTGAGTTCAGTGAGAGCTGCTGCAAGCATAGAGTTCAAGGCTACAGCATGAAATACTGTTGAAATTTGTAGAGTCTTAGCACAATTCCCTGCCCTCTTCTCCCCCCTTTTTTAATTTAGATTTGTCTCAGATCGGATTTACAGAGCATGTCCAGATAAACATACATGATGTGTGGTTTTCAGTGCCTTAAAGCTTTAAGGTGACTCAAACTGCACATGGCATACATGCACCCATTTGCCACTAATTTGCAGCATGGTGCTAAAATGTGACACCTGGAGATCCCAACAGAAAGGGAGCCTGGCTGACCAGAACCAAGATCTGGGTGCTGGCCAGGCTCCAAGCAGCTGGTTTGGGTCCACTGCTGTCCCAGGAGGCCCTCAGGACCACAGGTAAAGCTGCTATCCTTCCCTATCCCACCTGGGTTAATTTGCCACATGCCAGAGTGCATGTGCAGGGGCATGCCCTAAGGCAAAAAGCAGCAGCACAAATATGTGTTGCTGCTATTTGTTCCACAGGAAATGTGTGCCCCTGCACATGTGTGGTTGTCTGGATGCACCCAGAGGAGCCTAGAGAGGAACCTTTCCATTTCAATCTTGGAGTCACTTTGGCCTTATAGCTAATAGCAGCCAGTAGGCAATTTTATTAGCCAAGGATCACTGGAAAGCAAAAATGGTGTTTGTGTCACCCTCCTTTTCCCCAGCTAAGCAGATGGTCTCCCTCTTTAGGCAAGGCTTAGTGGGTGGTAGAGCCAGTTATGATGGGGTTGTACCAAAATAGTGTTCCTTTAACCTGGGGAAAATCTGAACTTTCAACTTACTTCATACCACAGAAGCAACATAGGTGAAACAAAATGTTTGGATCTGAAGTAATAAATATGTAGGGAATGAACACTGAACTTAAAATAAGTCTTAATTTGTACATGCATGCACATGTATATATCAGGTCCCTAAATTGAACCAAGTTAAAACAGGACTCTTAATTTTCCAAAAAACAGATAAGACCTGATTTTTATCTCACTTGTAAGAGATTAAATTCCAAATAATCCTACCACTAAAGTCACTATCTGGCACTATTTGAACGCTAAGTGAGATCAAAATCAGTCCAATTATCTTCCAGCAAAGTTCAGACTATCAATATATAACTGCAAGCATTCTGAACAGCTGCCCCCTTTCCCCATTCCTAGAAGCCACATGGCACTTTATGACTAGGTATAAGAGGAGTGTAGGACATTACAGTGGTAGAAAGGTCAACGCTCTTGCTACTCATATAGGGGGTTCCTCTAAGATGCATAGAAAATATGGAGATAAGGGAATATAGAGAGTGTCTGTTGCTGTCAATACTGCACCTATCTTGCTGATAAAATATTTGGAGATGTCATTCTCCAGAGCTTTCACTGTGGCATGTTTCCCAGGTATTTAAATATTCATGACAAAGGTTTTAATCTCACTCTCTCTTTCTCTCTCTCTCTTTGAAGTCCATACCATGACCTCTTTCACAACTAACCCTTTGATCTGACACACAAAAAAACCTAAATTATCAATCTTCACAAAGTATTTGCTTTTAACTAATGTCTTGGCAAATATCATCACATCCCTACTTTAGTGTACCCATATGTTGTAGTTTGTAGTAATTTCTGGTTAATGTAGCTTCTGGCAAAAGGAAATATTCCAAATTTTCTCACAGCTCTCATGGGGTTTCCTTGCTTAATTTCGGTAATTAGAAATCTAGAAGAGGAAAAAATATGAATTTATTCCATTAATAGTATCTTCTAAAATGTTAATGACTAGATTATTGACAGCAAATCTATACTTCTTTTAAAAAATATTTTCAACTGGACGTTACATTAGGTCATTTCAGGTTGTATAATAACCATAAAGTATTATAGAACCGTTGTTAATATAATGGGCCATTAATTAAAAATTGTGGATAAGAGCTCAAAGTTTACATATACTTGTCAGCACAGTCTTGCCCTTCACTCATTAGAATGGATAGTCAATATTAATTCTACTTGAGCAAGAACTGAACCACTAATGTTTTCTAGTCATACATGGTTTTTTTTCTGTATTGATCAACTGAGTTAAAATAAACTTTGGCCATTAATTTACTGAACATACAAAATCCATGAGAACAATCACAACAAAATGTCCTATTTTAGTGTTCTGTTTCAGTTTTATAACTAGTAAAGATGCTGGTTTTTTCCCTGAATATTTTTTCACTGACAAACATGAGTACATACTTAAAAGATTCATAAAGCTTATAAAGACTCAAGCTACCCTTGCCTTAAAAAGGGAAGTGGGCAAGTTGTATCTAGAGTTCTTTTGTCCTAATTATTCTTTATTAATTGCTTAAATCTTCATTTTTGTCAATGTCTGTTTCTATATCTGGTACTGTATTTGAATAAAGTTATTTATTTTATTTCTGCTTATAAAACCATAAACAAGCCCTCATCCTATGGTATGCACACCCTTTGTATAACTGAATTTTACAGTAAAATCTCAAATGTTACGGGTTGTTTTGCATCCTTCTAAATACACACAATTCAAATAATTCCCTCTACAATAAATAAAAAAAACTTCTCCAACTCTCAACTCTCAACTAATTCCATTCAAAATACTTGAGGCAAGAGCTATCCCAGGTATCATATCTTGATGGATAATAGATGTAGCAGCTACTGTAAAGAAGATAACTCCAGTGATTAAAATCCCTTTATGAAAGATACAATGACAACAGCCCCTCTTTTTACTGAAGAGAGTTTTAGTTGTTGAGCCATCTTACACAATATGGTATTAAAGCTTGCATTCCAGAATAGAATGGTAGAGGCACTTAGAGCCAGATATGATTTCACCTCTTGGACATCTCATTGAATCTAATTCTATTCTATGCAGCTCAGCTCATGAAAATCCATTAATCCAGTCACACTTTAATAACACATCATCATCTTCAATATAAGGGAAAGTCATCAAAAAAATCAGTGAAGAGGAGAAAGGACTCACCCATCTTTTGCACCCATGTTTTTCAGAGACATGAACGTAATAGATGAAATAGAATCTTACCCTTAGGGCATTATGGGACTGAGCCTGCTGAAGCCTGATCAATTTAGCAAAACATTAACTATATGCTCAGTTATAAGTCTATAATTAAAGTGGGAGAGCTCAAATATAAAGCTAAGGACATGTCAAAATCAGAATGTATCATTACTTTATCTGTTTTGTTTTGGCATCTCTTGGCTGATCTGCACTATACTTGTGCCAAGTCATGGACAGCCACAATGAAGTACACCCAGCCTGGTCCCTCTTGTTCTGTGAGAGCCCAAACCCAGATATTACACAATGCACTTCAGAGGAGCACTGAACACATGCCTAAAGCTGTGTTCTTGGGCTCTGAGTCCCAGGTATACTTACTACTCAGTGGATGCATCTATACATGCACAGTTACCGCGCAGTATTCTAAATTACTGCTCAGTAGCCATAAATTACTGCACAGTACAGGCATGTATCGACACATGCATGCCCATACCGTACAGTAATTATGGTGACTTATACCAACCTGTGTGTAAATTTGTTACCTGTTTGATGCAGGTGTCAAATTTACACCCAATTAGTTACTGTGCAGTAACACACATGTAGACACCTTACTGTGCAATAACACTGGGTGTATGGACTGATTTGGCACTAAATTTTGTGCACTAATGCCCTCTACTACCTGCATGTGTAGAAGCTGGCCTATTTCTGTTTACTGAGTAGTAAGTTTAATGTGATGTAAATGCATGTGTAGATGCACCCAGAGTCCTTTGAAGGTGCCTACCTGGCCTAATGGCTGCTGTTTGTTATGCATGAAGTAGAGGCAAGTGACCAAGTGGCCATAGCAGTGCTCCAGGGTTCAACAAAGTGTCAGAATAGATGTTCCCTAAGAACTGCAGTCATGGATCACGTCACAGTTATGCTAGGAGCTGTACAAATTCAGAATAAAAATGTAATTCTAGTCCCCAAAAGCTTGCTACCTAAAAAATATAACAGTAATGATGCTGATTTTTTCAATCTACATTAGATATAGGAAATATTTCTCAAGAATCTTTGCTAATTCTGAATTAAGTATTTATAGTGGGTGCATCTACATGTGCAATTAATGCGATGCGATAAACTCCGGAGCACCATGAGCTTCAGTGAGCTGCTCCTGGGGGCAGCATCTACACATGTACGTGGGACAGCAGCACTTTGAGGTGGGGCAGAGCTGGCCCGGGTTGGCAGCAGGCTCAGAGAGTCAGCCCCGGGCTCCAGGCGGCAGTGTCAGGCATGACACAAGAGTGCCAAACATGTGGAGCTGTGTAACTAAGCAGAAGCCAGGAGTCTGGCCCCTGCCCAGTCACTGTCTACATGTGTGTTTCAGTACAGTTTATTACTCTTCTGTAGGATAGTACTGTCTCCAACAGTACTACTGTGTCCTAACACTGGAGCATGTGTAGACTGTGATGCTTTACTGTGGAGCTAATTAGTCAACTTCACACTAAAGCAGATGTGTAGATGTGGCCAATGAAGAGAAAAATTCTAACAGTGGTGCTAAAGCAGTCTTTTGTAAAATGTTATTTAAAAAAAAACATTTTTATGCACACCAGTAATTGATAGGGTTCCCAAAGTGTCCTAGCCTACTTCTTTTAAAGCCAATAGGAATTTTGCCACTGAAGAAGAATCAGGACCAAGCCTGAAGAGTGGGCTTTTATTCCCACTCACAGAAAACAGTGATCTGTTCCTTCTTGAAATGTAAGTATCAGCCTTTATTCTGATACCATGATGTTTTGCAAAGTATTGACATTTAAATTAGTGCATCACCAGAATGTAAAATACAGGGCTTTGCAAAACTCTTTTTATGATTATTGAAACCTGAAGTGCCACAGTTCTTTAAAGGAGACCCTCTCTCTCTCTTGCATTTATTTCAGCCATTTAACTCCACTGACTTCACTGGAATTCTCCTGATTTATTTTGGTGTACAAGATGAGAACTATATCTGCTCTCTTAGATATGAGATCTGAATAATGTGAGGTGCTAAATAATTACTTCCAACAGCCACGGCAGATGCATAGCCCTTGATAGATCAACCTTTGAAAGACTGCCTCACATATTTTAACTTCTGTTTAAATGGCAATTAATACTTTATTTGCCAACTATAACTTCAAGTCTTCCATAGACGTAAATAAAGTCAAATTTTAAGATCTCTAACTCACATTCGTACCCTGTTCCTTCAGACCCTCTGTAAACAGTTTTAGGTAGAGCAATGGCTGAGAATTAAAACTTAAATCAGATCCTCAATAACAGTCATACATTATATTTCCCTGAGCTATTGAATGCTTATGTCTTTTTGTTCAGGAATATTAAGTCCCAAACCTCCTTTATGATTCCCTGCCCTAGGACATTTCTTCCCCTTGCTGAATATTTAGAGTATTCAACAGCTTTCTTTAGGGTATGTATAATGTCTTTTGGAAACATTTCTTTCTTATTTTTACTGAAACAATACCACTGATTTCTGTGGGGTTACCCAAGTGTGACTGTCAAAATGTGGCCTGTTTTCCATATGGTTATGCAGTTATGAATTCAAAGCTCCAGTGGTATAAAATAGCTAATAATCGAAGCACTGACTGAAGCATGACATTTTACCTTTTGACATTTACCTACAGATATATTGAAAAAGAGTGCATTTAGAGAGTGTTCTTCTTTTAACAGGTTCAGAATATGTCCCAGTCTATTGAAGTTTTAAATTTGCGGACTCAAAGGGATTTCCAGTACGTTTTAAAAATGGAAACACAAATGAAAGGGCTGAAGGCCAAGTTTCGGCAAATTGAAGATGATCGGAAGACATTAATGACAAAACACTTTCAAGTAGGTTTTATTTTAATAATAACTTTGAAAGCCTGTGAGAAGCTATGCACCATAGATTGCTGAACTCTGAGCTGAAAGTGCTCATACAAAAGCAATATGACAAATAAAAACATAATAACACCTTTTTATGGTGATAATCTCTTTCTCTATTCAAGTTAACAATAATAGGGAGTGACCATTAATTATTAAGACTTTATAGAAATGGCATTATAAACATAATCTTATTTTGCTGTATGTATCTGCCTGTCATATTGAGAAGTTTATATTCAGTCAAGCATAAGTAATAAATGAGGAAGTTGAGGGAATTAATAGCAAACAACTACAGAGCTTTGCACTTTACCATTGTCTGACATTTAGTTGAGCTAAAGAAAAGGAAGTTTATAATAAATTAAGTTATTGTAATTCTTTCTCAGTATCACTAAGAACTAATTAGAGGTTTGAGGGTTTTTATCTGATAGTTATACTGGTTTTGCAGTTGCGATTTTTTTTCTGGTCTCACATATGCTATAAGCAAAAATGTATGTGATCAGTTTCTTAATTGGGTAAAAAAAATGTCTAATTACCAATACAACACTAACCAACCTATTTGCTATGAAATCTGGACACATCATGCTTAGAAAACAGTAATGTATATTCTGATGAGGCCCTCTAAACTACTCTGAGACCATATTATAGAGGGATATTAGAGTGTTGCAAGTTCTGGGTCCAACTGAATAAGAGTCCTGAATGTGCAAGGAATATAAAATAGAGTCTATTAACATAATTTTCATCTTTGGAATATAGTTAAAGTATTTTGCCTTTCAATGTGTTCATGTGTGGTCAAACATAAACCCAAAGACATACATTTTCAAAAGTCAGTAGTCAAAGTATAGCACCTAAATCCATAATTAATCACCTCAGAGTGTTATGATTTTCCAGAGCCATTGGACACCCAACAGCTCCTGTTAATTTAGGGAATTAATACAATAATAACCTTCCTATGGAGGAAAATTTTTACTTGCCCTTTTTTAGGCTTAAAGTCCAAGTATGGATCCTCTTAGCCTTTTTTAACATCTCCCGTTATAACATTCATCACCATAATAACACATCTGTGTTGTGCCATTACTCACTTTGTATTCTCATTACATTTTCTGGATAAACAAAATATCAGAATTTAAATGTCTGATATAGGCTGTCAGAAGTAGCAGCTTGTTGTACTTCTCTACTCTAACCTTTTAAACATTTGACCTTTTTTTTGGCTGGGCCTTCAGGACCAGCTTGACAGTTTGCCAGGACTAAAAGACAGATTTTCCAGCCAGTCATACTATAGAGTACTATAAAAGGTAAAATAATACCATATGCTGCTGTCTTTCAGAATTTTAATCCACTAAAATTCTGGTACTGCATCTCATTCCTGAGACACTGAAGTTTGTCTATCCTTGCTACCTCATCCAGTTCAGACCAGAGCGAGTAAACTGGCAGATCAAAGGAAAAATAAACTAAAATGTTTCCATTTCCACTGCAAGATGAATTCATTCTTGCAACAATAGAGGCGGCAACAATGCCAACAGGACCAAGAGTATTGTTTTCATTATTTGTCTTCTTTTATGACATGAGAATACATTCTCAGAAGATCATTTCAAAATTAAATACCAAGCTTAGTACTATTATATAGCTCTGTTCACTCACTATCATCAAGTTATGAAATCTCTTAGGATCTGGCTTATTCTCGCTGCTGTCAAAGGCAACACTCTTATTTACTTTATTGACAGTAGGATTGGACTCACTTTGGAGAAAAGAGTTTTTAATTTATGGCTTTGTAAAAATCTAGAAGTTTATGGTTCTACATATGTAGTTTTAGCAGTAATAAAAAATTCTGCTTCTCTTTTTCCATTTTACTTTAATTCAGCAGTTTCTGGGTACATACTGTAATGGAACTTTTCTAATGAGTAGAATCTATAGTTCAGAGCAGCAAAGGGAACTTCTGACACTCTAAATGCATTTACAGTAATAACATTTCAATGTGTAATTTAAAAAGTCAAATTTCTACTGCTCGCATTAGCTATATATTCAGGCTGTGCAAAGCTTTGGTAGCTGATTTGATTCAGAGGAGATTCGGCCCAATTTGGCAACCAAACCTCTGAATCTGAATTGAATTTGGAGACCAATTAAAAGGTCTAAATCAAATTGGAAGCCTCCAAATCAATTCAGAAAAGATTCAGCGCTGATTTGGAGATTAGGCCATAGACTAAACAGGCAGCGGTCCTCACCACACTGGCCACAGCTGCCTCCAGCTGGTATGTCTGTTGTGGTGGGCAGAGGGAAGAGGGAAGGGGCATGGGCGGGCAGATCAACGCTCCAACAGTGAGGGTGGGATTGGAGATGGGGATGGGAGAAGCTGCCCAGCTGGGCTGAGGGGATGTGGGACTTGGGGAGGGGGGGGTTCTGCCACTGCGTGCCTCTGCACACCGCCAGTCTGGGAGGGCATGGGAGTGGGCATGTGCCCCTGGATCTGCATGCAGTGGGCCGAGCCAGACTGTACTCCAAGATGTTAGCCCCAGCTGCTCACCGCCAAGCTGTGCTCCATGGGGCAGGTGGAGCCAGGGCTCCGCTCTGGGTGGCTAGCCCCAGCCACAGCCCGGGGCGCATCCCTAGCTCTTCCCACCACACAGAGCGCAGTGGAGTAGGGGCTGCAGCCACCCTAAAATTCCCCATGGCCCCTGCCACCAGCCCTGCTCCGATCCGGGTTCCCATGCCTGCCCCCATGCCCTGCCACTGCTTGCCCAGCCAGGGTGAAGTCGCGGCTCGTCCAGGACACGTGGGAAGGCTGGGCAAGCAGCAGGAGGGCATAGCCCCCACTCCCAGCACCTTCCGCTGCCTGTCCAGAGTGCAGCCCAGCCCAGCCCGCCCCGTGCAGATCCGGAGACACACGCCCGCTCCCATGCCCTCCTGAACCGGCAGCATGTGGCAGCACGTGGTGGCAGGAGCCCCCCTCCCCAAATTCCATGCTCCCTCATCCCAGCTGGGAAGCTTATCTGAGCCCCTGCCCCAGCTCCAATCTCTCCCTCGCTGTGAGGGCATTGATATCCCCCCCCCCCCCGCCCCACCATGCCCCTTCCCTCCACCCACCAAAACAGACTCGCCAGCTGCAGACAGCTGTGTCCAGCATGGTGAGGACCCCGGCCTGTTTAGTCTATGGTCAAATCTCCAAAGCAGTGCCAGCTCTTCAGATCTGATTCTACTGACTCAAACTGGGACAGTGATTCAAATCACTGAATCAAACCAGTGTCCCTCCGAATCAACCAAATCCAAATCTGAAGTGAATACTTGCTGCTTCGCACAGGCCCACTATATATACAATATATTTCCTGTCAATACATATGGATTTTTTTTTCCTCTGGAGTTACTAACAAATGCCAGTTGAAAAAAAGGAAGAAGAAAATTATGAAGAACTTAATAAAAATTCATATATGTTATAATCACATACACAAAAAAGTATTATGGCACAGTAATTATTTTGCACCACATCTGAAAGATAGGAAGGTCAGAGGTATCTATAAACACATCTACCTGAACCTGCCTGCCCACCCACTCTTTCCTAAAGGGTATAGACATAATTTTCAACTTTAAAAACTCCCCGTAGTATTTATTGAGTCTTTTAACACAAATGACATTTAAATTACACACATCCCTCATGTTTCTGCAGCCATTGAAAGCATCATCCCTCCATTTTCTTGGGTTTTTATTACACTGTTCTTTCTTGATTTATTACCTTCTACCTTGATGACCATTCCTTCAGCACCACCTTTAGCTGATTATCTTTCATCTATTGATGTTCCCAGGATGCCAAACGTGGTTTCCTCTCTTTTTCTTCTCTATATTCTCTTTGTGGATGACCTCATCTGCTCACAGGGGTTCTGTTATTATCTTTATGCTAAGCCTACATCTCCATTCCTTTTTTTTCCTTTTTTGTCTAGGCTTCACCTCCTTCTGTCTCTCTGACATTTCCTCCTGAAATCCTGATGTTCCTTTAAATAATAAATAGAATTGTAAAATGTTTAAATGAATGTGTTATGAGAAGGACAAATTTATGTTCCAAAAAGAAAAAAATTTAATCACTAGAATTCTCAACAATATGGTGCCTAAACAAGAATCAGTTGCCTTAATGAAATCTACTTATTTTTAGACTATTTATTTTTACTGAAATCCTGATAAGAGGGTATTAAGAAAGTAAATAGCTATGGAAAAGTGGTAAAAAGACAGTAAGGAGTAGGACCTAGCTAGAAAAGCATTCACGTAAGGAACACACAATCTTTTTTCAATATGGTAAAGACTTAAACATGTTATAACCCATGGGTGCACCCCCATATGCAGAGGCATAGACTTGCAGTGGCAAAATTAGTAGTGGCACAAATTTGAGCTGCTACTGTTTTGACTGAAGCACATGCCCCTGAACATTTGTTTTGATGAAGGATTGCCCCACTTCAGGCGAATTGCCCTTTCCCAGCTCCTCTTGTCGCCTGATGTGCTGGAGGATCCAGGGCACAACTAAAGGAGTGAAGATGCTCTGGCTGGCAATCAGAGTGTCTTCCTAGAGGACCAAGCTGCCATATCTGCTAGCTCATGCTCCTGTCACAAGCTCCATGCTGCTTTCCTTCTCAATATTTGGTGTTTTTTTGCTGCTGAGATTTCTCAGTAGCAAAATTTGCTCCCATACTGCACATCTGCAGCTTGGGGACAGTTTAACATTCCAGTTGTGCAGTTTGTGGGCCCACAAAGAGGTCTGTGGCCCCACAAACCACATGCCTGCACATCTGGGTGCAGCCCATGACTCCAAAGTAGGAGTTGTGTTCAATAAACTGATCAGTGACTTGGAAAAGAGAAGGAATGGTCAGGTAGTAACAGCTTTATTGGACACAAATATGAGTTAGTCAAGGCTATGGGTGTGACCTGAAAGAATCAAATGGTACAACATGATGATGACATATAAAAACCATGGTTGACAAATGTGTATTAGGCAGGATGATTTGAATTCATACCCAATGTTGGATTCTAAATCAGATAAGACATAATTGTGTACAGATCAGTGAAAGGATCTGTGCTGAATACTGCAGCTGTCAAAAATACACTCAGTAGTAGTTTATATAAGGAATAAAATAGACAACAATAGTTCAGCTATTATAATGATATTGTAAAAGTTGGTGCTACATCCTCCCCTGCAATGAAGCATTAAAGTACAATCACCTTCTTTCAAGAAAGAGGTGGCCAGTGGCCTTTTGTATCCTGTGGAGGAAAAGATAAGTCACAGAAGGTTTGTTTCCTGATTCTTAAAAATAATTTTGTACTTTCAGTAGAAATGGATTATTCTCTTTCAACGTTTTCCAACATTTGCTGCCATTAATCCTGAGGTTGCTAGAACTTTCTCAATATAACAATAATGGATCTGAAACTAAAATCAATAAGCATTTTAATAATCAGTCATAAATATTATATTAAAGGGAGTGAGGGGCTTGGAACTCTTTTAAATTGCTCTAATGCACAACTGACTGCTTTTCAGGAGTTGAAGGAAAAGATGGATGAGCTCCTACCATTGATCCCAGTTCTGGAACAATACAAAACTGATGCCAAATTAATCACCCAGTTCAAGGAGGAAATTAGGAATCTGTCCGCAGTTCTCACAGGGATTCAGGAAGAAATTGGTGCCTATGACTATGAGGAACTACACCAGAGGGTGCTCAGTTTAGAAACCAGGCTTCGAGACTGCATGAAAAAGCTCAGTAAGTGAACAATTTCATGCTAAATTTAATTCCTAGACTGCATCTTCATCACTTCCTTAAAGAAACACAAAACACTCTGGTTTCAGTTCTATATACACTGTGCACCAGATTTTGATCTGTGTTATATTAGTGTAAATACAAAGTAACTTGGCTGAAAGCAAACTGTGTTACATATCTGTCAGCATCACTTGTTGATGAAGCATAGCAATGTGTTTTATTTTCAGTGCTGCTAAAGGCATCTTGTGGGTCTCAGAGAGAGTCTAAGCTTCTGGGAACTCACGCATTGACTTCAGTTTGATGCAGTGAGTTCCTGACATCTCTGAAAATAGGCACTTCTTTAATAGTGGATAGCTAAAATTAGGGGTTATTTTTTGAAAGTCACCCTTAACCTTCTTGCCCAAAGTATAATTAATACTTGTTTACCTTACAGTCATGATGCAAGTACTTATAGAGCCTAGCTCCTTCCAGTTATTGTCAATGTAAAAAAAAAATATCCCCTCTGACTTATATGAATGGATTGGGCAGTAATTCATTAGGGGCCACGCATTTAAAGTATTTTGAGATATATAGATTGATGGTGTTATTTAGAAGCAAATATCTATTGTTTACTGAAAGCATTTACCTTCCAGTACTGTCCATCCAGCCACTTTTATGATAACCAAATTCATTATAAAACAAAAGAAACACAATAGTGAAATTACAGGGCTCAGACTCATAAGAGCTACCTTCGTTTTCATGTTTTGGATGTTTCCTTTCATAGTCATGGATGGCAGCTGAAATGTGTTATTAAATAGAGAAGTGCTTTCCATAACAAAAGAGGTGGGCTTTCTTTTAAGCCATGGGAGAGACAGAAAAAAATAAATCTAGACTGGGTTATCCTCTGAAATTCTTTATTTTCAGCTGCTTCTTTTCACACTAGAAATAGCATATCAGTGATAGGAAAAATACATGAAAGAATTCCTCAAACAGATTTTTTTAATGAATTTATTCTCCCCTTCAGTACACACATATAATATCAAATTACTATGCTGACAGAAGATACACAGGTTCGGCCAGGACAAAATACCATATAAGTATTACTATGCATTAGTGAGATAGAAACGTAAATGGCAGGGGTTTTTTTGAATGCTCTGATGCATGCATTAGGAATGAGAAGATTGCATTCTATGTTTTTAATTCATCTTGTTTTCATTGGCTGCTAGGGTGAATACTTGTAACACTGATCAATGAACTGACTGCAGTATGGAAATATTCTAAATATCAGAATGACCTTTAAGTTGTGGATACTTCTGCGTTCTTCCCATAAGTTTTACTTTCTCTCTCTCTCATTTCCTTAAACAAAGCCCCTTCTCCACCCCTCCCTCCAGTCCCTGTAATATGTGCAGTTTTGTATGTTGACAATTGGGACATAAAATGCTTCTTTAAAAAAGGACTCTCCAACTTTGGTGCAGATAGGGGCTGCGTACAACACCAGCATGCAGCCCCCAGCTGGCACACTGCACAGGCCAGATGCTGCAAAAATGAGCTCCCAGAGTTAACCATTCCCCACCCCGCTCCACCCCCATGGCCATGGTGGCAGTGCATGCCCCCATGATCTCATATCTTCCCACAGTATCCTCCTCCTGTGCAGCTCTCCCTACCACATAGCAGTGGGAGAGGCAGATATAGGGTTTCCACAGACCAGCAGTTGGTAGCTCTGCTTTAAAATATAGGAACATCAACACACCCATGCACTCCCAGCGTGACACTCATATTGTTCTCTGCTCTTCATATGCCCGTATAAGAGAGATGAATGAAAACTATAATGCAAGCTCAAAAAACACCCTTACATCTCTGTATAAACATCCATATACACAGGATTTGGAGGAAATTCATCTCCATGTTGATTCTGAATTCAGTCTGTAACTGTTTTGCTTCAGATATGGATGTAATTATATAATTTCCTCAGGCCTACTTTTCACGTTCTTTACTTCTTTTTTCCTTCTTTTTACTTGTGCTTTTGATCCTTTTGTAACCTTCCTTACTTTTCTTTCCTCATCTCTGCCTTCTGCGGCATTCTATGTTATCCTATAATATAGGATGCTATAGGATCCTATTATCCTAGTCCACCGTTAAGTGCAATTTTACTCTTAAGATTATGGATTCCAAACAAGAAATCATCCACAGATTGGATTGTGTTAAGTGTGGTCTAAACAGGGACTAGGGTTTCTTATCCCATTACCAGGATTAGTTTCTCTGACCCCTTTTGTCCATATGGGTTTATTGCTTCTTTGTCTTTCCCCAGCACTCCCACCTTCCCTTCCTTCTTCTGTGGTTTTATAGACAAATCACTTCCTCAATTTTATACACTGCTCTGTACAGGCCTTTTCACAGCATCTGCTGAAGTGAACTTGGGCTTACAAATGCTAATTCTCTATATCCCTGAGCACTATCACTGTTCTAGCTGGCTGAAAAGGACCAGGGGTGGGAAACCCTATTCTGGATTGCTGCTGGGTCTGCATGGCAAGGACAAGCACAAAGTCCCGCACTTAGGATGGAAAAATTCCATGCACCAGTCGCCCATGTCTAGTACAGGCCATGTCTAGTACAGGCACCAGTCGCCCATGTCTAGAGAAGAGAAGTCTGAGGGGGGATTTAATAGCAGCTTTCAACTACCTGAAGTGGGGGTTCAAACGAGGATTGAGCAAGACTGTTCTCAGTGATGGCAGATGACAGGAAAAGGAGCAATGGTCTCAAGTTGTAGTAAAGCAAGTTTAGGTTAGATATTAGGAAGAATTTTCTCGCTAGGAAGGTATTAAAACATAGGAACAGGTTACGCAGAGAGGTGGTGGATCTCCATCCTTGGAGGTTTTCAAGACCTGGGTAGACAAAACTTTGGCTGAGATGATCTAGTTGGGAATGGTCCAACCAGAGGGTTGGACTAGATGACCTCCTGAGCTCCCTTTCAACACAAATTTTCTATGATTCTGTGACACTGTGGCCTGCGTCGAGTCCCTCTGAGGAGCAGCCAGCCAGTCACTGGGGGGCGAGGGCGGGGGGGGGGGGGGGGCGGAGAATGGGTGATGTGACCTGGCTATGGGGAGGGGGGATGTAACTTGGCTTCAGGGAGGGAGGGAATAGCTGAGGCTGGATACAGAGCCCAATTCACTGCTACCTCCCACTGCGGCAGTGCAGCCCAGGCTATGGCGGCCCCAAGGAGAAGGGGTCAGTGCTCTCCATCTCCTGTGGTTTGCAGGCTGCAACTGCAGCATGGCTCCCCCCAGCATAGTGGCAGCAGAGTTGGAACAAACTTATTGCAGCACCTGTCACCTACCCCCTGCTAGTGGCAGCACCGGGCACTCGGGGCAGGCTGCTGCAGGCCAGGGGCATGGGCCATGGCAAGGAGAGGCAATGGACTGCTGCAGCTCAGTCTGGCCTGGCCCTGTAGCCCAGGAGTGCAACCTGGTCAGGACTGGCCCCACAGCCCAAGGGCATAGTTAGCGACTGGCCCATGGCACCCCACCCCTCCCTCTCCTGGTGAGAGAGCAAACTATCATGGTGGCTGGAGGTGAGTCACCTGTCACCTGCTGCCTGCTCGTGCCAGTGCCGGGTGCTCGGGGTGGGCTGCCATGCACCAGTCACTGCCTATGCCCCTGGGCCATGGGGATGGGCCAGACTGGGCTGCAGTAGTCCATTGCCTTCCCCTGCCACTGTCCATGCCCCTGGCCTGCAGCAGCCTGCCCCAAACACTGAGCACCACTGCAAGCAAGCAGCAGGTGACAGGTGCTTCACCTCTGCCTGCTGCGGTAAGTTTGCTCCTCCACCACCGCTACTGGGAGCCACACTGCAGCTGTTGCCTGCCTGCGAACTGTGGCCCCCATGTGAGGTTGGAGGAAGGAGGTGGCAGGCACTGACCCCTGCCCAGTGGAACCAACCCAGCCAGGGCCAGGCCGCTGCAGCGGGAAGCAGCAGTGAGTCAGGCTCTGGCCTCAGCTCCCCTCCCTGCAGCCAGGTCACATCTCCCCTTCCCACAGCCAGGTCACATCCCCGCTCCCCACAGCTGGCTGGCCACTCCTTGGAGGGACTCAGCCCAGGATGCTGTGCCCATGTCCCCACCACTGCTGCCTGCAATGGGGGAATTAAACCCCCACTTCCCTTCAGGCTACTGGCACCTGGTCATGACAACCCCCGGGTGCATGGCTCCAGGTGCACAAGTGGAGCCTATCGGTGCCTGCACCACTGCCCCCCCTCCCCAATGGGGTAATTAAACCACCGCTTCCCCTTAGACTACTAGGGTCTGGCCCCACCCCTGCTCCTGCCACCAGCCAGAGAGTGAGTGGGGCTAAGGGGGTTGACTGCTTTCCCCCTCTAGGCAGACCTGCAGGCCAGGGTGGGGGTTTAAACCCCTCCCCAATCATACCCCCCTGCCCAGGCTTGGCCATGCCCCTTCCATCAGCTTAGTTTTCCTCCAGTGAAGGACCTTCTCTAGTGCCCCCCAGCTTCTTGCCTGAACCATTGCAGGCATGTGCCTGCATTTCCAGAGTCAAAGTGAATGTCTATTCACTTGCAAATTGGTTCAATCCATGCAGGTTAGACTAACCCGGAAAGACTGAATCAATTCAGGCTCTGGCTTTTTGAATGTCTGTCCCTAGCCCTTAGGACTAGAATCTTATGGGAGGTCAAGATGAAAGAGCCACACTGCACCCCAGGATCTGGGGCCTGAATCTTTACAGGAGTTCTTCTGAGCCTTGTCGTATGATTATCTAACCAGCATGTGTAATAGCTATTTTGCCCTCTTTTCCCTAGCAGGTGTTTTTCAACAATATAATTGTAATAAAATGCATTATTTATACAATCCTGGTGACTTAAAAGTGATCTTCCATCTGCATTGGCAGCCCTTTGCAACATTCATTAGCATACCATGAGCAATCATTTTACTTTCACTGAAAGTTAATGTTTCCACAGCCCTGTGGTGAGAGAAAATTGTTCCTTCTACTTGGAACAGGAAAAATGCATTCTGAAGCTCTTGACAAAATGTAGCTCAAATTTTCAAAAGCATGCCATTTAGTACATATTCATGCCATTTAGCACGTATATGCTGTGCTTGTATAAGCTGTGGCTGCATGCACATAAAAGTTATATGTGTGTATGCTTGAATCTTGGTGGGCACTCATGAAAGTCATATGCATATAGGAAAATATAGGCCCTATGAAATATGTTTGTATATATGGGCAACTTTAATAATAAGCTCTTTTTTATTATCTTCATTTAATTAGCTACTGTGCATTAATGCTATTTAGTAATGAAAGATTTTTTTAAGTGTTATTTTCTAGCATTCTTATAGTCTAGTAAAACAATATTCTCTCACACAAGGGATGTCTGTGAAATATGGAAAAAGCGATCAGACTAGTTACTTACTGGACACATTTCTAGCTGTTGTTTTGTACCATGGGATCAAGGTCAAATTTTAAGCTAATATTTTTGCTTGGGACCAGGACAGTTGAATAGCTTGTGTCGAGAATGACATTATATCAAAGACAAAAGAGATGTGAGTGCTGACATGAGATTAGTTTATTTATAATACATAGTTATATTTTCCTATTCTATAGCCCCTTTCCTTTTAGATTTTGAAGAGCTTTGCAAATACTAAGCTATTCAGTACTCTGTGAGGGAGATAAATATCATGAACCCCATTTCATGTAAAGAATAAATGACCTAGAAATTACACACTGAGTCAGTGGCAGAGTAACAACAGAATGCCAACATTGCATCTCCTAGTATCAAGCTATAATCACTAAACCACAACATTTCCTAGTTTCAGGGTATGCAGGATAATAGATATACATAAGCTAAGTAAAAGACAAACTGGGGCTCCATCTTGCCATATTGCAAAGTAATCCCATAACAAATTTGATCCAAGGATAGATATATACAAGTAAAGTACCTGGAAGCTGCTTGCGGACACATTGAAAAATATATTCGCTTCCCCCTGCCTTGTTTGTTGCTGATAATTCATATTTGTGTTTAGTATCCAGATAAGTATCTAAAGTGCTGTATTCATATAAAAGCATGGCAGAATGCATTTCAGATACAAAAAGGAAAATCAGATAACTAGTTACTAGAAATGTTAGGGTTTTTAATTCCCTAAACGTATTCAATTAACCTCATTTTAATAATAAATCTTAAATTTAACCTTATATAAACTTTTAAGTGATCATTATGGTAGGATAGCATATTTTGTTTGTTTTCCTAGAAAATCTTCTATATACCATATATTCATATGGTATAAGAAGTAACATTCATCTTCACTGTAAGCAATAGACATGATGAAGATTGTGAATATACATTAGCACTGACTACTACTGACATTCCTAGATTTCTCACAGATGGGAAGTAATGCTCAACTCAGAGGCAACACATAGGGGGTGCACCCCCTGTGAAAAGGCACCTAAAAGCTGCAGGTAGTCGCCACTTGCCACCACTTGCAGGTGGTCGCCGCTCACCTGTGGGTGGTCACTGCTTGCCACCCCACCACTAGCGGTGTCTGCGGGTGGTCACTGTCCCCTGGTCAGTACTCACCACCACACCCTTCCCCCTACCCCCCCACTGCCAACAGTGCCAGCGGCTTCTGCAGGAGCTCCCCGCTGCCATGCTCCCGCTACCGCCAGTGCAGCCATGCCTCCCCAGCTGTCAGGGGCATGCGGCGTTCATGGCTCAACTTCTTGGGCCCTGGTTCAGATCTTCACTAAAATGAAAAAAGTCATCATCTGCTTCACCCTCACTACTTGCTCCCACTCTTCCTGGGATCAATATCTCTGCTTGCTTGTGCTTGTTCCCTCTCATGCAGCTAACTGGCTGCCCTGTTGACTTCTGCAAATGCACAGAAAATGCCAGCATGAACTAAGGAACTCTGGGACTTGTAGTTCTTAAGAGACCATATCTCATAGGATGGCACACTACTCTGTCTCAGACAAGAACTCCTAGAGTTTCAATAAAGAAATATTGTTCCACGTAAGTCCTAGAGAGTGGCTCTGTCAGGAAAAACTCTGGGAAAGCTGGATTTTTATTTTTTTTTACTTTTAACTTATACTTTCAAAAAAGTTAAAGTTAACCTTTTTTTTAACTTCTTAAAGTTAAAAGTTGACAACTGAAAAATTTAACTAGTTAAAATTAAAAGTTAGCCATTTCTTTAAGTTTTTAACTTTTTAACTAGTTAATTAACTAGTTCATTCCCATGACTGTAAATCCTGAGCAGCTCTAACAATTAAGTAAATAGAATAGCACTGATATGAGAAAGAAGGCAAGCAATACATGGCCAGAGAGGGAATAAAAGAAGCATAGAGCAATCACACTTAGATGAGCACTAAAAGCTTTGGCTTTTCACTTTTGTATAAGCTTTTAAGGCTAGGACTTATAAATGTGCTCAGCCTCTGCCTAGCTGTCTCCATTGAAGTCAATAGGAATAGAGGTAAGCCATCACTCATAGCTTTTGAAAAACCCTTCCTAAATGGACCTGAATATACTTGTTTTGAAAAACAGTACTGGAAAGCTCACAAAACATTATTTTCATTAGTATTCCAGAACTTTCTGATATTTGCTAGGGTGGAAATAAAAATCTCACTATTGTCTTGTATTTCTGTTGTGAGAGAACTGAAGGGTAGAGAAGTAATGTAGCCAAAGTTTGGAACCAATATCACTATATGGCAATAGAGTATTTTCACATCTATTCTGCCAGAAAACAAAGCAAACAGAAGGGAGAGAGGGAGGAAAGGAGGAAGGCCATTCTTGGCCATTTCTTCTATTGTAGAAAAAAGAATGTGGAAGATGGTTTCTTTGTCTCACATTTTACCTATCTCTACTTACATATTCACAGCTATATCACCAAAAGATACTAGTATTGGATAAATCTATGGTGCAGACAGCATTTAACTATCAAGACATTACTATTAGTCCCTTATTAGTTACAAAGGAGGCATTTTCAACTAACAAAATTTTGTGAAAAATACATGTCTCTCTAATATAGTTGCTAATGTCTGCCATTCATTTTGGAGTTGACAGAGAGGCATAGCTTGGGAGAATTCTATCATTTCTTTTATTGCCCACCCAGGCAGTTAGTAGTCTTTCAGGACTCCTTTTTGAAGAATTCACTTTTCATCTTGTTTTTCAAAGGAAATAAGAAACCGAATGTATCTAATGGGTTTGGGGACCAAGAACTCTTCTATATTCTTACCTTAAGGGAAACTTTTTCCCATTCTATGATTAATTATTGACTTGTTTTATTTTGTTTAGTTTTTAATCTGACCACATTGTAAAAAAAGGGTTAGAAGGGGGGACGGGAACTGGCAGTGTCAATATGTAAATCTCCCTTTGGTTTATGGGGTGCATCTACATGAGATGCATACTGCAGAGATACCTAATTAGCTCCGCAGTAAAGCACCACCATTTACACAAGCAGTGGTATTAGGCCCAGGTGAACAAATTAACTCCACCATAGCATAGTACTGCCCAACACAAGTGCTAATCTAAGGTGGAGTTATTTACTCTGCTGAAATGCACACACCTGGTGACACATGCTGGTGAGATGATAACTGGGGCTGGCTGAGCCATGAAGGTGCTTCAGTGCAGGACTGCCTGCCAGCTTGCCCCGCACTGTAACACCATCATGCCCCATCCAGCTCCTCTGCAGCACATTAAGCCAGGCAAAAACAGCCATGGGGTAGCAGGCTGACCCCCTGGGCCCTTTGCCAGCTGGTGAACACATCCGGGACAGAGAAGAGAAAAGAGCAGGGCTTAGAAGAGCTGAGGAGAGCTGCTCAGCAGGGTGAAGAAGTAGCCCAGAAGCACCCCTGAAGACTTCCATCAGCAGGGAATGGCAGATGGCTCCAGCAGCTAGGCTCTCAGTGTGCAGCGTGGTGCACGGTGTCCAGACCCTGGGAGCTGCGTGAGGCGGCTCAGGTCTGCAACCTCTGCTGTACAGCCAGAGACACGGTGCACAGGCCGGTGCATGGGGTAGGACCTTTGGAGCACTTGGGCGGCTCAGGTCCTCAACCCCCAGAATGAGGCTGGGAGCTCGGTGCAGGAGGCGCTGCACGGAGGGCCTGGGAGCAGACTGAGCCTGGTGCTGCATGAGGCAGCCCAGGCCTATGACCCATAGCAAAAGGTTGAGTCCAGGGAGCCAGATGGTGATCAGGCTACTGAGCCAGCAGACAGGGCCGAGCCAGAGGCTCCAGAAGCCCTGCATGGAGGAGCCCTGTTCCAGGTGACAACAACCCCGACAAAGCCCACTGCAGGTGAGATAGCAGCCTGGTGCAGAGGATGAGGGCCACCCTCCAGGCCTGGGAGCTGTGAGCTGCAGGGAAAAGAGGATTCCCACAGGGGAGGGGGAGTCCACCCCCGAGGTTAGTTAAGGGTTCCTGAAAGTGGAGTCCCACTGGGAGGGTCCCCCCTAAAGTTACCAGCTTCCTTGTAGGGCTTGGGGAAAGCCCAAGAGCATTGGGGTTTCCCCTCAGGTATGAGTTTATCTTTGGGGTTCTTGCGCCATAAATGGTGTGATGTCGTGCCTTATATTTTGTGAACTCTCATGTTTGTAAATTAGTAGATGAGTAGAGTCCTAGGGCTCTGCTGGGACCCCCTATTCTATTGCTATTATTTCACCAGTTGTTTATTTGTATTTATTTGTGGCTTATTTATTGTTCACCCACACTTATCTATAGTTTATCTGTTGGCTATCTATGTTTATTTTGGGGTTTATCTGTTTCAGATCAGATACTTACCTGTGACTTACCTACATCTGGAGCACTGGTATAATGTTTTACGGCATTTACCCAGAGGGTATTGTTTATGTTATTTGGTTAGATATCTTATACATACATACATACATATATGGATATGTATATAACATGGATATAAACAGATGTACTATATATATATATATATATATATATATATATATATATATCTGTGCTGTAGGGGGGGAACTGCAGAGCGCTCAGTTTCCCTCCGTCCCTATAGAACCAGGCCAGGACAGTCAGGGGACTTAACTATATACACATTTATTTACATTAACTTATCACAAGGAAAAGAAACATGGATATAAACAGATATATATATATATATATAGTACATCTGTTTATATCCATACATATCTGTATATATCCATGTTTCTTTTCCTTGTGATAAGTTAATGTAAATAAATGTGTATATAGTTAAGTCCCCTGACTGTCCTGGCCTGGTTCTATAGGGACGGAGGGAAACTGAGCGCTCTGCAGTTCCCCCACAGCACACCTGCCAGCTAACAATCCCCTTTGATCGGAGAAGGAGAGTATATACCCAAGTTACCTGGGCTACACACCTATGGAGTCCAAGCAGAGTTCTGGTAATAAAAGCCCCCTCCAAATTATTGTTTCTCATATTGTGTGTGAGAGGAGGATCCTCCTCTGCAGTAATTTTCTCACATTTGAAAGTCTTTGAATGGCTTTATTGTCTCCCACTCAAGCATTGCAGAAAACTATCAGAAAATTAATTCAGCCACAAAAAAGGAACTTTTCTGCAGACCACATCTACAAGCATAAATTCTCCCTGAAGAACAGCAGGAGACAGCTCCTCTGCATTCCCTGTAAATTTGTTTTCAAAGGTGCGGGGTCTCCCCACACTGGCATAAATGGTACTCCCTGGGTGTGGCCGGGATTCTGGGGCAGAGCCTCTGCCCATGAGCCATACTGTTTTTTATATAAGCATGCTATAATACAAGACATGAGATACAGCAATATTTTGTTTTCTGTGGAAAAGATGACTTTCCAAAAGTAACCCAGACTTTGCCCTGACACACTACAGCAGTTTTATGAGAATGATACTTGTTTTTTTCTGTACATTAGGAAGAGCATTATCTAGCAAGCAACTTCAGCTTGCAAGATCAATTTTAATGCAGTCAAACAAACAATCGTAAGATCTTGTATTGAAGGTGAGAATGGAACTTGAGATTAGATCTATTTTACACATAAGTAGTCAAGACAAGGTACCTGTTTCCATTTTTTTCTCAAAGTAGAAAATTGGTATTACTTGTAATCATACAGAAAACTACATTTGTGAATTGGCAAGGCTAATATTAAGTTATACTGTTAAAACATTCCTCATTCTTCAAATTTTACTGAGCTATGATGCATCAGAGTTGGGAAAATACAGAGAGATTGTTAACATTTTAAAGTTAATATTTTAACATCAAATAGAGTGACAATTTAACTTATTTAATAGCTTGTAACGAAGCATGGTATGAAGTGCATTAGGAGTATTATTGAATAATCATATTTAAATAATTATAATCATCAACAGTATTTCCACACAAAGTGTGCTTGCTACCACAGGTGGATCCAGGATTTAGAAAAGAGGCATTCAGCAGAGGCCACTGGTGCCACCACGCACACCCTGAGCTGGGGGTGAGCCAGGGCTGGAGCCCCTGAGCTGGCAAGGGACACTGGGGCCAGGTAGGGAAAAGAGGCAAGAAAGAGAGACATGCCCACCACCACTGCCACTGCTTTTGTTCCCAGACTACATAGCACCTGCTCTGATGCTCCCTGCAGCCCATGCCTAGGGCAAGGCAAGAACAGGTCTGAGATTCCCCCATACATAGGCCAGCACGATTTAATGGTGAAACATCCCTCCTTCCTGCATCTCATCCCTGCCTGGCTTTCTGGTGTCCCCCAGAGGCCTGGAGCATCCAGCTACAGGGAACAACTGTGCAAGATTCTGGGCTCAGCCAGGGATGCAGAAGGGTTGGGTTGGTACCTCTTTCCTGCTCCTGCTCCCTGCTGGGCCCCATCAGGTGTCCCTTGCCAGCCTGGAGGCTTCGGCTGTGGGCTCAGCAGGAAACAACAGCAGCAGCAGATGGGTCCCACTTCCTGGCCTTGCTCACTACTGGCCTCCCAAGTCCCTGTGTCCTCAGCGTACTGGGAACAGGGTAGGGCAAGGGACCTGCATGCCACTGCTACCATCATCCCAGCTTAGCCTGCTACCCCACATAGCTACTCTCCACAGCCCCCAGCTGGAGTGGGAAAGGAGCAGTCCTGGGCCTCCCCACATTGCTTATGATTCAGCTGGGAACAGCAGCAATAGCAAGTGGGTTCCTGAACCTGCTTCCTGCCCAGCCCTCCTAAGTGTCCCCTGCAGCCTGGGGGTGCTGACAGCATCCTGACCCCCTGTCATAAGCAGAGATGATGTTACCTGGCATGGTTTGAGCCCCCTGCACTCCAGCTGCTGCTGCTGTAGCATAGGTGTGGGTGTAGGTTCTGGCTGTTGTGGCTGAGGGATGACTGCAGAACTCTGAATGGAGAACTCCTCCCCTCTGGCAAAGGTTTCTCAGGGGTCTCCAGTCTGGTGGCCCCTCCAAATCAACTCCCATAACTTGTGCCCCATTTACCACCACCCCACCCCACCCCCCACATCCCCAAGATATGGTAGTGTTCCCTAGCAGGAGCTCACACCCATGGCCACCCATAGCAACAGTAGCTAGACAGCATCTAGAGTGCATAGAGCCCAGGCTGTGTCAGGTAATGCTGCTGCTGTGGCTCTCCAGCATCCATGCAATATTCCCACCCTTTCCCCCACCCCCTCTGACCAGAGTGTGGACTTGGGTATCTACAGCGACCACTGAGCCTGGGGAATCACACTACCCACAGCCACTCTCCCCTTGCCCCAACGAAGAGCCAGGATTCTCCTCCCTACACCAGCAGTGGGAATCAAAGGAAATATGTGACTCCAAAACTGCTCCCTCCTCTGAATCCACCCTTGCCTGGTATCTTTTAGTGCACATGCATAGAAATACAGGACCAATTCTGCCCATGTGTTATGCAAGAAAATGTTTTTGTAGAATTTGATTCCAACAGAAAGGAATCAAATTCCCTGATGAAACCCCTGATGATCCAGGGGTGCTGGATCATCAGGTCCAGCACCCCTGCACTTGGGCAGGAAAGACTACAGGAGTCAGATGACCCCAGCAAGGTGAGCCTCCAGACATTTTGAGGAAGATTTCCAGAGTAGGTGCTTGTACCACCTTTGCGGGAAGTCTGTTTCAGATGCTGGATACTCGAACCATAAAGAAGTTTTTCCTCGTGTCCAATCTAAAACTATCCGATCGCAATTTTTGACAGATGTTCCCACAGCCCCTGATGTGCACCCATATATACTTATAGGCTGCCACCAAGTCCCCTCTAAGTCTTCTCTTAGAAGTCCCCTCTAGTCTTCTCTTAGTCACCATACTCTGTTGCAGAGAAAGGGGGTCAGTTTATTTTTTCATGTCTTAATTATATTGTGACCAGCACTTGGGGGAAGGGAAATTGTGGATGGGTTAGTGTTTGTGGGTTTCATGGAACTGCAGTGAGAAGGTAGGGGGCTATATGTCCTGAATTACTTTCCTCTGCTGGTTTACAATTTTTGAATCATCAGTCAGCCCAGAACTTCACTCAGTACTCAAAATCACTACTTAATACCCAGCTGATTTGTTGAAGTCTCAGAGTAATTGTCTGTTGTGAAGGTTACCTGTGGTGACCCTAAGTAGTTCTAAATAGTATGAGCTGAACCATCAGTCTCACCACTTAGATGAGATGTGCTCTGAGGCCTCTGTTGTCTTCCTTAGCAGTTCTTCCTGAATTCAAACTACTCATTGATGCTTATACTGGATACAGATATCACCATGCCAGAGCAAACCTTGGACTGCCCTTTTTACATTCATAATCTGTATGCAAATTAAGAGTTAACTCTCTTTTTCTCTTTCTCTTTCAGTATATTCTTACAGAATACTGTAACGATATTCTTCCCATCATACACAAAGCAATCTGTTTTTTAATGGAACGCAAGGAGGTTTGTTTAGGGTCTGGACACACGAACTTTTGGAGCTCTTTCAAAAGGGAAATGTCTCAAAAGGGCAGCAGCTGTTGTGTTTTAATTGTTACATGTGGACTAGCCTGGAACAATACAAATATGGAAAAACCACTCCAATTTTAACATTGCTTCATATGATGTTATATGTGGAGTAGTTTTGCTACCTTTTTTTTCTTCCCAGCTTGTACACATGTAACAATTACAATTTAGCATCTACTGATGTTTTAAATGTTCTTCTCTTGAAAGCTCCAAATGCACATGTCCATACGCTTCATGTTCACATGAGTAAGGGTCATGTGTGGAGACATGTAATATAGGCAATGGGTTGAGAATTGACTGCTAAAAGAAGAGTGAAAACAATTTCCAATTGGAGTGTGGTGGGGGGAACCTCACTCATCTTAACGATTAATTTTGAATATTTTTTGAAGCAGATTATATGATATACAGTTGCTTTTAAGAGTAAGGAATAGAACCAGTGACCCAGGATATCCCTTCTAGGCCTGTGTCCCTGTATAGTGTCTCTCAACTGGCAGGAGGTTATGTTGAGAGAGCTTGTTCCAAAGGATGTGAAAAGACTGAAGTCAGTACTGAAATATTTGTTGGCACTGGTGGCTTCACTCTTCTTGCAAATCATCAAGCAGAGCATTTACCCAGCACTGTGATTTGTATATTATTACATGAAGATTTGTATTAGAGATAAAATAGATTTACAGTGCACCATATTGGAGACTACTGCTCTGAATCCAAAATTATCTCTAAAGTGGAAATGGGCTATGGTGGGTAAAGGTTGTAAATAATGTCCCTAATTGGTTCTAAATAGTAAGAATTGATTTATCAAACTGCCTACACAAAATGATTCACATGGAAACACATTCTGTAACTTTTATTATCAGTAACAGAATGAGGAAAGCTGAGATTTGCTACAGGGGTAACAGAAAGGGAGACAGCTCCCCCAGTTTATAGAATCAATCTCCATTGGATTATACTGACGCCAGAACTTCTGTCTATTTTTCAGTATTATTAGTTGGCTGTCTAGCAAATTCCTCTTGCAATAGTCACTTTGTGACACTACAGCATCTTACTTGGGTACAAATCATTGATGACCCAGATATTCCCTGGACCCACAATCAGTTAACCTAACTGCTCAGCTGCTGCCGCTGCTGCTGCTGCTGCTGCTTTTGTTCTCTAGGACAGACTTAGCACAAAGAGCTGCAGGCCAGCAGCAGCAGATGAGCAGGCTGGGTAAACCTTCCCTCCCTGCATTTTGGGACAGACAGTGCAGGCTGCCACAAGTAAGTAGGGGAGGGCAGCAGGGTAATGCCTTGGGGGCAGGGAAGATGGGGGGGAAGAGAAAAAGGGGAGCCCCAGAGGGCAGGGGCAAAGCACAGGATAGGGGGAGGGGAGGATTCTTACCTTTCAGTCCTCCGGGCCCCTGTAGGGATGAGACTGAAGTTGGTTGCTTATTCCCAGTTTCTTATTCCCAGTTCCTTATTCTTTATTCTCAGTTGCCAGTTCCTTCTTCAAAGCTAATATAGATCTAATAAAGCTTGTTATTAATGAATTATGCATCCTAAAGAGAGAGAATTTTATTAGCTATGCATATTTACTAATTAACTGGCAAATTGCCCATCAAGAATGACGGGGGTGGTGGGTGGGGAACAGAGCAATGCTACCCACCACCCCACGCTGCAGCTGCCTGCCGGGGGGGGAGAAGGGGGGGAAGCTTACCCCGCCGTCCCCACCACCAGCACCCTGCACTGCCACCACATCCAAGGGGTGGCCTGCCCACACCCCCCTCCCCCCTGCTCCTTAGCGGCAGCGGTGGCTTGGAGTGCTGGCTTCATCCCCCACTCTGTCCCCTCTGTCATGGTGGTGCTCTGCCATGCCGGTCCATCCCCAACATCCCCTGTGTCCCCCTCTGCCAGGGACAGAGCTCCACCATGACGGTGGGGACAAAGTTGGCCAGTGATGCCGCCGCCTTCAAGGAGCAGGCTGGAGGGGGGTGGGGTGCGACCACCTCTTGGTTGTGGTGGTGAGGCTGGAGCTGGGGGGGTGAAGCCAGTATCCTCCCCTCCATCCCCTCCGTCATGGCAGTAATCCGCCATGCCAGTCTGTCCCTGCCGTCCCCCTCTGCCTCCAAGGAGCAGGACCAGGGGGCCCCTTAGTCCCTGCTATTATGGCGGCACTCTGCCATGTGTGTCGGTCTGTGCAGAGCACTCTGGTTGGTTGTTTCAGTAAGCATTGTGATTGGCTGCCAAGGTTTGTGCCAAGCATTGTGATTGGCTCATAAAGGTTTACAGACAGACAGACAAAGGCTTTTATTATATTAGAATAAGAAACATAATATCCTGCATCAAGTACAGAGCCCTAAGTGAAGGTCAGTTTAGGATGAGATTATGGGGCAAAATACTTCTTGAGCCACCCCAAACTTCCTGTTGATGCCATTGGAGGACTGTCTCAAAGAACCCAGACCACAGTCCTGACTGGCCCAAAGCACGGTTTGGCTGTGTCAGGCTGCCAATTGACAACCCCTCCAGCTACTGTACTAAGTATATGGTCTTGAATTAGGACCTGGTTTTTGAGCATGAGGCTGAAGTTGATTGCTTATTCCCAGTTCCTTATTACCGAACCGGGAACCAGGAATAAGGAATCAGGCATAAGCAGTGGAAATAAGCAACCAACTTCAGCCTCATCCTCCTGGGTTGAAGTGTGATTACTCCAAACCTGAGCTAACACTAACACCAATCAACATTTGTGCAGCTCACAGTGTAAGGTGTAACAAGGCCCTGAGAGAGATTCACTCTCTTTCTCTTCTTTGATAATAGTGCACCATAGTTCTTGAAAGGTAATTTTCCAACAGCATCTTATTCCTTGCAGGCTGGCATGCAGCTACTTTTTAAGTTCAAGAGCTACATTTTAGGGCAGGAGGTGATGCTTTGTGTCTTCTTATCTTCTTAATTTTTGTTTGTCTTGTATTTCACTTCTCACACCAGTTTCTTTAAAAATCATGTGTTTTAAAACTCAAAGTTCTTCTCATATAAAATATATATTTTAGTTACAATTTTAACACAATTCTTGATGGATGCTAATTAGGTACTAATCAGGGTTATTTTCCATTCATCCAGCTTGTAATCTTGCCTCTTACGTAAAAAGAAAGACCAGCAACGAAACATGATTTGTGTAGTGATTAATTACCATCTGATTCCTTCTGCATTCTATGTTTTCCATTCATTTATTCTAAAATAAAATTGTTGTAATACTATTCATAGAGTTTATGAGTTCAGCACATATCCTTTCCTGGCAAAACTAAAATTGCTGATAGATCATCTAAGAAAATTAAAGTGCAACTTGACCTGGTTGGGGTATGTTTCTCAACTTCCCAAAATGGAGAACTGCAAATTGTATTAGGAGGGTAGGATTCAAAACATGTATGAAATGAGTACTAGATCTTGAAAAGAAAGATGATCACAAAGTATATCCAGTTAAAGAAGAGGAACTATTTAAGGAGGGGCGGGAGGAGGCTATTTTCTTACCAATATGTAGTCTCAATATGCCTTCAACAGATTCTACAGTTTGTTTGTAGGACAAACTTGATTAGCAATCACTCTCCTCACTAACACAAAAGTTCTCTTTGAAGAGAGCCCACACAGCATAGAGAGCCTGTACTGTTCATGAAGACCTCCGTTCATATTTGGTATTTCCATTATATTTCTTTTCCCTGGCCATAGATTGAATTCTCTTCAGTAACTTCTGATTTATCATCACAACATTAGCCCTACTTTAATTGAACAAAATAGGCATCTACAAAACGGTGTGTTCTTTGTCAGTGAAATAAAGTACAAAATGAAGGCATGATATGATTTATTACTTTGAAATATATATACCTTACCTTTTTATTTACAGATGCTATTTTTTCCTCTTTCTTTTCCAGCTTGATTACATTATATAAAAAAGAAGTAATGTCAGGATGAAGCATATATTTCTCAGGAACAACAACAACAATCATGAAATGTTCCAATATGTTAATTCATCTGGAATGTCTCCCCCCCTTCCCCCTGCCCCACCTTAATTTGCTAGTTGATTTAATTTTCTACACCATTCTCTCATATTAAGTTCTTTCACAATAAAGCAAATTCCCCATGTGGCTTGTTGGTAATAGGCATGTTACTAATGTCCCCTAAAGTATAGAATTTTTTTTAGATTGTCAGAAAGGTCAGTATTCAAGATCATTGTTTCCTCTCAGACACTCTAACAAGGCATAGCAGGTAGATTAGAAGTCAGTTGAAGTTGCCACGGTTCCAGGATAACTTATGCATTTGCTTTTTTACCAGTAACTGGCGTGCAGGGTTTAATCAGGTCCAATGGTGATTTCTGTTAAATACTTTACATTTATGACAGTTTTATAACCCCAAATCCCTTTACATCAGTTATTGACAGCATATTCAGTTTTGCTATATTCTAATGAATTATTACTCCCAAAATTCCTCTGAAGGATATACTAGTTGAGTTCACTAGATAGTCAACTTCCACACCTTAGACCATACCTGGTAAATATATATTTTTTTATTTCTCTAAGTCACATCTTTCTGTAGGGGTAGTGTGTTATATTTTGGATTTGTGTTTTTCAATCCACTCCAGAAGCCTGAAGGCTGAGTTGCACTGGGAGAGACTGATATTAATGGGTTTAGGTGGTATACATGACCAGCAATGTTTATTAGGTCCAAATTCACAAATAAATTTAGACCAAATGGGAGTTAGAGTATCCAATTTGTGGCTCTGCACCTTGGTGTTTACATAATCCAAACATCGTTTATTAGGTTGAAATTAACGGAATTGTAATGAAAGACCATTCACTCTGGAGATAAAAAATAGCTTTCTTCTTCTTTAGTTTTTCCATTATGTAAGTGTTGCAGTGAACACAGTTTACTACAGGAACATAGTATAGGAAGTGGTTCCCTGGGCCTCTGAGTCCAGCCCCTGTATTTACTTTATCTTATTTTGTTTAAATATAACTATATTTCAAAATCTGTATTCACTTTTACCAAATTATATTTGTATTCCTTTTGAATAGTGAAAATTTAAGCATTCAGACTCAGAGGATGACATTTTTGTTTTAACCCAGCCCCTATTCACCATGAAGCCATTGTTTGCTTACAATTCTTGGTCTTTTACTAAAGATGACTCACTTTGAGATTAATCGGAATATGATTGGTCCATGTTGGAATTTTGCAAAGATTTCACTGACCACCCTTGTTTTTCTAACTTTCTAGCATGTGGGAAATTGATGAAAATTACAGGCCCTGTTACAGTCAAGATATCTGGAACCCGATTTGGAGCCTGGATGACAGATCCTTTAGCATCAGAGAAAAATAACAGAGTATGTTGAGGCTTTTGTATAAATCTAAATGTTTTATTTGTATTTTGAATCTTTACAAAGAGGCATTTCACTGGAGGTTTTACATGCTAGCATTTATTTAAATGTGTTCTCTGCATTTTCATATTTTGACATATTTCAGAAAAAGAAAGAAAGAAGAACATATTTTCCTGAAATCATCCTCAGAAAAAAATTCAGTAGGCAACTTCATTAATTTTAAACTATGTCAAAAAGAATGCATGTTTTTTCATTGAAAAAAAAAAACTATTTTCCATTATATCCTCTATAATGGTAATTTTTTTAAGGACCCAGTTCACCTAAACGCTTATACAAGAAATGGTAGATGTATAATCAGTCCCACAGAAGTTAGTGAATTTACCTATATATGTAAAGGTACAGACATTACTAGTATTTGGCTCTAAATGAGATTCATCCAAGTCATTACCTGACAAGCTTAATGTTTGAATGGCACTTGGCTATATTTTATTTCAGTTTCAGTTTATTAGAATTTCTTAAGTATGTTTCATGAAAACTTTGTTTCAAGGAAAGCAAACAAAAAAGCTACTGTTTTTATTTGTTTTATTTTTCACCCTTTTCAGGGTCAAAGAGCCTAAAAGAGAGATAAGTAAGGGAAAAATAAAAAAAGATGAGAAAACAAACTGGAAGAAAATGATATCTGGGAACCAAAAAACATGGAAACATCTGAAAAAACCCAAAAAAACAACATTTTCTGGGCATGTTTCATTTCCCAAAGAGGACAGTTATTTATTGAATAAAGTTTCAACTAGGTTTAATTCTGCAGAACGCAGAAGTTACTTCCTACTCCACTTTCCCACCACCTCTGGGATTTCCAGGATCTGGGCACATTATGACAATACTAATGAGCCCCTTAAGCCAGAAACTCATTCAATCAGAACAATTTGAAAGCAAATTTCTCAAAAGTGTGAGGTCATTCCCTACTAAAAGAGTTTAACTCAAGAATTCTAGTTTTATTGCAAAAGGAAACATATACTGACACTTTCTGTATTTCTGTAGGCTTTGTGAGCTAGTATGGTAACTGATACTGCCATAGGATTTTTGGAACTTTTTAAAAAATGTATTTTCTATGCATGATCTTCTACTGTTTCTATTTTAGGAGTTTACTCTCTATTCTTTATTTTTCTTTCAGGTATGGTACATGGACAGTTATACCAATAATAAAATTGTCCGTGAATACAAATCAATGGCAGACTTTGTCAGTGGGGCTGAATCAAGGACATACAATCTTCCTTTTAAGTGGGCTGGAACCAATCATGTTGTCTACAATGGCTCCCTCTATTTCAACAAGTATCAGAGCAATATTATCATAAAATACAACTTTGACACAGGGCGGGTGCTAGCACAGCGTAGCCTGGAGTATGCTGGCTTTCATAATGTGTATCCCTATACTTGGGGTGGCTTCTCTGATATTGACCTCATGGCAGATGAAATTGGTCTCTGGGCTGTGTATGCCACCAACCAGAATGCAGGCAACATAGTCATTAGCCAACTAAACCAGGATACATTAGAAGTGATGAAGAGCTGGAACACAGGCTATCCAAAGAGAAGTGCTGGGGAATCCTTCATGATCTGTGGAACTTTGTATGTTACCAACTCGCATTTGACAGGAGCGAAGGTCTACTACTCTTATTCCACAAAAACCTCCACTTATGAATATACAGACATTCCGTTCCATAATCAGTACTTCCATATATCCATGCTTGACTACAATGCAAGAGACAGAGCTCTCTATGCCTGGAACAATGGACATCAGGTCCTATTCAATGTCACCCTTTTTCACATCATTAAGACTGAAGATGACACATAAACTTTATTTTTTCCCACTTCAAAACAGTGTAATTTGTGATAAACTCTAAAGCATTCTTCAGGATTTTTTTTTATTTAAGTTCTTTTTCATTAAGAAAATAAGCATTTTCTACTGTATGATGTGTTCCAAATATGGCTAGGCCTGTCAAAAATGACCTGTTGGAAATACAAGCATCCTTACTCATGAATTTGCAAGGTCTGTCAAGACCTTGTCATAAAAAGCACTAAAGGTTTATGTGGATGTGGCTAAAGACATAATTCTAAAAAGATTATGATATGCCTTACATTAGAGTCCGAGACGAATGGTGGCTTAAATGCATGAATGTCTTTTTTTATCTTTTATCATTTTTTTAAATCTGTTTATAGCTCAACATCAGGAAATATTTTGGTAGCAATCTGAAGCATAAAATGCATCATTTTTATTATTTGTTCCAAACTGAAAGATGTAGGGATTTGGTTTACTTAGAAATGGAATATGATTCATTTTGCCATCATACAGTTTCAGATGCGGTGCTGTACAGTAAGTTTTTAAATCTCTCGCAAACATTTTATCAATTAAATGTATTTCTACCATTGTAACCACCATTGTGCAATTGTATCTCTTCACTTATGTGAAAGTAAACTAAGTACTATTTTTTATAAAATATATTGAAGCTTAATTGCAGTTCTGATTATGGGTCAATTTTAATGTGGCAAAAAGGTCGTTGCTCCTGGAGCTTTCAGATCTGTTTCAAACATGTGACAGTATTTTTTTTAACCTTGGCTAGTCTATCCTCCTTACACATGAGTGCTACATGCTAGCACATGACCACCATCAACATGTCCCTTCAAACTGTCCAGTTGCTGCCATTCTTTATCTTACCTGTTTCCTCTCTCCTTTTTATCTCTTGTTTTTGCTCTGACCACTTTGTTTCCTTCATACATTGCCACTTTAATTGGAAGGATCCATTTCACTTCTTTGCTTTGTAGCTCTCCCTGCTTCTTCCCCGCTTAGCAAAAGGCTGCATCTCTCAGCATACAAACAGCTCCTGTGTATCCCACCCTCCACAAGCAATTGTTTTCCGAAGAATCAATTTTGACCATTGGCAGCATTTGAATCCCTGTCAAAATCTAAAACTCTTTTCACAGTAAATGTTGTTTCTGTTTAGCCATGACATGTATTTCACATTCTTGAAGAATTAGACCAGGAAAGCTTGTAATATATTTAGCTATTTGTTCTATTAATCTCAATAATAGTAGTGGTAGTGAAGTGGCTAGCATTAATGTTGTTATGGCCTACATCTCTAGGATGCCGATTTTTCAAGTCCAGGTACTCCTTATGCCATGCTCATTCCTCTTCAAAGCAGTAGAAACTCTGGATCTTATTAGAATTTTTTAATTTTGTAGCTGATGGTCTTCACTGGTTACTATTGGTCTCTTGGTTTCTACCAAATCACTCATAGCCCCAACTATATGTTGAAACCTGATTGCCAAATAAAACCTAGAGGACCATGAAGATACTTTCCTTTAGAAATTCTCCTGCAGTTTTTCATGAGAAGTTCATTGAAAGTGTTCAGATTCCAAACATAACCTTTGATAGGCAAGGATTTTTTCTGATATCATTTATTGGACCAACTGTATAGTTCAGAGAGCTGTTGGACAAGATTTCAAGCATCAAGTATCCTTTCTCAGGCCTAAGACGATGGCAACTGATATCCAATGGACAGTTAATAACTGAAAGCTTGCCAAACAGCTCTTCCAAAAAATCCTTGGCATCTAAAAATATTATTTCCTAGACCATCACAGCTACAACAATACTTCAACTGTCCTACCAACATAACTTTTGCTGGTGTTGACTAGACATGTGGGTCACCTGGTATCTTTCTGTTGTATGACTGAGTAAGCACAACTCTTAGAATCAAATTTTGGTTCAAATTCTCCCATTAAAAATCCAAAATGTTCTTTCTTTAGATACTCTTAAACGTTCACAAAGATTTCCTCTTTCTATAAACATTTCCACCAGTAACCTCATCTGCACCCTGCTCTGGTATCATGGACGCTCGGGCAAATGTCTGGAACCCCAGAGATCAAGAATCCAAGGCCATAGCAGAAGCACTCACAGCCACCCTGCTAGATTCCAACAAATCTGCAAATTCTGCCAAATACTTTGTCACGAGGACATGAGAAAGGAAAGGACCTCATTTGCTAGAATATTCGGGGGCATAAACACAAACGGATACGAATGCAATCAAAGAGGGCTGTAAAGACATATTTATGACTATGCTTTTCAGTAGTCATGCACTCATTATTGTGGATTTTTATTTGTATTAACTAGTTACAAATAAAACCAACTTTTCCTTAGGAATCATAATATCATATTTCTATCTGAGGTAAACAGCAACTTGTTCTAGAACTAAATACTGCAACCTACATACCCTCAAGAAATATAATCTTAAAAAAAAAACTGTACTATACTGAGAAGCAAGACTGCTGTGTATCAAATTACTGCAAACCAAGATTAACTCTTGTTGTGATGCCATGTCACACACTCAGGGCATCTTTTCTATTTCAAATAGTCAGTCACAGACTAAATAAACCTGTTGCCTAATAATTTGTCATGATGATAACTAGACAGAAAAAAACTAGGACTCGAGCTGAATAAATAACTTGTATCTGGTTCAAATGTTATATTCAGGAACAATCTGTAAAGAAACAGCAGTTTATACCAATGGGCTTGTTATTCAACATACTTGATGCATATTTTTGGTAAACAAATTTCTGCCTGTAAGTTGCTTATAAATTCTTTACTAGAATGAGTCCATGCTCAGGCTTAGACCTTCCTATGAACAAACTGGGCACGTCTACATGTTCATTAATGTGCCTTTGCTACTGCACATTGTTTACTATCTGTAATATGAGGTACTACATAAATGCACATTAGCCTGCACTAATGCACAGTAGCAAATGCGAATGGGTTTTCTATAATATTTAATACACTGTAGACAAATTCTAATGTGCATTAGCACGTTAGCATGGTTTTTTGCCGCGACATGCTAATGCACAGTAGAATAGACCACCATGCATTTAGGCATCTTGTGTAGACACGCCCACTGAATACTTGCTCAGGAAAGCAAAAATTCTAGAGTTGATTAGTAGCTATTCACTTTAGTGTGGCTTTTGTGTGGGCAGCACAGATAGCTATGTGAATGTGAAGGAAGTGCAGCAAAATGAATTTTGTCAAGTGGGGAAAAAAAAGTTAAGACCAGCCTTATACAGGGGATGTGAACTGAAATACTGAGGTTTAGTCATCAAAATCACAGTATAATGACACACACTGTTGGGCTTAACTCTAATTACTTAAGTGATCTCTTCTTCTACTGTGATCATACCCTCCCAAGAGAGTCACATCCAACCACAAAATCCAGATCACTAGAAGACTACTGTGGGTGAAAAAGACATAACTTCCACAATTGCTGGAGCCATACTCTGGAACTCAACCACAGGAGATAATAATGACCAGGGATTATTCAATTTCCATAATTAAATAGAAAGGCCATTTCTTCACGTGAGTTTGTCTCAATAGTTCTTCTACAGAAACACACAAATAGGCATACAGGAAATCAGAAAAAGTGCAGACTAATCAAGCTATTCTACCAATTACAAATAAATTGTATTACATAAAGATTGTTAAAATTATCTCTACTTTAAAACCATTCAGGCACTGTAATGATGAGGCTATATAAGTGAACACCAAATTCAGAAGAGGATAATAGGAACAACTATTTACTGCAATTTAGATTTTTGCCTGATTCCATTAACAGAGATGTTCTAAATTTTCAGTAAATACTGTTCTCCATCATAGGGTTTTCAAACATTCATATGCATAACTAGTGTTAAAACTGAATGGATCATCAGTCTTTTATGACATTCACGAGCATTAGCAATTTTCAATCTGAGATTCCTTACAGTCTTTCAATGAAGTCTCAATCGGTGGATTTTATAGGTATTGCAAGATGGGGTCTAGCCTTCCTACAGTTCATTCTTCTGTGGGAAAACAACACGACATTTTTAGGTGTCAAACAAGCTTGAAAAAGGGTTGAATGCAAGGAGGGAGCACCTTCTTATTTTGATTACACATGCTCAGCTCCCAGAGGCCATATCCAGATGATCGAGCACTTGCCTGTTGTGGAATCTCAAAGCAGTTTGAGGCACCACAAGAGGCACGGTGGGAAAGCGTGTTCCTCACACTAAATATATGCAGTACAGACTCTAAATTTGATACTGGAAAGTCCCAGTATCAAAAGAAAAGACACTGAAAAATAGCTGTGCAGGGCACGCTCCTGGAGTGTGCCCTGAGTCAACTGGAGACTGGGTCTGCCTGTGAGATGCTCTAGTACCCAGCCACCATATCTCTATGCCTGCCACATGCCCCTGCTGCTCCAGCATACTGCCTCAGTGCTGGAGCAAATAGAAGCAGGGCAAGGCTGCAGTGTTGGATCAGACCCAGGCTCTGTCTCCAGTAAGTAGGGACATGGGGCTGGGGGGACTGTAGGTGTGAGGGTCTGGGACACTGTGGGAGGAGCAGCTCCCCTTCCCCCATTCTCCCCCATGGCACACAGCCCCCCTGCAGCAGCAGTAGCAAGCCATCAGGGCACTTGAGAACAGCCCCTGGCAGACTCTAGCTGTCATCTGGGCTCCCAGACTCCTGGCACTGCATGCAAGAGCCATGCACCCTTGAGCTGGGCAAGATCCTGCCTCCATGGAGTAGGCCCAGCCCAATAGTATGTGGGGCATATGGAGTCAGGACCTTGCCTGGCCCAGCTCTTGTGTGCAATGATGGAAGCCTGGGTGACAGCAAGAGCAAGCCCAGTCCTTCCTAAGGGCATATGCCAGCAGGCCAGGGCTGCCACCATGCACCATGTGCAGCTACTAGGGGCCTCTGCCAGGAGCTGTCCATAAATGTCTTGATGGCCCACTGCTGCAGCTGCAGAGGGGGCTGTGCACCATACGAGAGGTGCGAGGGAACCCACCCCCACACAGTCCCCCCATATCCACGGGAGGAAACCCAGTTCCTGACATCCACAGTCCCCCCAACCCCACACAGTCCCCCACACCCACCATTTCCGTACCCCCACAAACCCCAGAACAAATCTCACACCACCTCTACAAATTCTACACCCACCCACAAACCCCCCAACTCTCATCCACAAACCCCACACCCCTTTCCCTCCAAACCCCACATCCCCCCACAAATCTCACACCCTGAATGCCCAGCTGCCAGACAGGATGGGACCTGCTGACAGGAGTTGCAGCTGCAGGGGCAACTGCCAGACTGCAGCTCTGCCCTGTGCCCACACTGGTGCTGGGACATGCGGTCCAAGCCTGTGGCGGGGCTCCTGGTCCCAGAAACTACTTGGGGTGTGTGATGGGCTGGGGGTAGGGGTGGAGGTAGCAGCAGCGGTGTGTGTGTGAGAGAAAGATGGGGATTGAGGATGGGGGATAGCTCTGGGTAGGAGAGGCCACCAGAGCTAGGCTTAGAGCCCTCCTGCCTTCCTAGAACAGCCTGTGCAGGGGGAGGCTGGCCTGAAACAGATGGGACTTGCCCAGCCCAGTCTCTGAGCCCCAGTTGAGGACTTCCCAGGAACAGCATGGGGATCACTGGGGACTGGACACAGGCACAGGGAACAGAACAAGAAGGGCTGGCACTCCTTAGAGCCACAAAGTAGTGGGTGGGACAGAGGACTCATGTCCTGATACTGGGATGGAGCGACTTCCAGGAGGGAGAAAGTCGGGGAAAGCAGGGGCTGTGGGTCAGGAGTGAGGGGCAACATCATGGGCAGGGGCAGGGCACTGGCATCCCAGTGCTGCTCAGTGTCACACATGCTGGTGAGCAAAGGCTCTAATTTTTCTAATTTGTCTATGATTAAAAAGACAAAAGCAAACACCAAAGTGTATAGATATTTAGAATTCATTTTATTATGATGATAGAGGCACTGACTAGTAGGCTCGCAAACTGCTTTAAAATTGTGAATATATCAATAAAACACTGCCCAACTTATATCTGCCTATATAGTGGAGTTTCATTTTAAGCATGGAAGAACATGGATTTTAGGTATTTTAATGAGAGAATTTGGGTTTTTTATCAGAGGATTTGCAATTTTTGAACAGTGAACACCAGGATCCTTGCTGGTGAGGCAAGTGGTGGGACCCAGGCAGAGGAGCCTGCCCAGGGCCAGCACCAGGGCCCAGCTTGGGAGCAGATGAGGTGGCTGACCTCCTGGCCATTTGGGGCCAGGAGGACATGCTTCAACAGTTCAAAATGGGCCACTGCAACAAGCACATCTTCTGGGTGATAGCTGTCCAGATGGCAGGATGAGGGCACCTGAAGACATGACAGCAGTGCCGCATGAAGACCAGCTTTGCAGCCACGCCCCACTGGCCCCTGGCCCAGAGGTGCAGGAGGCTGTGCTGCAGTGTCCATACCACAGTCCAAGCAGCCATGAGATCCCCATCTGGGTCTGGCAGGCCCACAGCCATGGGGCCACAGGTCCAAGGGGGCAGATGCTGTTGCAGGTCGCAGCAGGTCGCAGCCAGGCAACAGCCCCCACTGCCAGACTGCTGCAGTGGGTAGAGGGTGCAGGGGCCACTCTAAATTAGGGCTGCTTCAACAATCCATCGGGCACAAGGGCCTAGTGTCCACAGATACCAACTGGTTGGGCCTCAGAAGCTCCCTGAGCTGCTTGCCAAGGTAGCTTTTTATACTGCTGGGTCTAGCTCATCCTGGCTGAAGGTCTGGGAGGAGCTGGGCAGAGTCAGTTTGCCCCAAATGGCACAATTTGCCCCAAACCAAAATGTATGTTCAGGCACGTGTGCTGAGGCACAAATCCCTAGCAAAAATCTGTGCCACTATTTGAGCTGCTGCAAGTGCATGTGCCTGCATGTGTGGATGTGCCTAGTGGCCATGTCCACATGAGGATGGACATTTGGTTGGTTCCCGAAAACAAGTAGCGGTGGTGCATCTTCCTGGGGGAAATATGGGAACCCCAGCAGCCTTACCTGGGGTCCTGGGGGGCCTCCCATGGCTACATCAGTAGTGATTTTGCTGCGCAGAACCTGGCCAGCAGCCTCAGAGTGGTTCCAGGTAGCCTGGTTCTGCTTTTGAGTAGCATGCACTACCCATGCGTGTGTGGAGAACATCTGAATGTGTGTTACGTGGTGCCACAGACATGTTTGCAGAACCATATACCACACAGCCGCACTCTTCTGCATGTGACCAGTGAAGTGAATGGGGGTTGCATTCTTATGAAGTGCAGTGTTTGTCCCAAGATGCCAATTTTTTCTGATTTTTTTTCCAGAACCAGCATATACAAGAAACCTCACCTTTTAAAAAAGGTGTGTATTGTATTGTATCATGTGTATTGAATCAATAGAAATGGTCCCACAAAGTGTTCCATTTCTTATAGAAATATGGCTTTGTTTGTCTCTCTGAAATAAAGTTCAGTTTCACCACAGCAACATTTGCTGGGCCCATAAGCAGCCTGCAAGTTGAGCATCAACAACAGATCCTGTGGATCTTTGCCTACATCTGTAGTTCCAGACTAGTCAGTTAAAATAATTACATTGTAGAAACATGTTAGCAGTCCAAATAAAACCAAGCTTGTTTGGAAGCATTTAGAAAAAAAATTAGAGTACAGGACAGTAGAAATGTAGGACATGATTTTTGATCAATGAATTCTTCCTGCTGCAAAATGTCTGTTCTGTAGATGTCGGTTTCCCTGCATACTCCATGATGTCAGAGTAGCACAGAGAAGTATACAAGGATACAAAAAAGAATGATGGTTAAAAGGTCAGTCTCTGCTTCCAAAAGCAAAATCATTTTATTTGCTTTTCACACAGGAAGTTGAGTTCATGTTTACATGGCACATTTTTCATACTTACATTGTGAAAATATGAATCTATGAAGCTATAAAAACTCACTTTGCTTCAACCAATTAAGACAAAATATAGCATTCTTATTACTGTATGCTTTAGGATCTTCCTGGACCCTGAAAGGTCACTCCTGATATTTGGTCTCCTATAGACAGACGTAACAAATAGCTGGTTGGGCTTTCTTAAGGATAATCTGATCAAATTTGTGACAGCAACCCACAAAATTTGCATTTTTTATTAAAAAATTCTTACTGAAATAACAATTCCTCTCTCATTTTTGTGTATTATTCATTTCAGTGCAGTGTCTTAAAACTAATCAATCCTACAGTTTAAATTATGGCTATAGCATAGTGGGTGCATCTACATGAGACACTAAATGTACAGTAGACTAATTCTATTGAGCATTAGTGTGTCATGGCAAAAGCCATGCTAATAGGCTAATGCACAATAGAATTCATCTACTGCAAATCAGCAGCACTTTAAATGCATGTGCTGATGCTACTGTGCAGTAGCGCTGGTTGCTGTGCATTTAGTTAGTACTTATTATAGGTACTAAACTTAATGCACAGTAACCACAGCACATTAATCCATGTGTAGACATGCCCAGTGGACAGGAGTGTTTTCTGTCCACCCCAGCGTTGAATGAGGGACACTGGGCCAAGTCTATGGGCTAGACCAGGACTGACCCCCTGTGTAACATCCACAATGTTGGGTCCAGTCTTCCCACCACATGCAGTACACACAGGCCCCAAGGCATGCTGTGCATGCGACGTGCAGAGACTGCATTGGGCACATGTTGCCCACAGCACATGAGTTGAACCTGGTACTGAAGGATGCAAAGTGCATCAGTCCAGGATGCTACATGCAGCCCATGCCCTAGACCCCCTGTGCCACATGCAGCACAGGGCTATGGCTGGTGAATGAATTCAGTCCAGAAACCTATGGGCCAATACATATGGTTCCATGAGCCAGATCTAGCCAAGATGGCAAGTCTGACACCCCGTGCTAAAGATTTTCTCTAGTTGAGTGTCATTTTAAGACAAATACCAAAAGTGGTTGTTAAAGCAGGGTAAAATAGCCCACATAGAGCTCCAGGCTTCAGCAGCTAGATTACTGCTGAAAGCCAAGTTTTCTTCTTTCAAGCTAGCTTGGGTATCTCTACACTACTCTCCAGTGTACCTGACAACCTACCTGAGTGTCACTCTAGAAAGAAGACTAAACTTCTACCACCATCTGGAGAAATCGAGTCACAAAGTAACCTCAAGGGCAGCAGAGATTAGGAAACTAGCCTGTACAACATAGGGAGCTGACTTCTCTACCTTGAGAACAACTACATAAGCCATGATTTATGCACCAGCAGAATATTGCCTTCCTGTGTGGGCAAATAGCACCCACACCCACAAACTGGACAGTGCCCTGAATTCTACACTACAAACAATAAGTGGCTGCCCAGTATACATGGAACAGGAAAACACGTTCATCTTGGCAGGAATCCCACTTCATAACATCAAGAGGTCTGAAATACTGCTTGACCTGGCAATCAAAGCCCAACAGGAAGACCATTCAGTGCATGACGTGATTGAAAAATACCCAACTCAGAAACATCTACGAAGCAGAAAACTCCTACCAGTATCCACCAGAAACATCATAGAGGAAGCAGGAGACACCATACTGTCAGCATGGCCCCAGAGAATGTGGGAAGAGCAATGGAATAACAACCACACCCCACTACACAACTACATACAACTACCATCCTCACATAACCCTCCTGGTCATAAACTCCCATGTAAGGCATGGGTAAATCTGAATCGACTGCTATAAGGCTATGGAGCCTTCAACAAAATCACACATAAAATGGGCCTTACAAACTCACCATCATGCCCCTGTGGCAAAGGAGATCAGACAGCCCATTTTTTTTGATCCACCAGAGGGATTGAACAGTCTGAAAGATTGAAGTAATATTCATGGATCTACTTTTAAATGGTTGAAAGAGCTGACTTTCTGAAGTCATACACAAGAAAAAGAAGACTCCAGTGTACAATGTAGATGTACCCCTAGTCAGAGGAGACCCAAGCAGGGGCAGGGCCCAGGGCAAATCAGCCTGTGTGGGGCCCCACCCCCAGAAGTGAGGATGCTGATGGCAGATTCAGCAGCAGGGGGAGGGTGCCAAGTGGCTGGAGGCAGTGGATTCGGCGGCAGATTCGGCAGCAGATTCGGTGGTGGCAGAGGGGTGCAGGGGGTGCCAAGCAGGCGGACATGAAGCTGCCGGCAGCACGGAGTCACCGCAATCACTCTGCCTGGCTCTGTGGTGCCCCCCAAAGCATGGGGCCCAGAGTGGTCACCCCAATTCTCCCCCCACCTCCCCCAGGAACAGCCCTGCCCCTAGTTATACCAGTAAAAGACTTGGTATAGATGCAATTTTACCAGATTAAATTTCAATTTTTATATCAGGATTTTTGTTCCTGAACCACAATAAGCTTTGCCAATATAAGCTCTTTTACCCTGACATAAATATGTCCATGTGATTTTAACTATACTGGCTTCAAAAGTAAACAAGCCCTGAGGCAAGGATTTTTATGGGTGACATCTTTTATTGGAACAACTACATGGTTGAAATAAAGTTAGACAAGCTTTTGAATGCAAGGTACTGAGGGCATCTTTACACATGCTCCAGAGTGGTGGTGGTGGTAGTGGTGCTTTAATTAAAGCGGCTCTCAGGAGCCACTATAGTTAAAGTGCCCACAGTGCCTCGTATATTCAGTGTCCCATGCTCCAGAATGGTGGCAGGGGCACTTTAACCAAAGCTCAATGAACAAGTTTTAGTTAAAGCACCCCACTGCCATTTTGAACCACGGGGACACTGAATACACATGATACTGAGGCTTATCATGCTCCAGCAGACGTGATTAATCAAGACTGCTCCAACATGTGCTAATCGAATCTGCTCCAATGTGTATAGGTGCCCTGAGTCACCTGGCCAAAAAATGTTGTGTGTAACACAACCAAAGACACCTCCAATTGTATAAGTGTGTTGTTATAATAACAATGTGTTCACATAATAAAAGGACTAAAGTGTTTGCATGACTTCCTAGCAAATTGCTTACCTTTTTGTCATGAAAATGACAAAGGAATTTCAAAGGAAAATGACAAATTGTATTTCCCCGACTTCTTATGAAACATTCTTCATTTTGGTGCCTGGGTTGTCTTTAGAAAAGCAGTGAGAACACATAATTAATAATAAATAAAACTGTAGGGAATTATATATTGAGTAAATGATAGTAAATGTTATATACTTTTTATAGTATTTTAGCCAATTATTTTAATATATTTACAATAAATTATCAGTTCATTAAACCTCATAAAATTTCAGTTAGACAGATCTTATTACATATTCACTTCACAAGTAGTTTAAAGGAGAGAGTGGTTAAAGTAATTTCCTGAAGGTCACTCAATAGGTGATTTGGAAACAGAACCAGAAATTATGGCTTCCCTCTCACTCCTGTTATTCTGAGACAACCATTTTTCATAGAAGAAAAAGGGAAAATAATGGTTGCATCATCTTCAACTGCATTTTGCTTCTCCTCTGGAAACAGAGACTTTTGACATGGAAGACTGGCAGGAATTTAATTGTCTAGAGGACATTCAGCTCAAATGTAGCATCCATTTCTGGCACAGTTCCTACTTCCCTGTTGTACTTGATTCTTTTAAGTTGTTTCCTGAAGTTATCCCCTAAATGTTTCTCTCTCCTTACATTTATACTCAAGATCCTGATTTCATGTACTACACCATACTTTCTTCATGTTATTTTATATACATTTTCATTAACTTCTCATAAGATATATGATCTTTTCATTTATTTGTATGCATTCCTTTGTCATACCACACATAAAGCCAGGGTGGACCCATGAGCAGGGGGGCTCCCTTCCCCCAAGTCTAGTGCCCCCTGTCTTGGCCCCCGGTCCAGTGCTCCCTTCAAATCAATTCTCAAACCTTACACCCTACTTATCCCCCTACTTATACTAGCTTCCTCAGGAGCAGATCCATAGGGATGCAGTTGCACCTCCCTTTGATTCCTGGTCCATACAAATTTCAAAACCAACTGCCCAGCCAGCAGCATTTCTAGTCAGGCAGTTGTGTTTATTTAATATGTAATATATAATCCAGCAAAACAGTGCACATTCCAATAGTTATATCTGTTTTTGCTTTGATATAAAACTGTATAATATAGTACTAGTCCACTAGCATATTAGTAAAGCTTCTAGTATGTTTTTAACTGGAGAAACGTATGTGCTGTGTTATATGTTATGATCATAGAATCATAGAAGTAGGGTCAGAAGGGACCTTGTAGATCTTCAGGTCCAACCCCCTGCCTGGGCAGGAAGAAAAATGGGCTCAAATGACCCCAGCCAGGTAGGCATCAAGCCGCTTCCAAAATCCTAGATACACCCATGACCATCCTCCAGCAGCAGCTGGAAACACAAATTGTGCCAGGTAATGCTGTCATTCCCAGCTGTCCATGCAATATTTACACCATGCCCCTATACCACCCTTCCCAGAGAATGGTACCAGCACTGCATCAAAAAGAGCCTGGGGGGAGCCACGCTAGTTTTCCTACAACCACCCTCCCCCTGCCACCCCAGTGAGGAGCCAGGACTGTCTTCCCTACATTGGCAGCAGGAATCAAAGGGGGTGAGTGACTGCACCACTGCACACCTACCATATCCAGCCCTGGCAGTGGTTGTGTTCCTTCTGGTCTGGAAGGTATCATGCATGGGGGTTTCAGCGTAGCATTGCCTGATGCACCAAGTGGGTATTGCAGACCCTCCCTTGGCAGAGTTTATTGGCATATGCAGTAACACACTATGGTGTTGACACTGCTTCTAGACTAGGAGGTCTACAATGCCTGTGCTTCATGTGCTGTCTCTGTACAGTGCTGCTTAGTACTATACTGGGGGCAAATTGTCTTAAAGAAGTAGGTTCTCAACTATCAACAGAAACTGCTGCTGATTTTTTGTCTCCTCTTCTAAGGCACCCATCCATGCCAAAATCTTTTCTAGGTAGAAATGGGGTTTTTGGTAAATAAGAAACAGAGCACAAATCATTTTTATGTAAAATTCCAACTTATGTAACAAGATGAGAGTATGGGACCAGTCTGAAGTAGGAAATGACTTTATAATGGAGCAGGCTGTTTTAATACAATTGAAAGTAGACTGCCCCATACTGTATGATGCACAGTTCTATTATAGCTTCCAATGTGCTAAACTCTAACTCAGTGGTTCTCAACCTGTTTAGCCTCAAGGCAACCCTGTATAAATTTAGTGATAAATTTGTAAATTAAGTAGCACCCTTGTTCAGAACTACTAATCTAGCTGATGCTAGGTGTCAGAGGCAGGTGGCAGGACTTCTCCCTGCCTTGCCCCATTCTTTCTACCAGCTGTCCCCTCCCTGCCCCCAGACTGTACCTGAAGGGGCAAACACAGTCTCTGCCTCCAAAGGTGCTCTCCCAGGGTATCACTGGCAACTGGAGCCATCTGTCCCTGCCACAGTGGAGTCATCTGCCCCTGTGTCCCTTCCTAGAAGCCCTGGGAATCAAGGAGAAGCTGGGAAACAGGATGGATAACCCAGGTTGAAAAACACATCTCCATCAGCCCCAAGTCCACCTAACCTGTAGTAGAGTGTCCTGCTTAGAGCATGGGGGTCACCAGCACAGAAGCTGCTCTGGGGCAGGAGAGGGCAGCAGCAGGAACCTCCAGAGGAGCAAGCATGGGCACATGGGCAGTGCTGGTCTGCAGGATGGTGGGGCATGTGCTGGGACCTAGATAAAAGGAAAGCACTCACCTCCTCACACCAGGGATGGGTGCTGTTACACCCTTAAGAAGGATCTTGGGTTACTCTGGTTCAGAATCACTGCTCTAAGTAAACCATTCTCTTTGTTCCCCGCCCCAACCATGCGCCCTTTCCAACACACCTCTCCGGGTTTCCTTTTTTTTTTTGCAATGCTTTGTTTTTCTCCATTGGGTTTTTGGGTCCGATTTTTGGTTTTGTATTAATCTTCATCTTCACTTACATCTGCTCTAGCCCAGCTCGTCTTGTAGAATGAATTTTAATGGAATTCAAAACTGCAAATGATAGTTTAGATGGAATTCAAAACTGCAAAAGAGATTTATTGCTTAGTGAGCTTCATCTGGAGGAGGGCGAAATTTATTTTCCCAGTTATGTAAAATTTAGCTCCAGTGTGACTGTAAAACTGCCTGCAAGCTGTACTGATTATATATCATGGCGTGGTCTACAGGAATGATTTAAAGCAGTTTTGAGAGAGCTTTCTTTCCCCTTATTTATTTATTTTTAAGGACATATTTTGTTTCATATCAGCTATAGTGAGAAATTAAATTAGAATCATCTTTCACCAAATACTGGCACATGGATCCCATCCCCAAGGTGGCCGACAGCAGTTCTGTCCTCAGGCAATCAGGTATCATGGTAATTGAGTGTGCCTCCTGTCAAAGGTGTTTATGCCTTTCTAGTGAAGTCCCAGTTCTGTGTCACACCATGCAGACAAGCCATTTATTTAGAGTTTCTTCATCTGGACAGACTGGGCTCATTGTTGCCTTGGAGGAAATTATTGATTAATGGCTACTTTGAACAGTCACTCTCAGTGTAGCACTTCAAGGAACAAGTGACTCTAGAGGAGAGTACCTAGGATAAAAGCTTTAGCTCTTAATGAGAACAGAATATAGAATACCTAACAATTCTACAGTGCCTGTCATCTGAGTGTCCCAAGTCACTGTACAGGTGATAATTAAAGTATTGCAAGATACCAGGGAGTGAGGCAGCAGTGTAGGGATGAAGCCAGGCACCTGGGAAGAAGAGAAAGCAGCCCCTTCCAGTTGCTGCAGCAATTGCAAATGTGAACATTCAGCTGCCAGGAGCAGCCACTTTTTTTTGCACTCTTCCCCAAGTTGGTGTCTGTAGCAGATGTCCCTCTTGCCCTCTCCCCACTCCCATTGTACCACTGGAGTAAGGAGATTAATGTCCCCACTTTACAGACCCAGAAATTGAGCCAGAGAACAGATGAGCTATAAGGACTCTATGGCCACTGGGTAAATCTACCTGTTGTTACCAATCCCATGCTTCTGTGTTAAACTGAATATACCACTTCTTTGTACATATACAGTTTTCCTACTCCTACTTTGACTCTTAATCAGATTTCTATATTTAAGCTTTGTGATGTGGTCTGCAAAATAGGTTCTCACATTAGTAAGGTTTATGTTACTTGACAATTGCACTTTTAATGGGCAGAGGGCAGGGAAACAGACTAAACACTACTTAATTTATCTCTATTTATTGCCTCTGCTCTCTTCATGTCTATTTATAGCATTTGCTGAAGCTGGCTGCCACCTAAAAATATTAAGCCTCTCTGAACAAGTTAGTGTCTAAATTGCCACCCTGCCCTGTCTTCTGCCTGATTTCATATTAAGCTGGCTAACTACCTCTACTCATAGATGACATATTCTTAATAGGAGAATTGTATGAGTGTTGGTGAGTTTATAGTGGATGACTTCTTTTAAATGTTCTAAGAGTTACATTTGCTGCTGTTCAGAGTTCTTCTAGAACAGAATGGAGTCATGTGAGTCTTCTGCCATCCATCTGGAGCTATAGCAGCAGGTGCTGTCAGGAATCTGACCTGTTCCACCCTGGAAATGGGCTGAGGGGAGGCAGGCTGCCTGCAGCCAACATTCAGAAGCCCGCCAGCCCCAGCCAAGCATGCGGAGATGTGGGGCTTGGCCAGAAGTCACCTGGGCCCAGGCCTGCCCACCTGGCTTACCATGGTCTTTGGGTACTTGTGCACAGCCGACCAATAATCTGAGTCCAGGCAGTGCACAGCCTCTGGTCCAGAATATCTTACCTCTGAAATGTTGCAAACTCTCACAAAAGGCTTCTGTCTCATGGCTTTGCAGGTCCAGAATCTTGGAGAGGCTGCCATGGCCAGCAGGGATGCCAGATCAGGGATGCCATCACTCATCACTGGGGTCCTCCAGATGCAACGGCTGTGCTAGAAGCACAGGCAGAACCAGACCCTTTTCCTTCAGTGGCTGATGGTGGTGGCCAAGGAGCGGGAGGAAACCTCATAGGCCTGGCAGGAAGAGGATTTGGCCTGGGAAGAGAGGTAGAGAAGAGGACTGGGGAGGACTTGGCCTGCCAGGACAGGTGGTGAGCAGAGGACATCACCTGGGAGGAGACATTCTGGGCTGAGCTCCTGGCCCTGGAGCTGAAGTGGATCCAGGCCCTGTTTTGAGCTAGGTCCTGCTTTGAGCCATGTAAATATAAGCACCCCCAATACTACTGTAACGTAGCTGATTTTTTATCTCTGGGAAACAGCTATGAGTCACAATACACTTCACTTCAACCTACCACCCCTCCCTGTACACATGTATATAGATTAAGGTCATGGTATGGCTATATCACTTAGGTCAGGGATGATGATAAAATCCAGTGCACTGCTCTTTAAGCAAACTCTGTATTGATTCACTGATTATGTAGGTTGGAGGACAAAGGAGTTTTATGCTCCTCTCAACCTGGCTTAAAGGGCTAGCTGAGAATCTGAACCAAGACCTAGGCCCAATGTAAGCCCTTGATATGGGACTTCCCTTTCTAAGGCCACTGCCACACATTACATTTAGGCATGATTAACCAGTTAATGGGTGCATCTACACATGCAAATATACTCTGGGGTAAATCCACCCTGGGCAGGCATCTGCACATGCACAGCCCAGAGAGGGCAACTCCCGCCCTGCTCTGTCCCCCTTCAGTAGACAGGGTGCTAGCCCAGGGGCTGGCAGGGAGCACAGGGCCAGGAGTCAGGTGTCTCCTGGAGGGGGCTAGGAGATTACTTCCTGCCCCTGGGAGCTGTCTTCTTCTGGGACAGGCTCCAATGACAGAGCCCAGTTTTGAACAGTGTCCCCCTCCCCTTGCAGCAGAAGCTCCCAGCCTTCATAGACATAGATTTCATAGACATTAAGACTGGAAGAGACCTTGCAAGATCATCAAGTCCAGCTCCCTGCCCAAGGGTCATGAAGTCAGCTGGTGTCAGATCACCCGAGCAAGATAAGCATCCAAGCATTTCTTAAAGGTATCAAGAGTAGGTTCTTGTACTGCTTCTGCACAGAATCTATTCCAGACATTGGAGAATTGAACAGTAAACAAGTTTTTCCTTATGTCCAGTCTAAAACAGTCTTCCAGCAGTTTATGACCATTAGACTTTGTCTTTCCTTGGGGTGACCTGATGAACAAACATTCTCCCAGTTTCTGATGCACATCCCTTATACACTTACAGGTTGCTGTCTCAGACGGCCGGAGCCAACTTGAGGTGCTCTAGAAATTGCTCAGTTATTGGGCGGGCTGGTGAATGGAGAGGCAGACAAAACGTATTGGTTGCAAAAAAGCTTTACTTACGCCGCTAGTAGCCACGACGCAGGTGGTCCGGTCGCTTAAATAATTACACGAGTTGCTCCAGCTGGCAAGACTCGGGCCAGTGAATCCGTAAATGAACTAGGCATGCAGGAAAAAGGTTACGTCGAGGGATGGCGCTCGGCGACGGTGAGAAAAATCAATAGTTGATCAGGCTATCGATTAGCTCAGCCACGAGTCAGGAATCTTCAAAGTCACTCTGCAGCGTGCTCAAAGTTCTCCGACTTGGGCGGAAGTCGCACAGAATTTTATACGGCTAACAAGCCAATCACTAGCCACCATGTAGGAATAATTTAGAACTGGCCAATAGTGGGACACAAATTTGCATACGAATGGCAGGAACTCTCCTGCACTGGAGTTTTCTATTGCAACAGAGAGCTTTTGCTGTGCACAGAGACTCTCATGTGGCGGGAAAATTCTACTGTGCCAAGGCACTAAAATCATTGGGTTGTGACATGCCCCCTTGCCGACAGCACAACTGGAATTTTAGACACATGAGCATGTTATACGGAATTTTCGTTTAAGGACTCATTGGCCTTACAAAGCTCAAGCAACCAACAATATATATATATATATATATATATATATATATATATATATAAGCAAACAATTTCTACAGACCGGTCTTTTTAACAAACTACAAAATATAACAACTTAAACTTATAACAATAATTATTAATCATCAGTTGACTGGGAAACATCTACTTGAGACTCTTCCTCTATGTCAGTCGATGGAGTGTGGTCCTCAATGACATAGTTGCCACAGAACGTTCGCCTTCTTCCATAACAGATAACTCCAACTAAAATGCTTACAAGTATTAGAAAGAAAGCTCCACCCGTTACACTACCGATAATGGTACCCCAATTGCTTTCCTGCATCGCTGTTAAGGTTAAGGCCAATGCCAAACCCGCAATGTTATCAGTCAAAGGATACCATGGAACTGTGGATGATTGTGTAGTAATAATAGAAGGATCTAATATATGGATAGTTTGTTGATCGCTTCTTTGACCAATGGAATTTGTTACCCTACAAATATAGGTCCCAATGTATTCGTAGGCTAATGGGCCACTGAAATATAGCATATCACTCATGGATACTAAACCCGCAGGCCACTGTTCATCTAGCCTGGTCCAGGTGACTTTTATAGGTGGCGGATTAGAATTAACATTGCACTTAAGCTGAACAGTTTTTCTGCCGAAAACCCAATTTCTGTCATAACCAGTTATTGATACTTCAGGGGCATATTGGATGTTTAGTACGTGAGAGTATCTTATTTCCTGGTTTAAAGCTGGGTGTTTCACAATACAAGTTATACGCCTTCCCCTCACAAATTTAGTGGGAATGATCTTATATCGGCTTATAACTGTTACCGTTCTATTTGGAAAGGAAATTGAACTACACTCCATTTTACCAAAGTCTCCTTCCCAACTTATATTTGCAGCAGGTTTCCCAGTGGCTGCTGTACAAATGGCTGCCACTGCCCACTTTCCATCATCTATTAGAGAATTCGGCCCCTTGGTAAAACTTATAGTTATAGTTGTTAACGACTCTGTATTTCCTAATGGGAATGTAACTGCCTTACATATATACTTTCCTTCATCATAGAAACTCACATTATGCAGACTGATCGTCGCATCAATGGGTGAGGAACTTCTAGATAACACCCTCCCGTGGTATTTTCTTTGAATAGAGACCCCATATTCGGGATGATGCACAACAATAGTTTGTGCACTTTTATCATATATCTTTTCCCATAAAACTTGTATTATGGTTTCATTCGTGTCAATTATACACTTTAATGTGACATTCTTCCCCCAAACCGCTGTTACGTATGGATCAACAATAGGTCTAACTAACACACTGCAGCAGAAATGAGAGAGGAGCAGCGCCAGAGCGAGTTCTGGTCCGGTGGACATTCGTTGCCTCGGGGCCCCCTCCATGGCCGTCACTTCATTGACTCGAAGGAACCGCAGTTGGGTGCTCGATGGATCTCACAATCAAGCGGTTGTAGATTACTGCTTTGTTGAGGTTAGGCCTGTAAAGAAAGAAAACAGCAACAAAACAAAACAAAAGAGAATCGTAATTGAATTTACTATAAAAATACTAGGTGAACGTCGGAACGACGAGTCATCCAGTTGTGATGAACGATAATAGGAGGACGATCAGGCTTCTCCTCTAATAGGACAGAATAGGTATTAGGGTACCGTACCGACCGTTGAACTGTTCCCTTGTGAACTTGCGGGTGACCTTGGCGGGGGTGCGGTATTGAGATCCACACTAACTCATCTGGTTGGAACTTAGGTTCCCAAGGCAGAGGTTTCTTGACATTAGCTTCGTCCCATAACGGTTTTGCGGTGTTCAGTGAGATGAGAACATCATGATTGAATTTAGTCCAGTTTTTAAATGTCCCTCCTCCTCTGAGACGAAGTTGTTCTTTGTACAGGCCTATATGTCTTTCTACAACGCCATTGGACTGCGGGTGGTACAGCAGATGGAGATGCCATGCTACATTGTGAAGACGACCAAATTTGTCTAGAGCGTTAGAGTTAAACGGGGGTCCCCCATCAGACTGAATCTCATGAGGAGGTTGCCAGGTGGCAAATACAGCAGTTAAAGCAGAAACAACAGCAGTGGCATTGCTTTTCCGTAAGGGAATGACTTGCAACTGTCTCGTTCCCAAGTCGACAACGACTAATCCTTTATTTGGCGGCTTAGATCCTGGGAGGGGTCCTAGCAGATCTACCTGCCAGACTTTTCCTGCCTGGAACTGTGAAGAGTCGAAAGCTCCGAACTGATGTTTGGTTCGATGACACTTCTCTTTAGCACATATCTCACAGGCCTGAGCTACCTTTTCCCAATCGTGCTGAACTCCATACAAGGCCGGCTCCGTAACGGTTTGGCGCCAACGTTGATAGCAAGTTCACAGTCCCGGGCGGCCCCAATTTTCATGAAGCCACGCGAGGAATGAGTTTACTTCAGGACCAGAGGTAGATATGATAGGCAAAACTACGTCGGTCCGGAGTGGGTCTTCTAAGAGTTTATCGATGACCTCGTGTACTGGATCAGTATCCGGACAGTGTGACTTAGTGTGTCTAACCAACGGGAGCCGTGCAAATTTAGTTAAGGTTTTCCAGATGTCTTGCCAATCATCCAAATTTTCGGTAGGAAGGGCTGTACCAGTAAGAATTTTGTAAATGTACTGCGAGTAGATTGCGATAATTGGAACTGGGAGAGTATCGTCATGATGTGTCAGACAATGCTCCAGTACCTTGAGGAATCCTAACAATTCACATTTTTGGGCCGAGTTGTCATCCGGGTAGGCTTGAAATATTTCCTTATTGTGACAAGCCTTGCAATAGTACCCATAACCTCCGCCATGTCGGGAGGTTCCATCTGAAGCCATCCATGCCAGGGCAGAGGTTCCATACAGTGTAGGGACCTTTTCCTCATCTCCTGGGCTAGGATTAGGCGTCGTATCTTCAAACTTCCAGCAGTGCCAGTTGTAATGGTGAGTAAGCACCAACGTATTCCACATTTTAGGCTCCCCCTGAAAATGCAGGTCAACTTTTTCTGCATCCAGCAAGGGTAACAATGTGGCACCGGGAGTGCGTAGTGTCCCATGCCCCCTTGCTAGTGGCTCCACTAGTTGTCCAGCTAGGAGGATTTTCCCTATAGCCCCATACCGATGTTGTGCCGCCTGAAGTGTCTTGTGGGCAGTGTGTGCTAGCTCATCGCGAGGGTTGTGCACAACAGCCCACACGTGATTTGTGGTGAACCTAAGGGTTACGGTTAATGGCTCACCCAGATCGATGTTGTGGAGCTGTGTGTTTTTAACCGTGGCCAGCAGGCGAAGCAGGTTCTGCTGATCTCCTTCCGTCCAAGGCGTGGATTTTCGAGATTTGTCACGGATCTGTCGCTGCAACTTAGTGAGGAGCACCAAATGACTGGGTTCAACATAATGTCGGTACCAGTTTAAATGACCTAAAAGCTGTTGAAAGTGTCTCTTAGTAACAGGGAGGAATATCTTTAATGGATCGATGTTAGGACCATCATGTGAGATTCCGTGGTGGATGGAACCAATATATCGGGTGCCGAGGAACGTGATGTCATCTACAGGATGTAGGCATGACTTTTCCTCGTTGATCGTCCATCCCTCACTTTGAAGGTGAGCGACTAGTTGGTTGACTATACTAGTAACTACGGAACTATCACGACCCATGATAGCAATGTCATCAACATAACTCCAGATTCTTAATTCCTCCTCTGGGGGAAGAGAATGTGAGGCTTGAAAATTCTTCAGGGTATTCTTCATGGCACCAGTAGCCAGCGACGGAGCGTTGTGATACCCCTGCGGGCAAACTGTCCATCTGTATATAGTGCCATCAATACACATATTTAGTACTCCTTCAGGGTCAGTTATCGGAATTGAAAAGAACATGTTTTTTAAGTCCAGTGTGACCCCGACCCACTTACTTCATTGGAATTGTGCCATCTCGAACATGCATTGTGGTAGAGTAGAAGGATTGGGTTGTTGAAGTACTTGACATCTTTTGTTGACCTCCCTATAATCGATGAGTAGCTGGGCTTCGTTGGGTTTTCCAGGTTTCACGACTCCCCATCCTGGTGACAGGTAGGTGCTAGCAGTTACGGTTTTAATACAACCTCGTTGCTCGAGTCGCCGCAGGAGGTCGGTAAGGGACTTTTTTAGGGGACCCTTGGTTGGGATTGGTCGATACTGCCAGGTAGAGGTATTACGAAGCATTGGTCAATGCCAATCCTGTTCTGGGATAATAATGGGTAATGCTTGTAGCACTTGTTCTTTAAGGTCAAGCGCTTTAATCCCCAGGATTCCTAGAATATTGATGCCCCCTAGCACGGCCTCTAGAGCGTATCGATGACCTTGGACTAAGAATTTGACTTTTGTTGTGACTGCAATAGCGTTAAGTCCTTGTACCTTAATCATTTTGGTGGTTTTCTGGTGGGGTATCGTTGAGGTAATTACATTAACTTGAGCTCCAGTATCGAGGAGGAAGAGTACTTGTTGTTGGTCATCTGGATCAGCAGGGTTGTAGACAGTAAGTTCGGTATAAGGACGAGGGTCAGTGGGGTCAGGTTTGAGTTGGAGAAGGCCGCCGGCAGAGCCGACGGCCATTACTCATTTTTTGGTTGGTCCCCGAATTTGAATCCCAGTGCGTTGGCTAGACGACATTGGCTCTTTTCTCCCAAAATACGCAACTGCTGCTTTGTAAGTCCGGAGTGGCCGAGGAGGAATCCGAACATATTCCTTTCCTCCAATGTTCTTTGAGGTGACCACCTTAGCTCTCGCCAGGGGTTAAGTTCTTGGCGTCTTGGTCTCGGTGCTTTGACTGGATACGCCAAAGATCGGTCTTTTACATCAGTAGAAGTTCCTTCACTTTGTTTCATGAGCCCCTGCAGTCGTGGGAGATGGCCTAAGAGATTTCCTACCGGCTGACCCGCCATCGGGTTCAGAAAGAGTCGGAGTGTAACAGCTTTTGTCCCTCCATATACCTCTACACAGGTGTCTATAGCTTCCAGAGGTGTTGGAATTGTTCCGGGATCTGATAAGTGATGATGAGCCCATCTTTCCTTGCACTGCGCTGCCGTTAGCCCCATGGGATTCGCTCTTGGGCTCCATGAAAGGTATGACACTCCAATTATGGCCAAGAGGAGTTGCTCCGCAGTGGCCTTCTGCGGGCGACCCTCGTGCCAGGCGTGGAATTTGTGGGTTACCTGTCCCACTACAAGCGCCGGGAGTGGGATGGGCCAGTGTGCACTGTCCGTGACCACGTTCAGATCAGTAGCACGCCCTCCGCTCCACGCCGCTTGTCGGGTCAGGGCACTCGCTTCTTGCTTGTCTAAGATGTCAGATCCGAATTCTACTATTAGTCGCCCCACCCACATGGCCAAAGTCTCTTCTGGTTTTATTTTAGATTCTCTGCAAAGTTCCTGTATTTCTGGTCGGGTGCATGTGCAAGAGGTAACAGTGGTACGTGTGGTACCGTCTTCATCTGCAACACGCTTCATCACAGCTATCGGGTGAGCTGCGGCAGAGAGAGAGTTAAATTCATCAGGTGGGAGCGTTGGATACATCCCTCCTCCCATTGCCCCCTCCCCGTGGCAAGGAGGCGGGGCCGTTGGAAACGACGTCACCTCAGGGGGCGGGGTCGCTAGGCGGATCCCTGCCGGTTCTTCCGAAGCTCCGCCCCTCTTTTCTGGGTTCTCCAGATGGCTCGCGTTTCTTTCGGCGCCATTTTCTATCAGCGGCATCATGCGGCCAGCACTATTGATAAGCATCGCTCTGGAGTTCTCTGCCGTCCGCTCCAGCGACTCCTTGCCCACCATATGCAGTTGAACCTCTAAATTTGCATATTCCCTTAGTAGACCCGCTACTGAACGGAACAACAAATTCATCATTTTTCACTTTTTCCACTTGGTTAAACCCCATCTGGGCACGTGATGGCCCTTGGTCTCCAGGTCCTCCCAGAGCTGAATGAGAAGCTCATGACTCCGTGACCCAGGCACCAAATCCAGACAGTTGAACCAGTTCATTGGGGTGGGTTCCCCTCCTTCCCTCAGGTATCGGGTGCATTGAGCAAACTCCTGAGTGGGGGTCAGCTTTTCTGCCTTCCGCGCCTTCACCCCGGCTAGGGATATGGTCAATGTTTCCTCCGGGGGTCAATAGTAGATCCGGTCACTCCCCATTATACACCCGAACACCCCAAGGGATAGCTTTGTTCTCCACTCTTTTATGACCGCTTCTTCTTTCTTTACGGAGAAGTAGCCGTCAATATTTCATTCATCCCCTTTAACCACCTGGTGGTAGGCGATATGCGCCCATAGATCGTTTGCAATTTCCACGCGGCGAATCCCGTTGCGCCAAGGGCAGCACCCAATTAGGTTCGTCTCCATCACCGTGCCCTTAAATCCCATCCTCGTCGCCATGTCTCAGATGGCCGGAGCCAACTTGAGGTGATCTAGAAATTGCTTGGTTATTGGGTGGGCTGGTGAATGGAGAGGCAGACAAAACATATTGGTTGCAAAAAAGCTTTACTTACGCCGCTAGTAGCCACGACGCAGGTGGTCCGGTCGCTTAAATAATTACACGAGTTGCTCCAGCTTCATAGATTCATAGATTCATAGATGTTAGGGTTGGAAGGGACCTCAATAGATCATCAAGTCCGACCCCCTGCATAAGCAGGAAAGAGTGCTGGGTCTAGATGACCCCAGCTAGATACTCGTCTAACCTCCTCTTGAAGACCCCCAGGGTAGGGGAGAGCACCACCTCCCTTCGGAGCCCGTTCCAGACCTTGGCCACTCGAACTGTGAAGAAGTTCTTCCTTATGTCCAGTCTAAATCTGCTCTCTACTAGCTTGTGGCCATTGTTTCTTGTAACCCCTGGGGGCGCCTTGGTGAATAAATCCTCACCAATTCCCTTCTGTGCCCCCGTGATGAACTTATAGGCAGCTACAAGGTCGCCTCTCAACCTTCTCTTGCGGAGGCTGAAAAGGTCCAGTTTCTCTAGTCTCTCCTCGTACGGCTTGGTCTGCAGGCCCTTGACCATACGAGTTGCCCTTCGCTGTACCCTCTCCAGGTTATCCGCATCCTTCTTGAAGTGTGGCGACCAGAATTGCACGCAGTACTCCAACTGCGGTCTGACCAACGCCCTATAGAGGGGAAGTATCACCTCCCTGGACCTATTTGTCATGCATCTGCTGATGCACGATAAAGTGCCATTGGCTTTTCTGATGGCTTCGTCACACTGCCGGCTCATGTTCAACTTGGAGTCCACTAGGACTCCAAGATCCCTTTCCACCTCCGTGCCACCCAGCAGGTCATTCCCTAGGCTGTAGGTGTGCTGGACATTTTTCCTCCCTAGGTGCAGCACTTTGCATTTCTCCTTGTTGAACTGCATCCTGTTGTTTTCTGCCCACTTGTGCAACCTATCCAGGTCTGCCTGCAGCTGTTCCCTGCCCTCCGGCGTGTCCACTTCTCCCCATAGCTTTGTGTCATCTGCAAACTTGGACAGAGTACATTTCACTCCCACGTCCAAGTCGCTGATGAAGACATTAAAGAGTATCGGTCCAAGGACCGAACCCTGCGGGACCCCACTGCCCACACCCTTCCAGGTCGAGACCGACCCATCTACCACGACTCTTTGGGTGCGACCCTCTAGCCAATTCGCCACCCACCGAACTGTGCAGTCATCCACATCACAGCCTCTTAACTTGTTCACCAGTATGGGGTGGGATACCGTATCAAAGGCCTTCCTGAAGTCTAAGTATACGACATCCACCCCTCCTCCTGTGTCCAGGCGTTTCGTAACCTGGTCATAGAAAGAGACTAGGTTGGTCAGGCACAATCTGCCTGCCAGAAACCCATGCTGGTTTCCCCTCAGCATAATTTGCCCTGCCGGGCTCTCACAAATGTGAGCCTTGATAATTTTTTCAAATACTTTACCAAGGATGGAGGTGAGACTGACCGGCCTATAATTGCCCGGGTCCTCCTTCCTCCCCGTTTTGAAAATGGGGACCACGTTAGCCCTTTTCCAGTCCTCCGGGACTTGGCCCGTGCACCACGAGCATTCGAATATTCCCGCCACTGGCTCTGCAATGATGTCGGCCAGTGCCTTCAGCACCCTCGGAAGGAGCCCATCCGGGCCTGCCGACTTAAAGGCATCCAGTTCTTCCAAGTGAGTCTGCACCACCTCAGGATCTACGTATGGAAGTCTGGCACCTTGCTGCTGCCTCTCTACAACCCCAGTGAGAGACTTGTCGTGCCCTCACTTAGGAACACTGAGGCAAAGAACTTGTTGAGGAGTTCAGCCTTGTCCCCCCTATCTGTCACCAATTGTTTCTGCCCATTTAGCAGCGGTCCTATTCCTCCCTGGGCCTTCCTTTTACTCCCAATATATCTAAAAAACAATTTCTTGTTGTCCTTTACTTGGGTTGCCATCCTCAGCTCCATGGTAGCTTTGGCCCGCCTAACTGCCTCCCTACAAGCACGAGCAGAGGAGGTATATTCATCTTTAGTGATCTCACCCTGTTTCCACTTTTTATGTGCTCCTCTTTTGGCCCTTAGGCTGCCCTGGATTTCTCTGGTCAGCCATGGAAGCATCCTGGCCCCTTTCCCTCTTTTGCCTCGCTCGGGGATCGTCTTGCTTTGTGCCCGAAGGATCGTTTCCTTTAGGCACAGCCACCCTTCTTGGGCACCCATCCCATCAAAACTCCTACTCTGCAGTGCTTCCTTGACTAATCGCCTGAGTGCATTGAGATCAGCTTTCCTAAAGTCTAGCACTTTCACCCTACTAGTTACCTTACCCACTCGCCGTCTTATGTTGAATTCTATTATAAGGTGATCACTGTCTCCCAGATAGCTACCGATCTGGAGGTCCCCTATCATGTCATCTCCCGTTGCCAATACCAGATCCAGTATGGCATTCCCCCTAGTGGGACCATGCACCTCCTGTGTCAGGTGGAGGTCCTGTACACAGGTTAGAAACCTGCGTGAGTGATGGGACCTTGCTGTCTGCGTCTCCCAGCAGATGTCCGGGTAGTTTAGGTCCCCCATGACTACCGCCTCTTTAGCTTTTATGGTCTCCGAGAGTTGCCTCAGGAGCCCCGCATCTATTTCTTCCCCTTGGTGTGGGGGTCTGTAACAGACCCCTACCACCAAATCCCTTTCTCCTTGCCCCCCATGTAGCCTAACCCACAATCCTTCTACTTCCTCAACCTCGGATTCTGTCTTGATGAGGGTTGATGTGTATTGCTCACTGACATAAAGTGCAACCCCCCCCCCTTTCTTCCCCGACCTGTCCTTTCTATACAATCTATAGCCCGCAATATGTACCGCCCAGTCATGGGATGAATCCCACCATGTCTCTGTTAGCCCCACTAAGTCATAGGTGTTTAGTGCAAGCAGGAGCGCTAGTTCATCCTGCTTGTTCCCCATGCTCCTAGCATTAGTATATAGGCACTTGAGCCCTGCGACTGGTGCCTTTTCTACCCCCCCGCTCCAAGTCCCATGGGGCCCATTGTTTCTTACCTTCTTGTTTCTTACCTGTTCTGTAGTGCTGGCCTCCCCATGGCTTTCAGGTTCCCAATGTTCTCCTGCTTCAGGCTGGGCTGTCCTTGTGGGTGCCATATGGTTTGGTGGTCCACAGCTTCCCCTGCCCTTGTACTCCCCTCCCCCTGACGAGCCTAGTTTAAAGCCCGCCGGAGGAGATCCGCCAACCTAGAAGAAAACACACGCTTACCTTTGGGGGACAGGTGAAGCCCATCCCAGCTGAGCATGTCCCTCGTCGTGATGTGCGGGTCATTGTCCAGGAAGCTGAAGCCTGCCTCGAGACACCACTGCCGAAGCCGCCAGTTGGTCTCTCTGATGCAGTTCTCCTGCCATCTTCCTCATCCGGTCACTGGTAGGATGGAAGAGAAAACCACCTGGGCACCGAACTCCTTCAGCACGCCACCCAGAGCACAGTAGTCCGCCATCAGGTGATCGGGGGTTCTCCTGGCCGCATCATTAGTACCCACATGGACTAGGACCATGGGGTAATAATCGGTGGGCTTGATCCTGGCCTGGATTACCTCCGTCACATCCCGAATCTTTGCTCCAGGGAGGCAGCATACCTCTCGTGCCGAGGGGTCCTGGCGACAGATGGGTCCTTCCGTACCTCTCAGGATGGAGTCTCCTATGACGAGCACTCGTCGCCTCCTCCTCTGGGTCATCATGGATCTCTTGATCTATTTGGAGTGTGAAGAACGTGGTGTTTCTTCTTGCCCAAGGGTTTCCTCCTCCCCTTCCATCTCCTGCAGGGTCACCAGGGCCTCGTACCTGTTCACCAGTCGGACTGGAGAAGCTGGTACCGGTTCGCTGCGTGCCGCTCCGGTCCTGGCTGTGACCGTCTGCCACTCTGCTGTGGAGGGTATTCCCTGGGGTGCTTCTTCCTTTGGTGCCTGGGCCTGCAGGGAAAGGAAATAACTATCAATTTCATCCTCCACCTCCCTGATCCCCCTCAGCCTGCTAACCTCCTCCTGGAGCTCCCTCACCTGCGCCTCCAGAGCCCTAAGACGGGCACCTGCTGGACAGGTGTGGGGGCCCCCAATCTCTGCCCCCCCGGCCCTGCTGGGGATACCCCACAGGCCAGGAGGTAGGGGGACACCGGCTCCCCCATGGGCTCAGTCTGGGTGGAGGCCTCAGACCTGCCCCGGGTAGCCTTGCCCCCCTGGGCAGAGGCCCTAGCAGTACTCCTCGTAGACACCATTCTACAAGCTGCTGGTTGTAGACCTGCGCGGTGTCTACGCCCTACCCCTACAGGAGTCCCACTCCTGGCCCTCCCGGCCCGCCCTCCGGCGTGAACGCCCGCGCAAATGCCGGCGTGCTCTTACAGAGCGCGCCTGTTTGCGCGCTCTGCTCGCGCCGCGCGGCTCGGGAGCGCGGCTCCCTACCAGCTCAGCTATATGGCACCCGGGGGGCTTCCCCTCCGGATCCGGCTCAGCTGCGCCGGGTCCCTCCGCCCCACTTACCTTCGGGGGATCAGCTGCTGCTGCCCCCACTGCCGATTCCTCTGTTGTTGCTGCTGCCGCTGCCGCCTCCAGTTGGTTGGTAAGAAGGGCAAGACCCAGGCCAGCGAATCCGTAAACAAACTAGGCATGCAGGAAAAAGGTTACGTCGAGGGATGGCGCTCGGCGACAGTGAGAAAAATCGATAGTTGATCAGGCTATCAATTATCTCAGCCACGAGTCAGGAATCTTCAAAGTCACTCTGCAGCGTGCTCAAAGTTCTCCGACTTAGGCGGAAGTCGCACAGAATTTTATACGGCTAACAAGCCAATCACTAGCCGCCACGTAGGAATAATTTAGAACTGGCCAATAGTGGGACACAAATTTGCATACGAATGGCGGGAACTCTCCTGCACCGGAGTTTTCTATTGCAACAGAAAACTTTTGCTGTGCACAGAGACTCTCATGTGGTGGGAAAATTCCACCATGCCGAGGCACTAAAATCATTGGGTTGTGACAGCTGCCACCAAGTCACCCCTGAGCCTTCACTTCTCCAGGCTGAAGAGTCTCATGCCTTTCAGACTCTCCTCAGAAGGCCTGTTCTCTTAACCTCTAATCATGTGCGTGGCTCTCCTCTAGACATTATCAAGCTTCTCCACCTCCTTTCTAACGTGTGGAGCCCAGAATTGAATGCACTACTCCAGCTGTAGCCTAATCAAGGTCCAATGAAGTGGGAGGATGACTTCTTGGGTCTTGCTTGAGATGCTTTGGTAGATGCAAGCCAGAGTTTTAATTGTTTTATGTGGCATCGCATTGGTGGCTCATGTTCATCTTGTGGTCAATCATGACCCCCAAGTCTCTTTCGGTCATGGTGCTAGTGAGTGTAGTACTGCTGAGCCTATAAGTATGTGTGGGTTTTTTCTCCCGAGGTGGAGCACCTTGCATTTCTCTGTGTTGAACGTCATCAGATTTTGAAACACCCACCTTGCAAGCCTGTCCAGGTCAGCCTGAATTGCCAGCCTATCCACTAGCATGACCGCACTTCCCCATCATTTGGTGTTGTCTGTGAGCTTAGCCAGTCTGCTTCTGACACATGAATCCAGACCATTTATGAATATATTAAAGAGCAGTGGTCCAAGTACTGAGCCCTGGGGAATGCCACTGATCACCATGTGCCAAGTTGACTTGGTTCCATCAACTGTCATTCTCTGGGTCCAGCCACAGAGCCAGTTCCCCAGCCATTGGACCATAAGGTAGTCGAGGCCGCAATTCCTCAATTTTATCTTGAGGAGATCATGGGACAACAAGTCAAAGGCTTTTTTGAAATCTAAATAAATGACATCAACCTCTTCACCTTTGTCCAGGTGATGCATCACCTGGTCATAGAAGGAAATGAGGTTGGTCAGGCAACACCTACCTACAACAAAGCCATGTTGGCTCTCTCTCAGAATGCTGCCTTCCATTAGCCTGTTGTTGATGGATTCTTTGATAATTTTTTCCAAGATCTTTCCAGGGATTGAGGTCAAACTGATTGGCCTATAGTTCCCTGAATCTTTCTTCCTTCCTTGAAGATAGGCACCACATTGGACCTCTTCCAATCTTCAGGAACCTCTGCTGAGTGCCATGATTTCCCAAATATCCTCACCATTGGTCATGCTCTGATGTCAGCCAACTCTTTCAGCACTCAAATGCATTCCATCTGGGTCAGCTGACTTGTGGATGTCCAGCCTCTCAAGCTGTTCCCTCACAAGATCTTCATCAATTATAGATGTATGATTGCCCTTACCCTGGTAGTCCTGCATCCTGTCAGGCAGGGTGATCCCCTTGGGCTGATGGAAAATGAACACAAGTAATCATTGAGGAGTTTAGCTTTTTCCTAGGTGTTAGTTATCAGCTGCCCCATTTGGTTCAGCAAGGGTCTGATGTTGCCCTTGTTTTTTTTCCAACTTCCCACATATTTGAAGGAGGACTTTTTATTGTCCTTGATTCTAGTATCCAGTGTGAGTTTGGTTTCAGCCTTGGCTTTTCTGGTCCACTCTCTATAAGTGTGGCCAGTGCTGCATAATCCTTCTTAGTGGTAGTTTACTACTTCCATTCCTTCAAAGCTTCTCTTTTCAGAGTCAGAAGGTTTCCTATTGAGCCAAGGGGGTCTCCTAACCCCTTTGCTACCTTTCCTATGGGCTGGAATTGACTTCCCTTGTGCTTTTAGGATCATATCCTTAAAGAGCACCCACTCATCATAAACTCCCCTCCCTGTCAGATCATGGTCTCTCAGGGCCTCAGCAACCAACCTCCTGAGCTTGTGAAAGTCAGCTTTCCTAAAGTCAAGAATTTTTGCAGTGCTGATTGATTTTCCAGCTTTGTGATGGATAGAGAAAGTGATCAACTGATGATCACTGTCACCAAGCTTCCCTTTGACCCTCAGGTCACTGACTAGATCATCCCCTTTGGCTAGCGCCAGATCCAGCAGCAGCTTATCTCTTGCTGGCCCATAGACTTCTTGAGTCAAATAGAGCTCACCAATGCAAGTGGGGAAGTTTGCGACTGATCAGATTTGGCTGAATGCTCTTCCCATGAGATGACAGGGTGGTTGAAATTGCTCATAACAACCATGCACTGAGAGTGTACAGCCTCTGCCCGTTTCCTAGCAAATTCATGGTCAATCTCTTCCTCCTGCTTAGGAGGTCTGTAATAGACTCCTACAGTTCTTTCCCCTTCACCATGTTCTCCCCGTGTTCTAACCCAGAGGGTCTCAAGTCACCCTTCTTGGGTGCCAATCTCTGCCTGTAGGGAAGTGTACTGCTCCTTCACATAGAACAGGATGTGGTCTGGGGCCTGAGATGGGGGCTTTAAACATCCCTTCCCCTGCTCAAACTTACTGCTGGCTGTGACTGTGGACTACAAATCCCAGAGGCACCTGGAAGCAAGAAGAGGAAGTGATGAGCAACCCTGCAGAGTCTTGGGGCTGTAATTTTGGACTGCAAATCCCAACCTTGGGGGCATCAGGAAGAGGAAGCAAACACACAGCCTATGTGCCAGAGAGCTGTGTGCTAGCACCCCCACCCCTGGCTTTTGGCCTGAACCACTGCAAGGGTAGGGTACTGCTCCTTCCAAGGGTAGGGTAGTGCTCCTACCCTTCCTTGCAACATGATCCCTCCTGTTCAAGATGTAACCATCAATACCTCTGGTCCAGTCATAAGTGGAGTCCCACCAGGTCTCTGCTATCCCTATGAGATCATATTCATTTCTGCTTAGCAGAAGGCCCAGTTCCTCCTGTTTGTTCCCCATGCCCCTGGCATTTGTGTACAGGCAGCTAAGCCTGTCACCGGAAGCCCTGGGCTTCCCTGTCCTCTTAGAAGAGTCCCATCTTTGGGCAGGGTAGGAGTGAGTTCTGTTGTGTTACCTGACCTGCTGATTCTGTGGTTGTCACTTGCAGGGCTTGCACTAGTAATTTTCTGCCTGTCCCCCAGTGATCTTATTTTAAAGCCCTATCAAGCAGGTCAGCCATTCTGGCCAAGAAGAACTTCTTTCCCATCAGAGCAAGGTGGAGGCCATCCTTTCCCAACAAACTGCTGCCTCTCTCTCTGAAGTCTGGACTGTGATTCAAGAATCTGAAGCCTTCATGATGGCACCAATCCCACAGTCTTCTGTTGACTTCTTCAATACATCTGTAGCTTTAGCTCAGGGACAGGGGGCTTGGAAAGAGCTGCAGAGGAGAGGGAGGGGGAGGGGGAGGGGGAGGGGGAAGGGAAGGGAAAGGGGAGGGGGAGGAGGAGGGGAAGGTCCCAGCCCCTTTCTCTGATCTGCCGGTGGGGCAGCTAGCAGTGATCTTCTGGCTGGGCAAGCAATCCCTGTCTAGCTGGGGGATAACTGCTAGCTGACCCAATGGCAGATCAAGGCAGGGGGCTGGGATCCACCCCTCCCCTAAAGCTCTTTCCAAGCCCCATGTCTGTCTCAATTGCCCAATCATGGTATGGGGCTAGGAAAAAGCTGAGGGGCTGGGACCCGCCTCAGACTGGGACAGTTACTGGCCAGCCCCGGGCTGAATGGGGAAGTCTGAATGTGTAGGTCAGAGCTGGCTGGGGACTGCCCAAAAAAGGACAGTCCCTAGCCTGCCCCAAGCTGCATGTGCAGACTTCCCCACACAGCCTGGGGCTAGCTGGGAACTGTTTCAGTTCCAGGCAGGTTCCAGCCAGCTCTAGGCTGGGCAGGGAATTTTCCCTCTGCAAAGAGCACCCTACCCCAGTTCTGCAATCATGGCTTGGGGCTGAGAGATTGTTCCCTGACTCCCCAGGAGCTGCCTGCTGCTGGGGCAGACTCTACCACTGGAGCCTGGGCAGGGACAATGTCCCCATGCCCCAGCATCAGGAAGCTCCCATCCCCAGATCTGTGATCATGTCTGGGGCAGGGGGACATTGTTCCCACCTGGGCTCTCCTGGTGGAGCCTTCCCCAGCAGCAGGCAGCTCCCAGGGACAGGAAGCAATCTCCCACACCCTGTTCTGTGATCACAGTCATGGAGCCTGGGCTGGAAGCTCCCTGCTGCCGGGGCAAGGGGACATTGACCCGACCCCCACAACAGGCAGCTACCAGGGACAGAGAGCAATCTCCCACCCCCCGCAATCTACCATCTCCTGCCTGACTGACCAGGAGCAAAGTTGCTCCCAGTCAGCCATCTACATATTCTTGACTGTGCAGTAGTTGCTTGGCAGTTAATTTGCTATTTGCATTTGCTGATAGCAAATTAATTGCTGAGTAGAGCAAATTACTGTGCAGTAAAGTTCTGCATGTGCAGATGGAAATTTGCTCCACTGTGCAGTAAAACATCTCTTGTAGACATGCCAAATCATGTCTTAAGTTGTAACAAGGCCATACACTAAAGCAAATAATGCCACCATAAAACATACAATACGCCACAAAATTATTCCACAAAAAATATATATAATGCAGATTCTTCTGGCACTTTTAACTGAACATATGGCCAAGTACACCCCATGGCTGGGAGCCCCACCAGCTGATGGGGCTCCAAGCCATGGGGGTGCAACATGTGCTCCCATAGCTATATGCCATATCAGTAAATGGGGCTCCCACCCACAGGAACTTTCTACTTGCTAGTGGAGGGGAAGCCCAGGGTCATGACCTCAGGCACCCCCTGCATCAGCAATAAGTCATGACAGGATCCAATGCTCAATCTCACAATCATACCTCCTCCCATGCATATGCCACATGACAGGAAATGTGATTGTGTGGATTAAACATCAGATTCCATCGCACCTCTACCTGCACATCTGGCAGGGGTCTAAATGACATAAAATAGCTATTCATCCAGGACACACTCAGCACACTTGTCTCTGGATACAAATAAGACATGCATTTTAAATGACCTGGATCAGAGTAATAGCAACAAGAAATATTTTCATAACCCAAAACACAAATAGGGAATCACAAGCATCAGGTCTTTATTAAAAATTGTATCCAGTTGTCTCCCTGATTAAGTCTTCAGTCAGATTCAACAGTAATGGCATACAAACCTGCCAGCTTACTATGCTTCAGACCTCAAAGGTACAGTATCTACCCACAATCACTGAAGTTTTGAAATGTCTATTCATGGCATATACCCAAGTTTTCAAAGACTCCAAAAGGCAAACAAGAGAAGGGAAGCAGGGATTTAGGTTTCTTATTGCACCCAAACAGAAATAAAGCTATGAAAGAAGGCAAGGTACTAATTAGTTAATTATTTATAGGAAAAAACCCATCCCAAGAGAACTTTTGTACCCTCAGGGGGACACAGGAAAATGGTTCAAATAGTTCAAAAAAGGACCTCCAAAACAGAGTATGTATTCCCTTTATGAAGAATAAAGGAATAAAATGAAAATCTATATGAATTTCCCTTTGCTGCACACTTAATCTTTCCCTGCAAGCTTTCACATATCTCAGTCAACCCAGTTATCGCCCATGAAAATGACCCTGGTGATACTGTGTTCACATTATTTTTCTCTCCTTCCTTTGCAGACTATTGGCTCTTGCTGAAGCTTCCCCAGTCTCCCCTCTTTCCTCTGGCTACCATCTTCAAAGTTTAGGCTCCCTTTCATCTTAGGTTTAGCCTTGGGAAACATCTTTAGCCTTGTTACATTTAGGTAGGGGTAAGTGTGTGTGTGTGTGTGTGTGTGTGTGTGTGTGTGTGTGTGTGTGTGTGTGTGTGTGTGTGTGTGTGTGTGTGTGTGTGTGTTAAAGACTCTCTTCTGTGCTATTGGTCTGCTTTCCCCATTTAGTTCTTTTAACAATCCCTTTGTTCTAAATCTATCCATTAAGACAAAATATCTAACAGATAACTATAGGGAAGCATTACATTTATATAAAGGGGGAAGAATCCCCCAATTCTTTCCCCCATCATATAAAAGGGTACTTTCTTCTGTTGAGAGGAGAATAGAAAAAGAAACTTCTGAACTTTTAAGCTAAGTACAGATAATCAAAAAGCCTGAGGCTGAATTCATAGATTCATAGATGATAGGGTCGGAAGGGACCTCAATAGATCATCGAGTCCAACCCCCTGCATGGCAGGAAAGAGTGCTGGGTTTAGATGAACCCAGCTGGATGCTGATCTAATCTCCTCTTGAAGACCCCCAGGGTAGGGGAGAATACTACCTCCCTTGGGAGCCCGTTCCAGACCTTGGCCACTCGAACTGTGAAGAAGTTCTTCCTAATGTCTAGTCTAAATCTGCTCTCTGCTAGCTTGTGGCCGTTGTTTCTTGTAACCCCCGGGGGCACCTTGGTGAATAAAACCTCACCAATTCCCTTCTGTGCCCCCGTGATGAATTTATAGGCAGCCACAAGGTCGCCTCTCAACCTTCTCTTGCGGCGGCTGAAGAGGTCCAGGTGCCCCCGTCTCTCCTCATAGGGCTTGGCCTGCAAGCCCTTAACTATACGAGTGGCTCTTCTCTGGACCCGCTCCAGGTTATCCACATCCCTCTTGAAGTGCTGCGCTCAAAACTGCATGCAGTATTCCAACTGCGGTCTGACCAGAGCCCGATAGAGGGGAAGTATCACCTCCTTGGATCTGTTCGTCATGCATCTGCTGATGCACGATAAAGTGCCATTAGCTTTTCTGATGGCTTCGTCATACTGATGACTCATGTTCATCTTGGAGTCCACTAGGACTCCAAGATCTCTTTTTGCTTCTGTTCCACCAAGCAGGTCATTCCCTAGGCAGTAGGTATGCTGGACATTTTTCCTCCCTAGGTGCAGCACTTTGCATTTCTCCTTGTTGAATTGCATTCTGTTGTTTTCCGCCCACATGTCCAACCTGTCCAGGTCTGCTTGTAGTTGTTCCCTGCCCTCTGGCGTGTCCACTTCTCCCCACAGTTTTGTGTCATCCGCAAACTTGGACAGAGTACACTTCACTTCCTCGTCCAAGTCGCTGATGAAGATATTGAAGAGTATCGGTCTAAGGACCGAGCCCTGCAGGACCCCACTGCCCACACCCTTCCAGGTCGATACCAACCCATCCACTACGACTCTCTGGGTGCGACCCTCTAGCCAATTCGCCACCCACCAGACCGTGTAGTCATCCAAGTCACAGCCTCTTAACTTGTTTACCAGTATGGTGTGGGATACCATATCAAAGGCCTTCCTGAAGTCTAAGTATATGACATCAACCACTACTCCTGCATCCAGGCATTTTGTAACCTGATTGATTCAGTCTTTGCACGTTAATCTAAACTGCAGAGATTAAACTGAAACAGAAGTGACCAGACATTTATCTTTGTTTAAGGAAATGCAGCCACATGCCTGCAGTGGTTCAGGCCAAAAGCCAGGGGGTGCTAGCACACAGCTCTCTGGCTCATATGCTATGTGTTTGCTTCCTCTTCCCATGCCCCCAAGGTTGAGATTTGCAGTCTGAAATTACAGCCCTGGAATTACAACTCTGCAGGGTTGCTCATCACTTTCTCTTCCTGCTTCCAGGTGCCTCTGGGATTTGTAGTCCACGGTCACAGCCAACAGTAAGTTTGAGCAGGGGAAGGGGTGTTTAATGCCCCCATCTCTGGCCCCAGACCACATCCTGAATGGTGCACATGTCCACTCCCATGCCCTCCTGGACTGGTGGCAAGAGCTGCCAAAGCAGCCACCGGAAGAACAGCTCCTGTGTGCTGTGTGGCAGCACACAGTGGCAGGAGGCCCACTCCCCGAGTCCCACTCCCCTGCCCAAGCTGGGCAGCTTGTCCCAGCCCCAGCCCCAATCCCTCCCTCACTGTGGGGGTGTTGATCTGCCAACCCCATGCACCTTCCCTCCCCACTAAGCTCACCACAGCAGACTTACCAGATGGGGACAGCTGTGTCCAGTGTTGTTGGGGACGCTGCCTGTATAGTCTATGGCCGAATCTCTGAATCTCTCTGAGGCTTCCGATTCTATTTGAAAATTTTAGTCGGTCTCCCAAGTCAATTCGGATTTGGAGATTCAGGTGCTGAATCCAGAGCCAACTCACTACCCCTGGCCACTGGCATTCTCCAGTGTAGGTGCAAGGCCCCAAACAGGTTCTTGACCAGCCCTGGAAGGGTAAGAAAGCACTCAGAACAGGGAGGCAAGGACCACCAACCTGCCAGGCCAAGCCATTATGGACTTGGGTCCCACTGCAGAGGAGCAGCCCAGCCTCTGCGAAGATAGGCAGCCGCCTGGGCTTGGGACCAAATTCTGGAGCAGGCAACATTCCAGTTTTCCTTTATTATACACACAAAAAGTCAGGCAGCTAAAACATTTAATTAAACTGAGGGGCATCAAAGTCAAGAGCTTGGCCAGGAGTTTACCCGGGAACTGGCTGAGTCCACATGCTCCAGGAACATGATGGTCATGGGTGACTTCAACTACCCAGACATCTCATGGGAGGATCACTCAGCAAAATCCTAGCAGTCACAAAGCTTTCTATCATGCATGGATGACCTCTACCTGACTCAAGAAGTCTGCGGGCCAACGAGAGGTAAGGCGCTGCTCGACCTGGTTCTGGCAACCGGGGATGACCTAATCAGTGACCTAGTGATCAATGGAAAGCTGGGTGACAGCGACCACAAGCTGATCACCCTCACCATCCACCGTAAAGCTGGCATGTCAGTCTGCAACATTGAAGTCCTTGACTTCAGGAAAACTGACTTTGACAGGCTCAGGAGGCTTGTCAGTGAGGCCCTAAGGGACCATGACCCCAGGGGGAGGGGAGCTCAGGAAGAGTGGTTGCTCCTCAAGGGAGCGATCCTCACTGCACAAGCTAATTCTATTCCATCTCAAAGGAAAGGCAGCAAGAGGGCACAGCAGCCCCCCTGGCTCTCCAGGGATCTAGCAGATCTCCTGAGGCTAAAAAGAAAGGCATCCAGTTTTGGGCCCCACAATTCAAAAAGGATGTGGAGAAGCTTGGGAGAATCCAGAGAAGATCCACGCGCATGATCAGAGGTCAGGAAAACAGACCTTATGACGACAGGCTGAGCGCCATGGGGCTCTTTAGCCTGGAAGAGCGCAGGCTCAGGGGTGATCTGATGGCCACCTATAAGTTTATCAGGGGTGACCATCAGTATCTGGGGGAACGTTTGTTCACCAGAGCGCCCCAAGGGATGATGAGGTCAAACTGTTATAAACTACTGTAAGACCATTTCAGGCTGCACATAAGGAAGAATTTCTTTACTGTCCGAGCCCCCAAGGTCTGGAATAGCCTGGCATTGGAGGTGGTTCAAGCACCTACATTGAACACCTTCAAGAAAAAATTGGGTGCTTATCTTGCTGGGATCCTATGACCCCAGCTGACTTCCCGCCCCTTGGGTGGGGGGCTGGACTCAATGATCTTCCGCAGTCCCTTCCAGCCCTAATGTCTATGAAATCTATGAAATCTATGAATTTCACACATGACATTCCCCCTGCCATCCCAAGGTTTTGTGTTTGTTAAGTTGAGCCCCCATGGCTTCCCACCCCCCTCCCCACTCTCTCAACATTAACTGAGAAGTTTCCAAGTTCCAGAGTGGGAATATTCCACAGTTTTAAAATAAGTAAACAGATCAACATTTTGGCAGCTTTCACATTTGATTAAAATGAGTCAACTCTCTTCCTTATGCCATTTTCCCCCACAACCCTAGTGTGTACACCTGGGTGGGGCTGGGGAGCAAGAGGGGAAGTGTGATGGTGCCCAACAGTCTGTAGTCATAGAATCATAGAATCATAGAAGTAGGGTCAGAAGGGACCTTGTAGATCTTCAAGTCTGACCCCCTGCCTGGGCAGGAGGGAAACTGGGCTCAAGTGACCCCAGCCAGGTAGGCATCAAGCCACTTCTTAAAGACCCCCAGGGTAGGAGCCAGCACCACTTCCCTTGGAAGTTGGTTCCAGATCCTAGCCGCCCTAACTGGGAAGTAGTTCCTACGGATGTCTAATCTAAACCAACTCTCCAACAACTTGTGGCCGTTATTCCTTGTTATCCTGGGGGGCGCTAGGGGAAACAAGGTCTCCCCCAAACCCTTCTGGTCCCCCCTAGTGAGTTTATAGATGGTCACCAGGTCTCCCCTCAGCCTTCTCTTGTGAAGGCTGAACAGGTTCAGGTCCCGTAGCCTCTCATTGTAGGGTCTGCCCTGCTGTCCCTGGATCATGTGGGTGGCCCTCCTCTGGACCCTCTCAATGTTGTCCACATCCCTCTTGAAGTGGGGTGCCCAGAACTGGACACAGTACTCCAGCTGCAGCCTGACCAGTGTCGCGTAGAGGGGGAGGATCACCTCCTTGGCCCTAGTCAATGTCCAATGATTCAGAGAAAGACAAAAACAAGCCATAAAAACTAATGGAAATGGATGGTAGGGCTGGGAGGGTGGAATCCTTCCTGCTTCCTATGGATGAAAAACAACATCCCTGAAGTATATGACAGAACTTAAGTCAAGGTCACAGTCAGTCTGGTGATACCACAAGAAGATCCAGCTCTCTAGATGTTGGCACTTACCCACTACCTAAGTAGAAGCAGCTCTTGGCGCAGCTCATAAAATGACTACTGCTTCCCACATCTAGGCAATTTGGCATTGTTCTTTTATTATTTGGGGGGAGGGGGGCACAGAAAAAGCCTATCAGCTGTATTTCTCCTTTCCTATCCTTCCCTGTGAGCAAAGAGGATTACTTCCTGTGACATTCATTTTCAGAAAAGAATCCTGCTGCTCCCTAGTTGTTCATTCCAGGCCAGGGAAGTAGAGTGAATTACAGGAGAAGGAGCAGAGATGACAGTTCAGAGGCAGAACATGTTGAGGATGGGGGCAGGCAATGGGCAGAGGAAGAGATAAAGGGGTGAGAGCTTGTGCAGAGTCAAAGGGACCTTTTTCAATAAATGTGGAAATGAGAAACAAGCACATATGCCAGAGGGAGGTACAAATCAACAAGAAGCTCCAAAATACAGCATAAAGAATCTTTATGAGTCTTTAAAGAATCTAATGATTTATGGGTCCAACCCCCTAATCAGGGTGGTTGATCTGTGGACAGGCATGACCCGTCTTGAGAAACCTCTTAAGAAAAACCTGCTTTTTCCATGTTTCCAACTAGCTTTACAGGTTCCAAAGCTTTGGATATCACTGGGCATAATTTTAAGACATCTCCCAACTTTTCTCAAAATGAAGCCTATTTCTGTCATCATTGTGATACATCTGAAAGTGACATGGATCACTACTACATGTATTTCTGCTGACAGGTGTTGTCCCATCTACATTAGTTAGACTGACTTGGGATAGAAAGCTGTGAGAGGCAAATAAGCCATAGCATGGTGTAATTAGGAAACACTTTAGCAGATAATCAGCAGTAATGACACCATGAGAACAGTTAAAGATGCTTAGTAGTGTGCAAACCATAGCTAGTTGAAACCTTGCTCATTAATAGCTTATCTCACATTAAATGAAGTGCTGGCAATATAGGATGGGTGGTACCATATACAGTTATCTTGTTCATGAAAGACATGGATCACTTGGAGAATGTTTTCATAAACAAAGCACTGCAGGCTATCACTATCCTCCTCCTCCTCCACCTCTCCAATTCAATTAACATGCTTTTTTTTTTCAGTGCTTTCTATTTTTCTCTAACTTCTCTGGTTTGGATTTGTTCTTTCCCTCCTTTCTCCTCCACATTGTAGCAGGGGTACTGAATACTAATGAGCTACCACTGTATGCATCCCCAAACAGTATAATTTGTGGGCAAATACCTGAATAGCGCTTGTTTTTTCTGGAATACAGTATGAAAAGGGACCAGGGAAGGGGTATTTTTAATTATGCCTACCCACATCTAGTATTTCAGCCCTGATGTATCCATAATGTTGACTGTGCTATCTGAACTCAGTTAGGCAAATACATTCATAAAGAAGAAAAGGATCCTCTTATTACATAATGTACCTCAGATCTTTAACAAAGCAAGCAGCATCCAAAAGTGCTCCAGTTAGAGGCTCTGATTTTTTTTTTTTCCTCACCAAAAGGTTGAAAACCACAGAACAGCAGGAAAAGCCACTCTATCTGCTGCTGGGATTTGTGTGTATATGTGTGTGTGCCTCTTTATTGGATTCAGTTAATCTTTGCAGGGAATTAAGAGCAAAGAAACCTTGTTACCACTACTTTCCTATATAAGTTACCAAGCATCTGTGTTGGACCCCAGTTCACTGGATCCATGTTCTCTTAAGCTTATCTTTGCCTAACAATCAGCGCTGTCTCTTCTCTTGACCTTTATGACTCATTTTCTGATCACAAGCTTCTCTCTGCTAGTAGGCTGCAGTTAGATTTGAGATGCTGAGTGTGGACTAATGGGGCTGGGTGGACACAGGGAAGATACCAATGTTCAGAATCAATCTGAGGGCACAGAACTGAGGTAGGGACTCTGAGAAGAGGATTGCTTTGGAGGTAGAATTAATCCTTCTGGAAGCTGGGTAAAGGCTAGGCAGAAGAGGCAGTAAGGGATAGGCAGTAGGCCTGTGCGAATAGGAAAATATTTGATTCATATTCAGCTGATTCAGAGGACAGTGATTCAATTTGGAGATTCAGATCACTGTCTTTAATTGATTCGGCTGAATCAGCTTCAGAAGATTCAGCGCTGATTTGGAGAGATTCAATGATTCAGATTGGCTGGGGAAAGGCAGGCACAGGAGGTTCTCCCGCGGCTCCTCTGGCTGTGCCTACCTCTCCGTGGGTGGGGGGAGCCATGGGAGAAGCCCCCATGGCTGCCCTGCCTGGCCCCATCCCCTGCCTGGCCCCAGGCTAGTCCCGTCACTTAAAAAAAAAAAAAAAAGCCACACATTCACCAGCTGCAGGAGCCATGACTGGGGCCTCTGGGTACTCATGGCAGAGCCCCCCTCGCCCCACCCCCCATGCAGCACAGAGCAGCAGGGGGCAGTGGGGATCGCCCTGCCCCCCCCCACCACTTGGCACCTGCACTGCAGCAGCCCCGTGGCGTGGGTGCAGTGTGGCTTGGCAGGGCACCATGCATTGTCTGGGAGCTGGGGCTACTGGGGTTGAGTGGTGCTGGGCTCCAGCTAACATGTGGACTCACCCAAGCTCCCAGGCAAATTGAACCAGGGGCTGAGAAATTGAACCTTAGGCTGGGGAATTGAACTGGGGGTTGAGGAATCAAAGAGGGAGCTGAACATTGTCCCAGTTCCCAGTTCAATTCCCCAGCTCCCCAATCTTTCCCCCAGCTCTTCCTCAGGGATGCTGGGTTCCTGCATGATGCAGGATGACAGCAGGCTGCTGCTGCCAGCTGGGGATGGTGGCAGCTCTGGGCTATTTCCCCAGCTATCAGCAGCAGCCTGTGTGCAGATCCAGGGGCCACGGTCCCCCAGGAAGGGCTGGAGAAATGATCAGAGAGCTGAGGAATCATACTGTGAGCTCTGGCTGACATATGGAGCTGCTTCAGCTTCCAGACAGCATGCAGTGCCCTGCTAAGCCATCCTGCAGCCACGCCATGAGGCAGCTGCCTCACGAGTGCCAGGGAAGGAGGGGGCAATCCCCACTGCTCTGCACTGCATGGGGGGCTCTGCCACAAGCACCTAGAGGCCCCAATTGCTGCTGCTACAGCCAGTGAAAGTGGGGCTTTTTTTTTCTTTTTTAAGTGCCAGGAGGCTGGGGCTGGGTGGGGGATGGGGCCGGGCAAGGCAATCATGGGGGCTTCTCCCACAGCTCTTCTGGCTGTGCCTGCCTCTGCCCTGGCAGAGGGAGCTATGGGGGCTCAGCCCTGCTGCCACTTGCCCAGCTGGTGGGGGCGGGATGCGATGCAGGCATGGCTCACTCCAAGCAACAGCAGGGTACAGCCCCCACTCCCAGCACTGCCATGCCCGCATCCCACACCCCCCACACACCCTCCCTGAGTAACGTGCCCCCCGCCCTGACTAAGCAGCTTGTCCCAGCCCCAATCCCTCCCTTCCCCATGCTCCTTCCCTCCCCCCTCCCCCAACCCCAACAGATTTACCAGCTGGAAGCAGCTGTCAGCTTCCTGTTTATTCTTTGGCTGAGTCTCCGAATCAGCTGGATCTTTTTCTGAAGCTTTTCAGAATTGATTCGGATGGCTCGAATTGATTAGGAACTTTTACTTGGTCTCCCAATTCAATTTGGATTTGGAGATTCGGTCCCCAAATCAGGCTGAAACGCCTCTGAATCGAATCAGCTACAGAAGCTTCACACGGCCCTAATAGGCAGCACCAACATCAGATTTCACAGTACAGCTGGGAAGACAGGATACACTAAATATTGGTCACATTGGGAATGGGCAGGGAAAGGTCAAAAATCAAAATAGAGACCAAAAATTGTCTTTAAAAAAATAATATTGTGGCCTCAAACTCATGATATTTATTTCTAAGGTGGGCAGCCATTTGCAATTCTTCCTAGGTGAAGGCTCATTTTTGGTTACAAAAGCACTTTGATGGGTGGTGTGTTTGCACCAGTAGATTGTTCCAAATCTAGATGTAACACCTGCATTGCCTGAACTGAAATCACATATTTCTACAGTAACAATGTGCTAAGTCTGAAAAGCAGAATCTGTAGAACCCAGAAGAATTCTCAGTTAAGGTTCATTCAGTAGTTTATAATTCACCCCTCTTACTCACTTCAAATGTAAAATGAATCTTCCTTTATATAATCCCATAGCCTATTACATGTTACGTAAATCACCTATTCTAAGGCACATTATTCACAGTTGGACTTAGATCAAGCATGAATGATTTCTATCTAACAGGACTAATTAGCACTTTGTTTAAGTCTCATGACACTGTACAATTATTGCATGTGTTGGTGTAGTTGTATGAATGAGGTGAGTCTTTACATGTTTGCCACCTGATCTCTTCCAGATGAGGTAGGAGAAAGGGAAAAAAATTCATTGTGGAGATTTTGAGCAATAAGTAAACAGCTACATCGGGTCCACAAAAAGTTAATCAGACTTTGTATAATACTATTCTAATTTGTATGCCTCTCAGATACCTTGCTCATCTGCTACTAAATAGGGATTCCTTTAGTCTGCCAAATAACCCATTTAAATTAGCATGCATTTACATACATTGCCATACAAATATGCTGTCATGCTTGAATATTATACAGATCCAACTATCAGCATTATCATTTAAAAGCATATTCACTGGCAACAATGGGCCAAATCTATTAAAGAGCCTGAGCCCCCTACAAAATAGTTTATTCAGCAGCTGAAAGAGCATTTCATATATTTAGCCTAGGTCATATGGAAGGGTCACTTTAGTCCACCTAGTTATGGCCAGGTTATTATCCAAGGATGATGCTAAACAGCATCTACTAAAGGCTAACACTTTTAATTAGCAGGCCCAGATAACCTGTACCCTATAAAACCTGACTGGGGAGATCCCAGATCTGTAGATAGAATCATAGAAAACTAGGACAGGAATGGACCTCCAGTGGTCATCGAGTCCAACCCTTCAACAGGCAAGATCATCCGCTTCAAAACCATCCTATAAAAGTCCTTGTCTAACCTATTACTAAAACTACACAGTCATCCATGTCACACAACCTAACCTGCCACCAATAAAGATAATGGTAGTCAGTGTCTTGCTGCCACAAGAATTGTCAAAATATGAGAGATCCAAGAATATTGGATCTTAATTGTTATTACATCTTGGAATACCAGGAAAACTCCAGAAGCCTGAAAGTGTGTGAAAGTGAATTAATTTTAAAAGGGCAAACAGATTGTCCTGGGAAATTATAAACCGGTTACCTTTATATCAATCCTAGGCAAGGTAATGAAACAGCTGAAAGAGGATTCAGTTGATAATAAATTAAAAGATTGAAAGATAATCAATGCCAGTCAACACTGTAGAGACTGACACCGTGCCTGACACTTTTCAATATTTTCATCAGTGATCTGGAGCATATATGAAATTACTGCTGATAAAATTTGCTAATAAAATAAACATTAATAAATAATGATGCAGATGGGACAGTCACACAGATTAGACTGGTTTGATTCTTAAGCTCAGCTCAGTCAAACAAAAATACTTTCTAATACAGTCAAATAAAAAGCTGAATACCTAGGAACAAGGAATGCAGGCCATACCTGCAGAATGGAGAACTGTGCCCTCAAGCAGGGACTCTGAAAAGGACTTAAGGATTGGTATGGACAAGCTTTCCCAGGATTATTGAGTGTCTTTATGTATGTTCCGCACTCTCTAAGCAGAGATCACTGCCTGAATTGCATTATCAAGCGTTCCTGTTTGCTGTTCTGCTTTCCCTATAGAGTATTAGGAAATGGTAGTTTTAATAAAGATGGTTCCCCTGTTCTTCCTTGTGTGATCTCTCTGGGACAAGAACCCCTCAGATATACAACACTGGTGACAAGGATGAGATCCCAGTGGTAGGAATGCTTCTAGTGCTTCAGCCAAAATAACAAAAGAAAATAAACTTTCAGTGATCCATGTAGCAAGTGAGAAGGGGCCTCAATTCTTTTCTCCCCACATATTACCCTGTGTAGTTGCTCTCTACTCAATATAGCTACTTCAGGCCACACTGAAGAATTTGATGTAGCCAGGTTTGTCCACCTATGACTCTTACGCTGATTGGCTAGACTTTTATCTGGAAGCTAGTAAGATTACTGACAATAACCCAGAGGACCCGGGCAACTATAGGCCAGTCAGTCTCACCTCCATCCTTGGCAAAGTCTTTGAAAAAATTATCAAGGCTCACATTTGCGAGAGCCCGGCAGGACAAATTATGCTGAGGGGAAACCAGCATGGGTTCGTGGCAGGCAGATCGTGCCTGACCAACCTAGTCTCTTTTTATGACCAGGTTACGAAACGCCTGGACACAGGAGGAGGGGTGGATGTCGTATACTTAGACTTCAGGAAGGCCTTCGATATGGTATCCCACCCCATACTGGTGAACAAGTTAAGAGGCTGTGACTTGGATGACTACACAGTCCGGTGGGTGGCGAATTGGCTAGAGGGTCGCACCCAGAGAGTCGTGCTGGATGGGTTGGTTTTGACCTGGAAGGGTGTGGGCAGTGGGGTCCCACAGGGCTCGGTCCTTGGACCGATACTCTTCAATGTCTTCATCAGCGACTTGGACGAGGGAGTCAAATGTACTCTGTCCAAGTTTGCAGATGACACAAAGCTATGGGGAGAAGTGGGCACACCGGAGGGCAGGGAACAGCTGCAAGCAGACCTGGACAGGTTGGACAAGTGGGCAGAAAACAACAAAATGCAGTTCAACAAGGAGAAATGCAAAGTGCTGCACCTAGGGAGGAAAAATGTCCAGCACACCTACAGCCTAGGGAATGACCTGCTGGGTGGCACGGAAGTGGAAAGGGATCTTGGAGTCCTAGTGGACTCCAAGATGAACATGAGTTGGCAGTGTGACGAAGCCATCAAAAAAGCCAATGGCACTTTATCGTGCATCAGCAGATGCATGACGAATAGGTCCAAGGAGGTGATACTTCCCCTCTATCGGGCGTTGGTCAGACCGCAGCTGGAGTACTGCGTGCAATTCTGGGCGCCGCAATTCAAGAAGGATGCGGATAACCTGGAGAGGGTCCAGAGAAGGGCCACTCATATGGTTAAGGGCTTGCAGACCAAGCCCTATGAGGAGAGACTAGAGAAACTGGACCTTTTCAGCCTCCGCAAGAGAAGGTTGAGAGGCGACCTTGTGGCTGCCTATAAGTTCATCACGGGGGCACAGAAGGAAATTGGTGAGTATTTATTCACCAAGGCGCCCCCAGGGGTTACAAGAAATAATGGCCACAAGCTAGCAGAGAGCAGATGTAGATTGGACATTAGGAAGAACTTCTTCACAGTTCGAGTGGCCAAGGTCTGGAACGGGCTCCCAAGGGAGGTGGTGCTCTCCCCTACCCTGGGGGTCTTCAAGAGGAGGTTAGATAAGCATCTAGATGGGGTCATCTAGACCCAGCACTCTTTCCTGCATATGCAGGGGGTTGAACTCGATGATCTATTGAGGTCCCTTCCGACCCTAACATCTATGAATCTATGAATCTATAACCAGAAATGTGCATTTCTACTGAGCGTCATTGGCTCAGTTTTTGATATTTGAGATTATTTGCTCCCTTGTGACCCCAGGAAAACCCTGTACCAAGTCATACCACAAGATTCTCAAATTGCTAAAATATCACTTTGCACCAATGCCATCCAAAACCATTCACAGGCTCCATTTCAATTAGTGAAATCAGTTGCCAGAGGAAGGAATTGCAGTATACATAGGTGACTTGCATCGATTGTCTATGAATTGTAATTTCAGCATCCATCTTGAGTAATGCCAGCAGTGTTGTGGCAGCTACACCCCCAGCTCCAGGGCCTGGCCCAAGCTGCTGCTGCTCCTGTTACTGTCCTGGGCTGGGACCAAAGCAAAGCATATACACTGTGCCCCAGGCTGCAACAGGGACAGAGCCTGCTGGATCCAGTTAGAGCCAGAGCCAGACCTGGAGCAAGGGTAAGTAGCAGGGAAAGCAGACAGGGGGCAGGGGGAAAGAGGTGGTAAAGACAGTGGGAGCCAGGTTGCAGGTGGGCAGAGGGGCAGAGGCAGAGGCAGTGGGGGGCAAGCAGCAGCTGTGGCTCTGGCCTGCCCCCCAACCCCTCCCCCACAACTGTCATACTCAAATCCAAGACAAGGGACATTTTCCCCCGTGTTTATTCATTCCCTATCCCTTTATTCATTTCAAAAGATCTTTGCTGGGTGTTTCACAGCTGGAACATAAAAATGCTAGTAAAACAAAAAGCCACTATCACTCAGGGAGTTGACCTTAGAACCATCTCAGTCTGTTCTCAGTGGTCAAGCAGCAGACACCTTTGAGACACATGACCAGGATGCTCTCATACCTTCAGGAATGCCCATCAGCTCCAACCATTCTGGGCATGTCTCTCAAAGGTGCATCTGATCGAATCCAGGGTCAGTGTGTGTCACAGAAAGGCATTTATTAAAACTGGTTCTCCAGCATCAAACCAACTCACTAAAGCAAATTTGTTTCAGGCTCACATTATAATTGCCTTAGTGTGTTGAAACAGGAAATGGGTATTTGAAGATCATGACATCAGATCTGAAACCAAGTTCATAGATTTCATAGATTTCATAGACATTAGCAGCTGGAAGGGACCTCGTGAGATCATCGAGTCCAGGACCCCTACCATAGGCAGGAAGTCCACTGGGGTCAAGTGATCCCAGCAAGATATGCATCCATGAGAGAAGCTAAAAGTGTGGAGGGATCGCTACACTTTTATCTCTACCTATTTACATTTTCACTGACATCCCTCAACACTTTTAGAGTCTGTCATTCTTTGGAGTCTCAAACCAGCAGAGACTCCCTATGCCTGACGAAGGGCAACTGTGCCCGAAAGGTTGCTAAGAACATTTTTCCAAATACTCAGTTGGTCTAATAAAAGATATCACATGTACTCAAAGAACCTTGCCTGTAGCTGACAGCTGCTTCATAATTTCTGAGAGCTGACCAAAGTACTGGTTAATAACATTCTGTGTTGCCGGGCCCAGCAAACATAAATTCACAGCACTTTAAAGTCAGAAGCAAGAGGAAGGACAGATGTGACAAAGCTTTGAGAATGCTAAACATTTGCTTAGTGTCTGTGAGTTTGATATTCCACATTCTATTAATGTGAACAATAAAATCAAATTTAGGAATAAATTTATAATACTTATTTTCTTTACTTTAGAGTTGGACCTCTACCGTGTACACTTTTTATTGCTTAGGTAATAGTTAAAAATATCTTTGGGCAAGAATTCCCACTAGAGCTCTTGTATTAAGTTCAGGCTTTTTCACTGAAAGTGTTACTAAATCCCATTAAATCCTATTTTCATTCAGTCATCAGCAACTCTGTGCATATATAGAGGGAAAAAAGGCTATAAGGGATTATGCTTGTGAAAGAACCATAAGCTATGATTCTTGGCTCATTCTTTAACAACAAAATAACTTGCTGATTCTTAAACTTAATTTTAATCTTCCTGAGTCAAGAGGAATTGAAGAAGCTAGTTTAAAGCTTTTCATAAAAGTTCATATAGAAGAACTTTAGCAAGATCCAACCATGTGAAAAACTCTGTTTTTTTGCTAAGTGTAACTTGTAACTTCAGTAGAACAAAGGTAGGGAATATAAAATGCAGATGTGTATTAGAATTTTTTTCAAATGCTCTGAACATTGGTGAAAAATGAAGACTGTTGACAAACACTTACCAAGATGCAGAAAAAGAAGCTGTATATATTGTGTTAGCAAATCTGATATAGTTTAATAGATACAGGGTGAGTCTGCACATACATTTACTCCAGCCTAGATTTGCTGTGCAGTAAAATACTACAGAGTTTGGCTTTTTGGGTAGGTGTCTACACATGCAGGGATTAGGAAGAAGATTTGCTCCCAGGCCCCTGAAGCCCTTCAATGTGCCGCTGAGGCCACCGAGGGCAGCTTCAGGTTCCGGCTCCAGCTGCAGCTGCCAGAACACGGTGGCCATGTTTAAAAGCCAGGCCCACACTCTGCTCTTTGGCCAGTCTCTTCCTTGCTCAGCAGGAAATGTGGCGAGTGCAGAGGCAGCACACAGTAGCTTTCTCCATGACCAGTCTGTGTCCCCATGTTATGGCTGCCCCAGTCCCTGGCAGTGACTGCCCCAGTCCCTGGCCCTCCAATGATGACACATATCCATCATATCCATCTTTGTGTCTTGTAGTCCTTCAGAGGCAAAGACAGCCACATCCAGTGTGGGGAGTGGGGAGGAAAAGAGAGAAAAGAAATGGGAAAGAAACAAGGAGGGAGAAAAGAGAAAAGGAGAAAAGAGAGAGAGGAAAGAGAAAGAGGGGCGGAGGCTAGGTCGTATGGGTACATAGGTAACTTATAAGCCCGATCTTTGCCTTACACGATCTTCTGCAGCAGGGGCAGGAAGGCGATGAGGACTGAGTATATGAGGTTTTTGTTTTCCCAGCCACGTGTTTCCTCATTGCTTCTGCCATGTATTATTGTTCAAAGGCCAGTGCTCTGTTCTGGATTGATGACTTCCAGGATGGATGGTCATGAGCTATTTGCTCCCATGACTCCGGGTCTATGCTGCAAATCTTTAGGGACACCTTTAGGATTTCCTTGTACTGCTTCTTTGGTGTGCCACGAGAGCATACTTCATTTGACAGTTCACCGTAGAAGATTTTCTTCAGCAGGTGAGTGTCAGGCATTCTTGAAAGATGACCGGCCTTTCAAGAATATCCATCTTATTGTCCACTGTAACCCCCAGGTCCTTTTCTGCAGAGCTGCTGTTTAGCCAGTCAGTCCCTGGACTGTAGTGGTGCATAGGATTCTTCTGTGCTAAGTGCAGGACTTTGCATTTGTCCTTATTGAACCTCATGAGATTTCTTTTGGCCCAATATGCTGTTGGCGCCCATTTCTAGGTCCTATGCCTCCACACTGGCTCTAACACATAGCAGTCCTCTTCTGTCTCTGGAGTGTGGCTCCAAAGTTAAGTTAAGAAGAACCCCACTAGGCACAGTTTCCTGGAATGCAATCTTATGTTGTATTTTTCATCCTCAGAGATGGGAGGAATACCATAGGTTGTTGGTTACCAAATCCTGCCATCAAGCTGCCCAGTCTGCATCCAGACCCCTAGTACTGACACCATACCAGCAGAACACCTTACACAAAGAGTAAAGAAGAGGAAAATATTTGTACCACAAAAGGAGCAGTTCTCAATTTCCTTAAATGCTGGTATTCTATATTTTGGTGCCTGCACTGTCACCTTTTGGTAGCTATTTTTAAAAGCTTTCTCCACTATATTTCAATTGTTTCACATTTGCTAGCAAAATACTCTTTTCTTTTCTTTTTTTTTCTTTTTTGAGTGCCCACTGATGTAGGTAGTAGCAGTAGGATAAAAAAAGTGTACACTTTTTATATGATTCATATTTAGATACACAGCAGTGAAAAGAGAAATGGAAAAGTAAAACCACAATGCCAGTAACAAATCAGATTATGTTCAACCAACATAAATGTGTCAGACCTGAATTTACACCCAGTTAATTTTTTTAACCTAGAAAACATAATAATTCAGTAATATGTGCTGCACTGCCTGAGCTAAAATCCTCAAGGGGATACAGTTGTAGTCTCTAAAATACTAAACCAGAAATAAATCTGAATTGTGCCAGAACATGTAAGTTTTAAGAATAACTCTCCTGATGGACCTTGCAATAACCATCTCCAACTCTATACTGAAATAGGTTCATTATTTTTCATTAGGTTAGAAGCAGAGGCATAACTAGAACCATAGAGTCATGGTAAATTAGGTCTGGAAAGGACCTCCAAAGTGGTCATCTACTCCAATCCCCTGCCTGAGGCAGGTTTATCCCTATCCAAACCATCCCATACAAATCCTTGTCCAACTTACTAGTAAAACCACACAATCACCCTGTTGCATAATTAAAGGAACAGCACCCTTACCTGCCCCAGGTAAAGCAGGGCAACAATATTGGTCAGTGTTCGTGCTCTGGCCCAGCATTTCCCAAACCTGGCAGGCACTCTCATGGCTCTTACCCCATGGGTCCTCTCTGCCTGTTGTGGTGCAGCTATTCCATATGTTCCCCTGCCCTATGTAATTCTCTCTACCTACTCTTAGCCATATTAAAATTATCCTTCATTAAAAATAAGGAGCTAAATGGAGACTTAGTCTAAATAGTTTACTCTTAGTTTTTGGACTGAGTGCACCTGTATTATATATAGTGTTGTAAATTATATGCTGGGTGTACAGTCAACAAATGATGGGAGTGAGTACATGTATGTGATAAGACAAAATTGCACTGACCTGGCACTAGGTGGCCATCTAAAAGGTGGAACTTAAACAGTGAAAAAAATAGAAATCATTTAAGAGAAGAAAACTCTCAGGAGGATATAGCTAAAATCAAATTTTGACCTATTAGCTCAAAGGTTTCCTACTTTTGCTGGTCCCTAAGCAGCCATTCTGGACAAGTAACATGCTATGGGTAGTATCATATCTGGCTACCCCTGTCAACTTTAGTATTAACTTCTTTTCTATGATCACTGTTAAGGTTGTAGGTTTTCAAAGGCAACATGTTGCCTGTGAGCCAGTGCCTGAGCCATTGTATATCATTTTGAAGTAGTGTCTTTTTAGTTACCTACCATCTGTTTTGTTGAGCCCATGCAACATAAAGTTGCTAACTGGCTCTTAATGGATATTCTGCCACAGAAGGACTGTGATAGTAGTCTGCTCTGTCATACTACCTTTCACGACATGTAACTTATACTTGGAGTTATACCTTTAACCTTATTCTGTGAGGCAGATATTCAAAGAGCTAGGATCTTAGGTTTATGTACAAAAGAATATAGGCAATTGCACATTTAATCTGCAGCTGCTTTTTCAACAATTGCATATATAATATGGTTATTCAGATATATGAATGAGTTATGCGTCTGGTTACATGCACAAAATTCTGATTCACATGCATAGTTGTCATGAATGCTTATATAAATTAAGCACAACTTTGAGCACACGGTTTTCTTTCTGTCTCTTCCTTTCTAACCTGGAAAAGCTGGCCCAATATCTACAGACATTATAACATCATACTGCTTAAAATATTGTATTAAAGATACAAAACCAACTATAGTATTGGAACAATGCAACCTGAAGTGGCTGCCCACTGAAAGCATTAAAAATCACCAGACAAGGTTTCTTGGGTGAATTTGATATCTTTTATTAGACCAAGCCAAATAGTTGGAGAATAGTTATCAAGCAAGCTTTTGGGTTCAAAAACCCTTCGTCAGGCTAAGGAAGTTTCAGCAGTTGGTGTGTGCTCTTCCTGGATGGAATGAAAAGTAAAGAAGCCAGGGGCTGGGCTGGGGAGTCAGTTGCCAGGCAGATTGTAATGTATCAAAAATCCAATGTCTATGTTTAGTCTATGATCCAGGAGGTTGATGAAATGGAGCTCATACGCTCATCTCTAGGAAGTGTCGTGTAAGTTTCCCTTGAGGATCAGTACTGAGAGATTGGAGAGAGAGTGGCCGTCCTGTGAGAAATGTGCCCTCACCGGTAATTGGGTATTTCTGTCTTTGATAGATTTCCGGTGTGCATTCATTCTGGTGCGCAGTTGTTGCTTGGTCTCTCCTACATATTTTCCATCAGGGCATTTGGTGCATTGGATGAGGTATATTACATTTCTGGAGGTGCAGCTGTAAGATCCAGGAATGCCGATGGCTCTGTTGTGGGGTGTAGTAATAGTGGGGGTGGTGGAGATGTGTTGGCAGGTTTTGCATTTCTTGTCCTGGCACGGTCTGGATCCTTTTGGTGTGTTCTGGGCTTGAGGAAGTTTGCTTCTGGTGATGAGGTTGGCAAGGTTCGGTGCTTGTTTGAAGACTAGGATGGGAAACTCCCTTAGCCTGACAAAGGGTTTTTGAACCCGAAAGCTTGTTTAATAACTATTCTCCAACTATTTGGGTTGGTCTAATAAAAGATATCAAATTCACCCAAGGAACCTTGTCTGCCTATGTCCTTAGACCAACATGGCTACAACCTAAACCCCTTAAAAATCACCACACATTTCTGGCTATAATGCAGCTCAGTAATTTAAAATTACTTGAATTAAAATAATGATTGTATTCACAATATGCTGGTAGTGTGGAGTTAGCAATAAATGTCCAATGTGTTGCATTAAAAGGCAATTGTTAGATTTAAAGGGTTCTCTCTTGTGTTGTAGAGCAACTGGGAAAGAGGGAAATGTCCACTTGCCTGGCAGTTGAAACACATAGTAAAAGAATGTTAGTACCAGCAACTTGCTCTGTGTGGGGATAGGTTTTACAGTACTTAATCAGCAACTGATACAAGAAAGTATTTGCAAAGAGAACTATGTTTAGATAAACTTTACTGTTGGCTTTATCCATTTTTGAGCAAGGCAATAACCAGGGATCCTGGTTTTCTCTGTTTCAAATCCCAAATTCTTTGATAAAAAATCCCCAATTCCCTGAATAAAAAACCCCAAATCCACTTTTTTCCGATTGCTTTGTGATGCTGAGAAGCCCTGATATGCCAGTACCCTGCCCCTGCCCCTGCCCCTGCCAGTGCCACTCACTCCCAAGCCACAGTGTGCCCCCCACCCCCACCAGCCCTGTTGTTGCCCCTTACTCCCAGCCCACAGCCCCCTGGTCCTGCTGGTGCCCCTCATTTCCCGATAATATCCCCCTGCCCATCACTCCCAGCCCACTGACCCCTAGCCCTGATGGTGTCCCTCACTCTCAATCCACAGCCCCCAAGCACTGCTGGTGACCTTCAAACCCAACCCACAAACCACTGGCCCTGCTGGTGCCCCTCACTACTGATTCATGCCAACCCCACCCAACCCTGCTTGTGCCAATCACTCCTGATGTGCTGCCATGCATCTCCAATCCCCCAGTGTGTGAAAAAGGGAGTGAGTGTGTGGGGAATGGGGTAGGTATGTGGGGAGAGGGGTGTGGGCACAGGTGATACATACGGGGTGGGAAAAGGCACAGGCGATACGGCATGGGGGAGCAGCTGGGCTGAACCAGGTATGAGTAGGAGCCACCTCTGAGGCCCAGTGGGCAGGATGTGGAGCAGAAGGGAACACCACACCACCGTGGCTGCCAAGGTGAGGTGCCCTCTGCCTGCCCAACAGCAGTGGGGGCACAACTCCACGCTACTGCTTCTGCCCTGCCTCACCTTGGTGGCCATGATGATGTGGCACTCCTTCTCACACCAGGTCCTGCCCTCTGGGCCCCAGAGGTGGTTCCTGCCCAAAGCTGGTCCAGCCCAGCTGCAGCCCCCCAAGCCCCACTGTTGGCACAGAAATCTCAGGGGGCACTTGCCCTCCTGCACAGCATCAAACTGGACACAGCTGGAGTACTGCATCCAGTTTTGGGTGCCACACTTCAAAAGGGATATGGATAACCTGGAAAGGGTTCAGAGGAGGGCTACTCATATGGTTGAGAGCCTGCAGGTGAGATCCTATGAAGACAGACTGAGGGACCTCAGTCTCTTCAGCCTCCTCAAGAGAAGGCTGAGAGGTGATCTCATGGCTGTCTAGAAAGTCATCATGGGGGTCAGCAGGGAATAGGGGATACTCTGTTTACCAGGGTACCCCTCAGGGTTACTAGAAACAGAGATCATAAACTGAAGGAGAGTAGATTTAGATTGGACATCAGGAAGAAATTATTTAGGTGAGGGGTGTCAAAATATAGAATGGATTTCCAAGGGAGGTGATGCTTTCCCCTACCTTGGAGATGTTCAAGAGGAGATTAGAAAAGCACCTGGATGAGGTCACTTCACCCCAACGCTCTTTCCTGCCCAGAGCAGGGGGTCGGACTCAATGATCTAATAGGTTCCTTCCGACCCTAGAAATCTATGAAATCTATTAAATCACCTTGCCCCCCCCCCCCCCCCCCATCCTCTGCATCCCCTGTACTCCCCCACATCCCAACACATAGCCTCTGGCCCCCCTCCCCACTAGCACCCATAGAATTACCTGGAGGGAGCTACAGGAGCTGCTCTCTACCACTTCTTGGCTCCCACGTACATGTGCATACATACATACTGGCACCCCCACCTCCGATCACCCTTCCCCACTCCCCCAGCCTTAAGCAGCCCCTTGCAGGCTAGAACTCTGCCTGTCTGCAAGAGGAAACCTGTGGCTTCTTGCATTTTTTCTCCTTTAAAGGAGGAAATCCATGATTTTCTCCTTTAAAGGAGGAAATCTGTGTTTTTCTCCATTAAAGGAGGAAAATCTGCATTTTTCCTCAGTGAACAGAAAACCCAGATCCCTGATAATAATAAAATACATATGGGTATTAAATATAAAATGTAACAAAAATATTGTCTTGAGTCAGCATGCACTCATTTTCTAGAGAAATGCTCCATTCCTTTCTTGACTGCTTGAGAATTAGGCAGGTAAGTCCTCAAGTACCTGAAGAGGTCAGATTATACTTTAAAACAGTAATCCTCAACCTACAGCCTACAGGCTAGATCCAGTCCATGGATCCATGTCATCCAACCCATGGGGCTCCCGAGGGGTCTGAAAACTGGCATCAGGGGAGTGGTGGCAGCTTTAATTACCACAGCTCTGTGCAATTGCAACAGGAATTAACACTGGCACTTCTCCCCTGCCACCAAATTTCTGGACCCTGTGGATTGCCCCTCAGGCCAGATGACAGCCTGTAACAAAAAACTTCTAGAGCCTGTGGCTCTGCTCCCTCACTTCAGTTTTTTTTTTCTTTTCTTCTTTCTCATTCTTTGTTTTCTCATATGTCTGCCAACCTGGTTGCTTGCTACGCACATGACCTGGCTCAGGTCAGCAGGGGTGGATGTAGCCTACCAATTGTTCTGAGTTCTGACCACACAACATGGAGGCTAGGCTTAAGCCAATGCCACTCCAATAGGTAATGCTGATGTTTTTCAAATTGATTGGTCGACATCAAATACCACCTGTCCCTGACTGGGCCCAAGTGATGAGGTCAGTAGGGCTATTTAAGAGGGTCCCTCCATGTTGGGCAAGGAGGTGGACATCTTCTTGACACAGAATCAAGCCATATACTGCCAGAACCCTCTGGATGTTGCCATGAGTAACTTATCTGAATTGTAGCTAGTAACTTAAATCTAAGTGTTCTAGACACATACTAAAAGGGCCAACAAGCCCCTTATACTGTTTTGTTCAAGGCTGTTTTCTTTCAAATATTCTTTTTGGTTTTTATTCCTTCCCTATGCCTTCCCTCTCCAGTCAATAAAGCTATCTATCATAGCAAGCCTGGCAGTAAATGTTTGAGAGGGATTAGGCAAGCCTTTCTGCTCTCTTTGCTCAGCTAACTAAGGGAAGCTATTTTCTATGCTCAGGCTATAATAAGCACCCAGATATAACTTTCTGGGACTAAGCAACCCCTAGGTCTACAGGGCCTGTGTCCCCTAAGTGGTAGTAACAGAGACTGGAGCTCGGGTGGTGGCAGAGGTCACCCCAGGCTTGTGAGTATGCTCTGGGAAGGGTGTTGGCCAGAAGTTGGTGCCCCTCAAGAGGCATCCGAAGCTTGGTTTTGGTCACGAACAGTGAGGGTGGCTTAACACCAGAGTACCTGCTACTGGCCCACCATACACCCAAGTTGGACCAATGCAAGTGTTTGGTCCATGGCTGCATTTGGAGTGCAGGGTTGGGACAACGCACAGAGTAAGGCCATGGCAGATCAGGAGGATAAGGTACGTCTGTAGCCCAACCAACCTTGTACCACTCACTTAGCCCACAGGGCTAGATGGGTTGAGCACCACTGTTCTAAAACATATGACTCTATAATCTTATGACTAAAAATCTATGTTATTTGGGTCAGGTAAACAAACAGATTCTCTAAACTGCACAATTAAATTGCCATTAAATAAATTGAAGAAGAAAGTTCATTAAAGGTTAATTACTATAAAAATACTAATTTTGAAGTCCACTCAGGACTTCACTGTCTAACTACTATTTGTAATTATTTTATGTACTCCATTAGCACAGTCAGTATGCTTTATATGGTATGTGGCTACTTGAGATGACTATATCAGACAGCTTTGTAGAGCAAAACTGTAATTTTGACTGTGACTGTAGCAGACTTGTACTTCTTCTCAGAAATGTTTTGCGTAGTCACATTTCCTCATATAAGTGCAGCATTTTTCTATTGTATATTTTATAAAAATTATGATAATATACTCAGACAGTAGAACTGCCTATAAATTTATACTGAGAGGAGTCACACAGCATAACGTATTTATTTAAGAATATTTAGAAAAAGATGTCTTATATTTCCATTTTTTTCATCTTTTGTACTAAAAATGTAGCTGTGTTCAGTTAAAATATCTTTCTTTACAAGATTTCATTCAAAATATTTTGAAAAGTTAAGAGATCATTGCTGTCATGTTTCATCTATGAAAAACTATACATATGCAGCGTCTACCTGAGAGAGAGAAGCTGTGCTCTTTTCTTCTCGCAACAATATACTTAATATTACTGAAATATAAAAGTTTTGCAGTTCTGCAGTAGCTGTAAACAGGCAATAAAAGGGAAAGCTTTAGATTGTCAAAAGGAAGAAAATACTTCAGGTATTCATTTTGATTTTTATACTCTAAACCTTAATTACAGTGCAGTATAGCAAACAAAAATAGATCAAATTCAGGTTTAATCACTGTTTTATCTAACAAAATCCATTTCTAATTAACTGGATATTCTTGCAATCTAGACTTTTGCCAGCTTGTTTTTTTGCAGTGAAAGTGTGTCTTCCCAGAGAGTTTTTTGGTTCAAATATTGGACAGTAAGATGGACATTTATATAGTTTCTGGTTCGTTTCTCCCATATGAGATGTGTTGGGAGAAAGGCCAAGGTTTGTTACTTCTCCAGATGTATAGTAAAGTGTGGTTTGTTACCCTTGCCAGACCAATCCACAACTTTTGTGCACTTTTATTTCCTTAATGCCAAAATAGGTTTCCCAAAGTATTGAGAGAAAGAAGATACATCTACCCAAGATGCTTTACTGCACAGTAGACTAGTATACTGCACAATAAAGTGTCACCATCTACATGTGCACAGAATTTATTGCTAAGTAAATTAATTTACTGTGTGGTTGGCTACTACCTGTATATACAGGTAGCATATTAACCATGCGGTAGCTACTGCACAGTAGCACACATGTAGACACTGAGCTGGGTGCAAAATTGAGCCCAGTTAGCCAGATCAGTCTCCTGCTTGGATCAGAGCCATGTGGCTCGGACTTTCTCCAGCCACATGGCAGGGATGGCTCCTTGGCTGTCCCATCCTGGCCTTTAGACCCCTGGCCTGCCACTGCATGGGCAGACAGGCACTGTGGCTCCATGCCCCGGGACACTGCAAACAGATGCTTTCAAGAGCAGACTTAGACAGCCACGACTGCCTGCTATGCCCTTCCAGTAAGCCCCACGCAGGGAGGAGGGCTGGGGCAGGGCAGGGGAAGGGGGTGTTTTGGTCATCCATGCCCATGCCTGCTCACCCACCTGCCCTAGGCTGCACACTTGGAGCCCGACGCCCTACACAGGGGGAATGGGGCCCCCACTTCCCTTCCCCTCACTGCCCCTCCCCTCCGTCTCTGGGTAAGCTTCTCCCTACCCCCAGAGTTTCTCCCTCTAACATGCAGGGATCGGGGAGGCAGTGCAGAAATTTATCGAGCAGCCAACAGCCTACCAGCTAGGCAGCCAAGGGCCTGTTACATGCATAGAAACTCGTTGAAGGCAGTAGCAATCTCCTCCTTGGCTGCAGAGGTCAGGCACTCATAGCATATTCACAAATACCCCTCCTGGCAGTGGTGCAAGTTGCAGGAAAGCACAGGCTTTGAGCTGAAGAGGGATGGGGAGGACCACATGCCTTTCAGGACAGGTTCCTCACTCTGTAGTAGAGGCACACTGCCTTCCTTGAGAGGATGCTCAGGGCCCAGGAGCAGCATACCACCATGGTGACCTGGGCAGTGGAGGCAACAGAGGAGGACCGCTGAGTGCTGGACACCTTCATGTTGCTCACAACCCAGCCTCTGGGCCCAGCCCTGGCCCCACTGGCAGCCACCCACAGCACAGCCTCCAGCCTTAGCCCTGTCTGAACCCTGGCACCACTTGTGGCCCAGTACCAAGCCCCCTAATGGATTAGGATTACATGCAGCACCATCTGCAACAGCCAAGGCCCCCCACCCCTGCCCCTGAGCAAGTCTCCTGGTCGCTAGCCCCCCTGCCTGGGCCACCCCATGCCCCTTGCCTGGACACCATGTGGTCCCTGAGTGGGAGTTGCCCACAGCAGGGCAGCACCACACATGGGCCCTACTGGCCCCAATACCATAGCAGAGAAGGGGGAGCAGACTGCACAGTCTAGACAGCAACTGTTCTCACCCCTGCCCAAGCCCCCAGTCCACTGGCCTTGCCTCAGCATCCAAATCTGCAATGGTGTGGCCAGAGGCTGGGGTGCTGGGCACCTCTTCTCGTGATCTGCTCCATAGGCACCTCCCCAACCAGGAGAGCACACACCACACAGTACATAGTTGCACAGGGAAGAGGGTACTTTATTGGTGGTGAGTGGTGGGATTAGTGGTGGGGTCTGTTGTTGGGTAGGGAGGGCAAGAGACAGTCTGTTGTTGGGAAGGGAGTCTGTTGTTGGAACGGGAAATAAATACTGTCTCTTGAAACTTTCCATAGTATTTGTGATCTTGGGGTTGCCCTGTGGGCCTGGGGTCCATGGGCAGCCACTCAGCCACCATAGTGCAAGGGGGTGGAGGATGAGAAGGTGGCCCACAAGCACCTCATGGACATGGTTCCCTGTCCACTGCTGCCAGTGGGGAGGGCAGGGAACATCCATGGCATTGCTGGCCACAGACTCCTGGGACAGTGTCCCATGCCAACCTGAGCCTAACCCCGGAGCCTCCTGCTGAGCCTACATTGTCTGGAACCTCTTCCAAGCTGAGCCTGCCCCCCTGAAGCCCCTGCAAGCTTGAGCCTGCCCTCCAAGTCCCATGACAGGCCAAGCCTTCCCCCCCAAAACCTCCTGCCAGCCTAAGCCTGCCCTTGGAGCCCACTGGCACCCTGACAGTTTTGGCCAATGCCTGCTGCTGCCCTTGGTTGCTGCAGGGTGACAGAACAGTAGAGTAACAGGCCTGTATCTGCTTAGTCCCATAAGGAGCAAATCTGTGCCCAAGAGAGCACACATGTAGATGTGTTCCTGGGGAATGCTTACTGCTCTTATTTTACTGTGCAGTAAGCCTAAATCACATTAACAGCACATGTAGATGCACTCACAGTATAAAATGGTATGAAACCTGGAGTCCCTATGTGGTTTCTGGAGAGGATGGAGGGAATACATTGGAGAACAACAATCCCTTATTCATTCCCTTGTCTAATCATCATTACAGACGGAGTCCTGTAATGGGAATCCCATGGGGCAGAGGACTGAGTTAAGAGCATCTGAGTGCATCTACATGAGAAGTTTACTGCAGAGTTGCCTCATTAGCTCTGCAGTAAAGTCTCCGCAGTAAATGCAAACATAGGTTAGTACTTATAATAAGTACTATCCTGCAGCAGCATTATTTAGTGTACTACAATGCATGTGTAGACAGTGATGGGGCTGGTTGGGGCACGAGGGTGCTTTAGTGCAGAGGCTGCCTACTGGCTAACCCTGCATTGTAACACCCTTGTGCCTCAGCCAACCCTTCTGCAGCACACTGAGCCAGGCTGAAGCAGCCCTGCTCCAGCTCAGTTCAACATGCTGTGGTCCTGGGAGCACATGTAAACATGGCATCCAGAAGCAATAACTCTGGCTTGAACTGTGCTGGAGTTTATTCAGGCATGTCAATTTCATGTGTAGATATGTCCTCTGCAGTATATCCAAGACCCCTCCCTCATATCTCTTCTCTCCTCCTTAGAGCCAAGCCGTTTTAGACCTCCCTTCATCAAAAAAAAGAAAAGAGCATTTGGCTCTTAACCATTATCTAGTTCTGGTTATTTCGGTAAAGGCTATGAAGGGCAAATCCATTCTTCATTTTCTTCCCTTCCTTTTTCATTGATTTACCTCTTTCAAGAAGCAATCATTAGAGTAGAGTGAAAGTTTCCTATCCAAATAGCAGTGGCAACTGTTGGAATCAATAAGCGATTTTCCTTACTTACATCCTACCCAATATTATTTAGATACTGGAATCTTCCTAGTCACAGTAAGTGTAAGGTGGCTTTCACAAAATGGCAGCCTATTTCTTTTTCTTTTTCTTTTTTTTCCCTGAGCTATAAACTTATATTGGAGTACTTGCACATCATTTGTAAGTGCATACTCCTTACTGTTCTGGGCAGGCTACAGAGCTTTTTTTTAATCTAAAATACTCTGAGGAGTATAAATACACACCCTGGGACAGGAGTAGAAGAGCTCTGTTGGTGTACAATAAGATGTATAGACTTTTTGCTACAGTAAAGGTCCTTATACTGATGAGTCCCAAGTCAAGTTCACTGAAGTTAATAGAAAGACTTCCACTGATTTCAGTAATTATTGAATCAGATGCAGAATGCTTACTAGTGGGTCCATGTCATTATTTTTTCTGTGGGAAACATCCCATTATTGTTTTTGAAAATATTATTTTTACTCAAATATAAGAGGAGGTTTTTTCTCCATTCAGCATAGGGAAAAAAATCTTGCCTGGCATTTCTATACAAGGAAACCTAATTAAATATGTTGTCTATCACATTAAACTGCTGCCAAAAGCAGTATGTGTTCAGTAAGTGAAACCAACTATGAAGTTGATTAAAAGTAGCTATCACTAAATATAACTATGAAACACATAGCCCATATTGGGAAAACATACTGATAGGAAAACATACTGATTCAATTATATCTGTTTCTTCACCAGACTTAAATGTCTAGCAAACATCAAGTGGGGCCCCAAACATTTCGCCCAGAATCCCTCTGTTGCCCCCTCTCTCAACCTGTTGCATATGATTAGTGTGGTCCTGCCCTCAATGAGGTGAAGCCAAACCAGGTTACCCTGCTCCTCATCTGCATATAAATTTTTGGAGCATCCCAGAACTTGTGACAAGAACACTCAGTTCCAGTCATGAGTTAGGACACAGTTCTTTTGTGGGAGTGAGGAGTATCTGGAGTACACACACATACTGCACAGTGCTGAGCTGTAGGGCCAACATGGTTTGAAATACTGCTGACTTTGCTGGGGCTTAGCCCAATGAGTTGTATGGCTTTGGAACATCTCCTTCTTCCCAGCCTTAAATAAATTGGAGTTTAACTTTTGCACTGCAGACAGGCACCCCTGCGAGGGTCAAGCAAGACTAGGTAGCATATAAACTCTAAGGGTTCCAGCCTTAGGGCTTGAACATAGAATGCCTGCCATGTATTTGGAAGTATCTGAAGACCCACGTTGAATGGTCTGGGAGGTAAGTTACTTGCTGGTGGTTGTGCCACACAGACCTGAATGACTGAGCTCTGCTTAGCCAATAGAAGTTGCAATTGATTTGGCTAATTTAGCCTGAGACACAGACTTTTTTGTCAAAATGGATGGGAAGTGAAGCAGATGAAGGCAACAGATTAATGGCCTCCCCCAAGGATGCATACTTGAACTGCTGTTATATAACATCTATACGAATGACAAACCAATTGATTTGGAAACAATGCATTTAATCTATGCAGATGACCCATGCATATCAGCCTAAAACACTGGCTTTGACCATGCTGAAAAATCCCTAAGCAAGGCGCTAATTGGCCTAATCTCATCCTACATGAAAGCCAACTATATGCCAACCCAGTGAAAACACAAGTATTTACTTTCCATCTGAAAAACCATGAGGTCAACCACCAGCTCAACTTTACATGGTCTGGGACCGCACTATCGCACTGCCCAAATCCAGTTTACCTTGGAGTCACTCTCGATCAAACCTTCTCATACAAAGAACACATCATAAAGACAAAAGCAAAGGTGAGCTCTCGGAACAACTTTCTACATAAGCTCACTAACTCAAAATGGAGAGCTAACCCTTCAACCATCTGAACCATTGCTCTTGCTCCCAGCTTTTCCTCTGGCAAGTGTGCATGCCCTGTATGAGAGAGATCTGTACATGCTAAGCACCTTGACCCCATTCTGAATGATAGCTGCCAGTGCATTACAGGCTGTCTGAAGCCTACCAGCCTAAACAGTGTAGACCTGCTGACTGGCATCACTCCACCTGACATCAGAAGAACAGTGGCCAGCAGGATACAATGACTGAGACAAACTGAAGGTGTGAGATACCTGCTCTATGACCATCCTGTAGCACATAAATATCTGAAGTCACGCAGGAGCTTCCTCACCAGCACTCAACCTCTTGATTCCACACCCACAGAGACACAATTACAGATAAAGAATGAGAGCCTGAAGAAAATACCTGATAGAAAAAAATGTACATTCCAGCAGTTGAATCCTTACCACCAAGGACTCATGAACCATGGCTAAGGTGGCTCAAATGCCTATGGAGCACAGTAGGATGTTCAAAGGAATTTATGAAGAAGTGAGACTATACCATTGGTTAAATGAAGATAGGCTACATGCTTGAAGATAGAGGCGGAGGATATAGACAGTCTAGCAAATTGGGTAGATTAGAATCTGATGAAGTTCAACATTAAGAAGTGTTAAGTGCTCCACCTCAGGATGAGCAACCCCCAACACACCTACAGGTTTGGCGGCACCAAACTGACTAGCACCATGAATGAAAGGGACCTGGGGGTAATAATAGACCACAGTATAAATATGAGCCAGCAGCACTATGCTGTAGCCAGTAGAGCAAAAATAATACTCCGCCTGCATCAATCAATGTATCTCCAGCAAAACCAAGGAGGTGATTCTTCTGCTCTACTCAGCACTGGTGAGACCACGGCCGGAGTATTATGTCCAGTTCTGGGCACCACACTTTAATAAGGACAAGGACAAGCTTGAGAGAGTCCAAAGAAGAGCCGCCACCTGTATGATCAGAGTCTTACATGGCAAGCCATATGAGGAAAGGCTGAGGGATCTAGGACTCTTCAGCCTGAAGAAAAGAAGGCTGATATGGGACCTGGTAGCAGCTTACTGCTACACTGGGGGAGTACATCAAGGGCTCAGAGAGCAACTGTTCACCAGGGCACCCAAGGGGAAAACTAGGACTAATGGCCACAAACTCCTAGAAGTCAGCCACCTTGCTGGGGTCACCTGACCCCCAGTTATCTTTCCTGCTTGGTACAGGGGGCTGGACCCAATGATCTTCCAAGATCACTTTCGGCCTTACAATCTTTGAATCTATGGTTCAACCACTTGTGAGTCCAGCACAGAGCCTCAGACTATGCAACACCTGCCACAATGTCTGCTGCTCAAAGGCACATGTATAATGAAAGATCTTGCAAGTACAATAAATGAGCACAAGCATGTGTAATAAAATGATCAAATTTGATGTAGAGATACGAGAAGAAGAAGAACACAAGGACTATCCTATGGAGGAGCTTTTTACTCTGCAGCAGTGCACCTGTAGATGCTGATGGTGCTACCTGAGGCACAAGGATGCTTCAGTGTGGGGGCTGTCTCCCACCTAGCCCTGCCCTGAAGCACCCTTGTGCCCAAGCCAGTCCATCTACAGCACACTGATCTGGGTCAGAGCAGCCCTGGGCTGGCTGGCTGATCCTCAAGTTCCCTGCCAGCCAGGGCTGCTCCAACCTGGTTCAATGTGCTGTGGTCCTAAGCACACATTCAAACATGGTGCCTGGGAGCAATAAACTCCAATGCAATATGCACCAGAGTTTATTGCTGAGTATTAATTGTATGTGTAGATGTTCTCAGTGTTTTCAAATTTGCTTCTCACTTCCATGTGCTCAGGGAGAGCAGGTTTTGATAGTAAAGGGGGCAAGATGCTGTAAGAAGAAGAAGTTGAGAGTGCAAGTGTCCACCTGACCCCCCCATGGATTTATTTTTCCTGATGTAGTAGTGAAAGAGGGACAAATTCAAGGCAAACCTCCAATAATTATATTCTACACCTGGAAAACTATAACAAATTTATAATGTTTCCATAGATAGAATATAATTATTAAGGGGTTGTCTTGTATATAGTGTTGTCTTATATTTGAGTACAGTAAATGTCAAGAAAAGAAAGTTATCTAGGTCTCTGACTACCCAATTAACAGTTTGAAGGCTGGACCTCAGACCTTTTGATAATTTACTTTTTTATCTCATAGGTCTATATTTCAGGTTCATGCACTGATTCACTAAGGCATAGATTATAAATTAATTTACAAGTTTTCCAGACACTAAATAATGAATTTAATCATTACAGTAAGCTCAATACTTTCATGATTCATACTTGAAAGATAATAGAAAAGCAGTCAATGTGAAACTAATAATTTAAGGTTTGAGTTCCTTTTCCCCTATTTAAAGGAAAATGAATTGAATGAACCATTACGAGGAATATATTGTTCTGATTGTTATTGGTTGTATATTTTAGAATATCACTTCAGGTTAAAATGTTAGATCCCATGTATTCATGGAAGTTCTGAAAACTTAATCCCGTAGGAGTCACAGATCAGACTACCCTCTGTGCAGTTAGAGGCAAGTGTTATGTCGGATCATGGATGTCTAGGTCTGGAGCCACTTACGGAATCAAGATGCCACATGGGATCAGGAAGAGCTAGCAAAATCTAGGGACAAACTGAGTCAGGAGATCAAGCAGAGAGAGAAGTTGGAGCACAAGGTGGTTCAAGAAGCTGAGATATCAAGGAGAGAACAGACCTTTAATGTATAGTTATATGAATAACCATGTTTTCATTTCTTTTGTTGGTTAGAAGTGGTGTTACATATGACCTTAGAGATTCTTACATCTAGAGATTGCAGCCTAAGGAGTATGTTGCAATTGACAATGTTTCCAACAGGGAGATACCTCTACAGTTGTCACAGTCACTTCTCTTCACAATCACTTTTATTCCTCCCCCACTTTTTTGTATAATTGTACAAACCGAGCATCTTTGAAATCTTGTGGTACCATTTCCTTTTTCCAACAGGGCAATATAACTTCATGATGCTTTTGAAGTAATTTGTCATTGGCACGTTTGTAAATTTCAGCAGGCAAACAGTTCCTGGATGCCTTGTTCTCAGGAATCAATTTTAATGACTTTCTAAAAATCTTCTAATATAGGCTCATTGTCTAAATCCATCATAACTTCATACTGTGGTAATCCTTCAAGTTCTTTGTGTCCGATTTCAATTTTTCTGGAGTATATAATTCCATAGGGTACGTCCACACATACAGGCATGTGTGCTTGCAATAGCTCAAATAGAAGCAGTGCAAATTTGAGCCAGGGCTTTTTGCCTCAGTGCACGTGCCTGGACATGCACTTTGGTGTGGTACAAGTTGTGCCACCTGGGGTAAAATAATCCTGCCTGCTTCCTCCTGGATCTGCAGCCATGGGGAGATAGAGCCTGGGGCCAGCACCCATGTGTAAAAAGCAATGTAAAAAGCTGCCCTGGCAAGTAGCTCAGGAGCTTCTGGGGCCCGGCCAATTGGTACCTGGGGAAACTACCTCTTGTGCCAGCTGGACTACTGAAGCAGCCCTGAGAGTTCCCTGCACACTCTACCCACTGCAGCAGTCTGCCAGTGGGGACTGCTGCCTGGCTGTGACCTCCTGTGCACCTGCCAGGCCCAGATGGGGACTACAGCCAGTAAAGGCATCTGCCTGTATGGGCCAGCTGCCAGTGGGCTGTGGCTGCAGAGTTGGCCTTTGTGCGGCACTACTGCCATGTGTGCCCCCTGCCCAGCCATCTGGACAGCTATTGCCCAGAAGATGTTCCCAGTGTGGTGGCCTGCTTTGAACTGTCAAAGCATGTCATCCTGTCCCCAATTGGCCAGGAGGTCAGCCACCTCCAGCTGTGTCCAAGGTGCTAGCTCTGAGCATGCTTCTCTACCTGGGTCCTGCCACTTGCCTTCCTAGCAGGAATTCTGGTGTTCCCTATTTGAAAACTGGAAAATCCCTCATAAAAAAATCCCAAAGTCACTGTGTAAAATACCCTGAAATCCATGTTCCTGCACAATTAAAACAAAAGACCACTATATAGAGAGAGAGAGAGAGCAAGAAAGTGAGACTAAGATCAGTTGGGCAAGGTTTTATTGATGTTAAAGCAATTGGGAAGCCTACCAGTATCTCCATCATCATAATAAAAGGAATTCTAAATACCTATATGTTTTGCTGTTTGCCTTTGCTTTTCTTACCATAGAGCAGTTAGAGCTTCCCCTGACCCCTTCACTAACCAGGATGTATAGACAGCTGCCCCTGCAGCCATAGCTCCTGCCAGCAGGTCTCATTCTGTCTGGCAGCTGGGCATGCAGGGTGTGTGCTGGGGGGATGTGGGGTTTGCAGAAGGGGGGGTAGGAAGAGGGGGGGGCTGTGGAGGGATGTAGGGAGCCATGAGGTGTGTGGGTGGATTGGTGGGGAGAGGCTGCTCAGGAGGGGTGGGTCCCCTGCCCCCCGCAGGGGGCAGCCTCCCCACACAGCTCACAGACTGCCCCATACAGGGCTACAGCCCTCCCACAGGGTCCACAGCCTCCCACAAAGGCTACAGCCCCCCAACAGGGGCCACATGGCCCCCAACAGGGGCTACCACCCCACCCCCCTGCAGGACTCATGTGCCCCGCTCCCGCTTGCTCCTCCAGCCCCCTGATTGCTGCCCCACCCAGCCCCATCCCTTGCCAGCACCTCCAGACCCCCAATGGCTGCCCTGCCCAGCCCCAGCCTCCTGGCACTTAAAAAAAAAAAAAGAAAGCCCCTCACTCACCAGCAGTAGCAGCAGTCATCAGGGTCACTGAGGCCTCCCGGCTGGTAAGTAGGGATGGGGAAGGTCTGGAGAAGGGGGGAGGGAACCATGGGGAGACCACCACTGGCCCCATCCCCTGCCTGCCCCCCCAGCCTCCCCATTGCTGCCCCACCCATCCCCAGCATCCTGGCAAAAAAAAAAAAAGCCCTGCACTCACCAGTAGTAGCAGATGCCTTTGGGGTCACTGGGACCTCATGGCAGGGCCTCCCCCTCACCCAGCAAGGAGCAGTAGAAGCCTCTGAGGCTGAGCGGGGCCTGGCCCCAGGTGACAGCCGCAGTGGCCCGAGCTGCCCAACAGTGCACAAAGCCAAGGAGCACCCTGCCAACCCAGGTTGTACCTGCTCAATGAGGCAGTGACAGTGCAGGTGCCAAGCAGCCGGGGCCGGTCCCCACTCCCCCCCACTGGGCAGCGGGGCTCCGTCATGAGGCCCCAGTGACACCAATGGCAGATACTACTGCCAGTGAGTGCAGGGTTTTATTTATTTATTTTTTAATTGCCAGGATGTTGGGGCAGGATAGGGCAGTGATGTGGGGGGGCGCGAGGGGCAGGTGAGGGATGGGGCCAGATGTGACAGCCATCGGGGGGACTTGGGAGGCAGGCAGGGGATGGGGCCATGCAGGGGTCCCCCCATGGTCCCCTCCTCAAGCCCCTTCCACCCCCTACTTACTTGCATGGAGCCCAGGTCTGGCCCCTGTGGGCAAGCAGCATGCTTCAGCACCAGAGTGAGGGCCAACCATAGAGACACTAGCTGGCTACCAGAGCATCTCTGTGGAGGACCCAAGTCTCTGGTTGCTTCAGGGCACAGTGCCCTGCTTTTTTCCCCCAGGGTATTTTTTGACCCCTGGATATCCAGGGATCTAATTTTGCTCCCGTGCTGCAAATTTGCAGTGTGGGGACCATTTTTTTGTTCCCACACACACCTCTTGCAGTGTCTCAAAGGACTTTGAGACGCTGCAAGAGGCACGTCTGTGATCATCTGGACGTACCCATAGTGTTCAATCCAATGCTCAAGTTGTTTTTCTTTATCAGTAATGACATTTCCACTTAAATCTTTCAGCAGAGCTGTTTTCTTCTTGACTGGACCAATTGTTCATTTGATGCCTTCATACATTCCATGACTGTCACTGATATCAGCTGCTTTCTGAATATCATCACGGAGTGTCAGCCAAAAATCTTGGGCACATCTTTTAGCCTTCTTTTGCATTTCTCTTTAAGCCTTTCTCGAATTTTCTAGGGTTATTGTGTTGGGAGATACAGTTGGTTAGCACTGTTCTTTTGTTCTCAACCAGTGGTAGGAGTGTTTCAGAGTGCTCTTCAAACCAGTCTGCATTTTTTGCCAAACACTGTTATAGCAGTATTGTACATGTTAGCTTTTAAGCTTTCCTAAGTTTTGGTGGTTGAGTTGTTAGGCAAACTTGATTTCACAACTTCTTCATTGAATAGTCTGCATTTTTCTATGTCTTCAGTTTGGTTGATATCTATCTGAGGGAGACTGGTAGTTTTGCTATGGTGGATCTTTTGGTGGATCTCTAGGTGGATCTCTAGGTGAAAGAAGCTATCCTGGAAATCAATGCAGTTCTTGCTCAGGATGCTCCAACATTGATATGATATTTTTGGATAAGCAACTGCAAAAGAACTGTAGAAAAAAATGAATACATAGCCTTCATTGATCTGATGAAGGCCTTCAGTACAAACAGGGCCTTTTTACTGTTCTGAAGGAACTGGGTTGTCCCCACAAACTGTTGAATATCATTCACTCATTACATTAAGGTATGAAGACAACTGTAGAGTATGAAAACAAAGAATCAAACACCTTTGACATGAACAACAGGGTGAAACAGGGGTGTGTCTTACCTTTTTAACATCTACTTTTCATTCCTGCTTCTTCACACATTCAAGGACAGCAAGGATGGCATTTATCTTTGAACCAGACTAGATGGAGGCTTATTCAACATTGCAGACTTTAGAGCAAAAACCAAGGTGAAAGAACTAACTCTGAAAGATTTCCTGTTTACAGATGACATGGCCTTGGTTGCCCACAGTGAATCTTCCCTGCTAAAAGCTCTTGGGCAGATTTTCTAAATTATGCAAGAGTTTTGGGATGGCAATTAGTCTCAAGAAGATCGTGATCATGTACCAAGGGGTGAAAGAACCAGTACCTGACATCACTCTGAAGGATAAATCTCTTGGTGCCATTGATAGTTTTTGCTATTTGGGATCTACAATCAGCAGGAATGTAGACCTTTGGACTGAACTAACAGAACTGGAAAAGCAGCTAAGAATTCCCACCCTTTACAGAAAAGTGCATGGAATAACAACAAACTATGAGATAAAGTGAAGATACAAATCTATGAGACTTGTGTACTGTTATCCCTGCTTTATTGTTCAGAAACATGGACCACATATGCTATCAAGAGACTGAACAGCTTCCACATGAACTGTCTGCAGAAAATCCTGAAAATAAAGTGGGAAGACAGACTACCAATTACAGAGATACTGTAGTGCACAGGACTGACACAGTTAGAAACTGCTATCAGAAAAAAAAGGTTGCAATGGATTGGCCATGTCAAAATTATGGGAGAAGACCATATCCCCAATAATATTTTGTATAGTGAGATTCGAGACAGCTCTAGAAAGTAGGGTTGTCCTCTACGGCAGTACCACGATATATGCAAAAATTATATGAAGTCCTTCAACATCAACATGGAAAGCTGGGAGGAGGAGTACGCAGAATCCTGTCTGACCTGGAGGGAACATCTGGTACTGGGCGCAGTTCAACATGAAGTGGCTTTGATCCAGAGGATGGAAGCAAAGTGAGAAAAAAGAAAGCACTGATGCTGTAAACTTGGAGTCCAACTTAGACAACATACAGATCTGTGAAACCTGTAACAAGCTGTTTCACTCTTGAATTGGGCTTAGCCACAAGCAGATTCATCAGGCATCTGACTGAACCTCTCACATGTACACTATCATTCAGTGAATCAGCAGTTGCCTACTACATATAACCGTAGGAACAGCCTCATTTTTCACTTTCAAATGATAGCAGTCTGAGACAACACGAGGCAATAAAATTAATATTTATACAACAGGCACTCTAGAGAATATTTTAAGAGGAGCATAATGGTCAGATACTAATATATACGGAAAGGTGTAACAACACAGCCAGACATACTTGGAACACACAAGGGTAGCACTGACTTTTGGCTGCTGCCATTCCACCAGCATGATTGCACAACTGCAGTGGCAGTGGTTTTTCTCTGCCTCCCCATCCAAGTCAGTCTTTGGGGCCACTGCCCCAATTACCTCACCCTAGTTACAGTACTGCATATACTTTTTATCTAGCAGAAGATCAACATGAATTTTGAAGCACTGGGAACTAGAGACAGTCATGAGTCATACTGATTTTTAATTACTTAAATTGGATTATATGCCACTGGATGACAGGGAATTTGCTTATAATAGGGTTGTTTCAAAAGCACATGGGCACCTAACTCACATTTATTTTAATTGGAGAGGTACATTGTTGGGTTTTTTTCTTCATATTCCACTAAAAGGACAATTTCATTCACAAGGTACCAATGCAGAACTGAAATATATAGCCCTGTCTGAAGAGGAATTGAGGCCAAGGCAGTCATGGGACAAGGTTGTTTGACTACAGTATTATAGAAAAGTTCTTATCACAGGGGGTTTCCACCATTTTTAATAAGTGTGCTCCTGGCAGCCAGACATGTGGGGGGATGGCATGCGACCAGATGCAGAGCAGGGGAGGGAGGTGGCACAAGGCCAAATGCAGAGACACAAGGTGGTGGATGGCAGGAGAAGCTCCACCACATGCAAGCTTTCCCGCCCCCCCATGTCCAACCTGCTGGGTGGCACCTGTGAGGCCCTCAGAGGGGTGCCACTGCCATCACCCCACCCCAGCCCTGCTCCTAGGAGGCAGTGGCATGGGGTGGTGAGTGGTGGCACCCCATCCCCACCCACCCACGGGTACCCCATAGGGCCTTCCCAAGTACCCCCGGGGGTACATGTACCCCCAGTTGACAACTCCTGTCCTATCACACAGTGGAATAATATCAACAACTTAAAGCTGTCCTCCATTAGCAGGACAAAGGGGAAGAAGCAAATGGAGCAAATCCTGTACCCTCCTATGTGGTAAATCCTTTCTAGGATGTAGTGGCTCCTATTTGCTCCTGGAACAGCTATTTTTACCTCCCTCTGCCAGAAAGAAATAATCAAACATCTAGCATTACATTAATTCAAAGTCCCAATTCCCTGAAAATTCAAATCAGTCTTCTGAAATAATTCCATTCAGTGGAGCGTCCCGTATTGCTGACAGGAATGAACTTCCACTGTGGATCTGGCCCTTTGTCAAAATTTCACCATGTTGTAGGCAACTGTCAATCGTCTGGATCAGGGATAAGCAATGTTTTTTGGCCGGAGTGCCGAAAAACACTATAATGCCTACCTTGGAAGGTGCCAGAGTGCCAGCATGCCAGAAAAACAAAATGAGGTCAGGTGGTACATGGCAGGATGCCCTGCTTGTGCTCCTTGCTCCCCACCCAAACCCCCTGTCCCCCAGCCCTGCTGCCCTTGCCCCCCAGCCCAGGCTCTGTGGCTGTCAGCAGCTACCCCGGCTCTGGGTAGCTGCTGGAGCCTGGGCTGCTGCTAGCAGGGCTTGCAGTGTCCCAGCTGCCTGCTGGGAGCAGCCTTGGCTCCTGGCTGGCAGCAGCTACCCAGAGCCGGGGCCAGCTGCAGCCAGGAGGCTGCAAACAGCTGTGCCAAGCTCTGGAGCCCAGGCATCAGCTCTGTACTGGCGCATGCACACATGCCTCAGAGAGGGCACTGGGGGAGGGGCCTGAGGCAGCGCAATCCCAGACTCTCCCCCACTCCTGGCACAGAGTTGATGACTGGGCTCCAGAGCCCAGTGCAGCTGTTTTTAGCCATCCTGGGCTCTGGGCAGCTGCAGCAAGCAGCGGCCAGGCTGCAAACAGCTGCACTGGGCTCCACAGGTCCGGCATCAGTCCATCCCAAGGTGCGCGCACGGTCACCACCAGCATGGAGCTGATGCTGGAGCTGTGGAGCTCGGTGCAGCTGTTTGCAGCCTGCCCACTGTTCGCTGCAGCTGCCCAGAGCCCAGGCTGCCTACAAATAGCTACACCGGGCTCCAGAACTCCAGAACCCAGTCACCAGGTCTGTGCTGGGAGTGGGGGAAAGACTGGGGTTGCACTGCCTCAGGCCCCTTCCCCACTGCACGTTCCAAGGCACACATGCACACACCAATACAGAGCTGATGCCTGGGCTCTGGAGCCTGGCGCAGCTGTTTGCAGCCTCCTGGCTGCAGCTGGCCCCAGCTCTGGGTTGCTGCTGCCATCCAGGAGCCTGGGCTGCTCCCAGCAGGCAGCTGGGATGCTGCAAGCCTTGCGGGGGAGAAGCCCAGGCTCTGTCACTGGCAGTGGCTACCCAGAGCTGGGGCTCGCCGTGGTGTGCCGAGCAAAATGGCCTCATGTGCCATGTTCGGCACCTGTGCCGGGGGTTGGTGACCTGTGGTATGGATCATGGTGTATGTGTAAAAGGTCTACTCAGGTGCCTGATGAATCTGCTTGTACAGAATTCTGCAACCATCACATCAAGACCTTTGATGCATACACCTAGGTGAGAGGATGGAGGAATGGAGGCTGCCCAAGACCTACTACCCACCCCTCCTTTAGACCACGAAGACAGAATCCAAAGACCAGACCAAGTCCAGATGTTCGGTGCCTCAGTGGTTGTAGTTTCTGCTACTGAGCAACAGATAAGAATTTTTGCTAACACCTTGGCAAGGACATCTTTGTGCCAAGATAATGTCCCTTATCCTTTATCCAACCAATGAGTGTACACAGTGTAATGGGGGACTAGGGTTTTTAGGTTCCCCACACTTGCCGTACTCTGGAGGTTGCAACATTGTGATATTTTATAGAAGCCAGTCCACCACGAGTAGCCCCACCACATTGCCACCAGGCCCTCCAGTCAGATGCAGTTTACAGTCATACCCAGGACCTTTTGACCATGTACCAAATACGTAAAAGAGGCTTTTACACAACTTGACAATGCTGTTATATATTGTCCCCAAAAATACCAATTCTGCTCAAAATTACTTCCATTAAATGCATTCTGCTCTATGGATGAAACTGAGAGCAAAAATTAGCCCAACATTGTCATCTCATCATACTTTTACATTTAAAGTAGAAGCGTTTCCCTTTCCACAGTCACCCATTCAATTTCACCCTTCATCCCTCATTGGACTAACAGACTATGCTCAAGCTTTCATCTAATTCAAATATTATACAATAATTCATTCTAGACAGAATAACTGTAAAGCTTTCCAATCCTCTTAATTTACCTATGTCAAATTAACACAAATGTCTTTAAGAACATCTAACAAGTAATAATACTTCAACAAGTTGAAACATAAGGGTGTCTCCAATAATGGGACGTATGCCAATGTATAGTCACAAGAATAGAGAAATTGAGAAATTTAAAAACTCAAAATTGTCTGATAGTTTCATTAATTTAGACCTTGCCTTGACTTTTACATAGGCAAAGAAAATCCAAGAGCGACAAGAATGTGAAGAATGCTTTTTTAAAAGATTTAGAAGCATCAGAAACCACTGCTGTTAAGCAGTAGAAATCTCTAGTTTGCGCTTTCTCAATTCCTCCCATTTGTATCTCTAATATACATGCAGAAATGCCAACAATAATTATTTTAGCAACATTCTGTGTCTCCTGCTTGCCTGATATGATAATACAAAATACCCATCTTGTTCTTAGTCAATGTTTATTCATTCCCTTTCAGTTTGCATAGCTGAATGAAATGTTAGAGTCTAGCATAATGAGAATTGTTCCAAACCTCAGGACAAATGTCTTGCCGTAAGGAAAAAGTAAATCTTTAACAGTCTTGCAAAGACATTTCATCTCAGGTGTATTGCCAGTTCTAGTACCTGCTTATTTTTCATATGCATAAGCAGAATGCATTTTTATTTGTTAATTTTTCTCTTGGTCAGGCTCAAATCTGATTTGGAGCTTATAGATTTTAATGGTAGTACAACTGATTAGACTTTGGCCAGATCCAGGATTTCAGAAAGGGGAGTGCAGGAGCAGCAAACTGGGCTGTAGGGAGGGATTCACCCCAGCCTCCAGCCTTCCTCCGCTAGAGTGGCCATGTATCCTGCCCTGGCCAGGACCATTGGTGATGCGTAGGGGGTGCATGTGCACCCCCTGAATGTGGCGGTGCACCCCCTACGAAAAGGCACCACCAACACTGCCGGTGGTACCTATGGGCAGTTGCCACTTGCCACCACTCCCCCTCACCACCAACACCACCAGCGGCATCTGTGGGCAGTCTGTGATTGCCGCTGGCCACCGTTGCCACTGTCAATAGCGTCTGCAGGTAATCACCAACCGCTGCCCCACCCCCCTACTGCTGACAGAGCTGTGGCTGCCTGCGGGAGCTCCCTGCTTACTACTGCCACGCTCCCACTGCTGCCAGCAATGCCACCACCTGCCGGAGCTTGCTGTGCCCCCCCAGACTCCAGGGGCATGCGGCGTTCATGGCCAAGACACTCCAGGATTCCGTAACTCAGTCCTAGATGGTTGGTCAAAAATCCTGGCCGGAGCCTGGCAGGGAGGTAGAGTGGCATCGTACTCCAGGCAGGTGACTGGGCAGGCACTGCTGCACCTATGCAGGAGCAAGGACATGCCACATGTGGGAGTGGTGGCACCTGCTGCAGTCCGCCTGCCTTGATCTGACCTAGAAGTGGTGGTGCCTGACTGGCCACCTGCCTGGCACACCATGCCACTTCGTCTCCCCAGTGGACTCTGGCTCTGGACTTCTGAACAATCAGCTGGGACCAGGCTATGGAATCCTGGAGTGTCCCAGCCAAACCAGGATGCATGGCCACCGTACCTCCCCCACACCAGAATGGGCAGACTGCACAGCAGGAGCAGCAGTGGGGACTTTAATCCCCCTCCCTTCCCCTCTGTGCTCATCTTTGTTCTTTCCAGGCCTGTTTCTAAACACTATTAAACCCTTCTTTCCCAATGTACAAGCTAATAAGGGAAATTGAGATACATGACATTATTATAACAAGCATTTAATGCAGAAATATTACAGACAATACTATAGTTTGTGAAAGCAAAGTCCAAATCCATGTCCTCTTTTAGAAGGTAACTAGCATTCACATGACATTTTAAATAATGTTTAGAATTTACTTTCTATGTGCAGTTCTGAGCATGCTCAGAAACACCCACTCTTGACATTTACACTTTGTAGCGATCTTGTTCCAGCCAGTCAGATGTGTAAACTTCATATAAATCCTGGAAAAGTTAGTTTCAGAAAGACTGTGACTAATGACTGGGGATGCAAAACCAGCTACTTTTTAGCCCAATAGTCCAGTGATTAGGGAATCTTCCCAAGGAGTGAAAGACTTAAGTTCTAGGCTCCCCCCACAAGAGTCTCTGAGCGTTCATTTCTCGGCAGGTATAACATCTGCTGAGAATATTTTCCATGCTTCTGTGAGGAGCCAATGCCCCAGCTGAAGGTAATTAGACAATCAGACTAGTCATCTCTCAGGGTTAGACTCGATGCAGGCTGGTATATAAGATCAGACCACACAGCAGGGAGCTGTCTGGACAACAGATGCCCTTGCTGTGTCTTTGGCCTACTTGGTATGCCTAAACCTGACTCTGTGTTCTGAACCTGTGGCTTGGACCTTCCTGTCTGTTCCTGTTTGCTTCTGTTCCTGTCTTGGACCTCCCAGCCTGGATCAATCTGCTTATCTTGACCATGATTGCATCTTGATCTTTGGGCTTGATATCCTAGGCTTGAACTGATACCTAAGTTGACCTTAGCATACACTCTGGGAATCCCCCAACCTAGGATACTCCATTCAGACTGACTGCCTATGAACTGGTCACCTCCTTGCAACCATTTTTGAAGCTCCTCCCTCCTCCTGGGCAGCAAAGAAGGAAGGATGTGAGGAATCAGGAAATCAGCAAGCTGGAGGGAGTTCAGCATGCGAAGATAAGCATTGAGATGAGCATGTTGGCACTGGATTCACGATCCAGATACCTTGTTCCAGGTGGACCCAAACCCTCAGACTGACCAGAACCTCTCCATTCAATAATAGGCAGATTTTATTGATACACAGTGACAGCAGATAAGAATAATGCAAACAATTCTGTATCTACTAGTCCTAGACATGTCATCAGAATCAAGGTATGTTTGGTCAGTATGCGAGCTTCACTTTGAGGTTCTTTCTTGAATGTCAGATGTCAGCAGCCTGGAAGTTGGTGGCTGAGGCCCACCCTCCCCCAGTGGGGGTATGCCTTCTGTCCATGGTGGCCGTGGCCTCAGGCCCCCCTCTCGGGGATCCTTTGCTGCTCTGAAATCCCTTCTTTTATATTCTTTTCCCCTTCTGATGACTCTTCATCCATGGGCATCACTGATTGGTCTCTCAGTGGTTGTTATACAGTCCAGATTCTGTCCTGTCAGCATAATCATTTGTTTCACAAGCCCATCACATGCATACATCCTAATTTGGGCTTTTTCAGTCTTCTCCTAATTTGGTTTGTTCCCCCAAAACCGGAAAGCCCAAGGGTCCTGCAGTTGGGCACTGAGACCTGATACTACCTTATCTCATATTATGGAACACTGTGGTACATGTCTTTAATTTCCCAGACTGTGTTCTGCTCCTTGCTTGTCTGTCAGACACAGTAGACCATGAGGAAACTTTGTCACAAAATAGGCTTTTAGAGATCAATTAACCCTTGCGGTTGCCCTGAACCATTATTTTAATGCATATCTACTTTACCTATAAACCAATTCCCAAAAGCAAACCTCTAAATACCACTTTATAGCCATCAGAGCCATGAAAAAGAGGGATCCCTGGATTCTGATCCCTGCTCTATATAGGAGGCAGAAACTATTCTACTGCTATCAAATGACTACTAAATGAAGAAATACCCTTGGAGTCACCTTTAGTAGAAAGTGTCTTGGCACCTACACCCAAGTGATTAGGGCATTTATCTGGGAAGTGGGAGATGGAAGTTCAAAGCCCTCTCTGCAGGGGAGATATATAGAACCTATTTTTCCCACTGCCTAGGCAAGTATCCACTAGGCTACTAGACTAAAAGTGGAGAGGGATTGCCCTTTCTCCTCCATTTTTGAGTTACACACCTTACCAACTGAAGTAGGATCTAAATTCCATGCAAGTGGCATGTCTACACGTGCATTTGAGCTGAGATCAGTTTACTCACAAGTAAACTACCGTGAGTAAATGCTCCCAGGCAGGTGTCTACACATGCAGGAAGGTGGCAGCAGATTTGCAGCTCTTAGCAGCAAACTGGTGCCACTTCCTGCAGCCCTGCAATGGGCCCCTACCACTACCAGCGGGGAGTTTGAGGTTCCAAGTGCAACTGCCAGTCAACAGCAGCCATCTTGAAAAGGCAGCCCTGCTCTCTGGCCAGCCACTTCCCTGGCCAAGAAAAGTGTGCACAGTGGAGGGGCAGCATGCAGCAGCTCTCTCCTCACTACCTCTACTGTCCCATGCTATGGCTGCTCCAGCCCCTGCCCCTGGTACCAATGGCCACTGCCCTGGGCTCCTGCTGGCCACCATGCTGGCCATGCTGGCCCGATGCACCAACCAACAGCTGGCCCACTTCCATCTTGGTCCTCCCAGCTACACCACATGCAGCGACCACCTGCCTGGCCACAGCGTGCCATTCCAGGGCTGCTACCACTGCTCAGCTGCCATCTGAACCCTGTCCAGCTGGCCAAATCCCACCAGTGCCACCCTCGCTCTCCTGGGTATCCAGCCCTGCCACAACTGGTGGCTGCATGTCATCCAGCAGACCTGGGATGATGAGCAGTGGCCGGAAGCAATCCGGATGACCTGGGCCACCTTCTGGTACCTCCTGGAGCAGCTCCAGTCACACCTGGAGTGGCAGGACACCACCATGTGGCCACCCTTCCCCATAGACACCCAGCTGGTCCTTGCCCTGCTCAAGCTGGCCACGCCCACCAGCCTTCACTATGTGGACCATCTCTTTGGTGTGGGCAAGGCCACTGCTGCACTGCTGTGCAGTTTCCTCCAGGACATTCTGGGGCACATGGTGCTCCACGTGCATGACGCTGGTGGCAGGGTTCCATTCCCTGGGAATCCCCCAGTGCATCAGGGCCCTGGATGGGACCCATATCCCTGTCATCTTCCCTCTCCATGGCAACTGCCCCTACTAAACTGGAGGGGCTTTTACTGTGTTGTGGTTAAGGCCATTGTGGATCACTGTGGTACCTTCACAAATGTAGTGCCCATGATGCCTATGTGCTTCACAACTCTGCCCTGCCAGGCCTGGGGTAGAGCACCTGCTTTGTGCCAGGGGTGCCAGACCTGCGGCTGGGTGCGGTCATGGTCCTGCCCCTCCTCATCAGGGACCCCGCCTACCTGCTCCTGCCCTGGCTCACGTGGCCATACCAGCCAGCTGGACCCCTGCCATGCCCACTTTAACTGGTGCCTGAGCCGGACCCACACACTGGTTAAGTGTGCCTTTGGCCGTTTCAAAGGATGCTGGCATATCCTCACCACCCACCTCAAGTTCACTGAGCACAACCTGTCCTAACCATGCATGCTGCATAACATCTGTGAGGCATGGGGAGAGCTGTTTTGTGAAGCCTGGGCAGAAGAGGCATGGCAGACAGAGGACACCTGGCAGTGAGAGCACCAGCTGCAGTGGCAGCGACAGTGACAGCTCCTCCACCCAGGGCTAAGGTGAGCCACACACCACACACCTGCCCCTGGGGGCCTGGGAAATATGTGCAAGAGGCACTGGCTGACCACCTCCTCCTGCACTCCCCACTGCAGCTCACCTAGACAGTTGTCCATGGACCACCCTGCCCAACCCCAGTACCACACTCACTGCAGACACATCTCAGAAGAACAAGAGTTTTTATTCCCCTCACTTCAAACAAACCCCCCCTCCCTGCCCAAAAGACAGCCCCCCCCTCCTCTATCTCCCCAACAAATGGAGACTGCCTTTCCCCTCCCTCCTCAACAACAAAAATCAAACAAACAACAATGTGGTTTCTGTGCCATTCCAGTGGGGGGGGGGGGTAGGGGCACCTAGGGAGCAGAGTCCAGGGACAGGTGGGCAGCACCCTGGCCTCTGAATGGGTGTGCACACCATGGCAAACCCAGCTGGCAGGGGGCTTGCCCAGGCACAATAGCCACCAGTGCTCTCCCAGCATGGGCAGATCCACCTCTGGCAGCCAGTGCCCAGGGCCATCAGGGCCAGTGTGCAGTGCTGGCCCTGCTACAGGGAGCTGTGGTTCCACACCTGTGTGGAGATGTGGCAAGCAGTTATCCTGGGCCCAGAAAGGGGAGCTGGGTGGCAGGGGACCTGGGGTGGGGTCCAGTGCAGGGGCTCCTGGCTGTTGGAGGTGGTGCTGGACCTCTGTCCAGGCCCATGGGAGGTGGGTGCAGCTGCTGGGTGGTGGGCAGCTGCCAGAGGGCAGGCAGGGCTTGGGTCAGGGGCTGGGCAGCAGGTGACACAAAGGTGACTGCCAAGGCCAGGACGGTGTCCAGCATCCAGCAGTCATTGTCCATGGGCTGCATTACCCTGCCCAGGACCGTGGTCTGCTCCTGGTAGGCCTCCACCCACTTGTGCTCCAGGGCCAGGAGTTGCGTTCAAAACTCCTAGTCCACCCAGTCCCATGCGTCCTCACACCAATCCAGCACATCCTTGCAGGCCGCATCCTCTGCTCACCACCTGTCCTGGTGGACCATATCTTCTGCCCACCAGGCCCATGCATCTGCCAGGGTGTCCTCCAGTACCATCAGCAGGAGGATGGTGCAGTCCTGGGTCCTCCTGCTCTGTATCTGGCACATATTTAGGGCCCTGACTGTGGCAGTGACCCTGAGTCCACATCCCACCTGACAGCTGCAGCCTTTCCCCCTGCAGGACCCACAGAGCCATGAGAAATAAGCTATTTGTGAGAGTTTACAAGTTTTCTCAGGTAAGATGCTCTGTACCAGGGGCCATGTGCTACCTGGCCTCAGATTGGCCTCAGATAGTAAGTCAGGCAGGCAGGCAGGCAGGCCGAGGCCCAGGTGCCCGCTGGCTAAGCCCCTCATCCCCACTTGCTCTGCAGGGCAGGTGGGCCACTGGGTGCTGGCCTCAGGCAGCCTGCCTCCCCTTCCCCATTCCCAGGGTGAGGTGGGACAGGCCAGGCTCTTGTCAGTACCTGCTGCCGTGGCTCCAGACCCTGCTGCCCCACATCCTCCTCCCGCGGGCCAGCCACTCTCCTGTGTTGCCACCAAGTGCATGGTGCCCTGGCTCAGAGAGCACAGGGTTCCCAGATGACTGGGATACGGAGCTGTCTGCACCCCCATCCACCCCACCAGGGCCAGCCCCCCCTACAGCAGTGCTCCACCCCAAGAGTGCCTCTGCTGTGTGTGTCCCAGCTCCTGTGCAAGAGGCTGTTTGCATGGACCAAGGGATGGCCAACCCACTACGCCCTGTTGCTGCTGAGTACAATGGTGCCCCAGGCACAGCTGTGAAACCCTGAGCTTCAATGGCATGGGAGACAATCCCAGGTGGCCCTGCAACCTCTGCCACTCCCTGGAGGGCTACCTGTGGCTGTGCTACACATCCCTGCACGCTGAAGCTGAGGCCATCACTGCCAGCATCGATGCATGCCTCAGCATGTGAGAGGCCCATGCCTGCCTAGCTGCAGAGGCATGAGCTGCTCAGTAAAGTTCTGCACTGGCTCCTGACTCCCTGCATTGGGTAACCCAGGGGCCAGGGGAGTCTAGCCAGGCCAGGCAGGGAGTGGGGCAGGGGCAGGGACTGGGGGCAGGTGCCAGGATGAGGGCCCTGCCCCCCACTGCAGGACTTAGCATATGGCCAGGGCTGGTGTGGCCAGCCATTCTGCTCAGTCCTGCCTGGTGACAGCGGCATGCAGCTCTGAGAAGACTCTTCAGATGGTGGAGTGCAGCGTGCGGGCACCTGGCCAAGGTCCCTCCTGAGAAGGAGCTGGTGCTACTGGTGGCCAGCAGTGGTATGACTGGCCATGCCTCATGGCTGGGGCTGAAGCTGTGGAGCTATTGAGGCAGGTGCTGGCCCGGGCTCACTTAGTTGCTGGTGGAGGCTGCAGCTGGGTAGCTCAGTGGGATGCGCTGCTGGATGCTTGAGGGGCCCTCCAGTGACATGTCACCTCAGGTGCCAGGATGGAGTTGAGGTTTGGGCAGGCTGCCCATGCTGCTGCAGACAGGAGCTGAAAGATTGCCACATAAAGGGCATGGACTTGCAGGCACTCCCTAACCAATGATTATGGTCAGTCATAGTGACCCACTGTGCCCACAAGGCCTTGACCTTTATGTGGCACCGCTGCACTGACTGGCCATGCCCACACTCCTGCATCCAGCCTGACAGCCCATCATTCACATGGGCATCGGATCACCCATCCCACGCAAACTGGTGCTGCACCTCCACCTTGCCCCACAGTGCCACACGGTGCCTAGTCTCTACATGGACTAGTTGGGGCCCCGAGGGGCAGGCATTGGTGTTGGGGCTGAAAAGGGCATCGGGGCTCCCACACCTGCTCTCTGGGCCTCTGCATGTCTGTCCCTGTGCTGCCAGGCCTGAGCAGCTGCTTGCAGAACCCAGTGTAATGCTCCACAGCACCTGAAGGCTCCATGCAGGCTGCTGGTGGTTGCCTGTGGGCAGCTGGAGCTCGCCCCGGTGGCCAGGAACTGATGCAGATGGGTCTGGGTGGTGACAGGCATGGCAGGATCCTGGAGCAGCCTGCAGGCCTGGATGGCATGGACCTGGCAGCCATGTAGCACTGTGGTGCCAAGCAGTGGTGCCAGGGTGCAGGTAGGCTAGTGCACCTAGCTTGCAGCCTGCCCAGGGGACACAGGACCTAGAGTGACCACAGGCTGCCTGCATCTGCCCCAGTGCTCAAAATGCCTGCAGGCTTTTAAGGGCCTGAAACTGGGGCTGCCATAGACCCAGCCAAGCCCTGGAGCAGGTAGCAAACTTACTCATAAGTAGCATCATTTACTGTGCAGTAGGTATGCACACATGTAGATTCACGTGCTTACTGCACAGCAAACTACACTGCTGAGAAATAAAGTGTCTCATGTAAATGCACCCAGTGACCCAAAATGTCATTACAGGGCTAACTTACCTGCACAAGTGCCACTTACCTATCTACAGAAAGAATGGGATTTTGGTCCAAGAATGTCTTATCTAAGGGTATAGACACACATATATACTTGAAGCTGTTTCAGAAGGGGAACATTTCCAAAGGACAGTAGATATTACATTCTAATTGTTACATATGGACAAGCTGAGAACAATACAAATGAAGCAGAACCACTCCAGCTTGAACAGGGATTGAATCAGCATTACACTAGAACAGTTATGCATTTGTATCATTCCCAGCTTGTCTACAAATAATGGCGGGAACATAAAAGCTTATAACCTTTTGAAACATTCCCCTTTTGAAATGGCTCCAAAAGTACGTAAGTACATACCCCAATGTATTTAGGAATTGTCTGACAAATTACTCATCTACTGAAAATGTACTGAAGATTGTTCATCACCCATACCACCTCCTCCTACTCCATTAACCCAAACTTGGTACAATTTCTGGGATTCCATATCACTCTCACATAAAGATGTGACAGATAAGGGATGAGGAAGAGGGGTTTGACTCCTAGCTGTACACTTGTACCAACTTAACTTCTCACTTCTGTTAGGAGAAGCCTACTCCACATTTGCTTCAAATTCTGGTTTATCAGGAAATTGGGTCCCCTAGGGAGCAATTCCCAAAGACATAGCAGGGCAGCTCCATGCCCAAGGCAGCTGTGATTCAATCATGATGCACATGGCACCATTGCAGTGATGACTAATTTTGCACCTCCCCTACAAAGGCAGCATCTGGCACTGGTCCTCCAATACCCCCTCTTACTTATGCTATTGATCATTCTTTGCACTAGATACTGGACCCTAGGAAGAGCCTACAATTTACTTGCCACCCTCTTGCCAAAGTTATGGCTGTCTCGCTGGCTTGCTTTCTGTACATTTTACTTTATGCCTCTTAGCTGAAGTCAAAGCTACTCTGGAGGATCATGAGGAGCCCTCCCTGACAACAGCTCCCTGCCCATCTTGATCATTGCCTATCTCTCCAGCTGTGGGCATTGAGGAGAGCAGTAGGCCCAAATTCCCTGCTTTCCCTCCCCATGCCCAGTGAAAACAGTGTGGGATATAACTAAAGATCCTGTCTGAGGAGGTACCACACATTTGGGCAGTCAAAATGTATCACAACTCACCACCTGCCCTGACATGACCTGGAGGAGGTGCCCAGTGACAGCAACACCTAAGTAAGCCCTACCAGCCTGGTGCACCCTGTACAAGTTGTCCATCACCATGAGAACTGGTGACTTCCAGTAGTGGCTGCTGCATGGGACCCTGGCTACTGGCACCTTTGTCCATCAGTTAAACTCAGTGTCATTGGCTGCCTCTGTCTTTCTGCTAGAAAGAGGTAAAGAAGATGCTCTTTCACACCTTCCTGGACTGCCCCCAGCTGCAGCTGCTTTTGGCATGCTGGACTTGGATTTCTCAGAGTCTGTGTACATTTTTGCATCCAGTACTGAGTGGCCAAAATGAGCACAATCTGAAGTTTTATGTTGGGCCAGGCCAAAATGACAACACTGAAGAACTGCAAAAACCATCTCTCAGGGAACCAGTTCTGATGACATCCTCCAATACTTCTGGTTCCAGATCCAGATAAAAGTCTCCTTCAAATTTGGATACTTCACCTTGCAAAAAATGTGTACAATGTTGTGTCACACTGGGCCATCAAGGGGGCACACTGCAAGGTGAAAGATGGACAGCTTGTTCTAAATATGTAACCTCATGGAGGGCTCTGGGGGGTGGCGGTTTCCATCTCTGGTGATAAGGGTGTTTTATTACTAATGAGCATTTCATGTTCATTTTGAGGGGAGGCATACATTTTTGCACTTTCACCTTTTTTAAACTTTTAATAAAGCTTAAAAGTAAAAAGAAGTCTGTCTTCCTTCCTCATTTTGAAAATCTATACTTATTGAAATACACCCTTTAAGGGAATTACTGCGTGGATTAGTACAAATTCTCAAAATCAAATTAAATTTTACTCTGCATAATATCAATGATAGTTCATGACTTTCTGAATTATTACTAAGACTCTGGAAATCTCTGTACAATGTTAACTATGTAGGTAGAACACTTTCCATTGAGAATTATAGTGTATTCAGATACAAAATAGTTACAGATTTCAGAAATGATTGTTAGGGCCTTGTTATACCTTACACTGTAAGCCACACAAACGTTGATCAGAGTTAATGCTAGCTTGAGTCTGGAGCAGTCAAACATTCAGGCCAGCAGGGATCTGGATGACTGAAAGGTAAACATTTCAGCTCTCAACGCACCCCCTAGCTCCAATTCTGAGCTTTCCTTCCCTGCCTGTTCTCCTGGGACAGTGCAGACAGCCATAAATAATTAGGGACAGAGGCAGGAGATGGGAGGACAGTGAATGGAGATCTGGGGTGCTGAGGAGGGCAGCAGGGCAGTGAGCCCAATCCAGACCAGCAGAGGAGTCGGGGCAGGTGGGGTGTTTACAATAAGGTGCAGCCTAAAGCATCCACATGTTACTGTAAAATGAGCTGGATAACACGGATCACAGATAATCCTGTCCTGGAGTGGTGTAACTTCATGCTGCCTAATAAGTGCTTAAAACTGGTTTCAGGTGTTAATGTGTGGACAACATAGGCGTTAAGATCTCCTGGAACTGGCCAAAATTTCTGTATAGCAAGGCCCTTAAGGGGATAACCCCCAGCCCATTACAATATGGCACATTTTAAATGCTGAACAAAGAAATTATTCTGTATAGATAGAAAGCAAAATCTTCATAAGGATGGCATGACAATGCACCCTGTTAATCATGGAGCATAATGAATATGAAAACTAAGGAATATAATTGTATACATTAGTAAATATTAAACTAAATGTTTTATGGAGATTGAAAAGCAGTCCAAAATTGTCTGTGAGGTTACAATGCTATAATGTACATCTGGCTTGCAACAAAAATAAAATCAACAGCAGCAAAAATAATAAATAATATTTGCCAACATGAAATATAAAGGCCCTGTGAGATCCTTATATTTGGATATTTGAGTTTGTTTAATATATGATCATTTGCACTAGTCTTTCCTCAAGATCTGTGAAGATTAAAGAGTGAAAAAGACAAAATTACCATGAGTAACATCCTATCCTTTTCAAGTAAATGGTAAAACTCCCATTGACTTTAATGTCATCAGAATGTCACCCCATATGAGAGTGTAATGCTGACAATTCTATTTGCATAGTCTTTCCTGCTTGGACAGGATTTAAAAAAGAGTCATCTTGTGAAGCATGTTTACAAAGTGTATAATCTCCACAGTGGAAATTAATGTTAATAGTGGTAGACGCAGAGTTTGATTGTTTTTTGCCCAGTGGTACATATGGGGGGTTTCTGTCTTACTTAGAACAAATGGGATTAATTTTTCCTTAAAATTAGAACCACAGCTGTGGTTTTGAAAAACATAAAAGGCAATATATATTCTTTTTAATGGATTTAACATTGATCGCACTACTGTTTTCAGACTCCTGTGTTTGTGATATTCTAAAAAAATATATTTCAGAACATTCAAGGAACATAAAGTATGGAATTGATGGTTTACATTTTTTAAAGCCAATAACCATGGAGGTTTTTTTTTCCTTTATGGCTCACCTTGCATACAATCCAATCTTATGCAGTTTTCTTTAGTGGCAAAAAAGCAATATCCTGCTAAGAACATTTCTGAGAACAGTAATTGAGTGAATCAGCTATGAATCCTAGCCCTGTGCTGGTCTAGCAAATATATGGCATTAAAGAATAATTGCCTTCACTTTGCAGTAACATCAACAGCAATACTTTACAGAGAAATGCAAAACAATAGGGTTAGCAAACCCATATACATTTCAGCTCAGCTTGAGTCTTAACTATAGTTGTTTCTGTTAATGTTTAACAGGTTTGGCCCCAATTTTGTAAGTTTAGTACTGGCAATTTCAAATCAAATCATGCAAAAATTTGTAGTTCAAAACTAATTGGGTTTTGTTGCAAAAATAACTATTTTAGTTGTTTATCTAGGCACATGTAGGAGTAAAAGAAATGTTCATTTTGGGGAGAAGATTCATGTACACATTTGCCAACCACAACACCTTTTTTTTTAAATAAAAGCTAAGAAAACAATTAAACTATAAACTGACTACTCTTTTAGGGGAAAAAAATTAAAAATCCATAAGTATATTTAAAATCGAACATTATAATTTAGCATATTCTATGAAATAACAAGACCCCAGAACAAAAACTGTTTTTTAACATTAACACCATATTGAAATTTTGTGACTTCTTCACAAATCTGGATAAGGGAAGTAGTAGCTTCCATTTGAATTATTGCATATTTATAATGTCAAATTGCATTGCTCCACAAACTGATTTTATTTTATTAAATTGCTTTGCTTCATTCTTTGGATTGTTCTGGTAGTTTCCAGCAAGACCAGAACGGTCCAGCTGGGTTATGTCTATGGTGCCATGGCATCTTTAAGTTATTATGATAGGTACTGGTTTTGGCTCTGGAAGATGAACAGCAAGGAGATAGTATCCCTGAGATCCCTGACATTATCCTGCAGTAATAGAACTTGTCATTTATCAATATATCACAGCTATTACTGTGCTGCCTATGTCTACATCCACTAGCCTTTTTATTATTCAGGTTAATAGGCTTGACTCTTCCTTCTTTATACTGTCAACAGCCATCTAAATTAATCACACATTCTCCATAATATGTACCATTGTGAATGTTGACACACACATATAAATACACTTTCTCAACCTGCAACCGAATCTTAGCACGTGTACAAGTTTTACGTTTCTACCAGTGGAAACACATTCCACTGGGAGAAACCCTAAGCGTACAAGTGTTCAAGCTGTTTCTACTGGACCAAAATTGACAGGTCTAGTAGCAACTTCTACCTTATCCCACAAAGTAGAAGTCACCTCCTGTGAAATTTTGACCACAAGAAGGAACACTTGTACATTTACTTTTCCAGTAGAAGCCTCGACATTGCTCTCCAGCATCCCAAAGTGCAGTGCTCCAGCCTACCACTCCCCTTCCAGGTACCCAATTTGTGACTTGGCAAATGCCACTATTCCAGCCAAGTCACAGAGGAGACCACTCCTGCTGCCAGACATGGGGCTAGGAAAACCAAGCACTTCTCCACAGCTGTGAGGTTGTGTAGCTGTTAAACCAGTGGCCGGCCCCTGTAGTTTAAATGCTGCCCCCACTGCCCAGCTGGGCAGTAGCGGTAGTATTTAAAGCCTAGTGCCTGGGAACCAGTGTAAGAAAGTGGTCACCTCCCAAGCCCAAGATGGACTCCCTGGTGTGCGAAGCAGGCAGAGTCTTGCCCAGCTGCTTCAGTTCCCTCGCAAGACCGGTCTAGGAGGGGAGGAAAGAGGAGGGGAGCAGGGGTAATGCTTCCCCAGGGACTGCCTGGTCTGGGGATTAGGCTAGAGGCTATTTTCCATGTTCCCTCTGCTCCCAGCAGGGCTGTGGGTGTCAGATTTTATGTGACTCATGTTGCCTGTCAGCAATGTGTTCCTGAGGGAGCCCTGGCACCCAGCTTGCTGGACTTACAAAGGACTTTTTCTGTTCCCCCCCCCTCCCCCCCCAGACACACACACACACTCCCCTCATCTACCCAGAACTAAGCAGAAGAAAAGTTTCATAGGCATCTCAGGCCATACATTCCCTGGTCCCAGTATGAGAAGCCTATTTAAATGTGATTGACTAAAACTCGGTTGCTGGGTTAGGGAATGCTGAGGCAGGAGACCGAGTCACAGCAGGTATGGGCGACATTTGAACAATGGTTAAGGGTTCAACACAGCATCCAGCCCATTGGAGCCCTGGCCACAAATGCTGTCATACTTTCCCAGGGATGACTGGTGGAAGTCCTCCTCACAAAGTTTATGAACACCCCAAGTAATCAATCCCCTCAAGTATGTTAAAAGACTACAGTAAGACCTGAAAGTCATACTAAGCTGAGGCTTATTCACAACAGGTAAAATACAAAACACTGATGCTGACTTCACAGTGCAAGCATAGCTAGGCCATCTGAGAAGAAACAATGTGGTATCCCTTCCAGTATATTGTCTATATTCATAATAATTTCAAGCTGGCTCCTAGATGTCTGGTTACTCCTTAAAACTTAATGTTTTTCCTGTTTGTTAATCAGTTTCTTGAGATGTTCCAAACCAGATAACCCCTTGTCACTGAAAAAGGTAATTCATTTAAATTTAAACTGTTTATATAGCAAGATTTCCCCTGTCAATTATGGCTCAGGACTCTCTTGATTTACACAATTAAAAGAATGCTTTGAAGAGGATGGACTAAAGGTATAAGAAAGCTGTAAAGCAGCAAACGGGGTGCTTCAAGAGAGAGAAATCTCTCTGACACCATCCGCTGTTGTTCTCGAGAAGCTGAGAGAAACAAATCATCTCCCTTCCACGATCATGTTAGAAACTTTGCTTGTCAACAAATCACCCAAGTGCCTTGGAATGGTGAGATCCCAGCTCTCGCTCTCTCTCTTTTTCTTTTTCTCTCTAGGCATAGCTTTCTGAACCTGAATTGTATTAGTTAAGCTTGAGCTAGGTTTCCCCAAATACTCAATTAAACCAAGGATTACTACTAGTACCATTATAAATTTCATATACTTAGCAATAAATAACTTTTATAGTCAAACTGGTGGTAACCGGGTATATTTTTCCTTCTCTACTTCCTCTTCCCCACTTGCTCTGCAGCAATGCTTCTTTTACCTAAGCCAAAGATCCCTGTGAAGCCCAGAAATACTGTACGGTCCGCTTATCAAGAGGCTACCACTACTAGGACAGTTACGGCAAAAGATCAGGACATGCTGAGTTTGAGACACATAGCAGGGTCAGCTTGTACAGGCTGATTGACCCAGTTTGGCTCAGACGTGCCCTGATGAACTGAATGCTGGCCCATGAGGGTGTCAGCTGAACACCCAGCTGGATTCAGAGGTCTTCTGTTCACCCGTGTGCTTGTGTCTGACTGCATTTTATTGTTACCTGAATGAACTGATTCCTGGCATACGAGGGTATCAGCCTGTACATGCTGATCAACCCACCCGGGTCAGGCATGTCACATTAATCTGTGTGTGTGTGTGTGTGTTTGACTGATTTGGTGGCTGAAGGAACCCAGCCCCACTGAAACTGAGTCCTGCAAGATAGCTCCATTGGGGGTGAGGACTTACAGAAGGGAGAGATACAGCTCCATATAGATACACAAATAACACAAGCAGCACATTGATAGAATTACAAGACCCTAGAAATGTATCCCTAATAAATGAGCACACCCCAAAGTGATGGGCAAATCTGGTAACACTCATGGGAGAGATGCTGCCCCTCAGATGGCACTTCAGTCCTGTGCCCGAAGCCTCATATGCTTTGGGCTACAGATGTGGGCTTTAAAGCATGGAGGGGGAACCTAACAAACCTCCCCTCTCCATTGTCATGGACCAGCCACCCCCTCCCCTATAGTTTCCAGAGCCCCCAACACATCTCCATCATTGACCCAGAACCCACAGACCCCAGCCCCACTGTTCCTGGAGCCCCCTGACCCACACCCTCCCTAAAGGGACCCTACCTGAAGTGCCAATCTCTATTGGTGGCAGGAGGGTTGGTTGGCAGCATGCCCTGTGGGAGCCACACTGTTTGGGTATGGGAGGGGACAAGGCCACCAGATCCCACCTCCTGTATTCAAAGTGCACAGTTCCTGCTGGGAGCAGAGCCCAATGACCTCCCCAACTCCCTTCACTGACAGGGACCAGGCTGACCCAGACCCTGCCAAAACCACTGACCCCAGACCCATCCCCCTCCATGGAAGGGAACCAGCCCAAACCAGACACACCAGCACCTGAACTGGCAGCAGTCAGACAGCACCCAGCCCACTGACACCTAACCAGACAACACCCAGGCAATACCTATCCTGTCAGCACCTAACCCACCAACACCCAGCCCTGACCAGACTCACCCAACTCGCACAGGAATTGAGTTCATCAGCTGACGTCAGAGAAGTAAGGATCAACTGGGCTGCTGGAGGGGAAATGGACAGGCTCAAAAAGACAGCAGACACACCCTCAATCTTCTGTCTGACAGCCTGACAGCTGTAAGGGAGAGAGGGTATCCAGTCAGCCATGCCTTGTGCCCTCACCTGCTGTCACCTGTCTCCAGACCCACAGGGGCAAAGCAAGCTCTGGATTACATGCTCACCATCTATCTTCAGAACGTGTAACCAGGCTCTTAAATATTTGTACAGGTTCCTTCTGGTAGACTTTCCAACTTGTTAAGCTAAACTGCTAAATTTCCACTGGGTTCATTTGAATGCTTACGCACGCACACTTAACTAGATACAGCATGACATGTGACTAGACAGCACAGTATAATGCCTCATGCTTTTGGGGTCATGATCTGAACAATGAATCAGTAACATCATCTGCCATTCTACTCTTTTTTCAGTTTGGCTGTTCAGCTGTAAATATAATCTGCATAATGAGGAGCTGTTCTTTGGGGTTTGTTTTTTTGTTAAATCTCTGGGTATTCACTTGTATTGAAAATGCCTCTTTATTTAACAAACATATTCCTCCTGATTCCTGTGCTGTGACAAAAAACAGTCTGGCATGGCATGTAGGGAGAGATAGGAAGACCTCCTTCACAAAGACAGACAACCTTCTATTTGGCAGGGTAAAAATGGAGTGGTGTTTTCTACTGTTGCAGAATATCAGGTGACTGTAATGAAGGCAGGTTTATCCTGAGAGTAGGCAATGCCAGTGCTCCATGATCTTCACTTGGATTGAAATTGATTTCCACATAGATTGAAACTGAAACTTCGGTCAAACAGCAAAGCACAAATTCATGATGAATAATTATAGTATGGTTATTAACTATGATGAGAGGCAGGCATTTATTTCTAGAAGTAAGAATTCCTTACCACTGTAAAAACAGCTCAGAATTTGGAGTGTATATACATACGTTCCAGCCCCCCTGTATGGAAAGCTACACAGGCAAGCTCTCCTTGGGTCAGCCCCACCCTTAGGGGAGCTCATTGATTAACAGCCTGCCCTCTCCCCTGCCTAATAGGCTGACTATAGGCAGTTAGCAGCCTCTGATGGCTTAGAAAATGATATTTAAAGGTTTGCTTTTTGGGAATTGGCTTATAGGTATATATACATGCATTAGAATGATTCAGGATGGGCACTATGGGTTAATTGATTTCTAAGAGTCTGGGTCACAGTCACACAGTTTCACTGAGCCTTGGAAACAGAAAGGCTGTCTAACACAACAAGGCCAACAAGGGCACATAGTCTGGAAAACAAAGGGGGCACATACCACACTGTTCCATAACGTTAGTTGGTGCCACCTTATCTCATAAGGTCCCAGAGCAGGGGGGCCTGAGTCCCAGTTTTGGGAAAACAGACCAAATTAGAAGAAGGCCCAGAAAGACCAAATTACTATGTGTGCATGTGGTGAGCTTGGAATATGCTGACAGCACAAGATGTGGATGTATAACAACCAACCAGTGATAGCCACAGATGAAGAGTCATCAGGAGTCATCAGGAGGGAAGGAGAATACAAAAGCAGAGACTTGAAAATAACAAAGGGTCCCTCCCCATTGCTCCTTCCCATCCCTCCATCTCCCCAAAAGGGGTCCCCATCCCCCAAAAGGGTCCCTGAGGCCACCATAGATAGAGGGCACACCACCAGCCAGTCTCATCCACCCCACTGGAGGGATTGGGGTATGGACCTTGGTATTCCACCTCCAGACTGCTGACATCTGACACCTAAAAGAGAGCCTCAGAGTGAAGCCTGCATCCTGGCCAGATGTACTTCGACTCTGATGACAGCCCTAGGATTTGGTAGATATATAGAATTGCTTGATTGTTTGTATGCTTCTTTTCTGTTGGTTGGGAGAGATCAGGTGGCCAGGGGCCATTCTCACTGGCAGCAGCTCTCCTGGGGCTCCAGGAGGGTTCCCATGCAGCAAAATGCTCTCCCTTCTGCTTATCAACAGGGCTCTTTAACCTGCTCATAGATGAGTTGCCATCAGAGAACTACTGTTCTACCTCCCTCCTTCTCCCCTGGAGAAATTGGGAGAAGAGAACTATGTGATATTGGGTGTCCTTGACACTTGAGAGAACTGTAAAGCTATTAAAGCTAGTGAGGGAGGAGGGAGATCTAGGAAGCAATCTATCTTCCTTGAAGAAGAGTCAGTTCTCTTCCACATGAAATCCCTTTGATGGCTGTATGCCTTCTTTTTGTGCCAGCACAGATGTAAAGCCTGTCTGTGGCAGACAGTAAAAAGAGAGCCCTAAGTTCTAGTACTTGTGTGGGCATTAAATAACATTGGAAAGACTGTAAACTAGAACGTACGACAAGTAAATTGAAATAGCTCAGGGAAGTGGCTTGAACATTTTGAAAGTTTCCAAGACAGCAGAACAGGAAGTAAAACATTCCAGCACAAAGTACTAAGAACTTCATAGTTGAGTTGTGAAAAGGAACACTGAGAGAATCCAAAGTTTGGAGCTTTCTTTTTCCCTCTGGAAAATATTTCATCTTTTATTATTCTGCTGGCGATGTGTTCAGCATGTATATCTTCAGGAATCCAAAGAAGAAGAAATATCCTATTTTAAAGAGAAGAAGCTTCTCATCTTGAAAGTGACTTTTCAAGTCTGTTAGCAGAGCAGAAAAATGTCTCCGACTTGAGTACAGATCAAGCAGTAAGTGCCAGTGGGCAGAGGCTGGATTCAATATGGGGATGCTTTGCAGTAGTCAGCTGTACCACTATTTCACACTTCCTAGCAGCCATGCTCAAAGTGGCAGAGAAAACATGAGATAATCACCACTTCTCTGACTCTATAAATAAGTATATTACTGGATTTTGTCTAAAGATTGCTTTTGGCTACTAAAGAAGCTATTGGTTTACCTTGTCTTCCAAATGCTGTTTGGTACATAAAAGGCAAAAACAGCATACAGATTTCCCTTGCCAACCACGGTTTTGAGTATCCACGCTTAATATTCTATGTACCATTTTGGCTACCATGGTATACAGTTTTGAGTAAACATGGTTTTCTGTGGCCGACCATCAGCCCACCACCTGCCATTTTTCCCATAAGCCATTTGTCTTGCCAACCATGGTTTTGCCAGTCACAGGAACTTTTGGGAACCTACCCCAGTGGTTGGTGAGGGAAACGTGTAACTGCAGACTGAATAGACCTTCAAAGGCATTATGCAGCCATTAGATAATCCTTGTAACATTTCAGTGGGATAGAAAAATAATTATTGTCTACATTTACAGGTGGTGAAATGCTAACATTTTCCCAAAGCCACAAGACAATATAGTGGCAAAACAGGGCCCAATATCAGGAACTTGTAGTTCCCGGTTCTGTATTCAATCAAGCAGACAATGCCATGTCCATGAATTGGTTAAAAGGAATCTGTTATAGGTTTGGAATCACAAAAATGGCCTATTTGATCTTGTAAGTCCTTCTCTCTTTACACTCCAACAGTTAAGAATCTAAGGAGTAGACCCTGCACCTTTTGATAGGTGCTGATTATTCTAACCTTCAATGATTTCAGTGACAGTGGACTTACCCTTCTTGAAAGTCCTATGGTACCACAGAAGGCGGAGCCCAATGTGATGCACTGGCATTTAAGCCTACACATTTTACCCAAAAATGTAGCTAGAAAAAGCTATGTACATTTTTATTTGATATAATACAGGGCTGTACAACTTGTGGGCCACAGACCACATGCGGCCCATGAGAGATTAACTTGTCACCCACAGGGTGCCATTCCTTCTGATGCTCCTGCTGCTGCTGTCATAGCCACTAGGATCTCTGGATCCACCTCACTACTCCAGCTTCTGTTTCCTGCCCCTACCCCTCAGGGCATGGAGGCACAGCCTGGAGGGCCACAGCCTGCATGTTATGCAGTTCACAGCCACTCAGAAGTTGGACAGTCTTAATCTAATGTATCTTCTCAAATAGTGCTAATGAATTGTATGCTCAAATATTATGAGAAAGAATTTTAAATAGATATACTCCTGCACTATTTTGCCATTATGTGTGCCAAATAAGACTAGATTAGTATGCAAGCAAGAGCACTGAATGTCTGTGTTTTACAATTTCTTCCAATTTTTCAGGAATGTCTCTGGCAGGAACAAGCTCTTTTATCCAAGGCAACTGGAGCTGTGAGAGTTTAAGAAACTCCTAAGGGTTGTTTGATACTTTGTAGGATCAGCCCTCCTTTAACTGCTGTGCTTTGGTAGGAGAATGGGCTTAAATTAATAGTGCCTATTTGTGTGATTCTCTTACCAACATTAAACACAACCATGCTGCCCATGTATTTCAGTTGATGTCAGTGGAACCACTAGCAGAATAAGGTCCATAATAATGAAGATTGATCTAACATTCAGATGCATAAGGAACCACACACTGGCTTTTCATAATTAAAAGCCAGATGTGAAATACTGGTATCAGTAACATCAGTGACAAATTTACATGGTCTGTAAAGAAAATATAAAAGTTGACAAAATATTTTCACAGAATTTGAAAATAAAACTGAGAGGAATTGTGATAGTCCCATTAGAATTAAGTACCCTTATTGCCACAAAATGGAATAGATGGGTCTTAATACTTATTTGTGCTAAGCACAAAGTCAAACTCAAAAGAGCTCAGTGACAGAAATCTTTCAATATGTCTGCAACTGTAATATTAAAAAGGAGTTAATTGAATTGCAAATCAGATCATATCTCCAGCCTGTTGACTTTCTCTTTTCTCATCCCCTCTTGTTGGAGCAATCCTCAAAGGAATCAAATTGCAAGACTTATGCAAGTCATCCTACTCATGGTTACATTTGAAATTAATGGGGTGAACTATGTGAGCAAGTCTCTTGGGAATGAGCTCTCTTTCTTTTCATTAAATCTTTTTTCTCTGCAAAGGAGTTCTAGAAGAATCTCAGTTGTGTTTATACTTATTTTCATGGTGCTACATGTTAATCCAAGTGGTTAGAATGGACCTTTCTTTAAGAGCTATTGTATCATGGTTACCTAAACAAGGGCCACCTGATTTGCAAGAGAGATTAGAATTTCATGAGACTCGTTTGCTGGGTATTTACCTTGAGATCTCTTAGAAGGGATTCATTTTCAGAAAGGACCCTTTCTAATTCCTTTAGAATTGTCTCAAGTTGTGCATTCAAAATCATTACTTATTCTTCACCCTCTAACACAGAAAAATTCTAAAAGAATTAGTTAATTCGCATTTAGCAATGATTTGTTCCCACTTATGCTTATAAATATATACACACAGAGCTTTGACTTAGGAAACAGCAACAGGCTAGGCCTACTTGTCTCTTGTTTAACTTTGGCTACTGATACATGTAATAATTGGACCATTCCCAAATATTATTGATTAGGAACTAGTTTACAATTTTCATGAGGCAGAGATGTCTACTTATACAGTGCCTTTGCATTCTAGGTACACTGGTCACCTGTCAGGTATTGAAATGCTGTCACTCTGACACCGGGGGTGGGAATGAGCACCCAGCCCAGCGTGCCTGTCAGTAGGCAAGTGGGTGGGAGAAGTGCTTGAACCTATACTTTGCAGGTATGGCTTAGCACATTTTCAATTTTCTGCTTTCCCTTCTTTCCTACATTTGAGCTGACTGAACTCTGCTGCAGTGTGCTTGGGAGTGGGGTACAGTGTGGAGGACAGTGTTGGACCCACATTTTTGGACTCCCAGGATTTAAGGGACTCATCTGGTCCAACCCCTTTATAACAGGGACCCCTAACCACATTACACAATAGAAAGAGTAAATGCAGACTGAAAGGTCATAAGCCACAAGCTTGCTAAGTAACACAGAACCCTTGCCTGATCGAGAAGCTTTGAAAAGGAAAGAAGAGAGGCTACTTTTAGGCAATGAATGCTGGGGTTAGAAGAGGCAGAACCAAGGGACATAAAAGCTGGGATCCACAGCAGAACCAGGCAGTCTGCCCCAGACTGTGCCAGAGGTTGGAGCTGTGGCAAAGAATACAGAAAGGCAAACAGTCTAGAAGGGCTAGGATTGCCATTATTTACGGAAGACAGGGAGATGGTGTGGAAAGGCCTCTTGATTAGCTTAGTTTATTTTATTTTTGAACTGCTTTATTATTTCTTCTATAATGGGACAAGTTATACTCCTGTTCTCATAAGCTTGCTGCAAGGCCTTGGATGGCTAGAAAGGGGAGAAAGGACATCATTAAGGGCACTAACAAGGAGTGCATAGTCTATTTTGAGTTTGCTTGAGTTGACCATGGGCCATCAACCCCTGGAGAAACATGGTGTAATACTAAGCTCTGGAGAGATTAATTTGTGGCTTAATTAATGGAGAGGGAAGTGGTGGGATTTGTTTCAGCATGCTGAGAGGGGAAGCAAGCTGGATAATAAGGCTGGGCAAGTGCCCAGGCTTGTTGCTGGTTATTTCTTGGCATAGGCTTATTCAGTGATTTATTGTTACGGCCCTGGAGCTGCTGGTGGCCTCAACTGGGCCTAGGATTGTTTTGGGTTCCATAATGACCAAGGAATTAAGTTGGCTTAAGAAAGGCTGAGTGAGACTCATTAAGGTCCAGAGACTGTTAGACTTTTAAGGGCCCAAGCCAGTTGGGGACCTAGCAGAGTCTGGGACTGCTGTAAATTTAATAAAGCACCTGGGACTGATTTGTTGATTTGGAGGACAAGAGCCTGTGTGGGCCTAATAGGGCCTTAAGGCTGTGGTGAGCTGAGACAAACCTGGGAGGCAGCAAGTAGCTACTGGCAGGTGTGCAGACATCAATCTGGATTGTGCGAGACAGGTAACCCTATGATGAGCCAGCCAGAGAAAGGCACCAAACCTGTTAATCAAGCAGGACTGAGAACTGCCTCCCAAAATTATAGTGATTAAGATCAAAGGCGTAGCATTGAAAGCAAGGTATACCAGCAGGTCTCAACTGGCTGCCAGAGGGCACCAGTGCCTCAGCAGAGAGGAGACCTGTCACACTTTGCATGAACGTAGAATGCTACTCCTAAAACATCTGTCAAGACTGAGGGCTGCCTCCCAAAAGAAAGAAGACAATTCTGGGTGTCTTTCCTTTTCTCTCCCTCCACCCCCACCCCACCCTGTATTTGGTGAAGAACTGGTAATAATGGGGAGAGGTCATGACTTTTTAGAGACCATTAGTGGTACACTTGGGATGTCAGGTAAACAAACAAACAAAAAAAAGAAATGATCAGAGATTTTTATCCTTCTGCCTCCAGGAAGGGATCAATATAATCAATCAAAAGGGACCTCTGAAGTGAATGAACTTGTGAAAACTGGTGGTGGATACAGAGAGGACATAGCAGTGAAGTCATATACCCCTTTGGCTCTGAGGTCACCAGCATATCAGCACAACACCTGGTGAGAAATTCTCATATGCCATGAGCTCTGTGAGCTCATGAGCTTGCCAGTGCAGGGTCAGCCCAGAGCTCCTTCCTGCATGCAGCTCCAGAGCTCAGAGGGTGAGCACCACTGCTATTCACCCTTCCCCTCTCTCCCCCATGAATTAGCAGCAGAAAAATAGAAGGGACAAATGGCCCTACTTTCATGTAGCTCTGGAGCCCAGAGGATGACCACCAGCCACTCACCCCCTTTTTCCCCTGCTGGAAAATATAGTAGTGGGGAGGAGGGAGGAGTAGAGCAAACAGCAGTGATGCTCACCCCTTGGGCTCTGGATCTGTGTAAGCAGGGGCTGTGTACTGACCAGCCAGTGAGGTCATAGACCTTGTAACACACAGAGAGGTCCCAGCAGGAGCTATGGTGGTGTGCCTGTGAGCTCAAAGAACTCACTGGCATCCAAGATCAAGGCTAGGGAAGTGGAGTCACACCTCCTTCAGCTGTGCAGTGCACCCACAGTGAGTTCTCTTCACCGAGTATGCATGGTACAGCAATTGCATCTCCATCACCATGATCCTGGATCCACTCATGGTGAAAATCAAACCATTTGAGGCAGGATCCCGATTCTCCTTATTCTTTCTAGGCAGCACCTCACTACACAAGTGGTCCTTTAGAGTTCATAGGGGTTATTCATGGAGTTATATATTTTAAATGGGAATAAGTATTCAGAGCTTGCCATGGAAAGTTGTTCAAGATACTCACAAAATTTTGCATCCTGCCAGGCATAATTCTTTTTACACATAGATGGTGATCTATTCAAAAGGCATCCTTTGATATGACATAATACTACTTTGTGTAAGGTATGCAGGAGTTCTGCTTGTCTTGCATTAGCTACATAATACTAAATGAAAATGATAGATTCCAGTGCATACTTAATGGCAGACTGAATCCTAGGACTAATGTATTTCAGCTATTTAAATCAGGGGGAAAAATGAAACAATACATATGTATTACCTGGTTGGATGGTACTTTATTCCTCAAATAAATACCACCGAAATAATGAGACTATTCACATTGTAAGGTACAACTCAATGCAAGTCTGCTGTTTTTATTTTCCCCCTTGTACTGGAACAAAAACTGTATTACACACTACTGCTGGGAACAGATGAGAACTATGTTTTAGACAGACACTATTGACATTAAAATAAAAATGACTTATGAGATCATCGGGCCTTGAGAAGGTCAAAACTTCATTGAGAAAAATCTGTGTTGCAGCTGCTGCTACTGGGTCTGACTTATAAATTGTTGTGTGCGTGTACTTCCTGCTGGCAAGTTACATCCTTCAAATTTGTCACTGGACAAAAAAATACAGCCAACATTTTGACAGGCTGCTGAATTTATTATACCTAGAAGTTCTGTGGCCTTTCAGTATTTTGAAGCCCCCTATGGTAGTAAAGCATATTCTTGCCAATCTTTACCAAATAAAGGAATGGCATTTTTACCAAGGGAACAGCAAAAAAAACCCCAAAAAGTAATGGTTCACCGTGTTTTCCCTTGTAACAAATGGCAAGTTCTAGCCACAGTTGACAATACTCCATGAAATATCAGATCATGTTTTACCATCCAGGTGAATATAGTTACCACTTCTCTTTTTCTAATAGAGTCAAAATGCATTTTATATTTGGTGTTAATTTCTCCATCTCTTTTTCTAATGATTCACAGACATTTTTAGCTTTTGTATGCAATAACAATAAAGGACTAATGTAATAATCACAGGGAAGAAAACAGGATGTTTAACCACTGCATAACTCATTCCTAACTATATAATTCCTGTGCAGATGCTCAAGCAACAAGTCATTATTAAAGGGTGTCAGAGGGTGTACAATCACTACTAGAGTGAATGAAGAGGCAACGTAAGTGCTCTAGACTTTGCCAGCAGGTTGAAGAAGATAATTCCATCCCTAAAGGATTGTATACTTTTTGGGCAGAAATCATATTTTGACATGTTTGTAGCAAAGGTACAAGTCAGTCTAAAATAAAAATGAATAACATTGTAGGAGGGGGTGAATAAATTAAGGAAATGGAGAGGGCTTAACCTGAAAGTATCCAAAGGAAGAGGGGGTTAACAATAAATGGCAAGATCTAATTTTAAACATTTATTTATAAGATGTTCTTAAGAAATGTAATTCTACTGAAATCCTAGATTTCCTAACAACTAAGGTCACAGCTTTCTGAAGCTTTTTCTCCCAACATATTGGCTTCTAACAAATTGTAAGATGGGCTATAATTAATGGATAGGTTTCATATTTTACTAGCTGCTTCATTTTGTCTGATGGTTAGTTTTGGGGTGAAAACAAGTTTTGCAAAAAAGTCCAATAGTAGTGGAGAAGCTGCATGGCACCACAGAAGACTTGAAGGATGAGGCAGAGGTCTTAGGCACATGTTCATTTGTAGTGCTACAAACATAAGAATACAAGGGGCGGGGTGTAGATGTACAAAGCTCACTGGTCAGAGCTGTCTCAGTGCAAAGTTGCCTCAGGCATACTCTTCAGCCAAGAGGTGCTAGGGCAGGGGTGGGCAAAATATGGCCCTTGGGACAGATAGGGCCTGCCAACTGATTGGATGTGGCTCGCAGGGGGTGGCTATTAATTGATTCAATCTGGCCTGCAGCTGCTCTCAGAGAGCTCCACAGGAGGCTGAGCCCAGCCCAGGGCAGCCTACACTGCACTCCAGCCCAGCCCTGGCCAGCGTGGATAACTTCTAACAGAGTTGCTTCTGGTATGGCTGCCTCCTGGGTGCTGCTTCCCTCCCCTCACTCTTAGCAGCAGCTCCTCCTCCTACTCATGCTGCACCACTCTACGCCGGGAGGAAACTTCAGCCGGGCAGCTCCTCCCCAGCAAGTGGGTCTCTGGCTGCAGGTCCCAGCTGCCTTCCACCTACTCTGCCTGCCCAACATGTGCAGCAAAGTGGGTGGAAGGCAGCCAGGAGCTTCACTTGGGCAGTTCCAGCCCCAGCGCATGGGGCTCCAGCTCCCAGCGACCTTCCACCTGTTCAGCTGCCTGCACCAGGTATGCAGAGTGGGTGGAAGGCAGCTAGGAACTGGAGGCAGAGGCCCATGTGCTGGGGCAGGAGCTGCCCAGCTGAAGTTTCCTCCTGGCCCACAGTGGTGCAGGAAGAGGAGCTACCACTGGAGATAAGAGGAGTAGAACGGCAACCAGATGGCTGCAACCACACTGGCAGCAGCTGGCCTGATCAGCTGCTGCTGCTACAATAAGTGCTGATCAGCAAGGATCCTGGTTTTCTCTGATTAAAAATAAAAATTTTAAAAAAAAATCTCAAATTCTCTGATAAAAAACCTCAAAATCTGTGATTAAAATGAAACACTATTTTATATATATCTCAATTGAACACAATGTGTGCTTGATATATTTACAGTTTTAAAGGAATTTGAAAACTTACCAGTGCCTCAATCACTATAATAAAATACATTTTAAATACGTATATATTTTGGTTTTTTATCATGGAAAAATCAGAGCTCTCCCTGCCCCCTTAGCTCACAGAGTGCAGGTCCAGGGCCCTCACTCCCAAGCCACAACCCCCCAGCCCTGCTGGTACTCCTCACTCCCCAGCCACAGCCCCCTTCCCCCACAGCCCTGATGGAGGGGGCACCCAGCTACCAGGCCTATGGGACCAGGAGCCCAGGTCTGCAGTCCCCTGCCTCCGCAAAAGTATTCGAGCCTCGGCTGCCTCCTGCAGAAGGCACCAGCTGCTGCAGCATAATGGAGCATGGAGCTCGGCTTCCCCTCTCACCTGGGTGGCACAGCCAGAGTATAGCCCATGGGAGGCAGGGGGGCAAGTGGGCTGCCCACTACAGGCTCAGGCAGGGGTGGGGCTGGCTCCCCAACACCATGCACATTCCCAGGGGCACATGGAGGACTCATGCCCCCCAGAACTGTACAGGGGGGCAAGCTGCCCACTGTGGGCTTAGGCTCCCTGCCCTGCTGTTGTCCCCTAGAGCCGCTATGGTGCAACAGGTGGGACCCAGCAGAGCAGGGTCTGGCAGAGAAGCTCCTTGCTGCTGCAAGCTCTGTGCTGCCCTAGCAACATGCCCCCTGCCCGACCCACAGCAGCCCCTGTTGCTGCCGGGAGTGCAGGGGGCAGCTCACCAGAGTGACATAGGGCGCGCAGAAGCAAGGAGGCTCCCTGCCCGGCCCCGCTCTGTCCTGTCTGCTGCACCAGGTCACACCCTCTGTGCCACAGAGGCCCCAAGGGAGGACAGCAGGGCAGGGAGTCCAAGCCCTCAGTAGGCTCCTGCCCCCACCCTGTGCATAGATCTGGGGACATGGCTCCCCCATGTCCCCCCAGGAGTGTGCACAGTAGCACACACCTGAGCCACCCATGGCCCTGTTTCACTCCCTGCTGGGGCTGGTGGCCACACATTCTAGCCCCAGGGCTCAAGTCCTAGGCACTACCTGGCAGTGCAGTAGCCCCAGCCGCAGCCCTTCCCAACTCTCTCTCCTGTGACTGACAGCCCCAACAGCTGACAGAGCTCCCAATGAGGCCTGAGCCACCCATTGCTCCTATGGCTGAGAGCTCCAATCACTGACATATTTTGTTTAATAACTTAGTTATTTATTCCTGGTTTTATCCTGCCATTAATTGAATGAACAAGTGGCCAAGTCACCACTTAAGATGTGATTAAGTATAATGTGTCAGATGCGTAATATTAAGAACTCTAAACAAACCTTCGTTTCAGGCACGTTCTAATTTCTCAAATATTCCATAATTGATCAAGTCTTTTTTGAGGTTTAATATCCTTATATTTGAAAGCAAAAGCTCAGGCTATCCCTAAATTATATGAAATTCTCTGCTGTCTCATTGTTTCTATGGTGTGTGTGTCCCTTGCAGAAAATGTCCTCCCTCCTTTCTCAGATTCTTTTTTGAGCATATGCCAAATGCTGGCATCCAGGCTACCCAAGGGGAATAGTACATCAACTCCAGAAAGCTGTTAACATATGGCTGAGCATGTACTGTGCCATTATTATGACAGCTTGTTTGAAAACAGAGAAGACGAGCAGGAGGAAGAAAAAAGTTCACAGCTTTTTGGTTTTCCATGAACGTTTTTTAGAATGTTAAGCTGCTAGGATCAATGATGTTGGTAGCTTTAAAAGGCAACAAAGTACTTCAGCATGGTATACAGTTAGTGGAGTTTATTTTGTTCATTTTTATCACTGGCAACTATAATTACCAAATGAATCTTAATGCATAGGTCTCTAAGGGACTTATATCAGTGGGAAAGAGATGCCATTGCAAAGACTGTCATGCAAAGCTCTAAGACACATTGTGACAGGGGGCACCTCTCGGGGCTGGGCCTCATGCTGGCCCGCCTACCTGTCTCTATGGGCAGTCTGCCCAGTGTCACCTGCCATGATTTTGTTGTTCCCATAACTTGATGGTATAACGTGGGAAGCTGCCCATTCCCTGCCCCGATGCCAGGAGGCACTATCTGCAGCTCCAAACCTTCCCTACACCACAGCCCATGCCTCGCAGATGGCATCATAGTTCTTAATGTCTTTGGCTCCACACTGGGCCTTATAATCCTCCAGTCTGGACTTCAACTGGATCTCTGCAATCAGGCAGCCTACTCTGCCCTCATTCTGGGCTGCCTAGCTCCCTGCACTCTTCCCCACCTCAGGTGTTCCCTCCTCCCCCCAGGACCTTTAGCCACACAGGCCCTGGCCTCACCTTCAAAGCTAGTCAAACCCTCAGGCATCTGGCTCTGGGCACCCTTCATGGTGGGCCCCTGGCCTTTTGACCTTCTGGTCCTGGCCACAGCATTGACCAGTCAAGGGTGCCTCAAGTCAGGCATCTGAGTATCTAGTCTACTCTTTCACATGGGTCTACCTTCTCGGCCCTACTGTGAGGTTACCCACCCAGTTGTGGGAGCTGAGGTTATTAAGGCATCCTGACCCACCTTTCACCGGGGTGGTAACTTGGTAACTGGCCTGGCATTTCCTGGGGGCTCCCACACCACTAGGAGCCCCACCAGGCCACCCATCCCCAGAAGAATGCAGTTTTAGGTCATGCTCAGGGCCAAGAGCCTGCTAGCCATCCCCATAAGCTCTTGTCCTTACCTCCTAGGTTGTTCCTGCTGCAGCTCAGCTAGGTGATATTTTCTGCCTAGGCTAGCAGCAGCAGACTGCAGCCTTTATATACTAAGTTCTCAAAATGGCTGCCGCCATCAGGCACCTGCTGGATGCTTGACCCAGACTTTAAAGTGGCAGGTACCAACAGTGCCCTACTACACACATACCCCACATCTTTGACATACCTCTTTCTTCCCTTTTACTTCTAGGCTGAGATTACTCAGGAACCAGCTGCAGGAAGGAGAGGATCCAGGCACACGTGTGTCCCGCACACACATGTGCCCCCTTACTTACTTACTGACTGGAGGCGGAAGCAGCAGCAGCAGAGGAATCAGCAGCAGGGGCAGCAACAGCTGATCCCCAGAAGGTAAGTGGGGCAGAGGGACCCAGCACAGCTGAGCCGGATCCAGAGGGGAAGCCCCCCGGGTCCCTTATAGCTGAGCTGGTAGGGAGCCGCGCTCCCAAGCCGCGCAGCGTGAACAGAGTGTGAAAACAGGGTGGGCTAGGGGGGAGACTGTCCCCCCAGGCCAGAGAGCACCCCCGGGGTTAACCCTCGTGGAGCAGGCTCCAGCGGCACCGGATCCCCCCAGCAGGGGAGCGTAAGGGGCGGGACTGCCGGCAGGCACTTCTGGGTAGACCGGGGCACCTGATTGGCTGTTGGGGCAGGGGCGGGAAATTCAAACCGCGGGCTTTAAAAGCCGTGGTGTGACGTAGTTCCCAGCACTCGGGAACCAGCAGCGGGAAGGAGAGGATCCAGGCACACATGTGTCCTGCACGCACATGTGCCCCCTTAATTACTTGCTGACCGGAGGTGGAAGCAGCAGCAGCAGAGGAATCAGCAGCGGGGGCAGCAACAGCTGATCCCCTGAAGGTAAGTGGGGTGGAGGGACCCGGCACAGCTGAGCCGGATCCGGAGAAGAAGCCCCCCGGGTCCCTTATAGCTGAGCCGGTAGGGAGCCGCGCTCCTGAGCCACGCAACACGAACAGAGTGCGCCGGTGTTTGCGCAGGTGTTCACGCCAGCGGGCAAGCAGAAAGGGCCAGGAAGGAGACTCCTGTACGGGTAGAGCGTAGACACCACACAGATCTAACAAACAGCAGCTTATACAATGGTGTCGACGAGGAGTGCTGCTAGGGCCTCTGCCCAGGGGGCCATGCCTACCCGGGGCTGGTCTGAGGCCTCCACTCAGACTGAGCCCATGGGGGAGCTGGTGTCCCCCTGCCTCCTGGCCTGCAGGGGATCCCCAGCAGGGCTGGGGGGGCAGAGATTGGGGGCCCCACACCTGTCCAGCAGGTGCCCGTCTTAGGGCTCTGGAGGCGCAGGTGAGGGAGCTCCGGGAGGAGGTTAGCAGGCTGATGGGTATCAGGGAGGTGGAGGATGAAATTGACAGTTATTTCCTTTCCCTTTCCCTGCAGGACCAGGCACCCAAGGAAGAAGCACCCCGGGGAGTGCCCTCCATGGCAGAGTGGCAGACAGTCACATCCAGGACCGGAGCTACTTGCAGTAAACCGGTACCAGTTCCTCCAGTCCGACTGGAGAACAGGTATGAGGCCCTGGCAACCCTGCAGGAGATGGAAAGAGAGGAGGAAACCTCTGGGCAGGAAGCAACGCCACATTCTCCACACTTCGAACAGGTCAAGAGAACCAAGCGGACCCAGAGGAGGAGGTGTCAAGTGATCGTCATAGGCGACTTCATCCTGAGAGGTACGGAAGGGCCCATTTGTCGCCAGGACCCCTCAACATGAGAGGTATACTGCCTGCCCAGAGCAAAGATTCAGGACGTGACGGGAATAATCCAGGCCATGATTCAGCCCACCGATTACTACCCCATGGTCCTTGTCCATGTGAGTACTAATGATGCAGCCAGGACAAGCCCCGATCACCTGATGACAGACTACCATGCTCTGGGCGGCGTGCTGAGGGAAATTGGTGCCAGGTGGTATTCTCTTCTGTCCTACCAGTGAGTGGACGTGGAAGACGACACGAGAACTGCATTAGAGAGACCAACTGGTGGTTTCAGCAATGGTGTCTCAAGGCAGGCTTCAGCTTCCTTGACAATGACCCGCACATCACGATGAGGGACATGCTCAGTTGGGATGGGCTTTACCTGTCCCCCAAAGGTAAGTGTGTGTTCTCTTCTAGGTTGGCGGATCTCCTCCAGCAGGCTTTAAACTAGGCTCACTGGGGGGAGGGGAAGATGAGGACGGGGGAAGCCGTGGACCACCAAACCATGTGGCACCCACAAGGACAGCCCAGCCTGAAGAAGGATAACATTGGGAACCTGCAATCCATGGAGCATCCAGCAGTATAGCACAGGTAAGCAATAAGCAGGAAAGCAATAAGGGGCCCTTTGGGAATCAGAGCTGGGGGGCAGCAAAGGCGCCAGTCACAGGGCTCAAGTGCCTATATACTAATGCTAGGAGCATGGGGAGCAAGCAGGATGAACTAGCACTCCTGCTTGCAGAAAACACCTACGACTTAGTAGGGCTAACAGAAACCTGGTGGGATCCTTCCCACGACTGGGCGGTACATATTGAGGGTTATAATCTGTACAGAAAGGACAGGGTGGGGAAGAAAGGGGGAGGGGTTGTGCTCTATGTCAATGAGCAATATACATTGACCCTTATCAAGACGGAATCGAAGGAGGAGAAAGTAGAAGGATTGTGGGTTAGGTTACATGGGGGTCAAGGAGAAATGGATTTGGTGGTAGGGGTCTGCTACAGACCCCCACACCAAGGGGAAGAGCTAGATTTGGGGCTCCTGAGGCAGCTCTTGGAGACCATAAAAACTAAGGAGGCAGTAGTCATGGGGGACCTAAACTACCCAGACATCTGCTGGGAGACGCAGACAGCAAAGTCCCACCATTCGCGCAGGTTCCTATCCTGTGTACAAGACCTCCACCTGACGCAGGAGGTACACGGTCCCACTAGGGGGAATGCCTTACTGGACCTGGTATTGGCAACAGGGGATGACATGGTAGGGGACCTACAGATAGGTGGTCACCTGTGGGACAGTGATCACCAAATAATAGAATTCATCATAAGATGTCGAGTGGGTAAGGTAACTAGTAGGGTGAAAGTGCTAGACTTTAGGAAAGCTGATTTCAATGAACTCAGGCGATTAGTCAAGGACACACTGCAGAGTAGGAGTTTTGAAGAGATGGGAGCCCAGGAAGAGTGGCTGTGCCTTAAGGAAATGATCCTTCAGGCACAGAAGGAGATGATCCCGATGCGAGGAAAAAGAGGGAAAGGGGCCAGAAAACTTCCCTGGCTGACCAGAGAAATCCAGAGCAGCCTACGGGCTAAAAGGGGAGCATATAAAAAGTGGAAACAGGGAGAGATCACCAAAGAGGAGTATACCTCCTCTGCTCGCACTTGTAAGGAGGCAGTTAGACGGGCCAAAGATACCATGGAGCTGAGAATGGCATCCCAAGTTAAGGATAACAAGAAATTGTTTTTCAGCTATATAGGGAGTAAAAGGAAGGCCCAGGGTGGAATAGGACCCCTACTAAATGGGCAGAAGTAATTGGTGACGGACAGGAGGGACAAGGCTGAACCCCTCAATGAGTTCTTTGCCTCAGTGTTCCTAAGCGAGGGGCAAGACAAGTCTCTCACTGGGATTGTAGAGAGCCAGCAGCAGGGCGCCAGACTACCAAGCGTAGACCCTGAGATGGTGCAGAGTCACTTGTAGGAACTGGATGCGTTTAACTCGGCAGGCCGGGATGAGCTCCATCCGAGGGTACTGAAGGCACCAGCTGACGTCATTGCAGAGCCACTGGCGGGAATATTTGAACACTCGTGGCGCACAGGCCAGGTCCCGGAGGACTGGAAAAGGGCCAGTGTGGCCCCCATTTTCAAGAAGGGGAGGAAGGAGGACCCAGGCAACTATAGGCCAGTCAGTCTCACCTCCATTCTTGGCAAAGTCTTTGAAAAAATTATCAAGGCTCACATCTGTGAGAGCCCAGCAGGACAAATTATGCTGAGGGGAAACCAGCACGGGTTCGTAGCAGGTAGATCATGCCTGACTAATCTAGTCTCTTTTTATGACCAGGTCACAAAACGGCTGGACGCAGGAGTAGGGTTGACATCATATACTTAGACTTCAGGAAGGCCTTCGATACGGTATCCCACACCATACTGGTGAACAAGTTAAGAGGCTGTGACTTGTATGACTGCACAGTCCAGTGGGTGGCGAATTGGCTAGAGGGTCACACCCAGAGAGTCATAGTGGATGGGTCAGTATCGACTTGGAAGGGTGTGGGCTGTGGAGTCCCGCAGGGCTCGGTCCTTGGACCGATACTCTTCAATGTCTTCGTCAGTGACTTGGACGAAGGAGTGAAGTGTACTCTGTCCAAGTTTGTGGATGACACAAAAATGTGGGGAGAAGTGGACACGCCGGAGGGCAGGGAACAACTACAAGCAGACCTGGACAGGTTGGACATATGGGCAGAAAACAACAGAATACAATTCAACAAGGAGAAATGCAAAGCGCTGCACCTAGGGAGGAAAAATGTCCAGCACACCTACAGCCTAGGAAATGACCTGCTGGGTGGCACGGAAGCAGAAAGGGATCTTGGAGTCCTAGTGGACTCCAGGATGAACGTGAGTCGTCAGTGTGACGAAGCCATCAGAAAAGCTAATGGCACTTTATCGTGCATCAGCAGATGCATGACAAACAGAACCAAGGAGGTGATACTTCCCCTCTATCGGGCACTGGTCAGACCGCAGTTGGAGTACTGCGTGCAGTTTTGGGCGCCACACTTCAAGAGGGATGCGGATAACCTGGAGAGGGTCCAGAGAAGGGCCACTCGTATGGTTAAGGGCTTGCAGGCCAAGCCCTATGAGGAGAGACTGGGGCACCTGGACCTCTTCAGCCTCTGCAAGAGAAGGTTGAGAGGCGACCTTGTGGCTGCCTATAAGTTCATCACGGGGGCACAGAAGGGAATTGGTGAGGTTTTATTCACCAAGGCACCCCCGAGGGTTACAAGAAATAATGGCCACAAGCTAGCAGAGAGCAGATTTAGACTACACATTAGGAAGAACTTCTTCACAGTTTGAGTGGCCAAGGTCTGGAACGGGCTCCCAAGGGAGGTGGTGCTCTCCCCTACCCTGGGGGTCTTCAAGAGGAGGTTAGATAGGCATCTAGCTGGGGTCATCTAGACCCAGCACTCTTTCCTGCCTATGCAGGGGGTCGGAGTCGATGATCTATTGAGGTCCCTTCCGACCCTAGCATCTATGAATCTACGAATTAGTGCAGGATCTGTTTCTCCCACTCTGTCAGTAGGGGATTCCAAGCAAAGGCAATTTTATATTGATAAACTAGAACCAGAGATCTCTCATGTTGTGTTTTTCAGGCTGGAAAACATGGACCTGATCTACTTAACCAAGTTCTTCCAGTTATTTTTTCCCCTTCATTGCTTATCTCACAGAACTGGTGATTCTGAAAATACATGAATTTCACAAATGTTTTCAAATGAAATATCAATGAACTATTGTTTTTATTATGTGCTTAACTTTACTACCACATGACCACAGTTTCCTTAAATATCCCTTCTCAGCACTCTGGTCTTCGTCACAGTTACTCCTTATTCCCTTCCCCACTCATTTCCCTTTTACAAAATTTCCTAATAATTTCATTATTCTCCAATACTTTCTATTCTTTCTAGCTCACTCTTTAATAGGTCCCAATGAGATGTTTGTTTTTAATTCCTTTCCACCTCTTGAATAATTAAATAGCAATAGCAGAATTCAGAGAACCCATATTTTTCATTGTGCTGTTCAGTGGATTACTCAAAGATAAAGTACACTGTACATCTCATATAAAAGCTTATATTTTCCCCCAACCTATTTAAAAAATTGGATAGCTATGGAAATTAACTAGATTGAGATTGTTTCAGTGACATATTTTTCCATCAAAAATGCTGATTTGCCAAAACTAAAACTTTTTGAAAAAAATATGTCTCATCTAAAACAAATGCTTCTCTGATCCAAAATGGAATTTCTGAATAAAGAAAAAGAAAGATATTAGAAGAGAGTTTCATCCAATAATAGCTAATAGCCCAGTCATTGGAGTATTAAGTTAAGATGTGGGAAACCCAGATTTAAGAAATAAGCCCATAAGTGTTGGCCCAGAGTCCCTGCTTACAGCCAGTTCCAGAGTCTATTTCTGCTCTCTCTTTCCTTCCATTCTGCTCTCCCCCTCCCTGGCCCCCATTCTCCACCAGGGGGAAAGTAGCAGATGGGTTTCAGTGGCAACAGCAGCAGGAATGCTCAGTCCCAGCCTTCACAAAGTCCAGGGGCTATCTGCCTCCGCTACTCAACTCCTCCTTCCCCGGCTGCTGAATTGGGCAGAAGGTGGAGAGGGAAAGGGAAGAGCAAACAGTAGCAGGGTCCATAGCTGCTTGAAAGAAAAGACTCCAGGCAGAGTCCACACATATGAGCTCCCAGAGCTCCCAGAACATGCAGAGCTCTCAACAGCTTGCAACTACGGCCCATTCAGCTGTATGGCATGGGCTGTGAGGCATTGAGTTCTCTTCCCCGAGCATGTGCCATGCAGCTGAGGGATATGTGGTCACACCCCTGTTGCCAGAACTCAGGATCCACATGGAAGTACAGGTGGTGGAGAGTTTTGAGATAAAGCATGAGATAGATTCACCAGACCACTCATGAGTGGTATGACATGACAGGTAGATAATATACATCTAAGTTCTGGGTAAGAAGTTGATTCATTTTAAAGAAGCCTGTTCTCTTGAGGCATTTGTACATGTGATAGGGGGCGGTAGTCCTCAGGGTTTTATTCTATGCCCCTATGTTGAAACAGTGGAATTTGAATTAAAACCCACCATTTCAATGTTGCCATCACATTATGGTGAGTGGCCTGATCATTTTTTTTTTTTTGTCGGAGCTGAAGTCTGCCCGCAGCCAGGGGGGCAAGCTGCCAGCAGGCTGAGTGGCCCCTGAGCTGTGGGGGGCCCTGGTCCTACCCTCCATGGCAGCAGCACCCCAGGGCCACCTGGGCAGGTTGCTAGCAGGCCAGGTGCTTCCCCAGGTGCTGCCCCAGCACCTGGCTCAATCCAACTCTTCCCGAACCCCAAGCAAGATCAGCTCTCAACCCACTAGGAGCCCACCCGGGTGGCCCCATGGAGCATTGCTGCTATGGAGGGAAGGACCAGGGCCCCCTGCAGCTCAGGGCCTGCTCTGCCTGCCATCAGCTCATCCCCCAGCCGTGGAAGAGGCAGGCAGGCTCCGCTAAAAATAAATAAATAAAGCATCAGGCCCTTCACAGGTTCTGCCTTCAACAGGCTCTCGTAGCTGGCAGGACACCTGGGGCCATCTGGGAATGGGCTAGCTTGCCCTTGCAGCAATACAGGAAAGCATCAGGAGGGCAGCTGGGTCTCCTGATAGCTAGAGAAGGCAGTGGGGATGGTGCACAGGGTGTGGGGCTTCCCAGACGGACTGCTAGCCGGCTGGGTGCTGCCCCAGCTCAGAGGCACCTGATCCAATGCTTCCCTGAGTCTGCCTAAGCTTCCAGTGCCCCGTGCACCATTCCTGCTACCTTCTCTGCCTGCCAGTACACCCAGCTTGCCCCTGGAGCAATTCAGGGAGGCAGCAGGAGGGTGGCAGGGTGTACTGGAAGCCAGAGAAAGCAGCAGGGATGGTGCATGAGGAGCTGGAAGCCCAGGTGGGCTCAGGAAAGTGTTGCATCAGGCACCTTCAAGCTGGGGTGTCACCCTGCCAGCTAGCAGCCCACCCAGGCTTCCAGTGCCCTGTGCACCATCCCCACCACCTTCTCAAGCCCTCAGCAAACCCAGCCACCCTCCTGCCACCTTTCTTCATTGCCCCAGGGGCAAGCCAGCCCATTCCTGGGTGGCCCCAGACATCCTACCAACCACAGAAGCTTGCTGAAGGCAGAAGCGGCAAGGAAACAGATCCTTTTTATATTTTTTTCAGTGGAGCCTACCTACCTTTCCCACAGCCAGGGGGTGAGCTGACAGCTGCATCATTGAAATTTGCAACATGGCAAACTAAACTACATTGGGATGTAGTTTAGTTTTCAAGGATGCAAACTCATTTAAAATCCGCAAAACTCTTGCAAAACTCTTGCACGTATATAGCGTGATGCCATTAAGTCACACAAAGTGACATGTTCTTCACGTGTACATGGTAATGGTGTCACATGTACAAGAGACCTTATAGACTCCCCCAGGGAACCAACAATACTTATCAGGAACCATATTCTAAACCCTGTAAAAACACACTCCCCACTTTCAGGAAAAATGCTTATTTTGCCAACCCCAGAGAAACAGAATACCTCACCAACTGATATGGCAGGTAATTTGGTCTATATGAGTGGAAACAGGTATCTCCTGGTGTTTCATTTATGCTGCCATAAATTTTTTTAGTACATAGAAGTTGATACCTTTTATTACACCATATGAAAGGAAAATCAGTGGCACAACAGAAAGCAGTAACAGACTCTGCTGCTTAATTGCAGTGAACATATATTACAATGCTCTGGGCCTGGCTGAGCAGGAAAAAGTCAAGATTCCCTTGCTCAGACAGACCTGTGCCCTAAGTCTGGCTGAGCAGGAAAAGCAGGGAGATCACATTGCCCCTTGTTCAACACCAAGGCGGGGGGGCAATGTGTGTTTTGTCCAGCAAAGTAGATCAGCTATGCTGTGATACATCAGATTTGCCATTGTACTCGGGCTGGAGTGCAATGAAAGTGACTTTAACTATTCTGTCATCTTTATAAATAGTATTTTTGTTTTTAATGAACCATATGGATCAAATTTGCAGTTTTCAGAAGCCTCTGTAACTGTATTTTTCACATATTTTTCAAATAAAACTACTTTTGCAGTTCAGTTTGACCTCTACAGTACATTTTCCTTCTCTACCCCACAGTAACTCATTAATTTGCAAAACTATAGGAGTGATACTGAGTTTTTTAGGGTATTGTTGATACCTTAGGGTATAAGTTGATACTTCTGCTAGCAAATATCATGACTTCGTAAATGTATGACTTGCTTTCATCCCTTAAGGCAACAATATCTTCTTGCCTTCCAAAAATAAAAGACTTCACTGGACATCCAAATGGAGCAACCTCCTAACCCACCCACAGCCATGTATGTACAGTCACTGTCATAAACCAGTTGCTAACAGCTAGAATCAGAAATGGAACCCAAAATATTTGACTCCAACAAAATTAGTAACACACCTGCTGTGATAAATTAATGACTCAGCTAATTCAACAACTGCAAAATAATATATATACATACACACATACATACATACATGCACACGTCGCACATGAGCATTCTGTCCGGTATTTTAACATATTCTATCCAGTGGCAATGAAATTATACATGCTTTTGGACTACATAATTCTAGAAGAGAAAATAATTTGCTTTCCTGTCAGCCAGGATTTATATTAATGTCAGGTCATGGTCTCTCACAAGTTTTCAACCAATAAAGTTTCCTAAGGTGAAAGCCTGCTTTTTGCCATTAAAAAATTATATGGAAATTACAAAATGTTCACGAATCAAGCAAAACTGAATGTCCAAAGCTAAGCATCTTTAAAAAATCTTTAAATAATTCATGCAAAACTACAGTGAATTACTTTCAATTTATCCACCCCAGTTGTCATGCTCTTCTCATCAAAACAAGGAAAGCTTATATTTTACAAAAAATATTATCAATTAAACATTGCAAAGCACTGTAACCACAGTCTTTTCATTGTCCTGGTCTTTCTAAAGCCTAGAGTCATGCATTTCAAGATGCAACATTGTGACCTTGTATTTTCTTATAGCTTCTATACAGTCACAAAAAAGATGTAGGGACATAACTGGAGCAAAATTTGCTTACAGGTATATAATACACAGTGCATGCTTTAAATCTGTCTTTCACTATTTTTTGTGCAACCTGCTCACATTTAGTATAGGAGTTCCAAATCTAGATTCATGGCTTCCTTTAAGGACCTAATTTGTGTTATCTTACAAAATCATCATGAATGCAAAAAGAGTATACCTGGTAGAATAATATATTTTATCCCTACTTTTTAAAAATTATGTTTTGGATTTAGATGATTTTAAGATACTCTTTTGGAAGAAAATTGCCACTCTGCCAATTAGTTGTGAACTTATTCTTCCTAAAACTTTCGAACCATCTTAAAAGGAATTTGAATACTCAATTCCCATAAATTGTGCCTTGATCTGTACAGCACATGAGCTGATTAGTATTTTTCAGCAACAAAGTGATTAAAACAACCTCCTTGAAGTAAAAGGGTTTGTGAGAGAAACGCTGGCCAGAATCACAACTCTAAAGCAGGGATGGGCAACTATTTAGGCTGGAGGGCTGCTTAGTGATTTTTGGTAAGCTGTTGCAGGCCACAATGGTAGCCCTACCCCTTGATAGGTGCCCTTCCCCCTGGTTGCAATCTTGGGACCAAAAGTCCCGCCCCCTCCCCCAACCCCTCATCTTTGCCACTGGAAGTCCCTCCCCATGCCCCAGGAAGTACTCCGGGGGGGGGGGGGAAGGGAGGGGTGCCATCTTGGAACCAAAAAAACCCCAAATCATATACTGAAAATCAAACATCTATGTATGTATTTTAATTTATTTCAAAAAAATATTTTTTGCAGTGGCTCTCAGAGCTGTGCTAATTAAAGTGCCCCAACCCATGGCGACTGCCCCTACTATAGCCAGAGGAGATTTCACTCTGTGGTACTCCAGGGCATCATGGACCACTGTAGCACCTTCACGCATTTGAATGCCAGCAGGGTGGGCAGTGAACATGACACCCACATGTTCCATAACTCCATCTTGCCAGCCCTGGTGCAGAGCAGCTGCTTCACACCGGGGGTGCCAGACCTGCAGCTGAGCACTGTTGTGGTCCCACCCCTCCTCATCGGGGACCCTACCTACCCACTCCTGCCCTGGCTCAAGTGGCCCTACATTGGCCAGCTAGACCCCTGCCAGGCCCACTTTAACTCGTGCCTGGGCCAAACCTATATGCCTTTGTCTGCCTGAAGTGACGCCGGCACACCCTCACCACACAACTCAAGTTTGCCAAGGACAACATCCCCCAGGTCATCATCACAGCCTATGTGCTGCATAACATCTGCAAGGCCTGGGGGGATATGTTCCATGAGGCCTGGGCAGAGAAGGCACAGCAGGTGGAAGCTACCTGGCAGTGAGAGCACCACCTGTGGTGGCAGTGATAGCAGCTGGCCCACCCCTCTGAGTCTCAGGTGAGCCACACACCTGCCCACAGGGGCCAGGGCACCAGGTACGAGAGGCAGTGGCTGACCACCTCCTCCTGCACTCCCCACTGTAGCCTGCCTGGACCACCACCCAGAAACCCCCACCCACCACCAATCCCTAGCACCATTTTCATTGCAGACATGTCACAAAAGAACAAGTTTTTATTTCCCTCACATCAAACAGTCCCCTCCTCTGCCCTCCCCAACAAACAGAGCCTCCCTCCCTCCCCACACAACAACAGAGCCACCCCACTACCAACCCAACCCACCAACAATAAAACACTCTCTTCCCCCATGGAAACTATTTACAAAGTGATTTGTGCCATCCCAGAATGGGGAGGTGTGGGGTGGGGGTGCCTGGGGGGCAAGCCTGGGAACAGGTGGCTAAAACCCCGGCCTCTGGCTGTTCTCCCACAGGTGAATACACCATGGCAAGCCCAGCAGGTTCAGGGCTTGCCCAGGGGTGATAGCAGCCAGTGCTCCCCTAGCAAGGGCAGCTCCCCCTCTGGTAGCCAGTGTCCAGGGCCAGAAGAGCCAGCATACAATCCTGGCCCCACTGCTAGCAGCTCTGGACCCCAGCGCATGTAGAGCTAGGTCAAACAGCAAGCCTGGGCCCATGTGGGGGACCTGGGTGGCAAAGGACCCAGGGTGGGATCTGGGCCAGGGGCTCCTGGCTGTTGGAGACAGCACAGGACCTCCTCCCATGCCCATGGGGCAAGGGAGGTCTGCTGCTGGGAAGCAGACAGGGGCCAGGGGACAGATAATGCTACAGTCGGAGGCCAGGCAGTGGGCGGCATAAAGGTGACCACCAAGATGGTGTCCCAATTTCTTAGATAAGATGCTGTCTACCAGGGGCCATGCACTGCCCAGCCTCAGATCATAGATCAGCTGTGCACAGTTGCCCCAGGGACCATAGTAAGTCAGTTGGGCAGGGCTAGGCCCAGGCAGCTGCCCACCAAGCCCCTGTTCCCAAGGGTCAGGCAGGCCACTGGGTGCTTCCTGGAGTCAGCCTGCCTCCCCATCCCCTTCCCAGGCTGGGACAGACCTGCCTCCTGGCCACACCTGCTGCCAGAGCTCCAAACCCCACTGCCCCCCATACCTCCTGCAGGCCACCCACTCTGCTGTGCTGCTGCCAAGCCCAGAGCACCTGGGGTCAGGGGAAGCAGGGTACAGGACTCCCAGATGCTTGGTATGAGGAGCTACCTGCACCCCCACCCTCCCCACCAGGGGCCTCTCCAGAGAGGTACCCTGGGGCCAGCACCCATGCGCCAGTGCTGTGCCCCTGCTGTGCATGCTAGGATGGGACCCTAAACTTTGATGGTGAAGGGAACAAGCCCAGGCTGCCACACAACCTTTACCAATGCCTGAAGGACTATCTATGGCTGTGTTACATACCCCTGCTTCCCATAAGTGACACTAGAAAATATTATTGAGGGGGCTGGATGGTGCAGAACATGCCTGCCTGACCCCACCCCTCCCTCCCACAGTGCTGTTCTGGGGCTAATGCACGTTGGTGCTGTGTACGTGGCAGCAAAGCAGAGCACAGTGTGGGCACTAGGTGTGGAGCTGCAGTGGCAGTGGTGCTGAAGCAGCTGCTACCAGCCCAGTTTGGGGGAGCTAAGCCCCATTAGCCCTGGACTTTGGTCGCCTATGCTGCCCTGCACAGCCGAGTAGGACATCACCACCAGTATCAACGTGTTCCTCAGTGCGTGAGAGACCCATGCCCACCTAGTTGCAGGGGCACAGGCTGCCCAATAAAAGTTTTGCACTGTCTCCCACCTCCCTGCATGCTCTGAGGGTGGGAGGTGAATCTGGGGCCAGGGGATTGCGGCTGGGCCAAATGAGAAGGTGGCTATGACCAGGGGCCAGGGGCAGGGACGGGGGCAGGGGAAGGAACTGGAGGGGGAGGGCCCTGCCCACAGTGTGGGGCTTACCATGTGGCCAGGGCTGGCATGGCTGATGGCTCCACTCTGTCCCAGCTGGCAGTGAGGGTGTGCAGTTCTAGGCAGTGTCCTATGACAGTGGGATGTGATGTGTTCACATCCAGTTAGAGACCCCCCTCGGAGAGGAGCTTGAACTGTTGGTGGCCAGTGGTGACATGGTTGGCGATGCCTCATGGCTGGGGCTGAGGCTGCAGATCTGTTGGAGCAGCCACTGGCCTGGGCTCCCCGAGCTGCTGGTGGAGACTACAGCCAGGGAGCTCAATGGGATGGGCTGCTGGAGGCCCGAGGTGCCCTCCCCTGGTGACATATCACCACTGGTGTCAAGCTGGGGTGGGGGCTCAGGCAGGCTACTGGTGCTGCTGTACATAGCACGGCTGCAGCCTGGGTGCAAGAATTGCTGTTAGTTGCCACATAGAGGGTGCAGACTTGTGGGTACTCCCTGATCAATGATTATGGCTGGTCACGGTGACCCACTGTGCCCACAAGGCCTTGACCTTTATGCGGTACTGCAGTGCCAACCACTTGTGCCAGCACTCCCACATCCAGCCTGACAGAGATGGGTATTCCAGCACCTGTCCCACACAAACTGGTCCTGCATCTTTGCCTCACCCCACAGTGCTACAAGGTCATCAGTCTCCTCCTGTGTCCAGCTGGGGCTCAAGGTGGTGGGCACAGGCGTTGGCAAAGATGACACCATCGGTACTCCCACATCAGCTCTCTGGGCTTCCACATTGCTGTCCCTGTGCTGCCAGGCCTAGACAGCTGCCGGTAGTGCCCAGTGCAGGGGCATGGCATGGGACCAGGAGTTGTATGGTGAGGCAATCCCCCACAGCACCTGAAGGCTCCAAGCAGTCTGCTGGGGGTAGGCTGTGGGCAGCTGGAGCTGGCCCCAGCCCCGGGGGCCATAAGCTGCCTGCAGCTGGGTGGCTCTGGGGTGCAGGAAGGCTGGCACAGGTGGCCAGTGGCCTGCCCAGGGGGACACAAAGTCCTGGATGGCCTCAGACTGCCTGCATGTGCCCCAGGGCTCACATGCCTGCCATAGAGGTGGCCCAGCCCTGGGGCAGGAGTGTCTGCATGTGTGTTACTGCACATTAACTATTTGTGAGTAAATTTGCTACTTGCATTTACAGGTAGCAAATTTACTCATGAAAAGCATTTTTTACAATGCAGTAAGCACGTGCACATGTAGACATGCACGTTTATTGTGCAGTAAACTATTCTACTGCATAGTAAAGCATTTTGTGTAGATATGCTCAATAATACTTTCCCCCATTTCTTCCCTGCCTTCCTGTCTGTCCCCTTCCCCCAATCTCCTATTCACAGAACAAATCAAGGAAAGATCAAATATTCAAGCACATTGTAGTTTTGGTCTGTTTTTTAACTGTGATTAAGCCAGCTTTAAGTGAACTGCTGTATCAAACTAAAATAATATCCTATGCTCATTGTCCTTACTTTGGCCTTTTAATTATCTTGATTTTATCAGAAGACTATTTGCAGAATTCATTGCAACAGAACTGCACTTGAAATGAAGCTGAGGGAGCAGTATACCAGGGTTGTGTGCACCTTTAAAATTGACTCCTTGCAAAAAAAATGTTTTGCACTAAAATCTCCTCACAAGTTGGGTTTTGAGGAAGCTAGTATAAAATATATTGAGAAATTATACATACATTTATTTCTCCTGCCCTTGGAGATTATAAACATCCTGAGGCAGCTCATTTTTGTAGAGTGTTTGCTGTCATGAAGCAATGAAGTACAAATGGAAGCCAACTGAACTTAGCAATTTGTTTACCAAGGAATACAACAGCTGGAGAAAAATGGAGTATTTTAATAATTAGCCAGTCACATTAGATAAGGGACATGCTGGTATATGATCTAGCATTATAATAAGAAGGCTGCTGCTTTGGGATTATAAAGGATTAGTAATTAACCTCCTTCAAGATCAAGAAATTTGCCTCACTGGATCTGGGGACTGCTGGAAACTATACATAGTGCAGAATATTGTTGTGCTTTCTCAAACACTCAGGCAGTTCTTCTGTTCCTGTAGAGACATTACATTTCTCGGTATCAATGTCTGGAAACCATTTTGACATATCCACTGATCCTTTCCTCCTCTGAAATGAAAGCTTCATAAACTAGAAACAAATTGTTTATTGATTACATATCTGCTGTCTAGAGAAGTTAACATTCAGGTATTCACATATGCATGTACTAGGTTTATGCTTCTGAAATATGTAATGGGAATTCTTAAATTCAGATAAAGATTTTATGCTATATAATGGATAATTCATGCCAAATGCAAATGATGCATTGTAATATTTGTGGGAAAATCCATTAACTATTGCTTGCTGGTACATACCAGGAAAAAGAAGAGTTTTCACTTGTAATTTCTCCACAAAATGAGCCAAATTGTATCTGTTTGTATTAAGCCAAAATTACTGCTGAAGAACTTTCAGCTTTGCATAATTCAACATCCATAAGAGGACTCCACTATATATGTCAGCTAGTTGTCCAACTTTCTGGTTACCTCAGACTGCAAAAGGCTTCAAGACAGAGCTGCAAGTGAGAAAAAAAGGGGAAAAGAGTAATTTCACTGCCTAGGACCTTGCACAACAAAACTCATCTCTCCATTGCTGACGTATAGAACACTTCTCTGTCTTGTTTTCTTCTGATACACATTTAATGGAACTTTTTCCTTACAATGTTTCCTCCTACTATTGTTGGTACATCTTCAAAGCTGATGTTTTTATAACACTTGTGGTTTTATTATATCAGTGAAATCTCAAAACCAACTGCCAGAAACCCTAACACAAAAAGTATAGAAATAAAACTTATCTTTGAACAGCATGTCTATCTGTCTTGCCAATATTGCAGCTGTCACTATTGGCAAAAAGAAATGTCTGTCCTTACAGAAAAGAAGCCAAATATATAATACAACTCTGTATGTTTAGGACAACTGTTGTATAATTCATAATGTTGAGAAATAAAGTATAATGGTGTTTGGCCTTTCTTCTTTACAAAATGTTTGTTTCACCCAATCAAAAGGTGATGAAGAACTGAAAAATGAAAATTGTTACATAGATCTTAATTTGCTAGCTGGCATGCTATACTAGACTTCAGTAGCTATATTAGAATGTAGTGGCCTCAAGATGTTATAAGCTAAACAAGACTGCTACAGCAAGTAAAATAAAGGTGAGGGGTTACATAGCCACTTTGCCCTCTGCCTTCCCCAACTTCTTGCCCCTGCATCCATTATCCCCTCCCCTTCTCCTCTCCCCTCAGACCCTGCTCTCCCTGAGCAAGTGGAAGTGAGAAGCAAATGTGAAAACACTGAGGAAGCATCTACATGTGTAATTAATGTTATATTGGTTTACTGCACAGTAGATGACCTGTTTCTGACACAGGTTGTGGAAGGGCCAACCAGGGGTACGGCTATCCTGGGTCTAGTGCTGGCCAAAGGTGATGACATCATAGGTGACCCAAGGATCAGTGGTACTCTGAGAGATAGCGATCATGACCTGGTTAGGTTCACCATACAGCATAAGACTGAGAAATCAGAGAGCAGTCCAGGACTTCAGGAAGGCAAAAATGGCAGGAGCCTGACTTTTTCTTGCTCCCTATGTATCTGAAGAAGGACTTTTTGTTGTCTTTTATTACAGGTTCCAGCTTGATTTCCATGCCTATGTGACGGGCTAGCTGGTAGTGACTTAGCCCAGGGGTTTTGAAAGGGTAAAAGATGACTGGAGGACTTGGGATTCCCTTTCCTCACCAATCTGGTAATGATTTGGCCCAGGGGTTTTGAAGGGGTAAAAGATGATTGGAGGACTTGGGATTCCCTTTACTCACCAATCAGGCCCCAGAAACTCACCCTCCATGTCTCCTGATTGGCCCCTTGGGTCACCTGGAGGGGGATAAAAGGGGCAGCGCAGCTGACTCAGGGGAGACCAGTGAGGGACCACAAGGAAGGAGCTTCAAAGAGCTGGCAAGAGCTAAGGCAGCGGGGTGGGAGCAGTTGCCCCAGAAGAGCCTGAAAGAGTGGGACCTGAAGGCAGCAGTTGGACCCTCAGCAGCGTGGCATGTGGCCGGCAGGAGAGGCTCCCCGCTGGGCTCCAGGATCCCCTATGAGAGGCTGCAGCCAGCAGGAGAGGTTCCCCAATTCCAGCAAGGATCTGAGTAGCGACCTGAGAGGTTCCCAGCTCTGCTTCCAGCTCTTCCAATAAGAGACCAGACAGCTCAACATGAGGCCAGGGCTCCGGAAAGGTCAAGACCCCTAGCAGCACTGATGGCTGTATGGTAGAGGTTTTTGCCTGTCATGTGGGAGATCTGAGTTGAAGTCCCAGTTGGGGTGAGTGAAATAACGAAGAGAAATTCTTGTTGCAGTGGAAAGGGGTCATTGCGTTTTCCCCCTTTCTCCCCTTCCAGGTACCTAGGCCCTATATTCCTCGTCATTTGACATGTTGTATTTTGTGCCTTTTATATTTCACCAACCAGTATTGTTTGTTCTGCTGTTTGCATTTTATATTTTGTTAACCCTGTCTTTTGTCAACTGGATGAATATGTCTATGATTGTGTCTAACCTTTGTTGAATCCTGCCCCCTAGGGGCATTGTATTGTCCCCTATACCCCCTGGTTTATACTAGTTATGTTCCCAGTACTGTTCTCTCATTAAAAGGTATATGGTTAAGTCCCCATTGGTAGTCTGGCTGTGCTCTATAGGGGGAGGAGAGTACCTACACCTCCCACAGCACTTGTGCACCTGCTTTGATCCCTTCAATTGGAAAGGGGGTACTTCTTGGAGTACCGCCCGGGCTACACCTGCCTTGGTTTTCCTTGTCTCATATCTGCAGGCCCTGGCGATACAGGTGTATTCCTCGCTGGTTGCTGAGTGATTCTTCCATTGTTTATATGCTTCTTTTTTCTTTTTCAAAATCTCTCTAATATTCCTGTTGAGCCAAATGGGTCTAGTGACTCCTTTCCCATTTTTTGCCGGCACGGGGTGGTCTGTTTTGGGGCCGTGAGAATTGCCTCCTTAAGGAAGCTCCACCGTTCCTGAACTCCCAAGTCATCTGGTTGCTGGTTGCAGAAAGCGTCTCCAGCTAGCCTCTCTGGAACCCGTACTGAATGTTCAGGGCAGCCCACAGTTGATGCCCACGAAAAAGCCAAGCTGCTAAATGTATACTTCACTTTGGTATTCCTGAAATCAAACAGGGGCTCTTGACCTGACCAGAGGCCCGGAAAAAACACAACAAACTATATGAAATCAGTCCTGAAAAGTTGAGGGATCACCTGCAGCTCTTGAAAGTCTTCAAGTCTGCTAGGCCCAACAACCTGTACCCCAGAGTCCTAAAAGAACTGGCTGAGCTAATAGCAGTACCACTGGCCAAGTCGCAGAACTCGGGAGTGGCCTCAGATGACTGGAAGAAGGCCAATCTGGTGCCCATCTTCAAGAAAGGGAAGAGGGATGACCCTGCAAACTACAAGCCGGTCAGTCTGACCTCGGTCCTGGCTAAAATCTTTGAAATATTTATTAAGGAGGCCACTATATGCAAGCTGGAAATGGACAGAGTGCTAAGAAGCAATCAGCATGGGTTTGTCAAGGGTAGATCATGCCTGACAAACCTTGTGTCCTTCTATGACCAGGTAACTAGCCATATGGACAAGGGACACGAGGTGAACATGATTTACTTAGACTTCAGTAAAGTCTTTGATTCTGTATCCCACAGGATTTTCTCAAACTCGAGGGTGCTGCACTTAACCAGTCTACAATGAGGTGGGTGGACAATTGGCTTAGAGGCCGCTTCCAGAGGGTGGTAATTGATGGGATGTCCTCACCCTGGAGGGCCATCTCCAGTGTTTGGACCCGTGCTCTTCAACATATTCATTAATGCCTTGGATGGGGGCTTGGAAAGCTCAATTATTAAGTTTGCGAATGATACCAAGCTGTGGGGAAACACAGGCACACTGGGGGATAGGGTTAGGATCCAGGACGACCTTGACAGACTGGACTCTTGGGCAAAATGGAATCAGATGAAGTTTAACAGGGTTAAGTGTAAAGTCCTTCATCTGGGTAGGAAGAACTACTACTACATGATAGGTCCACTGGCTGGCATAGCATCTGAATGAGACCTGGGGGTTATGATTGACTGGAAGATGAATATGACCCACCAGTGAAATGAGGTTGCCAGGAAAACAAATAGAACTCTACCATGCATCAGTCATTGTGTGTCCAATAGGTACAAGGAAGTACTCTTCCCTTTCTATTTGGCACTGGTGAGGCCTCAGCTGGAGTACTGTGACCAGTTCTGGGCACCACACTTCAAGAAGGACATAGATACTCGAGAGAGAGTACAAAGAAGGGCCACCCACATAGTCAAGGTCATGGAGGATAGGGCCTACGAGGAGAGACTCTGAGAATTGGGCCTGTTCAGTCTGTGTAAGAGAAGGCTGGGAGGTGACTTGATAGCCGCTTACAAGTACATCAGGGGTGAACACCAAGATCTAGGTGAGCAACTCTTCAGGAAGACACCTTAAGGGAAGATGAGGACCAATGAACATAAGCTTATAGAGGATAAATTCAGGCTAGATGAAAGGAAGAACTTCTCTGTAAAGTTTGCCAGAATCTGGAACACACTCCCAGCAGAGGTGGTGCAGTCACCATCCTTGGAGGTGTTCAAGAGGAGGCTGGAGAGGCACCTTGTTGAGCTTGTCTGAGCCCAATAACTTCCTGCCCACAGGGAACCAGTCTTGATGATCTTACATGTCCCTTCTAGTTCTACGATTTTATGATTTACTACACAGTAAAGCAACCCTGGGTAGGTGTCTATAAACATGCAGCCATTTAAACGTAAATATGCTCCTCGTGGCAGTAGCCTACTCCAGGGCCCCCTGCAGCAGCCAGGAGGGCTAGAGGCTCCAGCCACACCTGCCTGGGGCCAGGGGCACTCTTTAAAAGGCAGTCCCATACACTGTTCCCTAGCCACCTGTGTTTCTGGCCTGGAGCAGTCTTCAGCATGCTGGCACAGCTCTCTCTGTCTCTGCCACCAGAAGCTGTGCCCACCATGCGATGGCTGCTGCACCCTCAGGCTCTCTAGGCTCCTGCTTGCCACACTGCTCACCACACTTTGCTGCCACAGCAACTCCTGCCTGGCACAGGTCAATCTTGACCCTGCCTGTCCCCTTGTGCTGTGCGGCTGTGTGGCCAGGCTCACCACTGCAACTGAGGTCCCCTGGCCCTATGCTGATTCAGCCCAGCCCCTGGCCTATCATCCGGACCCACAGGGATGCTGATGATATGCATGTGGACACCACCACTGGTGCCATGCACAAGCTCCTTGCACTCCAGCCCCACTGCCTATGGGTCCTCTCAGCCAGCCAGGACTGGTGGCTGCAGGTGGTCCAATGTACCTGTAATGACAAGAAGTGGCTGAACTCACTTCAGATGACCCAGGCCACCTTCCAGGAGCTCCTCAACTAGCTCCATCATCACCCACAGTGGCAAGCCACCACCATGTGGCTGTCTCTTCCCACAGAGACCCAGTTGGCCATTACTATGCTCAAGCTGGCCACACCCACCAGCCTGCACTATGTTGGCCACCTCTTCAGCGTGGGCATGGCAACCACTGGGGAGGCTATCGTGTAGGTCTGCAGTGCCCTCCAGCATGTGCTGTGGTACACTGTGCTCAACTGCACAACCCCCTGGAGGTGGTGGCAGGGTTCCGTGCACTGAGCTTCACCCAGTGCATCAGGACCCTGGACAGGACCCACCTCCCTTTCACTTGCCTGCCCCTCAGTGACCACAACTACTACATCCAGTGGGGTTTTCATTCTGTCATGCTGCAGGCCATTGTCAATCACTGGGGCACCTTCACCAACATGAGCTCTGGAAGGGCTGGCAGCATGCATGATGCCCACATCTTCCAGAACTACACCCTTGACACCCTGGTGGAAAGAAGGCACTTCATGCCAAGGGTGCTGGAACTCCAGCTGGGCAAGGTGGAGCCCTCCCAGCTGCTGCAGGGGGGCCTGGAGTAGGCTACTGCCATGAGTCCCACCCCTCCTCATCAGGGACCCTGCCTACCCACTCCTGCCCTGTGTTACCCTTATCACACTAATGATCACTATCAAAAAGCCTCTTTTACACAGTCACTTAGATTTCACACTGACACAGTATTACTCCACAATCTTAGTTCTAAAGTACAACTCTTAACTCTATGGCATGGTCTTAAAGTTATTCCAGCACAGTTCTTAACTTAAAAGTTTCAGGAGGTTCTATGAGAGAGGGACCTAGCTGAAAGAGCTTGGTCTGATAAGAAAGAAAAGAGAAAAAGGAAAAGAAAAAGGAAAGTAAAGCTTTCAGATTGGTGCCTCAGTTTACCACTCTGCAGCAACTACTCAACAATTACCACGTGATTACGGTCACGTGCTGCCAGCCTTCTCCACCAATTTTGTTACCAGATTTGCCCATTACTTTGGGGTGTGCTCATTTATTAGGGATATGTTTCTAGGGTCTTGGTAATTCTGTCAATGTGCTACTTGTGTTACTTGTGTTTCTATACAGAGCTGTATCTCTCCCTTCTGCAAGTCCTCACCCCCCAATGGAGCTACCTTGCAGGACTCAGTTTCAATGGGGCTGGGTTCCTCCAGTCCCCAAATCAGTCATACACACAAACACACACAGATTAACGTGACATGCCTGACCCGGCCGGGTTGACCAGCATGGACAGGCTGACACCCTCATATGCCCAGAATCAGTTCATCAGAGCAACAATACACTGCACAGTCAGACACAAGCACACAGGTAAACAGAATCCCTCTGAATCTGACTGGGTGTCCAGCTGGCACCCTCATGGGCCAGCATTCAGTTCATAAGGGCACATCTGAGTCAAACTGGGTCAATCAGCCTGTACAAGCTGATCCCCTTATGTGTTTTAAACTCAGCACATCCCACTCTTTGGCCTCTTGATGAGCAGACCCCACAGTATTTTTGGGCTTCTCAGGGATCTTTAGCTTAGGTAAAAGAAGCATTGCTGCAGAGCATGGGAGGAAAGAGAAGCAGAGAAGGAAAAATATACCCAGTTACTACCAGTTTGACTATAAAAGTTATTTATTGCTAAGCATATGAAATATATAATGGTACTAATAGTAATAGACATGCAAAGGAAAAACAAACACAAGCAATTATAATACTACCCTGGTTTCACTAAGTATTTGGGGAAACTTAGCTCAAGCTTAACTAGTACAGTTCAGGTTCAGAAATTTATTCCTAGAGAGAAAAGAGAGAAAGAGAGTGCTGGGATCTCACCAGTCCAAGGTACTCGAGTCTCAAAGCTGACAGGTAAAATTCCTAGCACAGTCCTTGAAGGGAGACGATCTGTTCTTCCAGCGTCCCAAGAACAACAGGGGATGGTGTCAGCACACAAGTTTTCGTCTTGAAGCACCCACACTGCTGCTTTTTACAGATTTTTATACCCTCAGTTCAGCTGCTTCGAACCATTCTCAATAGTGTAAATCATTGTCTTTTCTCTTGACAAGGGGTTATCTGGTTTGGAACATCTCAAGAAATCGATTGATAATCAGGAAACACATAAGGTTAGGGAGTACCCAGACACTTGGGAGCCAGCTTGAAATTCCTATGGATAGAAGATATACTGATGGGATATCTCATGGTTTCTTTGGAAACAATAGATAGCTTGCAGCATCAGGATTTTGGATTTTTACTTGTTGTGAATAAGCCTCAGCTTAACATGACTTTTCCAGATGTTACTATAGTCTTTTAACAGACTTAAGGCAATTATTGGGGTGTTCATAACCTTTTGTGGAGAGGACTTCTACCCATCATCTCGGGAAAAGTATGGCAACACCTGTGATTAGGGCTCCAATAGGCTGGACGCTGTGATGAACCCTTAACCATTGTTCAAATGTTGCCCATACCCTCTCTGACTCGGTCTCTTGCCTCAGCATTCCCTAATCCGGCAACTGAGTTTTAGTCAATCAAGTTTATATAGGGCTCCCATAGTGGGACCAGGGAATGTACGGCCCAAAATGCCTATTAAGCTTAGAGGTGTGTGTGTGTCTGGGGGGGGGGGGGAAAGTCCTTTGTAAATCCAGATTAGAACTGGTCTGATAACTGCTGAGCTGGGTGTGTGTGAACATGGGTTGATTAACATTTGGAGCACAGATTCCCCATCATGCAGTGCTCCCCTTTTTTCTCTGATCCCAGAATTCACTGCAGTCTCTGCTTCAGGCTTTCTGTTCTCCATCTCTCATGTAAATGAATGGTCATCTGGTTCCATCTCAGATGCAAATGAGACCTAGGGCAATTGTTTCACTCTTGTCACCCTTATCTGGAGGGTCTTAGGTGTGTCTCTCACTGCATCTTAATCAGTTTTATTTATGTAGAGGAGGGGAGAGAGGGGGAATTCTTTGTGAGTCAGACAGACTGTGCCAGGGTTTCCAAGAACACACAGCTGAGAGGTAACACCTGGCTCATGCAGCTCTACACCAGTCAGCTGGACCCCGGGCCGGCACATTTCAACTGGTGCCTGGGCCAGACTCATGCACTGATGGAGTGCATGGTCAGCCGCCTGAAGGGACAGCTGGTGCACCCTCACCACCTGTCTCAAGGTCACTATGGCCAACATCCCCCAGGACATCATCACAGCATGTGTGCTTCATAGCATCTGTGAGGTCCAGGGGGAGCTCTCCCATGAGGCTTGGATGGAGGAGGCCCAGCAAGTGAAAAATGCCTGACACCAGGAATGCCAGCAGTGGTGGCAGCAACAGCGATGGGCCCCCTGCACTGAGGCCCCAGGCAAGCTGCACACCCAGAAGTGGAAGCCAGGGCATCAGTTATGACAGACACAGGAAGACCACCTCCTCCTGCACTCCCATGTAGGCCACACTCCAGCCACACCACATACCCCAGCACCATGCGCACTGAGGACAGTTTAATGCAAAGCACTTTATTCCCCTCCAGAAACACACAGCCCACCTCCCCCTCCCTGCCAAACAACAGACCCCACCCTCCACCCCACCCTCTTGAACAATAAAGCCCCATCATCAACCACTCACCACCAAAAAATCACCCTCTTCCCCATACAGACTGTGCAATGTTCAGTGTGCCCTCCTGAGGTGGGTGACAATGCCTGGAACATTCAGGCTGCAGACTGTGGCTCTGCCCCAGCTCTGGACCATGCTGTCACCACTGCAAGGAGCCAAGAAAGAACCATGATCCACTGCCTGCATGCCCCTGTCTAGAGAATGTAAGCTGCAGGGCACAGCTCTGCCCTGCCTCTGGACCATGTTGTCACCACTGCAAGATCCCAGCCTGACCCTGGAGTAGCTCCCCACCCTACTGCATGCCCTGCCAGCATTGCTGGGGTAGTCTTCACGGAAACCCTGGCTCCGCACTATCACAGTGTGGCTGCTGCTGGCATCTCCATGAAAATTGGCCCTAGTCACACAAGCAGGGGCTGCTGGGAAATGGAGTTTTGCCACCAGCCAGATCCACCATTTTGCCCACCCCTGCTCACACACTGGATCGAGCTGCAACCAGACCAGTCCCATACACTCAATCAGGCTCCAGTCAGGCTAGTCCTGCACACCTGATCAGACCCCAGCCAAGTTGGCCTCGCACACCCAATCATGCCTCAGCACCATGCACGAGACTGAGGCTATGAACTGGATCCAGCCTGCAGATGGACCCTGCACCACTCCTCCAGCCTTCAGGGCAAAAAGTTTGGGCACCACTGGTATAGAAGATCCAAACTGTTTTGAACTAATATTTATCAAAAAGTAATAAGTCACCAAATCCTTATGGACATTCATAATCAATATAATATTAATAAGATAGCACCACAAAGTGAGTTGCTAAAAACAACTCAAACTGTCTGTGAAATGTTGATAGATTTAACAGCACAAATAAAGTTGTGCTTTTCAAATCTGTAGTAAGAAATTTACGTAAGGTAGACACATATTCTAAAATCTCTAGATAGACTTTAGAAGATAAAAATCTATGTGTATGAGACCCATGCACACCACAAGAAAAAAATGAAATTGACCTGTCAGAAAGGCAAGTAAGTGAAATATGGAAACTATCAGCATCAGCATAGTGGGGAAGAAGTATGAAGAGATGAGAGAACAAATGTGAAAATTGTAGAATGATGCACTGAAAATGACAAAGTATCAGACCAGCCAATGGGAGCTAAAAAGAAACTTCTCCAGGGAAGAGAACATATTAAAAAGACAGAATTCTAAGTTGGGAACAAATTGTATGTCTGTGTATCTCATACTTGCTAGTCTTCCTGTGTATCAGGATGGACCACTCCTGTTCCCTTAATAAGGTGGGGTTTTTTAAGTACAACCAGCTCTCCTGGATTCCTTTTCCCCTGAGACTGACCTCCCAAGGAATCTTGCCCATCAGTTCCCTTCCAGGGTCTTTACTTTGCTGCTCTCCTTCCTTCCTTTCCTCAGGTTCTGAACTCAATCATCTCATGGTGACTGCTGCCCAGGTTGCTATCAGTTTCTACATTCCCCATCAATTCCTTCCTATTTGTGAGCAGAAGGTCAAGTGAGCAAAGCCCCTAGTTGGCCTCTCCAACACTTTCACCAAGAAGTTGTTCCCAACACTCTCCAAAAACTTCCTGGATTGCCTATGCACTGCTCTATTGCCCTCCCAGTAGATGTCAGGGTGTTTTGAGTACCCCATGAGAACCAAGTGATCTGAAAAAATCTGCTAGCTTTCTCTCTCTATATATATATATACAAAGATATTTTCCTCTGATCTAATAGGGTCACCTATACATACATTTTTTTTCTGAAATTAAGTGTATAATTATTATATGATCAGCACTTGTGATGTTATTTTTTTACAGTATTTTCTGATTTTCTCTCAATAATTCCATAATTTGTAACTTTGATGCTTTTCTTTTTATCCCGTTATCTACCTTATACAATAATTATGCCCTTAAGCAGAGTTAATTATTATATTTTTTTTTACCTCTTGTCTTACTTAATATAGTGTACATTAAAAATCTTTATATTTAATACTACTTTTGTCTAACATAGCCAGCCATCTACTTATATAATAAGAACTATTCACTCTTATCAAGTGTATACAATTATCAGCATTCACTGATTAAGCACAATCCATTGTGCTAATTATAAATCAACATTATATCTGGACATTGAAAGGAAAAGAATTGTTCTCTACAAATCATCTTGATACTGTCAGAAAAATTGATTGTCCCTAAACCTGACTTATTGATACGATTTTGTCAACATTTTTGTCAACATTCAATATTATCTTTTTAACAATTCAATAACTGCTCATAAAAAGATCTCCATTTTTCTAAATTACCTGTTAGTTAATTAAAAATACCTGGTGTCAGTCTTGCACTGACTGGCTCTTGTACACCTTGGAGGCATATTTTGCAAGTTATTATCCCAATGAAAAATTTTGAGAATACAAAAAAGATTCTGATTCTCAATAATTTTTTTCTACATGGTTGTGAAGCTTTCTTGTTAGCAAAGATAAGGGGAAGATGATTTCCCCTTGGCTGGCACTCTTTGCAATGAATTCTCCTTAAAATATAGGAAAATGCATCTTCACATCTTAAAAGATATGAAAAATGATGTTTTCTGGCTGGTTGACTAATAAATGTGAGACTTTTCTCCTGATAATGCTACCTCTGAAATTCTCACTTTTGCTACCCCACTGGATTTTAGGTACTTAATAAAGTAGCAATGAGGGCAGTTGATAATGTGCAGTAGGATACACCAAGCCCTTGGCAATGCTCTTGGAGAGAATCAAAAGTCTCATATTGCTGTCAGAGTTACAAGACAATCTTTTTCTAAGACGCATTCAAAATGTTGGAATTATAAAGGACTCCATAGGCTGGAAAGTTTATAAGTGACAGCAGAAAGGAAACACCAGATTATGAACTGCAAGCCATTTTTAAACGTACAAGAGTGGGAATGGATGTAGGAACCTCAATATTGAGGATTATTGTAGACTCCAATAAAAACCTTAGGAATACCATACTTACTAGCTTCTGTTGGCTCCATATTGCTTTTGTCATGCTCACTTAAACTGACTTCAGTGGAGTTACACTAGCATAAAACAGATGTTAAGGGCTTGAGAGGTAGGTTTGTCACAAATCAGGCCAACAGACTCTTAACTTTGATGACTAACTTTTTCTTTACAGAGTTAATGAGTTCACTGAGCTAATGAAGTGTGATGTCCCATTAAACACAATGCTGACAACAATTAATTCCTAGGAGCAGGTCTGCTAGTGATTGATTATATTTATTACAATGGTAATGTTTAAGTAATGTGAACCTCATAGGAGATAACATAAGTTATGAATTTCTGACTTTAATTAAACTGAAATTATGAGTTACTATAGATAGATTTGGATAAGTAAAAGCATAAAAACAAAATGGGTGATAACTGGTTGGGTGTCAGCATTACTGAAAAGGACCTTGGATTTTACTGAGAATCACAGACTCAACGTGATTCAGTAATATGATGCAGCTGAAAAAAGTATGCATACAGTTTGGCACTGCAATGGGGGTATTAGGTCTAAGACACAGGAAGTGACAGTATCACTCTGCTGTTTGTTCTCATCTAAGTATTGAGTATAGTTCTGGGTTCTATATTTTAAAAAAGGATGTGAAAAAGTTACAGAGGGCCCAAATGTGGGCAACAAAAATTTTAAAGGGTTTAGAAAGCCCAACATGTGAGAAGTTGAGAGAACTAAGCATGTTTATTTTGAAGAAAAGGTGATTAAAGGATGATGAGAGGTTCTGTGTTTTGGGGAGGGAGGAGAAAGAGAAATCAATGTGTTGAGGGGGAGGGATGGGAATGGGGGTTGTGAGGGGAATAAAGCTTTTTCTTTTAACCACGTACATGTCCTGAGAGTGGTGCTGGGGGTGGGCAGGGTTTGGGGGTTTGTGAGCAGTGAGGCAGGTGGGCTAGAGTGGGGAGTGCCATAAGAGGTGTTCCACCAGGGCCTCTTGCACCAAGTTCCCTGGCCCCCACTGGTGGGTGCATGCCTTGCTTGGGGCCTCTCCAGAGGGGACCCACCATGGGTGGTGTCACTGCAGCTCATACTTCCATTGGTAGGCCACCTCTGCCTGATATGCCTCTTCTGCCCAGGCCTCCTGGAACACCTGTCCCCAGGCCTCACAAACATTGTGCAGCATGAACACTGCAACAATGACCATGGGGACGGTTTTCTCGGCGACCTCCAGGAGGGCGGTGAAGGACTGCAAACAGCTTTTGAGCCTGCTGAAGGCATATTCAAGGAGGGCATTGGTTCAATCCAAGGCACCAGTTAAAATGGACCTGCCAGGGGTCCAGGTGCCTGGTGTACAGCCTCATGAGCCATGGAAGTAGCAGGTAGGCTGGGTCCCTGATGAGGAGTGGGATGCCAACAGTGCCCATCTCTATGTCCTCCACTCTTGGCACAAAGCACTCACTCTCCACGAGCATGCCGAGTCCCAAGTTCTGGAAAACATGCGTGCCACACACACTGCCCACCCAGCTGGCATTGACATGTGTGAAAGTGCCCTGGTGGTTGACAACTGTCTGGAGGACCACTGAATGGAAGCCCCTGTGGCTATAATAGGGAGGACTGAGTGGGGTGCGCAGGTGATGGGAATGTGCAGAACCCATACCCGGAACCCTGCTACCACTGCCTTGGGGTCACAAATGCAGATGACCATGTCTGCCAGCACATCCTGGAAGGCACAGCACATCTCCAGGACAGCCTCCCAAGTGGTGGCCTTGCCCACCACAAACAGGTACCTTACATACCACAGGCTGGCAGAAGTGGCCAACATGACCAGCACTGGGGCCAGGCAGATGTCATTGGGGAGGGCCCGGCACATCTCAGTGCCCTGGCACTCCAGATGGGGCCAGAGCTGGCACAACAGGTCATCAAAGGTGCCCCAGGTCATTCTGAAGGTGTTGACCCACTGCTCATCATATCAGTCACATTGTACAATGCCACCAGTCCAGGCTGGCACAGTGAGCCCAGAGGCAACAGGTTTGGAGGGCCAGGAGGGTAACGGTGGCCCCGGCAGTAGCATCCTGGAGTCCCTGGTCATCACAGCTGGCAGCAGAAGCTGTGCCAAGGTGGGGGCTCTCGGAGGGAGTGGGATACTAATCATCCAGGTGGTCGCTGTGGGTGGGGGAGCTAGGCAGAGCAAGGTGGCCATGAGCCAGGAGCCAGTTACAGTGGTGGGCCAGCAGGTGACCACAGTGGCCATGAGAATCTAGGGCCCCTGTTTCTGGGTGCAAGGGACTATGACAGCCATGGCTGAGAAGCACATGTGCTGACATGTGCTGCCTGTGTCCCTGCCATGCTGCTTCTCTAAACACAGGAAGTGTCTACTCAGATTGCACAGTGCAGAGCTCTGCTTTCAAGATGGCTGCCAAGTACTGGCAGCTGGGTCTGGCTTCAACATGGCTGCCAAGTGCTGACAGCCACTGGCCAGAGGCTAGAGCTCCTCCCAGTGACCACAGGGAGACATGGCAGGACTGGAGGGAACTGGCATTAACTTTAGTGCCAGTTGCCTACATGTGTAGACACCTGTAAAAAATCAATTACTGCACATTAGGCTAATGCACAGTAACTTTAATCATGACTAAGTGTACATGTAGATGCCCCCAGAGAAGCGTATCCCATTGTATATGACTTTTATAGATTTAACAAAAGCCTTTGACACAGTTAGGTGATCAGCAGTTTACACTGTTCTAAAGAAGCTTGGCTGTCCACCTATAACACTAACCCTTGTGAAATCCTTATACAATGGCATGAAGACAACTGTATGAAAACCAGGAGTCTGACTCATTCAACATCAACAATGGAGTGAAGCGGGACTGCATACTGGCTCCCACATTCTGTGAAGTTTGAGAGGGTGTTTATCTCAGCACTAGACATGATGAAGGACTGTTTAACATTGCAAGGTTCAGAGCTAAGACAAAGGTGAAGGAGATCATCATAAGGTTCCTGTTGCTTGCAGATGATGCGGCCCTTGCAGCTCACAGTGTTGATGCCCTACAACTTCTCATTACCAAGTTCTCTGATTCATGCTAAATCTTTGGGGTAGCAATAAACTTGAAGAAGACTGTTATCATGCACTAAGGCTTTTCAGAACCAGTTCCAGATATCAGTTTAGATGGTACTTGTCTGGATGTTGTTGACCAATTTTTCTATCTTGGCTCTACTGTAACCAGAAATGTAGATCTTGATGCTGAGCTCGCTAGTAGAATTGGCAAAGTATCCAGGAACTTTCGTCTTCTGCAAGACAGAGTCTGGAACATTAACAAACTGCCAACTAAAGTCAAAATCCATATTTACGAAACATGATTTCTCCACTCTTCTATACGGCTCAGAAACATGAACAACCTACCCCAAACATATCAAAAGACTAAACAGCTTTCATATCAGGTGCCTGCATAAAATTATTTGAATAAGATGGCAAGATAGGGTGACAAATATGAACGTGTTAAATCGCACTGGTATATCATCAATAGGATTAGTAAGAAAAGACTCAGGTGGCTTGGTCATGTCAAGCAAATCCTGGGTTACAGGATCCCAAAGAATGTGCTGTACTCTGAAGCTTGTGAAGGGTCTAGCAAGAGAGACAGACCACTGCACAGATTTCAGGACGCTTGCAAAAAATACTTAGCATCCTTTTGAATCTCTGTGGATGATTGGGAAAGGAGTACAGAATGTCACTCTGGTTGGTGCAATCAGCTTGCAAATGGAACGAGGTGCTGCAAGGTGGACTGGATCAAGTTTTGTGATGACCAGCATTAGAGAAGAAAAGAAGAATCTACCACTTGGATTCATAGCATTGCTAATGCATGTGCATGCCCTACCTGTGGGCAGGGCTGTCACTCATGCATTGGACTCAGCAAACATCAAAGAACGCATCAATCTATACTCCATGCTCTGTAAAGAATGACGATGTCAATTCATTGAAATCTCTACTCTAAACCTTTAACCAGATCTTCACAGGTTTTTTTTAACATCCATTTTGAGACTGGAGATAGTAATCAAGGTAAGGAAATACCACTTATTTCTATATCGCCATTATGTTAACCAGGATTGATCACTGCCACTGCACATATGCTTTCACTGACCTGTCCACAGTGATACCAAGTGTTTTTTTTTTCCTGATTGTCAATAATTAAAATATGTAAATAAAAACACAGTAGGCATGTGTTTTGTTTTAAAATGAACAGCATTCAAATATATCAACAAGATCATTAAGATGAAATTTTCAAAAGAATTTGAAACAGGTAATTTCCTTCACCTGAAGTCAACAAAAAAATGCTTGACTTAGGTCATCTCTCTGACAGTTTTTGAACAGTAAAGATAAAAGAATTTTGCCAAAAAGATTTCCTTAAGCAAACCTCAAAGAAGCTCTAACCTATATGCCAGAAAAAGACTACACCTTGCAGATTGGCTAATTCATTAGTATATAAAAGGACTATCACTTTCGTGTAAACTGATTTGTAGCTGGCATTGTTGCTTAATAATTTTATTAAACCCTTCTGAAGCAACCCACAAAGTCATGTAGTTTTGATTAATTTAAGGAGCCTACAGTTTGCTCCCTCTTAGAAAAATGAATAATGAGAGAACGGTTGGTGTACTCAATGATTAATCATTTTCCATTTTGAAAATTGTTTTTATTTCTTAACCATGTTCAGATTCATAACAGACCTTCATCTCTCACCATGAAACTACCTGGTTTTATTAATAAGTGTTTGTTATTAACTTTATCATATGCATTTCTAAGTCCAAATAAGTATCTACAAGTTTTCCTTTACCATCTATTTTGTTGACTTCTTTGTAGGTTGGAAAAAGACATATTATTCATTTTGTTATTTTCATATTAGTTCAGCTGGGTATTTATAACTCTGTCTTTAATTATACTTTTCATTAACCTCTTTGGATTCAATTAAAGCCCATTGGCCTGCAGTTCTCAGGATAAGTCCAGAGGCTTATTTTAAAGATATATATAAATAACACACTATCTATCCTCCAATTCTCTGGTATGCCTTGGCAACTTTCCCATAAACCATCATGATAATAATAATGTGACAACAAATGTCTTGTTTAGAAATCTTAATATAAAGTGTGCAAGAATGCTAACAACTACAAAATGTATATGGGTCACCCTGCAGTGCAGTACTCCTGTTATAAATCAGCAAGCTTTATACCAATCCAAGTAACCCGGTAATGAATTTAGATGCAAAAATAAAAATTGTTCAAAGCTCCAAAGGATTTCACTTTGAATTCACTGCCCTTCAGTTTACTGTTTTGCTTTGTTATGTTTTGCTGTACACTAGTATTATAGTAAACAACTGTCTATATTACTAGTTATATATAACAGGGCAAAATTTAAGAGATCATTGGCAGGCAAAGTTCTTTGGGTATATGTGATATCTTTTATTTGACCAACTAAATAAATGCAAAAAAGTTCTTTGCAAGCTTTCAGGGACAAACACTCTTCCTCAGGCATAGGGAAACTCTGCTGGTGTTATGTGTCCTCCAAAGTAGTAAAGTAACTAATTTACAACAGTCATGTCTGTGAAAATGCAAATGCGTGGAAGTTTGGAAAATAATGGGTAGAGATAGCAGGGGAAGAGGAGGAAATCTGTCAAAGAATGCAAGTAATCAGCTGGAGGCAGGTTACCTGGGGTATCAGATGGCAGGCAGGTTAGAATGTGTCATACATCCAATGTTTATATTAAGTTCATGATTTTTTGTATTAAGTAGATTTATGAAGTGAAGTTTTGTAGGCTCATCTATAAAAGGTGTTTTGTAAATTTCCTTTGAGGATTAGAACAGAGATTGGAGAGGGAGTGATTGTCTTGTGAGAAATGGATACCCATAGGTAATTGGATATTTTTGTCTTTGATGGATTTTTGATGTGCATTCATTCTGGTACAGAGTTGTTTGGTTTCTCCTACATATTTTCCATCAGGACATTTGGTGCACTGGATGAGATATATTATATTTCTGGAAGTGCAGGTGTATGATCCAGGAATGATGCTGGTTCTGTTGTGGGGTGTAGTTATTGTGGGACTGGTGGAAATCTGTTGGCAAGTTTTACATTTCTTGTCCTGGTATGGTCTGGATCCATTGGGTGTGGCTTAGGTCATAGGGAGTTTGCTTCTGATGATGAGGTCAGTGAGGTTTGGTGCTTGTTTAAATGCTAGGATGGATGGTTTTGAAAAGAGCTCTTTAAAAACAGTCTTCTAGTATGGGTTGCAATTGTTTGAGGATTTTCCATATAGGTTCCAGGTAGGGATGGTATGTCATAAGTAATGGTGTGTGTTTCATGGGGATTTTATTTTTGTACTGCAGCAATTCTTTGCATGGCATCCAGGTGGCTCTTTCAAAAGTGCAATCTGTCTCTCTGGAGGAGTGTCTTTGTTGGGTATCCTTGTTGGGTGAAAGTCCTTTTGAAATTTGTGAGTTGATGATTGTGGGTATTCTCCTCAGTGCAAATTCAGTGATATTAGAGATCTCGGCTGTAAATTACAGCTTTTTTGGTGTGTTTAGGGTGATTGCTCATTCTGTGTAGATATGTGTGTTGATCCATGGATTTCTTGTATATGGTGGTTTGTATTTTACCATTCTGAGTATTGATCACCATGCCTAAAAAGGAGATATTGGTGTAGGACTATTCAAGAGATTGGGAGTATTCAAGAAGAGTATTCAGGAGTATTCAAGAGCCTGATGGAGGGGTGATGATTGTGGAATTTCTGATGGAAATCAGTCAGAGACTGCAGATTTTTAGTCCAAATGATGATGATGTCATCTATATATCTTAGGTATAGTATGGGTTTGATGGTGCATTTCTTGAGGAATTCTTTCAGGTGGGCCATAAAAGTTGGCATATTGTGGGGCCATCTTGGTGCCCATAGCTGTGCTCATGGTCTGCAGGAAGTGTTGGTTGTTGAAACTGAAGTTGTTTTGTTGTGTGTGAGGATGAAGTGTATAAGTTCAGTGATATCTTAAGGTCTTTACTTTGAGTTGTAATCTTGCTCTTGTAGATATGTAAGGCAGGCTTGGATGACATCCTGGTGGGGGATGTTGATATATAAGCTGATGACATCCATGGTGGCTATGAGGGTATTGCTGGGAAGGTGGTCTATGTTTTGAAGTTTTTGCAGAAAGTTTGTTGTGTCCTGGATAAAACTCAGTCTTTGAGTGATAAGAGATTTTAGACTGGATTTGATAACCTGATATTTCTTCAGTTAGGGTTCCATGGTTGGAAATTATACGTCTTATAAAATTGAATAACATTTATTTGGTCTAATAAAATATATCACATCTGCCAAAAGAACCTTGCCTGCCTATGTCCTTAAACCAACATGGCTACAACCAACAACCCCGCAGTGACCATTGGAGAATTTTTGTAGTAAGCAAACTTTCAGTTCATACATGTACTCATATTCACTCAATAAATTTGAAGCTATGAATTACACTGGTTTAATCAGAAAACAAGAAACCAGGGGCAGTTTTACACATGCTCCTGTGGTGGAGGTGGGGATGGTGGTTTAATTAGAGTGGCTCTGATTGCTGCTCTAATTAAAATGCCACTGGGTCTCCTGTGTCAGCATCCCTGTGCTTAAAAATGGTAGTGGGGACACTTTAACTAAAGCTCATTCAATGAGTTCTTTTGCCATTTTTAAGTACAGGGATGCTGATACACAAGATGCAGCAAGTTGCTCGAACACAGCAATTACCATGTTCCAGCAGACTCGATTAATTGGTTAATCAAGTAATCGAGTCTGCTCTAACATTCTGGAAAGTGCGTCAGAGCAGCCTCAGCACTCATGAATAGGCACCTCAGATGCCCCATGTATTAAAGCTAAACTACCCAACCAAACTTTAATTTTGCATGTTGTAGCAATAGTCTCTTTGTTCATACTGAAAAGGCCAAAAACTGTTCACTGAAATTATTAGTTAAACAAGTCACTTTAATTTTAAAAAGTGAAAATCTGCAAGCCAAAAGATCACAGAAGTTCTCAAATGTATTTTTACCTTCTGATTTTTTAGGAATTATTCAGGTAGCACTAGCATTAAAAACTTTATGAGAGAAGAATAAAAGAAGTATGTGATATAAAATGGTGAGTGTGACAAAATATATTTACAAAATGAGCTTGGGCTTGGTTAAAATGTATTAAATGAGATAAAGCAATTAGCAGATGATCTAGAGGGCAATATATCAACTGACATTTCTCTTCCTTCCCTTTTCTGTCTCTTGTTACATTTATTAATACAGGTTAATAGCTGATTGTATTAACTCACATATCACATGCACCTTTTTCCAAAAAAATCACCTGTCCAAAATCGGGATGCATGTCTTAAGTGGGGAAGCTTAAGCTTTTCTGCCTGGAATAGAAGCATCATGCTTTCATTTCTGCTCCACTAAGCAGAAACAGTAGTATTTTTATTCATTCAGCTGAGGGAGTCAGTTGATTTAACAGCTCATTAGTCTTTACTCCACTGGTGTTAAAAACCTTCTCTCCTTAATGTTCTTGATGTTCCACTAATCAAGCTAGCCTTTCTTCTGGCACTATTGCTGTCTGCTAGCTACTCCTAGTCTCTCATCTCCTATTTCATAGATCTCTACATTATTTTTAGCTCTTTTCAAAATAGTAGATCCACCCAAGAAGGCAGTCATCAACCACAGGTAAGGTTACTGCTTTTGTTTGAGCTGAACAGGGAAGATGAGTTAGATTAAGTTTAGTCTCAGTCCCTGCTTTAAGCAGCCATAACTCTGGAAAAATCTCTTTTTCTTCATTCTGCCTTTCTTATTTGGGGATGTGTGGTGTGCAAGAAAATATGGTACTACAAGCTAGCCTGTGCCTCTGTTTCATTTAGCTAACATTTAGCACAGGGGTTTTCAACCTTTTTCGATCAGCGTACTCCTGGCAGCCAGACGGAGAACAGTGTTCCCCAACAGTTGGACGCAGAGCAGGGGGGACAGGGTGGCACACAACCAAACACGGGAAAGTGTGTGGCAGCACTCTATCCCCACCTGCTTGTGCGTACCCATAGGGCCTTCTCAAGGGCCCTGTTGACAACCCATGATTTAGCACATTAGGGCTTGGTTGTCTTCAACTTTTATTGAGGTCCACACAGACAAAGTTCCTACTTTTACTATGCAATCATTCCTAAACAAAGGACTCCTCATATGCAATATACATCAAAAGGAAAGATAGCTGGTCCAAATTAGTGGACTGTATACCATACAACATCAAATGGTGAGGTATTAGCCACAAAGAGAAAGCCCTCCAGAGCGTGCTATGGGATTAGTATGCCTCTACATTTCCCACTTTCCTGGCTGCCAGCTACAGTTGGGCCCTGTACAATTCATGCTTTTTAAAAAAGATATAGGACAATAATAATAATATGCTGTGGTTTTGGGAAGATGTTGCCCACTAGAGTTTTGGTATGTGTATGAGAATGAAAAGTGCTTGTTAACAAGAGTATACGGAGCAAATCTTTTTGTCCGTTTGCGTTTTATGGTTAATGTTCAGAAGTATCACATAAAAGAAAATGAGCAGTGACCATAATTTTATACTTATAGTTAAATTATTTATGTAAACATAAAAACTGAATCAACCAGAGCTCAATTTTCCAAAAAGTCTTTCATACCCCTTCCAGGATCCCAAGGGAACAGGCTTCCACAGACCATTAAAGCATTCAACCTAAATTCAGTGAGACTGTAAAAACTTCTTTATTCATCTCTTGCTACCCTAGTCCCAAGCACTTGTTTTATCATGGGCATATGTGACAGAAAATTTCTTTATGAAAGTTAGTCCAGGGTAGAGATCAATCCAGTGGAAATATCCACTCATTCATATAAAAGGAAACTGAAAATAGAGGTGTATTCTCAACATGCCAGTTATATATATATATATATGCATACTAGCAAATTGCCCGTCAACAATGATGCTCGTCAAGAATACTAGCAAATATTGCCCATCAAGAATATTAGCAAATTGTCCATCAAGAATTGCCCACTCCCCCACTCCCCCTCCACTACTTCAGGCTGGGGCCAGTACCACTTCCCGCCACCCCCCCCACCGCCCGCTGCTTCAGACTAGAGCCGCTCCCCCCTCTCCCCTGCTGCTTCAGGCTGGGGCTGGGGCCGGGGCTGTTCCCCCTTCCACTTCGGGCCAGGGCCTGTGACTGCGGGACCTTTGTGGCAGCAGTCACAGCCGCGGTGGTGCTCACAGAAGGGTGCAGCCATCACTCACCCCCCCTCCCCCCCTCCCTCCCTTCCTCTCTCCCTTCCTCCCCTCTTCCCCAGCACCTCCCCCATCTTGTCAGCTGTTGTTGGAGTGGGGGGGCACTCCAACCCCTGGCTCCAAGGAGCAGGGCAGGGGGAGCTTGCCTTGCACCCTGGCTCTGACCCCAGTCCCCACTATTATGGCAGCGCTCCTCTGTGTGGGGCGAGGTGAGGCCAGTGCCCCTGCCACATCCAAGGAGCAGGCGGGGGGTGAGACCATGCCCCCCCCCCCACTCCTTCCCCTCTGTCATGACAGCACTCTAGTCCCCATCATCCCCCTCTACCTCCAAGCAGCTCTGCTGGCCTCCCCCACCTGCTCTGGCCAGTCAGTCCCTGCTGTCATGGCAGCGCTCTGCCATGTGTCTGTCTGTTCAGAGCACTCTGATTGGCTGCCAAGGCAACCAATCAGAGAACAGATGAAGTCTTGACTGCCCAGTTGCTTCCACTCATCATGACCATTTGGCTGAATATCAGCTGTATCTAAATATAAGAAAGGCAAATTGTTACTTCTCAGCAATATTTTGTGATTCTGTGGTCATGGAAGGTGCTACTTTTTCCCATGAAATGGTAACCTAGAATCTAAGTTTTGATTAATTATGTATATCAGTTAATTCTTTGAGAAAATAATGTACATTCTAGTCAGCAACTGGTATTCTGTACTGCATTTGAAATTTAAAAAAAACAGGTTTTATCCTTTACTCTGATGTAAATCATAAGATACTGCAATAAAATCAAGTGGAGTTACATGAGTTTAAAATGGTACAGTTAAATCAGGATTAATATCAGGAAAGGGGCTTTAACAAAGGGAAGAAGGGAGATCTGGTGAAGTACAGACCTCAGTGTATACCTTGACCTCAGTACCTGGAAAAATCATGGAGTGGGTCCTTGAGGAACATATTGGGAAGGACCTAGAGGAGAAGAAGGTGATCCAGAAGAGCTGGCATGGATTCAGCAAGAGCAAGTCATGCTTGACCTACCTGATTTCATTCTATGATAAGGTGACAGACTCTGTGGATGGGGGGAGAGCAGTAGATGTGATATACTTTGGCTTCAGCAAGGCTTTTGACATTGTTTCCCACAACATTCTAATTAGATTAGATAAAAGTACTGTAATGTGTGTACATAACTGGTTGGATCATCATGCTCAATGTGTAGTCATTAATGGCTCAATGTCTTAGTCAGAGGAAATATCAAGTGGGGTTCCCTACAGTGTTTCTCTAGGTCCACGATTGTTTAACATCTTCAGTAATGATTTGGATGATGGGATTGAGGTGCACATTTAGTAAATCTTCAGATGACACCAAGTTGGGTGGAGTTGCAAACCTTCTGGAGCAGTGGTTCTTATGGCAGCACAGAAGAGGGCACTACTACACAGAGACACCTGCCCCACTGTGCCAGGTCCAAAACCTCACTTTGGGGGTCTCCCTCAGGGAGCCTACAGCCAGCTACCGTTTCCTGGTGAACCCCCGCAAGTCTGGGGTAATGTTGCCACCACCCGGGCACAGGTCTCTGGCAGGGCTCTGTGCAGCCTAGGGCAGAAAGACACCATAAACCTTGGGGGTACTTTGCCCACAGTAATATTTCTGGGTGCTTCTTTCAGCCCAAAGCACCCCTAGATAGCATCAGGAAGAACAGAAGGAAAATAAAAAGGAAAACTTTGCTGGCCAGGAAGGGGCAGAAGGACTTTCTCCCTTTCTGTGCCCTTCTCAGCAGCCCACCAATGCAGGATGTAACCCAAAACCTTTATTGATTGCAGAGGAGTGGGGAGGATGTGGTGAGTCAGAATACATTTTGAGCAAACAAAAACAACTTGAGTCTTTACAGAAATTAGGTACAGTGACTCTTTTAAGAAGCAACTTGCCTATACATAATTCTTAACTCCTGGCAGGTTTCCAGGTTTCTACTCACAGGTTTCTACATAAAGAAATTGCCAGGCCACTGCCTGGGGTACATTTGCAGTATCAAAGCTCACCTCCTTCCCTAGGAATTTATCTATCCAGGTCTTCTGATTGACCAGCCTAAGCCAAAACTATCAGGTAGGGGGAGGGGTCACCTGGGCTAACCCAAGTGAGGGTCCAGAGAGAGGGGCAGGGGATTCCTTCACAGTTCTCAACCTTTTTCCTACCAGGGCCCATTTACAAAGATCCATGCCCTGTCCTAACCTATACCCCCCTGGCCCTGCCACTGCCTGGCCCTGAGTCCCCTGCTCTCCCTGGGCCACGCTAGTGTCCCTCTCTTCTGACATGCAGCCCCTTCTTCCCCCAGCCCTGCTAGAGGGAGCCCCCAGCTTCCCCTGTCCCACTTGGGCCAGAGCAAAGTGGCTGTGGTGGATCTGGCTCATGGGGGCAGCCATGGACAAGTCCAGCCCTGGCACAGACTGGAGGGAGGAGGAAGAGGCCTGTGGCACCTCCCCTGCCCTGAGCTGGAGCTGTCACACCACACCCAACAGCCTGGCCATGGCCCCTCCTGCCCCCTAAGCAGCATCTTCTGGCTGCCCTACCTCCACGAGCACAGTGCCTCCAGGCCAGCTAAGCAGATCTCCCCTGCCTCCTTCCCCTGCTGGGAGGGGCAGGTACCTTCCCACTGCCCCTCTGCCCTGCCACAGCTCATGCCCCTTTGAAATATTCATGCAACCCACTTTTGGGTTGTGACCCATGGGTTCAGAAATGCTTCTCTGGAGGATAGGGCTAGTATCCAGAATGACCTGGATTGACTAGAGAAATGGTCTGAAATCAATCAGATGAGATTCAGTGAGAACCAGTGCACAAGTGCAAAGTCCTACATGTTGCATATACAAAAACAGAATAGAGAATGAGTAAGTAGGCTGCAGTACTGCAGAGAACAACTTGAGGGTTACAGTAGACCAAAAGCTGAATATGAACTGACAATGTCTTCTTATGACAGAAAAGGTCAACAGGATACTGAGTTCTTGTGGAAGCAGAAGATACTCACCAAAGTTGAAACCAGAAATAAGGACCTTTGGAAACTCCCCTTGTTAGTACCATGTGGGTACTAATGATGCGGCCAGGAGAACCCCCGATCACCTGATGGCGGACTACTGTACTCTGGGTGGCGTGCTGAAGGAGTTCGGTGCCCAGGTGGTTTTCTCTTCCATCCTACCAGTGACCGGACGAGGAAGACGGCAGGAGAACTGCATCCGAGAGACCAACTGGCAGCTTCGGCAGTGGTGTCTCGAGGCAGGCTTCGGCTTCCTGGACAATGACCCGCACATCACGACGAGGGACATGCTCAGCTGGGATGGGCTTCACCTGTCCCCCGAAGGTAAGCATGTGTTTTCTACTAGGTTGGCAGATCTCCTCCGGTGGGCTTTAAACTAGGCTCGTCAGGGGGAGGGGAGTACAAGGGCAGGGGAAGCTGTGGACCACCAAACCATGTGGCACCCACAAGGTCAGCCCAGCCTGAAGAAGGAGAACATTGGGAACCTGAAAGCCATGGGGAGGCCAGCACTACAGAACAGGTAAGAAACAAGAAGGTAAGAAACAATGGGCCCCATGGGACTGGGAGCGGGGGGGCAGCAAAGGCACCAGTCGCAGGGCTCAAGTGCCTATATACTAATGCTAGGAGCATGGGGAACAAGCAGGATGAACTAGCGCTCCTGCTTGCACTAAACACATATGACTTAGTGGGGATAACGGAGACCTGGTGGGATTCATCCCATGACTGGGCGGTACATATTGAGGGCTATAGATAGTATAGAAAGGACAGGTCGGGGAAGAAAGGGGGAGGGGGGGGTTGCACTTTATGTCAGTGAGCAATATACATCAACCCTCATCAAAACAGAAACCGAGGTTGAGGAAGTAGAAGGATTGTGGGTTAGGCTACATGGGGGGCAAGGAGAAAGGGATTTGGTGGTAGGGGTCTGCTACAGACCGCCACACCAAGGGGAAGAAATAGATGCGGGGCTCCTGAGGCAACTCTCGGAGACCATAAAAGCTAAAGAGGCAGTAGTCATGGGGGACCTAAACTACCCGGACATCTGCTGGGAGACGCAGACAGCAAGGTCCCATCGCTCACGCAGGTTTCTAACCTGTGTACAGGACCTCCACCTGACACAGGAGGTGCATGGTCCCACTAGGGGGAATGCCATACTGGATCTGGTATTGGCGACGGGAGATGACATGATAGGGGACCTCCAGATCGGTAGCCATTTGGGAGACAGTGATCACCTTATATTAGAATTCAACATAAGACGGCGAGTGGGTAAGGTAACTAGTAGGGTGAAAGTGCTAGACTTTAGGAAAGCTGATCTCAATGCACTCAGGCGATTAGTCAAGGAAGCACTGCAGAGTAGGAGTTTTGATGGGATGGGAGCCCAAGAAGGGTGGCTGTGCCTAAAGGAAACGATCCTTCGGGCACAAAGCATGACAATCCCCGAGCGAGGCAAAAGAGGGAAAGGGGCCAGGAGGCTTCCATGGCTGACCAGAGAAATCCAGGGCAGCCTAAGGGCCAAAAGGGGAGCACATAAAAAGTGGAAACAGGGTGAGATCACTAAAGATGAATATACCTCCTCTGCTCGTGCTTGTAGGGAGGCAGTTAGGCGGGCCAAGGCTACCATGGAGCTGAGGATGGCAACCCAAGTAAAGGACAACAAGAAATTGTTTTTTAGATATATTGGGAGTAAAAGGAAGGCCCAGGGAGGAATAGGACCGCTGCTAAATGGGCAGAAACAATTGGTGACAGAAAGGGGGGACAAGGCTGAACTCCTCAACGAGTTCTTTGCCTCAGTGTTCCTAAGCGAGGGACACGACAAGTCTCTCACTGGGGTTGTAGAGAGGCAGCAGCAAGGCGCCAGACTTCCATGCGTAGATCCTGAGGTGGTGCAGAGTCACTTGGAAGAACTGGATGCCTTTAAGTCGGCAGGCCCGGATGGGCTCCATCCGAGGGTGCTGAAGTCACTGGCCGACGTCATTGCAGAGCCACTGGCGGGAATATTCGAACGCTCGTGGCGCACGGGCCAAATCCCAGAAGACTGGAAAAGGGCTAACGTGGTCCCCATTTTCAAAAAGGGGAGGAAGGAGGACCCGGGCAATTATAGGCCGGTCAGTCTCACCTCCATCCTTGGTAAAGTCTTTGAAAAAATTATCAAAGCTCACATTTGTGAGAGCCCGGCAGGGCAAATTATGCTGAGGGGAAACCAGCATGGGTTCATGGCAGGCAGATCGTGCCTGACCAACTTAGTCTCTTTCTATGACCAGGTTACGAAACGCCTGGACACAGGAGGAGGGGTAGATGTCATATACTTAGACTTCAGGAAGGCCTTCGATACGGTATCCCACCCCATACTGGTGAACAAGTTAAGAGGCTGTGATGTGGATGACTGCACGGTCCGGTGGGTGGCAAATTGGCTAGAGGGTCGCACCCAAAGAGTCGTGGTAGATGGGTCGGTCTCGACCTGGAAGGGTGTGGGCAGTGGGGTCCCGCAGGGCTCGGTCCTTGGACCGATACTCTTTAATGTCTTCATCAGCGACTTGGACGAGGGAGTCAAATGTACTCTGTCCAAGTTTGCAGACGACACAAAGCTAAGGGGAGAAGTGGACACGCCGGAGGGCAGGGAACAGCTGCAGGCAGACCTGGATAGGTTGCACAAGTGGGCAGAAAACAACAGGATGCAGTTCAACAAGGAGAAATGCAAAGTGCTGCACCTAGGGAGGAAAAATGTCCAGCACACCTATAGCCTAGGGAATGACCTGCTGGGTGGCACAGAGGTGGAAAGGGATCTTGGAGTCCTAGTGGACTCCAAGATGAACATGAGCCGGCAGTGTGACGAAGCCATCAGAAAAGCCAATGGCACTTTATCGTGCATCAGCAGATGCATGACGAATAGGTCCAGGGAGGTGATACTTCCCCTCTATAGGGTGTTGGTCAGACCGCAGTTGGAGTACTGCGTGCAATTCTGGGCGCCACACTTCAAGAAGGATGCGGATAACCTGGAGAGGGTACAGAGAAGGGCAACTCATATGGTCAAGGGCCTGCAGACCAAGCCCTACGAGGAGAGACTAGAGAAACTGGACCTTTTCAGCCTCCGCAAGAGAAGGTTGAGAGGCGACCTTGTGGCTGCCTTTAAGTTCATCACGGGGGCACAGAAGGGAATTGGTGAGGATTTATTCACCAAGGCACCCCCGGGGGTTACAAGAAACAATGGCCACAAGCTAGTAGAGAGCAGATTCAGATTGGACATTAGGAAGAACTTCTTCACAGTTCGAGTGGTCAAGGTCTGGAACGGGCTCCCAAGGGAGGTGGTGCTCTCCCCTACCCTGGGGGTCTTCAAGAGGAGGTTAGACGAGTATCTAGCTGGGGTCATCTAGACCCAGCACTCTTTCCTGCTTATGCAGGGGGTCGGACTTGATGATCTATTGAGGTCCCTTCCGACCCTAACATCTATGTATGAATCTATGAATCCCCTTGTGGCCCCTGGGTAAAGCAGGGAAGCCTGGTAAAGGCTGGAGAATTCTCATGTGCTCCCACAGGGATGGTGGCAGAGCTGAGTGATGGAAGAAGTGAAAGCCCTGCTTTGTAAGCTGAGAACCCTTCTCACTCTGCATTGGAGGACACCCAAGGGGAAGCAATATAAACAGGCATCTGGTGTAGGAGGAAGGGGAGTAAAGGAGTGGCACAGAGGCATTGTGTGGAGCTGCGACACACTGAGAGCAAGTTGGACACCAATGAGATTGGTGAGAGGAGAATCTCCTTAGCTCAGGAGTTCAGAGGTACCCAGGCCCCTGGAGAGGTGGCAGGAAGAGCAGCGGGGCTGCATGTCAGAAGCGAGGGACACCAGCATGGCCCAGGGAGGTCAGGGAACTGGGGGCCAGTCAGTGGCAGGGCCAGGGGGGTATAGGTTAGGACAGGGCATGGATCTTTGTAAATGGGTCCTGGTAGGAAAAAGGTTTAGAGCTGCGAAGGATTCTAAGGCTTTAAACTAAGATCACGGAGGGGTGGGCAGACAAGCACTAATGCAAGCCCTGGAAGTGACAACCACAGAATCAGTAGGTCAGGTAACACAAAGGAACTCACTCCTACCCCAACCCAAGGGCAGGACTCTTCTAAGAGGAAAGGGAAACCCAGGGTTTCTGATGTCAGGCTTACCTGCCTGTACAAAAATGCCAGGAGCATGGGAAGCAAACAGGAGGAACTGGCCCTTCTGCTAAGCAAAAAAATAATAAGATCTCATAGGGATAATGGAGACCTGGTGGGACTCCACCTATGACTGGACCATAGGTATTGATGGCTATATATTGTACAGGAGGGATCATGTTGCAAGGAAGGGTGGGGGTGTAGCTCTCTATGTGAAGGAGCAGTACACTTCCCTACAAGCAGAGATTGGCACCCAAGAACAGTGACTTGAGACCCTCTGGGTTAGAATACCAGGAGAACATAGTGAAGGGGATATAACTGTAGGAATCTATTACAGACCTCCTAACCAGGAGGAAGAGCTTAACCACAAATTCATTAGGGAACTGACAGAGGATACATGCTCTCGGTGCATGGTTGTCATGGGTGACTTCAATCACCCTGACATCTCATGGGAAGAGCATTCAGCCAAATATGATTGGTCGCAAACTTCCTCACTTGCATTGATGCAGCTTGTATTTGACTCAAGAAGTCTATGGGCCGACAAGAGGTAAGGTGCTGCTGGATCTGGTACTGGCCAAAGGGGATAATTTAGTCAGCGACCTGAGGATCGAACTTTGGTGACAGTGATCACGAGTTGACCACTTTCTCTATCCATCACAAAGCTGGCAAATCAGTCAGCAATGCAAAAATCCTCAGCTTCAGGAAAGCTGACTTTCACAAGCTCAGGAGATTGGCTGTTGAGGCCTTGAGAGACCATGATCTGACATGGAGGGGAGTCCACAATGAGTGGTTGCTCCTTAAGGATGTGATCCTAAAAGCACAAAGGAAGAACATTCCGGCCCATAGGAAAGGTAGCAAAAGGACTGGGAGACCCCCTTGGTTCAATAGGGAATTCATGGACCTCCTGACTCTGAAAAGAGAAGTTTATAAGGGATGGAACTCAGAAACTACCACTAAGGAGGATTATGTAGCATTGGCCTGCACCTGTAGAGAGCAATCCAAAAAAGGCAAGGCTGAAACCAAACTCAAACTGGCTACAGAAATCAAGGACAATAAAAAGTCCTTGAAATACATGGGAAGTCAGAAAAAAAAGAAGAGCAACATCGGACCCTTGCTGAGCCAAATGGGACAGCTAACAACTGACACCCAGGAAAAAGCTAATCTTCTCAATGATTACTTTGGGTTAGTTTTCCACCAATCCAAGGGGATCACCTTGCCTAAGAGGACACAGGATTACCAGGGTAAGGGTGATCATTCACCTATAATTGACAAAGATTTTGTGAGGGAACAGCTTGACAGGTTGGACATCCACAAGTCAGCTAGCCCAGACAGAATGCACCCAAGACTGCTAAAAGAGTTAGCTGACATCATATGGCAAGCATATTTGAGAACTTGTGGTGCTTGGGAGAAGTTCCTGAAGATTGGAAGAGGACCAATGTGATACCTATCTTTAAGGAAGGAAGGAAGGAAGGAAGATCCAGGGAACTACAGGCCGCTCAGTTTGACCTCAATCCCTGGAAAGGTCTTGGAAAAAATCATCAAAGAAACCATCAACACCAGTCTAATGGAAGGCATCATTCTGAGAGATAGCCAACATGGCTTTGTTGCGGGTAGGTGTTGCCTGACCAACCTCATTTCCTTCTATGACCAGGTGATGCATCACCTGGACAAAGGAAAAGAGGTTGATGTCATATATTTAGATTTCAGGAAAGCCTTTGACTTGGTCTCCCATGATGTCCTCCTCATAAAATTGGGGAACTGCAGCCTGGACAACCTTACAGTCCTATTGCTGAGGAACTGGCTCCATGGTTGGACCCAGAGAGTAATAGCTGATGGAACTGAGTCAACATGGTAACCAGTGGTATCCCCCAGGGCTCAGTACTCGGACCAATACTCTTTAATATATTCATAAATGATCTGGGTTCAGGTGTCAGAAGTTGGACAACACTAAATTAAGGAGAAGTGCAGTCACTCTTGAGGATAGGCTGGCAATTCAGGCCAACCTGGACAGACATGCAAGGTGGGCAGGGCAAAAAGTGATGACATTCAATATTTGTCTCCTCATCTCAACATTCAACCTCGACAAGGGAAATGAGGTTGATGTCATATATCTGGATTTCAAGAAGGCCTTTGACTTGGTCTCCCATGATGTCCTCATGGCTAAGCTGGAGAACTGTGGCCTCAACCATGTCACAGTCTGATGTCTGGGGAACTGGCTCCAGGATTGGACCTAAAGAGTATTAGTTGATGGGAGCAAGTCAACTTGGTGCAAGGTGACCAGTGGTGTCCCTCAGGGCTCAGTACTCAGGCCAGTACGCTTCAACATCTTCATAAATGACCTGGATTCAGGTGTCAGATGCAGACTGGCAAAGTTTACGGACAGCACTAACTTACAGGGGAAGGTGGTCACACTGGACGATAGGCTGGGGATGCAGGCCAACCTGGACAGGCTCACAAGGTGGACAGACCAAAACCTGATGGCATCTAACGTAGCAAAGTGCAGGGTGCTCCACCTTGGGAGGAAAAACCAGCATCATACTTATAGGTTCCGCAGTGCTACGCTTGCTAACTCCACGACTGAAAGAGACTTGGGGGGGTCTTGATTGATCACAAGATAAATAGAAGAAATAAAATCAGGAAGGCCAAAGTGCACATATGCAGGAATAAAATCAGGAAGGCCAAAGTGCCATTGGAGTTGCAGGTAGCAATGGACATGAAGGGTAACAAGAAGGTTTTCTACAAATACGTTAGCAACAAGAGGAAGGTCAGGGAAAGGGTGGGTCCCTTACTGAATGTGGGAGGCATGCTAGTGACAGATGAGGAAAAGGCTGAAGTACTCAATGCCTTTTTCACCTTGGCCTTCACAGACAATGTCAGCTCCAAGACTACTGCATTGGGCATTACAGTTTAGGGAGAAGTTGAGCAGGCCTCATTGGTAAAAGAATAGGTTAGGGCCTATTTAGAAAATCTGAAAGTGTACAAGTCCATGGGGCTGGATGCAACTATGAGAGAGTTGGCTGTTGTGACTGCAGACCCGGTGACCATTATCTTTGAAAATTCATGGTGTTAGGGGGAAGACCTTGACAATTGGAAAAGGGAAAATATAGTGCCTATCTTTAAGAAAGGGAAGAAGGAGGATCCAGGGAACTACAGATCAGTCAGCCTCACCTCAATCCCTGGAAAAATCATGGAACAGGTCCTCAAATCCATTTCTAAGCACTTGGAGGAAAAGAAGGTGATCAGGGACAGTCAGCATGGATTCACCAAGGGCAAATCACGCCTGACCAACATGATTGTCTTCTATGATGAGATGAGTGGCTATGTGGACATGGGGAAAGCAGTGGATGTGATATAGTTTGACTTTAACACGGCTTTTGATATCGTCTCTTTGACAGAGGTACGTCTCATGGATGGTCACAAAGTTGGCCCACCCACCTATCTAGGGCAGTCTGCCCACCTGACTCATCTGCCATGCCTTTGTTTTAACGAAACAGTTGTTTCTAGGCAAGAGGATGCCCTTTTAATGCCCTAATGCCCAGGGTGTATTACGCAGCTCCGACCATCCCTTTATCGTGTCCCATGCCTTGCAGGTGTTATACTACTACTGTCATCTCTATGCACCCCACTGGTGCTGGCCCCTCTGGCCCCTGTGTCTCCACACCCCTCTGACACCTGTCTCTCTGCACCCCCCTAATGCCAGGCTCTCCAACACCTCTGGTGCCGGTCTCTCTGCACCTCTCTTTGATATCTCTCTGGCACCTGTCTCTCTGCACCTCTCTTAGACCCTCCAACCCCTGTGTCTCTGTGCCTCCCTGGCACTGGGCCCTTCAGTCCCCACGTCTGCACCCCCCTGGTGTTGGGCCCTACCCAAATCATATGCCCCTTTCTCTGGGCACTAATGAAGCCTCCACCTCCCCTACAGCCTCATCCAGAAACACCAGGGCAAATAATACAAACATAGGCACCTGGGCTGCAACATAACTCTCACAATGAAGGTAGCACCTAGCCCCCTTAAGAAGGCAAAACATCCACCCCTAGACAGTGCTTCTCCTAGCCCTGGGTACCTTGGGGCTCCTAAAGCCTTACTGTTCTTGTAGGCAGCAAAGCAGGCATCACAAGGTCTCAGGTACCTTTCTTGTGCAGGAGCTCCTTCCCTTGGCAGCTGCCAGAGAGAGAGAGACCCTGCTAGCTCTAGGTCTGAGCTTATATGTCCCCAGAACTCTGCCTCCTTCCGGTCACCTGACTGCCTGCAGGTGCTGGCCAATTAACCTCATTAGGCTGTTGCTTAAGCAACCTGCAGCTGTGAAGCTCTGCCTTGCCTGTGGGGCTCCCTGGCCAGGCTGCTTCTGCCCCTAAAGGAGCAAGCACATCTTGGTGCCCTGGAACAGTTTTCCACAGCATTCTAGCAAACAAAGTAAGGAATTAATGGTTGGATGAATGGACTGTAAGGTGGATAGAAAGCTGACTGGATTGTCAGGCTCAATGGGTAATCAATGGCTCAGTGTCTAGCCAACATCCAGTATCAAGTGGAGTGTCTCAGGGGTCAGTCCTGGGGCCAATTTTGGTCAATATCTTCATTAACAGTCTGGAAGATGGGATGGATTTCACCCTCAGCAAGTTTGCGGATGACACCAAGCTGAGGGGTATAGTAGATACATGGGAGGGTAAGGCTAGGATTCAGAGTGACCTAGACAAATTGGGGGATTGGGCCAAAAAAAATCTTATGAGGCTAAACAAGGACAAATGCAAAGTCTTGTAACCATGACAGAAGAATCCCATGCACCACAACAGCATGGGAACTGATTGGCTAAGCAGCAGCTCTGCAGAATAGAACTTGGGGGTTACAGTGGACAACAAGATGGATATGGTACAGGAGCTGGGGCACATGACTTCTGAGGAGAAGCTAAGAAAACTGGGCTTATTTAGTCTGCAGAAGACAAAACTGATGTAGGATTTGATAGCAGCCTTTAACTACCTGAAGAGTAGTTCCAAAGAGGATGGAGCTAGACTGTTGTCAGTGGTGTCAGGTGACAGAGCATGGAACAATGGTCTCAAGTTGCAGTAAGGGAAGTTTAGGTTGGATATTAGGAAAAATTCTCATGAGAAGGTGAAGCACTGGAATGTGTTACCCAGAAAGGTCGTAGAATCTCCATCCTTGAAGGTTTTTAAGGTCCAGCTCAACAAAGCCCTGGCTGGAATGATCTAGTTCGGGGTGGTTCTGCTTTGAGAAGGAGGTTGGACTAAATCAGTGTTTCCCAACCAGTGTGCCATCAGAAATGAACAGGTGTGCCATGGAATTTTGCAATGGCAATGAGCTACAATAAGTATGAGGATGGGGAATGCCTTAATGTGTGCCGCAGAACATTTTTTTTTAATGTAAGTGTGTCTATGGCTGCAAAAGGTTGGGAAACATTGGACTAGATGACCTCCTGAGATTCCTCCCAACCATAATTTTCTATTATTCTATTTATTTCTCTGGGCCCCTGGCCTTGTCTTGGCTTCAGCCTCTGTCGTGCTTCATCCCCTCTACTCAGGCCTTGGCCCTCTCAACCCTAGCCCAGCTCTCTCTGCTCAGGTGTTGCCTATCTTGGTTCTAGCCTGACTCCAGCTTTGGCCCTCTTGGTCTTAGCCTGTCCCTGGGCTCCTGGAACCATGGCCCTATCTGAAATTCACAAGCCTTTGGCCTTCTCAGCCTTTGGTCCCTCTGCATCCTGTTGCCCTTGCAGAGATCAAACCCAGAGTGCCCCAGGCACTCTGCTTCATGTCCTCCAAATCTCCCTCATAGCCACAATCCAGTCTTCTGGTTTTAAATGGACAACGATCATCTCACCATCACCAATTGCTGCCGGGTGCTCTCCCCAGGCTCCTTTCTGTTTGGGATGGCCTCTTCCCAGCTCTGGCCCTCATGGACCTACTCACAGTTCTCTCTGCTGAATGCAGGGAGCTACTTCCACTAGCACAGCCTGGGCTGGCTCAGAAGCTGAGCTGGTATCTGCCTGGGCTCCACTCCTTCTGGCCACATGCTCCTGACCAGCCCCAGGTGTGGCCTATCAACTCATCTATTCAGTGAGCAGCCTGCTCTCTGCAACTGCATGTGGGCTTAGCTGAGCTGCATCTTTTCTTCCCTGCCTGGAGTTCTGCCCTGTTTGCTTATTCCTAGCTCATTCTTAAGTTGTTATGGGCAGCCCTATAACCCTTTTCTGGGTTTTCTTCTGGCTGCTTACTCAAATTCAGTTGGCCCTAGCTTAGCTGTTTCTAGCAGAACACAGCTCTAACCCATTACTTTCCCCTCTTAAAGTAACAAAAGAGAAGTGGGACCAAGGGTGGGGAGTGGGGAAGAGCTGAGCACAAGCAATCCCAGGACAGCACCATGCCTCATCTTAGAAGGTTGGGATCTGGGGTCAGGTAAGTAGCCACAGTCCTAGGCAAGATGTCTTGGGCCTTATCTCAAATTATGTGCATGCATCCAGGCACAGCAAAGAGATGAAGGAGTGATGCACAAGCTGATGGGGAGTAGGTTTAGGTTGGACATCAGAAATAACTTCTTCACGGTGAGGGTTGCCAGAATCTGGAATGGGCTTCCAAGGGAGGTGGTGCTCCCCACTACCTTGGGGGTCTTTAAGAGGAGACTGGACAAGCACCTGACTGGGGTGATATGACCCCAGCACTTTTTCATGCCACTAGCAGAAAGTCAGACTTGTTGATCCTTTGAGGTTCCTTCCTACCCTAGCATCTATGAATCTATGAATCTGTGGGTGGGGGGAGAATCTGAAATTGCTCTGTAATTGAGCACACTGACCAGGCATTTCCTGAGGTGTGAATTGGGCCATTACCATAACTGTTTCCCAACTGAAGTTGAAAGAAGAGGAACCCATAAAGTACAAAGAAAGAGTGATCTCTGTTATTGATGTCCCTCTGTAAAACAATAATATTGAATTGAGGAGGTCTGCATAGACACCCCTCCCCCCCAACACACACACACACACACACACACAAACACAATGGAACACAGTTTGGAGGAAGGTAAATGGTAACTTACCACAAGTCTTGGCTTGGGGTTCACCCTCCCTTCTTGGGAACGAAACCTAGGAATGTTTTTAACGCCTTGTCAACTCCTCATGCTCTCACTTACCCCCTGCAGCAAAGGTTTGAGCTTCCCCCTTGATGTGAGCAAACTTATTGTGTGCAGACAGGGAAGGACTTCCACCTGTTCCCTCACATTCGTTAGGCCACTGGGACTGGGAAGACAACAGCCTTACTGGGAGTAACGCAGGCAGCACTGAAGAGCTTGTGCATAAAGAAGTGAGCTACAGACTTGGCACTCAGGCCAGCCAGGGAAAACCAGACAATTGAAGCTGGTCACTGTTTGATTCTTAGTCCACATCTCTGTGCCAATGCTGCTCTCTTGGAGAGGTGGGGAGTCCTCAATCTGGCTCGGCTCCAAGGTCATCTCCTGGATTGTCATGAACGCATATGGTTGAGTAGGACCCTCATTTGTGGTGTTATCCGAGTCCACAAATGAGTCCAGGGAGATGCAGGCCATGTCTGTCATATGTTGGCACTGCACCATGCCATTCACTGTCAGTATGCAGGACAGTTCCTCATACTAAGCACACATCACCCTACATGCTCCAGACAGGCCCTCATGAACTGCTGCCTCAGCATCAAACATTTTGAGCAACACTGTTGCCAATTGTGCTTGTGCCCCTGGGCTGCCATTTCTGTGGTGATTCACAGAAAGATCACTAGTTACAGTAGCTGAAATACAGCACTCACTGGTACTCCACCTCTCTCCAAAAGGCAATCGGGTCCATTACTTTGTCCCAGTTCCAGCTGGTTCTGCACTTGCAGACACTGATGGAAATTGTTGGTGTGCAATGGCTTTTGCTTAGGATCTCCTTGGGATGGGTGCTGTTCAAAGCCAGGTTCCAATACTGACCTTGACCACATACCTGGTGAGTACAGAATGACTGGGAAGTCACAATAAATTGCAATAAAAGGGTGGGAGAGGTCACCTGTGACTGTTACCTCTACACAGTAGGCTTTGTCATCTGTGCTAGAGTGGCCACTCTGTGTTCTACAGTATCTGGGGCTGGAGGGAGCATTGTAGAATGCCTGGAGGAATGGAGGACTTATCCCAGGACGCTGGCCTATGATAACCATACAGATGGCAGTGTCCCAGGAGAAACTACTGGCACATTTTAAACCAGATACTTTGTCAGGAGTTGACCCAGTACAGTGGACATGTACATCTGTAAATTCACATATAGGTACAAGAGAAACAACTTTCTTCCCAGACAAAATGTGACATCTCATTACAGCCTTCTGTAGGTTTCAAATAGCACAGAATTGTCTTCTTTACTAACAGATTACTAGAAACACAGACTTCAACTTACAGGTTTAAATCCAACTTATTTAATTGCTCAAGAACATAATGCAGAAAGGTAAACTTGTCTTCTCTTATGATACTTTAAGTGCAATGCAATTATATAAAGAAAATGTTTCTCCTGCTTTGAGAACACAGCAGAGATGAACAGCTTGCAGTCACACGTGGCTCAAATCGACTATGATATTATGCACCAGGAGTAGGCAACCCCAGCACATGTGCCAGAGCATGGCATGCAAGGGCATTTTGTTTGGCACATGCACCACTGAGCAGACAGTAGGGGCTTATTATGGTAGTGCAGCCCTTCCCTACCATCCACCTCAAACCGAGCATGCACTCACCACTAGCAACGAGCCGAGCCTGGCCTCTGTGGACCCCAGTACAGCTGCTTGCAACCTCCCTGCTGCCTGCTGGGTGAGCACGTGCACCTTGGGGTAGATGGCAGGGAAGGGGCTAGGGCTCCACTGCCACAAGGATCAGGCCGCTTGTAGCTCCCCCACCATCTGCTCCTAGCATGCCAACATCTTACAAATCAAGGCTGTGCGTGTTTTTGGCACTCTGCCCAAAAATGTTACCAACCCCTGATCTACACATTATTCTCCTCTACTCCTATTTTTTGAAGCTATTCTTAGTTATAATGGTACAGAAAAAACATATGGGACAGTAAAGTAGATCTGGTCCCAGTGGATCACAATATAACTAAAATACAGTTCTTTTATTCAGTATACATAAGGAATTCCAGAGTAGGACACCAAAAAAAAACCAAGAAAGTTTGTTGAAAGAGAAATAACAAAAAGAAAGTAATTTTAACATCATATTTGAAGATAGGCACAGTGAAAGGATGTGACAGTGTATGATTTTATTGTGATATTTCTGTGTTAACTGTGTTCATGTTGTAATAATGTTGTGTACCTTAGCTTCCTTTGGCTAACGTAGTATGGAAATAATGGGTTAAAGAATGTGAAGCTAGAGTTGCTGGCCTGAATGATAGAAGATGCATCTTTCTACAGAGACTAAATGACTTCAGCAAAGGTGGGGACTGCAGGCAACACCCAGGAAATCTCCAGAATAGAGAGAGAAATGAGCATGACAATGAGCAGAGCAAGCTGGATAAGGAGGGTGTAATCTCCTGACCTGACAGTATGCAAATAAAGACCATTGGGACAGTTTTGTGGGGTTCAGAAGCTGGACCAACTGGAATTATGAATATCAGAGTGAATATCAGGGTGACTATAGAGTGCTCAGGGCTGTGCAAGATGTATTGGGGGCAGAGGGACTAAACCTTTGAAAGGAGTAGGGTATTCTTACTCTCAGGCCTTTGTCCCACCAAATACTTTTTGAGGAGGAGCTATCTGTTTTGTTGTTTGGAACATCAAGTTGCACCTGTTCTCCCCTGAAATGGAAGCTAGCTCTTTGAGTCAGGGCCATGGAACAAACAGGGAGTATTAGGGACTGAAAGTCCAGGTTCTCCAAGTAGGAAGAAGCCGTGGCTTCCTCAGGCTCTGGGGGGCACTCTTAGAGATCAGACTGAGCCACAGACATCCTGAGCAAGCACACACCCCTCCCCCAAGGGACTCTGTGACAGGTGGTGGCAGTGATAAGTCTGTGACAAATGATGCAGGCCATACCTAAAATGTTCAAAGAAGTGGCTCAAGTTTACTGTCCCTTTAGTATTTTTCCATTACTTGTGGAGAGACTTGGGAGAAGCAAACAGAACTTCATTCTTTACAGGATGGTCTATAGTCAAACTAATAAATTATACACAGTGGGTAGTAGTAGGCAAGCTATTAGAGAAATTAATAGGGGATGAAATCACAAAACATCTGGAGAAATATGAGGTAATAAAAACTAGCCAGCATGGCTTCCTAAAAGGTAAATCTTGTTTGTTGAATCTTTTTTTTAAAGATAAAATAGAAAGTAGAAATACATAATACAGAACTCGTAGTCAAGTCTCCTAAAGGCATTTGATATAATATGACTCAGTATGATAAAAAAGAGAGTTCCAATGTTTCAACTGCTCCTTCAAATCAAGTACCATTGATTTTGCTGGAGGGTTAGGTTGCATATGGACTCCAAGATAAATTCCATCAGGAAAATGTGCAGTAGCCTACTTTAATGCACATTAACTAAAGAGCATGGGGCATTTATAGATGTGCTCCAGGAGGCAGGAGGGAAGGGGGGGGCTTTAGTTAGCAAGCCATGCTAATTAAAAGCACTGGAGCATCGCATATATCAGCATCCCTGCTCTGAAAAATGGTGGCGGGGTACTTTGAACTAAAGCTCCTCAAATGACTTTTAGTTTAACATGCCCCCCTGCCATTTCTTAGTGCGGGACCACTGATACACATGACGCTGGAGGCTGCTGGACCACATTAATTTCCACACTCCAGCAGACTAGCTTGATCAAGTCTGTTCTGATGTGCTGGATTTACAAGTTGGAGTAGCCACACTGCACATTTATAGGAGCCCATGGTTTTTAAGTGACATTTAACACACATTAACCTATTTTGATAAACATTAGCAAAAGCATGCTTTTTTTTTAAGTGACGCTTTAATGCGCATTAAAATAGGCTAATGTGCATTGAAGCACACGTGTATATGTGCCCACTTTAACTGGAAACAAGTCCAGCAATCTGGTAGTCCTGTTTAAGCAGCAAAGAGTTTGGCAGTGCTGCATAATACAGTCTGAGGGAGTATGATTAATAGAGAAGCTTTAAGGTGGAAAATTTAAGTACAGAAACAGCAATGTAGAACACTGATTCCCCTTCTGCTGTGCCTGACATCATTGCTATTATTGTCTTTTGCACAGGTGCCTTCTAAGTATGCCAACAGAGGCTTTCCAGCAACAACAAGGGAGAACAAGAAATGCTACCTTTAGTACAAAAAGATTGTTGCTAATATTTATACCATTTATTACACAAAACAGAAATGGCTGAAAGTCATGTATCTTCTAAAACTTCTGAAGTCTGAGAGTGATGACTTTATAGACTTACTTTCATTTTCATGACACAAGTTTTTCATATCCCATTGAAATTTGCAGCATATTAGTGGCTCCCTATTGTGCCTGGCCTCTTCAAATACTATTTTGTCCCTATGCATCCATGAACACCTATCAAAAAATGACTGGTTTTCTAATATGCACATATGTGGCAGTCTGAAGATTCATCTCACTCATAAAGGGAACCCTGGCAGACCTATAACATTCAACCATGGAACCCTAACTGAGGAAATATCAGGTTTCATTGAATTAATCCTAAAACCTCTTATCAGCCAAAGAGCGTGTTTTATCTAAGAAACAACAGACTTTTTACGGAAACTTAAAAACATAGATCACCTTCCCAGCAACACCCCCGAGTCACCATGGATGTTACCAGTTTATATACCAACTTCCCACACCAGGATGGCATCCAAGCCTTACATACCTACAGGAGCAAGCTTACAACTCAGAGTACAGACCCACAAATATTACTACCTTATACACTTCATCCTCACATGCAACAACTTCACTTTTAATAACCATCACTTCCTCCAGACCATGGGCACATCTGTGGGCACCAAAATGGCCCCACAGTATGCTGCCTTTTCATGAACTACCTGCAAGAAAACTTCATCAAGGACTGCACCATCAAACCCTTGCTATATTTAAGCTATATCAATGACATCTTCATCATCTGGACTGAAAACCTGCAATCTCTGACTGTTTTCCATCAGAAATTCAACAATCATCACCCCTCCATCAGACTATCTCTTGAATACTCCCACACCAACATCTCCTTTTCAGATACGATGATCACCATTCAGAATGGTTAAATACAGACCACCATATACAAGAAACCCAAGGGCCACCATAGATATCTGCACAGAACCAGCAATCACCCTAAACACACCAAGAAAACTGTAATATACAGCCAAGCCCTCTGATACCACTGAATTTGCACTGAGAAGAATACCTGTGATCGACACCTCACAAATCCCAAAAGGGCTTTCATGGAACAAGGACACTCCTCCAGAAAGATAGATTGCACTGTTGAAAGAGTCACCCAGATACCATGTGAAGAATTACTGCAGTACAGACAGAAAACCCCCATGAATCACACACCACTGATTATTACATAGCATACCTCCCTGGAACCTATACGGAAAATCCACCAACAACTGTATCCCATGCTAGAAGAAGACCCAGTTCTTAAAGAGATTTTCCATGAACCACCCATCCTAGCCTTTAAACAAGCACCGAATCTCACTAACCCCATCACCAGAAGCAAACTTCCTCTAGCCCAAAACACACCAAATGGATACAGACTATGCCATGACAAAATATAAAACCTGCCAACACATCTCCACCACCCCCACAGCAGAACAATAAACATTCCTGGATCTTACAGTTGCACTGCCAGAAATGTAATATATCTCATCGAGGGTACCAAATGCCCCAATGAAAAATATGTAGGAGAAACCAAACAACAACTGCATACCAAATGAATTCACACCAGACATATATCAAAGACAATGTGTGGGGGCACATTTCTCACAGTAAAACCACTCTCTCCAATCTCTCAGTTGTAATCCTTAAAGGGAATTTACAAAACAGTTTTCACAGACAAGCCTATGAACTTCACTTCATCAACCTACTGGATACAAAAAATCATGGAGTAAATATAAACATTGGATTTATGACACATTATAACTTGCCTAACATCTGAATCCCCAGGTACCTCTCCACTATTTATTGTTAGGGTAACAATAATTTGGATTATTGAGGAGCATTGGATTTGCAGTTGAATACAAAGGCTTTAACCTGTGGCCTAGCAGAGCTGCTGACCACAAGGCAGAATGATATCTAAGCCAGCCATTTGCTTATGCTAAGTAACCATCTTTACTGTGTCAACCATTTTCTGAGGAAAAAGCAGCAAGTAAGTCTGTGTGCTGTGAACCAGCTACAGTAAGGAATGAGATATGATACAGGGGCCCAAAAAATGTGGAAGATGGTACAAAATGAGACAAAAACAGACTGGAATGTGAAAAATAGCACTTAATTGGTAACAGAATCCGAGATGAACCTATGCAAAAAGGTGAATGGTGACTGGTGAAGAAGCCTCCAGAAGCCTCCAGGTTTGAGTCAAAGTCCGCCCATTGACCAAAGAAGAGAAGTCAAGGTCTTAGACGTGCTCATAGCAAAAAGACATGTAAATGAATGAAATGCATAGGCATAGGCAACTCCATGCAAACAGTAAACGGAGGTGGAGCTTGAGATGGGAGATGGGAGGAGAAATGGGTGGAACCGAAGGTGGAACAAGGCCAAAGTAAATGATTAATATGTATGAACCAAGGTGTATAAGTGTTGGAAAGAACAGTTGTTCAGGGCTGCTCCTTGTCTCTTATGGCGAGAGAGCTCATGCAAAGCTGTCTCTATTCTGAATAAAGCTGTTGCGAGCAATATGTGCTGGTGTTTGCTCCCTGCTCTGCTCTGGCTAATGAGTAACAGGATCGATCCATGGGTAATTGGTCCATCATCTCCATAGTCTTTGGGTGCTGCATGGAGTCAGGGTCTAACATTTACCAGCTACATTAATTTCCCTCTCCCCCTACTTATCCCTCACCCATTTACTCTTCAATTTATATCTTCACTGACTGGATTTCTTGCATGCACACCAGCCTCTGGCTTCTTTACTATTCATTCCATCCAGGAAGAGCACACACCAAGTGCAGATGCTTCCTCGGCCTGACAAGGGTGTTTGTACCCAAAAGCTGGCAAAGAATTTTTTCCAACTATTTGAGTTGGTATAATAAAAGATAGTGGATTTACCCAAAGAACCTTCTCTCACTCATAAACACTCACTCACTGCACTCACATAAGCAAAGTGAAATCAAGTCAAGTAACAGATACTACAAATAATTCATAGTAACAAATCTTTTATTTAAATGAGTATGGGTGCCTGTAGAGAAGACCAGCTAATAATTATGTCTAATTACAGATATGAACATTCAGAATAGTCACTTGGGTAGTTGGTTTTTTTTACCATAGCACAGAAAACAGTTTATTTGAGAGTAGTTTTTCTTTATCACTTTAACAGATTGGTGCCACTAAGCATAACAATTCAATCATGCCTGCAGAACTTACAATTGCAAGTGCTGAGTAGGGAGATAAAAAACTGGACAGCAAAGAATGGAGGGGCAGTTAAGAAAGAGGAAAAAGGAGAGTGAGTGACATTGCTTTTCAAAGACTGGGATGAAGAGAGATAAAGGGAAGAGAAGAAAACAAAACGTTGAGAGAGTGAAAATGGTATAATGATATAGAGATAAAATGACTGAGTAGAAATTTGAAAAGTGACAAGTATAAAGAAATAAAGTATAAAAAGTATATAAAGTATAAAGAAAAGAAGAGTATGTGAAAATGAGAAAAAAGACACCACTGCTCTTTTAGGCTATTTTAGGTCCCTTTATTTTACTGCATTTCAATGTTAAGCATTTTATAATACTGTATTCAAGTACTTGCAAACATGTGAAACATACAGGTTATAAAATGATTAACTGTTAAATTTAGAGTGTTATAACAGACAAAGAAAGGAACGTAATAGTCACCAGTATGTACACAAAGCCCTGTAGTAGACTCCATTTATTGATCTTCAGCTGGTGTAAATGGATGAATTTTGCTAAAGTCAACAGATATACATTGATGTATCGGCTAAGGATCTGACACCAAACAACTTGCTTATCCAGTGAACTTTATCATAAAATCTGACCAAAGATTTTATCACAAATGATACTGGATCAGGTTCTTAGTTCATTTAAATTGAGTAACTCATTACTTGCACTGCTACTAATTTATATCAGTTAATTATCTAAATTAACCAATGCAAAACTATAAGAAGTTTTAAAACAGATTTCTACTTCTTTCTACTAAACTTCCCAACTGTGGTACAACCCAGGTAAAACCCCCACAGCCAGACACCACCAAAGCCATAGCTCTGCAACCTTGATCCAATGGCAATTGAAAGGAAAGCATGCCCATTTAAGGTCACAGAAGAAGTCTCATCATCACCATAAGGTATCTCTCTTTTTATCATCATTATTTTATTTCTTTCTTTATGTGTTTGTCTATTTATGTATTTATTTATTTGATTTTACAGCAAAGGTTCAGGGTAGCTTACAATAAGAGAACAGGATAGCATATAAAACAGGAGAACAAAAAAAGACCAAAACAATTTAAAAGCCAAATAGCTTTGTTTGCTAAATGTCCACCCAAATAGGAAGGTCTTACAATAAGCTTCTGAAAGATGTCTATGCTCAGACTCTGGTAGGCCTCAAGAGGGAGGGTGTTCCAGAGCTGAGGAATAACTGCTGAGAACAACCTTCCACATGGTTTTGCCAAGCAGGCTTGGCATGTTGATGGTATTTTCAGGGGGTTGCTCTAGGCTGACCTTAGGGATCATGAAGGGGTAGGTATAAGGGAATCACCTGCATTATACTTAAATAGAGTTTGAATCAGCCACTTTTTGTCCTGGTCCCATGTTCTGCCACGCACACAGTTAGCTGTGGAAATGCAAGCAATACAAAGATTTGCTGACTATCATCTGGTTTGCCATTACAAATGAACACACAAGGCTATGAGGAAATTACAAATATGCAACTAATATCCAGCAACTTCTGCTAAGCATTTCTACAGCATATATATCAATATAGAATAATAAGAACTGGACAGTTCAGAAAGCAATTCAACAATACTTTTATAAGTAAATATACAAGTTTTATCTGATATTATTCATAGAACTGTTATCTAATGCTCACACAAGTTTTTAGGTGACCATAGGTTATTTGAGAAAATCCTAAAACTTTCATTTATATTAAAAAGAAAGATTTTAAAATCATCAAAAAAGTCATTTTGGAAATGCATTATTCAGTATCCCCCGTTCAATACTGTTCCATTTAAATTTGCCACTGGAAAAAAAAAGGATTGGAACCAGCAACAGATGAGTTAAGTGATGAATTACACACTGTGAAAAATCAACATAAGCAGTTCCTAGACAATCCATATACTGAAATGTATTGGCTAGGCTATTTAGCAAGTATTTTCAAATAACAAATACATCTGTAGAAATCAATATCCATTTGAAAACAAACAAAAGTGAGCTAAGTTAATTGGGTAATTTATTTATACTGCACAAATCAACTCTAACAGCCAGAATAAAAACTAAGGATTGATGGAAAGTATAACCTAGATTCTGACTGCTGCAGAACTTTGAAAAAGCCGGAATCCAGAGCCAACTTTCCAGTCCAGCTGATTCATAATAAAAACAGAAGACATGAGCCACACAAAGCATACTGAGATGAACCACATCAACATATAACCACATGGACACAGAGATGAGCAAAACCAAGACTGAGCTTTCCTGCCTTGTGAGAAAAAATTCCCATCAGTAGAAAAAATGCAGAGAGAAGACAGAAAAAGAAAAGGCATTCTCTTTTCATTAGTGACTTAAATGCCATCCCTCTTAGAACTGAACACATAATCCCTACTTTCTGGTCCACTTCATTTGTTTAGAAATAGGAACAATTAGTTCCATATATATATATATATATATATATATATATATATATACACACACATATATATATATGCATTGTTTTAGTTGTTCTTTTATTACCATATATATATGGTATGGTATATATATACCATTATGTGTGTGTGTGTATGTATGTATGTATGTGTATATATATATGGTAATAAAAGAACAACTAAAACAATGCAATTTATATAAAACTGGTTGAGAGTACTATATAGAATCAAAGAATCTTATAAAAACAGGACTGGAAGAGGAAGAGAACTCAAAAGGTCATTTAGTTCAAACCCCTTGTCAAGGCAGGAATGTACCTTCTAAACCCTGTCTAAACTGTAGTAGCGAAGTGTTTATCTAACCTGCTTTTCAGAAACCCACCCCAAAAGCAGGAATATTTTGGGGTGTTGATGGAATGTCATGTAAAGATATTTTCCTGAATTATATTTACTAATACAGTGTTTAATCTGGACTGGGAGTGTCTACATGAGACACTTCGGCAATGTAGCATCAGCAGGCAATAACCATGATGCTGCCGCTACTGCATAGTTGCAATAAGCACATGTAGACATGCCCACTGGTAGGTAATGTTAAGCTATGCTTTATCAATATGGTTGAATATTCACATCAGTATTTCATGTGAATAAATATTTGTATTTTATAATACAGCTGGGATTAGGCAGTATGGTGATGATTAAGTTAAAAGTTCCTCTCCAGACAATACTATTTACATATCTGAGGAGTAATCAATGAGCTTTTGCATTTGAGATGACTGTGCATATTGGTTGGCCAAGAGGGTGGTGCATACTTGAGCCAAGGGCAATCCACAAAGCAACTTGGTGTATACGTCAAAGGAACCATTAGCAAGCCATTAGCAAGGCTGACACCTGGAAACAATCATCACAACTTTTGATATCATCATGACTTGGGAATAATTGATATCTTAGGCTATATATCTGAAAGAATGTAAATATTTCCCAGTTATAATTGGATCTGAAAAGACACCTAAGACTGATACACAGATGTATATATAGGGGAGGAAGTTACCTGCATAGTATACACATGCTCCCCAAGAACTGAATAGAAGAATGTGGATGAATGGATAAAGCAAAGGTACTAAAAGCACCTCTAAGAATGCCTGAGGATCCCTGGGCATTAGGTGATTTAGTCCCCCAGATTGCTGAAGCTGGGTAGTGAAAGCTGACAATCTGCTTGCAGAAAACTCTGACACAAGAGTCAGAGGCAAAAGCTGCATTTTAAGGGGAAGTGCAGAGCAAGATCATAATCTAGTTCTTATGTTTATTATCCATGTGTTTCTGTCTCTTTCAGTCAATGTTTATAGATCTCTTGTTTATGTAATAAATCTTTTTGCTATTTCTTATACAGTACTGATTATCTGCAGTAACTGGGATTTCAGATCAATTGGCAATTCCAGGCTAGTCACTCCTACAGGAGTGAGGACCCATATTAATTTTACAGAAGCTGGACCAAGGTGTGATTCCATAAGCTGTCAAAATATCCTCTGCTACAGCTGGTGAAGCCTGGATGAGATACATGGAGCTGAGGTGCACTGGGCTAGGAAACTGGCTCATTGGCAAATCTGTTTGTTCTTAGTGGTCAGGCAGCAGATAATGGAAGGAGGTCTGGCACTGAAGGACACTCCCGAAGGTAGAAGCACCCCTGTTATGTCATATTGTTCTTAAAAGTTTCCAAGGATGGAGATTTTACAATCTCTCTGGGTAGCCTGTTTCAATGTTTAACCACCCTCATAGTGTAAGAATTCTTCCTAATATCCAAACTACATTTTCACTGCTACAATTTAAGACCATTCTTGTCTTGTCCCATGAAAACACAAAAAATAGTTTACCATCCTCTTTATAACCACCCTTTGTGTATTTGAAGACTGTTATCAAAGCCCATCTCAGTTTTCTCTTTTCCAAATTAAATAGTTCCTGTTCCTCCAATCTTGTCACCTAAGTCATGTTTCCCAGATCTCTAATTCATTTTTCCTTGGTACTTGACTCTCTGCAATTTTTCCATATCTTTCTTTCCAAAACTGGGCACAGTACTCCAGGTAAGGTCTCATCAGTGCTGAATACAGCAGAAGAATCACTTATATTGTCTTGCAGGTGTAACCTGCTCTGTCTCAGGCTGCCAATTTCATTTGGTCCTGTGGACCAAATCACAGGGTTTATCACAGGCCAGATCACCCACAAGTGGTGGCATTAATGTTTGTGTTAGCCAGAACTATGTTTCACCAAGGGTTTGGAACCCAAAGAATTAATGCTGCTGTTGCTCACCCCACCTTTTCCCCTACCTGTGATCTTAGGTTTCAGAGCTGACTAAAAATCCTGACTTCGATGGCAGGTAAGTGTGGGGAGAGAAGAAAGCAGCATTAACTTGCTGGGCTAACACCACTACTGCAGGGACTCTTGCAGCTGCAGCGAGGAGTCCAGGGGACCAAACTTGGCCTGTGAAGGTGGGTGATCCAGCCTGACAAACCCCAGGGGCTAAATGATACATCTCCAAGGGCTGGAACCAGCCCACAGGCCATATGTTTAATGCCCTTGCTCTATATTTCCTGTTACAGCAGCTGTGTATTATTTCTCTGCATACCCTCATTAATATGCATGTTTCATAGGCAGAGACAGTCTTCAGGGCAAGCCTGATGTAATACACAGGGGGTGCGTCTATACAAGATGATTTACTGCACCCTGGACTAATCTACTCTCAGTAAAGCATCATGACGTAACCATGGGCAACAGCTACTGCACATTCAGATAGATAGTAGATTTACTATGCATTAGCTAATGTGCAATAGCACATAGGTACATAGCACAGTTTTCCTGCCCCCTGTTGCCTGAGTTGACTGGGAGCAACTTGCTCCCAGTCAACTCAGGCAGCAGGGGGCAGGAGAACTATGCCCCACCCCCCCTCCCAGCAGCTCCTTTTGGCTGATCAGAGACAGGGCTGGGACATCATCCCCTGCCCCAGCAACTTCCAACTACCCAACTCCCCTCTTAAATCTCCGAGCCAGGGCTGGGATATTTCCACGGCAGGAGTGCAGGGTGGGAGACAGCTGCCCTGAAGGCAGGACTGCTCCCCCACCCTGCAGAGCAGGTGTCCCCTGCCAGCCCAGGGCTGGCACCTGGGGGAGCCTAAAGCTCCCCCTGGCTGCTGCATGGAAGCAGAGTAGGACAGAAGTAGCCTTACCCTGAACTGCTCCATCATAAGCAAATTTGCTCCTGGCAGGTGCACATGTAGACACACTTCCAGGATAAGCATACTGTGCAGTATTTTACCACCCAGTAAGCTTTCAGCACATTAATTGCATGTGTAGACATGCCCAGGATCTTTAAAATGCATAAAGAAATGTGTCTGTTTCCTCCCCTTCCTCATATGGGACTAGTACTTCAGGATATCTGTGACCTGCAGGCTGTAGGACCTAAGCTATGTATGTACTTTTATAGTAGATCCTAAGCTAGTTGGAAATATGGCATAAGTATTTGCTTACATTCATTTGACCAAAGCCAGGGTAAGACAGCTTATTTTAAATATATGGTTCTAACTAATGTGTTAGCTAAATGAACACGTCTGGTATGTTGATATTAGGGCTGTGCAAAACAGTACCGTTCCGTTCCAACTTCTGTTTTGACATTTCAACAAGACAGTGTTTCGTTTTGAGTTTCATTTCATTTCAAAACCACTACTCCATTTCGTTTCGTCAAAACTGTTTCACTGTTTCAATGCTGTTTCAACGTTTTGCCCATAGGCTATAATAGGGAAGCACAAAACTGCCTATAACTTTGTCATTTCTTGCCTGATTCAGATGAAATATGCAGAGATGGCAGCCGCATCTGAGGCCATGAAGACTACCAGGTTTCAAGGAGATTGGTGTAGGGGTTTCTGGGAAACTGCACCTCAAAATCTTGAAAGCAAAACTCATGTTACGTGTGTGTGTTAAGACACACCAGGGTGAAAACTGCAGGCATGGTAGCTCCTGCTGAGGCCATGAAGCCTGCCAGGTTTCAAGGAGATAGGTGCAGGGGTTTCTGGGAAACTGCACCTCAAGCTGCTGACAAGCAAAACTCATGGCATGTGTGACTGTGGGTGTATGTTAAGGTGCTCCCTCACTGGTGCTGGGGCTTCTACACTACATGGTAGTGTGCCCCAATGAGGTCTCCTCCTCCCCTATAGCCTCAGCCTAGTCCACCACTTTGAATGACAACAGGTAATAACTTTGTGAGCAGCACAGTATCACTAGCAGCATGTCAGGCAGCCAAACTGTCACAGAGCCTTTCTTTCCTTTCCTGCAGGAGCTTCTTCTCCAGCAGCTGCCAGAGAACTCTCCCTGCCAGCCCCAGCCCTGGGGCTTAGGTGTGCCCAGGATCCTGTGCCCTTCTGGTCAGCTGATGGGGACAGGTGCTAGTGGTGTTGGTCTAAGGACATGGCACTGGCAGACAAGGTTCTTTGGGTCAATCTAATCTGGTATCTTTTAGTAGACCAACTGAATAGTTACAGAATTATATCTTAGCAAGGTTTTGGGTTAAAAAGCTTTTTGTCAGGCTGAGAAAACACCTGTGGTTGGTGTGCGTGGTGTTCCTAGATGGAAGGAATAGTAAAGAAGTCAGAGGATAGCATGCAATACAGGCAAGAAAGCCAGTCAGTGAAAATGGAAATGGAGGCACATTAGGAGGTGAGGGACAGGCTGGGGTGGGTGGGGAAGGGAGATGTAGCAGCGCAGGTAAAAGTGGAGAGGTACCTGGGGAGTGAGATCTCCAGTAGACTGTAGTGTGTCAGAATTCCACTGTCTATACTGAGTCCATAAGTTTCTGTACCTTGGAGGTTGATGAAGTACAGTTCATAGGCTCATCCATGAAAAGTGGTTTGTAAATTCAAACAAGCACTGAACCTCACTAACCTCATCACCAGAAGTCAACAGAAGCCATCTCCCCAATGCTCTGGATGATCTCGCTCACACTTGCAATGCGCCCCTCCCCCCCCCCCCCCCCCCCGCCTTTCTGTCCACCTTTCGCCCACTGTTCCAGGGTGGCCTGCCTCTACTTTGGAGGGATGGAGGATTTGAAGTGAGAGGGGGACTTCCCTTTGGGCATGCACCCGCTGGTGCCAGGCTGAGGAGGAGCAAGAGCAAGGGGGTGGTGCCTGCAGAGATGCATCAGCATCCCTGTGGTGCTCATGTGTGTTGTTCCCTTGCCCTGACTGGTTTTGGCTTGGCAGTGCAGACAGATAGCGTATGTGGGATCATCTACCAGCTCAAAATTATCTCAGCCCACAATACCAGCTAGCTTCTGAGGTGCGGGTGCATGTGTGGATTCTGCAATTTCCCCATCCTCAGCAGGCAGAGGCACAGCAACAGGAGGAGTGGACTCAGCTGAGCCACTTGCCTCTGCACCCTCTACCTCAGCTTCCTCTGAAATGCCTCCTGGGGAAGAAGACATGGCTCTAGAGAAAACCTGAGGGGTGTGGAGCACAAACTCAGATAATTCCAACTTCCTTCCCCAGAATTTTCCTTGCCAGGGCACTCAGATCCAGATCCAGCTTCAGCTCTTCCTCTGGCACTGGAAGGCTCAGCATAGGAAGTGAAATGGGGGTGAAGGAGACTGTCACACTGGTGCTGCTGTTTGTTGTCATGGTGGTGGGGGTAGGGGTTATAGCTGGTGCTCTTGGAGGGGAAGCAGACTCAGGCACAGGCAATGGAACTAGCACTGCTCCCCTCTCCTTGCTGCCTGTAGAACTAGTGGAAGCTTCATGTCTGCTTGTTGTACCAAAGAGGCTGCGTCTCAGTTTGGAGTGGGGGGGGTGGTCTTACAGCTCTCCCTCTACCCCCTCTTCCACCCCTTCCTGAAGGTTTGCCAGTGTAACCCGAGTGGCACTCCAAGATGTACCCCCTCTCCAATTGAAGGGATCAGAGCAGGTGCATGAGCGCTGTGGGAGGTGTAGGGACCCTGCTTCCTTATCGAATGGAGCCAGATCACCAATGGGGACTTAACCATACACTTTTTAACAAAAGACAGGTTTAACAAAATATAAAACACAAACAACACAATAAACAACACTGATTGACAAAATATAAAATGCACAAAAACAAAACACCAAATCACAAGAGATACAGGGTATAGGTACCTGGAGGGGGGAAGAGGGGAAACACAATGACCCCCTCCATTCCAAAAAGAATTTCTCCCCTGTCACTTCACTCACTCCTAGAACTCAGATCTCCCACATAATAGGCAAAAACTACCATACAGCTACCAATGCAGGGCCTAGTCTAGGCTCCTAGGGCTTTTGACCTTCTGGAAGCCCCTGCCTCACATCGAGCTGCCCTGCCTCTTGCTGGAGAAGCTGGAAGTGGAGCTGGGAGCCTCTCAGGTCACTGCACAGCTTTCTGCTGGAGCCAGGCAGAGAACCTCTCCTGCTAGCTGCAGCCTCTTGCTGGGGATCCTGGTGCCCAGCAGGGAGCCTCTCCTGCCAGCTGTGCTGCTGAGAATTCAACTGCTGCCTGTGGGTCCTGCTCCTTTAGGCTCTTCTGAGGCAAATGCTCCCGCCCTGCTGGCCCAGCTCTTCCCAGCTCTTTGAAACTCCTTCCTCATTGTCCCTCGCAGGTCTCCCCCAAGTCAGCTGCGCTGCCTCTTTTATCTCCCTCCAAGTGACCCAAGGGGCCAATCAGGGGACATGAAGGGTGAGTCTCAGGGGCCTGATTGGTGAGGAAAAGGAATCCCAAGGCCTCCAATCATTTTTTACCCTTTCAAAACCCCTGGGCCAAATCACCACCAGCTAGCCCATCACATCAGCTACCTTTCCAACACGCTTCATGGTGTGTTTCATAGTGTCTTGTCTTTGCCTTGGTGTGCCGGAAAATCTCTCTTATTCTGCAAAGTTATCTATCTGATTTATGTAATATATGTAGATACTAAGATAATCGTATGTATGTGTATTTATGCAATATATGTATGTTTGTATGTATGTATTTATGTAATAAATAAAATAAAAATATATAAATGTACGTATGTGTTTTCCTATATACATTCTATATTATAATATGCAATATAATTATGCTGTGGTTCCCTGAACAGTGAATGGAATGCACACTATGAGAGAAAGCACAGATTTGAAAAGAATCAAAGTAGACTAAACAAAAAGAGGATTTTGAGGGAGGAATATATTGAAAGGAATCAATCAATGAATATAATAATAAAATAAAAGAGTATAGCAAGAAAGCAAAAGGTATTGCTGAATCCCACTTGCTAGACTAGCAAGTAGGAAATTAATAGTAGCCTTTGTTGTCTAACGCTGCTGAGCTTCTGGAAGACAGCTCAGTAACTGACCCCAAGACAGAAAGCAGGCAAGTTCAAACAATGCTGCTTTTTATGCTGTTTTTCCATCCCTCCCCCAGAGCACTGGGATTGGATGGGACCTCAGGGAAGGATTACAGTTACTGGCCAGCTACACAGCCAATATCAGAGCAGTTTTCCCCCCTCTTCACCCTCCCTCTCCTTACTTTCTGTTTCCCTGCAGGCAAACCCAGCTTCAGCTTCAAAACTCAAAACATTTCTAAATTTTTGAAACATTTCAACTGCCCTCATTTCATTTCAATTTCGCTGTTTCGAGTTAGAAACAAGTCAAAACAGCATTTAAACGAAACTGCTAGTGAAGTTTCATATAGCCCTAGCCCACAGTACCCAAAACAAAAAAGCACCTGAAATTTCCTGGGATTGGCAAATTATTCCTGGGGTTCTATCCCACATTTCTAAAAATAGCTGCCCCACTAACAGACAAACTGCACAATACAGCACCCCAAACTATACAGTTGCATTTGGAGAGAGAAAACAGATGCTATGTACTGCCCTGGTACTGTGCAGTCCTGACTCCTGACTTTAATCATAAGTTTATTCCATAGACAGATACCTTGGAGTGAGGCCTTGGGGCTGTTCTCTCTCAGAACTCTTAGGACGGAGAACACACCATAAGCTTCCTTCCCAAGAAAAAATCTACTCCATGATTGAGCAGGAGTGCTTTGCCATAAAGTATGCAATTGAGGCCCTCCAGTATTATCTCTTCAGGGATCCTTTAGCCTTTATAATAATGTCCCCTTAATATGGTTGCTAGCAGTGCAAGAAGCCATCCCCACACTCTTGCATTGGTATCTGTCATTGCAACCTTACTCCTGTCTATCATCAACCAGGATCTACACACATCAATGTGGACTTCTTTTCACAAGAAGAAGGGGAGCTAAGTTTGTAGGAGTGGGTCTCAGATTCCACTCTTGGGGAGTGGTAGGATGGAGATATGTAACAGGATGACTTGTCCCCTTAAGGAAGGGCAACCAGCCCTCTTAAGAGCCTTCAGCTGTAGGGCATTCTACTAATAAGGGAGTCCCAGTGGGAGCTTTAAAGCTCCCAAAACAGAGAGCAGAAAAGAGAAGAGCAAGCTGTAAAGGAACAGCTTGCTTCATAGTTTCATAGCGCTTAGGGTTGGAAGGGACCTAAACATCATGAGGTCCGACCCCCTGCCCCGGGCAAGAACAAGTGCCAGGGTCATAACACCCCAGCCAAGTATCTGTCCAGCCTCCTCTTGAAGACCTCCAAGGCAGGAGGGAGTACCACCTCACTTGGGAGCCCATTCCAGAGCCTGGCAGCCCTAACTGCAAAATAATGTCTCCTGATGTCCAGCCTGAACCTTCTCTCTAACAATTTGCAGCCATTATTCCCCTAGTAACTGTTGGTAGTGCCCCAGGGGAGCAGAGTCTCACCCAAATCCCACTGGTCCCCCTGGTGAGTTTACAAATGGCCACCAGATCGCCTCTCAGCCTTCTCTTGTGGATGCCGAATAGATTCAGGCCCTTCAGCCTCTCTTCATAGGGCCTGGCCTGCTGCCCCCTGACCATGCATGTGGCACTCCTCTGGACCCTCTCAATGCTACCCACATCCTTCTTGAAGTGTGGCGCCCAGAACTGGACACAGTACTCCAACTGCGGTCTGACCAAAGCTGCATAGAGGGGAAGGATCACCTCCCTGGACCTGCTTGTGATGCATCTGTAGATGCACGACAAGGTGCGGTTGGCCTTGCTGACCGCTTCCTCATATTGGCAGCTCACATTCATCCTGGAGTCAACAATGACTCCAAGATCCCTTTCTGCCACTATGTTGACAAGAAGGGTGTTCCCCAGCCTATAGGTGTGTTGCTCATTCCTTCTCTCTAGATGCAGTACCCTGCACTTGTCTGCATTGAATTCCATCCTATTCTCATCCTCCCACCTCTGTAACCTGTCTAGATCTAGCTGGATTCTGTCCCTCCCCTCCAGCATGCCCACCTCGCCCCACATCTTGGTGTCATCAGCAAATTTGGACAGCGTGCTTTCCACGCCCACATCCAAATCGCTGATAAAGATGTTGAACAGTACAGGCCCCAGGACCAAGCCCTGGGGAACTCCACTGCCCACATCCCTCCAGGTCAAAAATGACCCATCTACCACCACTCTCTGGGTGTGACCATCTAGCCAATTTGCCACCCATCTGACTGCGTAGGCATCAATGCTGCAGTCACCTAGTTTTTTTTAAGAGAATGTGGTGAGGAACAGTGTCAAAGGCCTTCTTAAAGTCCAGGAAGACAACATCCACCTTGACACCCTCGTCCTTGTTGTGAATAGAAGCTAGGTTGCTGTATTAGAGCAGAAGTCAGTACAGAAAATGGCTCTTAATGTCAAGAGAGGACAGAGGATTTGGGTTTATGTTGCTGTAGACTAAGACTTGTGTTGAGGAAAATAAGAGCTACCTGAAGAACTTATAATATAGCTACCTCTGCTGCCAAAGGTAGCAGGATACGTGACCTGCTTAACAGTAGGGTCTCCAGTCAAAATAAAAAGTTAATTTACAGTTCCTACATTTAAACCAAGCCCGTCACCAAGCTTATCCTGATGGAGATTTAGTGCCTGGCAGCAGGGTTTCACAACCAAGACTCCTGTTAGTACAGTCCAATAAGCCAGTAGCATTTTTTTTTTTTTTTGCAACAGAGCACACCATATGACTCATATTCAACTTATGAACCACTAAAATACCCAAGATCTTTCCTTCAGTACTGCACCGTAACCAGTTTTTCTTCCATCTGCAGTGTTTCTGCATGTAATTATTCTTTTCTACATGCAAGAATTTTGCACTTATTGAATTTCATCCAGTTAAAACAAGCTGACAGGCCTATTTGTTACTTCAAGAGACCATGAGCTGTTACCCACGAAGACGAACTTAAAGCCTCCCTTAAAAAGAGAGGCCACTGAGCAAGTAACAACTAATTTTTTGAGACAAAAGAAAGGCAAGACAGGGACAAGAGTGATGGTCCAAGGTTCAGAATGAGTGCACCAAGGTGGGATACTCAGCAGAGTGTGTAGGATAGTGTCCACTGGCTCTTGAACAAGTTCAAGAAACAATCTTCAGAGAGCAGATAAGAAAAATTCCTCTTCTGCCGTTATTAAATTCCAGGTTTCTGGAGCTCCTATAGTAAAAATTCAAAAATCCCTCTAAAATACAGTTGTTAAAACACTAAGAATGTGGGAAACCGTGCCTGGACTGTTACACAGTAGAAGCAATTGCAAACGCCACTGTGAGGAGGCAGTTAGAGCTTAAGGAAAGAGAAACTTTTCCACTACTATATGTTTCTGCCCTCCTCTTCTCAATATGATACAACAAGAGAGGGGAGAAAGAAATTAGCACAAGCAGCACTGAAGTTCAGTGGAGAGGTTGATTTGGAAGACAGAGACTGCAGAAATCAATCATCAGCAGATTTACAGATGATCTCTGCACCAGCAGTACAGCCTCAGGCTATCTGCAAGATCTGTTGTTTTGCCTGGTCCTGAAATGGAGCATTCACTTCTGGTTGCCTACCTTTCTTCTGTTTCTAGTGCCAGGTGTTTGTTTTTCACTTCATATCTTTAAACAGTCTCTCAGGAATCAATGTTTGTCTCTTCTCATTTTTGGAATTCTTTTTTTTCTTTCACTTCAGACAAAGTATGTCTTCCTCCTTAATTCTAGATTCTTTTCAGATTCCCAACTCTTCTTCCATACTATTGGATTTTAACAACTCATCCACAAGGGAAAAAATTATGATGTCATTACTCAACCTTAAAATTAGATCATTCTTGCATTCATCCTTTGACTGAGTCATGGACTGCAACATTTGGTCCCAAGTGAGTGAAGCATGATTGGATGAAATATTAAAAAGGAAAAAGGATGAGAGTGATGTTACCTATTTGGAAATGTTTCCTGCCCAATGCACCTAAACAGTTAAAATCCTCTTTGATTTTAACACTCTGGGGTTCTGATTCCTATAGCATTAATCCTGAAATTTCTCTTTTCCACCTTTCCCAAATCTTAATGATCTTTAGAAGATAATAAATACTAGCGTTTTTTCACTCTTGTTTCTTCTTCCCTTATCCAGGGATTTCACTATCACCCACCTCATTCTGGAATATTTTTCTGCAGATAAAATATTTCTTGCTCCTTAATTCTAATTTCTTGCTAATATCTGCACTTCTTGGGCATGTCCAAACAAACATACCCATGCTGTTTCCAGCACCTCAAAGTGTTTAAGGTGCTGCAAACTGCATGCAAAGCACATGCCAGCACATTTGCCATGCCGCTAACTTGCAGCGCCATGACAAAATTTGACCCTGGGAGATTAAAAAAAAATGCCACAAAAAAAAGCCGGTGCATGTGGCAGCAGCATGCACTGCCAGAAACGGAGCCTGGGCATCCACAGCCACACTCTGGCTGCTGGCCAGGCTCCATGTGGTTGGATCAGCACCGCTGCTGCCCTAGGAGGACCTCAGGACCCCAGGTAAGGCTGCTAAGGCCAGCACAGCTGCTGGCTCCAGCCTCCCCTGCCCAACCCAGGATAATTTGGTGCACATCAGGGTGTGCATGTAGGGGAGTGCCCTGAGGCACAAAGCAGTGGCACAAATACGTCCCGCAGCAAAAGCACTCCCCTGAACGTGGGGACACACCCCTCTTGTGCAACTGATATAAAAGCATACCAGAATCATCCAATTCAGTATCCATTTTTTCTGAGATCATAACCTCCGTCATTCTGTAAAATCCCCATGCATTTGAATACAGATACACATTACACCTTGAATACAGATACACATTACGCCTTGCCGACACCACCACTATTGCTGATTGTTTCTGCTATTTTTTTAAGCTAGCCACTTGGTTCCAACTTAGCTATTGTGTTACTCTTCAAGATGCGTTCTTCTGACAAATTATACACGAATGACAAAATCCAGAGTAGTAGAAGGAACACAATCAAGGCTACTTGAACTCAGGTCAGTGGCCTTGCAGAGCCTGCAAGAATGAGACGGGCTATCTTATTTCCTTTAGAGTTTCGTGGTTTTCATTACATTTAATATTTTTAAGCTCATCCTAATTGGCAGTAGTGGTAGAAAAAGAAACTCACTGAGTTATAGAATACTCATAAAAACCATGAATACCGATGTGATAAAGATAAATGGCTACCTTTTAAAATCTGGAAAAAGTGCAATGTAGAACATAGTTCCTTCATGAACTTACCATGCTTACCCTTTTTCCCAACAACATATTTGCATGAGCTCTTTAGTTTGTGTTAACTTTTACTTGATATTTGCCCAGCTTCAGGATTGGGTCATGAGATGAAACCCGTCGCTTATACGCAAAAAAATGCAGAATTTGTTCAAAATAGCAACACAGTCTTTCTGACTTAATTGAAGTGCTGAATTAAGAGTGTGCCTTCCTTGACAATACAATGGAAATGAAAACAGTGAAGAATTACAGTTGGTCTAAGTCTTTATATCTATGGAAGAATTCCCAAAAACACACAAAAAGAAAACACAAGATGTTTTTCTCTACTGTGACTTAACTTAAAGACAAGTGACTTGGAGATCAGTGCCAAATACATCTAACTTCTACAGAACTTTCAATCAAATCAAATCTGCATTATAAAGCAGCCTCTGTATAGGCATTCCAGGGCACTGAACAAAGTCGCTTTAAAAATAAACAGAGTCAAATATTAATAAGGAAAGTCAAACAAACAAGGTTTTAGTTTATATTTTTAAATGAACTGCTCTTCCACAGTTCTAGCACAAATGGGAATTGAATTCCACAAGCAAAAATCATAGTAAACAAATCATGCAGTCCCAACATGCAAATGAAATATGTGGCAGAACAGAAAAGCAACCCAATGAAAAAAATGGACAAGTTAGATGGAAGTAAGCCAACCTATGAACATGTGATGCATAAACGATAAACAGGCTTGCTGGCATTATAACTGTTAATAGACTTTCATCTTTAAAGAACTCATTTAAGATTTTCAAAAGATGGTGCCAGAATGTAGCAAGTTTTAATGGCATCCATCTTTTAAAATTTTGTTCTAGGTTCAAAGTGACCCAGATCACACATGAATAAGTCAATAATCACATCAGCCTAGTTAGGAGCAACATATTTCACACCATTCATCATCAGGAGAATATATTGCCTTTCAGGATTTTTTGTTGTTGTTTTTGGAATAATGCATGCATTACAAGTTAGGATTCAGGGTTCACTTACTTATTGATTCAAATTAACATGTACCTAAGTAGGGCTCTTAACTGGAGGATATATACCTGGGTGTATTCAGTATAGTAATGCCTCACTTTCATGAATCCACTACATTTATTGAAAACTTGTTAACTGTAAGAAAAATGCTAGAAATCCATACCAAATTTTAAAATATTTTCATTATTAGAATACATAAATAATATTATTTCAAAGTATTAAGAAAACTATATTAACTGAATTTTCTTTCCACTAGGAGTGATTAAGGATATACTCTGGAAAAGACACCAATCCAAATTAATTAATAAAGAGTGTATTGTGTACAAGAAGGAAAGAGCCCAATAGTACCTCTATTTTAGTACTTCTAGGTGCAAACAAATCATTACCAGAGCACAAAAGTTGAAAACCTCTGTTGCAATCCAACAAACAATTCTAAAACAATAAAAGGCTTAGTCTGTCTGTCTGTGTGTCTGTGTGTCTGTCTGTCTGTCCGTAATGCTTTTGCGCAACTGTACATGTGCCGACCAGCTGCATGACTGGGCGACTGGGGGCAGGGCCAGCTGAGTTAAAAAGGGAGCCCTTCCACCACACCACCTCCTCCTGCAGCCTTCAGTGTGGTGGCTCCCTCCGCCCCACCTCCACATATGGCAAAAAAATTAATTGGCACGAGCACTTTACAAGCAGCGGAGCCAGCTCAGGAAAGGTGGGAGCCCCTCCAACAGCCCCACCTCCTCCTGCAGCCTCCGATGTGGTGGCTCCCTCTGCTCCACCTCCACAGAGACAAAAAAAAAAAAATGGGAAAGCACTTTAAAAGTGGTGGGGGCAGCTGAGGATAAGTAGGAGCCCCTCTGTTGTAGCAGGTTGGACCCAAAGGAGCAGGAGGAACGGGGTCGAAACCGAACTGGGGAGGAGGGTGCTGGGGCAGGGTCGTACCCGAACCAGGGGGAGTAGGAGGGTAGAGTGGGGTTGGACCTGAACCAGGGAGAAGGGAGTGGGTCGGGGTAGACCCAAGCTGGGGGGAGGGTGGGAGCAGGGTCAGACCCAAACTGGGGGGAGGAAGTGGAGCAGAGTAGGACCCAAAGCAGGGGGGCAGGGGGAGTGGGGCCAGACCCAAAGCAGGTGGGGGGGGTGGAGCAGGGTCAGACCTGAACTAGGGGGAGGAGGTGGACCAGGGTCAGACCTGAAGTGGAGGGAGGGGGAAAGTGGGGTTGGACCCGAAGCAAGGGGATGGGAGGCGGGGGCAGACCCAAACTGTGGGGGGGGGGGGAGGTGGGGCAGGGTCAGACCCAAACCAGGGGAGTCAGGCCTGAACCAGGGGGGAACAGGGTTGGACCCAAACCAAGGAGAGGGGGGGCAGGGTCAGACCCAAAGTGGGGGGGCGGGAGGGGGGAGGAGCAGGGTTGGACCCAAAGTGTGGGGGGGAACGAGTTTGGACCCAAAGTCAGGGGGTGGGAGTGGGGGTCAAACTGGAAGCGGCAGAGAGGGAGGTGGGGCACGGGGTCAGACATGGGACTCTGTGCCCACCGGCCTCCCTCCCCCCATCATTCTTGATGCGCAATTTGCTAGTTCTTTTAAAAATCTGGTGGCAAGTGCTTTGATATATCAGCCTTTGTGAATGAACTCCTTCCTGCTTTCATTCCCTTCTTGCCTTATCAGTCTTCACCCTTCATGCAGTCTTACAAATACTGCAAATAATTGGTTTAAATCACTAATATCAATTGTTTCATATAAATACATTATAGTATTTGGGATCCAAATTCTGATACATTTACTCATGTGAAGTAGCGCAACAACTCCTATTGGCTTCAAGGGTACCACAGTCTGTATCAGGTGCTACTCAACAGGAGCAGAAGTAGACAAATATGGTGCCTTGTGAATGTACAGAAGTTAAAAGAGGTATTATTTAACACAAATCCAAACAGTGGTCTAACTCATTTTGGATATTTCTGGGTGTTATACAGTTTCCTAATTCAGATACTAAAAGCAATGTTGATCAATTATTTAAGACATGCATTCAGTCAAGATCAAGACTGAGACAGCTTCTATTTTTAAATAGCTGGCAAAACAGATATCTATATTTGTCTCTGAGTATATTTTCTACTTTTATTTTTTTGTTTGTTTCTTTTGTTCATATGAAATAATATTTAAATCAGTTCGCTCTTCATTTGAGAAGATAGCTATGGCAGCATTACTAATAGTGATGTAGCAATAGGATGACCTGGTAGTGGTTCCTGCTAACTTGTCCTACATGAGCCACAGCCTCACTTATTTCCAGGTTCAAACAGGTCTTTATTCAAAGTCTCCTCAGGAAGTGGAGCTGGGCCTTTCTCCCTTTGGGCTATAAAACAAAACAATGCCTTTCATCAGACTGTAAAACAAATCAATGTCGTTTTTTCCCTTCAGGCTCTCAACACTTTCTAGCTTTTGCAAGTTCCTTCTGGTTCTAGCCCTTTCCAAGGCTCCCAAATGGGGATCCACCCCATAGCCTGATTCCCTCTACCTGTACTTCATTAGCAAGCAGGAATAGCTGTACCTTCTAGATTTTAAAGGGTCTATATTAGGAATCAAGGAAACAAGCAAATTAATTAGTCCTCAGCTGGCACTGATTACTTGTGTGGGCCTGACTGCTGGCTGACTAACTAGTTTCAGCCTGTCCCAATGACCAGTATTGGTGTGGCAATCTGGGTACTAGCAGGCACTCTCCCAGTGCTCTTTAGCTACAATACTCCATTTGTGCTCCCTCTGTGTAGCTCCTAGTGTCTTGACTTCTGGTTTGTGACCTCTGGTTCTTTGACTTCCAAGCTTGTGAACTTTCTGACCACCCACACATCCGAGTCATGCACTTAACATTACAGAAGTGTGCGTTTCAGTTTAAATTTTCAGTTAAACACTCTTAAAGGGCTCTCATGAGAGGCCTTCTCAGGACTATCACCGAAAAAAAAAAATTCTGATTTACTTTGTGTTAATATAGGGATACGAGTTTGCTACCAGTGCAGTGTTGTATAATGAAAAGAATCCCCAGTGCGGCCGAACGGAACTTTTAAAGGAATCTTACTTCTCAGCTTGGTGCACAGAATATAACTTTGCACTTGTTGGTTCTTGTAATCTTGCAGTGCAATAAACTTTGTGTTCATGCAGCGTGTCCCAAGGGAAGTTCACAGAGAACAACAAAAATATGTGTATGATATATTGGGGGTTTTTTTTCTTTTTCCCCCTCATAGTTAAGAACATATATTGACTTCATAGAATTACAGCAGTCAGCAGCAACAACACATGAGATGCAAGGTCCCTTTCCTGTGAGAGCAAAGGCTGTACAGATACTAGGTGCCACAAGAACAAAGCTTGTGAGACTGCTATGAAGTTACTGGGTACAATTAAATCAGCATTGTACACAATGAAATGGAAACACCATGATATCTAATGAACTGATGTCTTCTGGATGTGGGCTCCAAAGGTTTTTTCTTTCAATTAAATTTTATTGAAAATGTTTAAAACAACAAGTACATTTAAGTAGCAAACATGCACTTGTGTCTGGCAGACACAATGCAGTTCCATTTTACAGCAATAAAGTAATATTGTGTATACATAAAGATATGTAAACTTATACAATTTATTCTGCCCTGTTCTCCATCAATCTTTTAAGTTACACAAGTAATGAAAAAGAGACACAGTTATTCATTGACGTAGAGCTGGATCCAGTGAATCTGCACCCCTCTGAATCAATAGATATACACTGGATATTTCTATCAAAAAGCTAGGAAAATGGAATCCTACCTGTTCTTCTGAAGCTAACACTCCACTGATCCTAGAGCTATGTAGCTAGAAGTGGGGAGAGCTAACTAAAGGATTCATATAGTGGTATATTCACTGCCACCATGCAGCCCCTTGTGAATTCCTACTGGGCTTTGTCAGCTCATCTGGATCACTACACAAGTTTCTTGATGCCACAGAACATCATGTGTTTATCTATGACTGTAACTGCCTTGAGGCCTAAGAAGTGGGGACAGAATATGCACCACAATCAACACTCAGCAGAATTATAGAAGGCAGTGGCCAATTCAAAGTTAAAAGTGAGAGGGAGGGCATAGAGTCTCTGCAGAAATTTAAACACACACACAAAATAGTTTCTTTTTTTAGAAGGAAAAAAATAAGTAATAAGAACTCCTGGTTCACAGTAGGATCAACCTTCATCTGGGATGAAAAGACGGAACAAAAAGGCTTCATGCTGCACCTGGCCACAAACATGCCAAATTCTTGCATAAGTATAATGTTTGTTATCCCAACCAAAATGATTCTCGCAGATCTTGCAGTCTCCAAAAATGTGTGAACACAGTAAATCCTATAGAGAGCGCCATTTGTATCCCATTGTAATTGCATCAGCTTTTTTTAGAAAGAAACAATTGTTTTCTTTACATAGTAACTCAATGGCTTATACGCAAGATGGCTTGCTGGTATGCAGTGTACCCAAAAGCTTGCAAAGAAAGATTTTTTTTGTTGTTTTTTTTGCTATTTTTTAGTTTGTCTAATAAAGGTATCACCTCTGAACCAAGAGTTTTAGAGGTTTGTGGTTTTCTTCCTATCCCTTATGAATTCTTTAGCCTTGCCTCATCACCTATTCAGATTGTACATATTCTCTTTTCAGAAATGAGTACAGAAGTTTATCTGAAATTTCTACTGACTTCATTAAGGCCCTATAATTCTCCCCTAAACTCAGGAGAAAAATTCATTCTAGATGGTTTTCCACAACAGGGGGTAAAAAGTCTAGCTGAAATATGTTCCTGGTACATCTCTTGAATGATGTTCCTGGTACATCTCTTGAACTTTCCCAAACAGGTTTAGCATATCATTATTATATGTCATTTTTATTTGAGATTTCCCAAATAGGGAAACCCATTCATACTACATTCAGACGGTCTCATGCACATGCTGGGCACCACCCTTCCCTACCTGCTGCCATGCTCTTGGAATTAATGGAAATCTTCCCACTGGGCATGTCTACACATGCATTTACACCATCTTAAATTTACGGTGCAGTAAGTTCCTGTGCAATAAGCGGGAATAGGCCAGCATCTACCCATGCAGGTGACCTAGGACTAAATTTAGTCCCAGGTCAGAGCAGCCTGCCATGTGCCCCCATGGTCACCTGGGGGAGCTCCAGCCTTCAGCCACATGTCTGCCAGCCTTTGGGACTAACTGTAGTCCCAAATTGAAGTCAGAGTCACCTGCCAGGCCTTGGGTGAGTCTATGTAGTATGAATTTTTGCTTTATTTATTACGTTTAAATGATAATACTATTGAATATTGAATTGATAAACCTGTATGATTGTATTAGCTTTATTTTTCTTTGTCTTTTATGAACTAAAACTTCATTTTGTGCTTGTTCCCTCCTTGACATGAGTAGATGAACTTCATATGCCCTATGTACAAGAGTGTCTGTGTGAGAAAGTGAATGGTGAAAGAATGGTAACTATTTGCATGAAAACAGAAGAAGATTTAACTGATTGTATAAGCAACAAGGTGCTGATGTACAAGTTACCAGACAGTAAACTAATTAAGCTAATTAATGGATGGCTGAAAAACTTGTCTGCAATCAAGTTCGAAGAAGATAGCGAGAAGAAGGAATTCTGCATATCTTGCCTACCATTTGAACTACACAATGCTTCAAAGACATAATGCTTCAAGGCAAAGATACCAACTATACAATGACTGGAACGACCTCAAAGATCCGCTTGAATGACCTAAAGACTGAGCATGGAAAAACCCCAATGCTGAACAAAAACTTGAAATCCCTATAAAAGTGAGATACAGACAAGCCAAGATGGGGAATCCACTCTTTGCAACCTCCTGGAGCACAGGCACGTCTGTATACCCCTGTTCATATCCTCAGTATGCCTGGATTTGGCCATCCAGTGCTAACATTGAGTACCTGGTAACTGTAACATCTTACTGGAGTGGTTTTGTCTGTATGTCTGTCTATGTCTGTCTGTATGCTTGCGTATGTCTGTTTGTATGACTGGTGTGTCCAAGCTTATGTATCTGCTTCATGTAACCAATAAACACGTCATTTGCCTTATCCCCCTTTTTAAGGTCTTGTTCTTAATTTGAGCTATTAGCAATTTTAAGTAACATCTATATGTGCCATTTACTGCACAGTAACTATTGTGATTTATGCCAATTTGGGTGTAAATTGGATACATAAATAATGCAGGTAACAAATTGTTGCTGGATTAGTTACTGCACAGTAATACACGTGTAGACACCTTACTATACACAGGAGCCTCCCAGCTGGGTCTGCCCAGCCACTAGAGGACCAGCCGGAGCCCAGCCCCAGGGCTCCTGCCTGGCCCCCTCTCCTTCTGCTGGGGCTGGGCTTCTCTCTGGCAGCCCCTAGCTGCAGGGTAGAAAAGCCTGTGGCCATTTGTTCTCTGGGGCACACACTCCAAGAGCCTGCAGGAGCTTGTGTTCACTGGTGGAGCCTAGCAGGCTCCGTATGACCCCCAGGACAACCCACAGACTGTGTTTGCTGGGTCTGTCCCACTCCAGATCTGCTGCTCAGCCACAGATGAGTGCCGCAAAGGGCTGCAGTTTGCTGCACCCCTTGCCCAGCCCTGTGATCCCACCAGGGCCAGCACCTGCTGCATCCTGCTGCTCACCCCCCACCTCTCTCTCTCTTTGCAGGACCATGGCAAAGTGCCTCATCGACGCAGCTGCTACTCCCTGGCCATGCCCCATCAAAGATGCTGCTGCCAGCCCTCCAAGGCCAGCCACACAAGGCCAGCAGTGTGGCATCCCAGTCAGCTGGCATGGGGACAATGTCCACCACCTCCCCCGTGTCCAGCCACAGTCTCGCCCATATGCACCCACCTGTCCACAGCCCCAGGGACACCAGCTGGACCCAAGAGGAGGTGCATGCCCTTGTGGCACTGTAGGGTGGGGAAGATGTCCTGAGGCAGTTCACCCAGGGCAAGTGCTTGAGTGCCCACATTTGTGAGGCCCTAGCAGCTGGGATGTAGGTGTGGTGCCACCCCCAGTCAGAGTGGCAGTGTTGCATGAAGGCCAAGGCCCTGCAGGCCCAGTGGACAACCATGACCAGCCACAATCACCAATCCAGTGGGGCCCCCAAGACCACGCCCGTCATGTGGAAGCTGAAGCCAAGGCATTTTGGTGCCCCAGGATGCTGTGCCCACACACCATCCTGACACCTCCAGTGACATGTCACCGGCAGAGAGGACCTCAAGCTTCCACTGCCCCACCCTGCACTCCTCCCCAGCTGCTGTGCCCACTGGCAGCCCAGGGAGCCCTGGCCAGTAGCTGCCTTGGCTTCAGCCCCACCCCACAGCTTCCCATGAGGAGTGGCCAGCCATACCACCACAGCCACCAGCAGCCCAAGCTCCTTCCCAGGGGTGACCCCTGGCTGGGCGCCAGCCCCCAGCCCACCATAGGCTGCAGATACTGGGCAGAACTGGACACTACCTAGCACAGAGAGCCCTGTGTTGAGCTGCCAGCCTCACCAGCCCCAGCCCTATGCTAAATCCCACACTGAGGGGTGGGCCCTCCAAGGCCCAGTCCCTGCCCTGCCTGGCCCTGGCCCTGCCCTACCTCTTTGCCCCATCTGGCTCCACTCCCCTGCCCTGGATTCCCCCCGCACAGCATGCAGGGAGGCAGGATACAGGACAGAACTTTATTGAGTGGGCCGTGTCCACACAACTGGGTGGGCACAGGACTCTCACAGACCAAGGAACACACTGATCCCAGAAGCGATCTTTTCCTCAGCCGCCAGGGACAGAAATATGAAGTACTGTGACAGGTAGCCCTCCAGGTGACAGTGGACATTGCAGGGCAAGCCGGGCTTGCCCCCCACACCGTCATAGCTCAGGGTCCTGATCCAGGAGCACAGGTGTCTGGGGCACCAGCAGGATCAGCAGCTCATAGTGCTTGAGGGAGCCTGCCACCTGCACAAACAAACCCTGTTACGCACTGCCCATGGCACGTACAGCAGAGGCACACTTGGGGTGCAGTGGCAGCACAGTGGGCGGCCAACCCCAAGGCACCTCCCTGGAGTGGCCCCCTGCAGGTAGGGCGGGGGCACAGCCAGCCCCTCCTCCCCATTGTCTGGGAGCCCTGAGTGCTCTGAGCCTGGACACTAAGAGCTGAGTGGCAGCAGAGCACAGTGGTGGGCCTGCCGGTGCGAGGGGGAGGAGGGCAGTAGGGGCTGGGGCTGCAACAACAGATGCTCCCAGCAGCCAGCCTGACCCACCCTAAGAAGGGGGTAGGGGAGGCATGCAGCCTGCACCCAGCCCACAGAGAGCAAGTGGGATGGGAAGCTTGGGCAGCACCCACCTGGGTCCAGGCCTGCCCATCCAGCTTACCATAGTCTTTAGGTGCCTGCACACTGCTACCCTCCAATCTGAGGCCAGCCAGCACAGGGCCCCTGGAGCAGAAAATCTTAGTTCTCAAATGTTTCAAACTCTCACAAAAGTCTTCTGCCTCTTGCCTCTGCAGAGCCAACATCTGTATGCAGGGGAGAGACTGAAAGGGTCCACAGGACCACTGCCATTGGGTCACTGCCACCCGCTGCTGGAGCCAGCTGGAGGCATCAGTGACACCACCACCATGGTTTTGACTAGACCAACCTGCTCCAGTGGCTGTTGGTGACTATAGAGGGCTGGGTGGCAGACCAGCAGGTGTGGCATGTGGAGACCCTCACCTGGGAGACTGCCCAGGATGAGGCACAGCTCCAGGCATATGCAGAGCATGGGACTGAGCTGGTGGCCCTGAAGTGGTGACATGTAGTGCTGCTGGAGCAGCAGCTCACTGCCCAGGACCCACAACAGCACTTCCTGTGGTCAGGGTGCTGGCTGCCTGCTGCTGCTCTCTCTGCCCTGGGTGGCCCCACCCCTGAGCCCCTCACAGGTAGACTCTGGGATGGGGTCAGATACCTGAAGTATCTGTGAAGTTTGGGTTATGGTGTTTTTATTGTTAGTGGTACTGGGACTCAGAGGCCTTCAGGCCTGTGTTTGACCTTTGTGCTCAGCTCAAACTGCATGCTTAGCTTGAATTGTGGTCAAGACCTGCACCTAGTGAAAGGAGCAGAAGTAAAAATAATGTCCTTGAATTAAAATGAATCAGGGAGTTTCCCAGTCTGTAGGACTGCTGCTGGTTCTCCCTCCCCAGGTGCAGTACCTTGCACTTGTCAGTGTTGAAACCCATCCTGTTCTCATCCACCCACCCCTGTAACCTGTCTAGGTCCAATTGCAGCCTATTCCTCCCTTCTAGCGTGCCCACTTCCCCCCACAACTTAGTGTCCTCTGCGAATTTGAACAGGGTGCTTTTTACCCCCTCGTCCAAGTTGCTGATGAAGATGTTGAACAGTGCAGGCCCGAGGACCGAGCCCTGTGGCACCCCACTGCCCACATCCCTCCAGGTTGAAAATGACCCATCCACCACCACTCTCTGGGTGCAGCCCTCCAGCCAGTTAGTGACCCATTTGACTGTGTAGGTGTCGACGTCACGGTCCCCTAGTTTTTTAATGAGAATGGGGTGAGAGTGTCGAAGGCCTTCCTAAAGTCCAGAAAGACTACATCCACTGCTACCCCTGTGTCTAAGGATGTTGTGACCTGGTCATAGAAGGCCACCAGGTTGGTCTGACAGGATCTGCCTCTAATGAACCCGTGTTGGTTGCCCCTAAGCATATTCTGCCCTGCTGGTCACTCATGGACATGCGTCAGGATAATTCTCTCAAAAAGAGAAGGCTGAGGGGGGATCTAGTGGCCGTTTACAAACTAGTCAGGGGGGACCAGCAGGCATTGGGGGAGTCCCTGTTCCCCCGAGCACTCCCAGGAGTGACAAGGAATAACCGTCACAAGCTGGCAGAGGGTAGATTTAGAATAGATATCAGGAGGCACTACTTCACAGTCAGGGCAGCTAGGATCTGGAACCAACTTCCAAGAGAAGTGGTGCTGGCTCCTACCCTGGGGGTCTTTAAGAGGAGGCTAGATGAACACCTTGCTGGGGTCATTTGACCCCAGTACTCTTTCCTGCCATGGCAGGGGGTCGGACTTGATGATCTAACTCAGGTCCCTTCCGACCCTACCAACTATGAAACTGTGAAACTATAGGAAGTTGGCTAACTAAATTGAATAAATATAATTTGGGCAAAAGAGGAACAGTCAGAGCAAAACTTACCCTCACCTAAGAATGAAAAGATTACCTCAGAATTGAAAATTCCAGTTAAAGATAACAATATTTGGCAAACAGAGGCAATATTATTAATATGCATTAGGAGGAAGTATACTGTTGGACATACCTACTTGCATTTCCTGATTATCAAAGAACATGCATGTTGATAAATAATAACCTGTAACAGATTTATGGTACATAGTTGCTTCAACCAAGTTAATCTCAAACCAGTTTCAGACATTTTGAAACTGGTTTATGTGCATTGAACATCTGTTCTGTTACAGGTTTAACCGGTTTTCATAGATTTCATAGACATTAGGGCTGGAAGGAACATCATAAGATCATCAGGTCCAGCCCCCTGCCCAAGGGGCAGGAAGTCACCTAGGGTCAAAGGATCCCAGCAAGATAAGCATCCAAATGTTTCTTGAAAGTGCCTAGAGTAGGTGCTTGCACCACCTCTGTGGGGAGTCTATTTCAGGCCTTGGGGGCTCAGACAGTAAAGAAGTTTTTCCTGATTTCCAGCCTCAAACAGTCTCACAGGAGCTTGTGACCACTGGCCCTTGTCATCTGCTGGGGTGCTCTGGTGAACAGGTGTTCCCCCAAATCCTGATACACACCCCTTATATACTTATAGGCTGCCAAGTCACCCCTGAGCCTTCAATTCTCCAGGCTGAAGAATCCCATAGTTCGCAGCCTCTCTTCATAAGACCTGTTCTCTTGCCCTCTGATCACTTGTGTGGTTCTTCTCTGGACTCTCTCAAGCTTCTCCACATCCTTCCTAAATTGTGGAGCCCAGAATTGGATGCAGTACTCCAGCTGTGGCCTCACCAAGGCCGAGTACTAGGGGGGGGATGACATCCTGAGTCTTGCTCAAGATGCATCGGTAAATGCAATCCAGAGTTTTGTTCGCTTTGCCAGCTGCATCACATTGGTGGCTCATGTTCATCTTGTAGTCAGTCATGACCCCCAATTCTCTTTCGGTCATTGTGCTGGCAAGTGTAGCATTGCCAAGTCTATAAGTGTGATGTGGGTTTTTATTCCTGAGGTGGAGGACCTTGCATTTCTCTGTATTGAATGCCATCAGGTTTTCACCAACCCACCCTGCAAGCCTATTGAGGTCAGTCTGGATCTCCAGCCTATCCTCAAGTGTGGACACTTCCCCAAAGTTTGGTGTAGACAGTGAACTTAGCCAGTCCACTTTTGACACCAATGTCCAGGTCATTTATGAAGACATAAAAGAGTACAGGTCTGAGAACAGAGCCTTGGGTAATGCCACTAATCACTGAGTGACACACTGATTCAGTTCCGTCAACTACCACTCTCTGGGTCCGACCTTGGAACCAGTTTCCCAGCCACTGGACTGTGGAGTAGTCGAGACCGCAGTTGCCCAATTTTTCCATGAGAACATCATGGAACACCAGGTCAAAGGCTTTTTAAAGTTAAAATATATGATATCAACCTCTTCCCTTTTGTCCATGTAATATGTCACCTGGTCATAGAAGGATATGAGATTGGTCAGGCAAGGCCTACCCACGAAAAAACCTATGTTGGATATCCCTCAGAATGTTGCCTTCTGTTAGCATGTCAAGAATGGTTTCTTTGATAATTTTTTCCAAAATCTTCCCAGGGATTGAGGTCAAACTGATTGGTCTGTAGTTTCCCAGGTCTTCTTTTCTCCCTTTTGTGAAGATGGGCACCACATTGGACCTTTTCCAGTCTTCAGGTACTTTGCCTGAGTGCCACGAGTTCTCAAATATCTTTGCCAGTGGTTGTGCTATGATGTCTGCCAGTTCCTTTAGCACTCTTGGGTGCAATCTATCCAGACCAGCTGGTTTGTGGGAGTCCAACCTCTCAAGATGCTCCCTCACAAGATCCATGCCAATGGTGGACATATATTCATCCTCACCCTCATCATCCCACATCATGTTAGGCAGTGTGGTCCCTTTGGGCTGGTGAAAGACCAATGCAAAGTAATCATTAATCAGATTGGATTTTTCCCGGGTGTCGGTAGTCAGCTGCCCCAGCTGGTCTAGCAGGGGTCCAATGTTGCCCTTGTTTTTCTTTCGATTCCCCTCATATCTGAAGAAGGACTTCTTATTGTCTTTGATTCATGTAGCCAGTTGGAGTTCAGTTGCAGCCTTTGCTTTCCTAGTTCACTCCCTGCAGGTGCGAACCAGTGCAGAATACTCCTCCTTAGTGGTGTTTCCTGTCTTCCATCCTTTATAAGCCTCTCTTCTTAGACATAGGAGGTCCATGCATTCCCTGTTTAGCCAGGGGGGTTGTTGAGCCCTTTTAGCACATTTCCTATAGGTTGGGATAGACTCCCCGTGTGCTTCTAGGATTGCTTCCTTAAGGAGCCACCACACATTATGAACTCTCTTCCCTGTGAAATCATGGCCTCTCAGGGCCTCAAGAACATGCCTCATGAGCTTCTGAAAGTCAGCTTTCCTACAGTCAAGGACTACTGCATTGCTAGCTGACTTGCCATCTTTGTGATGGATAATGAAAGTTACCCACTCATGGTCACTGTCACCCAGCTTCCCTTTGATTCTTAGGCCACTGATTAGATCATCCCCTCTGGCCAGTACCAAGTCCAGCAGTGCCTTACCTCTTGTCAGCTCATAAACTTCTTGAGACAGGTAGAGCTCATCCATGCATGGCAGGAAGCTTTGAAACTGATTGGATTTGGCAAAGTGCTCTTCCCATGAGATATCCAGGTAGTTGAAGTCTCCCATGATAACCATAAACTGAGAGCATGCAGCCTTGGACAGTTCCCTGGTGAATTCTTGGTCAAGCTCTTGTTCCTGGTTTGGAGGCCTGTAATAGACTCCTACCATTGTATCCCCTTCACTACATTCCCCTCGTATTCTAAACCAGAGGGTTTCCAGTCATCCTTCTTGGGTGCCAATCTCAGTTTATAGGGATGTGTAGCTCTCCTACACAGTTTCTGATCACTTAAACCAGTTTATGTGTAATGTCTGTCCCTGGATTGTGTGTGAGGGGAGGGAGGAGGGGGCTCTGTTTGTTGAGGGTGGAGGGATGGCAGGGGGGTGTTCTATTAAAGTTTGTAAGATTTCTCCTACGTGCGTGTCCTGGAGTGGAGCTGGGGGTGGGCAGGGGTGTGTGGGCAGCAGGGCAGGTGGGCTGGAATGGGGAGCACAGGAGGAAGAGGTAGGCTAAAGCCTCCCGCAGCCAGTGCCTTAGGCCCAGCTGGCAAGTGTGTGGCTGTACTGTGGCCTGGGCAAGCACCATGGCCAGAAGTAGCATGGGGTGCTGATCATTGCTGGCAGGGGCTGGGCTGGAGCAGCGGGGCACTGGGTACCACTGCAGGTGGCAATCTTCTCCAAGGATCATCACCTTGTCATGGTGGAGATGCTTGCATGTTCCAGAGATTGAGGCTTGCATGCTCCAGTGACCCCAAGAGCAACGATGTCTGAAGCTTACACTCCTGGTAGGACCACCCATGGTAGCAAGGTTTAGGTGGAGGTTCCAGACAAATAATGATCCAAGAAGTCCTCAACAGCAGAGCAGGTGGAGCAAGGCTGTGGCCCCAATAGCTGTGAACGTGGAAGAAGACTGCAAATGGAAAAGTGGCCCCAGTTGTCACGATTCACCATGCCACTGAACCCGGCCATCAGCCATCCAGACTGTGTGGGCCCAACTGCGCACCAGAGTCCCCATACTAAACATGCCATGTGCAGGCTTCTGTCAAGTCCAAATGTCTTGTAGTGATGGAGGATTGGCAATGGGGGCAGGATTGTGATACCTGGAGGCCCCCAGCCAAGAATCTGCACACAGGCAGTGGATGCATGATGTTCATCAGGCACCTGTGTTGGGACAGGGGTGTCCTTCAGCAGCTGCATCCATGACTGATCAGTCCTTTTAAGAATACCCTCTGATCACTTCGATGGGGAGGGGGCTAGAAAAGGTGCCCCAAAAATAGGCTGTCCCATCTCCCCTGGGTGGGAAACCACACCCAGCGGGATCACCATTCCTATGGTTGAAGTAAGAAAAAGCTAAACTTCGGAACCTGGAATGTGAGAACACTCATTGACAAACCAAAGAGCATCGCCCAGAAAGATTATCTGCCATCGTGGCCTGGGAGCTAGCGAGGCACAACATCGACATCGCTGCTTTCAGTGAAACCCAGCTCGCTGGGGAGGGACAGCTGAGGGAGGTCAGCAGAGGGTACACCTTCTTCTGGAAAGAGAAACCAGACAGTGACCCCCATATCCACAGCGTCGGTTTCCCCATCAGGAACAAGAATGCTGACATGCCCCCCGAATTCCCGCTGGGTGTCAATGAAAGGCTGATGACCCTTCACCTGCACCTCAGCCAAAACCAACGTGCCACTGTCATCAGCGCATACACTCCAACTCTGGATTCTCATGAGGAAGTCAAGGAAAGTTTCTACTCCGATCTCAACAGTGCCCTTGCCTCTATCCTCAGGGATGACAAGGTCATTCCCCTGGTTGACTTCAATGCCCCGGTTGGATGTGACCATGAAATCTGGAGTGGAACTATCAGCAAGAATGGTGTGGGGAAGCCCAATGCCAAGCGTATCCTGCTCCTGACCGAATGCACCCAACACGGCCTGAACATGACAGACACCGTCTTCCACCCGAAAGACCAACTGAAGACCACATGGAGGCATCCAAAGTCAGAGCACTGGCACCTCCTGGACTACATAATCATCTGAGGTAAAGACCCGAGGGATGTGTTTGTCACGAGGGCCATGAAGGGATCTGAAGACCGCTGGACGGACCACCGACTTGTGCGCTCACTGATGAACATCCACCTGGTGCCAAGACACTGGAAGACCCAGAAGGCCACCTGGAGATGGCTGAACATCACAACTCTGAAGGACCCTGGAGAGTGGGAAGAGTTCCAGGCCCAGGTGTATAGTGCACTGGAGCAAGTCCCTAATGCTGATGACATCTCAACCCAGGCACACTGGGAGCAACTCAAGTCCGCAGTCCAAGACACCTGCACCCAGACTACTAGGTTTGTATCATGACGGAACCAGGACTGGTTCAATGCCAACGATGCTCAGATCCACGATCTCCTTGAGCAGAAGCGTGCAGCCTTCACCACCTGGCAAAGCCATCCATGTACTCAGCGAAAGACAGCAGTGTACCACCAGCTGAAGGATAAGGTCCAGCAATGCATCCGTGACGTGAAGAAAAATTGGAGGGTGGAGAAGGCACACGTGATCCAGTGCTATGTTGACCATCACGACATGTGTAACTTCTTCCAAGCTACCAAGACCTACGAACCCCACTGTACTGGACAAAACCTCCCTCTAATCACAGGACGGCTCCTAGCTCCTCAAGGATGATTATGCCATCCATCTGTGTTGAAAGGAGCATTTTGAACTCCACCTTAACCAGGAGTCCATTGTATCAGAGGAGACCCTCCAAGCCATCCCACAACACCCTGTGGTGAATTCTCTTGGTGATCCACCAACCATCAGAAAGCTGAAGCAAGCCATCCAACAGATGAAAACCAACAAAGCTTGTAAGCCAGATGGTATACCCGCAGAGGTCTACCATGCTGGTGGCTTCTTGCTCACATCACGACTCCTCCAGCTTATCCTCCACCTTAGGGGTGAAGAGGACATTCCCGGGGATCTCAAGAATGAGACCATCATGACCATCTACAAGAAGGGGGACAAATCCGACTGTGGGAACTATAAGGGGATTTCCCTCCTGTCTATTGCAGGTAAGATCCTGGCCTGCATCCTCCTGAACAGCCTTCGTCCCATTGCTGAGAACCTTCCAGAAACCTAGTGTGGCTTCTGACCAGCCCAGGGCACTGAAGACATGGTTTTCATTGCCAGGCAGATCCAAGAAAAATGTCGGGAGCCAAATTAAGAACTGTTCCTCACCTTCATTGACCTGACCAAGGTGTTCAACTCCTTAAATTGTGAAGCTCTGTGGACCATCCTCCAATGCCTTGGCTGCCTGTTGAAATCTGCCACCATGCTGAGGTTCCTGCATGATGATATGACCACCACTGTCCTGAGTGGAAAATATAAAACCGACACCTTCCGCATCTGGACCGGGGTCAAACAAGATTGCGTGATCACCTCCACCCTGTTCACCATCTACCTGACCATCATCATCACCATCATCATCAGAGGCAAACAGGGCGCAGAGAGACAGGGTGGGCAGTGAAGGAGTTGGTGCATGCTGCCTCTGTGCTGGGCACACAGCTTGCAGGCAGGGCAGGACCTGGGCAGGGTGGTGCAGGTGGGGATGAGCCCTTAAGATGGCTGCCACATGCTGGCAGCTGCCTTTGGCCTCAGCATGGCTGCCAAGTGCTGGCAGCCATGTGACCTGAGGCTGGAGCTCCCCACTACACACACACCCCAGTGGCCACAGGGGCACATGCCAGGCTGCTCTGATTTAGGACTAAATCTAGTCCCAGGTTGCCTACACTTGTAGACACCAGCCTATTCCCACTTACTGTGCACTAACTTAGTGTACAGTAAATTTAATGCAACGTAAATGCATGTGTAGATACGACCCTTAGCATAGGTGACTGGGGAGGGAGCAGGGGGGACACGTGCCCCCCCCCCCCCCCGAGACTGGCCACTGACGCCACCACCACAAACTGTGCCCCCCCAGTCGCAGAAGGCACCAGTCACCCTTGACCCTTGGAACTACCTTTAATCCCAGTTTGAAGCCATGTTGGCCCACTAGTGGTTGGGCAGACTCAGAAGGGAAGCCCCTAGGTTACTGCACAGTAATGCATCTACACATGCATTACTGTGCAGTAACTAATTGAGCATTAATTTGATACCTGCATCATATCAGCATAAGTCACCATATTTACTGCACAGTAAAGGTGTCCACATGTAGATGCACACCCATACTGCACAGTAATTTTAGTTACTGTGCAGTAAATGTGCATGTGTTGGTGTGCCCATTGACTCCAGTGGGCCCAAAAGCCTTATTCCTGGACTATAAATTGATCCAAATAAAAAAAGCAGTACTATCTATGGGCCTTCTACTCAAGCTAATCCAAATTATTTCCCATGTTTTAACTTGAAAATGTCTTCTTGAATAAGGTCCTTTTCCTTCCATTTTACCTGAGTAACTGGAAAGAACTGGATTGAGAACACACTGTTATTTTCAAATGTGCCAAAGAAGTATAGGGTAGAACCTGAAAGAACATAGATTTAAATGATGATGATGACTCAAGTTCAATAGTGAGTACACTCATTGGCAATAACCATGGAAAATTTAGTGTACCAAGATGTATTTACAGTCTTTTTTTCAGGATACGTTCAATATAAAGGAAATACAACTGAGCATGTAGCTCCTCACAGCCCTGTTACTGCATTTTAGGGTAAAAAGCATCAGGGAAAACAGGAGACTGGAGAAGCTCATGACATAGAAGCAAGAACATGGAAGATACTCATTTGCTCCCTTAGTTTTTCATCTAGATTTTACACTGCAGCACAAAATGAAAGGCTCTTCTTTCAGGAACCAAAAGTACTAATTATTTGTTGTTGCTTTTTATATACGCACACATACACATGTATATTAGAAGCAGAGAGGTGGGGGGAAAATATATATATAAATATAATTAATAAATAGATATTTTAATAGTGTATAATAATAATCATATTCTAATCATAATTAATTCTATATAACTTTAATTTTACATAGTTGATTTTGTAATTATATGGTTATATAATATACACATGTGCATGTGTAAACTTGCTTTATAGATGTGTAAAACAATGTAGATGTTTAATTAAACACATTATAATTTGCCCTACCTCTTGTATTTGTATTTACTTAACAATTTACGTTGTTTTACAGGCATAGGGAACTTCAAAAGTAGATCTCACTAATGCTATAAAATTACATTGATGACATTTGCAATCTAGGAAATTAATTGCTGCCGTGAAACAAAAGCTACTGTGAAATAACAAAGAACATGGATTTACAATGGGAATCACTTGGGATGAATGTTATGATTATGAATCAAAAAAAATCAAAATATACATTATGGAATAACAAACCTAGAGAGACCAAAAGAAAGAAAATAACATCTGTGCCATGTGATGCTACTACTGGAGTCAATGCAGAGGGATTTAGAGTCCCAAATGTAGTAAACAGTGATTTCAATCAATCTGTGCAAACATACATCCTTACTGATGTCCTAGGTTTTTGTGCACTGAATGTGCAATATAGTTAAAACCTTTATTTCCAGCTAGTACTTGAAGAATTAAGATTGTCGGTCAGTTAAGACTCATTTAAATTTACAAAACCACTGCTGACAAGAACAATTTATCAGGAAATTCTCCAAGCTGTTTTCCTAATTGTTCTTGGCATGCTTCAAATGCCTTTTTGCACTTATGTCAGTTAATTTGAAAAGACTCTCATCTATAAAATGGCCATATATTGAGGCAAAACTTTCGTGTGTGTGTGTGTGTGTATATAATAGAGCTGTCACACACACACACACACACACACACACACACACACACACACACACACACAGAGTAAAATCCCTGTTATCCAGCATTTGAGTGACCAGAACACTCTATTAACCGAAATTTCTGGCCAGCCACCTGGATGTGGGCAGGGTGGGGGGGGAAAGCATGTACATGGCTGCTGCTGCTGCTGCCACCCACCATCCTGCACTGCAGCCACTCCGTGTGTGGCCACTGCCACCCCCACCCCTGCTTCCTGTGCAGCTGCTACCCCCCCCTTCGCCCCTCCCTCCTGCCCCTGCGTCTGGCCAAAAACCACCGGCCTCAGTTAACCAGCATTTTTAGATACCTAGTACTCCTCGTTCCCCACTCGTGCCAGATAACAAGGATTTTGCTGTATATAGACATGGGTATCTTTTTTGTTTTGGTTCTTTGATACAAGTAAGAATCCAAGCTTAAAGTTTACCCTCTCGGATAGATCTCAATATATGGAAGTTGATCAGAGATTTGTTTTATATTGTGTGTGTATATATAATAATATATTAATAATAATTTCCCATTCGCTTAATTATGAAAATCATGGAATGCAGTAGGATGTCATCTGCAGAGTGGTACACCCAATATAAGCTAGTATGACTATGATCTGGCCACATGCAATTCTTTTTTGAAGACAAAATCCTGGGTTCCATCTGGTGGTTTGAAAAATTAAGTACGACCTCCTCATTCCAGAGACAATTTAGCCGAATACCAAACAACATTTGTCAGTTTCATTGAATATGAAATCGTTCTAGGATCAGCAAAACTATTTCTTTATATTTATATAAAATCTGAAATTTTAGGGATCTCTCTCTCTCTCTCTCTATAGATTTCTCTCTAAACAAGAAGATCCCTAAAATTTCAGATTGTCAGAAAGCACATTTGCTTCATCATTGTACCCAAACAAGTAATCAGAATTGTTCTGAGTTTAGAAACTGCTTTCCTAAACAAAGCCACATGGTTTTGCACCCTACACATATTCTTCCTTCTGGGTAGCGGCCACGTGCTGGCTCTCATACCATGCTCAGGCAGGGTTACCACTTGAAGCTGTGGGAAGGGACTCCACAGACATTAGTTTTCTCATAATTTGCAAAAGAAACAAGTCAATTTCATTTTAGTAACTCTTCTTCTGGTGATCAGCACTATTGAAATCAATGGCAAAAGAGGGAAGCCCAGGCAGCACTGGGGAAGCTGCAAGAGGTAGCAGCTACAGGGTAGGAGTGGCTAGTACCCTGGGGAAACCCAGAGGGGATTTAACAGGGTGTTGAAGCTAGCACAGAGTAACAATGGAGGAACAGAAGTGGCTAATAGGGGTGGCCACAGGTGGGGGTGCCTCGAAAGCACCCTGTAGTAGGAAAGGCTAAGGCCTAAACAGAGCCCTTCCATGGTCTGGGACCCAAGAGGCTGTGTAGAGACTAAATCCAAACCACTGAGAGACTGTGAGCAGCCTTGCCCTGGGCCAGGGATACCAAAGGCGGGCCGGATTCACCTGTGAGCAGCCCTACCTGGGTCAGGGATGCTGGGGATGGAGGCTGGGCTAACCTATGAGCAGCCCTGGCTGGGCCAGGAGTGCCAGGGGGCTAGGAGCGACTGTGAGCAGCCCTACCTGGGCCAGGGGCCCAGAGAAAGAGACAGGACCTGGGGTCTGGAGAGTGAACCAAAGGTAAGGGCTGAGGCCAAGAAAGCTGAGCCTGAACAAGTAGGCCAGGGCTGGAAGCCTGCAGCCAGAATAAAGAGGGGCTAAAGCCAAGAGGGCTGAGGCCTCTACAGAAAGATGGAACTATGGCCAGAGTAACATCTGTGAGGGATGGGAGTGGCTGTAGGGGAGACCACATATTTAGCCCTTAAGGCAACTGGGACTAGGAGGGTCTGAGCCCCCCAAAAAGACTGTATGCAATGGGGTCAGAGCCCCAGGCCATGGGAAGGACAGAGTGCAGCAGGGTCATAGTCCCAGCTGGAAGAGACTGTGCAGTGGGTTGGAGCCCTAAGTCTAGTAGGCCAAGTTGAGTCCCAGTTAAGAACAGAAAACCATAAAGAGCATCCAAAGCTCACTAGCCTCCGAGGGCAGTCTCCTACCATTAACTCTAACATCAAGGCTTGGCAGGATGAAACCCTGAGAGGCTGGAGTGAGTAAGCCAGGCAGAATTAAGGTGGCCACTAGAGGGCATTGTGGCTGCCGTTGAGGCACATCTTGTTACACCACTCATTTCATAGATCACTCACAACTAACTACAGTGGCCCTTTTGTTGTTCACAAGATGACCATGACATCACTGGTTGGGTTGGTTTCTGTGGACACATGAGCAGCTGATCAGGCCAGTTTGTGCTTTGAACCAACTGTGGCACACTGAGCAAGTGATGCCACTTTGGTTTGCTTGATCGACAACACATTGTGAAATATATACTGTGAGCACTTCTGCTCTGCCTCAGCAGTTCTCCTCTGCTCATAGACTGTAGCTCCAGTATGGATGAGGCTTTTCCAGATGCAATGATCAAACATTTCTTCTGGCTTCCCTGAGAGCACTTTCCCTCTTTTAGCTCACCATACAAGATCTTTGGCAGTTGCTCATCTGACATCCTGGTGACATTGCCTGTCTGTCTCATCTGTGCTTTAATCAACAGAGTGTAAATCAGGGATGGGCAATTATTTCAGGCAGAGGGCCACTTACCGAGTTTTGGCAAGCTGTCAAGGGCCACATGGATAGCACCACCCCTTGACAGGTGCCCCACCCACAGGTCACCATCTTGTGACCAGAAGTCCCACCCTCTAACCCCTGACCTTTGCCACCAGAAGTCCCTCCCCTTGCCCCCAGAAGTACTCCTTTCAGCAAGGGGTTTTGCCATCTCAGAACCAGAAAAATACCAAATTATGTTCTAAAAAATTATCATCTACAACATTCATTAAATTTGATTTAAAAAAATATTTTTGTCCTGACTTACATGCGTTTGTGTAGTATACGCAGAGGTGACTGCACAATTGCTCAAAATGAAGTCTTATTCTTGTATATTGTGGGGGGTGGGTATTGCCTCGGACGGCCAAAGCCGACTCAAGGTGATTTAATAATTGCTCGTTCGTCGGGCGGGCTGGTGAATAGAGAGGCCGAGAAAGCTTTATGGTTGTAAAACTTTACTTACGTCGCTTGCGGTTGCGACGAAAACAGTCCAGTCATCTGAACAACTACGTTAGTTGTTCCAGCTGGCAGGGCTCAGGCCAGCACGTCCATCTACAAATCAGGCCAGCAGGGAAAAGGATATGTCTGGGATTGCGCTCGGCGACGGGGAGAAGAATCGATAGGTGATCAGTCTATCGATCAGCTCAGCCGCAAGTCAGATCTCTTTTAGAAGCACTCTGCAGCGTGCTCAAAGTTCTCCGACTTGGGCGGAAATCGCGCTAATTTTTAAACGGCTAGAAAGCCAATTACTAGCCGCCACATAGGAATAATTTAGAACTGGCCAATAGTGGGACACAAATTTGCATTCAAATGGCGGGAACTCTCTTGCACCGGGGGTTTTCTGCTGCAACAGAAAACCTTTACTTTGCAAGAGGCTCTCATGTGGCGGGAAAATTCCACCATGCTGAGGCACCAAAATCACTGGGTTGTGACATGCCCCCTTGCCAACGGCACAACTGGAATTTTAGACACATGAGCACATCATACGGCATCTTTGTTTCGGGACTCACTGACCTGGCAAAGCTTTAACAACCAGTAAAATATATATATACATAAACAAACAACTTGATAGACCGGTCTTTTCAACAAATTACAAAATACAATAACTTTGAACATATAACAACAACTGTTGATCATCATTTGATTGGAGAACGTCTGCTTGGGACTCTCCTCGTCTGGTAGTCAGTCTGTCCTCTCCTATTAACAGACAATGTCAATAAAATGCTTAATAAAATAAGAAAATAGTGTTATAGCAAGTCCTGAGCAAATGGACGTTCGCCGTCTCAGTGTCTCCTTCACAACCATCACTCTATTGACTCGAACGAACTGCAGTCTGGTGCTCGATGAATCTCACAATCGGGCGGTTGTGGATTATTACTTTTCTGGGGTCAGTCCCGTAAAGAAAGAAAACAACACCACAAAACAAAAGAGACTTATAGTTAAATTTACTGTAAGGATACTGGGGGAACGTTGGAACGGCGGGTCATCCAGTTGTGATGAACGATAATAGGAGGATGATCGGGCTTCTCTTCCAATTGGACAGAATAGGTATTGGGATATTGTCCCGACCGCTGAACGGTCCCTTTGTGAACTTGTGGATGAGATTGATGGGGGTGCGGTATTGAAATCCACACTAACTCGTCTGGTTGGAACTTGGGCTCCCAAGGTGGAAGTTTCTGGACATTAGCTTCGTCCCATAACGGTTTAGCAGTATTTAGTGAAATGAGAACATCATGATTGAATTTAGTCCAGTTTTTAAAAGTCCCTCCTCCCCTGAGGCGAAGTTGTTCTTTGTACAGGCCTATGTGTCTTTCCACAACATGGTTGGACTGCGGGTGGTACGGCAAATGAAGATGCCAGGCTACATTATGTAGACGAGCAAATTTGTCTAGAGCATTAGAGTTAAACGAGGGTCCTCCATCAGACTGAATCTCGTGAGGGGGTTGCCAGGTAGCAAATACAGCAGACAAAGCAGAAATGACAGCAGTGGCATTAACTTTTCCGTAGGGGGACAACCTGTAACTGTCTAGTTCCCAAATCGACAACAACTAGTCCTTTATTTGGCGGCTTAGACCCTGAGAGGGGTCCTAGCAAATCTACTTGCCAAACTTTTCCTGCCTGAAACTGTGAAGGATCGAAAGCTCCGAGTTGATGCTTGGTTCTATGGCACTTTTCTTTAGCACATATCTCACAGGCCTGAGCTACCTTTTCCCAATCGCGCCAAGCTCCGTATGAAGCCGGCTCCGTAAGGGTTCGGCACCAACGTTGATGGCAAGCTCGTGGTCCCGGGTGACCCCAATTTTCATGAAGCCATGCGAGGAATGGATTTACTTCAGGACCGGAGGTAGATGTGATAGGCAAGATTATGTCGGTTCGGAGTGGATCTTCTAAGAACTTATCAATTACCTCATGCACTGGATCGGTATCTGGACGATGGGACTTAGTGTGCCTAATCAACGGGAGGCGCACAAATTTAGTTAACGTTTCCCAGATAGCTTGCCAATCGTTCAAATTTTCAGAGGGAAAAGCTGTACCAGTAAGAATTTTATAAATATATTGTGAATCAATTGCGATGATTGGAACGGGGAGTGTATCGTTATGATGTGTCAAACAATGTTCTAGTACCTTAAGGAATCCTAATAATTCACATTTTTGGGCCGAATTATCATCTGGGTTGGCTTGAAATATTTCTCTATCGTTACAAGCTTTGCAATAATACCCATAGCCTCCGCCATGTCGGGTGGTTCCATCTGAGGCCATCCATGCCAGGGCAGAAGTTCCATACAATGTAGGGACCTTCTCCTCATCTTCTGGGCTTGGATCAGGTATCGTGTCTTCCAACCTCCAACAATGCCAGTTGTAATGGTGAGTAAGCACTAGTGTATTCCAGGTCTTAGACTCCCTCTGAAAATGTGGGTCAACTCTTCCCGCATCCAGCAAGGGTAACAATGTGGCACCGGGAGCGCGTAATGTCCCATGCCCCCTTGCTAATGGCTCCACCAGTTGTTCGGCTAGGAGGATTTTCCCTACAGCTCCATATCAATGTTGTGCTGCCTGAAGCGTCTTATGGGCTGTATACACTAGCTCATCGTGAGAGTTATGTGCAACAGCCCACACGTGGTTGGCGGTGAACCCGAGGGTTATGGTTAGTGACTCACCCAGATCGATGGCATGGAGTTGTGTATCTTTAACCGTGGCTAGCAGGTGAAGCAGGTTCTGCTGATCTCCTTTTGTCCAGGGCGTGGACTTTTGGGATTTGTTATGGATCTGTCGCTGCAATTTGGTGAGGAGTGCCAAATCACTAGGTCCAACATAATGCCGATACCAATTGAAATGACCCAAAAGCTGTTGAAAGTGCCTCTTGGTAGTAGGGAAGAATGTTTTTAATGGATCGATGTCAGGACCCTCATGCGAAATTCCATGGCGGATGGAACCGATGTATCGAGTACCAAGGAACGTAATGTCATCTACAGGATGTAGGCATGACTTTTCCTTGTTAATCATCCATCCTTCACTCTGGAGGCGAGCCACTAGTTGGTTAACTATACTAGTAACCACGGAACTATCACGACCCATGATGGCGATATCATCGACATAACTCCAAATCTTTAGTTCCTTCTCTGGGGGAAGAGAGTATGAAGCTTGAAAGTTCTTTAGGGTGTTATTCATGGCACCAGTGGCTAGTGATGGAGCGTTGCGATATCCTTGTGGACAGACCGTCCACCTGTACATGATGCCATCAATACACATGTTTAGTATTCCTTCCGGGTCAATTATCGGGATGGAAAAAAACATGTTTTTTAAATCCAACGCGACTCCGACCCACTTACTTTGTTGAAACTGTGCCATCTCAAACATACATTGTGGCAGAGTAGAAGGATTAGGCTGTTGAAGTATGTGACACCTTTTGTTAACCTCTCTATAGTCTACGACTAGCCGGGCTTCCTCAGGTTTCCCAGGTTTCACAACTCCCCATCCTGATGACAGGTAGGTGCTGGCCGTTATGGTCTTAATGCAGCCTCGTTGCTCGAGTCGCCGCAGGAGGTCAGTAAGGGACTGCTTTAGAGAACCCTTAGTCGGGATCGGTCGATATCGCCAGGTGGAGTTGTTACGAAGCGTTGGTCGATGCCAATCCTGTTCTGGGATAATAATGGGCAATGCCTGTAGCACTTGTTCCTTAAGGTCAAGCGCTTTTATCCCCGGGATCCCTAAAATGTTGATGCCCCCTAGGACAGCCTCTAGGGGGTATCGGTGGCCTTGGACCCAAAATTTGACCTTCGTTGTGACGGCGACAGCGTTAAGCCCTTGTACCTTGATCGTTTTGGTGGTCTTTTGGTGAGGTATTGTTGAGGTAATCACATTGGTTTGAGCTCCAGTATCGAGAAGAATGCTTGTTGTTGGTCATCCGGATCGGTAGGGTTGTAAACAGTGAGTTTGGCGTATGGTCAAGAATCAGTAGGGTCAGGTCTGAACTGGAGAAGGCCGCCAGCGGAGCCGACAGCCATTACTCGTTTTTTGATGGGTCCTTGAATTTAAATCCTAATGCTTCGGCTATACGATATTGGGTTCGTTCTCCCAAAACTCGCAACTGAGATTTTGTAAGTCCGGTGCAGGAGAGAAGAAAACCAAACATCGTTCTTTCCTTCAGGGTTCTTTCCTTCGGGGTTCCTGGAGGTGACCACCCTAGCTCTCGCCGGGGAGTGTACTCTTGCCGTCTAGGTCTCAGTGTTCCGGCTGGGTATGCTGAAGGTCGGTCCCTTATTTCATCAGAAGCTTCTTCACCTTGCCTCATAAGTGCTTGTAGACGTGGGAGATGGCCTAAGAGATTTCCCACCGGTTGACCTGCCATTGGGTTCAAGAAGAGTCGGAGTGTAACGGCATTTGCTCCTCCATATACCTTCACGCAGGCATCTATAGCGTCCAAGGGCATTGGGATTGCCCCAGGGTCCGATAGGTGGCGATGAGCCCATCTCTCTTTTCGTTGCACGGCGGTTAGTCCCATTGGATTTGTTCTCGGGCTCCATGAGAGATATGACACCCCAACTATAGCCAGGAGGAGTTGCTCCACAGTAGCCTTCTGTGGACGACCTTCGTGCCAGGTGTAAAATTTATGGGTTGCCTGTCCCACTACGAGCGCCGGGAGCGGGATGGGCCAGTGGCCACTGTCTGTAACCACATTCAAGTCGGCAGCATGTCCTCCGCTCCACGCCGCTTGTCGGGTCAAGGCACTCGCTTCTTCTTTGTCTAAGGTGTCAGATCCAAATTCCACTATTAACTGTCCTAACCACATTGCCAAGGTTTCTTCTGATCTTATTTTAGATTCCTTGCAAAGCTCTTGAATTTCTGGTCGGGTGCGTGTGCGTGAGATAACAGTGGTACATGTAGCACCATCTTCATCCGCAACATGCTTCATCACAGCTATCGGGTGAGCTGCGGTAGAGAAAGAGTTAATTTCTTCGTCTGGGAGCATTGGGTACATCTCTCCTCCCATTGCCCCCTCCCCTTGGCAAGGAGGCGGGGCCGCTGGTGTGGAATCAGAAAAAATATATGCCTTAACTTTGATTATTTTAGTTATAAGATGACATAACTGCTTTGTGTAGAATTGCTGGCTCTGTACAGTAGAACAGCTAAGGGCAAGTGTTTGTTCTTTGTAACTCTTCTGCAACTGCTTCGCTCACCGCGGCCTTGAAGGTAGAAAAAAAGTATGTACAAAGTAGATTTCCAGGTGCAAGAAGGAGGTTTGTGAACTAACCTCGCCTCCCCCATAAGTTCCCATCCTGATTACAGCAAAGAAATAATGAAGTAATATTATAGCCGCTTTTCATGCTAATTTCACTATATGATCACGTGAGTTGTAAGCAACTGTTAAAAAGTATATAAGCCTCCTGATTTTGCTCTTGGGGGGGGACCCCTTCCAAGTGCTTGGGAAATCCATGTCACTTTGGAACTCCCCCCTACAGCTGTAGTTTCTTTCGAATAAAAGCTTCTGCTGACCTGACCCAAAAGTACTCTGTGTGCGTTTCCACGACAATTCCTGGTGCCGTGACTCGGATCCAGAACACAGGCTGAGGAAGGAGGACCGCAGGCTGCCCCCCCGAACCCTGAGGCGCCAAACTTGAGAGGTAAGAGACCTAATTCAAAATCTCTATTGGGGTTTCGGAGGAGGACTGCCTGTAGGCTCCCAACTTGGCCGTGGTAACTGGATCTGAATCTTGTTAAAACAGGTCAGTCTGAACCTTACTGCCGGCTAAAATTTTCTGTCTGGTAAAGGATCCCATTTTGTGTCTGGTAACGTATGTTTTAGGGAGAAACTGTTTGAGGCACCTTCATCCAACAGCACATCGGGCTTGTAGTTAATTAACTAAGGTGGTGTGGGGTAGCAGGTCTGGCTGACTGAATAAATGTGCATGTGTGTGTATTTAGAAATATGAGCCACTGACCAGGACTGAGACTACGGTTGGGTTCAGCTGCCCCAATTCTGCCTGACAGGGCAGTTTTGAAAGCAAGGGGGCCCAACTGGAACCTCGTGACCCAGTGGACAGGGCATCTGAGTGATTTTGTCTTTTCCAAACCCTTTGTCCCAGTAGCTTCTGCCGAAAGCAGGAGTGAAAGGATCCCTCTAGTGTTTCCCTTCCCATTTCCATTTTATGAGCCGGTGTCGGGTCAGAAGCCTTTTGTCTGGGCAGTGAAAAACTGCGGGGCAAGGCGCTGAGCGGCCCGGACATCCTAAATAAGCCTCTCCTACGTCTCCCTGTGTGACTGAAAATGGGAACAAGTCAGTCTAAACAAGTTCCTGTCCCCCCTAAGGGGACTCCGGCGTACTTTATGTACACACACTATTCTCCCGAGACTTGCAAGTACCTGGATAAGTGGAACTGGTATACTAGGGATGATCCTGTGAAACATTTTCCACAGGAAGGAACATTTGATCAGGATAAAATAGTGCACTTGAGAGGGGCGTTAGAGTCCCGTGGATCCAAAACACCACAAAACCAGTGGGACGCGTTCTTTTATTGGTATGATGAAATGTCCAAAAGGCGGACAGAATCTCAAACTAGGAGCCTAAAAGACTCTCAAGAAAAATTAAAACAGCAGTTAAAAGCTGTTCGGGAGAAACTAGTTGCTCCCCCAAATTACACGCTGGCCACCGCTCCGATGTATCCAGCATTGCCCGGGGCGCCCCCACCACCGGAGCCAGCAGAGGATATCCTTGACCTTTGTTCGAACCCTGCTCTCCTGGGACTCCCACATCAGCAACAACCGGTTCAACATCAGGCTGCAGCCCAGGCTAGTGACCCATTAGCTGAAGCTCCTTCAGTAAATCCATCCACGGAGCTTAATAGTCCGGACTCATCCACCATATCTGCCACTCAATCATCACCAGTGTGGCAATTTACTCCTGGGTCACAACCCACCACAGGTGTATTTAGAAGAATGGGAATAGGCATGGAAAGATCTCCCATCAATCTGAGATCCCGAACTGCACAAGTTTACCCCCTAAGACAAATGCCAGGCACTGGCACCGATGGACAAAATATAGTAACTGTGCATGCACCCTGGACTCCAGGCGATCTCTACAATTTAACTCAAAAGTTCCCAAAAATCAGGGAAGACCCAGAAAAATTTCAGGAAGAATTGCAGACTGTTATAAATTGTTATAATCCAACATGGGCTGACATTAATCAGCTCATGCGATCCATTTTGCCCAAGGAAACTATGTTACGTCTGTACGCTGCCTGTACTTGGCCAGATCAAAACCCAGGGATTGGCCAAGACTTTATTGACAAGAGAAATGCTTTGGTTCAGGCAGTTCTCACAATTTGCCCAAAAAAGGCAGACTGGACCAAAATAAATACCTGTAAACAAAACAAAAATGAACACCCCGGTGACTATTTAGAACGACTCAAACAGGCATTTGAACGATACTCAGGAATGGATAACCCAGTCAGAAATGCTAAACAAGCAATAGTGGCAGCATTCGTCCAGGGACTTAACCCTAAAATTGCTGAGAAAATTCAAACAGTAATTATTGGCTGGGAAACTAAAGATTTGACCGAAGTCCTTGCTGCAGCTAACCATTTTCATAACAAATTGGAACGGTCTAAAAACAGTGCCGAGTTTAAGTTAATGGCCTTACAGATTTCTCAGTTGCAGGGTCCAGGTAGAGGAAGGGGACGAGGACGGGGAAGGGGAGGCCCGGGTAGATTCAGGGGAAGAGATAGATCCTTGAGCCCACAAAACCCAGGCTATGGGAACCAATGTCATTATTGCAAGCAAGAAGGACATTGGAAATCAGAATGCCCCAACCGCCCCGGCCAAGGACCCAGACCCCAGCCCCCACCTCCACTTCCTGTCAATTTTCCCAGTGTTGAATAGGACAGCCTGAGGGACAGTGACATCATTGCTCCTTTGCTTGCTACTGACCAATCTGGTCCGTTTGTTGAATGCCTTATTTCTGGTAAACCTGTCTCCTGTCTTGTCGACATCGGAGCGTCCCGCTCCACACTAAAAGCTGCTGAGTTTCCTTTTCTACCTTATTCTCCTGAAACTGTAAATGCTGTCGGTATAGGCGGACAACCTATCCCACATCCCATCTCTGAACTTGTCTCCATCTCTATTGGCCCTTTGTCTGAAAATCATGCCTTTCTTCTTAGCCCCTGTGCACCTGTCAACCTTCTTGGTAAGGATTTGCTGTGTAAACTGGGATGCGTGATTTATTGTAGTCCAGATGGTGTTTACCTTGAGGTACTGGAACAGAGGGAAACCGAGCTTGTGGCTTTGCTAACCCAGGAGTACTCTGATCCTGACACTTCCTACTTGCAAGAGGAACTGTTGGCACGAGTACCTCCACAGCTGTGGTCCACCCATGCGAATGAAGTGGGGCACATGCTGAGTGCTGAACCAGTGCGTATCATCCTGAACCCTGCCAAGCCACTTCCTCGTGTCCCACAGTACCCCATCTCAAAGAAAGCTGAGGAAGGGATAAAGCCTGTCGTTTCCTCACTCCTTGAGCAAAAGATTATTGTCCCAATACGCTCCCCTTGCAACACACCTATCCTACCTGTCAAAAAACCTGGTAAAGATACGTATCGCTTTGTGCAAGATCTTCAAGCTGTAAATGCCGCTGTTTTACCTGCTTTCCCCATGGTCCCTAACCCTGCCACTATTCTTTCCTGTATCCCTTCAGATGCTACATATTTCACAGTAGTGGATCTTTGTTCTGCTTTTTTCTCTATCCCCGTTCATAAGGATAGCCAGTATCTGTTTGCATTTACTTATCAGGGATTTCAATATACCTGGACAAGACTCCCTCAGGGATATACAGAGTCCCCAACCCTGTTTTCCCAGATCCTAAAAAAAGATTTGGATCCTATCATGTTCAAAGGGGGGTCCACCCTTGTTCAGTACGTTGATGATCTATTGTTAGCCTCACCCACTTTAGAGGCCTGTAAGCAAAATACTTTGACACTCCTCACAGCTTTAGCTCAGAAAGGCCACAAGGCCTCAAAATCTAAATTGCAGCTCTGCAAGTCTAAGGTACATTATTTAGGGCATGATATCTCAGCAGGAGAACGACACCTTTCCCCTAGTAGAGTTGAAGCTATCCTCAACATTCCCAAACCTATGACTAGAAAACAGATGAGGGGATTTCTTAGGTGCAACGGGTTATTGTAGACAGTGGATCCTGGGTTATGCTGCTTTTGCAAAACCCTTGCAAGCATTCACTCATGATACCACCCCGGAACCCCTCCCTTGGACTCCTGAAGCCGAACAAGCATTTGTGGCTCTTAAGCAAGCCCTCACTCTTGCTCCCGCTCTTGGACTTCCTAATTATAAGAAACCCTTTACCTTGTTTTGTCATGAACAGGAAGGAATCGCTTTAGGAGTACTCACTCAGCTGCATGGTGAAAAGCATCGCCCAACTGCATATTACAGCTCTGCCCTTGATCCCATAGCTGCAGGACTTCCTCCTTGCCTCTGTTCAGTTGCAGCTGCTGCCTTGTTGGTTGAAAAGGCAGATTCTCTAGTTTTGGGACACTCTTTAACCGTTGCAGTTCCACATGCTGTGATGGCCCTTCTGCTCAAGGGCAAAACTCAGCACATTTCCAATTCCCGTCTTACTAAATATGAGAAACTTCTACTGTCAGCTGCAAATGTAACCTTAAATCGCTGTTCAATTCTGAATCCTGCGTCACTTCTGCCTATTGCCTCTGATGGTGAGCCTCATGATTGCCTGTCTATCACAACTCAATTGTTAACCCCTCGAACTGACCTCAAGGACATTCCTATCCCGAACTCTGACCTTGTTTTGTTTGTTGATGGTTCCTGTCTTAGAAATGATGCAGGCAAATTAGTTGCGGGATATGCAGTATGCACTCAGTATGCTGTTTTGGAAGCCTATTCTTTACCCCAAGCTCGTTCTACTCAAGTTGCTGAACTCATTGCTTTAACATGTGCTTGCATTCTTGCAAAAAATCAAACCACAACCATTTATACTGACTCTAAGTATGCTTTTGGTGTTGTTCATGATTTTGGACAAATCTGGAAACAAAGAAGGTTCCTCACTTCATTAGGGACCCAAATCAGTCATGGTTGTTATGTAAAAGCGCTCTTAGAAGCTGTTCAATTGCCTCTTGCTATTGCTATTGTTAAATGTAAAGCTCATGAGAAACCCTTTGATGATGTCACACGAGGAAATGATCTGGCAGACTGTTCTGCCAGAAATGCGGCCCTTTCTGGCCCACAGGCTCCTAACTCTGTTTTTGTTTGTTTTTCAGCAGACCAGTCTCCTTTGGCTAGCCTTTCAAGTCTGGCCCTTCTTCAAAATCAGGCCCCCAAAAAGGAAATAAATGACTGGCTGCGTGCAGGATGTTCACTGCACCCCGACTCTCTCTGGCACTCCCCGGACGGCCACCTGGTGGCGCCTAGAGAGCTTTTGCCACATCTTGCTCGTTTAACCCACTCTGTGGCCCATACGAGCAAAGGAGGAATGATTGCTACAGTGCAAAGAAATTGGTTTGCCCCAAATTTTCCTTCCATGGCACAACAGTACTGTAGCTCCTGTCCCATCTGCTTAGCTCACAACATTGGGCAACGGGTAAAAACGACACCCGCAGCCCATCCCCCTCCATGGGGACCGTTTGTAAATCTGCAAATTGATTTTGTGCAGCTACCTAAGTGCTGTTCTTATGAGTACATTCTTGTTATTATTGATGTGTTCTCTGGATGGGTGGAAGCCTACCCATGCGTACATACTGATTCCATCACTGTAGCAAAGAAATTGCTCAAAGAATTCATCCCTAGATTTGGATTGCCCCTCACAATAGATAGTGACTGTGGCACCCATTTCACAGGACAGATAGTAAAAAACATCTGCCAAGCACTCAACTTACAGCAACACCTACACTGTAGTTATCATCCACAATCAAGTGGTGCTGTAGAACGTAAAAACTCTGATTTAAAAACGCGCATTTCAAAGATTTGTGCTGAAACAGGCCTCAAATGGCCTGATGCACTGCCCATTGCTCTTATGCACATTAGAAACACTGTTAACAGAAAACATGGCCTAACCCCTTACGAAATACTCATGGCACAACCCATGAGGATGCCAGCTACACCACCTGTTGCCCCTCACCAAACAGACCTACAATTAACTGATGAAACTGTACTAAATTATTGCAAGGCATTAATGAAGTATGCCAGGTCTGTTCATTCACAGGTCCAAGAAGCCTTACCTCAACCACCGGATGTTCCCTGTCACAACCTCGAACCAGGGGATTGGATCTACGTAAAGGTCTATCAACGGAAAAACGCACTTCAACCCAGGTGGAAAGGACCTTTCCAGGTACTTCTAACCACTAATTCTGCTGTTCGTTGCCAAGGTCACCAAACGTGGACTCACGCCTCGCACTGCAAGAAGGTATCACCTCCATTGGACCCCGAAGCAGCTGTATTCCAACCAAGGTTGGGATCTTTCCCTGAGGCCAAGGACAAAGACCCTCAGGACCTCACTCAGGCAAGTGAGGAGCATCAGGGTGCAAATGCTAATAACCTCTCCCCTGCACCCAACACCTCAGCCCAGCCGGATTCATCAGTTGAAGAACGAAGATATCATCTTCGGCCTCGAAGAAAGTGAATGCTCCCATTCGGAAGATCACCACCTCGATCAAGACCAAGAGCCGACATTATCAGTCCTTTAGGTAACTTGAGCCCAGAAGATGAAGAAAGACTTTGGCTGCCATCCTGGGTTTGGCTGGCAGTGTTCTTTTTCTTACTGGTGCTGGTTATGTTTGTTGTTAAGATTCTTTGTCCCTCCTGTATCTAAAAATGGCACTGATATCCTTATATATCACACTTGGGTATCTCAGTATCACCCAAGGGGGGTGGGAGAAAAATTTGTATTTGCAGATCTCCCGTACGGTGGCTCAAGCTGGAAATAAAAGTGACTGCTGGATATGCTCTCACAGCCCAGCACACCTACACCAAGGAATCCCAATGATCGGAGTACCAATATCCCTCCAGCAATGGGGAACAATAAACGGCAGCTTCATTAGACTCTACTCGTTAGCTGCCCATCAGTCCGCTCCTAAAGAATGGAGGGCTGCCCCTGCTAACTGGATAATCTCCCCAAGAGTAGAGGCGCCTTTCTGTTACAGATCCAATAACACCGGAGCTTATAATAAAGCCACACCTTTAGGACACTACCCTCATTGCCTAACTACTCTAGATTATAGCCCTAGTAGCACCAGTGGAATCCTGTTGGGTAACGTACCCTCTCTCAATTGTACAGGATTCATGGTCTACAACTTTTCTAAGGAACCTCATGTTGCTCTCATTGCAAACAGATCGGAATTTTACATTGACTCCAATTTTACTTCTTGTAATATATCTCGGTCCAGCAGGATAGCAGCTGAACGTGGTCCGTCCCATACGATGCATATCAATCGAAAGTGCCGGATATGGTACAACAACTGTCAAGATTTGAGTACCCTTTCTGCCCCAGGCCTTTACTGGCTCTGCGGAAACAAGGCTCATAAAATCTTGCCCTGGAATTGGGTGGGGGCATGCACTCTTGGACGTGTTATCCCTGGTTTCAAAATGCATAGTGCAATATATCTGGAACAAGTAAAAAATTTCAACCATCACATGAAAAGGGCAGTTAACCCCTTAGCTACCAGAAACACAGGGTTCCATCAATTTGTGAGAACCTTCATACCGTGGCTTGGAGTAAGAGAATTGGAACTAGCCATAATTAACATTTCAGCCACAATGGAAGCTATGGGAAATCCCACTGCGGATGCAATTCAGGCTCTGCAAGAAGAGATCTCCCAGATCTCACAAGTAACTATACAACACCGCATAGCCCTAGATTACGTATTGGTATCCCAGGGAGGAGTATGTGCCTTAGTAAACTCCACCTGTTGTGTCTATGTCAATCAGGACATGCGAATCGAAACTGACATTCGCAAAATCTGAAATCAGTTAAGGGTCTTCCATCAAGTGGCCTCAGAAAATACTGACTGGGGTCTAGAAGAAATGTGGTCTTGGCTAACCTCCTGGCTCCCAGATTTCAGGGCCCTTGGCAAGAAAATCCTGTATGGAATATTGTTTGTCTTGATAGTTCTGATAATGTTCTATGTCTTAGTGCAACTGATCCTCTGCTGCGTGAAAGCCAGCAGGAGAAGCTTTAGCAAGGCAAGAAAACCCATAGCAGAGTCTAGAATAATGGTGTTACAAAAGTGTGAGCAGATTGAAAGAAAACATGAAAGGCTGCATGATGAAATAGAGGGGCTCATGAGAATGGAAATTTAAGGCTAAAGTGAGACTAAATAGTCTCAAAGGGGGGGGCTGTGGAATCAGAAAAAATATATGCCTTAAACTTTGATTATTTTAGTTATAAGATGACATAACCGCTTTGTGTAGAATTGCTGGCTCTGTACAGTAGAACAGATAAGGGCAAGTGTTTGTTCTTTGTAACTCTTCTGCAACTGCTTCGCTCACTGCGGCCTTGAAGGTAGAAAAAAAGTATGTACAAAGTAGATTTCCAGGTGCAAGAAGGAGGTTTGTGAACTAACCTCGCCTCCCCCATAAGTTCCCATCCTGATTACAGCAAAGAAATAATGAAGTAATATTATAGCCGCTTTTCATGCTAATTTCACTATATGATCACGTGAGTTGTAAGCGACTGTTAAAAAGTATATAAGCCTCCTGATTTTGCTCTTGGGGGGGGACCCCTTCCAAGTGCTTGGGAAATCCATGTCACTTTGGAACTCCCCCCTACAGCTGTAGTTTCTTTTGAATAAAAGCTTCTGCTGACCTGACCCAAAAGTACTCTGTGTGTGTTTCCACGACACTGGGAACGACATCACCTCGGGGGCGGAGGCGCTAGGCAGATCCCAGCCGGGTCTTCTGAAGCTCCGCCCCTCTTTTCCAGGTTCCCCGGATGGCTCACGCTTCTTTCAGCGCCATTTTCTGCTAGCGGTATCATGCGGCCGGTGCTTCTGATAAGCACCGCTCCGGAGCTCTTTGCTGTCCGCTCCAGCGACTCCTTACCCGCCGTATGCATCTGTGCCTCTAAATTTGCGTATTCCCTTAGTAGACCCGCTACTGTTCGGAACAGCACATTCATCATTTTTCCCTTCTTCCATTTAGTTAGACCCCATCTCAGCACATGACGGCCCTTAGTTTCCAAATCCTCCCGGAGCTGAACGAGGAGCTCATGGCCCAGCGACTCAGGCACCAAATCCGGACAGTTGAACCAGTCCGTGGGGGTGGGTTCCCCTCCTTCCCTTAAGTATCGAATGCATTGAGCGAACTCTTGAGTGGGGGTCAGCTTTTCTGCCTTCCGCGCTTTCACCCCGGCTAAGGATATGGTTGAGGTTTCCTCCGCGGGTCGATAATAGACCCGGTCGCTCCCCATTATACATCCGAACTCCCCAAGGGATAGCTTAGTTCTCCATTCCTTCACTATGGCTTCTTCTCTCTTTATGGAGAAGTAACCATCAATATTTCTTTCATCCCCTTCTACTGCCTGGTGGTAAGTGATATGCGCCCATAGATCGTTGGCATTCTCTACGTGGTGGGTCCCGGTGCGCCAGGGGCAGCACCCGATTAGGTTCTTCTCTATCACCGTGCCCTTAGATCCCATCCTTGTCGCCATGTCTCGGACGGCCAAAGCCGACTCGAGGTGATTTAATAATTGCTCGTTCATCGGGCAGGCTGGTGAATAGAGAGGCCGAGAAAGCTTTATGGTTGTAAAACTTTACTTACGTCGCTTGCGGTTGCGACGAAAATGGTCCGGTCGTCTGAACAACTACGTTAGTTGTTCCAGCTGGCAGGGCTCAGGCCAGCACGTCCGTCTACAAATCGGGCTGGCAGGGAAAAGGATACATCTGGGATTGCGCTCGGCGACGGGGAGAAGAATCGATAGGTGATCAGTCTATCGATCAGCTCAGCCGCAAGTCAGATCTCTTTTAGAAGCACTCTGCAGCGTGCTCAAAGTTCTCCGACTTGGGCAGAAGTCGCACTAATTTTTAAACAGCTAGCAAGCCAGTTACTAGCCGCCACGTAGGAATAATTTAGAACTGGCCAATAGTGGGACGCAAATTTGCATTCGAATGGTGGGAACTCTCTTGCACCGGGGGTTTTCTGCTGTAACAGAAAACCTTTACTTTGCAAGAGGCTCTCATGTGGCGGGAAAATTCCACTGTGCCGAGGCACCAAAAATCACTGGGTTGTGACAGGTATGTGGGGTGTGGGTTGGTATGGGGGGAGGGTGGCTGGGATTTGTGTATGGCAGTGCGAGGGGAGGGGTAGGTGCATGTGTATGGAGGGGTGTGCATGTGGGACTCACCCTACGAACACACACACACACAGCCCCAGTGCCTGCAGACACACACAGACACACACTCTGCCCCTGTGCCTGCCGACATCCATGCACACACACACATACACACCGCTACCAGTATGGTCCCATGCTCCAGGGTCCAGGGATGCAGCCGAGAGCCACAGCCACGTTGTGCTGGATCAGTGTGGGAGCAGGAAAGCAGGGAACTGGCTTGGGGGGGGGGGGGGCAGGGTTGGATTGCTCGAGCCTGCAAGTCTGCTGAGGGCTCCCTCTGTGTCCTACTGGCCCTGGCAGTTTTGCCTTCTTATCCTCATCAGTTTCATCAAACAACCCACATAAAAGTGGTTCAACTTCATAGCATGGCATCTGTACACCATCCAGATTTTGCATGCATATATAAGGACTATCAACAAAATGGCTGTGTAGACCTTCGGTTTTGTTTGTTGACTGATGCCTCTGTGCTCCCACACATTTGCATGTAGCCTGCCAACAACCATGCTTGCTTTGGCAAGTCTGACATTGGTTTTATCACTGAAGTGAACTGCATATGACCGTGTACTACCGAGGTAGGTGAACTTGTCCCCTGCCTGGAGGGTTTGGCCATTCACTGCGATGGTAGGCTCTATGTAAGACTTTCCTGGTGCAGGCTGGTGCATCACTTTTGTCTTCTTAGTGTTGATTGTAAGACCAAAATTTTCAGAAGCTAAAGAAAACTGGTCCATATTCTGCTGCATGTCAGACTCATATTTGGCATTCAGGGAAGTCATCAGCAAACAGAAGATCAAGAACAGTCACTTCTTGTAACTTCATCCTCACCTGTAGTCTCCTCAAATTGAAGAGCTTGCCATCAGTCCAGTATCTGATGTCAGCCCCAGTGTCACAGTCATGAAAGGCATCTGGAAGCATGAAAAAGAACATCATACTGAAGACGGTTAGGGCCAACACAGCCCTGCTTAACTCCATTGGTGGCTGGGACAGTTCAGTTGATTTCAGAGCCACGTGTGAGCCTCTGGCTGTGTAGACCTCTACTGGTATAGCATCTATTCCAGGTGCTTTGCCATTTGACAGCAGGTGAATTGCCTTCACAGTCTCAGTCAGCATTGGAGGGTCAGCAAGAGATATGTTAATGTCTACCTGGGACAGTTGATCAATTGCCTCCTTACCACTAAATGATTGTCAATTGAGGATGTTGTTGAAGTGTTCCTTTATCAATGAGCAGTGTGGTGCCATCAGCACTCAGTATTGGAGATGCTCCTGATGACCGTGGCCCATAGATTATCCTCAGAGCACCACAGAACTTCTTCATATCATTTCTGTCCGCATAGGACTGAATCTCATCTGCCTTGTGCCTCAGCCATGAATCACACATCTCTCTGAAGTTGCAGTGGACAATCTTCTTGATGTTGTTGAATACTGCTGTCTTAGATGTTGAAGTGCTGTCTTCTAACCAGGCCTTATGGAGCCAATGTTTCTTATTCAGTAGCCTCCCTGTGTCAGTATTGTTTTCATCAAACCAATCTAGATGTTTGTGTGTGGTGGAACTGAGGGTACTGGATGCAGTCGAGTACACAGTCTCTGAAGGATGCCCTATTTTCCTCAATTTTATTGCAGTTTACATTAGTTGTTACTAGTTGGCTGTGCAGTTCTTCAACAAATGTCTGTTTCACATGCTCCTGTTTCAATTTGGAGACATTGAGCTTTTGGGGTGTTTTTTTGCCCAGTGGTCATCTATTAGGATATATCTGGATATTCAGCTTGGAAACTACGAGCCTGTGGTCAATCCAGCATTCTACACTTCTCATGACCTTCATCACACTGACATCCTGTCTGTCTCTTCTGATGATGATGTAATCAATAAGATTCCAATGCTTGGAGTGTGGGTGCATCCAAGATGTCTTGTTGCGGTTTGGTAGGCAGAAGACTGTGTTGGTGAGGAGAAGGTTGTTTTCAGAACATTTCCTCAGCAGGAGGAGCCCATTTTGTTGCATTTGCCAAGGCTATTTTTTCCAATGATGCCTGGCCATGCCTGGTGATCTGTGTCAACTCTAGCATTAAAGTCACCAAGGACGATAAGCTTGTCTGCCTTTGGCACTTCTGCAGTAAGAGACTCCAGGTCTTCGTAAAATTTGTCCTTAATCACATCTGGGTTGGTCACAGTGGAGGCATAGGCACTGATGATAGTTGCACATCTTTGCCTAGACAGTGGGAGTCACGTTAGCATGCATCTGTCATTCACTCCCTTTGGGAGAATAGTAAGCTTGCTGACTAGCTGTGCTTTGATGGCAAACCCAACACCAGCTTCACATCACTTCTTTACTATGGCCACTCCAGAAGGTATAGCCGGCTCCTTTTTCAGTGAGCTGCCCTTCTTCAGCTAGGTGAGTTTCTCTAGGGCTACTGTCTGAATATTCAATCTTGCCAATTCTCTCTGATCTATTTGCTGTTATACAGTCCATTAGCATGCGTACATTCCAAGCACTGATGGTGAATGACGTCACCTATGTCTTTTTTGTCTTTTTGTGATTTTCAACTGCTATACTGGGATCTGCATCAGCCAGTGTATGCTGACCAGGGATAAGGTTTCATAGTTGGTAGGGTCGGAAGGGACCTGAGAAGATCATCTAGTCCAACCCCCTGCTGTGGCAGGAAAGAGTACTGGGGTCAAACGAACCTGGCCAGATGTTCGTCCAGCCTCCTTTTAAAGACCCCCAGGGTAGGAGCCAGCACCACTTCTTTTGGAAGTTGGTTCCAGGTCCTAGCTGCCCTCACAGTGAAATAGCGCCTCCTAATGTCTAGCCTCAAACTACCCTCCACTAGCTTGTGTCCGTTGTTTCTTGTAACTCCCGGGAGTGCTCGGGGAAACAGAGACTCTCCCAATGCCTGCTGGTCCCCCTTGACTAGTTTGTAGACTGCCACTAGATCCCCTCTCAGCCTTCTCTTTTGGAGGCTGAACAGGTTCAGGTCCCTCAGCCTCTCCTCGTAGGGCCTGCCCTGCTGCCCCCGCTTATGCGGGTGGACCCTCCTTTGGAACCTCTCCATATTGGCCACATCGCTCCTGAAATGCGGCACCCAGAACTGGACGCAGTACTCCAGCTGCGGCCTGACCAGTGTCGCATAGAGGGGGAGGATCGTCTCCTTGGACCTGCTTGAGATGCATCTGTGGATGCAGGACAAGGTATGGTTGGCCTTCCTGACTACATCTCCACACTGTCGGCACATGTTCATTGTGGCATCAAGGTGAAACAGACAATGTTTAGGGAACCTTTTCTGGCCCCTTCCTCATACTATGGAGGTGAGCAGTGTAATCCTAAATAGGTCTGCTCAGTCTCCCAGAGGGCTGCCAAATTCCACTGCTGCTTCAGTCCAGTGAAAAGTGACCCTATGCCCTGAGCTGCCGGTGTGCAGGTCTGCAGCTTCAGCTCCCAGTGTACCCACACCTGCTGCTTTGCTGCTTGCCCATTGCCACAGGACTTGAGTGCATCTATGGGGAGATATAAATGGTGATATGACTTGTGCATGAGTTGATTTAAGTGAGGGAAAGTTGTGCAGAGCCACCCTCATCCTCTTGTCCAGGCCTGTCTCAATCCAGTAACATGACAACATTGAGATGTCTGGATGCAATGGATAGCCATCAGGTCCTGCTGCACCCAAACTGATGCCATACGCTGTTCACACAGCTCTTGCCATCTGCCTTCATAGCTGGGGACATAAGCATATCTTCTCAGCTGCCTGATCCACCAGAGAGGACTTTCCAGAAGGAGCCAGGTGTAGTTGTCCACTCTGGACAGCAGTCTGGCCCTGCCCTTACTTCTATTTTGGGACCAGCTCCCCTAGCCTTTCCCTGCCTAGGAGTAATTGGCAAGGCAGTGGGGGCTGAGGTTTAAGGGTACCCCAGACTTGCCCTTCCCTGGAGTTTGGCCCTGGTGGCACTTCCTAGGGGTTGCTCTGCTATGAGCAATCCCACCACAATGATCCCAAACACTAGTAGTGTTAAGTTTTAGGTCATACACAGGACTCTACAGTGGCCCTACAGAATCAACAACTATTCTCTTTAGCACCAAATCATGGATGAAATGTGTATACACTGTCATTTTGGTTTTGCAAGGGGTCAGATTGAGTATGTATTTCACTTCATCTTTCTTCAGCTTCACTGACCATATTAATAGCAAAGAAGCATATCTTCAACCTAAAATAAAGAGGATAACTGAGAATTAGTTATTGAGGGTTTCAATACTGACAAGTGCAAGGTACTGCACCTGGGGAGGCAGAACCAGCAGCATACCTACAGGCTGGGCAACTCCCTTCTCATCAGCACAGAGGCAGAAAAGGATCTTGGAGTCACTATTGATTCCAAAATGAACATGGGCCGCCAATGTGGGGACGCAGTCAGGAAGGCCAACAGCACCTTGTCGTGCATCCATAGATGCATCACAAGCAGGTCCAAGGTGGTGTTCCTCCCCCTCTATGCGACATTAGTCAGGCCGCAGTTGGAGTACTGCATCCAGTTCTGGGTGCCGCACTTCAGAAGGGATTTCATAGACATTAGGGCTGGAAGGGACCTCGGAAGATCATCGAGTCCAGCCCCCCACCCAAAGGGCAGGAAGTCAGCTGGGGTCATAGGATCCCAGCAAGATAAGCATCCAGTTTCATCTTGAAGGTGTTCAATGAAGGCGCTTGAACCACCTCCGGTGGCAGGCTGTTCCAGACCTTGGGGGCTCAGACAGTAAAGAAATTCTTCCTTATGTCCAGCCTGAAACGATCTTGTAGTAGTTTGTGACCATTTGACCTTGTCATCCCTTGGGGCGCTCTGGTGAACAAACGTTCCCCCAGATACTGGTGGTCACCCCTGATAAACTTGTAGGTGGCCATCAGATCACCCCTGAGCCTGCGCTTTTCCAGGCTAAAGAGCCCCAGGGCTCTCAGCCTGTCATCGTAGGGTCTGCTTCCCTGACCTCTGATCATGCGCGTGGCTCTTCTCTGGACTCTCTCAAGCTTCTCCACATCCTTTTTGAATTGTGGAGCACAAAACTGGACGCAGTACTCCAGCTGCGGCCTCACTAAGGCCGAGTACAGGGGGAGAATGACGTCCTGGGATTTGCTTGAGAAGCATCTATGGATGCAAGCCAACGTTTTGGTCGCTTTACTAGCCGCAGCATCGCACTGCAGGCTCATGTTCATCTTGTGGTCAATGATGACCCCCAAGTCTCTTTCTTCCATAGTGCTAGGCAACATAGTACTGCCGAGCCTATAAGAATGCTGCAGGTTTTTCTTCCCAAGGTGGAGAACCTTGCATTTATTGGCATTGAACACCATCAGATTCTCGTCCGCCCACTTGCTGAGCCTGTCCAGGTCAGCCTGGATCATCCGCCTGTCTTCTGGTGTGGATGCTTTGCCCCAAAGTTTGGTGTCATCGGCGAACTTGGCCAGTCCACTTCTGACTCCAGTGTCCACATCATTAATGAAGATGTTGAACAGTATGGGTCCAAGAACAGAGCCCTGGGGGACCCCACTGGTCACAGGACACCACGATGAGTGACTTCCATCAATTACTACCCTCTGGGTCCGACCCCGGAGCCAATTTTCCAGCCAGTGGATCGTGGAGGACCCAAGGCGACAATTGGCCAGTTTCTCCAAGAGACAATCATGGGACACCAGATCGAAGGCTTTTTTGAAGTCAAGATATATGACATCAATCTCATCTCCCTTGTCCAGGTGATAGGTCACCTGGTCGTAGAAGGAAATGAGATTGGTCAAGCAAGACCTACCCGTAACAAACCCGTGCTGGCACTATCCCTTAAGATGTTGGCGTCGGCCAGTCCATTAAGGATGGCCTCCTTAAACTTTTCTAAGATCTTCCCTGGGATAGAAGTCAGGCTGATGGGCCTATAGTTAGCCGGATCCACTTTCCTCCCTTTCTTGAAGATAGGCACCACATTGGCCTTCTTCCAGTCTTCGGGCACTACACCAGAGGGCCAAGAGTTTTCAAAGATCCGCGCTAGAGGCTGGGCTATGATGCTCGCCAGCTCCTTCAGTACCCTGGGGTGAACATTGTCAGGGCCGGCTGACTTGAAGGTATCCAGCTTCTCAAGATGTTCCTTCATGAAGTCAGCATCAATGGAGGGCAGGGGATCACCCTCACCCGGACTTCCCGGCCCTGTAGCGAGCATGGGCGTCCCATGGGGCTGATGAAAGACTGACACAAAGTACCTATTTAATAGGTTGGCTTTTTCCTGGGCGTCAGTTGTCAGTTGCCCCATCTGGTTCAGCAGGGGTCCAACGTTGCCCCTGCTTTTCCTCTGGCTCCCCACATATCTGAAAAAGGACTTTTTATTGTCCTTGATGCTCAAAGCTAGCTGGAGTTCAGTTGCAGCCTTGGCTTTCCTGGTCAGCTCCCTACAGGACCGGACCAGTGCAGAATAATCCTCCTTGGAGGTGACTCCCATCCTCCATCCTTTGTAGGCCTTTCTTTTTAGCTTCAGGAGGTCTGCTAGGTCCCTGGAGAGCCAGGGGGGCTGCTGTGCCCTCTTGCTGCCTTTCCTCCATGATGGAATAGACTTATTTTGTGCATTGAGGATCGCTCCCTTGAGGAGCAACCACTCTTCCTGAACTCCCCTCTCCCTGTGGTCACAGTCCCTTAGGGCCTCACTGACAAGCCTCCTGAGCTTGTCAAAGTCGGCTTTCCTCAAGTCAAGGACTTGCGTGTTGCTGACTGACTTGCCAGCTTTTCGGTGGATGGTGAAGGTGATCAGCTCGTGGTCGCTGTCACCCAGCTTCCCATCGATCACTAGGTCGCCGACTAGGTCATCCCCAGTAGCCAGTACCAGGTCGAGCAGCGCTTTGCCTCTCGTTGGCCCATAGACTTCTTGAGTCAAGTAGAGGTCATCCACGCACAAGAGGAAGCTCTGCGACCTCTCAGATTTTGCTGAGCAATCCTCCCACGAGATGTCTGGGTAATTGAAGTCACCCATGACAACCATGGTCCTGGAGCAAGCTGCCTCAGCCAGTTCCTGGGCAAACTCCTGGTCAAGCTCAGGACTTTGGGTGGGAGGTCTGTAATAGACTCCCACCATTGTGTCCCCTGTACTGTGTTCCCCACGGATTTTAACCCCGAGGGTCTCCAGCCATCCACCCTGGTCACCACTATCGGCTTGCAGGGACGCGTAGCTTTCCTTAACATAGAGAGCTACACCCCCGCCCCTTTTCTCTACACGATCCCTCCTGTACAGGGTATAGTCATCTATCCCCGTGGTCCAGTCATGGGTGGAGTCCCACCAGGTCTCCGTTATCCCTATGACATCGTAATTGTTTGCACTGAGCAGGAGGATGAGCTCCTCCTGCTTATTCCCCAGGCTCCTGGCATTAGTGTACAGGTAGGCAAGTGCCCCCTGGGGGGCTCCTTCCTTGCCCACAGATTTTACCAGGGCTGGGGCCGGGGTGGGCTCCCTCGAGTGCCGTGATCCGCTGGCTTTGCAAGGATTGCTTAGCGGGCCAGCAGTGGCGGTAGTCCCCCCGTCCCCCAACGGGCTTAGTTTAAAGCCCGGTGGAGCAGGTCAGCCAGTCTGGCTGAGAAGAGCCTCCTCCCTAGGGGAGAGAGGTGGAGACCATCTCTTCCCAGCAGCTCACTGCCTCTCTCGCCAAAGAGCGGGCTGTGGTCATGAAAGCCAAAGCCTTCCTGACGACACCAGCGCTGCAGTCTTTGGTTGACCACATAGATCCTCCTGACCCTTCTCAGCCCATAGCCTGAGACTGGGAGGATCGACGAGAACACCACCTGTGCCCCCAGACCCTTAAGCCCTGCTCCCAAATCCCTGTAATGCCTCATGACCTGGCTGGGAGTGCTCCGAGCCGTGTCATTGGTGCCCACATGACTAAGGAGCATGGGATAGTGGTCTGTGGGTTTGAGGAGCTTGGGGATCCTCTCCGCAATGTCCCGGATGTGGGCCCCTGGGAAGCAGCAGACTTGCCAGGCTAAGGGGTCGGGGTGGCAGATTGGCCCCTCCGTCCCCCTCAGGAGGGAGTCTCCCACAACAAACACCTTGCGTTTTGTCTTGGGGAGAGCAGGGGATGTGGATAGCATCAAGACGGTCCAGAGGAGGGCCACTTGCATGATCAAGTGGGGGCAACAGGGTAGGCCCTACAAGGAAAGGCTACGGGACCTGAACCTGTTCAGCCTCCTCAAGAAAAGGCTGAGAGGGGATCTGGTGACCGTCTATAAACTTGACAAGGGGGACCAGCAGGCAACGGGAGATTCTCTGTTCCCCTGAGCACTACCAGGGGTAACAAGGAATAACAGCCATAAGTTGACTGAGAGTGGATTCAGGCTAGATATCCGGAGGCACTACTTCACAGTCAGGGTGGCTAGGAGCTGGAACCAACTTCCAAGGGAAGTGGTGCTCGCCCCTACCCTGGGGGTCTTCAAAAGAGGCTAGACAATCACCTAGCTAGGGTTGTTGGACCCCAGCATTCTTTCCTGCCATGGCAGGGGGTCAGACTTGATGATCTGCTCAGGTCTCTTCTGACCCTACCAACTATGAAACTATGAATGTTAATTGTAATTGTTGTTGTTTGTAGGTTCTACACTATTGAAGGGCAGGAAAAGCACCAGCTTAATGTCACTGGATTCTAGCCACTAGCTTCATAATCTATCCTTCAGCATGCACTTAGATTCCAACTATCTGTGAATTAGAGAGTAGTCTATCACCACTGTTGGCACTGCAGGCTGATCTCTTAATTGAACAACTTCTGGAGTTCTTGTGCTCAAGGGAAATTTACAAAAGACATACAAAAGACTGGCCTGGAAACAAAGTCATTAGCCTACTGAAGGCTAAGAATGAGGTACCTGACACAAATATTGACTGCATGGCCCATTATACCTGATCCCTGCTAAGCTCTCTGCACTCCACAGGTCATAATGACCTTCATGAATGGTCTTGCTCTTCCATTTATCAGGTTATCCTTTCTACTACATTTCTCTTGGCTGTTAGCTGCCTGATAATATCTTCTATATCCTGCTTTTATTTACGTGTGGGGTTTTGCACAAGCCTCTATCTGCTAATTAGTTGCATCTGCCTTTTTCCAACCCCAGAGACCTGAGGAAGGGTACACTCATACCCAAAAGTTGGTCCAATACAAGATATTACTTAAACCAATCCTTGCTTCTTCCAATTTTCCTGGACCATCATAGCTATAACATCACCCCAACACTACCAGTGTTGAGAAAGTCATCCATAAAATTAAACCTCATCTCAGGTCACACTGGCTGCCTGCCCATTGCTTTTTGTCTCCTTCACTAAAATAACTGTCTGTTAAAAAAACTCCAAGAACAACTGCTGCAGGCATAGCAAAAGATTAACAATTTGCTGTGCAGTGTATAATAATCTCATACATAAATCAGCCTGGTGAATCCCCATGTAAGCATGAAATTATATCGCAGACAGTGAAGTAAATTTGAGAAACAGAGAAGCAGAAGCTAAGAGTAAAAATGGCCTCAGGATTCTTTGAAAGCAAAGGGGGCTTAAGGAAAAAATATGTCTGGGTGTACACAAGTCCTCTGAGTTTTCACTGAGGGTGTCTGACATCCAGCCAACTGAAGCTCCCTCTCTAAAATGGAGGAAACACTATGTATAAACTAGGGATGTGACAGGTTAAATATTTAAATGTTTAAACAATACGTATATTTATACCAGTACCGGTTAACACTTAGCATAGGGCGCAGTCCAGCTGGGAAAGGAAGCAGCATGGTGCCTCCAGAACAGGAAAGTTGCAGGACAGGCAGGAGGAAAGAGTGAGGTGGGGAGGGGTGAAGGGGAACTATTGCCTGTACCTTATGAGGTTAAGAAGGAAAATAGTGGGTAGCCTAATGACTCATCAGTTAAACAATCAGCTGCTCATTCACAGGTGCTCCCTCCCAACAAACCAGAGGTTGCAATGGGCTGGGAAAGTCCCTTGCCTGCTAGTGTTGCTTGGCTTCATATGGGCTATCATCTGGCAGGGCATGCCACCACCTCCTCCCCTCTGCCAAGAGCCCCAGGGAGTGACTCCCAGTAGCACCCATGTCCAAGCTGCTGTGTTATGAGTTAAATGTTTACCTAATATAATTAGAGCAGATTAAAAAGATCATTTTTTTTTAAGGATATTTACATCTGTAGTATAAGAAATGTCCCCTCAGCATCATCCCTGAAAATCAGTGGTATGAATTAAGATCCTAGACACACGGAAGGGGTGGTCAGTAGCATCTCAAGGACGCTGAATCTATATATGGCACATGCTTCTGGCCAGGAGTTTACTTCAGCCAGGATTTGTTCTTTAGGATGCATTCAACACCTATAGTACATGTTCACTTATGATTGCTTTTCTATGACATTGGCTATGATGACTCCTGGGAGATAAAGAAAAAACATTTTGATGTTCATTAACAAAGTTTCTACCTACAGTTTAAGGACCTGGTCCTAAATCACTACACAAGGCAGGCTTCCTTTGACTCTTCAAAGGGAACTGGGGCTGAATCATGACTACAGGGTCAGCCCCATTATACTCATCTAGATCTTCCTCATTTTCATTCCCCTTTACATAATAGGAAAGTATGCTTTCCTCTTATACTACTTGAAGTCTTTCCTCATTTAAATTATCCTTCATTCAGGACATAATGCCATGTATAAGAATACATGACTCACACATGTTTGAGTGCAGCTCAAGTCAGACTACCTGATCACACATGATTATTTTAGTCCTTATATCTTTGATAGCTCATTACAAAAGGATTTTGGTGCAAAAATGAGCACTTGCTTTTGCACCCGTTTCCACTGAAGCAGCAATGTATAAGTACTTTACCAACATGAGTAAGGTTTGCAGAATCTATCCTGTACCATTTCCATACACAAGTTAATATTTCAACCAGATAAAAAAGGCAAAACTAAATATTTTAAAGATTGCATTTTACATCCATGGACTATATATAAAAGTATTCCAGCAGCTATCAGTACTCTCACCCCAAACTAGTCCTTTACTCCCAGCTTAGTAATGGCCTGAGATCTCATGATGGCCAGAAGAAATGCCACAAGAACATACTGAAGGCATAACTCAAGAAAATGGAAACTGATGTCTAACTGGGAGGATCTGACTGCCAACTGACTCCAATGGCACTGCAACCTCAACATTATGTGGCAGCCCATTTCTAGGTAAAGTGTCTTCTCCTCAAACCAGAGAAGGGAGAGCAGAGGAAGGAAAAGGAGAGAAATCCCAGCCTGCATGTCGCTGCTAGGTGTTGTAAGGCTTCGGTCCTTTTTGGGTCGATGCCTTGTTCCCTAGCGACGTCAGGGTGAAACCAAACCCTAGGGCCACCTAGGTGGTTACGGGCACTGCCCCTACTCGCCTGCCATGTCTTTGATGTTGATTGATGGGGAGGGAGTCCCTGTTGGTGACCCCAAAAGGGGTCCTGACCCTGGTATTTCTTTGTGGGGCTCCAAACCTCCCCTTTACCCCACCCTTACCACATCCACAGCCTGTGAAGATGCTGCTCCCTGCAGTCTTCCTTGGAATGATCTCTTCTCATCCACTCTACCAGCCTCTGGTCCTTCTGGCTGTCAGTCTTTCCCAGGTCAATCCCTGGCCTCTGGATCACTTTTTGGGCAAACTAAACCTGCCCTGGCCTGGGGTAACAGTAACTTAGAATAACTCTCAATAAAACAAAAGGTATTCAGCATCTGCCAACGGGCATCTAAGATGCTGGCTCCCAGGATCCTTCTGACCAGGAGCTAATCATTCCTCTTCCCACCACCTGGTGGCAACCACTTCCCCATAGGCCTCCAATGCAGCTGGCACCGGCTCCTCCCTCTTTACCAGGCTACCCATGGGGCTCAGCCATTGCTTGTTGCCCCTCCCCACCACAGTGCCTGAGTTCTCTGCCATCGTGGAGGCTCCACTCAGACCGATAATGGAGAACTGCTTCTCTCTGCTGCAGTTCTCCAGCGACCCTTGGCTCCCAGAGCCCGAATTCCTTGCTCTATCAGCCAGGTTTCCCCTAGGCTGATGCTAGGGTTTCTTTCCCATACAGGGGGCCACCGCCATCTGCATCTCCCAGACAGCGTGCCACGCCTCTCCCTCCACCCCACTGACTTCTCTTCCAGTTGCTCTTTGAGCACCCTGCACTCCTCTGAGGCCCCACCCCCGGGGCTCACTGACTCAGAGGCTCAGGCAGCTCTGGAACTGCCAAGCCTGCACTGGCGTTTCCCTCTATGAGTTTTACTCATAAGTGTGAGAACACAACATATTTCATTCATAGCTCACTGCTTATGAGTGTTATAGAATTTTTCATGCTTTTTAGAACATCTTCTAGAGGGACTACCAAGGCTCATCCAGCCCTCTGACTACTACCCCATGTTGCCCATCCATGTGGGCACCAATGATACTGCCAGGGGAGACCCTGAGCATATCAAAAGTGACTACAGAGCTCTGGGTGCAAGGGTGAGGGGGTCTGGGGCTCAGGTTGTGTTCTTATCAACACTTCCAGTGAAGAAAAAGGGCCCAGGGAGGAGCAGGTGCATCCAGCACATCAACACCTGGCTGTGCAGGTGGTGTTGCCAGGAGGGCTTTGGCTTCTTCAACCATGGAATGTTCTTCCAAGAAGGATTTCTGGGAAGAGATGGGATCCACCTAACAGAGGGAAGAGCGTCTTCATGGACAGGTTAGCTAACCTAGTGAGGAGGACTTTAAACTAGGTTCACAGGGGAATGGAGACCAAAGCCCTGAGGTAAGTAGGGAAGTGGGAGACCTGGAGAAAGCAAGCAGGAGGCAGCAGCAGGGGACATGCGCTCATACTTCCTGAGAAGTCAGGGCAATCAACTAAATTTCCTCAGGTTCCTGTACACAAATGTAGAGCCTGGGAAACAGGCAGGAAGAATTGGAAGTCCTTTCACAGTCATGGAACTATGATGTGATTGGAATAACAGACACTTGGCGGGATAGCTCAGATGACTGGGATACTGCCATAGATGGGTACAAACTGTTCAGAAAGGACAGGCAGGGGGAGAAGAGTTGTACTTTATGTAAAAAAAAGACTTATGATTGCTTAGATCTCCAGTATAAAACTAGAGACAGGCCTACTAAGAGTCTCTAGGTTACAGTCAGAGGGGAGAGCAACAAGGGTGATCTTCTGGTGGGGGTCTGCTATAGAGCACCAGACCAGGAGAAAGTGGTAGATGTCCTACAAACAGCTACTGGAAGTTTCCCAATCACAGGCCCTGGTTCTCATGGGGGATTTTAATCATCCTGATACAGCACTGTGCGAGCAATCCAGGAAGTTTTTGGAGAGTATTGGGGACAACTTCCTGGTGCAAGTGCTGGAGTGGCCAACAAGGGGCCATGCTCTTCTTAACCTGCTGCTCACAAACAGGGAAGAACTGGTGGAGAATGTAGTAGCAGAAGGCAACTAGGGCACCAGTGACCATGACATGATTGAGTTCAGGATCCTGAGGTAAGGAAGGATGGAGAGCAGCAGAGTAAGGACTCTGGACTTCAGAAAAGCAGACTTCAACTCACTCAGGGAATCCACGGGCAGGATTCCTTGGAAAGCCAGTCTGAGGGGGAGAGGAGTCCAGGAGAGCTGGCTGTATTTAAAGAAGCTTTACTGAGAGTGCAGGAGCAAACCATCCTCATGAGCAGGGAGACTAGCAAGTATGGCAGAAGACTAGCTTGGCTTAGCAGTGAACTCTTCAGTAAAATAAATCACAAAAACAAAGCTTATAAGAAGTGAAAAGTTGGACAGATAACTAGGGAAGAATATAAGAGCATTGCTCAGGGATGCAGGGACAAAGTCAGGAAGGCCAAAGCATAACTGGAGTTGCACCTAACAAAGAATGTGAAGGGTAACAATAAGGGTTTCTACAAGTATGTTAGTAGTAAGAGGTAGATCAGGGAAAGTGTGGGTCCTTTACTGAATGGGGGACAGAAGAAGCAGAAAAGGCTGAAGTGCTCAATGCCTTTGTTGCCTCAATCATCACAGGCAAGTTTAGCTCCCAGGCTATTGCACCAGGCACCCCAGTTTGGGGAGGAGGTCAGCAGCCCTCAGTGTTGGAAGACCAGGTTAGGGACTACTTTAAAAAGCTGGATGTGTACAGAGCATGGGGCTGGATGGGATGCACCCATGGTTGCTGAAGGAGTTAGCTGATGTGACTGAAGAGCCATTGGCCACCATCTTTGAAAACTCATGGCAATCAGGAGAGGTCCCAGATGATTGGAAAAGGGCAAACATAGTGCCCACATTTAAGAAAGGGAAAAAGGAGGATCCAGGGAACTACAGACCAGTAAACCTCACCTCATTCTCCAAAAAATCATGGAGCAGATCCTCAAGGAATCCATTTCATAGTATTATAGTACTTGGGGTCATTAGGGACCTAAACAGATCATCAGGTCGGACCCCCTGCCCCAGGCAGGAATAGGTGCTGGGTTAATATCACCCCAGCCACATATCTGTCCAGTCTCCTCTTAAAGACCCCCAAGGTAGGAGGGAGTACCACCTCACTTGGGAGCCCATTCCAGAGCCTGGCAGCCTGAACTATGAAGTAATGTCTCCTGATGTCCAGCCTGAACCTTCTCTCTAACAATTTGCAGCCATTATTCCTAGTAATCCCAGGTGGTGCCCAGGAGAACAGAGCCTCCCCCAATTCCCACTGGTCCCCCCTGGTGAGTTTGTAAACAGCCACCAGATCCACTCTCAGCCTTCTCTTGTGGAGCCTGAATAGGTTCAGGCCCTTTTAGTCTTCGTGGGGCCTGCCCTGCTGCCCTGTTACACCTGAGCTCTGTATTCTTGGGCAACCCTGGCACAGGATGCAGTCTGTCTGACTCACAAAGGACTCACCCCCCCTCTCCCTCCCCTCCTCTAGATAAACGAAACTGATTAAGGTGCAGTGAGAGACGCACCTAAAACTCTCCAGATAAGGGTGATAAGAGTGAAACAACTGCCCTAGGTCTCATTTGCATCCGAGATGGAACCAGATGACCATTCATTTACATGAGAGATGGAGAACAGAAAGCCTGAAGCAGAGACTGCAGTGAATTCTGGGACCAGAGAAGCAGGAGAGCGCTGCATGATGGGGAATCTGTGCTTCCAATGTTAATTAACCCATGTTCACACACACCCAGCTCAGCATTTATCAGACCAGTTCTAATCTGGATTTGCTAAGGACTTTTCTCCCCCCAGACACACACACACAGCTCTAAGTTTAATAGGCATCTCGGGCCGTACATTCCCCGGTCCCACTATGGGAGGCCTATTTAAACTTGATTGACTAAAACTCGGTTGCCGGGTTAGGGAATGCTGAGGCAAGAGACCGAGTCCGAGGGGGTATGGGCAACATTTGAACAATGGTTAAGGGTTCATCACAGCATCCAGCCTGCTGGAGCCCTAATCCCAGGTGTTGTCGTATCTTTCCCGAGACGACTGGTGGGAGTCCTCTCCACAAAAGGTTATGAGCACCCCAATAATTGCTTTAAGTCTGTTAAAAGACTATAGTAAAATCTGGAAAAGTCATGCTAAGCTGAGGCTTGTGCACAACAAGTAAAAATCCAAAATCCTGATACTGCAAGCTATCTATTGTTCCTGAAGAAACCATGAGATATCCCATCAGGATATCTGCCATCCATAGGAATCTCAAGCTGGCTCCCAAGTATTTGGGTTACTCCCTAATCTTAAGTGTTTCCTGATTATCAATCAGTTTCCTGAGATGGTCCAAACCAGATAACCCCTTGTCAATAGAAAAGACAATGATTTACACTACTGAGGGTGCTTCAAAGCAGCTGAACTGAGGGTATAAAAATCTGTAAGTGTGTGTGCTTAAAAGAAAAGAAAGAGAAAGAAAAAGAAGAAGCAGGAGGAAAGAGGGAGAAAAGGAAAGAAGAAGAAAACTCCTGTGCTGACACCATCCCCTGTCGTTCTTGGGACGCTGGAAGAACAGATCGTCTCTCTCTTCAAGGATTGTGCTACGGACTGTGCCTGTCAGCTTTGCAGCCTGAGTACCGTGGGCTAGGTGAGACCCCAGCGTTCTCTCTCTTCTGTCTAGGCATAAACTTCTGAACCTGACCTGTATCAGTTAAGCTTGAGCTAAGTTTCCCCAAATACTTAGTGAAACCAGGGTAGTATTGTCATCGTTGGTGTTTGTTTTTCTTTTGCATGTCTATTACTACTAGTACTATTATATATTTCATATGCTTAGCAATAAATAACTTTTATAGGCAAACTGGTAGTAATTGGGTATATTTTTCCTTCTCTGCTTCTTTTTCCTCCTGTGCTCTGCAGCAACGCTTCTTTTACCTATGCTAAAGATCACTGTGAAGCCTAATTATTGTGGGGTCTGCTCATCAAGAGGCCAAGATTGGGATGTGCTGAGTTTGAAACACATAAGGGGATCAGCTTGTACAGGATGATTGACCCAGTTTGACTCAGACGTGCCCTTATGAACTGAATGCTGGCCCATGAGGGTGTCAGCTGGACACCCAGCCGGATTCAGAGGGATTCTGTTTACCTGTGTGCTTGTGTCTGACTGCATTTTATTGTTGCTCTTATGAACTGATTCTTGGCATATGAGGGTGTCAGCCTGTCCATGCTGATCAGCCCAGCCAGATCAGGCGTGTCACGTTAATTTGTGTGTGTTTGTGTGTATGACTGATTTGGTGACTGGAGGAACCCAGTCCCATTGAGATTGAGTCCTGCAAGATAGCTCCACTGGGGGTGAGGGCTTGCAGAAGGGAGAGATACAGCTCCATATAGTAACACAAGCAGCACATTGACAGAATCACTAAGACCCTAGAAACTATCCCTAATAAATGAGCACACCCCAAAGTAATGGGCAAATTTGGTAACAGCCCCTTGACCATGTGAGTCACCCTCCTCTGGACCCCCTCAATGCTACCCACATCCCTCTTGAAGTGCAGCACCCAGAACTGGACACAGTACTCCAACTGTGGCCTGACCAATGCTGCATAGAGGGGAAGGATCACCTCCCTGGACCTGCTTGTGATGCATCTGTAGATGCACGACAAGGTGCAGCTAGCCTTACTGACCGCTTGCTCGCCTTGGCAGCTTATGTTCATCCTGGAGTCAACAATGACTCCAAGATCCCTTTCTGCCACTGTGTTGACAAGGGTGTTCCCCAACCTATAGGTGTGTTGCTCATTCCTTCTCCCTAAAAGCAGTACCTTGCACTTGTCTGCATTGAATTCCATCCTATTCTCATCTGCCCACCTCTGTTATTTGTCTAGATCTAGCTGGATTCTCTCCCTCCCCTCCAGCGTGTCCACCTTGCCCCACAACTTGGTGTCATCAGCGGATTTGGACAGCGTGCATTCCACACCCACATCCAGATTGCTGATAAAGATGTTGAACAGTACAGGCCCTAGGACCAAGCCCTGGGGGACCCCACTGCCCACATCCCTCCAGGTGAAAAAATGACCTGTCTACCACCACTCTCTGGGTGCAACCATCTAGCCAATTTGTCACCCATCTGACTGTGTAGGCATCAGTGCCACAGTCATCAAGATTTTTTAAGAGAATGTGGTCAGAAACTGTCTCAAAGGCCTTCTTAAAGTCCAGGAAGATGACATCCACCTGACACCCTTGTCCAGGGACTTTGTGACCTGATCATAAAAAGAAACCAGGTTAATCAGGCAGAACTTGCCCTCAATGAACCCATGTTGGTTGCCCCTGAGCATTACCTCCCCTGCTGGGCCCTTGGAGATGTGTTCCTTGATAATTTTCTCAAAGGTCTTCCCAATGACCGAGGTAAGACTGACTGGCCTATAATTGCTGGGGTCCTCTCTTCTTGTAAATAGGGACCACATTGGCCCTTTTCCAATCTTCTGGTACCTGGCCAGGGCCTCATGAGTGCTCATAGAGCCATGCCAGGGGCCCTGGTATGACCCCCACAAATTCCCTCAGCACCCTCAGGTGAAGAGCATCTGGACCTACTGATTTAAACATGTCCAGCCCCTCCAAAAGTTCCCTAACTAGGTCATCCCTGACCCTAGGCAGGTTGGTGCTTCCCCTGGGTCCATCTGCAATTCTAGTGTGGGAAGATGTCCCGGTCCCTGTTCAGGAATATGGAGGGCTGTATTTCTAAGTACTGGCATAAGAAAAGGTGGGTGCATGCCCGAGTGGTTTGCTTTTCTGGCTACAGCATTGCATCGGTGGCTCATGTTCATCTTGTGGTCAATCAAGGCCCACAAGTCTCTTTCAGTTCTGGTGCTAGCAAGTGTAGCACTGCTGAGCTTATAAGTATGATGCTGGTTTTTCCTCCCAAGGTGGAGCACCCTGCACTTCTGTGTTAAATGCCATCAGGTTTTGATCTGCCCACCATGTGAGCCTGTCCAGGTCAGCCTGTATTCCCAGCCTATCCTCCAGTGTGACCACTTTCCCCCATAGGTTAGTGTTATCTGCAAATTTTGCCAGTCCACAGTGGATGCCCAAATTCAGATAATTTATGAAGATGTTGAAGAGTACTGGCCCATGTACTGAGCCCTAAGGGGCACCACTGGTCACCTTGCACCAAGTTGATTTGCTCCCATCAACTAATACTCTTTGGGTCTGACCCCAGAGCCAGTTCCCCCGCCATCGGACCGTGAGATAGTTGAGGCCACAGTTCTCCAGCTCAGCCATGAGGACATCATGGGAGACCAAGTCAAAGGCCTTCTTGATATCCAGATATATGGCATCAACCTTGTCTCCATTGTCCAGGCAATATGTCACATGGTCATAGAAAGAGACCAGGTTTGTCAGGCAGGACCTTCCAGCAACAAAGCCATGTTGGCTGGCACTCAAAGTTGCCTTCTATTAGCCTGCTGCTGATGGAACCCTTGATCATTTTCTCCAGGATCTTTCCAGGGATGGATGTCAGACTGATTGGTTTGTAATTCCCTGGGTCTTTCTTCCTTCCTTTCTTGAAGATTGGGACAGTGTTGGCTCTTTTCCAGTCCTCTGGTACCTCTCCCAAGCACCAGGAGTTCTCAAATATCTTCACCATAGGGAGTGCTATGATATCCACCAGCTCCTTCAAGACTCTTGGATACATTCCATCCGGGCCCACAGACTTGTGGAGCTTTTCCGTGCACAGAACATTAACCAGTTTCTGTTTTACATTTTGTTCAGTAATCGCTAGCTAATAACAGAAATGTTGTCTTTCCAATCACCCTTCTGCCAAAGAATGCTAGTTTAAATAGATGGTTTCATAGGAGAGCTATTTGGAGGAAATATTAGTCATACAATAGTACTACAAATTCAGTCAGTGTGCGTTTCCACAAAAATGATAAAGTCCTTTTGCAGCTTTGAACTCTATTCCAGCGTAATATTAAAACTATTTAAGATGGCACTATATAATTCAAAAGAAAAAAGTAAATGTGCTATAGACGGAAAATTGTATAATGTTGTGGCTTAATGTATTAGAAGTCAGCATTATCAGACTCTTTCTAATCATAATTTTAGCCATTAAAGCACCAGGGATTCCATCAGTATAGACACTATATTCTGACTCAATTACATTATGCATTAAAAAGTGATGGTTTACAGCATCCATTAGACTTGTTATTACCCTTGTGCCATACTCAATTGACCAAAGGAAAAAGCCTTTCTTCTGAGAGAGGTGAAAACAAAAAAGCATGTTCAGTGAAATGCATTAATAGGTGCTCCCTGAGAGAACACTGTAGGCTTCAGTTCATTTCTTTCCAAGATGAGCATTCCTACAGAATGCTTCAAAGTAAACATCATGCCTCATTACCCCTTTCTATTTTTATAGACTACACACATATAGGTATAACATTGATTAATGAAAATAAATTACAATATACCATAGCTTAAAGTGAATGAGCAACTCCAAAAGCTTAGCTAAGCTAACTGCATGAAAAAATGCTCTAATAAAACAAATCCAATAACAAAACAGTCCAAGCTCTATCCACACTAAGTGGAAAAGTGATGCTGAAACATCTTGAGCTTGCATTGTCTGTTCAATGCCTTACATACTTAAACACACACACACACACACGCGCACACACACGCGCACACTAGAGAGCCCAGCTATTTTGTAAGCTTTGAAATTGGTGGCAACGCCCCTGACAAAGTCTTCATTTTAAGGCTGGCTGACAAGGTGCAATCTATAAGCTTGTTTCCTTGTTGTGTACAAGAAGCCACATGTGCTGTAGCTACCTCATTTTGACTGCTCAGCTTGTCTAATCCACAATGCAGTGGCTTTAGTTTGAAAATAATCACAGAATCCCTATTTTGCACAAACTATGTGAGATTTTCTTAATTGTTTCAGTCACCTAAGCAGACACCAGAACGAATCAGGGTCAGAGAGGCCCTACTATAAGTAGGGATCTACTTAATTCCTACTGAGACAAGGGGGGGGGGGGGAAATCACAGGCCTCTCCCAGCGCATGGTGCCATTTTCATGGTCTTTTCGTGGTGCCCCCATCCCACTGCTGATTGGCCCCTGTGGCCCCGCCCCTCACTGCTGTTTGGGGCAGAGGGCGGAGCCACATGACAGGCAGCCCTCTCACCCAATCAACAGCTAGAGACTGGGAGAGGAGGCAGACAGCTGCCATCTTTGCTACTCACCTTCATGCTGGTGGTTCTGCACCCCTCCACCCCCTGCCAAGCTGCGAGGCTGGATCACAGCAGCCTTGAAGACTGCTGGTTCTCACTGGGGAGCCAGCATTTTATTTTTAAATAACTAGGACCAAAAAAAAAAAGTCACTAGTGCCAAAGTTGCAGAGATCACCACTTTTGCAGGGTTCACAGAAACCTTTTTTTTTTTTTTTTT